>NC_134019.1:712707-2125207 GCF_040712315.1 Castanea sativa | reverse complement strand
GTTTTGCCTCAGTGATTTTTCCCATTCGTAAACAAATCATTTTATCAAATTTATTTTCCGCTGCATTTAATTTAGTTGGTGATTTGTTTGTGCTACCACGCTCATTGCACGTAATTGAATCTAATTAATTTCACTTGGCTAAATTAATTGATTAAGTTATCAAGGGGGTCAATACATATTTGGTCGCGGTACAATCAAAAAATTGGTAAAGCTTTTCTTGTTTTTCAAATTAGGTGCACCGAGGGTACTCTTCTCTCTCTCTCTCTCTACAATTTTTAGATTCATGCTTATTTGTGAATATTAAATATATGAAGTAGATCATAGATTTGTTTTCATTGCATATTTCACGCATGTGATGTGATGTGATGTGATATATTTGATGTCCAGACTCTCATATTGGATGCTACCACCTTCATAGTTTAGGTAATTTACTGTCCTTTAAGTGGGTTGACAGAGAGGGGTGGATCATAAGTGAAGGGGGTGATTTGACAAAGGTTGTAGGCTGTGGCAATGGTATTTGGGAAAGGAGAAGGGCGTGGTGGTATGTTGGGTAGTGTAGTGAGCCTGGGGTGTTCTATTGTCTTAGAGCATCCACATCAGTGGGTGGATAATCATGTATAATGCAAAATTTTTTCAATTTTACACATTTTGAGCTACATCAGTGGAGCTAAAACTGGGTAAAATAGTGTAAAACCATTCCCGAGCTACAGTACCGTGTATATTTACACGGTTACTGTAGCTTATTTATACAATATTTTATTATTTCTCCTTCGCTCCTTTTTTTCTCTCTCTGATCCGTTTTCAACAGACTCATGATCCACCCCTCTCTGATACAATATTGCATATTTCGTGGGTCTTGTCGTGGATCGGAGCTCGCGGACGCTGGATCGGAGCTGGCGGATCGGCGATCAGAGCTAGCGAATCGCGATCGGAGCTGGCGGATCGCCGATCGGAGCTCGCGGATCGCGATCGGAGCTCGCGGATCGCGATCGGAGCTCGCGGATCGTCGATCGGAGCTCGCGGATCGCGATCGGAGCTCTCGGATCGCCGATCGGAGCTCGCAGGTCGCGATCGGAGCTTGCAGATCGCCGATCAGAGCTCGCAGATCGCAATTGAAGCTCGCGGATGGTGATCTGAGCTCGCCGATCGGACTCGCGGATGGTGATCTGAGCTGGTGATCGGAGAGGTAGTTGATGGAGAGGGAGAGGGAGAGGGAGAGTCTGAGAGATGGGTCTAGAGAGAGAGAGCAAAAGTGAGAAATGAGTTGGGAGAGAGAGAGAGCGGTAATTTAAGAGGTAGTTGGGGGAAAATAATAAAATATTAAAGAAAATTAATTATTTAATTAAAAATGGTGGTAGGATAGATGAACTGATGTGGAGGTTTTGTAAAATTAAATGTGTAAAATAGAAAAAGTGGGTTTTTAGTGTAAAAGTGAATGTGTAAAATGGAGGAGCTGGTGTGGATGCTCTTACACCCTTTGGCGTAAAAAATGCGTGTTAAACATAGAATAGTTTTGATTTGACAAATATTTTTATTTGGACCAAAAACCCAAAAAAATAAAAAAACGCGTACCTGAGAAATTTTTTATATCTAAATAAACACAACCTAAATATAGATACTATTATTACCTACAAGATTTTAGGTTGTTTGAGAATTACGTATGTTACAAAAGTGTTTATACGCTCAATCACAAAATCTCTTTAGAGCTTTCTCAAACTAATTCAAAGTCTCTCCATTTAAGGATTTTGGGCCAAAGCCACAAAATCCCTTAAGAGTAGAGCATATATTTAGTGCTCCAACGTTTATTCCTTATTAGAAAAGACAGCTTCCAAAGCAAATCAGAATGGGAAATTTGAATCAAATTCTAAATGAGTAAGAATTTGAGTCAAACTCTAACATTAAGTTGTATGATTTACATTCATGCATAAAATCTCAATATGGTTCTTAAAAACACGTTAGTGAAGAGTCGAGGAGTCGTTTATTAAACCATATATGAATAAAAATAAAATATACGAATCATGGGGCTAGCTGATGTGGTACAACATGGCTCTAGTACCAATTAATACAACTTAGGCTTATAGAAGCAGAATATGTAACATACAATGACAACAATTATTTCACAAAATCTAAGTTCTACAAGAAAACTAGGCTAGCTAGTAGACAGAAGAATAGAGAAAACCACACAAAAGAAACTTTTATTAATAACAACTTAATTAATCAACCCCTAAATTTTCTTTGCCAATGCATAGGAAGAGAGAATTGACAATATCGCCATGCATACAAATGCAGGGAGAAGGAGATTAGCTGCTGCAAATCCCTTACTTAAGTAATTCTTGAAACTGTTGTAAAGATCTAAATCGTTGTCTGTAACAATTAAGATTTTCTTTGTCTCTCTGCTAGCATCAATTCCTGCTGCTGCTGCACTGAGTAATAGGTATGATATAGCCTGCCAAGGCCATTCAATGTCAAACTCTAAATTTCAAATATAACAAAGTTGTTACATGGGTTTTTTTTTTTTGCTAAAATAGTTTTTATTATTATACCACGAGTGGCCTTATAAATGGTGACTCTTCTAAAGTTTAGTACTAATAGCAGGAGATACTTTCAAATTGGTATAGAAGAAAACTTTATCCTTTGATCAAAGGATAAGTTATGATGTTTCCTTTTTCTCTTTTGCAAATGTGAAACTTGAAATGCGTAATGCCAACTTTAAAAAAATATTAATTATAATTGGAAGCTATTTAAACACAAAATAAGCCTAAAAAACCCAAATATTTCATGTCAAAATGAAATTAGTACGATAACAATATATATGATGATTGTATACCTTGTCAGCATAAAATGTAAATACAATGCATTTATCGCTCTTCATTATGATTTGGAAGATTACAAATACAATTGTTTGCAAGACGGCATATCCAATGCCGATGATGGTTGCACCAAACATGTAGCTGCAATTTAACATGAAAATTTAAATTGTTAATTTTTTTTCAGTAACCATTCATATTTTTTCATTAGAATGAATATTTCAAGGCTGTTTTTAGTGTGCCAATTTAGAATTACTGCTAATTCTAATATATATATATATGATATTTACAATAATAAAAAATGAGGATATGACCACCGCTCCCCCTTGGTGTAGTGGTCACTTTACAAGTATAAATGCTTGTAGGGTGTATGAATAAGGATCGGAATTCAAGTTTGCATGAGGGAGCTTCATACATATATACACTTAAATTAGGCTAGAGTAGAAATTCTATCTTTTATAAAAAAAAAAATAATGAGGATATGAATCTTGGTTTTCCTAAAAAATAAGAGCAAGTTGTAACATTAAGTTATTACACTCTTAGTTATATATTTCTAATACCAAATAAGTATTCTTTGTATAAAATAAAAAAATAATAATAATTACTGTAAAATTAAACTCAATTAATAATGGACCATGGTTATTGAATTATCCATAAAAATAATAGTAATGGACCACTGCAAAGAAAATATCTAAAGATAATTACCGTAATGGTGGTGTAAATGAATTTTTCAGTGCTTACCTGTAGCTTCCCAGCCCATCAAAGAAGTAATTTTCTTGGCCAACTGTTTTATAGTGAGTACCGTTGTTAATAAGGATTACGAATGATATTAATAGGAAAAGTAAAGATATGCCCCTCAACGAAAGAATAGCAATATGAGATTTTGGTAGTGCCATCTTCGAATAATTAAAGCTGCTCTTCTATGGTATGAAATTGGGACCAATTGTTCTGATATTTATATAGGGGCTAATGGTTGTGCTGTAAATATACTTCTTCCACGATCCTTACCGGTAATTCACCTTGATACACACAATTCGAAAACTCGAGTCGAGGGATCCTCTAGCAACAATGTTAAAAGTCAGCACGACGTGATTTTGCCACTCTCTCTATCCGATATTTTTCTCCAAGAAATTTTCTATCTTTCTTCTCTAGTTTACACATCGAAGTTTTAGAATTCAGATTTTACCCCTAAGTTATATTTAGTTTGCATCAGCAACCTCTTCGTCCATATTTACCTTCTGAAGTGTTACATAAGCTTGTCACGTGCATTTAGTTCATCTAATAAAATAATGTCATGTCATTTTTAATTTAATTTTTTTTAGGCTACAAAAATGACATGGCATCATTTTATTGGACGAGTTAAACACGCATGGCAAGTTTATGTGGCATTTAACTGAAAATATGAATAGAGAGGTTACTGATGCAAACAGAATATAGCTTCAAGGGATAAAATTCAAATTCTGAAACTTCAAGGTGTAAAATTCAAATACTCTCAAACTTTAGGAGTGCCATTAGCAATTTAGCATTTTTGTTTTCAAAACAGTGTGAAAAATAATTTTCAAAAAATTAGAATTTTAAACTAGTTTTCAGTTAATAATATTTACATTGTATTTGTTTGGCTTCCACTTCTACAAACAATTTTCAATATACTGGAGAGAGAGAGAGAGAGAGAGAGAGAGAGAGAGAGAGAGAGAGAGAGAGAGAGAGAGAGAGAGAGAGAGAGAGATCATTTCCACTTTTGAGAAAAAGTTTTTTAGTATTTTGGAATAATGATAAGCTTCAAAAATGAAGCATGGGATTAGACCTCATGTACCAATTTTTAATGATAAGCTTCAAATTTGAAGGGTGATAATTTTGTTATAATAAGCTTCAAAAATCACATAATCCCTCTCTCTTTTCAGTTCCTTCTTCTTCTTTGACCTTTACTCTCTTTCTCTCTCCAAATCAGCCTCTCCCTCTCTTTGTAATTGATTTCCCCCTCTTCCTCTTGTTGGGAAATAAACCGAATTCTCATATCTTTGAAAGACAAGATAGAAGAAAAGTAACACATAAAAGGCAATCACACGACACAAAAATTTTACATGGTTCAAGAATTTGCCTTTGTCAATGGAGTTGCTACGTTTTTTACTATATAAAAGAGAAAATATAGAGGCAGTAGTTACAGTACATCAATACATCAAACCATAATTTGAAGCAACAAATAAATACGCAAACTACGAGTCCTTAGAAAATCTCACTTTTAAAAATTCATGCTTCCAAGTTGAGTAGGGTCACAAATCAAATCAAACACAAACTAAACTTCATGTAGCCCAACAATTCTCTCTTTAGAAATCATGGAATGGAGCTCAATGTTGGATCGACTTCTAACACAAACCAAATCCAATACTTGGTTAATGATATTGTGATTTTTATTTCTCTCTCTACAATCTCTTGAGTTTTCATCTATTTAATTGATTTCTTTTTTCTTTATGTTTTCCTAGATTTGCAGCAATTTGCCCAAATTTGCTCACTTGTTTTGTTATTGTCTACACTTGCAATTTGCTACGTTTAATATAATTTCACAGTAAATTATAGATGACAAGCTATTATTAATAGATAAAATAGTGATGTAAGTAGTGAACCTAGTTTAAAACCAATAACAATCTATCACTTAGGATTCATTGTAAATTTGTTGTAAAAATATTGTAAACGTAACATTATTCATTTTAAAATAATATAGGATGCTAAGAATTAAGGATGTGCATGGGTCGGGTTGGGTCGAGTTGAGGAGATTTTTTGACTCGACCCAACCCAACCCATCATATAAGTTAACCCAACCCAACCCACATGGGTCGGGTTGAATCCATGGGTTGGACAAATTTTTATTTATTTATTTATTTATTATTATTATTATTATTATTAAATTGAGTAAAAAAATATAAATATAAATATATTAAAAAATCCAAAGATTAGTATCAATGTAACTCCTTAAAGGCAAACAACACTAATGACAATAGTAATTTACTAAGGTTTGTGTGAATTAATTGGCTTTTATATAGAATAGGAAGAGCTGGTTATTTTAAAAAATTTATTAATTACATAATATATATATTAAATATATGTGTGGGTCGGGTTGGGTTTGGCAGGTTTGAAATTTTATGACCTAAACCCAACCCAACCCGCTATCAAAAATTTTTTTGTAACCCAACCCAACCCAACCTACCAAGGCCTAAAAACTGACCCAACCTGGCGGGTTGGGTCAGTTTTGGCGGGTTGGCTGCACACCCCTAACTAAGATAGATTCAATTCTTTTAATTTTTGCTAAATATGCCTAGTATGTTGTTCACTAAACAAGATAAATATGAGAGAGAGAGAGAGGCATTAAGTAAAAGGGTCATGCTAACAGATGCTCTTAGAGCAATGATTAATAATTAATTTTAAGAAAATTTTGACAGCATTTTTATTAGAAATGAAAAAACTATCAAAATATTAATTGCTTTTTTTTTTTTTTTTTTCATAAAAACTTTCTTTAAATAGATTATTAATCATTACTTTAAGGACATATATTAGCATTTCCCTAAGTAAAAATCTCTTGAAAAGAGTTGTAAAGCAAAGCAAAGTTACGAACAGTACTTTTGCTGACTGCTCTAAAAAATGATAACAAATGAATGAGTAACAAGTGGCAACTAGCAATTTCATAAAGATGAAGGATAATAAAATAAAATAAAAAGTGGCAGCAAGTCACAGTGGCCCAAAAATAAAAGAGAAATGATATGTCCACAACATTTTTATAACAAATCCTGAATGACAGATTGTTACTAGTTATTATAGTTAGGGCAAAAAAGTAATCTCAGTGTCAAGTTCAAATTTGAACCAATAACAACTAACCATTTATAATTTACTATGAAAATATTGTAGACGTAACACCAACGTCCATTGGTCCTCCATTTTAATGAACAAGTAATATTTGTTATAATAGTTTGACTTAGTCCTAAATCCCTAATTAGGTAACATCAGTTCATCAAAAAAAAATAGGCAACATCAGAAAGCCACCACTTTCAACGCCACTCAAAGGTTATGATAAAAAATAAAAAAATAAAAAAATGAACTTTTTTTCCTTGCTTGCCTTTCCCAATTTTTTTTTTCTTGATTAACCACAAGAACAGATTTTTCCAATACGAATATATCTGTAGATTAATTAATCAATGAGCTTCTTTGAAAAGTAAAAAGGTTTTTGATGGGGTTAGGTAATATATATGGACCCAACACGAACTCTGTCTTGTTATTTAAGCCAAGTCAATGTAGTCTTGGTATTGAAAATTTAAGAAAAGAAAAAGTCAGTGTAGTCGTTGTCGATGGGAAGTGAATTACTACTATTACCCTATGAACAAGTTAACGAAGAAGAAGAACAGGGATCCATTTTCAATCTGTAAAGTCCGTGTAGTTAGGGTCGATGGGAAGTGGATTACTATTATTACCGTATGAACAAGGTAACGAAGAAGCATAAGAACAGGTGACGAACGAAATGTGGGGGAAAAAAAATTTAACCATAATGTCAAACGAGTCAAAATCATCGGGCCTTCTTGGAATTAGCTTGACTAGGACGGAGTAAACCTTATTAAAACAAATGTCACTTGTTCGTTAGAACAGAGGATTATTACACATGAGAAGGTATATCGCGTACCTGGCATTTATGCCGGGTCTCTCACGAACAGCGGCCCCACAGCATATATCGGTACAACATATAATTTTTCTAAGGTTACCTGGTCCTCCAAGTGCATTATATAATTTCTCCTTTCTTTTTTTTGAGAGTTTCATTCCACCCACTCCTGATAATATTTTTTTTATAATTAAACCAAAATACTAGTCAGTTTTTAGTGTAAGCAGAGATTGAACCTCAAATCTCTTATTCAACCATTAGAGAATTTATTAGTTGAGTTAACTGGAACCCACATATAATTTCTCCTTAATTACACTTGTATTGTGCGTGATTTTGTGTGTTGAAATGGGAGGCAGCTGACAACCACATTTGTCAAAACTTTATTATATAAAAAGTTGAAATATTATTTTGGTCTTTAAGCTATATCAAAGGTTTGTTTTTCATCCTTAAATTTTGATATATTCTTTTTTCATCCTTAAACTTTGTAAAGAGCTTTTGTAATTGTTTGGGTTCCATTTAGTTAGGGACAAAAATAAAGAGAAGAGAAGTGAGACAAGAAAATATAGGAGCAAAATGTGTTTAGTTAGGGAGATGAGAGGGAAAATGAAAATGGTGAGGCTCAAGAGTTTTCTCCTTTCACCCCAATATGATGGACCTGAGAAGAAAACTCTCACCTAAATGGGGTGAAATGGTTTTCTCCCATATTTGGAGAAAAAAGTGAGGGACAAAGAAAATTGATTATCTATGGGAAATTTCAAGTCTGTCTTCCCCCTTTTCAAAGTCCATTTTTTTTTTTTCAAGTTTGTTATGTTTAGATTTTTTTTCTAAACTTTTAGGGCTATTTTTTTCTTATATACAAATTTTTTTCTTAGTATTAGGAGGATAAGAGTAAATTTATACAATCTACATTTTTTTATTTTTATTCCTCTTCTCAATCAAACAAAAGAGTTTTCTCTCTGTCCACTTTTTCACCCCCCCCCCCCAGCCAAAGACTATGAGAGAAAACTAAAATCTCTTCTATCCGACTATCCATCCATTTTTCCATCCACTTCTTATTTTCTATTCCCCACCAAACGGACCCTTAAAGGCAAAGATATAGACAAAAAATAACATTTTAAAATCATTTAGAGATGAAAAGCAGCTATCTTTTTTAAAGTTTAAGATTATGAAGTGAAACATTTTCAATAGTTTAAGGATTAAAAACAAACTTAAGTTTAAGAATCAAAATAATATTTTAGTTTAAAAAAAATGACAAAAAAAACCCAAATATCAAAACACTCTTCTTAGTGACTATCAACAGAAAACACTCTTCTGCTCTTACGCTATGCGAAACCAAAACCCACGCCTTCTATCCAGTCAACTATGACAAACACTTCACAACAATAATTCCAATGACTTCTTTGGGGCAGATCCCCTATCTCCGCCGGCCCTTTCCCCGGTCCCCAACACCTCCCACTTTCATAGGACATGGCCGGAAATTAAAAAAGAGATTTTATCCTTTTGAGGCAATGTATTTTGAGGTCGCAATGACACTAGTCTATCATACTGTACATGCAAGTATTTTTTGTTTTTTGTTTTTTATTTTTTATTTTATAATAACCCAAGTTCTAAGAGTAATGAGACATGCAAATTTGTGCAGATATCATCATTATAAATTTGAGATTAAAGTTTTTGGTAGAATCGGTAATTTAATATTGTATCAGAGCATAAAATCTTGAGTTCGATCTTTGTCTCTTTCACTCTATCTCTCATTAAAATTCTCACATGTTGGGTCTCACCTATTAAAAGGCAATTTCAGCTTACACGTGAAGGGAGTGTTAAAATTGTATAGTTAAATCATTAAATTTACTATATCTCAATAGTTTAAGTTTTTGAAACAATCAGTAATTTTACAAAATGATTGCCAAACATAGTACTACTGGTTAATATAAAACCCTATTTAATGCTAGAAACTAGAAGGCCTGGTGGTAGGTGTACCAAAGACAATTGATGGCATTCCTATAAAATGAGAGATAGTTGAGAAATGCTGAGATTCTTATTAACTGAATTGGTATTACAAAATGAATCAATCAATATAATTACCAACTAAAGCCACTTATATGCAATCACAAAAACAGAGCATTGCTCTTGGTGCGTAAATAGCTTAACTGTTTTTCAACTACCTAACCAATTGCCACTTTACAGCTGTCTTCTCCTCTAACAAAACTTTGTGTTTCCTTTGCACGTGTGGCTTGTGTGAGCCCATTAAACAAAACTCCCCGTTTTAAGCTTCTTCTTTCCTTTGCCGTTTCACTCTTCAATCTTTCTTTTCTTCTGTCGTTTTTAGTCCCTTTGCTTCTGCCGTTTTTCATGCTTTTGTCTTCAACACTCCCCCTTAAGTCCAGAGTGTTAGACTCTGAGACTTGAACTAAGGAAGCTACTTGTGATTGCTGAGATTGCTCCTTTAAAAACATAGGTTGGAAAATGTCTTTCAATCCCAATTTCTCTAATAATCTCACAAAGGATGAAAAAACCAAAGCTTTTGTAAAAATGTCTGCAACTTGAGAATTTGTAGCAACATGGAAAGTCTTAATCATTCCCTCTAAAATCTTATCTCTCACTAAATGGCAGTCAACCTCAATGTGCTTGGTTCTTTTATGAAAAATTGGGTTTGCTGCTATATATAATGCAGCCTGATTGTCACAAAATAGCATAGCTGGTCTTGAATGCTCAATCCTCAAACCCTTCAAAAAATCCAGAACCTAAGTTATCTCACAAGCCACACTTGCCATGGCCCTATACTCAGCTTCAGCTGAAGACCTTGAAACCACTCCTTGTTTCTTTGATCTCCAAGAAATCAATGAATCACCCAAAAACACTACTTAACCAATGAGAGACCTCCTTGTATCTGGGCATCCAGCCCAATCCGCATCACAAAAGGGCTTGATATGCAACTTTGTATTGCTTGGAAAGAATATGCCTTTACCTAGTGACCCTTTAATGAATTGGAGCACCCTATGAGCTACTTGTAAGTGTGGTTCCCTTGGCTGTGAAACAAACTGGCTCAACATATGCACTGCATAAGTCAAATCAGGTCTTGTCAAGGTAAGGTATAACAGTCTTCCAAATAATCTTCTAAATTGACCTAGTTCCTCCAATAACTTGCCTTTATACTTGGATAACTTCAAGTTTTGTTCCATGGGTAACTTAACAGGTTTGCTGCCAAGAAAACCAGAGTCCTTGAGTATTTCCAAAGCATACTTCCTTTGGTTAAGATTGATTCCTTCATTAGTCCTAGCTACTTCTATTCCCAGAATATACCTCAATGATCCTAGATCCTTCAAACCAAACTTAGCATCAAGAACTTTCTTCAAATTGTTGACACAATCAACATTGTTTCCTATGTGTTCCTTCGTTCAGTTTCAAACTTGTTTCTATTAGCAAACTTACTCAGGCCAAGCTTTGTTGCCTTATTTTTCTTAGTGATTGGTGTTTTATCCCAGACCTTGCTCGATGGAGCATGATTGGTCTGGGTAAGGAAAGCAATGGTTTGTACTTGCTGCAGGCTTCAGTTCATCCTTCAAGTTCAGCTGCTCTTGCCACCAATGTCAATCACATTTCTTCTTCAGATTTATGGCATTCTAGATTAGGTCACCCCTCTTTGCCTAAACTTCAATTGTTGAAGCAAATTGTAGATTTTGATATTCCTAATAAGGCATCTTGCTATGATGTTTGCCATTTTGCAAAACAAAAAAGGCTATCTTTTCCTTCTAGTGAACATGTAACTACTAAACCTTTTGAATTGCTTCATTGTGATTTGTGGGGTCCATTTTCCACTGCTACTATTGAAGGTTACAAGTATTTTTTTACTATTGTGGATGACTTTACTAGATGCACATGGGCCTATTTGCTTAAACACAAATCTGAAACTCAATATCTATTTCCTACCTTTGCAACTATGGTTTTTACTCAATTTAATTGCAAAATTAAAACCATTAGAAGTGACAATGGCACAGAGTGTTTCTTACAAAGTTTTTCTTAAAGGAATTTTTTCATTCTAATGGCATATTGCATCAGCTCTCATGTGTTGATACTCCTTAGCAAAATGGCATTGCTGAGAGGAAGCATTAACACATCCTTAATGTTACAAGGGCTTTGAAGTTTCAGTCTAAACTTCCTTTGTGTTTTTGGGTGACTGCATCTTAACAGCTGTTCATCTCATTAATAGGATTCCTTCTAAAGCTTTGGGTAATAAAAGTCCTTATGAATTACTTTTTAATTCTGCTCCTTATACACATTTAAGAAATTTTGGTTGCTTGTGTTTCATTTCTACTTTATCTTCCAATAGGCACAAGTTTGCACCTAGGGCCAAAAAATGTGTGTTTCTTAGCTATCCTCATGGCATTAAGGGTTACAATGTCCTTGATATTCAGTCTAATTCTGTTTACATTTCTCGAGACATTGTCTTTTATGAAACCATTTTTCCTTATGCTGAGTGTTCTTAACCTTCCATTTCCTTTTTAGATGATTTTGTTTTTCCTCATGCTTCTGTTGATTGTGCTAATTCTGACCTTGTTCCTTACCCTTCCTCCATTACTCCATCTAACCTTGGTTCACTTCCCATTCCTGCTATTTCTGACCCTTCACCAAATCATGCTTCTGCAGAACAATTTTCTGTAGATTCTTCTTTTGCTGATCCTATTGTTGCTACAAATTCTCCTCTTACTTCCCAGTCATCTAATCCTCTTCCCTGTGCTTCCAATTCCCTTGTTCCCCTCAGGAGGTCCTCTAGGTCTCACAAACCTCCTTCATACTTGTTTGATTACTCTTGTAAATTTGCTAGTACCAAACCTTGTCCTGGTATGCCTTATGTTCTTTCAAATCACTTGAGTTACTTCCATCTTGGACCTATCTTTCATTCCTTTGTCATGGCTGTCTCTTCTGCTCCATCAGAACCTGTCTCTTTTCAACAAGTAGTTTAATTTCCTGAGTAAAGAGCTGCCATGGACAAGGAAATTAAGGCATTAGAGGTGAATCATACTTGGACTTTAACCCCTTTACCTCCTAGTAAGTCTGTCATTGGCTACAAGTGGGTTTATAGAGTTAAATACTTACCTAATGGATCCATTGAAAGGTATAAGGCAAGGCTTGTTACCAAGGGTTTTACTCAAAAGCATGGGCTGGACTACTCAGAAACCTTTTCTCTCGTTGCAAAATCAGTCTCAATTAGGATTGTTTTGTCATTGGCTGTTGTGAAAGGGTGGTTTTTTCATCAAATAGATGTGAATAATGCATTTCTCCATGGTGAGTTGCTTAAGGATGTTTATATGTGTTTACCACCTGGCTTTCACAACAAGGGGGAGCATAATTTGGTTTGTAAACTAAATAAGAGTCTCTATGGTTTCAAACAAGCATCCAAACAATGGTTTGAGAAGTTTTCCTCAACTATTCTACAAATGGGGTTTGTTCAATCCAAGTCTGACTACTCCTTGTTCACTTATGTACAAGGAGTTTCATTCACAGTTTTATTGGTATATGTTGGTGATATACTTTTGACAGAAAACAATGTTGATTGTGTCAACAATTTGAAGAAAGTTCTTGCGGCTAAGTTTGATTTGAAGGATCTAGGATCATTGAGTATTTCCAAAGCATACTTCCTTTGGTTAAGACTGATTCCTTCGTTAGTCCTAGCTACTTCTATTCCCAGAAAATACCTCAATGATCCTAGATTCTTCAAACCAAACTTAGCATGAAGAACTTTCTTCAAATTGTTGACACAATCAATATTGTTTCCTGTCAAAAGTATATCATCAAAATGTACCAATAAAACTGTGAATGAAGCTCCTTGTACATGAGTGAACTAGTCAGACTTGGATTAAACAAACCTCATTTGCAGAATAGTTGAGGGAAACTTCTCAAACCATTGTCTGGATGCTTGTTTGAGACCATAGAGACTCTTATTTAGTTTACAAATCAAATTATGCTCCCCCTTATTGTGAAAGTCAGGTGGTGGGCCAGCGTGTTGTTTACAACAAAAAAAAAAAAACAAAACAAACAAACCACACAGAGACCTTCTAAAATTCTAAAGTTGGTTCTCTGTTTATACTCTTCTATCAAGGAGTATCATTAACAATTAATTATCAAGTAACTGAATGTTTATTCACCAAATAACTTTTAAGTGACTATTCACAAATAAAATCCTAGATGAGTCTTTATCTATCACTTGTATTACTTTTTTTTTCTTTTTTTTTTGCAGCGAGTTATTATTATTAAATTAAATAAATCCAAATATATGCCGTTTGTTTCAACATAAAAGTTTTCTGAAAAAATGAGTCATTTTTCAAAAAATATTTTCAGAAAACTATCTTATTTTCCTATGTTTGAAAGTGGCCTTAAAAATGAGTTGGAAAACATTTTCTTATGAGAGATAGAGCTCTTTTCTAAAAAAAATTAGTGGTAAGCAAACTCTTAAAAATAAGTCATATTTTTAATAAGATTTTCTGTTTACTAAAAATAATTTTTCTTTGAAAATTGTTAAAAACTATCTTTATATATTATGATAATTAAATAATTAAATCTTCTAATGGAGAAAATTAAACTCTATTTAGGCCACATTAAATAGATAATTAAAAACTATCTAACAAAACAAACAGATAATTAAATAATTATGATAAACTCTATTTAGGCCACATTAAATCTTCTCATGGAGAAAATCTTACATCAAAAGCTTAGAAAAGAAAAGAAACTTCAAGCAATGAGCTTTGATAGAAATTGCTTTCTTCATGACAATCAAACTTTCTTTGGAAGTGCATACAAAGATATAACTGATAATATAGCAGTGCAGACAAAGGCGATCGAGGAGGAGGAGGCTAGGTGATGCATATGCCTTCTCATAAAAAGATTTGTCAATAACTAGGCACATTCCATCTAATGTTGTCCTCAAATCTTTTGTAACTCCAAATCCTACAGCAGCACATGTGGCTAATAGGTATAATATAACCTATAAGAATAATTAAGTAGTTTTGGGTCAGCCTCTACTACTCTTTCAATTGAGTTTTAAAAAAAATAAAAAGATTATATCTAAGTATGATATCTGCTTAGACTTGTGTTATAGGGAGGATTTTCACCCCAATTTTTGTTGTCTTGTGAGTTTCTTAGTGAGCTTGTTGCCTTGTTGGGTTATTCGTGGAAATTAAATAGGACTTATTTGATGTCATCACAACTCACAAGGCAGTAAATTTAAGTTGAAATTCTGCCCAAATCAACACCTTGCAAGGTTCAAGGCCATTCCACGCCCAAGCTCCAATTCGAACCATCCTATAATTAAAAACGCTATGCAATTCAACCTGAACGTATTCTAGCAAGGCAACCGAAAGTTTACATTGTTTTCTTAAAAATGGTTCGGAAATCCAAACTGATCCAAGCTATCATGTTTTGGACTTGCTAAGTCAAAAAATATTTAATTTTCTTTCTGGGCGGAACAAAAAACTATACATCATGACTTTTCCAAAAATCGTTAATCTATTCAGCCAATAATAGGCCCTAGAGAAACTAAGATTGCCATAACAAGATTGAAAAAGAAAACTGCGGAAACTAACGTCATTTAACACACACAAGAAATAATTATATGATAATTGTATAGGGTAAAAACCAAGCAACCCAATCTGGGTTGAGCCTTTATCCAAAACAATTAATTTGTAAGAGATAGGTCTTTGGATTAACAGTTAAAAAATAAAAGACTCAAGAAAAGAAAAGAAACTTTAGGATTGATGTATATTGTTGAAAAGTAACATTTCTTCTTTTATTACAGGTCTCTCAGAATATCCGGGGAGAATTACTATTAAGTGACAAATACAAGTTAATGCTTGTATTGAGTGTTTACAATGATCTCACTTTTCTCTTTCTTTCTCTTGAAAGAAAACCCAATCCCACAACATGTGAGATCTTTTTCTATTTATAGTTCCAGTGCCTTCATCTCAGCCGTCCACCTGTAGAGTGGATGATCCTTCAGGCAAGATACCATCCTTCCCTTCTCTTCTTTTTTAGACGGTGATGAGTAAATAACAGGCTATTGGGACAATATTCAAAGTGGTTATTCATCCATTAATGCGGCAAACTTGATTGGTACAGTGTATTTAATGCGGATGGGACAGTGGCTTCGTCAAGAAGCTTCTTCCAATTCTTTCTCGGACTAGGAACTATTCACTTCACCAAGCGTTATCCTAAGCTTGGCTTGACAATCCCCAGTCCTCTCTTCAGGATTCCGAGCCTCTTTCCTTCCTCGGCTCAGTCTTTGGATTAACACTTTCCTTGAATTACCTAGGCCCGAACTTTCTATGGGAACGCTTCGATGGGCCCTTTTTGACTCCAATCTTGACCCACTCTTCTTTAGCTCATCCTAGCCCACACAATAATTATACCTTATCACATTTACCTTATCACCATAGAAACCAAGTAGAACGCCGCCATCCCCGCTTATTAAGTGATTTCCCATTGTAATGTGAAAATTTGAGAATACAATTTGCAAGAGGGTGTATGCGAATCCAATGACATTCGTAGCAAGCATATACCTGCATATAAGAATAAAGAAAAAGTGTTGTATTTTCAGTCTCAGGTTCTCGTTAACATTATATCAAACAAAAGTAGTGATAACCATAAGAACAGCAACCACATTTTATTCCTAAGATTTTTGGTCGTTTATGATTTTAGGTATTGTATTATTTTTTTACTATTTTACTCTATGTGAAGTTATACTCCTTATGAATGAATTCAATACCAAAAAAAAATCAGCACTTACCTGTAGGCATAAACATTATTAAAGTGTACTTTGATGGTTACTGTGGATATTAGAATTTCGATATATGCTGTTGCTGTATCAGAGGTAAGGACTATGAGTGATATTAATAGGAAAACAAAATTGAAGACTTTCAATGAAAGAGTGACAATCAGCGAAGCTGAGGACATTGGTGATGCCATCCTCGACCAAAGTCCACACCCAAAATGCCCTATGCTGGACTAGATTTGCACATTAGCTCTCAATTTATATTTCATAAGCCCAACTCAAGAAGCTTCGCCACTACTGACTTTGGCCTCAGCACCCAGAAAGCGGCCAATTAAGTTCAAAGAATTTTTTATTTTTATTGAACAGGATTTTATTTTTTTGATTGCAAGAGACAGAACTCTCAAGTTAAATTTTCAAAGAATACTTTCGCTGCGATGATTTACTGATTTTATCTCATTCAAATTTTATAATAAATCTTATGATGGAATACTTTTGAAGGAGGCTCTATCACACGACAAACTAATAATAGAGTTTCTAATATCACAACAAACTAGTAACATATCTTCTGTTATCATAACAAATTAATATCAAAACTTCCACTATCACAACATGCTACACATGCAATTAAACTCGAACCAAGTCCATCATCTATACATATCAATCTTGATGATCTACCAATTGAACAAAAAATCTCATGAATGCTAAACACATTAATTCGTAATCGTAATAGGAATGTCAACTCAAATGTGAAATGTAGGTTACTTCGATGTATGCTGAAATGAGATCTTGTGTGGTCGATACTTCAGTACGTTGGATAATCTCATGTAAAGTGTTAAGAACGCTATTCTTGGTGGCTACCCAGCTAGGGTTTGTTTAACAAAAGAAGAGTCCACAATCTTGGTCCATCTTATAGCCTTTGAGGTGAAGATCAAGTGGTACAATCAAAAAATTGGTAAGGCTTTTCTTGTTTTTCAAATTAGGTGCACCGAGGGCCCACCAGACACCTAGGTTATTCTCCAATAAGGCTGTAAACGAGCCAAGAAGTGAATAGTGCCTGTTTGAGTTTGGCTCATCAGTAAAAATAAAATGCTCAAGCTTGGCTCGAGCTCGAGACAAGCCTAAATATAATGTTTGAACTCGAGCTCGTGGAGAAACCCAAAAGCTTGAGCTCAGCTTGACCTGGCTTGATAAATTAATCAAACCAAGCTCAAGCTTAACATCAAGCTCAAGTCAAGCTTTTTTGCTTGGAATCTAATTCACCTGTGATTAGCAAAATTGCATTCTCAAGTGCTCAAATCTGCTCAAATCTCCAACAATCAAGTAAACAAAAATAAGAAAATAATACACTCATTTGTTCATGCTTCTAAATCACCTATGATTAGCAATTGCTCAAATTAAAGCTTTACATAATTAAATCTATCCATTCATACTTCCTTGTCTCTAGCTATAATATTTGTTCAAAATACAATTCACAAATATAATCTTCATACTTCCTTCACAAATATAATCTTCAAACAAACTACAATGCAAACAACTATAAAAATATATAGAAAATTTTAAAACATGAAAATTTACCTATGGTGAGAAAAGGCTATGACCGTCTTGGAGGATGGAGGTAGAGAGCGAAGATGGTAGTAGAGAGCGAAGATGGTAGTGATGCCAAATACTACACCGAATCTAGAGTTGTTGTCAAAGCTCTTTGCACACCTACTAGAACCCTTAAATTACATGGTGATTCGGTAAACACCGGACTCTAAATCCTCTTTGCTAGCATCTAACTCTTCCAAATCTAGGACTTGTTCATTTGTTGCAAAGAGATATAGAGCAGATTTGGTGGAATTTCTTGGCCTCATGAGAGAGAGAGAGAGAGAGAGAGAGAGAGAGAGCTGATCAATTCTTTGTGAAAATTTGGGGAAAAGAAAGAAACTGATGAGAAACTGATGGGAAAAGAAAGAAACTGATGATAAAAGAGAGAAAGATTGAAGCTTCTCAAAGAAGCTTCGGTCTTTCCAAGATAGCCTAAGAGTTTTAGGCTGCAGACTGCATAGGATTGCCATGGACTCATTAAGTGACAGTTGAAAATTTCAGTTTGAATAAAACTAAATTGGGTTTTTTTTGTTCAATGATAGAATTAAATTGTGAAGTTTCGGTAGAGAGAACTGAGAAGAAACTAAACTGTATCAAGATATAGAGCATTCCGATGGAAAGGAGTAACTAAATGACTAAACTAACACACGAAAATAATATGAAAAGACAACAAAGGGATAAGATAGTGAAGTCCAGCTGTATATGAAGTATTGAAGTACTACTGTATTAGAGTCTTTAGAGAACTCTATGAGGTAGAAGTGGAGTGAAGTCCAGCTGTATGCATGAAGTACAACTGTACTAGCTAGAGAACTCTAGAAGGTAGAAGTGGAAATTGAAAAAAGAGTGAACTACAAAGTGAAGTCTCTGGTCTTTTTTCTTCTTTTTTTTTTTTTTGGCTAAAAATGTTTTTAAAAAAAAGGGAAAGAAAAAAAAAACTTAAAGTAATGGGTACTGAAAAGTTATCTCATGTGGGAAATTTTATTATTAAAATATGTGTAATATAAAAATATTTAGTTTATTTAGTAAATATATATCAAGCCTTTTATCAAGCTATATACAAGCTTAAGTTTGGCTTGTGTTGTATTGAGCCCGATTGTTCGCGAGCTTGTTCACGAACAAATTTTTTTGCTCAGGCTTAGCCTGTTTATCAAATAAGCTGAAAATTAAGGCTCAAGCTTGGCTTATTTATAAACAAACAAACATGAATGAGCTTTTTATCGAGCCAAGCCCGAGTTGTTCACGATCGGCTTAGTTCGGTTACAGCCCTAATCCTCTCCATTCCTATCCCCATCAGACTAAGGCCTGACAAGCTTGTATGGATACCAGATCCAAAAGGTTGTTTCTCTTTACAGATTACAAACAAATCATCTCCCAAGACACTCCTTCCCCTATCGTGGAGTTTGACTGGAAGTTGCTATGGAAGCTCAAAGCCCCCTGAAAGAATTAAGATGTGTTAGAACATATGTGAATCATGTTAGGAACATATGTCATTTAGAATTGGCTAATCCTTTGACAAAACGCACTTTACTTGTAATTGGGTAGATCTAGGATGTGTTTAATACTTCAAAAAACAAGAGTTCAAGTCCAAGTGTTAAAGTCATGCAAATCTGTCCAAGAAACAAGTGAAGAAATGCTGGATTTTAAAACTCGACAGCTAGTTCGACAGATAGCATCTATCGAGGTTTAAAAAGTAGATTTAGCCCGATGCTCGACAGCTGCTCGATAGATAACCTATCTATCGAGATTTATGAAAATCAGTTTTTCAGATCTGATTTCACACCAATCCGTGTATACGTATTTCAGCTTTCTTTTCTCACAACCCTAAACATATATAAGGATTATTTTAAGGGCCGTCAAAGGTGGCGCAAGCGTGAGGCAAAGGTTTGTTCATGCAAATTGTGACCGGAGACAGAATTTGCCCTAGTTCATCTTTCTCTTAAAGAGATCAAGATGGAGGAGGATGAATCATTCGATGAGTTTTATGCCAAGTTTAAAGACATAGTGAACTCAGCCTTTAATCTTGGAGAAACCATTTCTGAACCCAAGATTATTAGAAAGGTGCTCAGATCTCTACCAAAAAAATTTCATGCCAAGATCACGGCAATTGAGGAATCAAAGGATATTGACAAAATTCCTTTGACAGAGTTGGTTGGCAATCTACAAACCTATGAGTTGGGTTTGACAAGGATTGGGAAATCGAGTAAGGGAAAGAGCATGACATTAAAGGCCAAGAGCAGTGACACTGATGAGTCTTCAGCCGATGAAAATTCCAAAATGAAATCCTACATTACAAGGCAGTCCAATTCGTCTCAATTCAAGAACCAAGACAAAGAAAAGAAGGATGCTAAGGAAGGCAGTCAATACACTGTTCCTTCTAGACCTAGGTGTTTCGGATGTCAAGGCTTTGGACACATGAAACAAGAGTGTCCAACTTATCTCAAGACCATTGGGAAAAGCAAAGCCCTTACGGCTACCTTAAGCAACACTGAACAAGAGGATGATTCAGAAAATGAGGATGTTGGAATCCTAAATGCCTTCATTGCCACCGTAAATCCTACTGAAGGGATTGTTGAAAATGTGGATGAAGAAGAAGACTTGGTGGAATCTAAGTTTGAAAAATGGATGAGCAAGATGACATCCACATAGCCTACATAAAATTATACAAAGTCTTGGAAAAGCATGAGAAGTTGTATAGGTTGGCCACCAAGAAGCTCAGTGATATGGAGCTTGAACGAAAAGAAATCTCCACGAAGTTTGATGAAGCTAATCAGACTATTGGAGTATTGTGGTTTGAGAACAATTTCTTGGCTGAGAAGACCAAAAAGCTTGAGGCAAAGCTGTTCCAAGTCAGAGCTCAGTTGGAGAGGACATCAAGTGTAAAACTTGATGAGATGCTTAGCTTATAGAAATATACTTCTGATTAAACCGGCTTAGGGTATTGTAAGTGCACAATTTGTACTTGGTCCAATCCCTAGATGGACTCAGGCCCAAAGAGTCTTATACAATGAAATTTGTAGAGTATGAGTTTGAAACCTAGGTTAGGGATATTGGAGAATTGATAAACAGGCTAGAAGGCCGCAATCTACGCAAATAATAGATGAATATGACAAAAAACTCTCCTCGGACATAAGCTGATGACTACTTGTATGGCCTTTCTTTCTCTAAGCAAAAGATTACAATTTTTAGTTTTCAAAAAAGGTCCCCCCCTCTTCTTTTCTCTCTCGTCTTCTTATAACATTCTTCTTCTTCCCTGTTTCATCCTCGTGTAACACAGATTTTCCTCATAGATACTTGTCCCATCCACCACCTCTTAAAGTCTTCAAATAATAGCTGAAAGACTGAATATTACTGTTCAAATGTCATTTTTCCATTGATGCGGCCAGAGAGGTAGATGCAGGGCCTTTAATGTGGTGGTAGCAGCTTTTTCCTCAGATATTTCTCACACGTTCCTTCTTCTAAAGAGTGCTTGGATCACGCCTTTACTCAACAGATCTTCTAGAATTCTGTCTCTAAATCCTTTTAGCACGTCCTATGGCCTTTACTGGGCCCATCCGAGGAGATACTCCTCCTCGGACAACTCCTCTGCTTCTTGTAGTGTGGACTGGCCTGTGGGCCTCAAAAACTCTGATTGAACAGACTTATACCAACTAACCAAGCCCAAGGCCCAAACGTGCATTTAAGCATTTTTACCCCCTACAATAGCCCCTCAAAACTTTATTTTTCCCCCCATCCGAGGAGAGAAATGGAGTTTTGAACCAATAGCACACCCTCCACACACTTTGCAAACTCCCAAAATAGATTTAATGAATTTTTTACTAAAACTCCCAAAATACCCCTATATATTCAGCTCTTTTATTTTATAATAGGAGTCTAATAGTAATATTATTATAAAATGATTTCATTTATTTCTCTCTATGTTACTCCTAAACATGGTTACTAACATTCGATCTATTTGCATTCATTTTCATTCCTTTATTTTAAAACATTCAAACAAGTAGATTCCAGTTACCTCAATTAGTAAAGTCTCTGATGGTTGAATAAGAGATCTGAAGTTCAATTTCCGCCTACACCAAAAACTGATTGGTATCTTGATCTGATGACAAAGAACATCAGGAGTGAACGTCATAGGTTGAAACTCTCTAAAAAAATATATCCAAATAATGTTACTTAATTTCATTTCATTCATTTCTTTTCCATTACTTTCTCTTGCTTCAGTACATTTCATTCCTTTATGATCATTTTATTCCCTTATGAACTCTCAAAAAAAGCCAAGCATGTTTCCAAAATTATCTTTTTTCATAATTGAAATTCATTGGTTTAAAATTTTAATTATTAAAGTGTATTTTAAAACATTAAGTGTGAATTTTGTTTAGTATTTTTTTTTTCAATTATGAAGAGATTTTTCATTGAAAGTGTTTTGGTGCTTGATAAATTTTGGTTTTTTATTCTAAATTTATCAATTATTTTTTATTAACTATTGTTAAACTTTTGTAAAGATATTTCTATACAAATTTATAATATTTTATTGATACTATAAACAAAAGGGGGGATTGTTAATTTCTTCAAACCTCAAGGGAGGGGAGTATATTTTTTTTCAAAGGTTTGGGGTGGAGTGTCATTCACCCAAATCTCAAGAGAGGGGAGTGCAATTACCCTTTTTAAAATTTTAAATAATGAAACGGGTCAATAGAACTATCTAGTTATTTGAGGTTGCGTTTAGTTTGACAAAAATTGATTTCTAAAAATTATTTTCCACATTTGCAAATGTTTGGGGCAACATAAATTGTTGGTTAACCGGAAATTATTTTCCAATTGACCATAAAATAAAGAAACTTCTGGCAAAAAATGGTTTATACTTTCATTTACCATAAAACAATTCCTACCTCCCGAAAACTCATCAACCGAATCTCCACCTCTCCACCCATCATTACCGCCACCAACCGCTACCACCACTAATTGCTAAACACAATTTTTTATTATCTAATTCTCCTTTTTTATTATATATGTGCTTGGGAGATGAGAAAATGTGGAAAAGTAGTAGAAAATACATTTTTCATATTAATTTTAAGAACACAACCAAAAAAACACTTGAAACTATTTTTACCTGAAAATATTTTCAAACCAAACACAACCTAAATCACCTATCTTATTCTTTTATCAAAAATAATCACATAACTCATTTATTTTTAGAATTTGATGATTGGAAAGGGGGATTTAAACACTGAATAACTTCTTTGTTAGAAAAACATAGGTGTCAAAGGTACAATTTTTCACACATGCCACATACCTCAATCCTATTTAATCTTATTTACTCACTCACCAAAAATACCCAAATATCCTTCACAAAATATTTTGGGCCTCTACAATTATTTCCCTTCTTATTTACCTAAATTGGGTTATAATATAAACCATCACAAAAAAAGCCCAAAGTCTCACATCCTATCAAATTTTATATCATTATTTGGCAAAGCCCAAAACTAGCCCTATGAGCCTAATACATACATTTCATTTTATTCAAACCTATGCTCTAAGAACAATGACAATATTTATATCAAATCCCAAGATTATCCATGCTTGGCAATATTTATACCAAAACCGAAGATGATCCATGCCTAGATATTTATATCAAAGTTCAAGATAACTACTTGGCAACATCAAAAGCCTAAGATAACTACTTGGCAACATCAAAAGCTCAAGATGATTACTGCTTGGCAAACGAACTTTTTAAGGCCCAAGACTATTACCAATTGACACACAATTATTTTGAAGCCGAATATCATTTGGCAAATATTATCATATCATCTCAAAAGCCCAAGACAAATTTTGTTTGGCAAACCATATTATTTCAACTAATAATGCTTGGCAAAACATTATTATTCTAAAAGCCCAATATTAATAATACTTGGCAAATATAGGGCTGTCCACGGGTGGTTCGAGTCAGGTTTGTGCCCAACCTGCAACCATCCCAATCAGATCAAGTGGGGAGTTCCTAGACTCGCAATCAACCCAAGATTAATAATACTTGGCAAATATAGGGCTGTCCACGGGTGGTTCAAGTCAGGTTTGTGCCCAACCTGCAACCATCCCAATCAGATCAAGTGGGGAGTTCCTAGACTCGCAATCAACCCGTAAAAGTGTCAAGTTTCAAGAGTTAGGTTTTTGTCGGGTGGTGATTGATTTTGGGTGAAGCCGAAAACGACCAAAAATGACGAAAAAAGGCAAGATCTCACAAGATTCAATGAGATCTAGCTAGATCTGGTGGAGATCTCATCGGATTCGGTGACATTTTCGCCAAATCGTACGGATAACTCACACAGATTTGGTGTATCTTTATTGGTCTAGCTATGTTGATCGCTGAAATCCATCAAATCAAGCTAAAAAAAGTTGCAGGAAAGCCTAAGAAATTGTCAAAATTGATGTATTTTGGGTGGGTTGGGTTTCATGGGTTTTGAAAAAGGAGACCCGCAACCAACCTTCAGGGGTTAGGTTTTTGAAGGTCAGGACCCGCGTTCGATTACCGGAGCAATTGGATCGGGTGGCATTGGGTGGGTTGGACCAATAATGATTGTCAAACACAATTATCAAGTCTAAATATTTTGCTTAAAACCCAATGCTAATAATTATTGGCAAATAAAATGATCTAGCAATTATATCATAAACCCACAACAATAATTTATCTTACAAACTCATGACGATGATTTATTAAAAGCCCATGAGAAATTATATTATTTATCAACCCACAACCACTAAACCCACGACCTCACTTCTTCTCTGTCTCTCTATCTTCTCCCAATCTTTAACTCATAACCACCAAACCCACGACCCAAAATCAACCACCACAACCACAACCACCAAACCCACATCCATATCAAACACAAAGTCATATGAATATACACAGCCAAATCCCGATCACCACACATAGCCAAAACCCAATATCCAATCTGACCAAACACAATCAAAACCAAACCCACATCCATATCAAACACAACACCCACAACCCGATTTCAATCCACAATCCAGCCTCAATTCATAACCAAAATCAACCACCACCACTACCACCACCATCACAACTACCAACCACCCCATATGAACACACGAAAACAAGAACCAACTACAACCAACACATGCCCACCACACCACTAGCCTGCTTTTGCTGCCTATGAACCATCGCAAACCCACCTATTTCATTCGTCTAAGAGAGAAGACTCATAGGGAAGAGAGAGAGAGAGAGAGAGAGAGAGAGAGAGAGAGAGAGAATTTGGGTTTTTTGATTGACGGAAGAGAAGGTTTGGGAGAGAGGGCAGGGGTGGCGAGGAAGAAAGAAAATAGAAAAGGGAGAGAGAGAATCAATGATGAAGAAGAAACAAAGAAAAACAAGACAAGTGAGATAGAGAAAAAATTTGTATAATTAAAAATAATAATAAATAATTAGTATTCATCGTAGCATTTGAGCTACAATAAAAATCGGTTGCAGCATATTTGCAAAAACTTTTAGAAATAGCACTATTAATCATCAATGTAGCATGTTTTTTGTGGTGAGGATTGTTAAAAATAACAATATAGCAATTTGAGAGCATCATTGGGAATGTTGTTGATGATTGATTTGCTAAAATAACTTTATAGATGTAGCAACCCAATGTGAATGTTGTTAGGCTATCTAAATATCGAATCCCATATTATATTCATCAAAAAAAACAAAATCTCCCATATTATTATTTTATTTTATTTTATATTTGAAGGGGGAAACTAAAAAGAGGATAACTCAATGATGGATTTGGCTTCTGTCCAATGGCCAGTGCCACTGGATGCGTTGAATTGGCGACACATGTCCAAAACTAAACACGTGTCACCAATCCAACGCGTCCAGTGGCACTGGCCACTGGACAGAAGCTGCACCCCTCAAGGATAAGTGGTCCTGTCTGATCATCCGAGGGAGGATCAGATTGGCAGAGCATTGGCTTGAAAGTTGGGACCACGGAGGGTAGGTGGTGTCAGGCTACCCAATTGGCTCTTATTACTTATTACTCTCAGGATATTCTGGATGGTTCTCCTTTATTATTATAGAATTGAAAATGTGAAGTTGGATGCATCATCATGCAAATCTTTAGCAACCGAGCAAATCCAATTGGGTCGAGATGAATGAACTTGTTTTCATTTTTATTTTCTTAGTAAGCAAACATTAGAACAAAGAAAGGAGAACCATCCCATCTGATCTCATCCTTGAACAAACTTTGAGAACCTATATTATTTCTAAGTTAAATTCCATTATATTTCCAGCTGACTGCTTCAGAAAATTCTATTTTCGACCCATTGTTTATGGGACATTTGTTACAAAGTTGGGTTGCACTTAGCAGCAAAGTGTTTCGTGTGTATGGTATGGATCCTCTTTAAGATAATTATCAAAAGTCCATTGTAATCCAAGTACCAAGGATCAAAAAAATTAGATTGGCTACGAAAAAGGAATAGTTGGGTTGCAAGGTTGTTCAACTATTACAGCACTTTATTATGTATAGGCCCAATTGGAAGTAATGGAAATTTTTCTTTGGGCCTTCATGTTGGATGTAGGATGGGTTTGGGAGTTAACCAATTTCAGGTTGAGAATTGCCCAAGTGACTGGTGTTAATAGAGAAAGTACAAGGACACAACAAAATTTCACTTTTGAGTTGTGATAGGTATTAATATAATTATTTATTTATTTTTTAACTTGTGGTGAATCAAAAACTCAATTTGTTGTGAAAATATTAAGATTATACGAAGTCCATAAAACAATATACCAATCCACCCGACCCAAAAGATTTTAAAAAATCCAATAGACAATAGAGATAAAAGTACGTTTCATGTTTCGTCATTTTTTCTTCTTCCAACTAGTTGTCTAAGACCACTATTAAAAAAAAAACAGAAAATAAACATTTTACAATGAAACCATTTGGATAAGTTTACCTCACCTAATAAA
This sequence comes from Castanea sativa, assembly GCF_040712315.1. Classification (NCBI taxonomy): domain Eukaryota; kingdom Viridiplantae; phylum Streptophyta; class Magnoliopsida; order Fagales; family Fagaceae; genus Castanea; species Castanea sativa. The sequence continues at coordinate 2,098,460 of NC_134019.1, read as the reverse complement.
TTATACTTAAGTATTTTTTTTAATAGAGTTTTAAACTATAGTGTCTGCTCCTAATGATAACTTGAGCTATTTGGAACCCACTATATCTAAGCTTTATCATGATCTTTATATCATATACTAAATAATAAATGTTAAATTGCAGTAATTTTATAGATAAAAACAACAATTTATCTGTAATTTCTTATCAACTTTTTCTACTACTTTATCATTATTTTTGGATAAAATATTTTATCACTTTTTTGGATAGAAACAAAACTTTAATTGTTGATATTTAACCCTTAAGAAAAAACCCATCATTATATGCCCTTCTCCTTCTCTATCTTTTTTTTCTTTCATTTTGTTAATAAACTATTTATTAAAAGTTTGTTAATCCATAACTCTTTTTTTCTTATCAACTTTATTTATTTATGGGTAAACTACGTATTTGGTCCTTATCTTTTACACCATATTTCAATTTGGTCCCTAACTTTTCAATTGTATAAAATTTGGTCCCTAACCTTTTAGTGTTGTGTTAATTTAGTTTTTGTTGTTATCTCTTAGATAGAAATTACTGACGTGACTAACGGTCAAAATAAAAAATTAGTTTCCATTAATGCAACAATAAACTAATTTTTTATTTTGGTTGCAATAAAAAATTAGTTTCAGTTAATGTTCTTTTTCATTATTTTTATTAGTAAGTATTAATATTACTAGTATGTAGTCCGTGCTTATGCATGTAAATGATGAATTGTAATGATGGTGTTGATGTTAGCTTTGATTATAAAACATACAGGATATTAGTTTGATCAAGATATTTGAAGGTATTAAAGTAGTTTTTTTCTTGCAATTTGCTTGATATTGGTTTTGTCGAGTTTCTTATTACACTGCTATTAGATATGTATATATAATTTTTAAAATCACTATTGGATACTACATATGCAATATTAATTCACAATCACTGTCCGTGAAATTCAATTAAATACAGAATAAAAAATAAAAAAAAATTGGTCTAATAGTATCTTCTAAATTGAATTGGGATAGGTGCACGGATCGTTCAGTTTAATTATAATTTTTTATGTTCAAGATCTTGGTATATAAAATATCTTAATAGAAACCATATAAAAAAAATGCTCATTAATTTAGAGAAAAAATAACAACAAAAATATAAACAATGTAATTTTTATAGAAAGCCAACAAAAGCAAAATTCAATTTTGAATTTAATTAAATTTTCTCTAAGCATTGGATATATATTTATATAGAGTACCTAATTAGTAATGGACTGTATATTGTCATGATATATATATATGATTAGCTTTTTATGCTTTATTTATATTGAATTCCTCGTTTTCTATATTGAATTGACTCACTTGTTTCGCAAAAAAAATTAACTCACTTGGCACAAAAATTAAAATATTTACATTAGATGAGACATGTGGCGCAAAATTAAAACTCTAATTGAATTCCAATTTTACATTGAATTAACTATCTTGGCACAAAAATTTAAAAACTTAGATTAAAGGACACGTCGTGTAAAATTAAACTCTAATTGAATTCCAATTTGAAATCTAATTAGATTTTCTCTCAAATTAATCTATTAATATATATTTTCTACATTGAATTAACTCCCTTGGCACAAAAAATTAAAAACTTAGATTAAATGGGACACGTGACGTAAAATTAGACTCTAATTGAATTTCAATTTGAAATTTAATTAGATTTTCTCTCAGATTTCCTCTCTCTCTCTCTCTCTCTCTCTCTCTCTCTCTCTCTCTCTCTCTCTCTCTCTCTCTCTCTCTCTCTCTCTATATATATATATATATATATATATATATTGCTAGCCAAATCCACCTATAAAACTCAATATGTTATACACAAGTTAGATGCAGATTAGGCGTGTTAGATAATAATTATGAAATTATATAATATTTATATATTTAATTTTTACTTCTCAATAAAATTATATATTTTATAAGTTTACGACTAAAACAAATTTTTTTTTTAAGTTTATAACCAAAATCATGCAACGCTTTGGCCTTTAACTAGTTCAATTAACGTTACCCTTTCATACAAGAATCCTCCTCTTGGCAGATATAAATCCTTTATCTTATTTTTGTGTTTCACTTTATACTTTACAAATAACAACTTTTTGTGTGTCGTTTTTACTTTCCTTATAAAATAATCATTATTTAAAGTAGAAAAAAATAATTACATACCACAATTAATTTTGCATAAAGTGAAACACAAAATACGGAGAAGATGAATTGTATTCTCCATTCGACTTTTTTTTTTTTTTTTTGAGAAAGTATTCTCCACTCGACTTGTAATAGATACATGAGATACCATTTAGTTATCTCTAGCTAATACACATCATCATCATTATTATTATTATTGCTGCTGCTGCTGCTGCTGCTGCTACTACTACTATTATTATTATTATTATTATTATTATTATTATTATGTAAGAACCACACCATTATTATTTAGAGGAAGAAGCAAAGTCCAGAGTTGGGTTGAGAGCTAGATAAAATTTCCTATCTAATCACAATAATGAGGATGGGATGGGCAGTAGCTCAACTTTACAAAAGTTGAAAATATTTTTGAGTGTTGGAAGCACTTTTTTTTTTAAGGTATGGGCAAAGGGATTAGTGACAAGACCAGAGAGCAAAGCAAATGGGAAGTGTGAACTGCATATGATATGATTTGATAGGGGAGATCATACAAAGCAAAAAGAGGTGTGTGAACTCACTAAAATCTAACATTTGGGCTGAACACGATCCCACTTCGTTTTCTTTTTTTTTTTGTTGAACAGTAAAAGGGCCTCACACATTTAATCATTTGCGTTGTGGCATAGCATTTGTGCGAACCACACAACTCAAATCCAATAACTTCTAAACTCGTAAATGTGATAAAGTCCAAGACTAACTTCTGAACTCATAAATGTGATAAAGTCCAAGACCGATAAAGTCCAAGACCCCTACCAACACGTCATGCGAGCAACACATTCCCACTTGTTACACAAAGTAGCAAAAGATAATTCATATATCTTTCTGATGAACAGATAATTCATATATCTGTGATTGTTAAACGCAATCAAGCTCATGACAGCACACATTTCACACTTCACAAAGATAAAGGAAGAATAGGTCAAAGGAAGACCAAACCCCTACCCTACCACCTTCAACACATCATGTGGTGGAGGCCAATAATTTAAAAAAAAAAAAAAAAAAACTATATAGTTGTAGTAGTATATACTTATACTCCACTAAAGTCGAAATGAATGTGTCCTTTTCTTGGTAATTATATATACCAACAAAGGCTACGACGTGAACAATGTGACAATATAGAGCGTTCTTTTATGTACTTTTTCTTTTGGGTGTAAATGCAAAAAACCCTATTCCTCACCTAATTTTCCTACTTGTTGACTCATGCATGTGGACCTTATTATAAAAGATATGTGTGCCATTCCAATTCTTTTATTATCCACCTTATCTTTTTCTTTTTTCTTTTTTAATTTGGCTTGTCTTAAATATGAGACCAATTCCGATGTTCAAGACTACAAGTTTCAAATCCGCGTGCTTTTCAGCTTTTGGCTTACTCTAACACAACTCTCAAGTTGGAGATATTTTATTCAACACAAACCATTTTTATATTATACACACCACCATCATTGTCATTTTATGGGGTTTACTATTCAACTTTGGGGTTCTTATTTTCAGATTCTATAATGAATGGTTCCTTTCATCAAATTTCATCTCAGTCGATTTATTTGACTTGGTTAAAAACACTTTGGAATAGAATCAATTCAAAAGTGGCATTGAAAATGCATATTTTCATTTCTTTCATTTTTTTTTTAATTAGTGAGTGAGATGATTATCTTGATTTTCACATTGAGTATTATAAATGGATTACTTAGCACTAAAATTAAGAAAATTAAATCAGATATGAGGGACAATAACAATTGGAAACTAATTTGGATTCAGGCTATGCTTCTACTTTAATATAGTAGGTATGATATATGATTTGAGAAAAAGATCAGATTTTAGCTCTATGTGAGAGCATTTTTCATCCTTATGATTCTTTTCTTCTTTGTGAGAGCATTTTTGAGTTGAGAAAATATCTCTAGTAACAGTTATACCATGTTAGTCATGATTTTATGGCATGTGATTTAATTTATAGGTTTGTTTATTTATTTATTATTATAAAAAAATGAAGCTACTAATTTGTTATGTGATTTATTAAGTTATTGTTATAAAATGAGAGAATTGATATAACCGTTGCAAGAGATTCATTTTTCCTTTCAGTCCATTTATGGTAAAGAAATGATACCATATTACAAAATTGTTAAGGGGGTGGGGGGAATAGTGGGGGCCTGTCTCATGTCCTTTAAATTTGGGTGTCAAATCAATTAATGGGGACCAACTTGGACTTTAGAGAGCAGAAGTATGGCAAATACCTGTTGTTGTAGTCGTGGTGGGAGTCATTCTCATTATATTTTGACTAAGATTACTTATATTTTGACTAAGAATAATTAAGTCGGTAAACAAATTAAGCCGTTCATAAACAATTTGAACTCGACTCGATAAAAAATTTATTTATATTATTTTTTTAATAAATAAACCAAGTTTGAAACTTAAATTTAGGCTTGTTTATCAAACAAGCCAAGCCCAAGCAAAAAAAATTATTTGTGAACAAGCTTGTGAATTGAATAATAGAGCTTGATACAAAACATGCTAAACTTGGACTTGTTTATACCTTGATATATGTTTATAAAATAAACTCATTATTATGATATTACACATATCCTAATAATAACATAATAATGCAATTTTTATAATATTACAATGAACTCATTATTATGATATTACACATATCTTATGATATTACGCATCTTATAAGTTTCTTAATAAATTTATTTTTCTTTTTGTTTACTTGATTTTTGGTGATTTAAGCATTTGTTATTGATAATGCAATTTTTTTGGATTCCAAACTATAAAACTTGACTTAAGCTCAAGTTTGAGTTCATTCTCCCAAAAATAAAAATAAAAGCTTGAGTTTGAACTTTGATATTAAGCTTAAGCTTAACTTGACTAATTAATCAAGCCAAGCTCAAACTTTTTAGCATTGCACGAGTTCAAACAAACATTATTTCTAAACTTGTCTCAAGCCCGAGTCAAGTTTGAGCATTTGATTTTTATTGATGAGCCAATTTCAAACACGCACTACTCAGCAAAAGCTTGACCCGTAAGAATATATTTGATTGAAAAAAAAAAAAAAAAAGAAGGATTAATCATATTCTTTGCAAAGAATTTCAAACTCCAATTTTTTTTTTTTTTAATCATCAGTTTGGTTAAAAGATTTCCACAAAATGAGAGATTTTGGAAGGTATATACTATATATATAAATTGGACAGCCAATAATGTAGTGTTGGAACATTTGGCGTTGAAATAAAGCTATGCTTTTAATTTTAAACCACAATGATAAGTATATCCACTGAGAAAGAATTACCAATTGAGAAATTAATTAGTTCATTCATTCATTCAAAATTATCAGAACTCAGATAATATTCATATCAAATTTAATTACATCACTAAGAGTCATCAACAGTTAGATCTAAAGGCAGGTTCACTAGAGCCGAAGCTAAAAGTGAAAACATATTATAAAGGAAAGCTAAATATAAAGTAGGCATTAAAGATTTAAAGCCCACTCAAAAAAGAAAAAAAGAAAATCAGGCTTGAATTGTAAAATGCCTAAAAATGAATATAAAAATTAACTACTGCTTTAGCTGAGCAGCCAGGCCCAGCCATGACTTGGATTCAGCTGGCTTAGTTGGGGGGGCTTCCTCTGGGTTGTTTATTTGGTATGGTGCTTTTGCAGTGATCCTGTAAAAAATGCCATGTGAAAGTAACAAAGATCAATTATTGAACAACAAATATATAATAAGAATACTAGTTAGTTTGTCCAAAAAGCCACAACTTGCACAAAGAAACATCAACAAAATATTTTTTTTATTGCTAATCATTTCACTTTTGGTCATTAAATAATACAATAGTCGAAAAATGTACCAATCTCAGAATGGGAGACTGATATTATTAAAACCTAAACCTACCCAAACCCCTCCAGAAATTTAATTTAGCTAAACTTGCTCTGGTGATAATCAAGAATGCCTTGAATTTGATCCCACAGCTGATGCTGAAAAAAATTTTAAAAATGCTAGACCACTCCAATCACCTAGGAACCTAGTGTACAATTTTTTTTTTGGATACATCTGCAGCTAAAGTTGCACAAACAAATGGGATAAGAATTTAAAAAAAAAAAAATGTTTTCCAATATTTTGTTCCAAAATGCCTACCTATCTTTTCTCTTCTCCAAGAATCGGTGCAGTGAAGCTCTCCTTGCAATTGGTAAATCTGCAGTAAATAAATAAATACAGACTTTAATCAACAAACATATTCAACATGATGCTCTAAACATTCTATCTTCCGAACTTGTCGGTAAAGAAACAAAGGCAATCACAAGAAATTACCAGCAGCAAGAGGTGGAGGAGATGGTTGAGCGTGTTCGCTAATCACTTTATTGCCAAAATTTGGAGGAACAACGCCGCTAGAGCTAGTAGCAATTGAAGTGCTGGATTCAACAGAGTTCCTGGCCAAGTTAGGAGTAAAGGCAGGCTGGTTGTTAGTAGCCGGATTAGAAGCAAAGGGGGTGTTGTGACTCTGGGGGCTTCCCTTGCTTGCTAATAGCATCACTTCCTTTGCCTTGTCAGCTGGAAAATCGTTGAACACGATTACTTGTCCACCATAGAATATTGTCATTTGGGCCTTTTCAGGCTCTGCTGTGGCAGGCTTGTTCACCCTGGAAAATAATTAACATATTATAATCAGATAAACAAATATTTCTGTTCTAATAGTGTACTATAGCTTCTATTCTACTTCACCATGTGCAAAATAGTTATGGTGCTCAATCAATTTATGTCCTAACTCCTAAGAATTAAAGTTATGATACACCATGTGCCCCCAATTAATCAACCCAAATCATTAATTAGTCCATATCTATGGTTGATGATGTAAATTTTAAGCCATAGAACAACTAGAATCCCCTATTTCCAACTTATATTTTGGGCATACTTGATATGGGTATTTATAATTTATGAAGACCAGTTAAAAAGGCATAAGAGAGAGTGAGTAACTGAGCTTACCTAGAGTCAGCAATCTTTGAGACCTCCTCCTTAGGAAATGGAGTAGTAAACCCAACAGGTTGAGGGAACAAATCAATGGATTGAACGTTCCGATTGGCCGGCTCGCTTCGGCCTGAACCATCACTTAATTTCTCATTCACCGGAAATAAATTCATTATTGAGGCTGATTGACGGTACATCTCAGGTGTCCCTGTTACAATTCTACAAATCATTTTCTAAACTTTGGCTAAAAATAAAAAATAAAATAAAATAAAAGCAATGAAAAGTAAAGAACCTAATCACTACCACTATCACTATGTTTCAAGGAGAATTAATTTATAATGCAATTTCAGGAGGGCCTTTTTCAAAATCCTATTAAGACCCAAGACCAAGTCTTTTTACAAACATAGGTTGAGAGATATTCTCAACAGATATTGAGAGGGAAAATTTAGAAACCATAAAGAAGAAAAAAAAACGTTAACTACTTATATTTTTCTTGTTAAGAAAAAAAAAAAAGGATTTGAGTGTTTTGAGGAGAAAATCAAGGACATGTCCTACAAGTTTGAACCATTAAATAGGAATATTGATATTTTTGTGGATATAAGGTAACTTTTACAGATCCAAGTTCTGGGTTTTTCTTAGAATCACATACCAAAATGGAAATTTGGGTTCAAACTTATGCTCCCATAATTATAAACTAAAAATGAATTAAAGAAAAATAATAAACTATAAACCTATCATAAACATAAACATAAACAAGCTACTGAAATCTCAACCTGACTACGACTATTTGACTTTAGTTAAGATTGTGTTTCGTTTTCATTTTCATTCAACAGAATCCCAAAAAAAAAAAAAAAAACCAGGCCAGTTTGAAACCTTAAAAACTTTCAAATCCCTCTCTCTCTCTCTTTTCACAACCGAAATACCAGAAATTCAAACTGTAACCCAAAAAACAAAAACAGAAACAAAAACGTACCGTTGGATTCGATGTTGCAAGTCATGCCGAGGCTGAGATCTCCAAAGGAACCCTTCTCCTTAAGGTACTGACTCAGCAAGCTACACCTCTGAGAAAAGCTTGCCTTTTCCGGCAACTTCCCTTGCCTTTGCCCTGAAAACTCACAAAACTCCGACGAGCTCGCCATCTTGACTTTCCTTAATTGGATCTTTTCCAAACAGACCCAGATACAAAATCCAATCCCAAATCCAAATCCAAACAACACCCACACAAAAAAAAGTACTCTTTCAAAGGTTCAGAGAATTATCAAAATTTATACATAACCAAATCAGAAAAACACCTCGTTGTTTGTGCTCTCTCTCTCTGTACTCTATGACACATATATTTTATCTCTCTCTCTCTCTCTCTCTCTCTGTGTGCTCTATTGTATTATATATAATTATATATGTGTGTGTACCTGCTTTTCCTATCTTCTCCTCAATGTTTATTTTGGTTGAGAGAGTTAAAGCACGAGGAATATATGGTGCTTTTTAAGCTTGTTCCTCGCACCTTCGAGGAGGACTCTTTATTATTAGAATTATTATAATAATATTTTATTATTTTTATTTTTATTTTTATTATTTTGCTTTTGCTTTTTATTCTTATTATTATTTCAAACACGTGTTCTTTGCATCAGTAAACGGCAACCTTTTTTTCTTTTTTAGTTTTTTCATGCCAACTTGCTTGCCTTTGCCCACGGTTTTTGTCTTTTAAGATTTCGAATGATGTTACCTTATTAGCCTCCCCCACAGCTGTACATTACTGTTTCACACGTGGGATTCAGTATGTTTTGGTTTGGTCTCATTATTCGGGATTTAGTTTTTGTGTATTTGGAATTTGCATTAGTATTTCTTTTTCTTTTTTTTTCAAACTTTTTATTTTTAGAAACTATTGCTATAAAAAGATTAGGGTCACAAGTTTTCCTCCAAATCGGGTTGGTGGTGACTCGAGGAGATTCTTTCGGCTTATTACTTGGTAGGTTATACGATTATTTGTGAATATTAAATCACATGTTTCGTTAGATCATTTTAAATATAAGTCACGTGTTTATTAAGTAAGGTTGTAAATGAATCAAGTTGTTTATAAAAACCGTTTTAACTTCAACTTTGAAAATTTTGTTTTACGTTTTTTTTTTAGTAAATAAGTTAGGCACAAACCTAAATTTAGACTTTACTGTGAAATGAGTCAAATTCAAACATAATAATGCATTTGTAGACGAACGTCTGAGAATGATTTACAAAAATATACATTTTTTATAATGTGAGAATGAGGATTTGAATACTTGACATTTTCGCTAAAAATATTATGACAATTGCTACGTGGATCTTCATTTTTTTGTTTTCATAACAATCTTTTATAAATAAAAAAAAAATACTTAGATATTAGATACTGTAAGTTTGTAAATAAGTTCCTCAAAAATTAAATTAGCATTTTTGTTGATAATATAACCAGTAAATTTCATAGTAAAAAGTATATATGTTTTTTAACAATACAAGTTCGGTAAATTAGTTTTTGATAAATTGATTTTTTATAGGTTCATAAATGAATATTATAATATTCAAGTAACTCAAATAATTTTTATTAGCTTTCCGTATAATTAAATTGTTTAAAATTTTGTTATTATTTCTTTTTAGCTCTGAACTAATGAATATATTTTTTATACAATTTTTTAAAATTTTGTGCCAAATGAGTTAATTTAGTGTAAAAAATGAAGAGTCCAATATAAACAAACCATAAAACACCTAATCATATAATTAAAAACAATTCAAATTTATAAGTCATTTATGAAATATACCATGATTATGTACAGTCCATTACTAACTAGGTTATATATATAAATATTAAACCATACTTTATAGAAAATTCAATCAAAATCAAAATTGGATTTTGCTTTTGTTAGCTTTCTATACAAATTAAATTGTTTAAAAAAAATTTATTACTTTTTTTAGCTCTGAACTAATGAATATATTTTTTGTACAATTTCTATTCAGATATTTGTATATATACGAAGATATTGAACATAACAAACTATAATTGAGCTGAACGATTCTATACACCTATCTCCATTTAATTTAAGAGATATTATTTGACCACTTTATTATTTTATTTTGTGTTGTATTTAGTAGACTTTCACAGATAACAATTGTGAATTGATATTGTATATGTAGACCCGATAGTGATTTTTAAGAAAAAAACAATGTCCTTTATATTTAATAACCCAAGCTAATATCAATAGCACCACCACGATTCTTCATTCTCGTGCTCAATCAAGAGTTACATACTAGTATATATTAATAAACATAACTTTTAAAAAAATCTAATTAGATTCTATAATTGAATCCAATTTTATGCTATGTGTCCTAAATTATTTATTTATAAAGAGAGTTTTATTTTTCTTAATTTTGGAATTAGACATGAGACCACATCATAAATATCCATCCAAATGAGTTATTGTATACAAAAACCAAAGAGTTTAGAATTAATGAATAAAAAAAAATGGACAATTTATGTTTTTTATTTAATAATATTCTTACAATACTTTTTAAAGAGTTAAAAAAAATATAAGAATGAATATCAATAATATTTAAATTATATATGTAAGAATTATACTATGTATCTTAATACATATATATATATATATATTAAAATTTATCCATGCATATGCATGGGGTTACAAGCTATATATATATAGCTCGGAGAAAATTCAATTTTATTCTACAATTGAAGTTCAATTTTGAGTCATGTGTCCTAATTTATTTATTTTTAGAGAGAGTTTTTTAAAAAAAAAATTTGGAGTCAAATATGGGACCACATCATAAATATTCATCCAAGTAAGCTATTGCGTATAAAAACCAAAGAGTTTAGAATTAATGGACAATTTACATTTTCTACTTAATAATATTCTTACAAGACTTTTTAAAGAGTTAAAAAAAAGAATGGCTATCAATAATATTTAAATTATATAAATAAGTATTATACTATATATCTCAATGTATATATTTTAAGTATATCTATGCATATGTATGGGGTTACAAGTTAATATATATTTATAGGTAAAGCTCAGAGAAAGTCCAATTAGAATTTCAAATTAGAGTCCAATTTTGTGTCATGTGTCCTACATTATTTATTTTTAGAGAGTTTTATTTTCTAATTTTAAAATCAACGTGGGACCACATTATAAATATTCATCTAAGTGAGTTATTAAGTACAAAAACTAAAGAGTCTAGAATAAATGAATCGTAAAAAAAAAGTGCTTCACAATAATAATAAATAAAATAAATATGAAAAATTTACATTTTATACTTAATAATATTCTTACAAAATTTTTGAAATTATACATCTTATATATAGGAATTTACATTTTTACATTTTAAATTTTTTTAAGATGCATTTTATATATATGAATTATATTATGCATCTTATTATATATTTTTAAATGTATTCATACATATACATAGATTACAAGTTAGTTTGCATAATACAAGACAAAACGTTAAAAACTAGGCTATTTTCAAATTATTTGAAATAAAAAACATTAAAAAAAATATCAGCTTATATTCCAATGCTAAATGCACACTAAAAAGTACTCCAATTTGACAACAATGTAAAATTTTAATTAGAACAACAACTTTTTATGTAGGGCACTAACATAAAATAGGGTTTTTTTTTTTTTTTTTTTTTTGAATCCGCATATGCTAGTGCTCTAATAGTAGTAGACCAGACCACAGCACAATACCCACATGGGCAGCTGCAAATAATAATTATAATAAAACAAACAGTAGAAAGAAAGAGGGATGAAGCAAAAGATACTCGTTCTTGTTCAAAAAGTGTTGAACAGAAACGGGATAGTTTAGTAAATGGCCATAATTGGATTGGGAGTCCACGCCGTTAAGAATAACGGCACTTGCTGCTGGGGTTTGTCAAATTACGTGCCGTCCTTCAGGTTGGCAATACGACCAAAGTGGGCTCCACGCCCCATTCCTTTTCTTTTTTGTTTTATAGAGGTATCCCCGGAGTGTAGGTTTCGATTTGCTTAATTAACTAATTTTTTAATAATCGAATAAAAAATTTGAAATTTAATTATTATTTACATTAAAAATTAATTTAATGATTTAATATTTTAATTTAATGATAAAAATGTATTATTAGAATGGAACGATTGAAACTCGAAATAGTGGTAATATAATAAGAGTCCGTTTAATATATACTCTTAAGACACACACATTAAGCCATATACTTTTTGTAAAATTTTTAAAAAATTAAAAAAATTGTGAATATATTTTTAATTATATTGCTTAATTTGTGCCCTATCACACGAGCAAAATTCATATTATAAAGGAGTAAAAGAGAAGCCGACAAGTGCACGTTTAGTCCACCAATGAAAAGCTGAAACGTGGGTAAAAGTTTTTGTACTAATTAAACTCCGCGTGTTTATTTCCCATACCCCCAAAGAAAAAGGCAAACAAAAGCATATAATATAAAAACATGGATCATGGATCATGGGTTATGGTTGGATTGGACATCCACAATTGCACATGCTAATACTCCTTTTTTTTTTTTTTTTTTTTGATTCTTGGGATGGTAAAACACATGTTTCTATTTATATCTATTTTGTGATTTGATAATCTTGCCGGGTTTATTAAAAAAAGAACTTTGATAAGGGGAGTGTTTGAAATAAAAATAATACAAACTTTTTAAGAGGACTTTATTTATTATATTATTATTTTTCTTAAGTTAAAAAATTATTTATTAAATGAATAATTAATATTTCATGACATCTTGTAAGATAATAGATATGGAGATAAGATCATGTTAATAAATCATAATAAGAAAGTTTTGATCTCATTTTTATGAGAAATATAAAAAGCTGTTAACAAATTTTTTTTTCTTTTATCATTCTTTTAGTAAAATGTTTATAAAAATAGCTCATAAATCAATTCTTTAAGAGTATTGGTTAACATTTCCTACAGAGATAATAAAAACTCCAACATTGACTCAAATAGTTAAGATCCTGTTGGAAAAATAATATTGAGTGAATAAGAAATTGACGTTTAACTTGTTCACTTGAAGATGTTATTTAAAGTGATGAAAATCCTTAGTCTTACATAGAAAAGGAAATAGATAATATATGAATTTATATGCTCATGGGCCGAACATTAGGTTGGGCTTTGGCATATGTGGACTAAGCCCTCTTGTCAAAATAATAATTTTTTTATTATTTTATTTTTTAAGACAATCAGTTTGTGCATAGCAATTTTTATTTTGAACAGTATGTCTGTTCACTAACGTATATCAATTCATAGTCCTTCATTCATGAAAACTGACTTTTGAAAAACTCTCTCAGAGAAAAAATATTTTTCTGCATTCATTTGAGTTAAAGAGAGAGAAACAGACATAGAGTAGTTCACAAAGCACAGACTTTATGTGCTTCTTCTTTGTACTATAGATCATTTTATTCTGGGAGGCAAACGTCCATGAGTCTCAAAGCACTATAATTTGTGTGAGGGGCGAAATCTGCGATTGTGTCAAACACAAGACTTGATCTGAATCATTCATCCTTCACACATTTGGTCTGTAAGTTTTTAATTATTTGCATATTTCTTCTTATATATATATATATATATTATATACTGTATTTATTTATTGCTTTTATTTATCACATCAATTTGTGTTATTGCTTGTGTTTAGATCTGTATATTATTCACCGCCGCACATCCTTGGTGTAATGGTCACTCTACATGTATAAGTGCTTGTGAAGTGTGGGGGGTAAGGGCCGGGGTTGAAGTCTCCAGGAGGGAGCTTCACACACATATACACTTAGATTAGGTTAGAGTATAAATTCTATCTTATATATAAAAAAAAAAAAACATTATATTATTCCTTTTAGTTAATCATAAAGGTAAATTGTTGAAATAAATCCAACATATCCATGCCACTTACAAATCATATGTTTGGACATTTGAAGTCCAGCGGGGTGGAATTGGGAAGTAAAAATGGCTGACCCATAAAAAATCCCAATATTCAAGATGATAGGCTAAGATCTTAGCCCCACTTTAATTCAAATTATTGGAAATTTGAGTAACTATTCTCTTTTCTCATTTTATAACGCAAACGCAATTCAAAGTTTGAAACTAAAGAATACTCACAATAAGAATAATTCCATTATTGAGAGAACCAATAACCTCAAGCTGACTAAAGAATAGGAGAATGTTAGTAAAATATTGGAGATTTTTTTGGTGCTCTTCCTTACTACGACAACTGTCCTTGATCACATTTAGACCACACAATCAACTGTTTCATTAGTGCACAAATAAAACAAGACCGCGTGATTATGTTCTTTGTTAAACTTGACTTTGTTTTTATACCTTATTTTATGACCCAAATAAAAGGGTTAAATTTATTAATTTATTTTTTTGAGAGAGGTTAAATTATCAATATTAAATATTAAAAGTCAACTTCTCATTATGCTTATCCAATATATATATACTTACTGTCAGAGTAATGCTAGGACCACTTAAAGTTATATAATTTTTGTCAAAACTTGATATGTATCAAGTTGTGGTCGTAATACACATTTATCAATCATAACTCACCACGCACAAATTTATAAAAATTTATGTGGTCCTAACATTATTTTTTTTGTTACGTATAGAAGATTCAAGATATGGAAAACATCACTCTCATTATACAGCTCATACAACTAGAAAAGAACATCCAATCTTAACGTATCAACATAAAAATAGTTAGAAAGAATTCAGGACCACATATTTGTTTACACATCTAGATAAAATTTAAATACGTGACAAGCGGTGATTGAATTAAATTTCAATAAATATTAATAATGCGGTGATTGAATTAAATTTCAATAAATATTAATAATAGACTAAGGTGTAAATAATGTAACCTAATTATAGGTTAAAAAATATAAAAGTTATGTCAAAGTACACGAACAAAAATTAATATTAACAAGTACTGTGCCATTATGGCAATTGTTAATGGGCAAATATTAACAAATATCGTGTGGTCCCACTTAATAAAAAAAAGTTGAATAAATGAAATAAAAAAACATAAAACTAGCCCCACAAGAAGCTGGCTGCATGGTTTATAAAATTGCAAAAAACAACATAAAACTACTGTTCTTGTTAGGGCCTGTTTGGAATCCGCTTATTTTGTTGAAATTGAATTTTTTTAGCTGAAAATACTGTAGATAAAGGAAAATGTTAGTTGAAATAGTGCAGTGAGACCCATAAATAGTACTAAAAAGTGCATTAAAACTCATGAATAATAACAAAAATAAATCGAATACTAAAATAAGTTAGCAAAAAGTAAGCTAGCCAAACATACACATAATAAACTATTTTATAAAAATTCTTACACTGCTTTCATAAAAATATAAAAAAATTAATTATTCTTTTATTTTTTTTATGAAAGAATTTTTAAAATATGACATCCTTAAACCACTCATTAACATTTACCTTTAAAAAAAAAAATAAAAAAAAGAGTGAATAATAAGGGGACATGATGGAAATCCCGTGTGAAAAACGCGGAGAGAGAGAGAGAGAGAGAGTGATAGAAGTGTGTAGCTAAAAATATAGGTGAAGAGTGGGCGGCTACAGCTATAGCTAGCTAGGTCGCACATGCACTGCACAACCCCACACGTAAATTTTATATATATATAAACGTGGCGAAACGCGATTGGGTGGAAGAGATAGGAACATTTTCCTCGTGATCTTGACGGGTTTGGTTTTTTATTTTTTCAAAAATGTGGTTTGGTTTGGTTTGGTCTGGTCTGGTCGTGTGGTCCCCTTTGTCGCATGTGGGTAAGCTTTTCTAAGTGTGTGTTTGAATTTTTTTTAAAAGAGACGGTACAACTTGTGGTGTCACGGGTTTTGATGACTACTGACTTTCTCTCTCTTTTTCTTTTTTTCTTTTTACACCACGTGATCTTCGTGTTCACTCTCTGTGCTTCCTTGCGAAACACCCTTGTCTTTCTTCTATATTTACAACTCTGCCACTTGCCGACCCCAGAGTTTTTTATTAAATTTTGTATTACTTCTTCCTAAGCTTTCACAAATTTGACACTTTTGGCGGATCGTCAAAGCAAAAAATATTCTTCTTCTTTTCTTTTACTTACTGACAATGGTTGAGTTAGTCTTACTTGGGTGGGTTTGAGTGCTGTTCATAAGACCATAAGTACATCTTTTAATAAATATAATTTTTAATGAGTTTTACGGTATTATTTATATATGTAAAAATTATTTTGTTACAGTATTTTTAGTTTTTAGTAATAAATAGTATTTAAACATACTTTTAGTGAACGTTTGGATATAGCTGAAATGATTTTTTAGCTACGTTGTGTGTTTTCTAGTGGGTCCTGTGTATTGTTTACGGGACCCACAAGTACTCTATTCAGTAAAAAATACTTTAAAACTGGATTTCACGATACTATTCACACATTTACAAATTATTTTATTACAGTGTTTTCAGTTTTCAGTAATAAGCGGTATTCAAATAGATTCTTATTTATTGTTAAAGAAGATTAAATTAGGATCCAACAAATGGTATTAGAGTTTTGTTGATTTACACCTCATTTGTGTTAGAATACAATTTTTAAAACCTCACATTTTCAAATCACAAATACACTTTAGCTTACTTTTAGCAAAACGGCAATGCTAAACACACGCTTAATGGATGATTTTATTGTGCGAATTAAGATTGATAAGACACAGACCATGATTATTGGTGGCTACTAGTAGAGTTTGAGAGAGATTAAATTTGGTAGGAGTTGGCATTCCATTTGATTCAAGTGTGAATAAGTATGGCTTAAGCTATGGAAGTGATAATTATTTTGTTTAAGAAAATTTTGCTTTGACTAAGTTGAAGCTATCCCAAGAGAAAAGAAGACTACTTGATAGATTTTTGAGTTAAGGTAGAGATTATTGGCAAATTTTTTGAAATTCGTATTGTGGTTTGGAAAGTTATTTAGATTTTCTTGTCGAAAAAAGAAAAATTAATTTGGGTATGTACTTTTTGGATTTCCTCAACGAGAAAGAAAACCCAAAAGGCTTTTTAAAATCGCCTATATCTTTAATTATTTCATGTATGAAAATGCACTCTTAATTTCAACGTTTTGGTCTGTGTCTTTAATTTTACAAAAATGAAACTTTTAAAAACAAAAAAGACCAAAACAAAACACTCCCGAAATATAGAAATAAAAAATGTATTTGATCAAATCTCCGTGGGAATGAGGGCGATTGGGTAGATAATGGGTTTGTCATTTGTAATTTGTATACATGGATTCTGGCTTGATTTTGTTGAAGGGTTTAGGCTTTTAAAGAAAGTAATTTGAATCACATTTTCAAATTTTATTTTCTTTTATATTGATCTATTCAAATTTTTTTCACATGTAGAATGTCCTCTAACTGATTGAGTTACTTGAATTTTTGAATGTCTTGGATAATAAAAATCCTCGACTCAATCGAGTTTAGAAAATGACTTGGGTCAAAATGAAATACCTAATTGGTTTTTTTTTTTTTTTTTTTTTATGAACAAAAAGGAGAGGCGGGGGCGACAATATGTGGCTTACCCTCTAGGGCGTGACCTAATAGGAGCACTCTCCGCTAGAAAATGTTAGATTGAGCCATAGCTATTGTGATCGGGATGCCACAGACCTCACCTAAGCACACCAAAAGAGTCAGCGGAGGAGGCGCAAAGCATGCTAGGAGCCCACCCCCACATGGTACTCGCCACAACTCGAACGAGGGACCTTGTGCATACTTGCAGGATCTCCCACCAAGTGGACCACCCCTCTTGGTGCGAAATACCTAATTGGTTAGACTTTAATACTTGTAGCCCAATTAATACCTCAAACGTGCTGAAATGGACTCTCAAATAAAAAATTTCCCAAAAAATCAGATGGTGTATGGACCACTATATGATCATCCATTTATAGAATTAAAGTACTGAAGATAAAGTCACAATCTTCTATGTGTTGTCTATGATGGTGTACTTGCTAGAGTCTTTTCTTTGTTCATGGACCACATCAAAACCCTAGAACTGGGGCAGTTGTGCTGGCCAACGATTTTATTATTTTATTTTGGGCCAGTGGTGAAAAGTTTATAATCACTCAACTTTCTATCCTATTATTTACCTTGATATATATTACATTCTTTAAGGGGTTGAATCTGCTATTACATAAAAAAAAAAGGCATGTTTATTCTATAACCCTATTTTTACATGGCATATGAACATGCATTTAGGTCCATTTAGGATCCGTTTATTTTATTGAAACTAAAATTTTTTTTGTTGAAAATACAGTAGATAAAGGTAAAAGTTAGCTGAAATAGTATAATGAAACCTATAAATAGTAGCAAAAATAAGCTGAATAGTAGTAAAAATAAGTTGGTAAAAATAATATTCTTTTGATAAGAGATTTCTAGTAATGTTATTTTGTAAGAACATATGTGAATGAAAAAGTATATAAAAATACGTGTAATATTATTTAAATACTAAAAATTGTTGATTAAATAATAGAAACATACTGTCATAATCTTTGACACTTACAAGTAGATGACCAACATTGTCTTTTCATTGGAGCGAATATAAATAGCTAAATAGGAGTAAAGTGATTTACTCAAAATATATGGGAAGGGGAAAAAAAAACTTATTGTTCTCTAAAGAAGTTGTCATGTCAAGAGTGATTGAACAATTTTTAATTCCTTTGAGAGTTTTCTTAATGTTTATCTTGAACATTAGTTATGATGAGGTTACTTGCTTTCAAGCCAAGCACTAGATGCGCATGTTGTCTTAATAGTCGGCTCCCTCTCTCTGTCTCTCTTTATTTTTATTTTTATTTTTTTAATTTTTTCGGGAATAACTCCTTTTCTCTTAAACCTTAATAATTTACAAAAGCAAGGAATATGTTGAAGCTGCTTGATTCAGCCATGTCGGCACGGCACAAGAAGATAAAAAAATCACTGCCTTTAAGACTCCTAAAGGAGGCTATGGATAGGACGGAAAAATCTTGTATGCGCCGATCTTGCAAGATTAATATTTTATGAATTTTGCTAATGTATGTCTTAAGAATACATATTAATCGAACTCATATTTTATTGACATGTGGATCCTATTAAAAGAATCCATAGATGGATTGAGAAAATCTTGTATACGCTAGTTTTATAAGACTAACATTTCATGAGACTAGCGCATGAGATATAACCTTGAATGTGTGAGGACCATCTTTGTTGCTTACATGTGTTTTTGTATAATTGAATGTGTGAGGACCATCTTATATGCTAAAGGTTGACACAAGAAATATAATAGAGCCTAGATAATGTTAGAAATTAATAATATGCTTTAAAAAGTCGTATATAAATAAATAAGTTAATTTACAAATGAAAATAAATAAATTAATCCGAATGTAATACAATATATTTAAAATTAGAGAGTAACTTCTGTCTAGTACCTCTAGTACATTAGACTTGTTGCAATCATGGCACGTATTCAAAAATAAACGCATGTCATGATCATACAAAAGCCAAACCCCTAAGACTAACCTACTAATAGATTGCACATGCCCCTATTGCATGCTACGATTTTATTAATAAGTACAGATAGGTGATAGGTCTGATACATCAGTTATTATCTACTTCTTACCTATGAAATTATATTAAATTTCAAGCATACCTTGTCAAACCAAAAATTATTTTCCTAGGAAAAATTTCAAAATCAGTAATTAATATTAAAATATTACAATAAATAACTTTAGAATCCTTTAAAGATATTTATCTTTGAATCATTATAATGTCTGAAAAGATGATTAGATGGATAGATATAATTACAAATAAGAAGTATTGACCTTAATCCATCTTAATTAAGAAGTATTGTTTTTTAATAGGTAATATATGAGGGAAGCACAACAGGAAATGTGATTTGCGTGAGGTTAACATTCATTAGAACTTGACGGTAAGTTAAGAGAGAATTAGGGGCCGTTTGGTATGACATTTTAAGCAATAGTTTTCAGTTTTTAAACAATATTACATATATTTTTATACATTTTTTCACTCACACGTATTTTAAAAATATATAAATAACATTAATAGAACAATGTTACCAAACAGACCCTTAATTTTCCACAATCAAATACCTTTTGACAATGTGAGCTAATCACAACAAGAAAGTGTGATTCTCGTGAGCTTAGTTTTCAAATGCTCAATTAGGGCATTAAGTGATAATCCACCTAACTTTTGTTGCAATTTATTTATTTTATTTATTTATAGTAAGAGAAGAAAAGTTTGAGGACAAGTGGGATTAGCATCATCACTAATTTTATGGGCATGCAGAAACCTTTGTATGTGTGTTTGCTAATCATGAATTAACCACCCACCTAATCACATTTTTTCTTCATTTATTTATAAGATATACACTTTAGTTCTAGGTATATATACAGCCCCTTAGGTAAGTTATACAGGGGCAAAAGCTATTTATATCAGCTCACTCTGTCTTCTAATTGGAATTTTTGTAATACTCTATTAATATTAATGCTGGAGAGAACTATTTTCACAAGAAATGGAAAGCTCACCTACTGATGTACTTTGGTAAAAGGGAGAGCAACAGCCGAGTAGGTAAGAAATTTGCATGGTTATTTATAAGCATGCCAAATTGACAACAATTTCACATCTCCAAATTTGTCTGCCACCTTCATTAAATGTGCTAATAATAAAAGAAAAGTTTAAATTGCAAATTATGGTGGGTGGTGGAAAAATTGGGAGATATTGCCGTATTGTGAAATTGTTATGACTTTTTATTATAATTATTGTTTTGTTGTACTAAATTAATGCAAATATAAATCAAAGAATACACATATTTTTTTATCTGTTTTTTTAGAATATATATATTTTAATCATTGATTTTGGCCTATTATGATTTGTGCAAAAATAAAAGTAGTAGGCTGCGGATTATGTTATAGTGATGTTAATTGCAATCACAACTTACTAAAATAATTATGAAGATAGTAATTAACTAAGAATGTGACTCTTTTTCTTCTAGTTAAAAAGAAGTCAACGCTCATTTAGCACACCTTACCTAACTCCTTTGCTTGAGAATAAAATAAGAAAAATATATGGGAATACCCATTTTGAATAAACAAAAAAATACAAAGATAAAGAAAGAGACAACAAGTATAAAAAAGAAAATCTTTTAAAAAATGTTAGTGAAAAATAGTTGTTTCCCTAATCTTACCCTTAACTCAAAGCTTTATATATATATACACACACACTATTTATAAAAGGGTTTCTCACTTTGGATTGGACTTTTATGTGGTTTAGAAATACTCCTAACCCATACCTTTAACAGGGAAAAACTTGATGACAACCCAGTAAAAATATATTTCCATCTCTACTTAAAATGCCTACAAAATAGGACACTCTCCTATTAATCCATGTCTTCAAAATAAGCTTATCCAAAATTAAAAAAAGAAGAAAGGAAAATACACTTGATAAAAAAAAAGCCTCATCGTATGCACAAAGTGTATGTGATAAGGCTAGTGTGTGTGTGTGTGTGTGTGTGTGTGAGTGCGTGTGTATTGTTGGGTTCAAGTTATACCATATGTAACTCTACGTAATATGACACCACCTAATAACTTTTTATAGGATTAATATTTCAAAATCCTCACTGTTAGATTAAATGTTCACTATGTTGTTCACATGCCTACCAGGTTTCTTGTCAATTGAATGTTATTTACTATTTGACCTAGAAATACATCTTTTATGCATAATTTTAAATACAAAAAATTTGAAATTTTTACATTTGAACAATAACATACTTGAAAATTTGTAAGTATGTGAAGTATAAGAAGAGAATCTAATTCAAAAGTGGATATTTATTTATTTTAAAAATTTGCTTCTGATGAAAAAATTGTGTGGTGTAACATAATTTGGAATTACACCATGTGTAACTTGAACCCCTCTCTCTCTCTCTCTCTCTCTCTCTCTTTATATATATATATACTATTTATAAGAGGATTTCTCTCTTTGGATTGGACATTTATGTGGTTTGGAAATACCCCTAACCTTACATTTAACAGAGCAAAACTTGATGACAGCTTGGTAAAAATATATTTCTATCTTCACTTAAAATGCCTACAAAATAGGACACTTTCCTACCAATCCATGTCTTTAAATAAACTTATGCAAAATTAAAAAAAAAACAAAAAGAAAATTATGACACTTGACCCAAAAAAAAAGCCTCATCGCACGCGCAAAGCGCATGCGATGAGGCTAGTGTGTGTGTGTATATATATTGTTGGGTTTAAGTTACATTATATGTAACTTTACGTAATATTACACCACCTAATAATTTTTTATAGGATTAATATTTCAAAATTTTCACTGTTGAATTATATGTTCACCATGTTGTTAACATGCCTACCAGATTTCTTGTCAATTGAATGTTATTTATTATTTGATCTAGAAATGCATCTTTTATGCATAATTTTAAATACAAAAATTTTGAAATTTTTATATTTGAACAATATCATAGTTATTGATTTCTAATAATTTTGAAATTTTGCAAGCATGTGGAGTATAAGAAGAGAATCTAATTCAAAAGTCTATTTTTATTTTATTTATTTATTTTAAAAATTTGCTTCCTATGAACAAAAATGAGTGGTGTAACATAATTTGAAATTACACCATGTGTATCTCTCTCTCTCTCTCTCTCTCTCTCTCTCTTTGTGGGAGGAAACTTGTAGATATTAGAGCATCCCTAGTGTCACAGGGTCAATTTTTCACTCAAATTTTCTACTTGTGATGGTCCTAAGTCCCTAAGTTATTCTCAGTCAACACCACACACTCACTGCAACACTTAGAATAGATTATATAGGGATGTTTAAATACACAACACACACAATATTTACAGAGAACCCATCCCCAACCTTTATTACTTAATCTCAAGTACATAGGAAACCCTTTTACAAGCCTAGAGAATTACACATAATTTTTCCAAGGCCAAGTACACTTTGCTGTTGACACTCCCATTAGCCTTAGGGTTAAATACACAAAATTAACTGTTATGACAGTTATTACCTAGTAATAGCCTGGGTCTTGGACAATCTGCCACTTGTGTTCTAATTTAGGACACATTCAATTGATGCTGTTTTGGCATGCTCTCCATGTTTTCAGTCTCTACACAGCAGATCTGATCATTAGGAAAGTTAGGAACTGTCTGGTAACTACCGCTGCACATGCTGCACATGCACAACCCATGTCTCAGCTGACAATGAGGTCTCTGCCCATCCTCCTACAACCACACAATATGTTCCCACACGTTTTGGGGAGGCTTGACCCATGCTTAAGGCATCCTATCAACACTACAACCCACAAGCAGTACACATAATAACTACCATCAACCCATTAGGACTTGTCCATGCATTCAACTAGCCCTCACTAGCCCAATGTCTTGCACACAACATTAATCATCACAGCAGCCTAGCCCTGCCTTGCATTCCAGCCACCAAGCCTATATACAAGGAACCAACAACTAAGCTACCAATGCCATGTACCAACACATAGGGTCAACACCACCTGCTGCTGCCCATCATCAAAATCCATCACTGCCCACCCACCATGGCCTTGTAGTATCATGTGGAGCAAGGTGCCTCCACATGTTGTCCCTCATCACTGCTCATCGATCCAACTCGAGTAGGGAAACTGGGCAGGTTCCCCTCAAAGAGCCCTTAGGAGCATCACTAGTCAGTCATGATGAGCCATGAGTGTGTTGAGAAAATATGAAACCAAGTGATTGGCTCAATGCTGCCTAAGCACCCTTATTCCTCATGCCATCATCAACAACACGTAATGCTCCTAACAACCCTAGTAAGGTTGTTAAATTGACTTTAGGTGTGCGTTTGGATAGAAATTATTCTACCCTGCGTCTGCGTTTCACACCTTTTTTTTTTTTTTGAGTTGTGATTTTTGACTTTTTTGTCTGTGCACTGTTCACATCAGCAAAATAAGTGGTGGACAGTGCAAACCAGTGGGTCAAGTGAACTATTCACGGGACCCTCAAACCTCAATTTTTAACAACTTTTTCAATAAAAATGGGTCCTATGGCACTATTCACACATTTAAAAATTATTTTATTATAGTGTTTTTAGTTTTTAGTAAGATAAGCGGTATCCAAATAGACTCTAATATTCTTAAAATGCATTGCACAACAAAGGAGCTAAACTCAAAAAAAGTTGAGTAACAGCTATAATGAGCTGCAATACATAGCATCTCACCCTAACTTAAAACTTTAAAAAAAAAAAAAAAATTTAATGTTTGGAGTTAAAAAAAATAGTATTTTAATGTGTTGATGGTTGTGATTGTTATTTATTGTGTTGGATATATTATTTTATAGTGTTGTTTATATTATTTTAATATGTTAAATGTTAAAATAAAACCTTTGATGTTGAGTGTATTATAAAGTGAGTTCTTAAAATAGATAAAGCAGTGTTTTGATGGGCTAAAAACTATATATATATTTTAAAGCTTTCTCGTATGAATGCTCCTACACTATCACTTAAAAACTGAATTTTCTGTTGCTTCTTTCGTTGACTTCTTTGAACCAAAGTGGTCTATTAAACGTGTATGACACTTTTATTACTTAAAAAGCATTACTTGTTCATTTTGAACACGCAATAATCGAATCATTCTAAGCATTAAAAAAATTAATGAAATTAGCTTAAGAAGAATATGACATAATGACAATTGTTTAAACTTGAGTCGACCTGGTCAGAAAAAAAAAATTGAAAAGAAAAGAAAATTGTAAGTCTAAGTTGTGCCAAAGCATATTAATACAAAGAATTTTTATAAAGAAAGGTACGTTGACGAATGCATTGTCTAAGAATTGATTCCTCATAATAAAGAGAATTTGTTTTCATGAGACTAGGTCGGTTCGGCACGACAGACTAAGGAATTTTTAGCATATTATGACTAAAATGGGAAGCAAGATGAGCAAGGTATTAAGCTATTAGGTAAACATTCAAACTATACATTTGATAATAGGAGCCATGTGTGAGTACTGTGAGTGACTATAAATTTGTTTAGACCAAGAATTCATTCCTTCCTTCAACCTTTGACTCATTAATGGAGGATAATATTCATATCTGGGTTGGTTCAAGAAACTGTTATGATAATGACCCTTAGCTTGTACTGAAATGTGTTGAAGGAATTAATGCAAATGTGGTCAAAGATATGACCAGCTAGATTAAATGTCTATTGCTACTCATCACATGCATAATCAATTCACAGGTCTTTCGTGTTTGGTCCACCAAATTAGAGAGGCTTCTTCCATTCAATTTCCCACCAAACGAGTTGCCATGCTCTTAATCAACTATATTGATTTTAAAAAAAATATATTAACTACAATTATAATAAGAATAAAGTTGTTAGTTTATCATGTTAAAGCTACAAAATGATAATAATTTTTCAACCACACATGCTGCCACATTTGAAGGGTACACCGAACTTTGTGAATGTATTATTGATAACTCTTAACAATTAAGGAGACAGGTGCTCAGCACATTAAACTATCTGATTGACCATAGATTGTATATAATGTGATGAAGCATAGAAAATTAGTGAGCCAATCGTCTATATGGATGTGCTGGAAGACCTGCAATAAGGAAGAACGCTATCAGAGGACACCAGTAGAGTGCTGGACTTAACTTCTTTGACTCTTCAGTTACAGATTCACATGAACCAATAAAGCTAAAATGACATTAATTTTAGGGTTTGCGACTCACATCTTAGAATGAAGTAGGGAGTCTTAGAATGAAGTAGGTTTGAGGTTTATATAGGAGTCTTGGGTTGACAATTAGGGGTGGCAAAAACTTACACGACCCATTAGTCCGATACGACTAATCCGTCTATAAACAGGTCATGGGTTAAGGGTAAATGCGTTGGGGTCATATTTGGGTTGACGCAGTTAATCCGTTTAATAAACGGTTCATGTTTGTGTTCAACTTGCAAACTTGTTTGACCTGTTTAATTTATAAAGGTATTAACTTTTATTATTATTTTGTTATTATTGCTTAATTTATGGTTGTAATTATATGTTTATTACTATATTTATGATTGTAATTGTATTTTAATTTTAGATATATGAATATTGATAATAGGATATTCTGGTCAGATATGACCTATTAATCAAACAAGTTCCTAAACAAGTACTCTGTAAACCTTTACATGACTTGTTAATTAAACGAGTTAAACATGTCCTGTTGGGTCAACTTGTTTAATAAACAAGTCGTGTTAGGGTCGAGAATTCTTGATACAATTACTAAACATGTTGGGTTCGTGTCAACCCATATAGTCGAATGACTTAACACGACTCAAACTTGACTTGCGAACACAAATTACCACCCTTATTGACTACCTCCCAATGATTTCCTCATCTTTCCATAATTGATGCATGATGGAAGGAGTGAGACTGCGAGAGTAATGGTGGCAAGATTCTTGTGATTTGTGCCCATAATTGGAGAACGTGGGATGGTGGGAAGATCTTTGGGCATGATCCCAAGAGTTTCCACAAATATGTTACCACGGGAAAGGGATTATCCTGGTTGGACAAGTGAGATCTAAGGTCAAATGACTATCTTTGCTAGAGTATATCGAATAGGTTCCCATGAGTGAGCTCTCATCAGAGTTGTTGTTGTTCAGAGGGTTGGATGAGCTAGCAGAGAAGTTGGATGACCTGCATTCTAGGTTGCCTATATTACGTGTGTTAGGCGGCTCAGGGCACCTGTTGGACAAGCTATCCAGAGGATTGGAAGAGTCCTAATGTTAGGCATTCTCATAAGACTTCTCTTATTTGTGTTGGACGAGAAGGGGCTTGTTGGGAGAGTCTTAGTTGTTAGGTAGAGAGGGCCATCCTTGTTAGTCTCACTTGGAGGAGTACTAACACTTGGCCATCAATAAGGTTGGACGACTCTTTTGAGGTGGTGTTATCAATCCAGAGTGGCACATTTGTTGTCGCCTAGTCGTCCATGGGGTTGGATGATTGGCATTGGATGATGTCGATGAAAGGTCCATTGGGGGAAATGTTAGACGAGTGTATTATATGGATAGTGTTGAAAATCTTATACCCATCAAAATGGAATGGGCAAATGATAATAAAAGAATTAAATGTAATACAATGTATTTGACTATATCTTTCAATGTGTTTGAGATTTTATAAAATAAATCCTGTATAAAAAATAAATTATATAATTTATTAGTATAACCTTTATTTTTATTTATCTTATTTATTTATTTTTAAAGATAGAGGTAACATATATGTGGCAGGCCAAAATAGGATAGGTAAAAATTCAACCTGGCATAACTAATTTGTAGAGATGGGATGTCAGTTAACCTTATTTACCCTTATAACAAATCTATAAAGTGATCTTGGAATGAATATTTGATGTATATTTTACCTCAATCTCATTAAAGGAACGAATGTTCCTCATAAGGTCCTTTTGATCCCTACTATACTGTGTACTCCCAAAAAAAGTAATAGATGAAATTCAAATACTCTTAAAAAAAATTCTTTTCATTAAATCCTTTTTCTTTCTCCCAAATGAATCCAAGTGAACAAATGGTACTTATTAGATTCGTGGGGGTAAGTTTGATAAAAATTTTGAACGGTCTAATTTTCAGTGCCAGTAAAAGCATGGAAATTTTATCAATTCAGCGTTTTCACAACACTAGACTTTGATAGAATATACTAGGATATTAGTTTTATAGAAGAATCTGAATTTGGTAAGAAAGGGGTGTTAAACTCATGTTTTACACCATTCAATAAGATTTTGCTACATCAAATTTTTTACTTGAAATTCAATACATCCTACCACACCTAATAATATCTCAATAAACTCTCAATTTGATTGGATTTTTAGATGGGTATTAGAATTGATTGAGTGTAATTGTACTTATTCTTAATTATATAATGAGATGATGTGACATATTGAAATTGGAGGGTGTAAAACTTGGGTTTTACATCACATCTTTGTAGAATTTAATTTGTTTATGATTTTATAATACCATGGGTTACTGTGGTTTTAGAGGTATCATTCTAAGCCTATTGTAATTTTATATATACTCTACATTAGTTCATTATAACACACAATTCAATGTAACAACAATATAGTCTCTTAGCCTTTCTTCTGTGGACAGAGGTCATCTAGTTCAACCACATTAATTCTCTTTCTTTTACTCTCTCTCTCTCTACATTATTTTAGTTTTCTTCTTTCTATTTTAAAATGCTATTAGATCTAGGTTTGTATCTAGTTTCCCCAAAGAACACCAACATACACACACGCATTTCATCATGACACTATCCTCTACTAATGACTTCTCGCTTAACACTTTCTTCAGTCGATGTCTTAAGACCAATGGTGTTGCTCTACAATGTTCATTGGTGTCATTGTCTTTAGGCTACTATTCATTTTCCAACAACGCTATTGCTAGCATCTATCTTGTTTATGCCATCCCCCAGTAACCATTCTTTTGCTGATATCTCCTTGGCTATCGGTATAGTCATTCTTCAACCACAGTAGTTGTTCTCTAGTCACTGTGGTAGCTGCCCTGCGACCACAGTAGTTGTCTTCTAACGTCCATCCATTACCAACAATTGTAGTTCACTACTATCTCGCATGTTCCAATTCATGTTAGCTCGATCCATTCTACATTCCTAGTCAAAGTTTCCTTCATGAGTTTATATTCGAAACTGAAGGCGTTTTCAAGTTTCCATCTTAAGTTTGAGGGAAGATGTTATAATAATAATAGGAAAATGTTATCAAGCACTGTTAAGGTGCAAAAAAGACAAACATGTCAGAAAAAAAGTCAAAAAAGACACCAAGCGGTACTTATCAAGCTGGAAAAAAGAAAAAGAAAAAGAGATAAAGCAGTAAAAAAGACAAAATTTCAAAAATGTTGTTAATGGCCACATTGCGGTGCCCATTAACACAACCTTGATAATAATATATTAAAAGTTTACCATTAATAAGTAGACCATGATATTATATACGGGCTCATTTTTACACAATTTAATATAGCAAAGATGTAACAACTTAGGCTTTCCATCTTCTCTGGTAGACATAGGCAATCAAATTAAATCATGTTAATCCTCTCTCTCTCTCTCTCTCTCTCAATTTTTTTTTAAACCACGACTGATTTTTAGTAGTCCTCTTAAGAATAAAAGATAGGGTGTGTCTTAGATACTGTTTCATTATCCAAACTTTTATTTTAAATTTATAAGAAATGTAATGGTGGTTGATATAGTTGTAATTGGTAAACACAAAGTATGTTAAAGATATTGAAAATAAAATTGCAACCAATTTAAATTACTAAAAAAGTTAAAATTTTTCAATTTGAAAGTCTGAAATCCTGAGATATACATGCCGTTCCTTCTTGTTTATAAGATACCAATAGATTTTAGTCCAATGACTTTGTTTCTGGCTATTCAAAAAATGGAATCATCATGGTTTAGGAAATCGGCTTCTGGGAGGATGAAGCATGTAGTAGTGCTAATGACTGATGCAGATTTGCAGTGCGACAAGTGTGTCACGCTGTATATTCCCAAGACCCTGGTTTGTCTGTGATATAAGAAAACATGGACCCAGGCCTTGTTCAGGCAGTGATAATAGATTGCAACAACCAGGGTCTGGGACATCCAAAAAGATCAAGAATTTCAGATAGCCCCAAAATGATCATTTATGAGTTGAGTTTTTCAAGGTCAAAAATAAGAATTATGTTAGGGACACAACCTTTGGCACAACTTTGTGCTACAACTCTCTACATAGAGAGTTGTGATTGGTAAGGGTATGTCAGTGGACTATGTGGGGACACACCCTTACCAATCACAACTCGTTATGTGGCGAGTTATGATACAAAGTTATGCCAAAAGTTGTGTTCCTAACATAATTCCAAGAATAATTGTCACAAAAAGGGCTTTAATTGTGGCACCTAGTTTCATTATGCTTCCAAAATCTCCATTAGAAAGACAATATTCCTACATGTCTTCCACTAGGACACCGTGTTACAATCTCAACCTCTTTTCTTCCGCTTATTCCCTTCCTCTTTTTTTTTAGGTTGGAGGTAGGGGCCTGGGAAACACCATCACCCACTCGTTTCTACTTTTTTCCTAGACATTTTCATTGGTTTGACGACACATTGAGTTATAAGACCACAGGGGGTCTAGGGAATCCTAATCTACTCTCCACTCCATGCCTACAAATTATTCAGCACTAAATGCCCCACAATGGGTGCTCTAAAACATTGTACTTAAAAGAGAACATTGATGTCATCCTTATTCATCCAGAAAAGGAACAAAATTAAATTCTAGACTCTCACTGCCCTGTTTAAAGTATAGATAATTGAAGTAAAATGTAATATCTACTAAATCAAACCTCTACAATCCATATCATCGAGTTGGTGTTGTTGTTAATGCCTTAATTTTGAGCAAATTCAGACCATTGGAAATAAAAAAAATTTATATTTGAAGATTTGAGAATCAGAGAAGTTCTCACCAAAAGGATTTGGACATGGTACAAAACGGTTCCTATTGAGTATCAGTAATCCCGTGAATGTATACACATCTGAAATTTTTTTTGTATATACAACTCCATGAAATAAGAAAGCTATAAAAATGAATTATAAAAAAATTCATAATAAAAGAACAATAGCATCATCTGCTTCCAACCCAGAACCATAACTGCCTAAACCATTTCTTATAGACATAAATTGCAGTCATTGACCTCTGCAAACCACCTTCTCAAAAATCATAATCTATATCTGTTATATTCTGGGAGGATGAGCGTTTAACAAGCTGTTCTTGCTCATTGTACCGATCGAGGTTTTCACAAGGAGCAGGGAAGATGGTTCCTATAACACGGCCTTCAACAAAGGCACACTGGAATATATGCTTCTTCTTGTAAGTTATCCCTACTGACATGTCTCGGAAAGTCACATTTCTTACTGGAATTTCTTCACTCCCATGGATCCGGACAGGGACACGAACTCCCTGGCCATGGACACTAGTGAAACTTATGTCCTCAAGCACTGGGAGAGCCTTTCGATCATACCCTTCATCAGGGTGTTCATTGTAGTCAGTCTTGATGACAATACCAACACGGACATTGTCAAATGTAAGATTTCTGTAAGTTATGTGTTTCACATATCCACCTCTACCAGGGGCCGTCTTGATACGGACAGCACGCCTTGAACCCCAAACAAGGAGGTTTTCCACAGTGACATGGGATACACCACCAGACATTTCACTGCCTATTGATATGCCAGCACTGTTGCATTTCAGCCAAAGTGGATCTCAGTTACTACCTATACACATAAACTACCTCATGCAAAGAAATCTAGAAGTGAAGTAATTAAAATAACCATTTTTCTACTTTATTTTAGGACAATAGGTAATGCATGTCAATTAACCAACTACAACAAAAGCAAAGATACCATCTACAAGGAAAGCAAAGGTAGCAGCTGATTTCACTAGTATAGTCTACTGAGTTTGTATAGGCATACGGTCAAATCCCATATTTCCCCAAGAATGAGAATTTACAGAAGGTTAGCCTCATTCACAGCAGTATAGTACACAATGCAGGGCCCAAAAGCCACATTGGTAAAATGTCTTTACAGTCTTCGCTCAAGGTTGATCAACGCAACAAATTATTTATACTAGGCATTATCCCACTACTAAAAGTGATTCCTTCCTTTTATCTTGCAACAAATTTTTTTTTTTTCGTAAGTTACAAATTTCTTGCAACAAATTGGCTTTGCTTATTCTTGTAACAAAAGCTCAAATTGGTTTAATGCAAAATTTCAGAAGGTTGTGATATAAAATTGAGTTTGCTTATTTTACCAAATACTAGTATGAATTTATAAGTAACCAAATGCACTCTGACCATGACCACAATTCTACTACAAATTTTATCATACTGTGAGGCCTTTAATACAGTGGACTTCTACAATCTACAAACCATAAACATGAGTTGCAGTTACATAAACAGAACCAAATTGATTATAGCCAGCTATATTCAAATCATTCTACTTTTGAATTACTAAAATATATTAAGAAAATGGAAAGAAATTTACATCTATTACACAGTACTATACGGGTGGTAAAAGCAAATCTATTCCAGATTTTCCAATAATATCTGGAAGTAAAATCAACACAAAACCTTAGACAAAAAGACACTACATTACAGGTCAAATTCATTCATGAATACAATCATATTTGCAGCTCAAGGGCAAACATGAACAGACACATACATCCAGAATTTTCATCTACTGATTTATTTTATCTGCAGATGCATGATGGTAATATTTGGATGCAATGAAATGAAGCACCATAAGTTAGAAGCATGATGTCTACAAGTTTTACCTGACCATAGAGCGAACAACTAGGTTTCGAATGAGTATATTTGTTGAAGGCCGTCCATAAGCAATGCCATACTGATCCCAGCCACTCTTAATTGCAATTGCATCATCCCCAACGCTTATATAACAGTCCTCAATCACCATATCCTCACATGAATCTGTTTGTACCACACACAAAACAAAAAAACAAAACTTTGTTCATTATTATTGTATAACCCCCAAATGAATAAGTGATTAACTCATAAACTTAAATTACTAGAGCAACTGAATAAATTTATTTATTTATTTATTTTTATAAAAAGCCCTAGACCAAACCAATGGGCTGCACTTAAAAGATATTGGGAGGTGACCCTGTGTCACAAGGTTATGATGCAGCCATGGAAGATTAAAATTATTTTATAAGGGCCATGTGTGAAGTCCAATTTAAGTAATAGCTGTGTGGTTTTAAAGGTTAAAACAGTTTTTAGTTTGGGTTTTAATTTAGCAAGTTATGGTCAATTTTGTATTTAGGGGTAAAGCTATAATTTTTGGAACCCTTGCGAATTAAGGATATCTTGGTAGTTTAGTTGAGTCTAGAATTTTCAGGCAGATCCCAAGTATCTTAGGTTTTATTTTCTTTGAGTTGAAGTTAGTCTTTTATTTTTTATTACCTTATTAGGTTTTAGTTTACTTGTCAAATTACAACTCTTCTTCTTTTTGTTTTTTGTTTATTTGTTTTATTTTATTTTATATTATGGATCAAATTAGATGTCTTAATACTACTAGTTCAAAAACAAGTCCTTATATATATATATTTGTGCTCAATGTACTAAAAAACATGGAATTGAAAAGTAAAGTATTGAGACACATTGACCTTATTGTTCTTCCCTCCTCTTCTCACTCTCTTTTTCTTTCTTTTTGATATATTTTCATTGTTCAAAGTACCATTCATAGACTCTCTTGACGTGCATTGTTCATTTGTATTCATGGATTGTGGAGAAATTCAATTATTGTTTCATTTGTTTGACCTCTTTTCAACCCTAGATTATAATTTTCTCTTCCTTACAAAACCCGTCAAAAAAGTTCTAAACCCTAGATCCACAAATCCTCCTAAACCATAACCCACCATAAGCAAATGTAGAAGAATTCTCTGATATGTTCTATTTCAAGCTAATATTCGAACACACTAAACAGTTTCTTGTTAGGGTCCCAGGCATACCGAATCCTCTCAGGCCAGTGTATAATTTATGTATATACATAGTATACCATGTGTTTGTGGGTTGAGGAAAGGTGGGAGGGTGAAGAACTACCAGATTGAAGGCAAACATGAAAATAACAATAAAAGTACATCTTGCTCAAACAGATGCAAAATTCCAAGTTTTATTGTTCCTAGCTCACATGATTTTCAAATTTCAAACACCCATGCAACATCACATCAATCATGATGGGAGGTGTGTGGAGCCTGATCTACCATGTTAGTTATGCCGATGATTTGGGAGTGTATTGACCCCTGAGGGGCCCCAGATCAAACAAAATTGGTGTACACTTTTTGAGGATATATCTGACATTTGAGTACACTTTAGATGCCCTTGGCCTTTTATTGTAATTTGGCTAAAATACCATTTTAGTCCCAGCATTTTGGGGCCACAGTCAATTTGGTAGCATTTTAATATCAGTTAATTTGGACCTTGTTACTTCCAACTTGCAATCAATTTGATCCCTACTGTTAACTTACTAACGGAATGCCTACGTTGCAAATGGTGTGCACAGCTGACACTCACATGGCTAATAAAATTTAAAAAAAATTTATTTAATTGCTATCTAAGAAAATCACATAAGCAAGAATAAAAAAAAAACCATTAAAAAAAATCCCCAAATTTTCTTGGACTTTCTTGATAGCCAAAAACAACCCAAAAAGCAACCCACACACGAAAATCAAACTCAGCCAAAAAAGTTCACCATGCCGTGCCAATGGCATGGGGTTGGGTCGGAGTCTAATGTGGCTTTGAGAGCTATGAGAGTGAGACTGTCTGGGGTTAGAGAAGAAGATAGTGGAAGAGTGAAATTGATACTGATAATTATTACACTACGAAAGCAGGTTAGCTCAACAAGCATTGTATATTCTTGTTTTGGCAAAAGAGGAGTTGCAATTGCAAAGAGAGTTGAAGAAGTAGAAGTAGAAGGAGGGTGGTGTTGTGTTTTGGATTGAAGTTTGAACTTGGTAGTGGAGGTGTTTATAAAGGTGGTATTGGAAAGTGGTGCTATGCAAGCAATGTGGCTATGCAGTTTGTATTTTTCTGTCCACCAACTAGCTTACACATATTTGATTCTTCGGTACACAACTCAAGTGCTCTCTCTTCCTCTCTCTCAAATCCATTTATATTCTCTCTCTCAGATCTGGGTTGTGCTTGCCCAGATCTGGGTTCACGGTCCACCACCTAGATGGCATGCACTACTCGGATTTGATGGTGCTGCTGCCTGCTGGAGTTTGTGGTGGTGTTGCCGTGTTCGTTGTAGTGGCTTGGAGTTTGCAGTGAATTTTTTAGGTTGAATTTGATTGTTGTATGTGTGGGTTGCTATGTTTGGCTGTCAAAAACTCCAAGAAAATCTGGGGATTTTTTTTCTTTAAACTCGTCCTTTAAATTTTTTTGTTTTGTTTTTATGACATGGATGTTTTTTTATTCTTAAAATTGCTGATGTGTTTTTCTTAGATAAAAATTAAATAATTCTTTTATAATTTCCGTTTGCCATGTAGGCATTTTTCGTTAGTGAGATAATGGTAACGACCAAATTGACTACTATCAAAATGTAGGGATCAAATTCACTATGACTCCAAAATGTAGGGACCAAAATGGTATTTCCACCTAATAATTTTCCTACATGAGTAAGATCCTTCTATGGTTCTACCAAGATTCAATCCAAAGAATCAATAGTTAGTAATGATGTCCACCTCAATAGAATATATCATGACTGGGCAGCACCTATCAACACATCACACATTAATGAGTGTGTGTGTAGTGATAACTTATGAGAAAACACTTACCCGGATCTATTCCATCGGTGTTTGGAGCTTCAAATATGGGAGCTAAGATTGTAACATTTCTGATGGTTACATTCTTGCAGTCATATGGATGAAGTGTCCAAAAAGGAGAATCGCGCAAAGTAATATTAGTGATCACAATGTCACTTGACCACATAATCTGAACAAGTGGGCCCCTAGTGTTGTTAAGGAGTTTCTGGCGATACTTCTTCCACCATGTTTGACCCTGTCCATTTATGGTACCATTATGCCCTGTTGATGACCAATAACACAAACTAGAACAAGTTAGAAATTAACAGTTCATCAAGATGATAGGTACATAAGCAAATCATACAAGAGTTTGAAACCAATCAAATTATGAAACCTATATGGCTAGCGGGCACAAAAGCTATCCACCGTGTGATAATTTGATAAATATGACTTGCCTATCAAAAAAATAATTTGCAGGCTAGTAGTAGATATTTCATTGTAATATGAAACAATAATCAACTGCTCCAGTCAATGTGGCAAAAGAGAAATTTGAAGGACATTCTTTTAATGTGTCTTTACATATTATGGGCAGAGCTAAGAGAGCAACTTAAAATCCTTATTTGCTAGAAACAATTAGTTCAGCTACTGTTCAATCACAAAATACTTGGACAGCATTTGAACCTGATATGCAGGTAGTGGGTCGTTTAAGTCATAATTTTTACAATTCCAAGATAATTCTACAAAAGATTTTGCTTCAGTAGGAGAGGTATGAAGCAGAAGCAATTTCTTTTTGTAAGATTTTTTTAGTGGTAAGGGGCCATTAAGAATGGAATGTATTTATGTAATGGAAAGGAGTAGAACAGAAATGAAATAAATGAAATTAAGTAATCTTGTTTGGGTATTTGGGGTTAACTTTAGAAGGAATGGAACACAATCTTTTTATAATAACATTTCTATTATACTCCTATTTTAGAATAAAGGACTGAATTTTATAGGGGTATTTGGGAGTTGTAGTGAAATTTTCATAAAACCATAAAACCTAATTCCATTCTCTCTAATTCCTCCCAATTTTGGGGGGCATGAAAATTTGAGATTGGGAGGAAAAAAAGAGGAATGAGCGTTTCATCCTACTCATTTCATTCCCTTCCACTTAAACTTTCAAACAAAGGAATGATCATTTCATTTCCTCAATTAAAACTCCCAAACAAGAGAATGGATGGAATATTCCAAAATGATTCTTTTCATTCTATTCCTTCCCCCATACGGAGTGTAAGTATCTTAGGTTTTATTTTCTTTGGGTGCAAGTTAATCTTTTATTAGGATTTAGTTTTACTAGTCAAATTAGTAGTCCTTATACTACCCGTACAAGAAAGAGTATATACATATACATATATATATATATACACACACACATGTTGTGCTTAATATATTAAAAGGAGAGATGGGAGTTCATTAATAAAATTATTGGGTATATTGAGCAGAGGCATGTTGGCCTTTGTTTGATGTTTTCTCTCTTTTCTTCTTCTTCTCGTTCTTATAGTATTGTTCATACAGCCACTAAACATCATAACACCCTCTCTTTTTCTTCTTCTTTACAACCCCAAACCAAGCCCTTTCTTTTACCTATCAAAACCCTAAATTCCCACATTTTCTTCTACCAAATAGTCATCAAAAAACTCATCAAACCACCTTTTAATTCCTAACACAAAAACAGAGCCCTTTCTTCAACAACTTTAAATCCAAAATCCAGATATCTTCTTAATCCACTGCAACCGCACGTAGACAAATTCCCTGGTTTGTCCTAAGTCAGTTTAGGAACTAGCCATCCCATACTCCATCCTCTCTTGGAATTAACATAGGATGGTCAACAGCCACTCAGTTGTCCAAAGAAACAATATCATAACTGCATATTTACGATTAAATCACTATCATTGATTAGTGGCCAATTCCACCCTAAAGAACACTGTTTTGTGTGTGTGTTAAGTAACACATGGAGTCCCCACAGTGATCACCAGGTTAATGTGTAACATTTGTTCTGAACAATATTGATGTAGGATAAATTAGGGATTTGTCTATGTTTAGTTGAGGTGGGTTTAGGGTAGGAAAGAAGAAGAATTAGAGAGAAGTTAGGGCTGTTTAGGGGCTATGTGAACAGTACCCGTGAACATTAATGTGAACGGTAACCCTAGAAAGAAAGAAGAGACAATAAAGAAAAGAGAGAAAGAGAAAGACACAACAAAGGCCAACATGCCTATTGCTCAAAACACAATTTTATTAATCAACCCGTTCTACTCCTTCAATACATTGAGCATCCTATATATATAAAGACTCTTATTACTATTTAACACTAATAAATTATACCAAAGCCCATGCATAAAGACTCATAACTAAATAAGACTCATTAATAAAACCTATGGCCTATAAGTATGGCCCATATCCAACAATTGTAAAATTACTAAAATATCCTTGACTCAAGAATAACCAAATAAAATATAAAAACTTAATTAACTACCATGGACACTTATTCTTGGGCTTTGCCTTAGCCTTAGGCTTCCAAAGAGAATATCCTTTATTTAACCATGTTATGATTCTGCCATCAAATATCTTTCTGTGGCAGCACATTTGGGGGTGAGGTAAGGCATCTACATGTGTGTGTGAGTGCTTGATATAAATCCTTGCCCCCTTCCTGACAACTTGGTTGCTTTACCAATTAGTTTCTGTTATGAGTGCTTAAGAAGTAAGTTCCATCTATGAAAATTAAGGGATTGTAAGTTCCATCTATGATAAATTGGACTGTTGTAACCCGCAAAGGTTAGCTCAATTCGAGCCTCGGGATTATCCGATACATGGTTCTTGCAAGCGGTTGTGTATCCAGGTTTTACTTAACAGGGATGGGTACATGAAGTGGCCTGGCCCTACCTTAAAGAGGCTCCTCATCATCCAAAAAGAAAAAAAAACATAAATTGAACAGTTGTAGCCTTGTAGGTTTCATATACAGTCTCCATAAATCCACCATAATTTAGTTAATGTCATGGTTGGATAAAAATTTCTCAAACTGTAAATTGCAAAATGTAAATAGGGCTACAGAAAATATGGATACCTGCATGGGTTTTCACGAGGAAACTTGCTCAAAAGGTCATGTAATATTTAAATTGACTCAAGGAACTTGAGCTGGTCTTACACTTGGTATCTTTTCTAAAATCAAGGCATATTTGCATATTATTTTAGTCACCTCTTAAGTCAATGTCTTTGCCGTGAATATGAAATTTATAATAGCTTCACCAAATGAGAGGATGAAAAATCTGACCTGTAATAACAACATCTTTGAGATTTTGACCATGAATCAAACTCCCATACCGAGGTCCAGGATGCTCTCTCCCATAACCATATGAAGGCAAAGGAGGCATTAGTGGCCAATACTTCTCATCCTGTTATACATCACATAAGATAACATATGGTAAAATACAAAACTGTAGTGAAGAGAGAGTTCAGTGGCCATAACCAAAAGAGATAACCAATTAGATTAATTTTGGTTCAGCCATTATATGTATCCTTATTCAGCAACCATGCAAGGCATGTTATCTAAACCACGTAAAATGCAATTTCTGACATATCAATTTGTTTAAAGTGACTACACATGATGCAACCAAATGATACATATACAAAAATGGAAGCAAATTTTATAACAATGGTCCGATGCAGACTTATTCCCAACCCCCCCACCCCGCCCACACACACAAACAAATTCAGAGAGAGAGAGAGAGAGAGAGAGAGGGAGGGAGGGAGTGAGGGACTTCTAGAAACCAGAGGTTTAAATTACATTATACTCTCATTTTCCGAAAAAAGATAGGGTCCTTTCCTTTTTGGGATGTCCAAAATATATGAGTTTTAAAAAATGAAAGCATTTATCCATTTAGCTTTCTATATTATCCTTAAATTTGAGCTACCTGTCTCGCATCTATTTTGGGACTATTATTATCAAATTGTCAAATTCTGATATTTTATCAATGGGATCATCACTTTTAGTGGTAATTTGGGTGAGCATTTCACGGCTGTTGAAAAGCTGTCAACCATTTGCCACTTATTAAATATTGTAGTATAGCATAAGATCTTTTTTTATTTTTTATTTTTATTTTTATTTTTTATATATAGGTAGTATAGCATAAGATCTTAACACTGTGCTGATGAACTAGCTAAGTTTCGTTCAGTCAAGTTTACCCTGATTGTCTAAAACAACCTCCCCACTTTGTGCATAGATTTTAACCTGATTCTCACATGTTATGATCTGCCATATATGAGTGTGTGTGTGTGTGTGTGTGTGTGCGAGTGATAATTCAATTGCGACAACAGGTGGGAGAGGATGCTAGCTGGTCAATGAGTTTCATCATTTGACCAATTCACCATACCTCCAACACAGTCTTAATTTTAACATATCTATGAATTAATATGTGCCCAATATGAAGAAACCATGTATACAGATATACCTATAAATACAATAAATTATTATGACGATGGGCTCTAATTGAAGTTCTATGATAGGCATGAGATGAACTTATCAAATATATCTCTATTTGATGTATATCCTTTTGATATTGAGAATTCTGGTTTCTCAGATCCTCACATTGGTTCCCCCACCCAAGAGATCTTAAATTCCATCAAACTAATATTGTTGGATACCCATAGTGACCAGTCAGCAACAGCATTACATAGTTTGATAAAAAGTCTTAGGACTTACATTGACCCTATGTTCAACATACATATACTTCACAAGTATTCCTCATTGTAACTGAGGACTAAGATGTCATGGAGGCCAAAAAAATGGTTCCCCAAGAAAAACAGAATATACCACAGCAAAGTTGGATGTGAGCCCCGGTTAATAATCGAAGGGCTGAAGCAGCTTTGTTGTCCCTTTCTAGTAAGGGGAGCATCTTCATTCCGGTTAAATATAAATCAGAATCATGCTCAAGCTGAAAATGTTGAGAACTCCAAAGTAAAAGGTGAACCTTTTACAACATCTAAATCTAGATCATTACAGAAAGATGTAGCTCATCCCAACTTTCAGTAACTTCATGATGAAAGCTACATAAATCATACCTACATCTCTAGGCACAAAGATGTCTCATTTCATTGATCATCTATTGCCTGAATTTTGACCTTTTTTTTTTCTTCTTCTTCTTCTTCTTCTTCTCTTTTTTTTTTCTTTTTTCACCCTATCTACTGACAGGTATTCGGTATTCCCACACTCTGGGATACACAACATCCATCTATTTTTTTTTGGTTACTAAACAACAACAGCCATCTTTATTCTTAAGATTGTGGTAGTTAAAAGCCATTATCAAATCCATCTTATGAATAAGAAAGATTTCCACTCAGTACCTCATATAGATTACGTACTGTTACAAAACCAAATTAGTTTAAAATAGGGACTCCCATGATTTACAATCAACCTTTTCATACTCCCCATACAGAAATTGTTGGTATCCCAGTATTACATACACAAGAATGTTCCAAAATATGTAACAAAACAAAACAAGACCAGCCTAGTCTTCAATAAAGCCCTCAGACTAATCAAATTATTGTTGCATCTCATTTCATATCCTAAAATCACAATCCATGTGAAATTCAAATCACTAAGCATCCCAAAAAACCTTAAACATCCACCTTAGTCTTGTCAAAATTTTAATTAAAAAAAAAACCCAACTTTAACATTACTGTCAAATCACAAGTCCTAAACACAAAATGTCAAGCCAGCCACTTCCAAGTTCTCAATTAACCAACTATGAATACCCAATTGAAATCCCAAACAGATCATAGTAAAATCAAATCCAAAGGAACTTCACGTTCAAAAGCGAAAATTTAGCATAACCCAAATGGAAAAAAAGAAAGAAAAAAAAAGAAATCAAACCTGAATTCCAAGTATTTCAGCATCTTGAGCAAGGAACAAAGTCATATGACTAGTGAGATTAAACGGCGCCGTAAGCCAACGACCAGGAGGGACATTAAGCTGTGCACCGCCTCTCTTTCCCAACTTAGAAATGGCCGAAATCGCTCTCTCAAAGGCCTCTGTGTTCACAGTGACCCCATCACCCACAGCTCCAAAATCCGTGAGGTTAAACGCCACAGGTCTCAGCCTCGGCAATGGCTTCCCTTTGCTAACCCCACGACCGAACACGAAAAACCCATCAACGATATTCCTCTGCCAAACGAAAACCGAAGCGAACGCGACGATCCACAGCAACACGAACAGTGTTCTGTGCGATGTGAACATAGATACCAATGCCCTTTGGTGCTGTAACCGTCCTAGTGTCGCTGTTAAACTCTCCACCATTGTTGTTGCTGTTGTTGTTTCAAGTGAGAGTTTTTCGATTTTGATTTGATTTTCATGGGCTAGTGCCTCTAGTACTCGGTTTTTTGGTTTTGGTTATGGTTGGATTTTTGGGTTGGTTGAGATGTTAATGTTTGTAATGTGGGGATTTTGTTTTCTTCGGTTTTGTTTTGTTTTTTTATTTAAGTTTGGTTTGGAAATTTAGTAAGTACGACAATTGACTATGAGTATATTTTAAGGAAAGAAAACTACATTTATTCCTCACTAACTACATTAATTAATTTCATTCTCTAATGCTTATCTTATGCCCAATTATAAATAGATTACATGACATTTCTTTGAATCAATCTCAAAGAAAACTTCAAAGAAAACCTCAAAGAAAATTTTGCTTTAAGATTGCATCAGATATTACTAATTATCCAAATCTTACTATAAAAGTTCATAGATTTGGACCTATTTTTTTTTTTAATAAAATAGGAAGTATACTGATAAACCGTTTGAGTGTTTATTGTACGATTCGCAATTTACAATTTGACACATTTTTTTTCTTCTTATAAAATTAATCAAAAAAGTTCTTCTATTACCACAACAAAATCTCATAAGATATTAACTCATCACAATTCAGTGTAAAATAAAAATATTACATAAGAACCCGTTACAACTCAGAACAAAATTATTGTAAAAATGTTGTGAGATTTTGTTGTGTTTGGACAGATTCAACATGTTACATATTTTCACAATCACTGATATGACTAGTTGTGATTGGAGGAACATTATTTTCAACTAAGTTCATCATAGACACATCTTTTATTTTGCTAGCAAAGCTTGTTAGTAATTGTTTGTGTTTTGATTGTTAGTTTTTTTTTTTTTTTTAACTTGATTTGAGGGTGTGAAAAATAAGTGTTGTTTTCAAGTTGAAATGCTTGTATTGCTATGCTTGTTTTCTTGCATAGTTTGGAAATGGGAATGCTGACTAGTTTTGCTCTAATTATGTTTAGCTTAGGCTTGTCCTTTATTCATTTTTGGTGTAGTTGCCAAATAATGATTCATGTACAAATGCATTTTTGTTCAACTTACACAACACAAGCACGAGTTAATGTTGTTCTTCAGCCTAGTTGATGCAAACATGTACGATAATAATTGAGATCCCAAGTTCCCAACTGTTACTTGCATGATCTTTTAACTACTCTCAAGAGTTAAATGTGACACCTTATCTCATATTCTTGCATAAATTGTTTTTTGTTTTATTAAAAGTATCGGACAATTTCGTAAGACTAATTTCTGAGGGCATTTCAAAAATTGAATCTAGGATTCGATATACAAAATAGAAATGCAAACCATGTCTCTTTTGAGACACAGTGAAGTATGTATGATTGCACAACATATTGGTTAGGTGAACTGGTGAGATGTTACAATCAGTCCAATTGGTCATTGCGAAAGCAGTTGATGAGCTACGCTACCTAACTAACTTACTCAACTCAAGCAAGCAGGTCAGGGCAAAGTGCCCGCAGGTAGCAAATATATACAAATATATTTGTTGGGACAAATATATATAAACAATATATAACTAAAAGTTGAAGCGTAGTATTTAATAATGCTGCACTCCTGTTGAGCCACATTAGCGCCATATCAACCTATTTTTAATATTTTCTCTCACCTTTTTAATTATTTTTATCCTTATTAATTTCCTACTTTACAATTACACATTCTTTAACATTTACTTACTTTTACCTTTATATCTCCCCACTATTCTATACCTTAACCTTACAATTTCTCCATCCCTTCATCTTCCTTTTATTTTGACTCTTCTTCTCCCCATTTTT
The DNA here is from genome assembly GCF_040712315.1 of Castanea sativa. Lineage (NCBI taxonomy): Eukaryota > Viridiplantae > Streptophyta > Magnoliopsida > Fagales > Fagaceae > Castanea > Castanea sativa. Next base: position 2,054,765 of record NC_134019.1, on the reverse strand, counting down.
TTTACTATAAAAATATGTTATTTTCTCTTCCATTCAATCCATATTTTGCTCATACAAAAAGGTGAATACTCTCTCTCTCTCTCTCTCTCTCTCTCTCTCTCTCTCTCTATATATATATATATATTCTTTCTTTTGGTGGATTTTTTAATTTAGATTGATGAATTTTTATGTTTAACTCTACTTTAGGTTGATATGATTTGGTTATATTCTAATTTTTTATATTTTTATATTTTCTTTGTTTGTTATATGTTATCCTATGAAATTACAAAATGATTTAATGTTATTTTATAACATAACATGACTTGGATAATTTGATGTTTACAACTATACATTTTCTTTTATATAATTTTGTTATTTATCTTACATTCTCTTCCAAAAAAATAGGTGATTCTTCTCTCTCTCTCTCATTAATTATTTCTTGCAACTCTACTTTAGATCGATGATTTTTTTTTTGTCCCTACTTTTGGATGATACACTTTTGTGGTGTGTTTTTGAGTTATTTATCACATCTACTTTCTATCCCTCTTATAGTTTTGGTTTGAGTTAATTTTTAGATTTTTTTAGAAGTGAAAAATTTGAGTTTATATCAAAATACAATCTGCATGATTATGTATTTGAATGTGTCTATAAATTGTTTGAGTAATACCAATCGTAAATTTGTGATGAGGTTTGTTTATCATAATAGTTTTCTTAAGAGAATGAGAAATTCAAATAATTAATTTTGGAACTTAAAAATTTTAGTTGTAGAAAAAATAAACCATAACACACTATACAAAAATTTGAATAATATAGATTACTTGAAAAAGAATAGTATTTCTATTTTTTATCACCAAAAAAATAATGGAATAATATCAATCAAATGCATGCACCTAAGTTTTTCCAAAAAAAAAAAAATCAAAATAATAGAATAATATATTTGTAGAGATGGAGAGATGAAAAATAATTTAAAAAAAAAAATCTTCAGTACGTTTTGGAGAATAGATCATACATTATATTACGTTACAGAATAGTTTTATATTCCCACGCATTACGTGGGTCTGCGACTAGTATATATAAAAAATGTGTTCCTATACACCATAATTAAGCTGTTTTTGGGAAATGGGAATTGACCTCACCTGTAACCTATATCAATAAAAAGGCTGTACAACACAACATTTTAGTGTGCACATTTCCTCTTTCACTCTTTTCTATTGTGAATTCCACAAATAGACCAATCATATTGAGATTGATTATCATCTTGTTTAGCCTCACCTCCTTCAAGTTCTATCTAACTAATCTATGTTGTCTCCTAAGATTATCTTGTGGATATCTTTTGTAATGTCATACTGTTTAGGATGTTTTTGTGATGTAGTTTCCAAACTCAAATTGGTCTCCCATCCTCCCCTTAAGTTTTAAGGGGCCATTGGAATACAAGCCAAATGAGTCCTAAGCCCATTGTACTTACTTGTAGTCTTGTAGCACACTCCTTTTACTAATACATAATTCAAATGTCTATATATATATATATATAGAGAGAGAGAGAGAGAGAGAGAGAGAGAGAGAGAGAGTCCTTTGTATGGGTGGGTTTTACATACACTTAAATATATAGAGAATTCATTCTCAATTCTAACAGGAAGGAAAGAACTAGGTACAACAAGTGAGCTAGATGACAATTGTCATGTGGCATTTTCGGTATGACAAAACAATGGTTTATGTACATGTCACTAGATCAAAATTAAGCCTTAAAAGTCATGGTTATTTCTTTGATAAATTTGTTTCAAATAAATAATTATCTTACACATCTGGTATACGTAGCATTTCTCTCATAATATATGGGCTCCACAACTGTGTAAGACTCATATGCTGTGAGAGAAATGTTGTATATATTAGATGCATGAGATACCTACTTATTTCTTATACGGCTAATTATAATGGGTTTTTAAAATCCATATCTTATACCCCAAAAAAAGAAGAAGTTTCCATTTCATTCTTTATGTGAGAATCAAAAATAGGGAGAGAAAGATTGAGAACACATGTATTACATAGTTTAATCTAATAGTCGACGTCCATGAATTAAAGCTCTTGATGCCTACACATTCATTATACTGAATTATTTATATTACACAATGAACCCAATAGGGATATATATATAGGGGTCTAAATCCTAGACTAACTATACATTAAATCATTAGGTGACTTATAGTATAAGGAGAATACTTTGCTTGCACACCAAGTAGGATTGGACATGGACTTCACTTGGATTGGAATTGTTATCGTTATTGCTTTAAAAACTCCCCTTGAGTAAGAAATTTGATCCAAGATCTTACACATGACATCAAGAGATTTTCTCAATTAGTTTAATTAACACAAAATCAAAGCATAACCTATTCTTTTCTTGGATGGAACAACAGCGTAAGCTGTAGCAGAGATCTTGGCCCTATTGTTGAAGTTGGGCTCCCAATGCGAGAACTGGATATCAGCTTAGGCCCAATCACTTTGGATTCCAAATTGAACTGGGTGAACTAAGTAAGGGTTGGGTTGGGTCCAGATAAGTAACGCAGACTAATATTATCAAATTCATTCTCCCAAGTCCAGTCCCATATCCAAAACACGTGCCAAGTTCAATAACCATTGGCTCTTATGGTCCGTTTTGTGCCAAGTTCTGCTACACCATCATGAATTTTATCCATTCTACATGGACTAGATAAATCATCAGACAAAGCAGCCTGCAAAAAGCCACAGTTTTTGCAGGAACATTTTGTCATCCATGGCACTAGCCATTGCTTCTACTGCATTGTCAAGCCTCCCAACAAGGTCAACATTTTTTTTTTTTTTTAATAAAACTCCAGGCTTAGCATTCAGGTAGATTTCATTGCTTGCTTATACATGTACAGTACTTTATCTTCATTTTATGATTTTTTTTAAATGGGAAACAGGGAATTGCATAAAAAAATTTCTCTAGGAAAATTCACAACTTGCTTACCTGGGAGGAGAACTAGCCATTTAGATGCAAAAAAAGGAGTATCAAGTGTATGTGAACCACTTCCTCCGGATAGGCCATTGTGGTTCCCTGGCAGTTCACCTCCTGAGTGGCTTGATGGCAGGTATCATCACTGCCACAAATCTATATTGGAACTCTTTCATTGTTCATTTAAATTATAGAGTGAGTGTTATGGCATCATGAAGACATCATTTCTTTCTCTTTCTGTTAATTGCAGTCTTCCTGGCGATTTTGGCTTCGACCCACTTGGATTAGGTGTGTATTAGTTTGTATATTGCTCTGCAAAAGCACTTTAAAGATAGTTCTAGACTAGACTTGCAGTACTGATATCCTTCATTTTGTATGTGATAGGGTCTGATCCAGAGTCACTTAAATGGTTTGCACAAGCGGAGCTAATGCATGGCAGATGGGCAATGCTTGCAGTGGCTGGAATTCTGATTCCAGAATGGCTTGGAAGAATAGGTTTCATTGATAAATTTTCATGGTATGATGCTGGTGCTAGAGAATACTTTACAGACAAAACAACCTTGTTTGTGGTGCAATTAGCCTTGATGGGTTGGGTAGAGGGAAGAAGATGGGCTGATATGATAAACCCAGGGTGTGTTGACATTGAACCAAAAGTACCACATAAGAAGAACCCAAAGCCTGATGTTGGTTACCCAGGTGGGTTTTGGTTTGACTTCATGATGTGGGGTAGAGGTTCCCCGGAGCCTGTGATGGTGTTGAGGACTAAGGAGATTAAGAATGGGCGTCTTGCTATGCTTGCTTTTGTGGGCTTCTGGTTCCAAGCCATTTATACAGGACAAAGCCCCATTGACAACTTGATGTGTCATGTTGCAGATCCTGGTCACTGCAACATTTTTTCGGTAATGCTCTACTTCTCCAATCACCAAAATGGACCTAATAATTTATAAAGAGAAGGGTAATTATTATTGCATGCGTTAAGTTATTGTCGTACAAACTCAAGTTGAAATCATGTTTTGAGTTAGAGTGTGTACAACATTGTATAATTATTTTTGTTTTAATCATGAAATGGTGAAATCACAACTTTAACAGAAATCGTGTTTTCAACTGTTTCCTATACTGCTCATTGTAAAATTTAGTGAGTGAAATATATATATGACTTTGCACTTGAAATGTGCAATTAAATGTGGTAACAGAAGATGACAACAAATATTAATTTCGTACTTGCAGGCTTTCACGTTACGTTGAAGTTTTGAATTTGAGAACCAGTTTATGAAAGACATGCAAAATTTGGTGGCACCAACAGCCAGTCACGCAGGAAGTTCCTCTGTAATTCTTGTAAAATCATCGGCTAGCTGTTTGTTATCACAAATGAGAATTAATTGTACATATCAAGAAGCCAAAGAAACATCTGAACTTTGATTTTTTGGTAATAGTTGATTTAATTGTTGTCCATGGACTTGTTATTGTCAACTTAATTAAATGACACTAATCACCTGTTTGTCTAGGTGCTAAGAGCATTAGCATCAAGCTCAATCCAATTTTACCTAAGTTAATCCTAAAAACTCCACTTTTATTATTTTAGTTAATCTACTATTCACAAACAACTACAACTACATTAACCTCAATACTTTATCCCTATTTCATTTAAATATTGTTTCTTCTTTATTTGTCTATAATGGTCATATAATTTAAACGTTCACATTTTTCAACCCCCAATGATCATATTTTAATAAAAAAGAAAAAATTATTATTTATCGTAATTTTACATAATTTTGTAATTTCAATGTCTTGTATCACCTTAATTTTTCTTTGCAATATCAATGAATATATACAAACAATATGTCCTCTCTTTATGGAAGTAGTTCCAAACTCTATTCCAATATGTTTTGTGCATTTGCTCATTTCCTTGCATTGCATCCATGGAAATATTGAGCAATGCCAATACAATGAGACAGTCTTCTACCATGAAATTACCACTTTGTTATGTCTTCTTAACAATTATCTGAACTTCAAGTGCAGACTATTGGATACGTACTTCATTTTGTAGGGATTCCATTATGAATCCATTATTCATGTTAGAATTTTTTTGTAAGAGCTCTGTGAAGTTCAAGTCACGGCATTCGCAAATCCATTCCCTAATAAATAATAAATATTAACAATAACATAATAAACCTAAACAATCAAACCTCAAGCTTTAAGTTCTTATTTCAATCAATTACCAAGCCAATAAAACAACATGGAGAATTCCAAACCTGGTATTGATAAATATCTTCAATGGTTGTCCCACCTGATCTCTTTTCTTAACCATAGTGTATCCAAGTATTTAAACTGAACAATCACACTAACTTAAACCTCTCATTCTCTAGATAATGCACAGCAAGTAGCCATGGATTTTAGAAATTTAATTATAGAAGAAATGGCGTGGCTAACGTAGGTTCATATATGAATGAAAATCTTTAAGGTGTTATTTTTACAATTTCAGAATGTAAGAAAATTTAAGCCCTTTTGACATATTGCAAAGAAGATTTCAGAGATTGAATGAAATTGGGCAAAACAGAACAAATTATCAGAAATGAAGTAAGAGCAAATTGAATCACTGAATTTAGAGTGCAAAATTGACAAATCTGAACAAGTGGAGAAATGTCAACTGCAACCATCAGAATGACTTCTACTTACAGACCATATAACATGGTTTTTCTGCAAAATTATGACAAAAAAAGTGATTTCATTTATCATTCTCATGGGGAAAATAGCCATAGGTCTCAATGAATGTCATTACAACATCTAGAATGAAAACAATTCTATCCTTCTGATAAAATTTTCTGGTTAAATTGTCATTGAAGATATTTATATTTCAAAGTAGTAACTTGTCCATAATAACTACATAGTTTTTAGACCAAAACAAAAGCTTAGACAGGAACTTGTATGATAATGCAATTCAAGGTATCATGGAGCACTTCGACTTTAGAATTAATCCAATCCTGAACTTGTTGGATGCTGTTGCTTTAGACCCATTCGCAGGAGCTTCCAAACTAATTAAGAGCATGTTATTTTTTTGATAAATCAGAAAGTATATTAAGAAGAAACAAAGAATACAACTATACAAGTTCAACCAATTACAACTGCTTTACAAGCAACTGGGCTAAGCACCCTCACTCAACCCAGAGAACACAACCTCACAGCCAACCATTCCACAATGACTCCAGCTACTTTCCGAACATCATCAATTAACTCACATATATGTACCAACTAAAACCACATCACCAAGACAATTCTAACTATCACCAGGAGCCTAGATAGAAATAAGCAACTGGAAGAACATCATCCAACCATAGTAGTCAACATACAGCTTCTGCATAATCCCAAAGCAAAATACTTACAGAGGCTTTATATTTCAGACTGCCAGAATCACTTCAAAACAAGTAGAGGACCACAGGCACCTGAATTGAAATGCAGCAATTTCATATTAGCAAGATCAGAAGAGCAAGCCACTTATGTTATGACAAAGGCCTCTATTCGGAGTGGTATAATTAAGACCTAGTTCAAGTCATTAACATCAACATAATGGGTAGAAAAACTAATGAAAAACCACTAAGAATCTGACCACTAACAAATGATTTAACAAATTGTATTAACTACTGAACCAGATACATTAAAAAAACACTGAACTTTCTGTTTCAAAACCCAAAAATGTGAATGCATTTAAATCAAGAAAAATGATAACTTTGAGCAACAAAAATCCCTCATGCTCCCACCTGCCTGCAAATATATGGCACTCAATCGGGCATCATATACCCATCCATCATCACGCAAATTTGATGAAAAATTGAATCATAAAGCAAGGAAACTTGGGTAAATTTCAAATCAAATCTACAGTACCTGAAATGGGTTTCGAGAAAGGAATGGTTTATAATTTTAAAGGACTAGAGATAAACGCGGGATAGTTTTACTTGAGTTTAGTTAAAAAATTTGATGTAATGGTATTTTGCTTGAGTGCTCTAAATTCTAATTAACCTTCTAAAACTGAAAGTTCGGTCTTTGTGCGTTTCCATTGGTTCAGATGAAAGATAGACCTATTATTCTTGGATAACATATCCACTTGTTTTAATTTTAGGAAAAGTTAGTAATGGAACTCTAGGCTGTGTCCACAGTTTTTTGTACCAGGTTTAGAAAATGCATGCCATTCTATATAGATGGACCGTCCAAATAAAAAGGTGAGCTTGAAGAGACAGAAAATAAATCCCATGCTGTTTGTAAAAATTGATGGAGTAATCCGAAAATGGAGTTTAGTCTGCCACTTCATTAACGAATGAAACTGACTAGGTCAACATAAAATTTTGCACATCTCTCTCTCTTCCTCTCAACCCCACACTAAATCTACAGGCCTTCTCAAAGCCTCTCTTTTCCAGAAGTCCCTAGCTAGCTATCTATTCTTAGAGAGTTTTAACGTAAATCTGGCACTTCCCTACCTATTCACCAAATTCCTTCTCATCAATGCAACTCACACCTCACACCCAACATGACACACTTCCCTCCCAAACCCAAACCCAAACTCAAACTCAACAACAGAACGAAAAAAGGTACACCAAACAAAAAAAACTCAGAGCAGAACCTCACATTAGTCCTCTCTCCTCCGAACAGCGGCTGGTTTCTACCGGGACTTGCCTCATTTCCAGGCCAGCAATGGCCGCTGTTCGTGTTCTCCTTCTCTTCCTTCTCCTCCTCCACCTCCCTCCTCTCTCTTTTTCCTTATCCGAAAACGAGGCTCTTCTCAAGCTCAAACAATCCTTCACCCATGCAGACAAGTTAAGTTCATGGCTTCCTGACTCCTCTCCTTGCTCAGCCAAGTGGGTTGGAATTATTTGCTTTAATGGCATTGTCACAGGCCTTCATCTCACAGGTTTAGACATCTCCGGGAAGATAGACATTGAAGCTTTAAATGCACTTCATGGCCTTCGAACTATCAGTTTGATTAACAACTCCTTCTCAGGTCCAATCCCTGATTTTCACAGGGTTGGTGCTTTGAAGTCTCTCTTATTAACAGGAAACCAGTTCTCCGGTGAAATACCGAAAGATTTCTTTACACATATTACTTCTTTGAAGAAGTTTTGGATTTCTTATAACCAATTCAATGGTACCATACCTGAATCTGTGACACAACTATCCCATCTCATAGAACTCCACCTTGAGCACAACCATTTTTCAGGACCTATCCCTCCTATGAATATACCTACCTTGAAACAACTCGATTTGTCCAATAACAAGTTGGAAGGTGAAATCCCTGAGAGCTTGTCCATTTTTAGTGTGGACACGTTTAAAGGAAATGAAGGCCTCTGTGGGAAGCCGCTGGACAAGGTTTGCATAGGCAATAATAATAATAATAATGATACTAATACTAATGTTTCTAATCAAGTACCACCTCAAAAAAAGACCAACAACTTGGTGGTGATTGTGGTGGTTGGCATTGCAGTGCTTGTTTTTGTCACATTTGCATATTTCACTTGCAAGCAGCGCAGTGAGGAGGAGGACCACTTTGGTGTGCTCGGTAGAGAAAAAGTGCCAGACTCTGTCTCTGTGGTTGAAGTGCATGTGCCAAGTTCTACTTCTCACCGCAGCAGGGCATCAGAGACGAGCCGGAAAGGCAGCTCGAGAAAGGGTTCAACCCATGGAAAGAATGGGATGTCTGATCTTGTAATGCTGAATGATGACAGGGGTGCATTTGGGTTGCAGGATTTGATGAGGGCCGCGGCGGAGGTGTTAGGGAATGGCGGGTTGGGGTCTGCCTATAAGGCTGTGATGGCCACTGGGTTGTCCGTGGTGGTGAAGAGGTTGAGGGAGATGAATAGATTACAGAAAGACGGGTTTGATGCCGAGATGAGGCGGTTTGGAAGACTAAGGCACCGGAATATCTTGACGCCTTTGGCTTACCATTTTCGAAGAGAGGAGAAGCTGTTGGTGTCTGAATACATTCCTAAAGGCAGCCTGTTGTATGTCTTACATGGTATGTATTTATGACCTTGATCTCCATTGCCATCTTAAGCCTCTTCTCTGCATGCAGGCTCTATTTGAAATATATGAATTTTATGATTCAGATTCAAAACATGTTATTGACTTATGCAGGTGATCGTGGAATTTCTCATGCTGAGCTGAATTGGCCTATTCGTCTGAAGATTATCCAGGGAATGGCACGTGGAATGGGGTTCCTCCATAATGAATTTTCTTCTTATGAGTTGCCTCATGGAAATCTCAAGTCCAGCAATGTTCTTCTAGGTGATGATTATGAGCCACTCCTAAGTGACTATGGCTTTCATCCACTAATCAACACACCCAATGCCGTGCAATCAATGTTTGCCTATAAAGCCCCTGAATTCATACACTACCAAGAAGTCTCTCCCAAGTCAGATGTTTATTGCCTTGGAATTGTCATTCTTGAAATCCTTACTGGCAAATTCCCCTCTCAATATCTTAGCAATGGCAAGGGTGGGATTGATGTTGTGCAATGGGTTCTAACCTCAATGTATGAAAGGAGAGAGGATGAATTGATCGATCCGGAGCTATTGAGCTATACTAATTCGCGCAATCAGATTATGCAACTCCTCCGAATTGGGGCTGCTTGCACTGAAAGTAATCCTGAGCAACGGCTCGACATGAGGGAAGCCATTAGGAGGATAGAAGAGGTACAAATTTAAGGCATGCCATGCTGTGACAATGTACTAGTTCAATACATTTTGGCTTAATTTGTTAGGAAAAAGGGGTAGAAGAGGTTGCCAACATCATCTTAAAACCGTGCTTCAACTTCAACGTTCATGACTCATTATTTTGCGAGCTAGCTCGTTCCTTCAAGACTAGAGAGAGCTTTGAAGACCAGTTCGGGTAATGGATCTATATGGTGATAGATCTGTCTTTGGCACTTCATTACTACCCAGTGAAAAGGTTGTGCATAGCATTTCACATTCTCACATTTTAAACTAGCCAATTAGGGGAAAAAAACAGATACCAAAAATTTGAAAATGCTAAGCTGGAGCTGTAGTGATGTTTTTTTTTTAAAAACCTTTTGAATAGAGCACGATGTCAACTCCTACAGAGTAATCTTAACATTTTTTTTTTGGGTGCAATGTGGGTTGGCTTTGTGCATTCCTTTCAAAATGCAGGGTGCGTTGTGCTTGCCATTCCTTTAAATGAAAAATCTTCAGAGACGCTCACTTAATTCTGATGGATTTTGGTGAAGCTAGTTAGTGGTAAGTTGGGGCATGACTTAAATTTGAAAGATGACAAAATGGTTTCCACAACAGCGTTAATTGCTTCATTATTTGCAGGTTTTTGATCTCCTTTGTTGATAAATCTAGGTACTGCTTTTTTCCTGTTGGACTTTTGTAAAGTGTCTTAATGAAAATTGCTCATTAAAGTTTCAATCTTTTCAAGAATTTTTTTATTTATATTAGACTACACATACATACACGTCTCTAAGGGTTATAATCCTACTTTATATCATCCTGAAAAGTTGTTGCATTTCTGTTGATAATATCTATGGGAATGCAAAGATGTTCATGACACATCAAGAGTTATCTTACATTTTTTCTTTTGAAGGAAAGAAAAGAGAAGTCTTAATTCCAATTCTCCAATCCTATTTCTTTCTTTCAAAACAACGTCTATCAGTGACATTATCAAGCATAGATAATTTTAATCCAAGAAACCTTGTTCATGACATGAGCCTCCGAATGGGATTAGACAATGAGGGAAGCATTATTACCCAATGTGGCAAACGTTGTTTGAGACCAACACCAAGTACATCAAACATTGACTATGCCGAGAATTGAAGCTTCTTAAACATTTCACATGAGAATGTGATTATCTTCAAGAATTTTATGTTGCAGATTCATATAGGAGTAGGACGTGTATTTGGTTTACGAACTTATGGATAGGGAAGTTCATCCAATCAATCGAAAGTCCTTGTGGCCGCTTTCCAATGATGATCATTACAATGAGCAAATATTTTATATTTTGGGTAAAAAGTTCTCTCAACTCGTAGTAGTTGTATGCTTAATTTTTATTCTTCCAGCTAGTCTTTCCATTAGGTTTGTACTAATTTGGTAACCAAATTTGCGTGTCCATTTCTTAGTATGCAAATCGATACCATTTGCTCAAGTTCACTAGTGTATCTTGACATGTCTAATAACACGACATGGTCCCTTCATATGGAAATAGGTCACTTGACAAATCAAACGAACTTGCATAGGTGGTCTCCTTACAAAGTTTGATTCCATCTGTGAGATACCAATGCAAGGAGTCTGCAGAAAATAAAAGTCTAGTGTTTTTTTACCCAATAAAGACTTCATTAGAATACCATTATCAGAAACAACATGTATCAAAGTACTCGTGAAAACCCTATAATCTAGTTTCCTTGAAGAAGTTTAACCCATTTGACTCTGATAATCTCAAAAGGTCAGGTTTGTTTCTATCCACAAGCTAAAATGAAATACTCCACTGACTTATAGAAACAGCTTTCATGAAGCTCTCAGTTTAGTTTTGTGTGCTGAAAGATGACACGATTACTATGCAACCAAGAGTCCAAATGGCAATAGGAAATACAACTGTGTGCAAGCCAAAGCAATAGACACGGCACAGAGAATTGAAAGTTTTAGACCTCTCTTGGATCTAACTAGCACATTGGTGTGCAAGCCAAGGCAATAGAAAAACATTATTCTGGTATAGTTTCAAATTTTCACAGTCGAGCACCATGAAAATTGCCCTTAGTTACCTGATCCTGGCTATTTGCAAGCTTATTAGCACTCAATTCAATAATTCCCATTGGTTGCATAAGCCTAACAAGGGGAGTCTTCCCCATGAGCCCCCAATTAAATAGGTGTAGATTTGATGACTCACTTCAAGAAGCAAGGCAAAGGAAATCAAGTCAAGATTCCACCCTCACCCTATCAAGGACCAAAAAAACTTGGAGCAGTGATGGTTACCTGCCATGTGTATTGGACACACAATGTCAAGTCAATTGAAATTGTATTTAAAAATACGATTTCAGTTAAAATTGTGACACCATTTCATAATTATAACTAAAATTGTGTTTTTAAAACACAATTTTAGAGTAAAAGTGTACTTAAGTATTCAATAAGGAGTGTGTAACAAGATTTATCCATAAACTTGTCTCTCCTTTATTTAAGGCTACATTTAGTTTGAGCGAAAATAGGGAGGATAGAAAATAGGAGAGATTTGAGTAATGCTAGAGATACAAGTTTTTTTACAAACTACTACAAGGTAAGTGGTTATTGATAAATAAAAAAGTGATGTTAGTGGTAAAATAGTTTGTAATTGTAGCATTACTCAAGAGATCTTGCATGGAAAGAGTGTTTGGTTGGAGTGATTTGGGGGTGAGAAAATGGTGGGATCCAACTGTTTTCTCATCGAGCCCATCATTTTTCAGCCTCCCAAATTGGAGAGAAAAATGGGAAGGAGAAGTGGTTTGGTGAAAATGACTTATCTACCCCTTCCCTCCCCAAAGTAAATTCAACCTTAAAACACCATCTTTTTTTTTATTTCTTTTTTTTTTCCTCTTTTTCTTTGCTACTTAAAACTTTTTATTTCCTAGATTCTTTGGTGTCACGTTGAACTTTATTTTTAATAATTTTTTTCAGGGATCTTTGCTACTCACGTTTAAACTTTTCTTTTCTTTTTTTATTTTCTTTTTATTTTCTAAGTTTTTTGCTCCTTATCCATTTTATGTTGAACCATTTTTGCTTTTAATTTTTCCTTAATAAAATATTTATATAAAAAAGTTATGTAATAGGGACATGAGAGTAAATTTATATAAATTCTATTTTCTATTCTCCACTTTTACACTCTCTGACTAGACACAAATGAGGAAAATTAAAATCTCTTTTATCTCCTCACTTTTCTATTCCCTCCTCATTTTCTATCCTCTCATCTTTGACAACTGAGCCATCTGTCAAACAAAAACCTAACGTTATAATAACTCACTATAGCCTAGCACAAGCCTCAATTAAGCTTTGCCAAGAGAGCCAAATTCTTTGCCTTGTCTATTGAATCCCCAATCCCCCTCATTTTTAGGTAATTAATAAGTTTATTCGATCCCACAAGATGCATTTTACAGTACTCCTCACTAGATCCCCTAATGAAGTTCCAATCCAATCCATCAAATTAAATAATTATTTCATGCACGTGACATATCACCCGGCATAAATATCTATTTGCGACACTTATTGTTCTATTCTTTGTATTCTTTCTAGCTATGCAAACTTGCAAAGTACAATGTATATAGAGAATATTGTAGTCAAATAAGTGTAGATAAGCCTTTGGTTTATAACTGGTAAAATTTGTAGATGTCCATTTGTTGACACCCAAAAATTGAAGGAATAGCCCAAGCATAGAGAACTAAAACATGGGACTCGCATGAAGTTGAAGGATCCATGGTCCATAATGATGCTCTTGCAAAAGAGGAAGGGGTACTAAAATAAAATGGGGCCGAAGCCTAAAGTTAAAAGGAAGAAGCCTTGAATTGACATCTATGGTTGACACCTAGGCCGGTGTAATGCTTCAATTGACATCCCATCATACATTTGGTGAGCTCCAACTTGCCAAAGAAGATATAAGATCACGCACAATATATAAGATATAGGAGTGTATTATGTGCAGTATAATTTGTCTCGCTCTCTCTTAAAAGTTACCATAATTTTTGAGTGAAATTGTAGTGTGCTTTTATGTTAGAACTCCTTTCATTCTCCTTGTGTGTGTTAGAACTCCTTTCATTCTCCCTTGTGCGTGTGTTTGTTTCTCAAAAAAAATCATGACCACTGTTAGGAACATTTTTCAAATAAGAAAAACCTTTCATTTCCTTGCATAAAATAAAAGGCGGGGTTTATTGAGGGGGAATCCATACCTATAGGCCCATAATAGTGGTAGGATGGACCATTAAGTCTAAAAGCACAATTTTGATACTAATTTGGACCCAACTTTTGATCATGGTAATCTTGCATGATGATTATAAGCATCACCTCTTAGGAAGTCTACTGTAGGCTCTGTGGCTATTGCCATTAACTGGGTGTTTAGGCAAAACAAAGAGAGCCTTACCGACCATAAGGGTCTTGACTGACTTGGGTGGTCTTACTTTGTTGGAGGATTGCCCAACATTGGCTTGACTATAACTTGAATTAAAATTTAAAAAAAGTGTAACAGTATAATGTAAACTAATAATTGTCTGAAAAATAATAAATGAGACTTTATTATGCTCGTTAGGCTATTTCCCCGAATATATTAATTATGTGATTAATTTTGAAACATTTTTGTTATGCAACCATTTTTAGAACTCAAGTTCTACAAAGAAAATCATGAGATAATATATATTTTTAAGTTTATAATGGAACTCAAGTTTTAGAAACTTGAATTTTTTACATGATAAAAATGTTTTAAAATCAGCCATAACTCGCACATTGTTGTGCAAGCCAAGGCAATAGAAAAACATTATTCTGAGGTATAGTTTCAAATTTTCACAATCGAGAGCACCATGAAAATTGCCCTTAGTTACCTGATCCTGGCTATTTGCAAGCTTATTAGCACTCAATTCAAAAATTCCCACTTGTTGCATAAGCCTAACAAGGGGAGTCTTCCCCATGAGCCCCCAATTAAATAGGTGTAGATTTGATGACTCACTTCAAGAAGCAAGGCAAAGGAAATCAAGTCAAGATTCCAGCCTCACCCTATCAAGGACCAAAAAAGACTTGGAGCAGTGATAGTTACACGCCGTGTGTATTGGACACACAATGTCAAGTCAGTTGAAATTGTATTTTAAAAATACAATTTCAGTTAAAATTGTGACACCATTTCATAATTATAACTAAAATTGTGTTTTCAAAACACAATTTCAGGGTGAAAGTGTACTTAAGTATACAATAAGGAGTGTACAACAAGATTTATCCATAAACTTGTCTCTCATTTATTTAAGGCTACATTTAGTTTCAGTGAAAATAGAGAGGATTGAAGATACGAGAGATTTGAGTAATGCTAGAGATACGAGTTTTTTTACAAAAGGTGAATGATTATTGATAAATAAAAAGGTGATGTTAATGGTAAAATAGTTTGTGGTTATAACATTACTCAAAAGATTTTGACTGGAAATGGTGTTTGGTTAGAGTGATTCTGGGGGTGAGAAAATGGTGGGATCCAACTATTTTCACACCGAGCCCATCATTTTTCAGCCCCCCGAATTGGAGAGAAAATGGGAAGAAGAAGTGGTTTGGTAAAAATAACTTATCTACCCCTTCCCCTCCCCAAAGTAAATTCAACGTTAAAACACCGTCTTTTTTTTTTCTCTTTTTCTTTGCTTAAAGCTTTTTTTTTTCCTAGATTCTTTGGTGTCACGTTGAACTTTTTTTTTTAATAATTTTTTTCAAGGATCTTTGCTACTCACGTTTAAACCTTTTTTTTTTTGCTCCTTAACCATTATGTTGAACCATTTTTGCTTTTAATTTTTCCTTAATAAAATATTTATATAAAAAAAGTTATGTAATAGGGGCATGAGAGTAAAATTATACAAATTCTATTTTCTATTCTCTACTTTTCCACTCTTTAACTTGACACAAATGAGGGAAATTAAAATCTCTTTTATCTCCTCACTTTTCTATTCTCTCAAAATTTTCTATCCTTTCATCTTCGACAACTGGGCCATCTGTCAAACAAAAACCTAACGTTATAACAACTCACTATAGCCTAGCATAATCCTCAATTAAGCTTTGCCAGGAGAGCCAAATTCTTTGCCTTGTCTATTGAATCCCCAATCCCCCCTCATTTTTAGGTAATTAATAAGTTTATTCGATCCCACAAAATGCATTTTACAATGCTCCTCACTAGATCCCCTAATGAAGTTCCTATCTAATCCATCAAATTAAATAATTATTTCATGCACGTGACATATCACCCTTGCATAAATATCTATTAGCGACACTTAGGGCTCGTTTGGTTTGGACATGACTCAGTTTTCATAACTCATAAATCAAACTCAAAACCTATAACTCATAACTCAGTTTCCACTTTCTTTCAAAAACTCCAAAAATCTTGTTTGGCAACATAACCCAATCACATAACTCAAAATTTAAGCCTACTTTTTGCCAAAATGGTAGAGCCCACCCACTGACACTACACTGTTCGCTTATGGTTGGTACCCGCGTGGGGATTTCTCTTACCTCTCGCAAGACATTTTCTCCCAGTGTAGCACGCCCAGTCCAGAACAATTTGACTTTTGTTGAGGGTAAAATTTTGATGTTCCCAAATAAAATATGGGGTAGCCAAGTCGAAACTCAACAATGGGCCCTTGAAATAAAGCCCAAAGGCTTTCGGTGTTATGTAAGTCCGCCCAAGCAAGAGATGGAGGCTGCACCCTAACAAGAAGACAACAATAAAGCACAATAAACATGTTATGGTTGTTAGTTTGTTATATTATTAGTCATTTTTGCAGTGTCATAATTCAAATCAGTCCTCCAGCAGTAAATGTGAAATTACACTTAAAAGTCCAAAAGTTAACGATTAAATAAATTTATGAAGGTATTCAGTCTTGGGGGTCCTTATGTATCTCGGTTAGGGGAATTTATAGTACTTTTAGCCATCATTACATCAATGTTAGGGAAAAATTCAATTGTTACAAATACATTATATCCTTCATCATAATAATAATAATAAACAAGGATTAAAGGCTCCATAGTTACAAATAAAAGAGGAAAAATAGGATGGGATGAAGGGAGAGAAAGATCTCCAGCTCAGTGCAGCAAGTATTAAACTAAGATTTTGGTGAGTGTATAATTATAAGGCATGAATGAGGTGAATGTGGGCTATTTTGAGTGAGTGAGATGGGATTAACACCAAGATCAAGGCTTTTTGTGAGTGGTCTGTTTATGACTAGTTGAGAGACATTTATGGGTTGTGTTTGTGTGAAAAAGGGAAGAGAACATCTGAGATTAGATGAGTGTGGGCTAAGGATGAGGAGTGGTGAGCTTGAGGGAGGTTAAACCATGAGCAAGATAGCAAATAAACCCAGAATTTTAGAGAGGGTAGCTGCTGTGTTTGTGGGCTGAGTGCTTATGCTTTTATAATGGAGTTTAGAGAAGCATTAATTAACAAGAATCCAAAAAAAAACGTAGGCCTGATTCAGGGGAGCAAGACAGTTGAAGTAATAACTTGGATTTGGCCTAAAAATGAGAGATTTGCTTTTGGGGCTGTTTTGCTTCTTTGAGCAATGTCACACATGGGTAGTATTTGGGGTAATCTTGTATTAAATGCTAAACTTGCTGAGATTGTGTTCAGCCAATGGGATTAAGGCAAGTATTAAGGAAGAATTCTAGTATTGCAATTGAGATTTGGATCCTAGGAAGTAGAATTCAATACCCCAAGCCAGGTATCAAAGTTTTAGTCTACTTCAAAGGGTTCCGCTGGAGATCCCTTTATGCCCTCCAAACCACATGTTCCCAATTTTTCCCCTTTAGGATTCATGGGCTTGGCACATGAATCATGTCTTGAATGTTTTTGACACTTGTAGCGTCAATTTGTTGAAGTTTGGATAATTTGGTTTCAGCTCCCCTTCTGCTGGAGGTGCAGTCTTGAGGAAGATGATGGAGTCTCATCATCCTTTAGACTTCAGTTGATATGACAGCCCTTGGGCACTGTTCACGTCAGGTAGAGGGTGGCAGAAAACTGATGGAACAACCCCTAGTTCATCCTCAAAGGCTTGGTTCTCTTGTAGGGGCCTCTAGTTGTTTCTTTGGTTAGGGATGAATAATAGCTGGTTGCCCTCTCTCAAGCCTCTTACTGGGGACTTTTTTGGGCTGGAACTTTGCTCCATTTCAGCGCTTTTAGTTGGGCCACATGGCCCTTTCTTTGCTTGGGCTTGTTCCTTACTCCATGAGATTCTTGATCCGACAAAATGAGCATTAAAGACATGCTTTGCCATGAGTTTTTTATTCCTCATGGGTTTTAGTTGTTAGTAGAAATAAAATGAATTCATGGGCTTTAATAAATATTTATGATAGATTTTGGGTATTAATTTCCATGGGCTTTAAATAACAACTTGTATAATTTCTGCTATAGATTACTTTGTAAATAATATTTTCTTTGGGGCTTTTTAAATAATGACCTCCAATATTTTTCTTGAGAATAATATTTATCATGAGTTTTAAATAAGTATGGTAACAACCACTATGATGGAATAATGTGATGTCCTCATGAGTTTCTCTATAGATAATCATAATGGACATGTAGGATGAATAATTACCATGAGTTTTGGTAATAAATATTATGAATGTTGTGATGTAAGATAGCTAGGGAACATTAGTTTATAACATGAAATAAATAAATGTCATGGGTCTAATAATAACTTTCCATGGGCTTTTATAAGATGATTGCCATGGGTTTTGAGAATAGATAATTCATAAATTCCATGAGCTTGTAATATTATAGTAATAGGTTTAAGAATCTAAAACATTGTTCATTATTGGACTTTTAAGTGAAATAATTATAGTATTTTGCCAATTATTAATAACCTTGGGCTTTTGATAGAATAGTGCCAAGTAGTTAGCTTGGGCTTTTAATAGTGCTAATGAAAATTGAGCATTGATGTTACCAATGAGAATTGAGTTTTAAATATTGCCCGCGAGAACTGGGTTTTGATATTGCCAATGAGAATTGGGCTTTGATGTTGCCAATGAGAACTGGGTTTTGGATATTGCCATGAGTTTAAATTATGGGCATTGATCATGGATTTGAATTCCATTGATAAAATTGTTTTGCTATGGACTTGAATTATGGGTTTTTTGAATATTACCAAGCATAAGTATTCTTAGGCTTTAAATAGAATGTGATGTGTGTATTGGGTTCATAGGGCCGGTTTTGGGCTTAACTAAATAATGATAATAAAATTGGATAAAATATGAGTTTTTGGGCTTTTGTGATAGTTTATATCATGACCCAATTTAGATAATGAGATATGAAATATTTGTGATTAATGGAATAATAGAGCAAAAATATTTGGGAAAACCCAATAACTTGTTAATGGTATAAACAGGTGGTACTCAAATAGAATTAGGTGTAAAAAAAAAGTACCCTAACAACTTTCAAGAACAAATACCATTTCTTATGTCAAAGACCCACACAAAACAGCTCTAAAGCTAACCTCAACTAAGCAAAAACAACATTCAACTTCCCAAGACCAAAAATCAAAGTTCCAAAATCCGATATTCAAACAGACCCAACAGAAAAGCTTCCCATTTTTTTATACATGATCATCAAAATAGTGACTATAATAACATAGATGCAATCAAAACAATCAAAGTGATAATCAAAACATGAATTCAGCTAATTACCATGGACTGCTAACGGTGAAGATTCCGATGGTGACAGAGCTCACAGTTGTCGGTGAAGAGTCTAACAGTCCTTGGTATTTTGTCTTTGATCATGGAATATTCATCTCATCCTCATTCAGTACTTCAAACTTTCTGTACATACACTGTTGGAAATGGAGAAGAGGAAATGTGATGGGAAAATTTTGAGGAAGAGCTATAGAGGGAAATAGGGAAGTGGGAAAGAGGGAAACTTTGCTCTGTGAAAATATTTGGGGAAGAGCTAAAGTGAAGAACAATGGTAATATCAAGTCTTCAATTTGATGCGACAATACACTATCAATGGGTCCCACGAAATCACTCTATTTACCAATATGCTATTGAAAACTGAGTTTGAAGTTTTGGTAACTCCCATTTTCAGTTTTCAGTTTTCATCATCCTCACTCAAATTTTTGAGTTTTGAGTGATGGAAACATCACTGAAAAACAAAGCCAAACAAAAAAATTTCGGTAGGACCCACGAGTTTTGGATCATGAGTTATGAAAACTGAGTGATATCAAGTTTTGTGGGTTTTCAAACAGCCTCTTATTGTTCTATTCTTTGTATTCTTTCTAGCTATGCAAACTTGCAAAGTACAATGCATATAGAGAATATAGTAGTCAAATAAGTGTAGATAAGCATTTGGTTTATAACTGGTAAAATTTGTAGATGTCCATTTGTTGACACCCAAAAATTGAAGGAATAGCCTAAGCATAGAGAACTAAAACATGGGACTCGCATGAAGTTGAAGGATCCATGGTCCACAATGATGCTCTTGCAAAAGAGGAAGGGGTGCTAAAATAAAATGGGGCCGAAGCCTAAAGATAAAGGGAAGAAGAGCAAAAGGGCCTTGAATTGACATCTATGGTTGACACCTAGGCCGGCGTAATGCTTCAATTGACATCCCATCATACATTTGGCAAGCTCCAACTTGCCAAAGAAGATATAAGATCAGACACAATATATTTGGAATCAAATATCACAATTATCATGACCGTTGCTTAAAAGAGTGTGTTGTGTGTAGTATAACTTGCCTCACCTTTCCTTAAAAGTTACTATAGCTTTTGAGTAGAATTGTGTGTTTTTGTGTTAGAACTCCTTTTTTTCTCCTTTGTGCGTGTGTTTGTTTCTAAAAAAAAAAAAAATCATGACCATTGCTTGGAACTTTTTTGTTATTTGGTTCATTGCTTGGAACATTTTTCAAATAAGAAAAACCTTTCATTTCCTTACAAAAAATAAAAGGCGGGGGGTTTATTGAGAGGGAATCCATACCTATAGGCCCATAATAGTGGTAGGATGGACCATTAAGTCTAAAAGCCCAATTTTGATACTAATTTGGACCGAACTTGTGATCATGGTAATCTTGCATGATGATTATAAGCATCACTTCTAAGGAAGTCTACTGTAGGCTCTGTGGCTATTGCCATTAACTGGGTGATTAGGAAAAACAAAGAGAGCCTTACAGACCACAAGGGTCTTGACTGACTTGGGTGGTCTTACTCTGTTGGAGGATTGCCCAACATTGGCTTGACTATAACTTAAATTAAAATTTAAAAAAAAAAAGTGTAATAGTATAACGTAAACTAATAAGGGTTGTTTGGCACATGATTTCAAAAAACAATTTTCAGTTTTTAAATAACATTACACGTATTTTCATGCGCTTTTTCACCCACACGTATTTCTAAAAAATCCTTTTAAATTTGAAAACTGTTGTTTAGACACATGTACCAAAAGGACCCTAATTGTCCGAAAAATAATAAATGAGACTTTATTTTGCTCGTTAGGCTATTTTCTCAAATATTTATACTATTATTTAAGGGGCTGTTTAGATTCCTCATTTTCATGGTTCTAAAATACCATTATATTCCTATGTTTAAGTAGAGACAAATTAAAGGATAATCCGGTAAAAATACAACTCTAACTCTTACTAAAATATTGCCTAAAAAATAGGACAATTCTCCTATTAATTTTATATTATTTTTCTATGTTTGACAACAATCTTTTTTTTTTTTTTTTTTTTTGTGAGAAACCAAACTAGGAATAGTCTGGGAATTTATTCATACTAGCCTCATCACACGTACTTCACACTTGCGATGAGGCTTTTTTTTAGTAGTCTTATTTTGTAGCAAAAAAAAATGTTTTTATTTTATATATAATTTTTATTTTGAAATTTTAATTTATAAGTGAGACTTTTTTTTTTTTGGTCCTATTTTGTAGCAAAAAAAAAACGTGTTTTTATTTTATATATATAGTTTTTATTTTAAAATTTTAATTTATAAGTAGATAAATCAATTTGAAAATCAACAGGAAAGTGACCCTATTTTTTAGGCAATATTTTAGTAGGAGTTAGAGTTGTATTTTTACCGGATTGTCCTTTAGTTTGTCTCTACTTAAACATAGGGATGTAAGGGTATTTTAGAACCATGAAAATAAGGAATCCAAATAGGAGAAATCCCTTAAATAATAGTATAGAAAACTCAATGAGCCTCAATTAAGACTAAATGGGCAATATCCTCAGGGAGGTCTTCCAACCATACCTGCAGCCGCATACAACATTAAGCCTTTTTTGCTAGAGCATTAGCCATAATTTTGTTTGGTAGCAACCTTAAATGAGTTGAAATAATCTTCAAACTCTTCTTATTTAGCTTGCTGTGAGATAGAGTTGTTTTCAAAAAAAAAAAGTGAATAACAATCTCTAAAAATAAGTCATACTTTTTATGTTGACCAAAGATAGTTTTCCATTGACTAATTTTTTTTTATGCTATCAAATATTGGAAAACAAGAAAAACCATCTTTATACAAAATTTTCCATCGAAACAAACTATCCTTAGGGAGGCCTTCCAACCATACTCGTAGCTGTGTACAACATTTAGCCTTTTTTGCTTAAGCATTAGCCACAATTTTGTTTGGTAGCAACCTTAAATGAGTTGAAAAACAATTTTCAAACTCCTTTTATTTAGTTTATTGTGAGATAAAATTGTTTTCCAAAAAAAAGAAAAAAAGAATGGATAACACTTTCTAAAAATAAGGCATACTTTTTATATTGATCAAAAATAATTTTCTATTGATTATTTTTTTTATGCTATCAGATACTGAAAAACACAAAAAACTATTTTTACATAAAATTTTTCATCGAAACAAATGTATTTTCCCTCTCCTCTATAAGTCAATAGAAGGGGGAGGGCAATTTGCCAAAAGTTGAGTTGTGCTAGGATCACCGAAAATTGTATAACTTTGTATCATAACTCGTCACATGGCGAGTTGTGATTGGTGAATATGTATCTATGAGGCATGTATGGACACTTTCATCAATCAGAACTCGTCACGTGACCAGTTGTAGCACAAAATTTTGACATTTTCCATGGTCCTAGCATTTTCCCCAAAAGTTTCCTCTTGGCAGAGCCCTATGACACTTGGCACCACCTCACACTACAACGTGGAGCCTCAAAATCTCTTGTCAAACAATTTTTGTTTTTTATATATTTGTCAAGACCAAACGAATAATTAACAAACAATCCTAAAACCCTTCTCTTCTTCTCTTCCCCTTTTGTTCTCTGTAGGCTGTAGTAGTCACCGGAAATGTACCGAACGGCGACGAAGCGTCTGCTCCTCCTCCGTGCACCTTCGGGTAGCAATATCAATATCAAAGCCCGTCTCCGTTTCCCTTATCTTCTTCCTCATCATCAAAATATTGATAATAACACTTGTCGTTTCTCTTCCACCTCTGAAATTCCTCAATATTCCACTAACCAGACCTTTAATCCAAACCCAAATCAACACTCTACGTCAACTTCAACGGCCGAGGAAGCTCGACCCCAAGAGACTCAGAGGAAACGGCGGTACGTCGAGTACGAAGACGAGCAAGCTCGAGTGCTTCAGGCCTCGCTTCCCCACGTGGTACGTACTGCACTCTTTTTTTCTTTTCTTTTTTAATGCCCACAATGTGTTTGATAAATTGTCAAAGAGAACACAAATGACTTTTGCTAAGACTGAAGAATGCCCATTTTGTAATTGCAGGTGAGGTTGGGATGGACTGAAGCGGCTATGATTGCTGGTGCCAGGGCAGTTGGTGTTTCTCCTTCTATCATTGGTTCTTTCCCAAGGAAAGAAGCCGCTCTCGTCGAGGTACTTTTCTTCACCGGTTTAGCATCAATTTAACTTTTGTTTTTCCAACTCAATTATATTCGGGATGCTAGCAATTGGGTCATGTTCACTGTTGTTTTTAAGTCTCTGAATTTTGTGATAGTGTATAAAATTTTGATTTTTTCCCCAAATTCAGCACATTTTGATAAATTATCAACTGTCCCAAAAGCTTAAGTTGATAGAAAATAGTGAATATAATCGCTTACTTAATATTCTAACACATTTTGATAATGGGGCTTTGTTCCCCCCAAAATGTTTTTGGTAAGTTTTTAGCTCAAATGTCATTTAAGCAAGGTTGTGGCTTTTTAAGACCCATTGGGTGCATATGAAACTTTTTAATTAAAAAGAATGTTGGTAATAATATAAAACTATGATTTGTGAGTGAATTTGATTTAGGTCGATTTGTATCCATGACTGTCAGTTGTTTTCTATTTTCTTCATGGTGTCATATTACTATATATGTGGATGTGAGTTAGCCATCATTATTGACACGATTTGTCTTGAACAGTTAGTGTGTTTCTGGCAGTAGTTAAAAAGGGGGGATTTCAATTCAGGTGACTTTTGATGGGTTTCAGTGATTTAAAACTTTTGTGCGCTACTTTTGCAGATTGTCGTCTAACCACCTCCTGTGTTTTATACTTCTATTAACACTTTAGTATTGACTTGCTAATGATAATCTCTTTTGAGGTCAGAATCAGATATTACTAATTGATCTGTGGTTGCATTTTGTTAAAACTGTTTATGGGGTCTAGTGCCATTACTCTTTTTGCAGTTTAACACATGTCTAGTGTCTCACTTGTGTTTATGGGGTCTAGTGTCTCACTTGTGTTTAGCCAACAAAACTCACTTTCCTTTCTATGTGTGTATTGAGCTGGTGGTATTTTTTTCACTTTTCAGTTTTTCATGGATGATTGCTTGCAAAGGCTCATTGATAGAATTGACTCTGGAGAGGAATTAAAAAGCATGATACCTAGTGATCACATCTCCACACTTATTAGGTTTCGCCTGGAAATGCAAGCTCCATACATCTCAAAATGGCCTCAAGCTCTTAGCATCCAGGTATTATCCTCTGCAGCCAATCATCTTGTTATAGCTTTGACTTGCGTTCATAAATCTGAACCACGGAAAATATCTGTTATCAATTTTTTCTGTAGGCACAACCATTGAATGTTCCGACAAGTTTTAAGCAGAGGGCAATGCTTGTAGATGAGATCTGGCATGCTGTCGGTGATGAGGCCTCTGATATTGATTGGTATGTAAAGCGTACTGTTCTTGGGGGAATATACTCAACAACCGAGATATACATGCTGACTGATAGTTCCCCAGGTTTAAGCTCTTTACTTTGGTCTTCAAACTTGAGTCTTTTTTTAAATAAATAAATAATAATAATAATAAAAAGATGATTACTACAATGCTTGTCGGCCTTGATCAAATTGTGGGTAACCAAAACAATGATGATGCAAAAAGCTCCCAATACCAAGGTGAGCAATGGTCACCCCCCCCCCTTTCCCACCACCTGGCTTCTCCCTAAATGAATATCTGGAGAAATATATATATATATATATATATATATATATATATATATATATATATATATATATTTGGGGGGGGGGGGGTGAACTTTTTTTATGGTATGAACCCTTT
Organism: Castanea sativa; assembly: GCF_040712315.1. Classification (NCBI taxonomy): domain Eukaryota; kingdom Viridiplantae; phylum Streptophyta; class Magnoliopsida; order Fagales; family Fagaceae; genus Castanea; species Castanea sativa. The sequence continues at coordinate 2,029,646 of NC_134019.1, read as the reverse complement.
TTGAATTCTTGCATTGTGCAGTGTTGGTGAAAACATATTTTTTTTTAACTGCCATGATGAATGCATACCATAAATAACATTTTACTCAGTTGCTTGACATTTTCTTACAGATTTTCGTGATACATGGTCTTTCTTGAATGATCGTGTGAAAGATGCTTTTGATCTGAAGAAGACCATCCAAGAGGTATTTTCTTTTGCTTCCTTTCTTGTTTTGGGTTCTTATATTTTTCTCAATTATGATCATTTGGGAATGTTGGCATTGTACAACGCTCTTCATTGAGGTGAGTTTTTTGCAGGCTCAGTATTTGGCAGAAGCTGTTGGTGCTGGAATGGGGAGCTCTTTGCAAGGATTTGTTAAGAGAGCTTTTGGAGGATGAGTGCTAGATGGTTTAGAAGAAATCTATGAAAAGCATCAGGCACTAAGTCACTTGGGGAAGGTCTCAAGATTGAAGTGTACGTTTTTTCACCTGATTGCCACTGATGAAGGATTGTAAGTTGGAAGATATGTTATGTTGGTGGTACTTTGGATGGTCCTACGAATTATCTTCAATGGTTTATTTGTCTAAATTCTTTGTTGATTGGCACAAAGCCTTTCGAGGCTGGAATTTGAAGAACATTTAAATCTATTACCGTTAACATTTGATTTCCTGTGGTGGATTTCTCCACAGTTCTGTAAATAATGGCAGAATGTTATCCTGTCTGGCATTAGAGAAGGTAGAAATAAAAGTGAGAGAGTTTTAATTTTTTAATTATGACACGCTTGCATTTACGTAATATATGTCTATATATTGCATTTCAAAAAGCATATGTTACAATGATGAATGATGTAAGATGTACTATAAGGTAAATTTTGGTTGATTCGGGTTTGATCATGTGTACGACGTGTATCATTGAGCTTGCATTAAAAATAAAAATAAAAAAGCCTTCAATTCCAATACGAATATGCATTAAAAAAAAAAAAACTTAAGTTTCAGCATTTGCTTTTGCTTGTCAAGTGAATTATTTTGGCATGTGATTATGCTGATTAATAATATGATTTCAACAAAGTAGCAAACCGTTTTTAGTAGTTTATGCTTGCATTGATTTCAAAGAGTTAATACTCTTTTTAAAAAAAAAAAAAACAAAAACAAAAATCCCTAAGAAAAAAGTGTAGACAATTTAAAAAGTTTTTGGAATATTAGACCATATCTTTTAGAAGCCTGCAAATGAAGAAAGGGCAGCCTACTCGATGCCTTATCAGAATGGAAAGGTTTGTATAAATAAGGCATATTCAATATGCTTTGACATGCACAAAAGCAACCGAAAGAGAGTAATGCTAAAATTCATGTCAAAGCGAAAGTTAAACATTATTCTCCTCCTTTTTCAGCTTCCCTATCTTTATTTACATAGCCTGTATATGTCAGCCTCCCACAACTCTTCCCTTTCAATCCACTTCTTGGAAAGCTTCTAATTAAGCACAAGAGGCATGGATTTTGATGAAAATCGTCCAATCGTTTGTGACAGTGGAACCGGCTCTGTCAAGGTTAGTCAGTCCAGCAACTTTTTCCCCCCTGCAAATCTTCATTAATTATGTACTGACAGTATGACTTCCCTTAATGCAGGCTGGGTTTGCTGGCAATGATGCTCCATGTGTACTTTTTCCTAGCATAATAGGTCGGCCAAGAAACAGGCATGCAATGATTGGCATTGGACAGAAGGCTATCTACTTTGGAGATGAAGCACAAGCAAGGCGTGGGATCCTCAGTTTAAGCTATCCCATTGAGCATGGAATAGTGAGAGATTGGGAAGCTATGGAGAGACTTTGGGAGCATACATTTGACAAGGAGCTCAGAGTCAACATAGAAGAACACCCCATCCTCTTAACGGAAGCCCCTTTGAATCCCAAAACCAACAGAGAGAAAATGGTAGAAATCATGTTTGAAGCCTTTTCAATCCCAGCCACTTTCATAGCCATTCAAGCTGTGCTGTCCTTGTATGCCAGTGGACGAACCACAGGTATGTAAAACTTACACCTCAAGGAAGGTTATTGTGGTTTTCATACCATAACCCATCTTTGACAATTGACAACTGATATTAAACTCATGTTTATAGTAATCTTTCAAGAAAGGTAGAAGTGATTAGTTCGGCCATTAGGAATGACTTTAGGCCTGGTAGCACCTTGTGGGAGTTTATGTTCCAATTACACATTTTAAGGACCTTTTACAGGAATGGTAATGGATTCTGGAGAAGGAGTGACACATGCAGTCCCAATCTATGAGGGTTATGCACTTCCACATGCCATCCAGAGGCTTGATTTAGCTGGCAAAGACCTCACAGACTACCTCACCAAGATCCTAGCAGAAGAAGGCTACATATTCACAACATCAGCAGAAAGAGAGATTGTCAGGGATATAAAGGAGAAACTTTCTTATGTTGCAATGGATTTTGAGAAAGAACTTGGCGTGTCAAAGGAGAGCTCTGAGCTGGAGAAGCTATATGAATTGCCTGATGGGCAAGTTATAACAATTGGAGCAGGGCGGTTCAAGTGCCCAGAAGTCCTGTTTGATCCAAGTATAGTGGGAATGGAGTCCAGTGGTGTCCATGAGATTGTGCTGAGGTCAATCAGAAGGTGTGATATGGACATCAGGAGAGAGATGTTTGGTAATTTGGTGCTTAGTGGGGGCACCACTATGATACCAGGCCTTGCTGATAGGTTGGCTAAGGAGCTGAGCTCACTGGCACCTCCTGGGGTAAGAGTGAGAGTGGTTGCACCCCCAGAAAGAAAGTACAGTGTTTGGATTGGTGGCTCCATTCTGGCTTCATTAAGCACTTTTCAGCAGGTGCCTTTCTTTGTTATTCACATTTTAATTTTTCTATGATTTTGATCAATCTAAGTATTGCATATAGACTCTATTTTCTCAAGATATAGTTAGCGAGCATCATGCTTCCTCTGTAATAAACAATAAGCGCATTAGGACATCTTGATATATTTTTATCTTTATTAGGAGAAGTCTACAATTTTTATTACTGATAGTTGGTATTGAGCTTGTGTTGCAGATGTGGATAACTAAGGAAGACTACATGGAGTCAGGTTCTTCTATTGTCCACATGAAATGTTTCTGAATAACGAAATACCCTGTCATCTGTTAAATATATTAGAAATGCAATGTGTTATACCATATTGTATATGCTAGAGTGGATGCAGAAGAGGAAGCGTATAATAGGAACATTGAGAACACAAGAGTTACGTAGTTCAGCCTTGTCGGCTTACGTCCACGGAGGAATCCCTTAAGGGCTACATCTTTATTATGTAAGAGTGTAGTACAATACTGTGTTATAATGAATTATAATATGAGTATATATATGCGACTAAACCCTAAACTACTAGTACAAGTAAAAGTGGACTTGAGCTTATTACATTGGGCTAATATGTCTAATATATCTCTAACATTTTCTATCTCTCTATTTCTCAATAATGTATAGTCCTGTTTCAAAAAATAAAATAAAAACGTATAGTCATATTTTCACCCTCAAGTCAATAAAGATAATAAGCAGTGACATATATATAGATATACATTGACATTGATCCCTTTTGGTTGCACACTTAAAGGACTTAAGCCGAGGATATCAAGACTAAAACTATCTATAAGACATGTAGGCGGTATAGACCATCATGCGAATTAGACTTTTGAATGTAATACTTGGAAGAGAGGGCAAAAAAAAAAAAAAAAAAGGGGGAATTGTGAAACTCTAAATAATAGTGTTTCTTTGGCTGTAAATTGTCAAATTATAAAACGCACCAAAATGCCCTTTATTGTAAGAGGAAATCTCACCTAGCAGGTTTGCCAAACATATAATTTTTTTTTTTTTTTTTTTTATAAAATCCATCATATAATTTTATTCACAAAATTTCAATTACCACATTTCACTCCTTAAAATTTGTGGATTACAAATGATTAAGATTCCATCTAAATTAATAGATTTTGTATTTTTGTGAACACACTTTCAGCCATAACTTTTATTTTTATCCTGGTTAGAAATCCTAGATCTACTCTACCCGGCCCTTGGTATTGAAATGGAGGTGCCATCAAACTAATGATGTCACTTGGCTTCAGCTAAAACTTTGGTCTATGACGTATTTAAACATACTATTGCTAGATTTTGACCTCAAAGTTTGGTTTTAAATAAAATCGTTAAAAGAATCAAATATGACAATTGAAAATTTGTGATTTGAGTTATAACTCCATTAGTACTTCTCTCGTAATAAGTGATTGGAGGTGAGGTTGTAGGTTAAAGACCTAATGGATGTGTATCTAACTAACCAATAAAAAAAAAATAAAAAAAAAAGTGAAATGCAAAATGACCATTCTAGATTGAATTAATTTGTAATTAAAAACTAAATAAATAAATAAAAAGCAAATTATATTTTTCTACCATAATCTTTCACCCTGATTACATGCAAACCCCTTGAATTTTTAAAATGCACGATTGTCTATCCAAAGTTTAACTTTGTTTCAACATCTCCTCTTTTGGTGCTAAATATGACAAAATTTAACATTGAAAGACTAATTTACCCATTTTCAAAGTAGTTGGCAAAGGGGTTAATTGGTATTTTCAATGCTAAATTATGTCCAACTTAACATCAAAACAGGAGGCAATGGTAAGTGTAGGTTGCGTTTGTGATTAGAGTTTAAAGTCAGCTTATTTTTGCTACTATTTATGGTTCCTATTGCTCTTTTTAGTATTATTTATAAGTCCTCTTGTATTATTTTAGCTAATTTTTACATTTATCTACAGTACTTACAGCAAAAAAAAAATTTCAATTTTAGCTAAATAAACTATTCTTAAACAGGTCGTAACATATTTTTAAAGTTGAGGATCGGAGTAATAGTTATTAAATGCCCGAAAGGCAATAAACTTAATTAGAAGCTATTTTAATAAAATTTTAATGGAAAAAGAAAAAAACTAATTAATTTTTCAAAAATAATTTTTTATATTCTTTATAAAAATTGATATCAAAACTTTCTTAAAATAATAGTGAAGACTAGTAAGTTATACCTCGTAGTATATTTACTACTCCTGTTTCAACGAAGACATATATATTTCAAAATTTTAGAGCTCATTTGGTAATATTATTTTAATAATATTGTTTATATTTTTTAAAAATATATATATTTAAAAAAATATATAAAAATACGTGTTAACTAAAAATGGTTGTTTAAACCTATATAACAAACTCGTTGTTTAAACTACTCCAAATTATGGAATTATAATATAAAAAATACCAAAGGTTTGGTAGCAGCTGGGCGACGACTTTAGTAACAATCGGTGTACAGTTTTTTCAAGATTAAGAGTATATAATAGTCGGTTGGGGCTTTATATTATATAAGGTTGGATTGATCTGAATTGTATTCTGATCAGATCAAAGAGAGTGATTTAAGGTTAAACAAAGGAAAGCAAACATGGGTTCAGCATCAGAGATTGTAGCCAAGTTGAATCTGGCTGCCCACCCAGAAGGTGGGTTTTACTCTGAAACTTTCAGAGATAACTCTATCGTTCTCTCCAAGTCTCAGCTTCCCCCTCAGTGTAAGTTACGATAAAAGAACATATATTTATTTGTAATGATGATGATGATGATGATGATGAATCCTATGTTGTTTTTCTATATAAATTTTGTGTTCTTATAATGATTTCAGACAAGGTGGAACGCGCAGTGAGTTCGTGTATTTACTTTTTGCTACCGTCTGGGAATGTGTCTAGACTCCACCGTTTACCATGTGCAGAAACATGGCATTTTTATGTGGGAGAACCTATTACGGTACGCACTCACCCACCCTTGTGTTACACATTTATTAATACCAATGCATAAAGAAAAAAAAAATGCTAAATTTACTACTAGTTTTACTGCAAAATGATTATAAATTGACGATTGTTGTGATTGATTGGTACCGGAAAATATAAATAAAGGGCATACTGCAAAATGATTATAAATTGACGATTGTTGTGATTGGGTCTAGTGCTCGGTGCACTGGACCTGTGATTTTAATATGTCTACTTTTGGTCAAGTGTCGCCATGTAATGGGTGCATTATGCACTGGACCTGAGCCAAGACCTATAAATAAATATAAATTAGTACAATGAGGGGTAGCAATAGACATGACATCCCATGATACAGGATTCAGGAAATACAAGGAAAGTTGTAAGACACCCATGGGCAATAACCCATCTTTACCAACATTTCCAGATGGATTTGATTAGTCCAATGTGGGTAGCTTCAATGCAGAAACAGCTGACAAGTTGGACTGTTCATTGAACTTGAACATAAGCTGAATCATAACCTTCAATTATGTATGGATGATGTGGAGACTGGAGAGGCATCTTAGAAATTTTGATTCTGTCAAGGATGACTAATTGATATCCTCTGTTGAATCATATTATGCTCCATTATTGGATCCGCCCCTAGGTTTTATATATGAAAGCCTGCATTGTTCCCTAGCTTTAGATGGTTTTGATTGATCATGTGAAAGATTACTCAGTAATATTAAACGTGTCACAAACTGCACTATATATCTATGTGCATATTTACCTGTGTGAGGCAAATGTTGCATTATGTGTATTCCGTGGTATTGTAGTGCAAAATTGTATAACTGCTTTGGTTGCTGAAAATGCATATGAAACACTCAAAGCGCTCATGTCATGGGATCCCTTGTTCATTCTTTTGTTCTTGTATATTTAGATGTTGTGTTTTAGCATGGTCTTCATAAATTTGTCATTGAAAACAACTGAAACATGAAAAGTACTCATAAAGTTGTGTTTTGTTCATCTCTTAGTTGAAGGATTGCATTTCAAGATAGATCCATGTTTTGCTTAAACAGCTAGTACTAATATAAAATCTGTATGACTTTCAGTCATGCAACCCTCCTTCCCAATGTAATTACTCTATTTCTTTTTTAACATTTTTTCCCCCACCGTATTGATATTTTCTTTCAGGTAGTGGAATTCAATGACAAAGATGGGCAAGTGAAACTAACCTGCCTTGGACCCAATCTTCTTGACAATCAGCAACCGCAGTACACAGTGCCTCCAAATGTGTGGTTTGGTTCTTTTCCAACAAAGGACATCAGCCTTTCCCCTGATGGGACAGTGCTCAAAGCACCTCCAAGGGATGGTGAGACTCACTTCTCTCTTGTGGGCTGCACCTGTGCACCTGCCTTCCAATTTCAGGACTTTGAACTGGCAAAACGCTCAGAACTTGTTTCACACTTTCCAAATAGTGAGGCCCTAATCTCTTTGCTCACCTTCCCTGAATGAAGAGAGGTCAAGTCCGATTTTCACTGTAACATGGAAACATTAGGCTTGCACTTCACATGCAATGCTTTGAATGATAATCTGAGCAGATGTTTTATGAACCTCTATGTTCAACTTTTGTGTGTGCTGTATTAAATCATAATAAAAGTTAACATACTTAGTTTCTTGAATTTTCTTTATCTGATTAAATCTCATGTGGTAAGAACTTAAAACTTCATTGCATACAAATATTCAATGCTATTTTCAATCAGAAAGAAGGGCCAAGTAGCTGGACACTAGGATCAAGAAATTTACTCTCTGCAGAAACCCGGTAGCCAACACTAAATTTCACGTCTAACAAAGCAGTGGTGAGCTCCCAAAGAAGCACCACCTAGACCGTTTCTCACTCAAACCTGTTTAAATAAAACCCATAATCATAAGCATCTTATTTAACCAAAGACGTTGGTAACTCAAGAATGATGTCAAAAAAATTATACCATCATGAACATGTTATGAGTAATTATTAGGTATTCTTGAAGTATAGCTAAAATATCGGCCCAAGCTTTCGCTCTATGAACTAAACCTCACAAAAAATTTCATTTGAATCTATAACGCTTCCATGTCGAGTCGGGTCACAAACCCGATCGAACACAAAACCAAATTCCACATAGCCCAATAGGTGGATCTAATTTTTATAAGTTCATAAGTTCATGAATGAAAAACATTCTATCTTATTAACTCAAATAATATAATTTCATAAATAATTTAGTTATTACTTGTTAGCATAGATTTGTGAAGGGATAACAAAATTTAGTACTATATACGAAAAAAGAATAAGTTAATCAAGTAGTTTGTGAACAAGTTCGAGCTTGTTAAACAAGAAAATGAACCAAACTCGAATATATAATCTAGTTTGGTGCTAAACTCAACTTGTGTTTGAAATAAAATTTATGAACAATTCTAAACTTTTAAAACTTGGTTTGATTCAACTCACTTCATTTACAACTTGTTTTGCATAAAGTAGCAAGTTAGAATAAATTATGCTTAAACGCCTAATACTAATAGAAAATCTATACAATTTTCAGTCATGCAGCCCTCCTTCCCACTGTAATTACTCTTTTCTTTTGTAACATTTTTTTCCACCACCATATTCAATATGCTTTGATATGCACCAAAACAACCGAAAGAGAGTAATGCTAAAATTCATGTCAAAGCGAAAGTTAAACATTATTCTCCTCCTTTTTCAGCTTCCCGATCTTTATTTACATAGCCTGTATATGCCAGCCTCCCACAACTCTTCCCTTTCAATCCACTTCTTAGAAAGCTTCTAATTAAGCACAAGAGGCATGGATTTTGATGAAAATCGTCCAATCGTTTGTGACAATGGAACAGGCTCTGTCAAGGTTAGTCAGTCCAGCAATTTTTTCCCCCCTGCAAATCTTCATTAATTATGTACTAACAGTATGACTTCCCTTAATGCAGGCTGGGTTTGCTGGTGATGATGCTCCATCTGTACTTTTTCCTAGCATAATAGGTCGGCCAAGAAACAGGCATGAAATGATTGGCACTGGACAGAAGGCTATCTACTTTGGAGATGAAGCACAAGCAAGGCGTGGGATCCTCAGTTTAAGCTATCCCATTGAGCATGGAACAGTGAGAGATTGGTAAGCTATGGAGAGACTTTGGGAGCATACATTTGACAAGGAGCTCAGAGTCAACATAGAAGAACACCCCGTCCTCTTAATGGAAGCCCCTTTGAATCCCAAAACCAACAGAGAGAAAATGGTAGAAATCATGTTTAAAGCCTTTGCAATCCCAGCCACTTTCATAGCCATTCAAGCTGTGCTGTCCTTGTATGCCAGTGGACGAACCACAGGTACGTAAAACTTACACCTCAAGGAAGGTTATTGTGATTTTCATACCATAACCCATCTTTGACAATTGACAACTGATATTAAACTCGTGTTTATAGTAATCTTTCAAGAAAGGGAGAAGTGATTAGTTCGGCCATTAGGAATGACTTTAGGTATCTATATCATTCAAGATTCGCTTGCTATATTATTACAACTGCACACATGCACCTAGTAGCACCTTGTGGGAGTTTATGTTCCAATTACCCATTTTAAGGACCTTTTACAGGAATGGTAATGAATTCTGAAGAAGGAGTGACATATGCAGTCCCAATCTATGAGGGTTATGCACTTCCACATGCCATCCAGAGGCTTGATTTAGCTGGCAAAGACCTCACAGACTACCTCTCCAAGATCCTAGCAGAAGAAGGCTACATATTCACAACATCAGCAGAAAGAGAGATTGTCAGGGATATAAAGGAGAAACTTTCTTATGTTGCAATGGATTTCGAGAAAGAACTTGGCGTGTCAAAGGAGAGCTCCGAGCTGGAGAAGCTATATGAATTGCCTGATGGACAAGTTATAACAATTGGAGCAGGGCGGTTCAAGTGCCCAAAAGTCCTGTTTGATCCAAGTATAGTGGGAATGGAGTCCGGTGGTGTCCATGAGATTGTGCTGAGGTCAATCAGAAGGTGTGATATGGACATCAGGAGAGAGATGTTTGGTAATTTGGTGCTTAGTGGGGGCACACTATGATATCAGGCCTTGCTGATAGGTTGGCTATGGAGCTGAGCTCACTGGCACCTCCTGGGGTAAGAGTGAGAGTGGTTGCAAGCCCAGAAAGAAAGTACAGTGTTTGGATTGGTTGCTCCATTCTGGCTTCATTAAGCACTTTTTAGCAGGTGGCTTTCTTGGTTATCCACATTTTAACTTTTCCTATAATTTTGATCAATCAAGTATTGCACATAGACTCTATTTTCTCAAGATATAGTTAGCTAGCATCATGCTTCCTCTGTAATCAACAATAAGCACATTACGACATCTTGATATATTTTAATATTTATTAGGAGAAGTCTACATTGTTTATTACTGATAGTTGGTATTGAGCTTGTGTTGCAGATGTGTATAACTAAGGAAGACTACATAGAGTCAAGTTCTTCTATTGTCCACATGAAATGTTTCTGAATAACAAAATATCTTGTCTTGTGTTAAATATATTAGCAATGCGATGTGTTATACCATGTTGTATGTGCTAGAGTGGATTTGGAAGAAAAAGCATACTGAGAACACCAAGGTTTTTGAATTAGAATATAGTACAATAACTATGTTACAATGAATTATAACATGAGTATATATATGCCACTAAACCCTAAACTACTAGTAAAAGTAAGAGTGAGCTTGGGCTTATTACGTTAGGCTAATATGTCTGATATATATCTAACATTTTCTATCTCTCTCTCTCAATAATGTATAGTCCTATTTCATAAAATAAAATAAAAATGTATAGTCAATTTTTCACCCTCAAGTCAATAAAGATAATGAGCAGTGACATATATATAGATATATATTGACATTGATCCCCTTTTGCTTGCACACTTCAAGGACTTAAGCCCCACATTAGGAGTATCAAAGACTAAAACTGTCTATAAGACATACGGGCGGTATAGATCATCATGCGAATTAGACTTTGAATGCAATACTTGGAAGAGAGTGCAAAGACGAAAAAAAAAGAAAAAAAAGAAAGAAAGAACAAAAAGAAAAGAAGTCGTGAAACTATAAATAATAGTGTTTCTTTCGCTGTACATTGTCAAATTAAAAAACGCACCAAAAGGCCCTTTATCGTAAGAGGATATATCAGATAGCAGGTTTACCAAACATATAATTTTTTTTATAATTTTTTATTTATATTATTAAATGCATCATATAATTTTTTTTTATTTTATAAAATGCATCATATAATTTTTTTTTATTTTATAAAATCCATCATATAATTTTATTCACAAAATTTCAATTACCACATTTCACTTCTTAAAATTGGATTACAAATGATTAAGATTCCATCTAAATTAATAGATTTTGTATTTTTGTGAACACACTTTCAGCCACAACTTTTATTTTTATCCTGGTTAGAAATCCTAAATCTACTCTACCCCGGCCCTTGGTATTGAACCGGAGGTGCCATCAGACTAATGATGTCTTGGCCTCAGCTACAACTTTGGTCTATGACATATTTAAACAAACTATTGCTATATTTTGATCTCAAAGTTTGGTTTTAAATAAAATTGTTAAAAGGATCAAATATGACCATTGGAAAATTTGTGATTTAAAATCGTGCCAATAAGTTATACTCAATTAATACTTCTCTTGTAATAATTGATTGGAGGGTGAGGTTGTAGGTTAAAGACCTAATGGATGCGTATCTAACTAACCAATAAAAAAAAAATGTGAAATGCAAAAAGACCATTCTAGATTGAATTAATTTGCAATTAAAAAACTAAATAACTAAAAAGCAAATTATATTTTTCTTCCATAATCTTTCACCCGATTACATGCAAACCCCTTGAATTATTAAAATGCACGATTGTCTTTCTAAAGTTTAACTTTATTTCAACATCTCCTCTTTTGGTGTTAAATAAGACAAAATTTAACATTGAAAGACTAATTTACCCATTTCCAAAGTAGGTGGAATAGGGGTTAATTGGTATTTTCAAAGCTAAATTATGTTCAACTTAACATTAAAATAGGAGGCAATGGTAAGTGTAGGTTGCGTTTGGATTAGAGTTTAAAGTCAGCTTATTCTATTACTTAGCTTATTTTTGCTACTATCCTATATATTTTTGCTACTATTTATAGGTCCCACTGTACTTTTTAGTACTATTCATGGGTCCTATTGCAACGGGGGTCGCCATTGCAACGGATCCAATACACTAGACCTAAGCCAAGTCCTATAAATAAATATAAATTAGTACAATGAGGTGTAGGTCAATAACTCAACCCATCTTTACCAACGTTTTCAGGGGGATTTGATTAGTTCAATGTGAATGTGGGTTGCTTCAATGCAGAAAACAGCTAACCAATTGGACTGTTCACTGAACTTGAACATAAGATGAATCATAACCTTCGATCATGTATGGATGATGTGGAGACTGGAGAGGCATCTTAGAAATTTTGATTCAGTCAAGGATGACTAATTGATATCCTCTGTTGAAACATATTATGCTCCATTATTGGATCCACTCCTAGGTTTTATATATGAAAGCTTGCATTGTTCCCTTGCTTTTGATGGTTTTGATTGATCATGTGAAAGCTTACACATTAATATTAAACGTGTCACAAACTGCACTATATATCTATGTGTATATTTACCTGTGTGAGGCAAATTTCGCATTATGTATATTCTGTGGTATTGTAGTGCATAATTGTATAACTGTTTTGGTTGCTGAAAATGCATATGAAACACTCAAAGCACTCATGTCATGAGATCCCTTGTTCATTCTTTTGTTCTTGTATATGTAAATGTTGTGTTTTAGCATGGTCTTCATAAATTTGTCATTGAAAACGACTGAAACATACTCATAAAGTTGTGTTTAGTTCATCTCTTAGTTGAAGGATTGCATTTCAAGATAGATCCATGTTTTGCTTAAACATCTAGTACTAATATAAAATCTGTACAACTTTCAGTCATGCAACCCTCCTTCCCAATGTAATTACTCTCTTTCTTTTTTAACATTTTTTCCCCCACCACATTGATATTTTCTTTCAGGTAGTGGAATTGAATGACAAAGATGGGCAAGTGAAACTAAGAGCACTTGCAGCAGTGGAGCTAAATAGTTATATAGCTATTTTAGCTCCACCAAAACACCAAAAAGAAACATGCAAGTGGAGTTTAAATCATATTTTTTAAATTTCATTCTTCTGTACATCTATAGATAGATGTGCACTATTCATGAGAGCTAAAAAAAATTAATTTTTTATTTTGTGTTCACATTACCTTTTTATTGTGGTGTTTTTATTGTAGTGAGATGTATTATTTTATTGTGGTAGATATATTATTTTATTGTGATGTTTATATTATTTTATTGTGTTGAAAGCTAAAATAGATCCACTGCTGCAGCATGTGTGTAGGTAAAATAGATAAAGTAACTTTTGATGGAGCTAAATTGCTAAATTTTTTACTCTACTGCTGTAAATGCTCTAACATGCCTTGGACCCAATCTTCTTGACAATCAGCAACCGCAGTACACAGTGCCTCCAAACGTGTGGTTTGGTTCTTTTCCAACAAAGGACATCAGCCTTTCTTGACAATCAGCAACCGCAGTACACAGTGCCTCCAAACGTGTGGTTTGGTTCTTTCCAACCAAGGACATCAGCCTTTCCCCTGATGGGACAGTGCTCAAAGCACCTCCAAGGGATGGTGAGACTCACTTCTCTCTTGTGGGCTGCACTTGTGCACCTGCCTTCCAATTTCAGGACTTTGAACTGGCAAAACGCTCAGAGCTTGTTTCACGCTTTCCGAATAGTGAGGCCCTAATCTCTTTGCTCACCTTCCCTGAATGAAGAGAGGTCATGGAACTTGACTCTAAACAAGGCTATTCTCCCATAAAAGTTTCAAAATGACATATTTGCTTAAAGAATAATGTTAGGGCCACAAATTATTTTAAATTTTTACAAATTTTTGTTATGGCAAATTCTTAATAGTTTTCATTTAGACCCACTATTGATATCGTTTTTTCACTTGCCAAAAATTACTCACTATATTAATAGTTTGTAAAAAAATTGTAAAAAGTTTGTAGTTTAGCATTTTCCATGGTAAAATACTTTATAAAAACGCTCTATTTAGCAAAAATGACCATTTTATTAATTGGAAACACCTGTACAAAACAATACAAAGCATCAAAAACCTAAACACTACAGTATTCAAATTTCAAACTACAACTCTACGAAGCCACTGTAGACCCTATACAAACCAATGCATATACGATTATGAGAAACATACACCTAAGTCAACAAGAAACTGATACTAGAAATATTTTAGGATGCTTTACTGATGAAGATTAGCCATTGATTTAATTGTTGCTACCTCTTTTACAGACACGAGTCCCGACCTTACAAAAACCGTTCACGTTTCTTTCATGTAGCTTGAGTCGCTTGACAATAACAGGTGGTGAATGGCGATCAACAAGAACACTGGAATGGCATGAAGACAAATTCTTAAAAAATCAAAGCAAGATTTTATAAATAAAGAGTGGCTGTCAATATTGTAAACTACTATACAAAAATTTTGAATTATTATCTTATGACAATAGAACTAAACCTGTTCTTAACTCCAAATTATAATAATATGGCTTGATTCGTTATTAAGTCCAATTATCTTCATTATAGATAGAAGAAAAAAAAATAGAGGTTAAGAGCATTATAACTTAACTTAAATTTCTTGGTATTTTTAAGTGAGGCATTCAAAATTTAAATCCTTATGCCCCAACTATTAAATTATAAAAATTAAATAACTAAATAAAATTCTCACATCCGTAATAGTTGAGAAATTGTAGAATATTCCATCCCAAGGCAGCATGGCTCAACCATTCTAAAGTAGAATTTTTATTGGATTTTTTGATAATTTCCCTACCTCACATTTGTTTATAAACCAACTTCTACTGCAATAATTTGTATAGATTCAAGTTAGATCAATTGCAAAAAAAAAATTTGTCTTCCAATAAGAGACTTGAAGATTAAATCCTACCAGCACACCAAAAAAAAATTTATTATTTAATATTGATAAATAAAAAAACAATAATCATAGTGTTGGGAAATTTAGACCTCGGTTGATAGAATTAACAAGTTTTAAACCCAAGTTGTTAATTAGATTTATTATGAATAAACCTTGTTAAATCAAACTAACATCAATATCATGCACAGCGGAAAATTAAATAAGACAATATGACCTAGGAAAACCAATGAAACAAACTAGTTTCACAATAAAAAACTTGAGGGAAAACCTTCTTGGAAAGCAATTCACTATAGTAAATAAAAGTTTCAGATCTAGTACAAAATCTTTGTCCTTAGATTCTACAATCCCCGTGGACGAACTTACAGCAGAAATCTTCTACCGCTTCAGAACCTCTGAACTCTTCAATATATGGACGCCACCCTTGTACACGAATCCCAATACGTGACCAACTAAAGATGCACGGTTCCTAGTACGTGACGAACACGCTAACTTGAGGAAGATGTTGGCTGCAAAGTTCTTCACTTCATCAACAATGAAGATCAAGAATCACTTGGTTACAAAACCCTAAGGCGCAAAGACGCAATAGTTTCCTTCAGAGAGAATAAGACATCGGTCACCTTTTGCATGTGTTCCCCTTGTATTCTCTTATGTATGTCTAGGGTTGTGAGAAAATAAACTTTACACAAATATATAAGCATGGGCCGAAAATCAGATCTGAAAAAATGATTTTCGTAATTCTCGATAGATACAACTGTTGAGACTTCGATAGATAGAATCTGTCGAGAGCTGTCGAGAGCTGTCGAGACCCATTAAACCTTGATAGATATTATCTATCGAGAGCTGTTGGGAATCTCTCCAGCTTTAATGAACAACCCTTCTTCACTTGTTTCTTTGTCCAATCTTCATGGCTTTAATACTTCACTTGAACAACATGTTTTTTGAATTATTAAACACATTCTAGATCTACCCAATTACAAGTAAAGTGTATTTTGTCAAATGATTAGCCAATTATATAAAATATGTTCTTAACACATAGAATGAACACTGCAAATTCAAATCTTATCTCTCTCATATGCGCATATTATTACTCAAATGTATACAACTTTATTCTTCACTATTTTGCTAGTTTATTAATAAATTTTAAATTATGTTTTACTTCTTTTACTCTAAATAACTTGTCATTGTATTTTTTTTTTTTAATATGGGGTAATGAAATGCTTGGTGAAGGAAAACATAAAATTTCAATTTCAATGTTGAGAGAGAGAGAGAGAGAGAGAGAGAGAGAGAGAGAGAGAGAGAGAGAGAGAGAGAGAGAGAGAGATTTCGATGTGTGGTTCTGTGAGAGATTAGGCAGTTAATGTTAACAATGTGGAAAACTAGTTTACAAAAATCTAAGTTTCAACTTTTAAGGCATTGAGAGAAACTAGTTTATTTATTAAAAAAAACTAAAAGTGATATTATTTGTGCACAAAAAAAAAATAAACTGAGGAAAAAAAAAAAGCAAAAGCTTTTTAGGCAAATCTCAAACACACACCAACTCAACCATATGTATGTATGAACTTATTAATCAAATATTTATTAAATATCTATAAGAAATTATATATATATATATATTAAAATCAAAATTGAGAGAATACCTAGTTAGATTCTAAAATTAGTTTCTCAAAAAAGATTCTGAAATTAAAGTTTAATCTTGTGTCATATTACAAATCAATTTCTTAATTTTTGTGCAAGTATTTATCACTCACTACAACAATTGAGGATTTTATTAGTTTTATATTAAAGATGACACTACTTCTAAGAAAAAAAATTTATTTTAAAAATATAATAATTCTATAGTGTATTAATTTTTTTTTTTTAGTTTTAAAATTTATATTTATTGTAAGGCGATTAAATAACTCCTTTTTCTGAGGGGAAAAAAAGAATCTTATTATTTGAAAGCGGGAGTATTATTTTGAATTTCAATTGAGTAAGATAATCCAAATATAAAATATTCTAAAACTATAATTAAATTACTTAATTTGTAATTGTAATTGTAATTGTAATTAACATAAACAATAATTTAGGGAAAAGAAATTGAATTTTAATTATATAATTTGAAAGGAAAAATTTTTAGCCTCTAAAAATTGAACTCTTTTTTTTTTCCCAGTGCCACCATCATAAATAAGAATATAATGATCAAAACCACAGTTTATAAAACTAATTCTAAAACATAACATGAATACCAAATTTATAAAGTTAACATAATTAAAAAAACAAATAATACTGCAACAAATGTCAAACTAAGGTAGTCCAAACAAACAAAATAAGATGTGAAATTTTCAAAAAAACAAATTAAAAATAAAACGAAATAGTAACATTAATAATAGACTACTACCATATAGCTAGAGCTATGTGATATCAAATCTAAGTTGCCGATGGTATATTAAATGAGTAATTTGATGTCAAATATCCCTATATTTTAAATAAGTTTTAATTTGTGCTAAGAATAAAATGTTAAATGTATAATACTTCCAACTTATTTAAAACTATTTAAAGTTCAACTAAAATTACTTAATCTATAATTACTTGTAGCTCATTTTATTTAGGTCCCATTTGAAATTACTTCAAATCTATTTAAAACTTAAATTTTCTTACAAAAACTTATTATTAGTTCAAATATAAATTTCAATGAAAAAGTATATTATGTTCTAGAAGTTAATTGTTCATATCTTATTTAAAAATGCATACATGAAATAAATTTATTGAATCACAATAAAAAAAAATTAAGTTAAGAAGTAAAATAATATATATTTTTTTCTGAAATAAAATACACAAGCATGAACAATTTGTTACAATACTTTTTTTTTTTTAAGAATTAAATAAAAGTAATAATGATCATATTTAGCTTATGTAGGAATTATTAAATGCATATAAGTATATATTAACATGTACCCATGCATGGATTACAAGTTAGTTTCAAATCTATAATTGAATATTGTTTGGCAACTAATTGACATTAAAAAAAAAAAAAAAGGTTAGAATTGCCTACCACTACCCGAACCCCTTTCCTCCCTTAGGTTACCTAGGGAGGTGCTAATTGAAAATTGTTTGGCAACTAATTGACATATGTTTAATCATTATCTATTCATAATTTTAAATTGTGCCAAACATTTTCTGCCCAAATGTCCATTAACAATTCATATTTATAAAATAGTTTGACCGATAAATAAAAATGATATTATACTTGTAAGTAATCTGTATTCTGTGCATCTCACGGTCCACACCTTACTAGTCATCGTGCTTAATTTTGCAAATCCAACAATTCGGAACAGTTGCGAACCAACAATTAATTTGTCATTCAAACCAAGGGTTGTGACAAAAATCATTCATGGCCAAAACCTTATGCTTGAAAACGACAGAATCGCATGGTTAGATGCTTTGGATCAACACAAACACACTCTTGCATCTTATTACTTTATTATTTCAAGTCAAAGTCACCAAGTATTGATTCGAGACTAAGAAGTCATTGTTTTTATGGTGTTAGGTTTATTGGATAAAAAATAACTTGAATTAATTATAAAAGGTAAGAGTTAACGAAGATTGAAATAAAGACATTGGTTTAGGAAGTATTTTTAGAATGATTAAAATTAAATACTAGCTTGGTTGTGTATAGCATAGGGTTACAACTCCTATTAAAAAAAAAACATAACTACATATTTTGAAAATCTTACGGTTAAATTTCATGTTCTTTATATTTACCAATACACATGTTAAATTTCGTGCTAATCAGATATTATTTACTATTCGATTTATAAATTTATTTTTTTATGCATAATTTTAGATTACAAAAATTTTAAAATTTAAATAATTGATTGATAACATAGTTATTAATTTTTTATTTACTAAAAAACTTTCAAGTATTGAAAATACAATTCAATGCTGGATTTGTCAAAATTCACAACCAATAAAAAATATGGACAAAGTTTAGCTATAAAATTGGTTGAAACCTATAGTTACAAAATTGGTTGTAACCTAAAACTACAACCTTACTCAATATCTTTTTATTGAAGGTGAATTTTGACAAATTCACCATTAGATTATATTTTCTTATTATATCCTTCATTCTTACAAAATTTATAAAAAATTAAAGATCAATAGCTATATTATCGATAAATTGTTTAAATTACAAGTTTTAGTAGTTTAAAATCAAATATAAAAATATAATGTTATAAATCATATAGTAAATAATATCTGATTAGCACAAACTTTTACATGAGTATTAAGAGCGTAAAAAACATACAATTCAACGGTTAGATTTTCAAAATATATAGTAATATTAAAAATATTGAGTAAGATTGTAATCTTACTCAATATTAAGTGGAGTTGTAGTCTTAAACTACAATTATGTTTGTTGCCTAACTTTGTTATTTATACAATTTTTAGAAGAAAACAAAAAAAAAAACAATTGATTTTTTAAAATAAATTTATATATTTTTTTCATGAAAATAATATCATAATTCTTTAAAATTAACCTATTAATAAATGTCTTAAAATTACCGCTTAACCGAACCCTCGTTAATTGAACCAAATGAGAGGGAGTTCCAATAAATTTTGGGAATGCTGAAGTTGACGACCCATGTGAAACGAAATCGGCATAGCCTACCTGAACTACCTCCCCTCCCCACAAAAAACTGGGCATCTCAATCTCACCGTTATGTCCAAAAGCTGTGTTAGTATTTATTATTATTATTTTCTTAAAATATGATTATTGGCCTTGGTACTTCTTTTTTTTGATAAGTTATTGGCCTTGGTACTTGTTATTAAGTATTCAAGCCATTGTGATACTACAAGAGCCAGCAGTTTTGATTATTGGTCAAAGAATGCGAAGCCCGAGGTTGAGCCAAATACTTCAAATATTCTCAAGTCCCAACTCACCTAACCCATATTTTAATTTGAAGTTTTGTTTTGTTTTTTTTTGTTTTTTCCTCTAAATTTATTTGATCTATTTCTTGTTAATGTATTTTTTATATTATAATTATACTCTACATTCTGCTGTTTCTTTTGTACGTCAATATTAACTTGCAAATAGAAACAAAATTTTTGGTATGATTGATACTTTTAATTGATGTAAATAATAATAATAATAATAATAATAAACCTCAGTTATGTAATAATTTAGGGATAAATACTTTTTTGTTTCTTACATTTTGAATAATTCTTCATTTGAGTGAATTCCCACAATTTGTGAACTTCTATTTTGGCCTCTAAATTTCTAAAATCATTTTCAATTTATTCTCTACCGAATCTTACTAACGATTAAAGGTATTTAAAGGTTCTTACTTTGTTATACTTTCACCGATCAATAAAATTTCTATCCGGTAACTTAAAAAAGAAAACTATTCGTAATTCTAAATTGTGCCTAAATTTTTATGCACAAATGTCCAATTGTCCATTCATTAATCAACGTCAATGTGAAGTATATTTTTAGCTATTTGACTAAAATAATATAAAAAACTCATTAAAAAAAAATCCACTACAGCAACCTTTCATCCACCCACAATCACCTCTACTACAACTCCACCAGCAACATCCTCCATAACAACCATCACCAACACAGACACAACCAAACCCACAAACAAAATAAAATAAAATAAAAACCAAACCACCATCATAGTCACCAATCCACCACCACAACCACCATCACCACCACAGCCACCAAACCCAGAAAAAATAAAATTAAAAAACCAAACCACCACCACCACAGCCACCAAACTCACAAAAAAAAATAAAAATAAAAATAAAACACCGTACCACCACCATAGCCACCAAACCCATAGCCAACACAACCTCCATCACCACCACCACAGCCATTAAACCCACAGAAAAAAAAAAAAAAATCAAACACCATTCCACCACCATAGCCACCAAACCCATAACCACCAAACCCATATGAACAAACACAAAAAAAACCCAATCACAACCAACACACCCAAATTCCGATCTGAGCAAAGAGAAAAGAGATGGATTCAAGGGCGTGACCGGCGGCGGCAAGGGCGTGACCTGATTTGTGAGATGAGAGAGAGAGAGAGAGAGAGAGGAGTTTTGGTCTGAGAGAGGGAAGTAACATGAGAGAGAGAGAGAGAGATGAGCTGAAGCGGGAAGAGAAAAGAAAAAAGAAAGAGAAAAAAAGGAAAAAAGAAAAGAAAAGAAACATTATTTTAACGGGAAGATTAATAAAATATTATTTTTTGGTTTTAGCCTTTTGTTACAGTTCACGGAACAGGAGTAGCTAAAATTTTTAAATTTAGCTCCACTATTGTAACCTACATTTTAGAGAGTTGGTAGCGTTAAAAATAACTATATAATTATTTAACACTATTAATACTAGTGCTCTGGGCAGATTGATGGATTTTCCCCGTACTTGGGCCTGATCACCATAAGTATTTAGTTATTTGTCTAATATTTTGGTAAAGATAAAAAAGGAGGATGTAAAGTACCTTTTAGTGATTCAATTTTTTTTTTTTTTAAAGAAGGGGTGTGGATTTTGTGGTTTACTAGGATAGATTTGTGTTGCTCCAGCAGCTGCCATTTTCAGTCATGAGGTTTTTTTT
This sequence comes from Castanea sativa, assembly GCF_040712315.1. Taxonomy (NCBI): domain Eukaryota; kingdom Viridiplantae; phylum Streptophyta; class Magnoliopsida; order Fagales; family Fagaceae; genus Castanea; species Castanea sativa. Next base: position 2,008,209 of record NC_134019.1, on the reverse strand, counting down.
TTTTTTAGATAGAATTTTTATTTTAACTTAATCTAAGTGTATATATATATATATATATATGTATGAAGCTCATTTTTGGAGACTTGAACTTTGACCCTTGCTCTTTACACCTCATAAGTATTTATACTTGTGAAATTACCATCACACTAAAGTTGTGATATGACTACCACACTAAGAGTGCGCGGTGATCAGCCATGAGATTTCAAATGTATATGTTTTGGGTAGTTCTCTCTCTCTCTTTAGGAAAGGAATAAGCTTACAAATGCAACTTTATCATAAATACGATAACTTGGGTGTTTAAGGCTCTGTTTGGTAATAGTGCTTAAATAATAAATATTATTATTTAAATATCATAACACATATTTTTACACACTTTTTTCATCTAAATAATTTTCTTAAAATTTAACCAATATTACTAGAATGATTTTGCTAATTATACCCTAAGGACATACAATAATTATTTATTTTTTAAAAATAATTTCTCAAAAATTTAAAAAAAATTGTAAATTTTTTTAATTTTCAAAAAATTTTTACCAAAAAATAGATGGCACACGTTAACTGGACCAACGTTTTATTGACCCAACGTTCTTGCTTCTCACAACAAAATAATATCGGAGGCCCATTTACCCACAAAAAAAAAATAGAGGGAGCACCAATAATAGTTTTATTGGGAATGCTGAAGTCGACAACCCATGTGAAGGTTTATCGTCTTGTCCAAAACCGCTATATATATTATTTTTGTTTTCTTAGAATTTATTATTGGTCTTGGTACTTGTTATAAGTATTCAATCCATTGAGACACTACAAGAGCCGGTAATTTTTTTTTGACTGAAAAGTTAGAATTTATATTAAACAATGAAAACGTACAAGAGTAAGAAAGGGTCCTGACCCATAAATAAAAAAAAAAAAAAAAAGTAAAGGTCCTGAGACATTTCAGGCCTACACAGCCTAGCCTGACACTCAGGACAAAGAAAAAGCAGGGGAACATCACATCACCTGGTAATTTTTGATTATTGACCAAACAAAGACGAAGCCCGAGGTTGAGTCAAGAAATAAAAATACTTCAATATTCTTACAATTCTGCCCTCGTCCTCCTCGTCCTCCTCCCAACTCACCTAACCCATGTTGTAATTTGAAGTTCTTTTTTTTTTTTTTTCACTTTTTTTCTGTAAATTTATTTTATCCATGTCTTGTTAATGTATTTTTTATATTATAATTATAATCTACATTCTATTGTTTCTTTTATACGGCAATATTCACTTGCAAACAGAAACAAAAATTTTGGTATTATTGATACCTTTTAAGCGATAATAATAATAATAACAATAATAGAAATCTCAGTTTTAACTTTTAATATGTAATATTTTAGGGAAAAATACATTTTTATTTCTTACATTTTGGATCATTTTTCACTTTAATTCCCATATTTTTTAAGCTACTATTCTGGCCTCTAAAATTCGAAAATCCTTTTCAATTTATTCCTTACTATCATCTCACAAACGATTAAGGTTTCTTCCCTTGGAAGGTTCTTCAAGGTTCTTACTTTGTTACATTTTCATCAATCAATAAAATTTCTATCATTTACTTTAAAAACAATATTCATAATTCTATAAATATGTGTGTATATATATATATATATATATATTAATAGGTAAATCTTAGAGAAAATGTAATTAGATTTTGTAATTGAAGTCCAATTTTGCTCATTGTGTTCTAAATTATTTATTTTTAGAGAATTTTATTTCTTAATTTTTGAGTCAAACGTGAGACCACATCATAAATATCCTCAAAATAAGTTATTGTGTACAAAAACCAAAAACTCTAGAATTAATGAACATAGAAATTTTTTAAAAATGGTCAATTTATATTTTCTACCTAATAATATTATTATAAGACTTTTTAAAAAGTTAAATAAATATAAGAATGACTATCAATAATATTTAAATTATATATATAAGAATCACTATCAATTAATTACTTATGCTAATGAGTGCCTTTTTTTTTTTTATATACAAGATAGAATTTATATTCTAACCCAATCTAAGTGTATATGTGTGTGAAACTCCCTCCTAAAAACTTAAACCCCGTCCCTTACCCCCCGCATCTTACAAGTATTTATACTTGTGGAGTGACCACCGCACCAAGGATGCACGGTAGTTATGCTAATGAGTGCCTTTAGAGTATTGATGAACAATTAATTTTAGGAAAGTTTTGACACTATTTTTATAAGGAAATAAAAAAACTGTCAAAATATTAATTACTTTTTTTTTCTAATAAAAGCTTTTTTTAAATGAATTATTAACCAATACTCTAAGAGCATTCATTAGCATTTCCCAATTACTTAACTTTCAATGATAATTTTTTTTTTGTCTGAGTTCTACAATTAACGGTTCATATTTATAATATATTTTAGGTGATAAATAACAATGATGTTATCCTAATCCGCGCATCTCACTGGTTCACACCTTTGGAATAGTTGCGGACCAACAATTAATTTAAACTTGATTTGTCATTGAAGCTGAGACTGACATAGTCACAATAGTCATTCATAGCCAAAACTAAACACATGCTTTTTTTTTTTTTTTAAGAAACTAACCACAAACTAATTTAATAACTAAATTTAGGATCCGTTTAAATACAGCAGAAAATTGAAAACTATTGTAATAAAATAATTTTTTAATGTGTTTATGTCTAAAATTATTGTTTATTGATCTAAAATTACTGTTTATGACCAATAAACAGTGACCGGTGCGCGTGGAAAAAAAAAAAAAAAGGGACAGAAGCCTATGCTTTATTGATTATTGAAAAAAAGACAAAAGCACATGGTTAGATGCTTTATGCACATGGTTAGATGCTTTATTAATTATCGAAAAAAGGACAGAAGCACATGGTTAGATGCTTTTCAGTGTTTTTTAATTAGTTATTGTTGCTTTATTGATTATCGAAAAATGATGCTTTATTATTATTATTATTATTTTTTGAGAAACTTTGAAAACGACATAAGCACATGGTTAGATGCTTTAGATAAACACAAACACTCTAGCATCTTTATTACTTTATAATTTCCGGTCAAAGTTACTAAGTATTGATTCGAGACTAATTAATTTAACCAAATGTGATAGCATAGCACCAAAACATTTTGGGAATGCTCTGATAAAAATAATATTAAATTTTGGGACTGCTGAAGTCGACAACATTGTCAAATGACTCAAATGAAATGGGCATATTTTAGTATTAATTTTAAGAGAAGCCTTCTGCCACATAAATTACCATAATTTTTCATTAAAAAAAATTACTATAATTTTTGTCATAATTATTTTATGTTTGATATTATAATTTATTGTTTGTTATTTTCATATGCACTCACCAGTTTTTTTTTTTTACTGACATGTAAATGCAATTTGTATCATTTTATGTGAAATTATAACTTTTGTAATTTTAAAGTAGAAAAAATTGTAATGGTAATGTGAATGTGAAGGGGAGCTGTGTGTTATTATCAAGCAAACACTAAAAAGCAGAGTAATATATATTGGTCACTCTGCCTAGCTAGTACGTTCTCTTCACAGATATTGTTCTCATCTTACCATTCTCATAAAGATAGTATTCATTCAATTCACGGTTAGAAATGGCGGAAGGAATTCTGTTTGACGTTGCTGCGCGAATCATCGAGAAAACAGGCAACCTAGCTGTCCAAGAGCTTGGACTACTCTGGGGTGTCAAAGACGAGATTGTAAAACTCGGGGAGAAGGTTTCCACAATCAAGGCTGTGCTTTTGGATGCAGAGAAGAAGGAGCAAACCAATCAAGTCAAAGAGTGGCTAAAAAGACTGAATGATGCCATTTATGAGGCAGATGATTTGCTAGATGATATCTCCACTGAAGCTTCACAACGAGAAGTGATGATGGGCCAGAATAGGATGTCCAACAAGGTACGCACCTACTTTTCCAAATTGAATCCGCATGCATATGCACTTAAAATGGCTCATGAAGTTAAGGCAATGATGGAGAGGCTAGATACTATAGGAAGGGATAGGGAGCTGTTCCACTTTGAGGAGCGTCTTGAGGAGACCCAAGTTAGGAATAGGGCAAGAGAGACTCATTCTTTTGTATGTGCTGAAACTGTTATTGGGAGAGAGAATGATAAAAAGGCAATTATAGGAATTCTTTCGGATTCTAATGTTGAGGAGAATGTTTCGATTCTTCCGATAGTTGGAATCGGAGGGTTAGGGAAAACCACGTTAGCTCAACTTGTATTCAATGATGAAGAATTTAATAAACATTTTGACCAAAAATTTTGGGTGTGTGTCTCTGATGATTTTGAGGTAAGAGTAATTGTTGAGAAAATTATAGGGTGTGCAAAAAATGAAAAACCAAAAAACCTTGAAATGGACATGCTGGTTAAGGAGCTTAAGAAAGAAATTGATGGAAAGAGATACTTACTTGTGTTAGATGATGTATGGAATGATAATCGTCAAAAATGGCTTGACCTAAAAACTCTTTTAATGAGTGGTGCAAAAGGCAGTAGAATTTTAGTGACAACACGTGAGGAGAAGGTTGCAAAGATTGTACAGCCTATGCAAGAATACATTTTAAAGGGTTTAAATGTAGATGATGCTTGGATTTTACTTAAGCAAATGGCTTTTGAAAATGGTCAAGAGCCAAAGAATCCAACATTCAAGTCAATTGGAATGGAAATAATTGAGAACTGTAAAGGACTTCCTTTACCCATAAGGAGTATAGGAAGTCTATTATATTTTAAAAATTCTGAAAGAGATTGGTTGTCATTTATGAATAATGAATTTTTGAAAGAAGCTGATATCTTGCAAACACTTAAATTAAGTTATGATCATCTTCCATCATATTTGAAGCAGTGTTTTGCTTATTGTTGTTTATTTCCAAAGGATTACAAAATTCATAAAACAACATTGATTAAAATGTGGATGGCGCAAGGGTTCATTAGATCTTCAAGTCCAAATCAATGCTTGGAAGACATTGGTAATGACTATTTTATGGATTTACTTTGGAGATCATTCTTTCAGGAAGTTGAAAAAGATGGGAAAGGCAACATAGTACAATTTAAAATGCATGATCTTATGCATGATCTTGCAAAATTAGTAACAACATCTGATTGCGCCACTTTTGATTCAAAAGAGGAAGGCATTCATGAGAAAACTCTTCATGTGTCATTTGATAGAATGTTTCTCCCATCATCAGAAATTCCAGTCTCATTGTATAAAGCAAGAAGGATAAAAACATTTCATTTGCTAGATCATTCACAATATCTAGATGTAAGATTGAGTAAGTCTACTTGTGAGGCAATTGTTTCAAGTTTTAAGTTTATACGCTTGTTGGATCTAAATGATACGGGAATTAAATCAATTCCAAGTTCTATCGGGAAGTTGAGACATTTAAGGTATCTTGATGTATCTTATAATCCCATCAAGAGGCTTCCTAGTTCCATCACAAGATTGTATAATTTGCAAACACTAAGACTCTCTCACTGTGAAATTAAGGAATTGCCTAGAGATATTAGCAAATTAGTCAACCTCACACATATACATATTGATGGGGCATTATGGTTGACTCATATGCCACGTGGACTGGGGCAATTAACTAAGCTTCAAACATTGTCACTGTTTGTGATGAGTCAGAATAGCTCTTTAGACTTCAGGCGCCACGGTGGATTGAAGGAACTCAAAGGGCTAAACAAGCTGAGAGGAACACTAGAGATTAAGGGATTGAGACACGGGAAAGAAGCTGCATCAGAATCTAAGGATGCAAATATGAAAGAGAAAATACATCTTCAAGACTTGACGTTGTCATGGATAGAAGAAGACGTGGATGAGTCCAACTTTGGGTATGATGAAGAGTCACTTAAAGCCTTGCTCCCACATGGCCTACCTTCAAATCTTCAAGAATTGTGTTTATCTAGATACGGGGGAGTGAAATTTCCAAGTGCGATTTCTTCGCTTTCAAATCTCGTAAAATTGTCCTTCGAAGAATGTAAAAAATGCCAACATCTTCCACCGTTGGATCAGTTTCATTCTCTCAAAACTCTCTATCTTCAAGGACTGGATGATTTGGAGTACATATCAGAGAGAGAAAACAACGGGGAGGTCTCTGATTCTTCATTCCTCCCATCTCTAGAGCAACTCACAATTAGATTTTGCCCTAATCTAAAAGGATGGTGGCAACGACAGAGGGATTCTGTTGAGGAGCTCCATAATCATTCACTGCCTTCATTTCCTCATCTTTCCTACTTACACATTTGGGATTGCCCTAAGCTGATATCCTTACCTCTCTTTCCATATCTTGAAAAGCTAGATCTGACTATATGTAGCTTGAAGCCACTGGAGCAAACACTGAGAATGGAGGTGATAAACATGGCAACCCCAGAAAACCTAACATCAATAGCGGCAACATCAACCTCTTCTTCTTCCACACTTGCCGCTTCCTCGTTCATCCCTCTCTCCAAATTGAAGTCCATGTCAATTCGGTATATGGAGGAAACTCTGCCCAAGGAGTTGATGTGCAACCTCATTTCTCTTCAAGATTTAAAGATATATTATTGTTGTGGCCCTCTCCCTCTCTCTCGACATCTCACTGCCCTTCAGAATTTGACAGTTTGTGGTTCTAAAGAGGTTGATTTAACAAACGATGTAGATGAGATGGAATGGCATGGCCTTCAGAGCCTTTGCAACCTAGTGTTCTCCGACCTTCCAAATTTGGCCACTCTACCGGTGGGGATTCAACATCTCACCTCTTTGCAAAAACTCACGATTGAAAGTTGTCGAAGTTTGTCGGCTATACCGGAGTGGATCTTTAACCTTACATCTTTGCAGACACTGCAAATTTCATATAGTCCCATCTTATCGAAAAGATGCAAAAGGGAAGCGGGTGAAGATTGGGGTAAGATTGCGCACATCCCAGACTTGATAATTAGGTAGCTATCTAATTAGGAAATTGAACGAGTAGGGGCTTCATCTGGCAATTGTTCAACAAGCCATCAAAACCACTGGTAATATCTCTTTTCTTTTTTTCCTCTTTTAGATGCTTTTAGGATTTTCATTCTTTAATTTATGACTTCCCATATTAGGAAAAAGAATATGTGAATTTTCCCAAATCTATTTCTTCGTTCTAGCAAATTACATCTTTGTATCTTGAACTGAGTTGGGAGAGTTGTTCTGTTCTATATGCTTCATTTCATCTCTGTTTTATTATGTAAACAGAGTACAATCAATTGCTTGATATTTGATACTAGTGAAACATCTGTGGCTTTGGTGATTGAATTCCTGATATATATATATATGTTTAAATCAATTACAATATCAAGCATTTTGTCATTGCCTGATATTTGTGTAATAGTTTTGTTTTCATTAAGTTGTCTTGTTCCTTACCTAATTAAATCTTTTGAAATAGATTGGGTTCCAATTTTCCCCCCTTTTATTCATAGTTAGCAAATTACTACTTTCCTCAAGTAGTACCATTTTAATTTATTTCCCAAACGTAGGTGTTGATTGATTCTCTTGAATGAAAGACCATAACTTGGTGTTACAACTCAGAGTACTCCCCTATTTCATGAATAGCTTAAATTCATGGTGAATGACTCGTGGACTTCTCAACCAGCAAGACTTCCTTGAACAAGGATTACTTGGTGAGTTCTATTACTTCATAAGCAAGTGGTTGCCTTCATCTTTGTCTGCTTCATTTATTTTTGAGGTGGGTATGTCACTTTTAGGAGAATGAAGCATGAAGCAATGCAGGATATTGCAGAGGTGGATTCGTCACTGATATTTGTGCCCTCACCAATGAGGATTTCACAAAGATTTGTAGATTTTGGGAATTCATCAGTGTCCCATCTTACCACAAAGATGCAAAAGGAAGTACATGAGGATTTTCATAAGATTTTGTTACATCCTTGTGTTGGAAGGGGATCCAATTCAATGGTAAGAAAACTTATGTCTACGTATCATTTTTTTTCTCCCTATCCTTAATAGAAATCAAAATCAAAATTTCTTATTTTTTCTCTCCAAGAAATGGAGCTTAATGAAAATATTTTGGTTTCAACAATAACTCAATGGTATTAGTACTTTTGGTTTCAACAATATGTGAATTTTCTTTTTATCTATTTCTTATTTATATCATGGTATCTCAAACTGAGTTGATTAGGTGGCGTATCTAGATGCCATGGTTTCTCACTGTAATTTGTAAATAGTGTCAACATTGGCACTTGGAAATATTGTGGTAATGTTTGTGGGGGAGGAGTAAATCTAGCGTATACATCTACAGTATAGTAATGAGCTTGTTGTGCAGTATTTGTGTTTATTCCTTTTTCGTGTTGTGCAATATCTACAAATGATGATGACAACCACAACAAAAATTCACAAAATCTAAGTTAAGTTGCTATGAACTATTTTGTCAATAACAGATAATTTCTACATTTCCTCCTTAATTTGTTTAGTAGCTTGGCGTTAATTGAAAAGAAAGGTGCTCCACTTGGTGTTCTAGAAGTTCACAATTTTAGGGGTGGATTTCACTTGGTGCTGCACTTGGAGTTGATTTCACTTTATAAAATGAGTCACATCCTTAATTAAATGGAAATTGTTCCTATATTATATTGAAAAAAATCAAAGTACCATATTTTTCTAAATATATAAAATTTTAGATTGCAGGTTGCCTTGGGTTTAGATCATAAGCTAATGATAATGCTCAAAGTGGTACCAAACAAAGGAACTATTCATTTTCCTGATGGTTGCCTTTCAGTTATTGTATACTCCTACAGGTAATAAAATACAAGTGTTCAGTTCACAAAAAAAAAGTGTTTTATTTTGTTTAATTTTACCTCATTATTGTTATTGTGACAGGAAGGGGTTAGGGGAGGATGTAATTTATTTTGTTATTGTTATTTTGCCCTTGCATTAAAAAATGATCTATGAGATGTAATTTCAATTTTCTTTGCATGAATCATCCATGAGTTAAGTCATATACAATATCATTAGTTACTAACTTCCCCATTTAGAGTCCTTTGTCATTTGACTCTGCCTTCACCTCTTCGCGACCTGATTCTGATTGATTTTTCATAGTATTGCCTTAGCTAGTACATTTTAGCTTTACCTATTAAGGCGAATGGGCATCTAGGTTTTTCCCATTTCTTTTGTTGGGGTGTGATGAGAAGGGTTGGGGAGGGAGAAAGAAAGAAAAATACTTTATGGTAGAGAATACAAAAATCCCAATGAATTCTTTCTTGAAATGAGGAATTAATTCTATGAATACCAGTCTAACTATCATACCCCAAACCCGAAAGGGTCCAAAGCATGAGAAAGACATCTCAAGGGTACTTGTAGATTTTTCCTTTTTGACAAATCAATCCAATTAAATCATATCAAGTACCAACATTAAGAATTATCATAATAATTCCATTAAATATACTCCCAAAGTAAGTCAGAACTCTATACAATAAATACAATGACCATTGACCACAAAAGAAATGAAGGTTTGAATAATTAATTACATGTCAACTTGTCCCATTAGTGGAAATGAAGTCATAACCACTGTAAGATACAAAAGAATTGGGTCAAACAATCTCACAAAGCTTAAGAGTATTGAATACTGAAGCCAACAAAGCTTAAGAGTGCATGTTTCTTCAAACCTAGCTGGTAATAAGATTATGCAGCAAACTATTAGAAAAGGAATGGTAACAATCTCATTTATTACCAAATTTAATCTTTTCTCATAATGTAGGTTTCACTTTTTGGAAATTTATTTGCAATATGGTTGGCATATTATTAGTTTCCTCTCTTATTCAGTTTTTATTTCATTCTCAAACAGATCGTTGGTAGGTTCTAATGAATGAAGAGCATAGCTTGTTGTTAGTGTAGACTACAGAGAACTCCCTGATTTCATTGATAGCTTGATTTCATGGTAAATGATTCTTGGACTTTTCACCACTTGTGACGTTTTCTTCATAAACGTTATTTCTTGTGCTTCTCAAAGTATAACCTTTATTCCTACATAACAGTATTCTTAAAGCTACTTATACAAATTAATCACAAGAACTCTCAAAAGAATTATTTAATCTGGACTAAAGATGCAACTAGTTACTACAACAGGTTTTGATATTATTATTTTCTCTATTTGTGCAAGGTCCAGACTTGATCAGTGTTTTTCGATGAGAATGCCATCTGAACTTGCTCTGACAGAATAGTGGTTGATATACAACTTACTAAAGAAAATAAGAGATTAGCATTGTCAGGATCCATGTTCAAGTGACTGGGTGTTTTGCAGGGAAAAGACATAATTTTCCAGTGAGATGGCTCCTTAGACTTTCCATGAACAACAATTTCTTGGTGAGTGCATTTGGTTCATTAGCATGACATTTGCTTTCATCTTTGAAATTGCCTTACATTCTTAAGTATGCTTGGCATACAAAATAATCCACCAATGGACAATTATGGTTATGACGCCTATGGCATATCACTTGAATCCAGCGCCTTCTAGTCTCAATAACAGGAACTCCGTTTTCACAAGGCTTTAAATTGAATGCTAAATAATTGCATGCTTAATGGCATTGAGTTGTCTACTCTTGAACTAAATTTGGCAGTTTTTATGAGTGTAGTCAGTGGACTACCGGCATTGACAGAGCTACAGTTCCTTCTCTTTTGTAGACTTTGTTGATCATTTACATTTTAGCTTGTAATTCTTTAGAGGTTTTCTGCTGCTTGTATGGGTAGAGGTCCACTCATTTTAATAAATTTTTTATTAATCCAACATAATAATAATAATAATAATAATATGATTGCTAAATAACTATAGCTATCAAACAAAAGACAACAAACGAGTACACTTCCAACTGTTCGGTTCTACAAGTAAAATTATGAATACATTATTGTTACTAATAGGAACTCCTCTCTTCATATTGCTCATTAATGTTTCAATTATATTCACTTTCTTGGTAGTGGTTCTTGTATCGGTGTGTATTGGAATTGGGCACATGTTCCAGAAGTTTCATTCTATGAATCAAGTTAGATATATCAACACTTTTCTGGACAGAAATTTGCATTCAAGGAGAAGGTAAGGCTCTGTCTCAATTCATCCAAATGAAGCTCCTAGTTTTCTACCTGACTCTTATTTGACATTTTTTCTTACTAGAAATTATGAAATGTTCCCAGTATGTCAAATAAAATTGCTGCACAAATGACTGCAAAGGTTTTCCACTACAATTTTCTCTGGTAGCAGCTTTTCAGAACCCATGGAAAAATGGGCTTCTAAATTCTTATTGTCTCAACTGATTAACAAGTGGATTAGAGAGTTTTTGTTCCCTCGAAGGAGTTTTCCATTGATCAGACTATCTGTGGTTAGTTTGCAGTTCCTGGAGATTTTATTGGTCCTCCTTGGTGGTTAGTTTCTCTCACATTTAAACATCAGAATGGATTGTTTATCTTAGAAATTTTTGATTGGTTGATAAATGTGTGAAGTATGCTTTCTAGATATTGTGAGAAAGAAGTTATTTTCGCTTAATGGATAAAATTTAAATATAGGTACTTGCACTCACTAACTTTAGGATACAAAAGCCTCACATAGCATTCAATTACAAAATTTGCATTATTGTTTTCTTCACCCACAAGATTTTCAAAATATTTCTTAAGATAATCATCATATGCATGTTTGGATGAAGTTCCATATTATTTTGTTTGAGCATTGATTATGTGTTTGAGTTCTTTCTTCTTCCACGAGAGTGGAAAATTAACCACGGGCAATTAGCTAACCTTGTTTGAATGCATTTCTTGTTAGGCATTGATCAACTCAGAATTTTCAATATGTTAATTGGATTTAACACAATTAATCAATTTCATTTGTTATTCATCCAATATTAAGTTTTGTCCTAACAAATGCCAGGTTACTCTTTTTTTGCAGATTAGATGACAAGAGCAACAAATGTCATCTCATAGCACTGTGAAGTCCACCACCTTGGAGGACTTGTGCTTTTGTGTAGTAGAATGGAAAATAAGGGTAAGTGGATATAATAAAAGAAAAACATCAATTTTTGGTTTTGTATTTGGTTGACTGCGTTTGCATAACTTGCCTATTGTCTTATGATAGACTTCTGTGTCCAGAAATATGTATAGGTATCATGTTGGAGCAGATATAAATTTGATTTAAACCAAGAAGAGAATGAGAATTAGCAAATAAAGGAAGCAATTGAAGGAGTTCTTGTTTGTTCCATGTAGTCGAAGACCTAACAACCATCAAGAAGAGCTGCTCTACCCAGCTGGGAGGGGTATTCTTAAGTTAGGAATTCAACCACCAATGTCAAGTGTGAAAGTCAAATTTGAGCCGTATCTGACTTAGACTCCTTTTGTTGACTTTGGCTTGGACTCTATTCCTTTTTGGTTTTGTACTGTACTTGGTTTAGGATTGGAATCATTTTCCTACTACACCTTGACTTGGGGTACTATATATATGTGGGCTCTTTATGTAAATATCTTCAGCCTTGGCTCTTGTAAACTGAGAGAGTGAGAGTTCTTTGAATGTATTTGGAGTTAGGGTTCTATGAGAGTGTCTTTGTATCACATTTGTAATCTCATTATTTTCTTAGTGAAACTTTCTTGACACCGCCCGTGGATGTAGGCCTAAGGCTGAACCACGTAAATCTTTGTCTTCTTGTGTGATTCCTTCTGCTATTTTTCTGTTTATATTCACATAACCCCATTATTATTCTCTACACTTACAAAAAATTGACATTAAAACTTATGCTATGTCAATAGATCTCTTCTATTGATCCCTCTCTCCTGCTAGTCATTTAGAAAGGTAATCTATTCCCCCTTTATCTGTTGGTTATTTCATTGGCAGAAAACTCGCAAGCTTGATTTGGTTTCATTCCTTTTTGTCCCCATTTCTTTGGATGAATTTTGCAACTCTAAATATGTTTAGTGTTGTTGTGAGCTATACAATGAGTTTTTCATAGTTTATCTCCATAAGTTTAAGGCATGCATAATTTCTTTATTTTATTTGTGCATTTTGATGAATCCATGATTATATATGTACTTGGTTGAAAAGTACTTGTAAATCAAGCTTCATGTAGTGGAATTTTATGAATATACCAATTCAATCTCTGCAAATTGCAGATATATGCATTTGATAATTTGGAGATCAATTATCTTGCGTGCTTTCCCATTATCAATTAGTTCCACTTACCGAACCAATTTATCTGCCTAGAAAATTTCAGTATCTCCTGTAAATAGATATTTGCTAATTGTCAGGTGTAATTTTCTTACCCCTTTCTATTTGGTTAGGAATCACAATTTTTATACCTCAAAGTTTGCCCTATATAGAGGAGAAAAGCTATAAAGTTGAACCAATTGATTATAAATGTTGATTAGATCAAGCTCTAGGGACAAACGGTGAGACCTTTTTTGCAAAGAAGAGGCACTACCGTGGTGTAAAAATTGATGATTTATGTTATGACTGCTAGATAGATATATAAGATCATTGTAAGAACGTATTTACTGTTTTTTTCATAGTATGTTCAAGTGCAACAGATGCAATTAGCATGTTATAGTTTATTCTTCAGTGTAGTGTGGATATCATTGAAGTGCTCTGTCCTCAATTAGATACCACTAAATACTCTACATATCTACAGCGTATCATACCAACAATCATGCAGGAGAAATTAAAAGCAAAAGCATAGCCTTTAACCCATTGGTTTAAGTTCTCCAAAAATCCTTGTTAAACTGATATTATTGAAGGGAAAGGGAATGATTATTACATGTTGGCGTCAATCTATATCTTTAAGTGGATTGTAGATTCAGTTGACAACAAAACTGTAGACATTTCATTAAACATTCTGCTAATAGTAAATGCCTTCAATATCTATTTTTTCAATATATGCCAATTTTTTTAAAAATAAAATAAAATAAAATTCTATAGCATTGCTTAAAGCTATAATAGCGATGATACTATGTTTTTAGCTTCTTTTTTTTTTTTTTTTTAATTTTTGAGTAATTGACCTGCCATGAATTTGTGTGTGGTAAACTGGTTATGTGTTTAATTATGTCATAATTAATTATGATAAAAATGGTGATTGAGGTATAAAATTTGTTACCTTGGAGAATTGACTTACTTAAAAAGAATTTATAAAAAATAACTTTTATTCGTCTAATGAAAGCACTATAAAGTTTAAACCTTAATTATTTGATTATTGTTTTGAGAAAAAATAAACTTTTATTCTTATTCCATATTAATATATAATATGCAACTTCAAGCATATTTGTTTCAAAATTATAGTATCAATAATAAATAAATCAAGAAATATGTTGTAAACTCTATTTTTCATAGACTTAAAACATTAGTTGCTTGCTCTCATGGATGTAGGCATGAATCAAGTAAAAATTGGAGATCAATTATATAATTACAAATTATAGATTTATGTATTTCATAATTTGGCTTGTGAAAAAATTGGAGATCCAAAAATTTAATGAAGGCGCGTCTTAGATGCCGAAGCATCAAGAGCGTGCGTTGAGTAGTTAAAAAGGTACCTAAGCAGACATGACTAATATGCGATGAGAACCAGATGTTTAGGGTAGTATCGAAATCCCCCTCTTTCTTCATGAGGAGCTAAAACGGAGGATTTCAAGGGGCTATTGTAGGGATAATGGGCCTAGTGATGTTATATTGGGCCAAGGGCTCGATCAGCACTTTGAATGAGCGTGGGTAGTGTTTGGATACAAATCTCCTCTCAATTGGTATAACAATGGGAGAGGGAAGGAGAAGAGACTACAAAAATTTCTCACTAAGAATGAGTAGCTCTCTCTCTCTAATAAGGTGAGTGTGTTGTAGAAACCTTTCTTAGGATTTTTCTCTCAATAGACTCCTTTTTTTTAGCACATTACATTTCGTGGGTATATGGGTATTTATAGTAGGGTATGAGATGGAATGTGAAAAGTTAGTTTTCAGCAAAATAGGGCATTTTGGCAACTCGATCTCGTAATTGGAACGAGTTACGAGTTAACTGCTAGGCCAGACTGTACTTTTTGTCTTGTAGTGCTCCAACTGTCGTGACCCTTCAGTTCCTGCATGCTTCACACGTGTGGCACTTTGGCGACGTACCAATCGCGAGTCAGTTGCGAGATTTAGTCACGAGACTCCTTTGAATGCACACAACTTGAGTTTTCTTCATACTCTCACACACACAACCCTTACATTATTCCCACCTCAATACAAGCTTTCTACATACTGAATTACAAGCAAATTTGGCACGGAATAAAGCCAACACATGGTTGATTAAATTCAACCTTACACTCCGAATAATTTCACTATTATCAAATCAATTATAATAATTCTTGTGTATGTCTCATGGTTAAAGAAAAATCTCTCTTGTTTTTCTTTACTCTCTCTCTCTCTCTCTCTCTCTCTCTCACACACACACACACTAATTATCTCTTTCAAAGGCCACAACTCTTTTCTCTCTCCTTTTTATTTTCTTCTCCACACACAGCTCTCTCTTGGCTGTCTTCTTTTTCTCTAAGCGGCTCCCTCTTGGCTGCTCTCTTTTCTTTTTCTTTCTTGTGCGGCTTCCTCTTTCTTTACTCTTGAACATACTCTCTTTGTGTCTTCTCGAAGGTGGCAGTACTTTACTCTCTCATTTCTCCTGCATTCCTCCCAAGCGAAAATCCATTTTCTCTCTCTTGGTTTCATGCTCTATTTTCCCTCTCCCCATAAGGACCCTTGGGCCAAAGCCATCAAATTCTTTGTAGCATTGTCTATTTATAAGACTCTTTTGATATTCCTTCATGGACTAGGAATACATTACTTTTTTAACAAGGAATAGACTTCCTTCTACACCAAGGAATAGTCTTTCCTTCTATAACTAGGAAACCCAAAATTAATTTTTCCCTCTTCAACTAAGAAACCTAATTGACTTTCCAAGTCACAATTGGAATTTGAGGCAATTTCCCAACATGAGGATCATTACAAAAAAAAAAAAATAATAATAATAATAATAAATCTTATTGCAGCCTAGGTCACTTCCTAACCAAAACATTGGCACACTTGTTCACCTCTCTTAAGCAGAGTTTGATTTTAGTATCGGGAATCCTGGATAGGAGAGCCCTGCAATCATTTAAGATATATAGGACAGGAACATCCATTTAGACCATTGTTTTGAATCAATGAATCTGCAATAATCTTAGCATCTAACTCAATCTCAACATGATTAAGCTGTAAATAATTGTTTAAAGGATAGAAAAGGATTATGTGTTCCTTATAACCTTTTTCCTTTTTAATTAATTTGTCAATTTTTGTTAAAATAATGCTTTTTCTATAAAGTATTTTACTAAACAGCTCCTTTTGAAACTTATATTGGAGAACAATCTCATTTGAAATTTGACTCTTGAAAGGTCTAGCTTTAAATGAAAAGGATCAAATTTCAAGAAAAATTACATGACTGATGAATGTTTTAAAAATCATATCTCACTTAGAACTCAACTCTTAAAAAGTTAGAATTCATTGAACCTTTTTCCTTTTCCCAAATTTCTCACAATCAATCTCACTCTCGTCTCTCACTTAAAAATTTTATAGCAAAATTACAAATTGCACTCACTAACTTTGACCAAAATTTGATTTAGTATTTTATTTTTATTTTTGTTCAATTACTTCCTCTAATTTTACCCTTAAAAAGTTTATTCAATTTAGGCCTTCTATTAGTGTTCATTGTAAAAGCTTTGTTAAGGACCCTACAAATGATGACATTTTGTTTTGCCAAATCCATGCTTTAGAGGGTTCTTAACGAAGTTTTTTTTGTTTTTTTTCTTCTTTATTTCATTTTGTACGGAGATTAATGGAAGGCTTGTAAATGAATAAACTTAAACATTAAAGGACTTACTTGAACGAAAGTAAAGTTAGATAATTGAATTGAATGTTGGTCAAAATTAAAGGATACAATTTATAAATTAGCCAACATTTTAAATGGATCTCAAACTCTTAAAAAGTTGTTCGTTTATAACCATACTTTGTCCAATAAGGCCAAAATTTCAAATAACTCAAGACTTCATAAAAGTTGAGTTCTATATAGAAGAGTAACACACAACTCAACTTTATATAAAAACAGATATGTAAAACTCTACTTTGTAAAATTCCTTGTAACATTTTTATAAACAAGTCGAGTTTCCATACTAAGTGGGATGCAATTTTTAAAATGCCACACCAGCGGATTTGTCTTGAAAATTGACTCTAAATGAGGCTATTATCCCTAGGGCTGTCCACGGGTCGGGTTGGGTCGGTTTTGGACCCAACCCGGACTCGACCCGCCGGCGTCGGGTGGAGGGGTGGAGGAACCCGTAACCGACCACCGGAAAAATCGATTGAGTCGGTTTCGGGTGCGGGTGAGCGTCGGTTGGGCCAGGCGGGTCGCCAGAATAAAGAAAGGATCGAAATCTGGAAAAAAAGCATCGCCGGAATCTGAAAAAACTCACCGGATTCTGCATTTTCTCGCCAGATTGTACATGTTTTTGCTGAAAATCGTTGGGCTTTGGCCGAATTTCCTCAAATCGAAGCTTGATCTCGTCAGATCTCCTCTATTCGAAGCTTGTTATCGCCGGATCTCCTTGAATCTAAGCTTGATCTTACCAAATACAATCGAGTTCTCTTTAGATCTCCTCGAATCTAAGCTTCATCTTGCCGTAGTTGGCCGGATTTAAGCATATTTGAGTGAGGATTTGAGAGGATTTGAGTAAAGAAATGCCAAACGTCGCTGGATCGGAGCTAAGAAACCCAAATGTCGCCGGATTTCAGCTTCTTTTTTAGGTTTTGTCTGGCGGGTCGGGTAGATCGGGTTCTTGAGGACGAAACCCGTCACTCGACCCGCCGGGGTCGGGTTCTGAAGACTGGGACCCGTCACCGACCTGTCGGAGGTGTCGGTCCGACCGTGACGGGTCGGTTTCGGTCGGGCTGATCGGGTCCGGTGGGTCGTTGGGTACTCTGGACAGCCCTAATTATCCCATATAAGTTTAAATGGAACTTGACTCTAAACGAGGCTATTCTCCCATAAAAGTTTCAAAATGACATATTTGCTAAAAGAGTAATGTTAGAGTCACAAAATATTTTAAATTTTTACAAATTTTTGTTATGGCAAATTCTTAATAGTTTTCATTTAGATCCACTATTGATATCGTTTTTTCACTTGCCAAAAATTACTCACTACATTAATAGTTTGTAAAAAAATTTGTAAAAAGTTTGTAGTTTAGCATTTTCCATGGTAAAATACTTTATAAAAACGCTTTATTTAGCAAAAATGACCATTTTATTAATTGGAAACACCTGTACAAAACAATACAAAGCATCAAAAACCTAAACACTACAGTATTCAAATTTCAAACTACAACTCTACGAAGCCACTGTAGACCCTACACAAACCAATGCATGTACGATTATGAGAAACACCTAAGTCAACAAGAAACTGATACTAGAAATATTTTAGGATGCTTTACTGATGAAGATTAGCCATTGATCTAATTGTTGCTACCTCTTTTACAGACACGAGTCCCGACCTTACAAAAACCGTTAACATTTCTTTCATGTAGCTTGAGTCGCTTGACAATAACAGGTGGTGAATGGCGATCAACAAGAACACTGGAATGGCATGAAGACAAATTCTTAAAAAATCAAAGCAAGATTTTATAAATAAAGAGTGGCTGTCAATATTGTAAACTACTATACAAAAATTTTGAATTATTATCTTATGACAATAGAACTAAACCTGTTCTTTACTCAAAATTATAATAATATGGCTTGATTCGTTATTAAGTCCAATTATCTTCATTATTGATAGAAGAAAAAAAAAATAGAGGTTAAGAACCTTATAACTCAACTTAAATTTCTTGGTATTTTTAAGTGAGGCATTCAGAATTTAAATCCTTATACCCAACTATTAAATTATAAAAATTAAATAAATAAATAAAATTCTCACATCCGTAATAGTTGAGAAATTGTAGAATATTCCATCCCAAGGCAGCATGGCTCAACCATTCTAAAGTAGAAGTTTTATTGGATTTTTTGATAATTTCCCTACCTCACATTTGTTTATAAACCGACTTCTACTGTAATAATTTGTATAGATTCAAGTTAGATCAATTGCAAAAAAAATTTGTCTTCCAATAATAGACTTGAAGATTAAATCCTACCAGCACACCAAAAAAAAAATTATTATCTAATATTGATAAATAAAAAAACAATAATCATAGTGTTGGGAAATTTAGACCCCGGTTGATAGAATTAACAAGTTTTAAACCTAAGTTGTTAATTAGATTTATTATGAATAAACCTTGTTAAATCAAACTAACATCAATATCATATCAATATCATGCACAACGGAAAATTAAATAAGACAATATGACATAGGAAAACCAATGAAACAAACTAGTTTCACAATAAAAAACCTGAGGGGAAACCTTCCCAAAAACAATTCACTATAGTAAAGAAAAGTTTCAGATTTAGTACAAAATCTTTGTCCTTATATTCTACAATCCCCATAGATGAACTTACAGCAAAAACTTTCTACCGCTTCAGAACCTCTGAACTCTTCAATATATGGACGCCACCCTTTTACACGAATCCCAGTACGTGACTAACCAAAGATGCACGGCTCCCAGTATGTGACTAACACGCCAACTTGAGGAAGATGTTGGCTGCAAAATTCTTCACTTCATCAACAATGAAGATCAAGAATCACTTGGTTACAAAACTCTAAGGCGCAAAGACGCAATAGTTTCTTTTAGAGAGAATAAGGCATTGGTCACCTTTTGCATGTGTTCCCCTTGTATTCTCTTTTGTATGTTTAGGGTTGTGAGAAAATAAACCCTACACAAATATATAAGCATGGGCCGAAAATCATATATGAAAAAATTATTTTCGTAATTCTTGATAAATACAACTGTCGAGACTTCGATAGATAGAATCTGTCGAGAGCTGTCGAGACCCATTAAACCTTGATAGATATTATCTATCGAGAGCTGTTGGGAATCTGTCCAACTTTAATGAACAACCTTTCTTCACTTGTTTCTTTATCCAATCTTCATGGCTTTAATACTTCACTTGAACAACATGTTTCTTGTATTATTAAACACATCCTAGATCTACCCAATTACAAGCAAAATGTGTTTTGTCAAAGGATTAGCCAATTACATAAAATATGTCCTTAACACATAAAATGAACACTGCAAATTCAAATCTTATCTCTCTCATATGGGCATATTATTACTCAAATGTATACAACTTTATTCTTCACTATTTTGCTAGTTTATTAATAAATTTTAAATTATGTTTTACATCTTTTACTCTAAATAACTTGTCATTGTGTTTTTTTTTTTTTAATATGGGGTAATAAAATGCTTGGTGAAGGAAAACATAAAATTTCAATTTCAATTTTGATAATGATGTTGAGAGAGAGAGAGAGAGAGAGAGAGAGAGAGAGAGAGAGAGAGAGAGAGAGAGAGAGAGAGAGAGAGATTTCGATGTGTGGTTCTGTGAGAGATTAGGCCGTTAATGTTAACAATGTGGAAAACTAGTTTACAAAAATCAAAGTTTCAACTTTTAAGGCATTGAGAGAAACTAGTTTATTTATTAAAAAAAAAAAAACTAAAAGTGATATTATTTGTGCACAAAAAAAAAAAAAAACTAAGGAAAAAAAAAAGAAAAAGCTTTTTAGGCAAATCTCAAACACGCACCAACTCAACCATATGTATGTATGAACTTATTAATCAAATATTTATTAAATATCTATAAGAAATTATATATATATATATATATATGTATATATTAAAATCAAAATTCAGAGAAAACCTAGTTAGATTCTAAAATTAGTTTCTCAAAAAAGATTCTAAAATTAAAGTTTAATCTTGTGTCATATTACAAATCAATTTCTTAATTTTTGTGCAAGTATTTATCACTCACTACAACAATCGAGGATTTTATTAGTTTTATATTAAAGATGACACTACTTCTAAGAAAAAAAATTTATTTTTTAAATATAATAATTCTATAGTGTATTAATTTTTTTTTAGTTTTAAAATTTATATTTATTGTAAGGTGATTAAATAACTCCTTTTTCTGAGGGGAAAAAAAGAATCTTATTATTTGAAAGTGGGAGTATTATTTTGAATTTCAATTGAGTAAGATAATCCAAATATAAAATATTCTAAAACTATAATTAAATTACTTAATTTGTAATTGTAATTGTAATTAACATAAACAATAATTTAGGGAAAATAAATTGAATTTTAATTATATAATTTGAAAGGAAAAAATTTTAGCCTCTAAAAATTGAACTCTCTTTTTTTCCCAGTGCCTCCACCATAAATAAGAATATAATGATCAAAACGACAGTTTATAAAACTAATTCTAAAACCTAACATGAATACCAAATTTATAAAGTTAACACAATTAAAAAAAACAAATAATACTACAACAAATGTCAAACTAAGGTAGTCCAAACAAACAAAATAAGATGTGAAATTTTCAAAAAATAAAACGAAATAGTAATATTAATAATAGACTACTACCTTATAGCTAGAGCTATGTGATATCAAATCTAAGTTGCCGATGGTATAGTAAATGAGTAATTTGATGTCAAATATCCCTATATTTTAAATAAGTTTTAATTTGTGCTAAGAATAAAATGTTAAATGTATAATACTTCCAACTTATTTAAAACTATTTAAAGTTCAACTAAAATTACTTAATCTCTAATTACTTGTAGCTCATTTTATTTAGGTCCCATTTGAAATTACTTCAAATCTATTTAAAACTTAAATTTTCTTATAAAAACTTATTATTAGTTCAAATATAAATTTCAATGAAAAAGTATATTATGTTCTAGAAGTTAACTGTTCATATCTTATTTAAAATGCATACATGAAATAAATTTATTGAATCACAATAAAAAAAATTAAGTTAAGAAGTAAAATAATATATATTTTTTTCTAAAATAAAATACACAAGCATGAACAATTTGTTACAATACTTTTTTTTTTAAGAATTAACTAAAAGTAATAATGATCATATTTAGCTTATGTAGGAATTATTAAATGCATATAAGTATATATTAGCATGTACCCATGCATGGATTACAAGTTAGTTTCAAATCTATAATTGAATATTGTTTGGCAACTAATTGACATTAAAAAAAAAAAATGGTTAGAATTGCCTACCACTACCCGAACCCCTTTCCTCCCTTAGGTTACCTAGGGAGGTGCTAATTGAAAATTGTTTGGCAACTAATTGACATATGTTTAATCATTAACTATTCATAATTTTAAATTGTGCCAAACATTTTCTGCCCAAATGTCCATTAACAATTCATATTTATAAAATAGTTTAACCGATAAATAAAAATGATATTATACTCGTAAGTAATCTGTATTCTGTGCATCTCACGGTCCACACCTTACTAGTCATTGTGCTTAATTTTGCAAATCCAACAATTCGAAACAGTTGCGAACCAACAATTAATTTGTCATTCAAACCAAGGGTTGTGACAAAAATCATTCATGGCCAAAACCTTATGCTTGAAAACGACAGAATCACATGGTTAGATGCTTTGGATCAACACAAACACACTCTTGCATCTTATTACTTTATTATTTCAAGTCAAAGCCGCCAAGTATTGATTCGAGACTAAGAAGTCATTGTTTTTAGGGTGTTAGGTGTATTGGATAAAAAATAACTTGAATTAATTATTAAAGGTAAGAGTTAACGAAGATTGAAATAAAGACATTGGTTTAGGAAGTATTTTTAGAATGATTAAAATTAAATACTAGCTTGGTTGTGTATAGCCTAGGGTTACAACTCCTATTAAAAAAAAAACATAACTACATATTTTGAAAATCTTACGGTTAAATTACATGTTCTTTATATTTACCAATACACATATTAAATTTCATGCTAATCAAATATTATTTACTATTCAATTTATAAATTTATTTTTTTATACATAATTTTAGACTATAAAAACTTTAAAATTTAAACAATTGATTGATGACATAATTATTAATTTTTTATTTTCTAAAAAAAAATTCAAGTATTGAAAATACCATCCAATGCTGAATTTGTCAAAATTCACAACTAATAAAAAATATGGACAAAGTTTAGCTACAAATTTGGTTGTAACTTATAGTTACAAAATTGGTTGTAACCTAAAGCTACAACCTCACTCAATATCTTCTTATTGCAGGTGAATTTCGACCAATTC
Source organism: Castanea sativa (assembly GCF_040712315.1). NCBI lineage: Eukaryota > Viridiplantae > Streptophyta > Magnoliopsida > Fagales > Fagaceae > Castanea > Castanea sativa. The sequence goes on along the minus strand of NC_134019.1, from coordinate 1,984,971 downwards.
ACCATTAAATTATATTTTCTTATTATATCCTTCATTCTTACAAAATTTATAAAAAATTAAAGATCAATAACTATATCATAGATAAATTGTCTAAATTACAAGTTTTAGTAGTTTAAAATCAAATATAAAAATATAATGTTATAGATCATATAGTAAATGATATCCGATTAGCACAAAATTTTACATGAGTATTAAGAGCGTAAAAAATATACAATTCAACGGTTAGATTTTCAAAATATGTAGTAATATTAAAGATATTGAGTAAAATTATAACCTTACTCAATATTAAGTGGAGTTGTAGTCTTAAACTACAATTATGTTTGTTGCCTAACTTTGTTATTTATACAATTTTTAGAAGAAAAGAAAAAAAAACAATTGATTTTTTAAAATAAATTTTTATATTTTTTCCATGAAAATAATATCATAATTCTTTAAAATTAGTCTATTAATGAATGTCTTAAAATTACCGCTTAACCGAACTCGAGTTAATTGAACCAAATGAGAGGGAGTTCCAATAGATTTTGGGAATGCTGAAGTCGACGACCCATGTGAAACGAAATCAGCATAGCCTACCTGAGCTACCTCCCCTCCCCATAAAAAACTGGGCATCTCAATCTCACCGTTATGTCCAAAAGCTGTATTAGTATTTATTATTATTATTTTCTTAAAATATGATTATTGGCCTTGGTACTTGTTATTAAGTATTCAAGCCATTGTGATACTACAAGAGCCAGCAGTTTTGATTCTTGGTCAAAGAATGCGAAGCCCGAGGTTGAGCCAAATACTTCAATATTCTCAAGTCCCAACTCAACTAACCCATATTTTAATTTGAAGTTCTGTTTTTTTTTTTTTTCCTGTATATTTATTTGATCTATTTCTTGTTAATGTATTTTTTGTATTATAATTATAGTCTACATTCTGTTGTTTCTTTTGTACGTCAATATTCACTTGCAAATAGAAACAAAATTTTTGGTATGATTGATACTTTTAATTGATGTAAATAGTAATAATAATAAACCTCAGTTTTGTGATAATTTAGGGATAAATACTTTTTTGTTTCTTACATTTTGAATAATTCTTCATTTGAGTGAATTTCCACAATTTGTGAACTTCTATTTTGGCCTCTAAATTTCTAAAATCATTTTCAATTTATTCTCTACCGAATCTTACTAACGATTAAAGGTATTTAAAGGTTCTTACTTTGTTATACTTTCACTAATCAATAAAATTTCTATCTTTTAACTTAAAAAAGAAAACTATTTATAATTCTAAATTGTGCCTTAATTTTGCACAAATGTCCAATTGTCCATTCATTAATCAACGTCAATGTGAAGTATATTTTTAGCTATTTGACTAAAATAATATAAAAAACTCATTAAAAAAAAAAATCCACTACAGCAACCTTTCATCCACCCACAATCAGCTCTACTACAACTCCACCAGCAACATCCTCCATAACCACCATCACCAACACAGACACAACCAAACCCACAAACAAAATAAAAAAAACCAAACCACCATCATAGTCACCAATCCACCACCACAACCACCATCACCACCACAGCCACCAAACCCAGAAAAAAGAAAATTAAAAAACCAAACCACCCCATCACCACCACCACAGCCACCAAACTCACAGAAAAAAAATAAATAAAAAATAAAACACCGTACCACCACCATAGCCACCAAACCCATAGCCAACACAACCACCATCCCCACCACCACAGCCATTAAACCCACGGAAAAAAAAAAATCAAACACCATCCCACCACCATAGCCACCAAACCCATAACTACCAAACCCATATGAACAAACACAAAAAAAAACCCAATCACAACCAACACACCCAAATTCCGATCTGAGCAAAGAGAAAAGAGATGGATTCAAGGGCGTGACCGGCGGCGGCAAGGGCATGACCTGATTTGTGAGATGAGAGAGAGAGAGAGAGAGAGAGGAGTTTTGGTCTGAGAGGGAAGTAACATGAGAGAGAGAGAGAGAGAGAGGAGCTGAAGCGGGAAGAGAAAATAAAAAAGAAAGAGAAAAAAAGAAAAAAAAAAAGAAAAGAAACATTATTTTAACGGGAAGATTAATAAAATATTATTTTTTGGTTTTAGCTTTTTGTTACAGTTCACGGTAGAGGAGTAGCTAAAATTTTTAAATTTAGCTCCGCTAGTGTAGCCTACTTTTTAGAGTTGGTAGCGTTAAAAATAACTATATAATTATTTAACACTATTAATGCTAGGGTTCCACTGGGCAGATTCATGGATTTTCCCCGTACTTGGGCCTGATCACCATAAGTATTTGGTTATTTGTCTAATATTTTGGTAAAGATAAAAAAAAGAGGATGTAAAGTACCTTTTAGTGATTCAATTTTTTTATTTTAAAGAAGGGGTGTGGATTTTGTGGTTTACTAGGATAGATTTGTGTTGCTCCAGCAGCTGCCATTTTCAGTCATGAGTTTTTTTTTTTTTTTTTTTTACAAGATAAGATTTATATTCTAATTTAGGGTCCGTTTGGATAGAGCTTATTGCTGGAAATTGAAAACTGAAAACTGAAAATACTGTACCAAAATAATTTTTAAATGTGTGAATAGTACCGTGGGACCCATTTTTAATAAAAAAAATTCTGTAAAGTGAAGTTTGTGGGTCCTGTGAACAGTACACGGGACCCACAGATGTGCTGAAAAGTCAGCAAAATGAGGCTACTGTTCATGCACAGTAGCATGAACAGTAGCCTTTGTCCCTTCTGACCCGTGCAGCAGCAGGAAAAAAAAAAAAAAACGCACAGACGCGGACGCTATATATATAAGTTGTATCCAAACTCAGTTTTAATCTAAGTGTATGTGTGTATGAAGATTCCTCTTGAAAATTTGAATCTTGATCCTTACCCTATACACCCATAAGTATTTATACTTGTGAAGTGACCACCACACTAAGGTTGTGAAGTGACCACCACACCAAGAGTGCGCGATGATCAATCATGAGGTTTCAAATGTATATGTTTTGGGTAGTTCTCTCTCTCTCTTTAGGAAAGGAATAAGCTTACAATGCAACTTTATCATAATACTAGAACTTGGGTGTTTAAGGCTCTGCTTGGTAATGGTGCTTAAATAATAAATATTATTATTTAAACATCATAACACGTATTTTTACACATTTTTTTTATTCAAACATATTTTCTCAAAACTTAAGCAATATTACTAGAATGATTTTGCTAATTGTACCCTAAAAACATACAATAATTATTTATTTTTTAAAAATAATTTCTCAAAAATTAAATAAATATTTACAACTTTTTCAATTTTCAAAATTTTTTTACCAAAGATGTCACACGTTAACTGGACCAACGTTTTATTGACCCAACGTTCTTGCTTCTCACAACAAAATAATATCGGAGGCCCATTTACCCAAAAAATAAATAAATAGAGGGAGCACCAATAACAGTTTTATTGGGAGTGCTGAAGTCGACAACCCATGTGAAGGTTTATGGTCTTGTCCAAAACCGCTATATATATATATTATTTTTGTTTTCTTAGAATTTGATTATTGGTCTTGGTACTTGTTATAAGTATTCAATCCATTGAGACACTACAAGAGCCGGTATTTTTTTTGTGACTGGAAGGTTAGAATTTATATTAAACAATGAAAACGTACAAGAGTAAGAAAGGGTCCTGACTCCTGACCCATAAAAAAAAAAGAAAAAAGTAAGGGTCCTGAGACATTTCAGGCCTACACAGCCTAGCCTGACACTCAGGACAAAGAAAAAGCAGGAAAACATCACATCACCTAGTAATTTTTGATTATTGACCAAACAAGACGAAGCCCGAGGTTGAGCCAAGAAATAAAAATACTTCAATATTCTTACAATTCTGCCCTCGTCCTCCTCTCCTCCTCCCAACTCACCTAACCCATATTGTAATTTGAAGTTTTTTTTTTTTTTTTTCACTTTTTTTTCTATAAATTTATTTTATCTATGTCTTGTTAATGTATTTTTTATATTATAATTATAATCTACATTCTATTGTTTCTTTTATACGGCAATATTCACTTGCAAACGGAAACAAAAATTTTGGTATAATTGATACTTTTTAAGTGATAATAATAATAATTTTAATAATAATAATAATAATAATAATAACAATAATAGAAATCTCAGTTTTAACTTTTAATATGTAATATTTTAAGAAAAATTACATTTTTATTCCCTTCATTTTGGATCATTTTTCACTTTAATTCCCATATTTTTTAAGCTACTATTCTGGCCCCTAAAATTCAAAAATCCTTTTCAATTTATTCCTTACTATCATCTCACAAATGATTAAAGTGTCTTCCCCTGGAAGGTTCTTCAAGGTTCTTACTTTGTTATATTTTCATCAATCAATAAAATTTCTATCATTTACTTTAAAAACAGTATTCATAATTCTATAAATATGTGTATAAAATGTAATTAAATTTTGTAATTAAAGTCCAATTTTGCGCATTGTGTTCTAAATTATTTATTTTTAGAGAATTTTATTTCTTAATTTTTGAGTCAAATGTGAGACTACGTCATAAATATCCCCAAAGTGAGTTATTGTGTACAAAACCAAAGACTCTAGAATTAATGAACATAAAAAAAATTAAAAAATGGACAATTTATATTTTCTACCTAATAATATTATTACAAGACTTTTTAAAGAGTTAAATAAATATAAGAATGACTATCAATAATATTTAAATTGTATATATAAGAATCACTATCAATTAATTACTTACGCTAACGAGTGGTTTTTTTTTTATTATTATTTTTTATACAAGATAGAATTTATACTCTAACCTAATCTAAGTGTATATGTGTGTGAAACTCCCTCCTGAAGACTTTAACCCCGGCCCTTACCCCCCACACCCTACAAGCATTTATATTTGTGGAGTGACCATCGCACCAAAGATGTGCGGTGGTTATGCTAATGAGTGCCTTTAGAGTATTGATTAATAATTAATTTTAGGAAAGTTTTGACATAATTTTTATGGAAAAAATGAAAAAACTGTCAAAATATTAATTACTTTTTTTTTCTAATAAAAACTTTTTTAAATGGATTATTAACCAATGCCCTAAGAGTATTCGTTAGCATTTCCCAATTAACTGTCTGAATTCTACAATTAACTGTTCATATTTATAATATATTTTAGGTGATAAATAACAATGATGTTATCCTAATCCGCGTATCTAACTGGTTCACACCTTTGGAACAGTTGCGGACTAACGATTAATTTAAATTTGATTTGTCATTCAAGCTAAGACTGACATAATCACAATAGTCATTCATGGTCAAAACCAAACACGTTTTTTTTTTTAAGAAACTAACCACAAACTAATTTAATAACTAAATTTAGGATCCGTTTAAATACAGCTGAAAACTGAAAAATACTATAGTAAAATAATTTTTAATATATTCATGCTTAAAATTATTGTTCATTGATCTAAAATCATTGGCCATGAACTGGTGCGCCCCACAGAAAAAAAAAAAAAAAAAAAAAAGGGGGACAGAAGCACATGGTTAGATGCTTTATTGATTATCAAAAAATGACAGAAGTTAGATGCCTTATTGATTATTGAAAAAAGGATAGAAGCACATAATTAGATGCTTTATTGATTATTGAAAAAAGGACAGAAGCACATGGTTTGATGCTTTATTAACTATGGAAAAAAGGACAGAAGTTAGAAGAAAAAAGGACAGAAGCACATTGATTATTGAAAAAAGGACAGAAGCACATGGTTAGATGCTTTTCAATATTTTTTAATTAGTTATTTTTGCTTTATTGATTATCGAAAAATGATGCTTTTATTATTATTATTATTTTTTTTGAGAAACTTTGAAACGACAGAAGCACATGGTTAGATGCTTTAGATCAACACAAACACTCCAGCATCTTTATTACTTTATAATTTTCGGTCAAAGTTACCAAGTATTGATTCGAGACTAATTAATTTAACCAAATGTGATAGCATAGCACCAAAACATTTTGGGAATGCTCTGATAAAAATAATATTAAATTTTGGGACTGCTGAAGTCGACAACATTGTCAAATGACTCAAATGAAATGAGCGTATTTTAATATTAATTTTAAGAGAAGCCTTCTACCACATAAATTACCATAATTTTTCATTAAAAAAATTACTATAATTTTTGTCATAATTATTTTATGTTTGATATTATAATTTATTGTTTGTTATTTTCATATTCACTCACCAATTTTTTTTTTTACTGACATGTAAATGCAATTTGTATCATTTTATGTGAAATTATAACTTTTGTAATTTTAAAGTAGAAAAAATTGTAATGGTAATGTGAATGTGAAGGGGAGCTGTGTGTTATTATCAAGCAAACACTAAAAAGCAGAGTAATATATATTGGTCACTCTGCCTAGCTAGTACGTTCTCTTCACAGATATTGTTCTCATCTTACCATTCTCATAAAGATAGTATTCATTCAATTCACTGTTAGAAATGGCGGAAGGAATTTTGTTTGACGTTGCTGCGCGAATCATCGAGAAAACAGGCAACCTAGCTGTCCAGGAGCTTGGACTACTCTGGGGTGTCAAAGACGAGATTGTAAGACTCGGGGAGAAGGTTTCCACAATCAAGGCTGTGCTTTTGGATGCAGAGAAGAAGGAGCAAACCAATCAACTCAAAGTGTGGCTAGAAAGACTGAATGATGCCATTTATGATGCAGATGATTTGCTAGATGATATCTCCACTGAAGCTTCACAACGAGAAGTGATGATGGGCCAGAATAAGAAGTCCAACAAGGTATGCATCTACTTTTCCAAATCGAATCCGCATGCATATGCACTTAAAATGGCTCATGAAGTTAAGGCAATGTTGGAGAGGCTAGATACTATAGGAAGGGATAGGAAGCTGTTCCACTTTGAGGAGCGTCTTGAGGAGACCCAAGTTAGGAATAGGGCAAGAGAGACTCATTCTTTTGTATGTGCTGAAACTGTTATTGGGAGAGAGAATGATAAAAAGGCAATTATAGGAATTCTTTTGGATTCTAATGTTGAGGAGAATGTTTCGATTCTTCCGATAGTTGGAATCGGAGGGTTAGGGAAAACCACGTTAGCTCAACTTGTATTCAATGATGAAGAATTCAAGAAACATTTTGACCAAAAATTTTGGGTGTGTGTCTCTGATGACTTTGAGGTAAGAGTAATTGTTGAGAAAATTATAGGGTGTGCAAAAAATAAAAAACCAAAAAACCTTGAAATGGACATGCTGGTTAAGGAGCTTAAGAAAGAAATTGATGGAAAGAGATACTTACTTGTGTTGGATGATGTATGGAATGATAATCGTCAAAAATGGCTTGACCTAAAAAATCTTTTAATGAGAGGTGCAAAAGGCAGTAGAATTTTAGTGACAACACGTGAGGAGAAGGTTGCAAAGATTGTACAACCTATGCAACAATACATTTTAAAGGGTTTAAATGTAGATGATGCTTGGATTTTATTTAAGCAAATGGCTTTTGAAAATGGTCAAGAGCCAAAGAATCCAACAATCAAGTCAATTGGAATGAAAATAATTGAGAACTGTAAAGGACTCCCTCTCTCCATAAGGAGTATAGGAAGTCTATTATATTTTAAAAATCCTGAAAGAGATTGGTTGTCATTTATGAATAATGAATTTTTGAAAGAAGTTGATACCTTGCAAACACTTAAATTAAGTTATGATCATCTTTCATCACATTTGAAGCAGTGTTTTGCTTATTGTGCTTTATTTCCAAAGGATTACAAAATTCATAAAACAACATTGATTAAAATGTGGATGGCACAAGGGTTCATTAGATCTTCAAGTCCAAATCAATGCTTGGAAGACATTGGTCATGAATATTTTATGGATTTACTTTGGAGATCATTCTTTCAGGAAGTTGAAGAAGATGGGAAAGGCAACATATTACAATTTAAAATGCACGATCTTATGCACGATCTTGCAAAATTAGTAATGGCATCTGATTGCGTCACTTTTTATTCAAAAGAGGAAGGCATTCATGAGAAAACTCTTCATGTGTCATTTGGTGGAACGAGTCTCTCATCATCGAAAATTCCAGTCTCATTGTATAAAGCAAGAAGGATAAAAACATTTCATTTGCCAAGTCATTCACGATATCAATATGTAAGATTGGGTAAGTCAACTTGTGATGCAATTGTTTCAAGTTTTAAGTTTATACGCTGGTTGGATCTGCATGCTACGAGAATTCAATCAATTCCAAGTTCTATTGGGAAGTTGAGACATTTAAGGTATCTCGATGTATCTTATAATCCCATTAAGATGCTTCCTAGTTCCATCACAAGATTGTATAATTTGCAAACACTAAGACTCTCTGAATGTTATATTAAGGAATTGCCTAGAGATATTAGCAAATTAGTCAACCTCACACATATTGATGGGGAATTATGTTTGACTCATATGCCACGTGGACTGGGGCAATTAACTAAGCTTCAAACATTGTCACTGTTTGTGATGAGTCAGAATAGCTCTTTAGACTTCAGGCGCCACGGTGGATTGAAGGAACTCAAAGGGCTAAACAAGCTGAGAGGAACACTAGAGATTGTGGGATTGAGACACGGGAAAGAAGCTGCATCAGAATCTAAGGATGCAAATATGAAAGAGAAAATACATCTTCAAGACTTGACGTTATCATGGATAGAAGAAGACGTGGATGAGTCCAACTTTGGGTATGATGAAGAGTCACTTAAAGCCTTGCTCCCACACGGCCTACCTTCAAATCTTCAAGAATTGCGTTTAATTAGATACAGGGGAGTGAAATTTCCAAGTGCGATTTCTTCGATTTCAAATCTCGTAAAATTGTCCTTCGATAGATGTAAAAAATGCCAACATCTTCCACCGTTGGATCAGTTTCATTCTCTCAAAATTCTCTTTCTTCAAGGAATGGATGATTTGGAGTACATATCAGAGAGAGAAAACAACGGGGAGGTCTCTGATTCTTCATTCCTCCCATCTCTAGAGCAACTCGAAATTTGGTTTTGCCCTAATCTAAAAGGATGGTGGCAACGACAGAGGGATTCTGTTGAGGAGCTCCATAATCATTCACTGCCTTCATTTCCTCATCTTTCCTACTTACGAATTTGGAGTTGCCCTAAGCTGCTATCCTTACCTCTCTTTCCATATCTTGAAAACCTAAAGCTGGATAAATGTAGCTTGAAGCCACTGGAGCAAACACTGAGAATGGAGGTGATAAACATGGCAACCCCAGAAAACCTTACATCAATAGCGGTAACATCAACCTCTTCTTCTTCTACACTTGCCGCTTCCCCGTTCATCCCTCTCTCCAAATTGAAGTCCATGTCAATACAGAATATGGAGGAAACTCTGCCCAAGGAGTTGATGTGCAACCTCATTTCTCTCCAAGATTTAGAGATGTATTATTGTTGTGGCCCTCTCCCTCTCTCTCGACATCTCACTGCCCTTCAGAATTTGAGAGTTCGTGGTTCTGAAGAGGTTGATTTAATAAACGATGGAGATGAGATGGAATGGCATGGCCTTCAGAGCCTTTGCAACCTAGAGTTCTACAACCTTCCAAATTTGGCCACTCTACCGGTGGGGATTCAACATCTCACCTCTTTGCAAAAACTCAGGATTAAAAGTTGTCCAAGTTTGTCGGCTATACCGGAGTGGATCTGTAACCTTACCTCTTTGCAGACACTGAATATTTCATATAGTCCCATCTTATCGAAAAGATGCGAAAGAGAAGCGGGTGAAGATTGGGGTAAGATTGCGCACATCCCATCAATTTATATACGAAATTGAACGAGTAGGGGCTTCATCTGGCACATCCCATCAAAACCACTGGTAATATCTCTTTTCTTTTTTTCCTCTTTTAGATGCTTTTAGGATTTTCATTCTTTGATTTATGACTTCCCATATTAGGAAAAAGAATATGTGAATTTTCCCAAATCTATTTCTTCGTTCTAGCAAATTACATCTTTGTATATTGAACTGAGGTGGGAGAGTTGTTCTGTTCTATATGCTTCATTTCATCTCTGTTTTATTATGTAAACAGAGTACAATCAATTGCTTGATATTTGATACCAGTGAAACATCTGTGGCTTTGGTGATTGAATTCCTGATATATATATGTTTAAATCAATTACAATATCAAGCATTTTGTCATTGCCTGATATTTGTGTAATAGTTTTGTTTTCATTAAGTTGTCTTGTTCCTTACCTAATTAAATCTTTTGAAATAGATTAGGTTCCAATTTTCCCCCCTTTTATTCATAGTTAGCAAATTACTACTTTCCTCAAGCAGTACCATTTTAATTTATTTCCCAAACGTAGGTTTGATTGATTCTCTTGAATGAAAGACCATAACTTGGTGTTACAACTCAGAGTACTCCCCAATTTCATGAATAGCTTAAATTCATGGTGAATGACTCGTGGACTTCTCAACCAGCAAGACTTCCTTGAACAAGGATTACTTGGTGAGTTCTATTACTTCATAAGCAAGTGGTTGCCTTCATCTTTGTCTGCTTCATTTATTTTTGAGGTGGGTATGTCACTTTTAGGAGAATGAAGCATGAAGCAATGCAGGGTATTGGAGAGGTGGATTCATCACTGATATTTGTGCTCTCACCAATGAGGATTTCACAAAGATTTGTAGATTTTGGGAATTCATCAGTGTCCCATCTTACCACAAAGATGCAAAAGGAAGTACATGAGGATTTTCATAAGATTTTGTTACATCCTTTTGTTGGAAGGGGATCCAATTCAATGGTAAGAAAACCTATGTCTACGTATCATTTTTTTCTCCCTATCCTTAATAGAAATCAAAATCAAAATTTCTTATTTTTTCTCTCCAAGAAATGGAGCTTAATGAAAATATTTTGGTTTCAACAATAACTCAATGGTATTAGTACTTTTGTTGTTCTCTACAACTCAAAAAAATGTGAATTTTCCTTTTATCTATTTCTTATTTATATCATGGTATCTCAAACTGAGTTGATTAGGTGGCGTATCTAGATGCCATGGTTTCTCACTATGTAATTTGTAAATAGTGTCAACATTGGCACTTGGCGATAATGTGGTAATGTTTGTGGGGGAGGAGTAAATCTAGCGTATACATCTACAGTGTAGTAATGAGCTTGTTGTGTAGTATTTGTGTTTATTCCTTTTTCGTGTTGTGCAATATCTACAATTGATGATGACAACCACAACAAAAATTCACAAAATCTAAGTTAAGTTGCTATGAACTATTTTGTCAATAACAGATAATTTCTACATTTCCTCCTTAATTTGTTTAGTAGCTTGGCGTTAATTGAAAAGAAAGGTGCTCCACTTGGTGTTCTAGAAGTTCACAATTTTAGGGGTGGATTTCACTTGGTGCTGCACTTGGAGTTGATTTCACTTTATAAAATGAGTCACATCCTTAATTAAATGGAAATTGTTCCTATATTATATTGAAAAAAATCAAAGTACCATATTTTTCTAAATATATAAAATTTTAGATTGCAGGTTGCCTTGGGTTTAGATCATAAGCTAATGATAATGCTCAAAGTGGTACCAAACAAAGGAACTATTCATTTTCCTGATGGTTGCCTTTCAGTTATTGTATTCTCCTACAGGTAATAAAATACAAGTGTTCAGTTCACAAAAAAAAAGTGTTTTATTTTGTTTAATTTTACCTCATTATTGTTAGTGTGACAGGAAGGGGTTAGGGGAGGATGTAATTTATTTTTTTATTGTTATTTTGCCCTTGCATTAAAAAATGATCTATGAGATGTAATTTCAATTTTCTTTGCATGAATCATCCATGAGTTAAGTCATATACAATATCATTAGTTACTAACTTCCCCATTTAGAGTCCTTTGTCATTTGACTCTGCCTTCACCTCTTCGCGACCTGATTCTGATTGATTTTTCATAGTATTGCCTTAGCTAGTACATTTTAGCTTTACCTATTAAGGCGAATGGGCATCTAGGTTTTTCCCATTTCTTTTGTTGGGGTGTGATGAGAAGTGAAGGGTGCCGGTGGGGAGGGAGAAAGAAAGAAAAATACTTTATGGTAGAGAATACAAAAATCCCAATGAATTCTTTCTTGAAATGAGGAATTAATTCTATGAATACCAGTCTAACTATCATACCCCAAACCCGAAAGGGTCCAAAGCATGAGAAAGACATCTCAAGGGTACTTGTAGATTTTTCCTTTTTGACAAATCAATCCAATTAAATCATATCAAGTACCAACATTAAGAATTATCATAATAATTCCATTAAATATACTCCCAAAGTAAGTCAGAACTCTATACAATAAATACAATGACCATTGACCACAAAAGAAATGAAGGTTTGAATAATTAATTACATGTCAACTTGTCCCATTAGTGGAAATGAAGTCATAACCACTGTAAGATACAAAAGAATTGGGTCAAACAATCTAATAATTTTTTTTTTTTTTTGTTTCTTCTATTAGGTTGGGCAGTTACACTAGCTCTATCTTAATTCTTCTCTTTCATCAGGTTTAGTGAGTTTATCAGTTACTGGATTTTAACAGAAGCCTGAGGAGTATTGAATACTGAAGCCGACAAAGCTTAAGACTGCATGTCTCTTCAAACCTAGCTGGTAATAAGATTATGCAGCAAACTATTAGAAAAGGAATGGTAACAATCTCATCTATTACCAAATTTAATCTTTTCTCATAATGTAGGTTTCATTTTTTGGAAATTTATTTGCAATGTGGTTGGCATATTATTAGTTTCCTCTCTTATTCAGTTTTTATTTCATTCTCAAACAGATCGTTGGTAGGTTCTAATGAATGAAGAGCATAGCTTGTTGTTAGTGTAGACTACAGAGAACTCCCTGATTTCATCGATAGCTTGATTTCATGGTAAATGATTCTTGGACTTTTCACCACTTGTGACGTTGTTTTCTTCATAAACGTTATTTCTTGTGCTTCTCAAAGTATAACCTTTATTCCTACATAACAGTATTCTTAAAGCTTCTTATAGAAATTAATCACAAGAACTCTCAAAAGAATTATTTAATCTGGACTAAAGATGCAACTAGTTACTACAACAGGTTTTGATATTATTATTTTCTCTATTTGTGCAAGGTCCAGACTTGATCCGTGTTTTTCGATGAGAATGCCATCTGAACTTGCTCTGACAGAATAGTGGTTGATATACAACTTACTAAAGAAAATAAGAGATTAGCATTGTCAGGATCCATGTTCAAGTGACTAGCTGTTTTGCAGGGAAAAGACATAATTTTCCAGTGAGATGGCTCCCTAGACTTTCCATGAACAACGATTTCTTGGTGAGTGCATTCGGTTCATTAGCATGACATTTGCTTTCATCTTTGAAATTGCCTCACATTCTTAAGTATGCTTGGCATACAAAATAATCCACCAATGGACAATTATGGTTATGACGCCTATGGCATATCACTTGAATCCAGCGCCTTCTAGTCTCAATAACAGGAACTCCGTTTTCACAAGGCTTCAAATTGAATGCTAAATAATTGCATGCTTAATGGCATTGAGTTGTCTACTCTTGAACTAAATTTGGCGGTTTTTATGAGTGCAGTCAGTGGACTACCGGCATTGACAGAGCTACGGTTCCTTCTCTTTTGTAGACTTTGTTGATCATTTACATTTTAGCTTGTAATTCTTTAGAGGTTTTCTGCTGCTTGTATGGGTAGAGGTCCACTCATTTTAATAAATTTTTTATTAATCCAAAATAATAATAATAATATGATTGCTAAATAACTATAGCTATCAAACAAAAGACAACAAACGAGTACACTTCCAACTGTTCAGTTCTACAAGTAAAATTATGAATACATTATTGTTACTAATAGGAACTCCTCTCTTCATATTGCTCATATTAATGTTTCAATTATATTCACTTTCTTGGTAGTGGTTCTTGTATCGGTGAGTATTGGAATTGGGCACATGTTCCAGAAGTTTCATTCTATGAATCAAGTTACAAATATCAACACTTTTCTGGACAGAAATTTGCATTCAAGGAGAAGGTAAGGCTCTGTCTCAATTCATCCAAATGAAGCTCCTAGTTTTCCACCTGACTCTTATTTGACATTTTTTCTTACTAGAAATTATGAAATGTTCCCAGTATGTCAAATAAAATTGCTGCACAAATGACTGCAAAGGTTTTCCACTACAATTTTCTCTGGTAGCAGCTTTTCAGAACCCATGGAAAAATGGGCTTCTAAATTCTTATTGTCTCAACTGATTAACAAGTGGATTAGAGAGTTTTTTTTCCTCCCAAGGAGTTTTCCATTGATCAGACTATCCGTGGTTAGTTTGCAGTTCCTGGAGATTTTATTGGTCCTCCTTGGTGGTTAGTTTCTCTCACATTTAAACATCAGAATGGATTGTTTATCTTAGAAATTTTTGATTGGTTGATAAATGTGTGAAGTATGCTTTCTAGATATTGTGAGAAAGAAGTTATTTTCGCTTAATGGATAAAATTTAAATATAGGTACTTGCACTCCGCTAACTTTAGGAAACAAAAGCCTCACATAGCATTCAATTAAAAAATTTGCATTATTGTTTTCTTCACCCACAAGATTTTCAAAATATTTCTTAAGATAATCATTATATGCATGTTTGGATGAAGTTTCATATTATTTTTTTTGAGCATTGATTATGTGTTTGAGTTCTTTCTTCTTCCACGAGAGTGGAAAATTAACCACGGGCCTTTAGCTAACCTTGTTTGAATGCATTTCTTGTTAGGCATTGATCAACTCAGAATTTTCAATATGTTAATTGGATTTAACACAATTAATCAATTTCATTTGTTATTCATCCAATATTAAGTTTTGTCCTAACAAATGCCAGGTTACTCTTTTTTTGCAGATTAGATGACAAGAGCAACAAATGTCATCTCATAGCACTGTGAAGTCCACCACCTTGGAGGACTTGTGCTTTTGTGTAGTAGAATGGAAAATAGGGGTAAGTGGATATAATAAAAGAAAAACATCAATTTTTGGTTTTGTATTTGGTTGACTGCGTTTGCATAACTTGCCTATTGTCTTATGATAGACTTCTGTGTCCAGAAATATGTATAGGTATCATGTTGGAGCAGATATAAATTTGATTTAAACCAAGAAGAGAATGAGAATTAGCAAATGAAGGAAGCAATTGAAGGAGTTCTTGTTTGTTCCATGTAGTCGAAGACCTAACAACCATCAAGAAGAGCTGCTCTACCCAACTGGGAGGGGTATTCTTAAGTTAGGAATTCAACCACCAATGTCAAGTGTGAAAGTCAAATTTGAGCCGTATCTGACTTGGACTCCTTTTGTTGACTTTGGGTTGGACTCTATTCCTTTTTGGTTTTGTACTGTACTTGGTTTAGGATTTGAATAATTTTCCTACTGCACCTTGACTTGGGGTACTATATATATGTGGGCTCTTTATGTAAATATCTTCAGCCTTGGCTCTTGTAAACTGAGAGAGTGAGAGTTCTTTGAATGTATTTGGAGTTAGGGTTCTATGAGAGTGTCTTTGTATCACATTTGTAATCTCATTATTTTCTTAGTGAAACTTTCTTGACACCGCCCGTGGATGTAGGCTTAAGGCTGAACCACGTAAATCTTTGTCTTCTTGTGTGATTCCTTTTGCTATTTTTCTGTTTATATTCACATAACCCCATTATTATTCTCTACACTTACAAAAAATTGACGTTAAAACTTATGCTATGTCAATAGATCTCTTCTATTGATCCCTCTCTCCTGCTAGTCATTTAGAAAGGTAATCTATTCCCCCTTTATCTGTTGGTTATTTCATTGGCAGAAAACTTGCAAGCTTGAATTTGTTTAATTCCTTTGTCCCCATTTCTTTGGATGAATTTTGCAACTCTAAATATGTTTAGTGTTGCTGTGAGCTATACAATGAGTTTTTCATAGTTTGTCTCCTTAAGTTTAAGGTATCCATAATTTCTTTATTTTATTTGTGCATTTTGATGAATCCATGTTTATACATGTACTTGGTTGAAAAGTACTTGTAAATCAAGCTTCATGTAGTGGAATTTTATGAATATACCAATTCAATCTCTGCAAATTGCAGATATATGCATTTGATAATTTGGAGATCAATTATCTTGCGTGCTTTACTATTATCAATTAGTTCCACTTACTGAACCAATTTATCTGCCTAGAAAATTTCAATATCTCCTGTAAATAGATATTTGCTAATTGTCAGGTGTAATTTTCTTACCCCTTTCTATTTGTTTAGGAATCACAATTTTTATACCTCAAAGTTTGCCCTATATAGAGGAGAAAAGCTATAAAGTTGAACCAACTGATTATAAATGTTGATTAGATCAAGCTCCAGGGACAAACGGTGAGACCTTTTTTGCGAAGAAGAGGCACTATCGTGGTCTAAAAATTGGTGATTTATGTTATGACTGCTAGATAGATATATAAGATCATTATAAGAACGTATTTACTGTTTTTTTCAAAGTATGTTCAAGTGCAACAGATGCAATTAGCATGTTATAGTTTATTCTTCTGTGTAGTGTGGATATCATTGAAGTGCTCTGTCCTCAATTAGATACCACTAAATACTCTACATATCTACAGCGTATCATACCAACAATCATGCAGGAGAAATTAAAAGCAAAAGCATAGCCTTTAACCCATTGGATAAAGTTCTCCAAAAATCCTTGTTAAACTGATATTATTGAAGGGAAAGGGAATGATTATTACATGTTGGCGTCAATCTATATCTTTAAGTGGATTGTAGATTTAGTTGACAACAAAACTGTAGACATTTCATTAAACATTCTGCTAATAGTAAATGCCTTCAATATCTATTTTTTCAATATATGCCAATTTTTTTTAAAAAAAATAAAATAAAATAAAATTCTATAGCATTGCTTATAGCTATAATAGCGATGATACTATGTTTTTAGATTTTTTTTTTTAAATTTTTGGAGTAATTGACCTGCCATGAATTTGTGTGTGGTAAACTGGTTATGTGTTTAATTATGTCATAATTAATTATGATAAAAATGGTAATTGAGGTATAAAATTTGTTACCTTGGAGAATTGACTTACTTAAAAAGAATTTATAAAAAATAAACTTTTATTCGTCTAATGAAAGCACTTTAAAGTTTAAACGTTAATTATTTGATTATTGTTTTGAGAAAAAATAAACTTTTATTCTTATTCCATATTAATATATAATATGCAACTTCAAGCATATTTTATTCAAAATAATAGTATTAATAATAAATAAATCAAGAAGTATGTTGTAAACTCTATTTTTCATAGACTTAAAACATTAGTTGCTTGCTCTCGTGGATGTGGCATGAATCAAGTAAAATTTGGAGATTAATTATCTAATTACAAATTATAGATTTATGTATTTCATAATTTGGCTTGTGAAAAAATTGGAGATCTAGAAATTTAATGAAGGCGCATCTTAGATGCTGAAGCATCAAGAGCGTGTGTTGGGCAGTTAAAAAGGTACCTAAGTAGACATGGCTAATATGCGATGAGAACAGGATGTTTGGGGTAGTATCAAAATCCCCCTCTTTCTTCACGAGGAGCTAAAACGGAGGATTTCGAGGGGCTATTGTAGGGATAATGGGCCTAGTGATGTTATATTGGGCTGAGGGCCCGATTCGAGGACACTAAATTATCTGAGGACGGAGTAAATATCGTTTAGGAGGTCAGCATGGATGAATAAAGAAAGAGGTCAAGTTACAATGGTCCGAGGAGAGATGTCTCCTCGACTGAACGAAGCAGATGTCAGAAGGTACAGTCTGCCATCCAGAAGCAACGTTCTAGGATATTCTGTTGATAAGGATATGCATCGTGAGAATGCAAGACAAAAGAAAGTTATGAAATATTTAAGAGAAAGCTGTTACCATCACATTGAATGCTCTGTAGCTAACTCTCTGGCTGCATTAATGAGGAAGTAATACCTAAACAGTGGTGTTTCAACCTTACAGCTACTCCCCAAGGCTTCAAGAAGGTGCTGATGGAACAAGAATCAACACCAGCTATCTGATCTACACGTGGAGGGTAGAGATAAAGGGGAAAGATAGTATAAAATAGAGAAAAGATCCAGAGGCAAAGGGATCGAAGAAAAAGAGAGAGAAAAACACTGTAAAGTCAAGAACAATACTTGTAATCAGTCCCAAAAGAATCAAATATAAGAACAATACTTGTAACCTTCTCATAAGAATCAATGAGAGAGAATCTGATGTTAAGGCCAATTAAAAATAGAGCAAAGTTTCTCTTCAAACTAGTTTGGAGGGAAACTTTTCAAACTTATCATATATATTTTTTTTAGGTGTGAATTTTGAAAATCTAACCGTTGAATTTCATGTTCTTTATGTTCTTAACATGCATATCAAATTTCGGTCAAATCGAATTTTATTTACTATTTAATCAATGAACTTATTTTTTATACACAATTTTAGATTATAAAAACTTGAAATTTTAACATTTGTTTGATGACATAGCAATTGATTTTTGATTTTCTTGAAATTTTGCAAGCATGAATAATATAATAAGAACATGCAATCCAACGGTTAAATTTTCAAATTTCACACTCAATATAAAAATATTTGATAAATTTGAAGGGTTTCTCTCCAAACTAGTTTGGAGAGAAACTTTTTCCTTAAAAATATGTTACTACACCTGTAAATAATGGGAACTCAAACTCAAAGCCTTTATGCCTTTTGGATGATGTCCATATATATGTCTTATGATACCGAATTCGGAACAGAAGAAGTGCAATTGGCTTTTGATGAAGGAGCTTGAGAATTTATCTAGAGAGAGAAGCATGGAATTAAAACCTCCTAAGTTTTATGCAGAGGGTCTGAATTGCCTTAAGTAAGTTTTCCTTTTCTTTTTTTTGAGAGTAAACGGCAGAATTAAGTAAGTTTTCCTGATCATTTACATTCATATCATTTTCTTCATAATTAGTATATATGTTGGAACACATTTTTGGTTTGGACTAATGTATATAAACTTTTTACTGGGATAAGGTTGTGGACTGTGAAGAGCTATCTAGATTGGGTGGCTATGACAAGGTATGCTTTTTTTTCCCCTGAATTAAGTCACCATTTTCACATGCATTATTAATCCAGTGCCTTAATTGGAATTACCATTGTTTTTTGTTTGGTGAAGCTAATCACACTAGACCTATTGTCAATGCCAACGTACTAGTAACTTATTAAAAAAAAATGCCGACCTACTAGTAATTTTGGAAATGACTTTTTCTTCAACTTTTTTCGTCAAAGAGTAGCTTAGATTATTGGATGTATTAGGAATTCTTTTGATTTCAAGAAGTGAAGTCATAGCATTGGCAATGAAAGCAATTCAAATATGTTAAGTACATTCTGGTGATGATGTTTTCTGTGTGCATTTTGTCACAGGACCTATGTTGGAAAACTTCTTTGACCCTCCTTGCTATATGCATCTTTTAACATTTAACATGCTTTACATACTTTTTTTATTCCTGATTACTTGGCCAACATGTAGCAGAGATATTGTCATGTTCAATTCTTTGTAACTAAAAATTGTATAATGGTTTACATATAAATCATAATGAAGAGGATATTTACAGAAATAAGTGAACTGATGCTCTAAAATAGTACAATCATGACAATATGTTTGTAATTTTAGTTGTTTTCTAAGTAATTAACTATATACCTTTTTCAATCTATAGGTGCCATTTTTAGTGTGCGTCTGTGTAGGGTGCTTCCAAATATCAATCAATCATTGAACTCCAGAATTTGATTTCTACTTTTTCTTCACATTCTTTCCATTTTAGGGGTGCCCTTTCAGATACTCCATGAGTAATTGTGTTGTATACCCTTATGGCAAACTTTATATTATATTACTTGCCCAAAAAAGAAAGAAACGAGCTATATATTTTAATAAATAAAAAGGTTAAAACTAAGAAAATATGCAAGAAAGGTGGATGCATTATTTCCAATTATCCATTATTAGTCTAAAAATTCAATGCAAGTAGAATTCACTAAAACAAGGTCCAAGGACTCAAAAATTTAAGTTAGGGTGTGTTTCTTGGTATGATCTGATGCCTATAGAATTATGTGCTATTGAATTATGACTTATGAGCCATTATTGCATTTTTCCTCATTCTTTAGGTAGTTGCTGACAATGGTACATTATTGTCTTCTCTTTATGGTTAGGTGACCTCTTGTAAGTTGTGTCAGCAAGTGGGAGTCTTTCAAACCCCCAAAGTATGAAACATAACATTTGATCTTGTTTATCAATATTGTCCTTTTTTCCCGCCATTACCAATATTGTTAAAATCTCACATACATGAACTCCACAAATTACACATTGCAAACCATTTTTCTTGTTCTTAATATTGTAGATATTTTCTTCTTGTATAAAGTATCCATAAATAGTCTTATCCTTTAATCTCTGAACTGTGAGGACAAGTGAATCATTTATCTAGTCAAGCGTTATGTCATGCAACAAAGTCCCTTTCAACAGGATTGTGGAAAGGAAAAAAATGAAAAATAAAAAGTTTAGTCACTTTATTATGAATAAATAAACATAGGAGACCACTTTTAGAGACATGTTATTTAGTGAAATATGGAGTTTCTTAGGACTAGTAGACGACAAACTTGGTCAGAGGCGTGTTATTAGGACTAGTTAGAGAGGTTTTCTGGGTTTGTGACATTTGTGTAAAGATGGTAGGGGCATTTAATTTTGGCATATTATGTGATGTGAAATAGCATGAAAAGAATCATTTCCTGATTTGTTGCTAATAGCTGTGGATAAAGAGAAAGGATGTTCCCGTTAATTCTTATGTGGAGTACTCAGAAGACAAGGGCTTTTGCTCTTGAAATCATAGGTTTGTTATAGATTTTCAAGACTAGGAATTGGAGTCATTCAATTCTTTGATTGGCCTATTACATTCTAATATTACAACGGCTGAGGGGGTTGATAGACTGTTTTGGAGCCTTGTAAGTTGTAGCTCAATTGGTAGCTCTTGCACATCTAGGGTTCAAATCTTCCTTTCCCCAACTATCAAATTATTTTAAAAACATTTTTTTAAAAAATTGTTTTGGAAGCATAACAAAATAGTATATTTGATGCCTAATCTTTTTACGAGGTTTTGAGAGTTTAGGTGATATGCAATTTCCTGTGGAGTGGTGTAATAAAGTGCCTAAGAAATCCTTTGTATGGGGGTCTGGATGGTTGCATTGGACAAAATTTGAACTTTGGATAATTGTCAAAGAAATGTTAATCTACTGAATTGTGTTGTATGTGTGATTCTTGTGAGTAAATAGTTGATCACCTTCAATAGTTCTACTTCATTGCTCACAAGTTGTGGTTTATTTTCTTGGCATGATTTGGAGTTCTTTACATGATGCAGTAACAATAAGAAGGCAATTTCATGTATTTTGATTGAAAATTATTGTTTGAGTGACATAAGAGTAGGCTGGTGTGGATTGCAACTCCTTTTTGTCTCATGTCAATTATTTGGAAAGTAAGGAATAACTAGACTTTCAACGCTGTTGATCTTTCTATTGTTGAGATTAATAATCTGTTTTTTAGAACTTTGTATGACTGGATGTTACCTTATTGTGATGTTTGTATCTCTTCTTTTTTATTATTATAATTTCTATTTTCAGAATTGTTATATCCTATGAATTTTCATTTGTAATTTTTAAGTCTACCGCTTGTATGCTTCTTTGATTTAATTCCATCATAAAGTACCTTATTGTGAGAGAGAGAGAGAGAGAGAGAGAGAGAGAGAGAGAGAGAGAGAGAGAGAGAGAGAGAGAGAGAGAGAGAGTCTTTGTCTTCATCTTAATTATTTCCATTAGTATAAAAAAAAAAGAAGAAGCAAAATTAGGATTTCTTTTTTTTTTCCCCCCTTTTTTCTTGGGGAAGGGGTTTCAATGACCTTATACTCTTTTTAATTACTCTCTCATCCTATGATTCACATCCTTTACAGTCTCTCAATCTTTATGAATTAATGATCCAAGATATTAAAAGTTGTTGCTCTTTGGTATCTCTTGACCATCAATTCTAACCACGCCTTTGTTTCTATTTCTGTCATGTCATCTTTTATTGTTCTAGATTTCATTTGTGTGCATGTCTGTGTATTCATGATTTAGTATGTATTTGTTAAAACTGGTGCCAATACTTAGAAGAAGTCCAGACAAGAAGTAACTCCATTTCAGTTAGTTAATGATAATAGACTTAATGAATCACTTGCTATTTACATGCTATTAGTTACAGTTTGTTAATTAGCTGTTACGATAATCCACGTGTAATTAATTCATTTGTTCCTGTAAATACGTATAGTTAGCTAGCTAGTGCCTCTCTAATTATTTGGGGATTGATTTCATTTTTCTCATTGTTCATCAATAAGACTTCCATTTTATTTAGCATGCTGCTTCTGAGTGAGAGAGTGAAATTCTTAACATGGTATCAAAGCTCTAAGCTCATCAATGGCTTCTACTAAAAATTCCACCAATCCAATCACTACAAATTCTTCTTCTTCTACTGGACAAGCTTCTGCAGGAATGGAAGATCTATCTCTTAATCCATTCTTTCTGAGCTGTAGCGATGTTCTAGTTAGTCAATTGGTTTCTCAACCATTAACTGGTGTTGAGAATTATCAAATTTGGTCAAGAGCTTTGATTGTATCTCTAAAAGTGAAGCACAAGATCGGTTTTCTGGATGGGACTATAGCCATTCCTTATGCTTCTTCAATAGAGTACATCTCATTGATCATCAATTCCATCTTGAAAGATATTGCTTCAAGTGTGATGTACACTAACAATGTTAGAGAAGTGTAGCTTAATCTACAAGATTTGTTTTCTCAAGGCAATGCTCCCAAGGATTTTTGAGCATCTTTGACACAAGGTCAGCTCTCAATTGAGACTTACAGGTTCAAGGCTCTTTCAGATCAGTTAATCAATTTTCGAGCTATTCCAAATTGTAAGTGTGCTTGTACTTGCAGCTAACAATGTTTACACTTCACCTCCTTCTTTCCTCTAATGGTGGTTCTTCAAGCACACCATCTGCTCCTATGCCAGATGCTCATGTTTCTTCTTCTGTAGATCATATGATGTTCCCGTTGCTCCAGATTCTTCTCTTTCTGCAAAATCCTCTTCTCCTCCATCTGCACATACTAATTGTCCTTTACTAGAACTACTATTGGCAAACGACATACATACACAATTTACAAAGTTGATAATGGAGAATATCTTGTTCATGTACATGGATGCTAAGGAGATCACCTGCAGTTCAAAGTTTCCCAAATGGATATTTTTTTGAATGTTAGTTATGTTTATTGTGGTTAATGTCTGGTGCATTATTTTGTGCTTATGACCTAGGCATCTTGTGAATGGTTGGACGGACAAGTTTCTATAGATAAAGGAGAAGCCAAAGCTCGTGACCTGAATGTTTTGTTTATGGAAACCAGTGCCAAGGCCGGCTTTAATATTAAGGAAAGCCATTAGTTTCCTCTACTTTGGATAGCTATTTATACAATTGTTAATGGTTTGATGCAAGAAATTAAATACACGTGATTTTGGTTGCGTGCACTTCAAACACTGCAGACTTCATCTTTGGAAAGAAACAGGTTTTAGTGAATTTTGCTAATGACCTGACCATCAAAGGTTCTGTTATTTTGCTCTTTCAAAGGGTATAATTCATTTGTTGGTCTCTTTTCAATAAGGAATTTATTCTTGACAAGAGTTCATTCATACTTGATGGTTACAACAATTGTTTCATGCTTTAGCTGAATTTCAGGTCTCCTAAAATATTTCATGTCTAACCAATCATTTATGTTGTCATTATCTAATTATGATTATTTCTTTCCCAGCAAAAAATTAAAATTTAAAAACCTCTTATGTAAGCTTCTTATTCTTGTCAGGCACTGTTTCGGAAGATTGCAGCAGCCTTACCTAGAATGGAAACACTTTCTTCGACCAAGCAAGAAGACATGGTTGATGTCAATCTTAAGTCTAGCAATGCAGCTGCAATGAAGTCCCAACCACAGTCAGGAGGATGTGCATGTTGATACATGCTATGGACCTATGATCCAACTTCTTTGGCCCATCCATAATGTCTTATGAATCATATCATGTGTCTGTAAAGTCCTCGTTGTCCTCTTTTTGTAGCTTTGTCCCTTTTTTGGTTGCTAAAGGATTTAGGTGCCATTTGTCAATTTTTTTTTGAAAAAACGTATTTTCAGTGAACTAAACTACGAACTCTTATTCTAAAAGTGATTATATGCAATATAAATGTTTGGGTCTATCCTTTAGTTTGAAAGAATCTTTATGTTATGTTAGGTATGTGTTAAAAAGGTGACTTTTTTGCTCCAATTTACAATTCTGTCACCTATTTGACTGATCTCCTGTTCCCTTTATTTGGTCACCCCATAAATTGAATTCTTCCCTATATATGTATAAAAGATGAGGGAATTGCACACATCCAGAAATTAGTTAGGACTTGGGACAATAAAAAAAGACCATTTTTTCCCTGTTTACATGATCCGCCTTCAAGTCCCAGAGCATAGCCCTTCCTCGCTCAAAAGTCACAATCGTTAAGTGCATGTGACTATTTCACTTGAGGAGCTTGTAACATTGTTGATTACCCTATTAAAGTTTCAGCTGTTGTCATCCCTCTAGTTGCACTGATTGTCTTATACACGCGATGTATGTATTCTTACTCTCATAATGTTTAATGTATGGATTTGAAAGCTATATGTGATACACAGTGGTGAGGAAGAGGATGTATACATTGGATGCATGAAATGGTTTCTTTTGGTTAAGTTCATTCTTAAAATTGACTATTGGAGAGACTAAAGCTCCGTTTGGGTAAGGCTTTTTGCGTTTTTTAGCTGGTCCATGGCACTGTTCATGGACCAGCCAAGTGCAAATTGCATGTGAACAGTAAATTCGAGCAATAAAAAATATTTTGCTACAGTATTTTCAGTAATAAGTTTTCAGTTTTTAGCAAAATAAGCAGTATTTAAACGCACACTAAGAGAGATATGCTGCACCAAAAAATTCACGATGAGCTCATAAAATACCTTATGCTCTCCACTGGCATGATAAGAAGTTAAAATAAAATTGTGAGGTTCTTGTAAGGTTATAATAGCTTTTACAATTTTTACCAAGGCTTTAGGATGGTGGATACTCATCCCTCTAATGATGACTAGTAAATAAGAGTTAGGCATATACTTCAATAATAAAAGTGCTTGAAATTGTTATAAATAAATTCATTCAGAGATAGTGATGGGTTCAATTAACTTAAAAGACATGCCACAAATTTAGATGTCTAAAATTCAATCTATCACTAGGCTTATACACCAAAAAAAAAAACTTCTTTTTGAGCATGGTTTAAAAATGAAAATTTTCAATGAAATAGAAAAATAAGAGATTTAAGATTTTTGAGGTCAGATTGTGATAATATCATAATTAATTTGATAATTATTTGAGATACAAATAAATTAATTAAAATGATAAAATTAGAACAATTGACTAAAAAAAATATCTTGAGAAATTTAAACAACTTTTAAATGTATATCACATCGACTGATGAGAAAAGTGACACTAACTGAAGACTCACTTCTCAGTTTTCTCCTAATTTTCTTCTAAACTCTTCACTCTTTCTCAATGAGTTTTCTCCTATTTATTCTCCTATACTCTTCACGCTCTTGTGGATACTGTAGTGAATGTGAGAGTATGTGAGATTTTTGCTCTTCTCCTGTGGGTACTATTAGGGGTCGCAATTCGTGTTCGCAGGTCTGGTTCGTATCGTGTTAAGCTATGAGTATTCGGCTATATGGTTGACTTGAATCCGACCTATTTAGTAAACGTGTTAAGAACCTCAATCCTAACACAACCTGATTATTAAATAAGTCGACCTGACACGACACGCTTAACTCGTTTAATTCACAAATTATATAAAGGTCAATACAAATGACTCGTTTAATAACCAGTTAGATTAATATGTCGTACTTGACATGTTTAACATGTTATCAATTCCTATATATATAAAATTAAAAATACAATTACAACTATAAATATAATAATAATAAACATATAATTACAACAAAAAAATTAAGCAATTGTAATAACAAAAGATAATATCTTTATAAGCTAAACATGTTTGCATATTGAACCCAACACAACCCATTTAATTTGTAATATACCTCCTCCTCCTCCTTTTGGCAAATTTCCTGTTGGCTGTTTGGCTTTTTGCTTCAATTTGTAATATATACCTCCTCCTTTTTTTTCCCCAGGCCCATTTTTTATGGGTCAATTTCCTGTTGGCTTTTTGGCTTTTTGCTTCAATTTGTAATTATATACCTCCTCCTTTTTTTTCCCCAGGCCCATTTTTTTTGGGTCAGTGGAATCTTTATGCTCAAGACCTATGCCTTAGACTTTAGTTTAATATGCCTTAACCCCTCTTATTTACCCTATCCTTCATAATCTATCTCCTAGAGAACCACAGTTTGCGCTATCCTCTATTCCTGTGTGAGTTAGTATTATTCCGTGCATTTCTCTTTGTCTTCTCCAACGTTATATTAACCTTGTTTTTATCATCATTATCCGACGTGGGATTTCATTCGCAAACTGTATACTATTTTTTACACTTTTGTTTTCCCACTTTCTTTCTATTTTTAAACATTAAAGTTCTTTGAGCCAAGTTCTTTGAGAATAACCTGATCCAAGTTGGTGTCCAATGGTGTTCAAGTCCTCTAATTTTCTCAAGCCATGGTGTAAGCCAGTAGCCACCCTCCAAAGTTGCACCTTCCAAAGTCGTCCAATTTTCTCAAGCCATGGTGTCCCAGTCTTTCAATTTTCCCAAGCCATGGTGTAAGTCATGGTGTCCAAATGGTGTAAGCGTAACCTGATCCAAGTTGGTGTCCAATGGTGTCCAGTTTTCTCAAGGCATGGTGTCCAAGTCCAGCTCCCATGGTGTAAGCATAACCTGATCCAAGTAAGTGTCCTTTGGTGTCCAAGTCCTCCAATTTTCTCAAGCCATGGTGTCCAAGTTCTATGGTGTGGTGTAAGCGTAACCTGATCCAAGTTGATGTCCAATGGTGTCCAAGTACTCCAAGCTACCAAGCCAAGTCCTCCATGGTTTTCTTCCTCCAAGCTATCAAGCCATGTCTGCCACTTTCTTCCTCCCAGTATCAAATGATGTCCAAGTCCTTCCTCCCATGGTTTTCTTCCTCCCTCCAAGTAACCTGATCCAATTTTCTTGCCGTGGATTCTGTTTTTTATTTTAATGATTTTGGTATGATTTTCTTCGCTAGCTTGCCATGGTTAATTTCTGTTTTTTATTTTAATAATTTTGATATGATTTTCTTCGCTTGCTTGCCATGGTTAATTTCTGTTTTTTATTTTAATTTCGATTTGCTGAAGATAGTGTCGCTCTTTCTCCTCTTCTTTTTGATGTGTTTCTCTTTGTAACTTAACTATGTTGTAATAACCTTGTTTTTCTCATCGTTATTCAACGTGTGACACTTTGTATTTATCTTCCTTTGCTTATTCTGAAACAGACATTATGGCGTGTGCTGCATGCAAGATCATGAAAAAACAATGCAATGTTAATTGTCCTTTCGCAGATTTTTTTGGACCTCAAGATACAGAGAGGTTTCTGACAATCTGAGGCCTTTACAGTTTACACAGTCCAAGAGATGAGAAATTTGTTGCGTGATGCTAATACTACTAGGGCAGACAAGGAACAACGTTTACAAGAGTGGTATGCCGAGGCGGCCGATGCAAAAGTGGCTGCTCAAATATTGTTAGATTTGAAAAAAGGAGATGGGTAGTTTGCATAGGCTTGTTATTGGGCTTTCAGCAGAAAAATAATTTGCGATTGGGCCACCTGCTTTTGGAGGACCAGTTAAATAGTTTCTGCATTAATGCTATGTCTGTATGTGGAATTGTTCTGTCTTGCACATTTGTCAAATTTGTGTTCTGGGCTTGTCTTTCGGAACATACTTTTACGGAGTCTTTGTTTTGTTTTTTTTTTTTTTTTTTTTTTGAGATGCTACGTCCATAACATTTTTATAACAAATCACAAGTGATTAGTTGTTATTGATTCAAATTTGAATCTAACATTAAAATTACTTTTTTGCCCCAACAATAACAACCAGTAACAACTTGCCACTTAGAATTTGTTATAAAAATGTTGTGAAAATGTTGTGGACATATTATTTTCCCTTTTTTTTAATAAAAAAAAGGTGTCCAAGGAGTGCGTGTTGTTGCTTGTAAGTAAACTCTGAATTTGTAATGAAATTGTCCTGTTATATTTTGTTTTTATGAAATATTAATTATTACTATTAGGGTTTAACTAACGGCATATATTAATAAGAAAATTTAAGAAATATTTTACGAAAAAAATGAAAAAATAATTGACTTTTTTATCAGTTTTTTCAAATTTTAATAAAAAATTTTCTAAAATAAATGATTAATTCATATATTATCTAGACTTTATTATTATTATTATTATTATTATTATTATTATTATTATTATTATTTTTCAATGTCATTGTTACACAAGCTCAATGTGAGCAACTTCTGAGCTTTCTGAAGTCTCAGTCAATCACTGATTGAACCAATTCTGCATCTCAAATTTCTTCTACTTATAAATCTGTTATGGTCAATTCTGGTGCTCAATTTTAGTCTAGCAGTGCTAGCTCTTCCCATTTCATTAACAATTTCACAGATAATATCATTTCCCCTTCTACTCCTATAGCATGGATTCCAAACATTCCATTTTTTTAGCCAATATAGTTGATAGACAAGCTTTTGCATCTAAAGATTGGATCAAATTGGATCTTGGACATGGGCAACTATTCATATAGTCCATTCAATCACTCATCTTACCACCATTATTTTTGTCATCAATACTGTTGTTCATTTACCTATTGCTATTGGGGAAACAACATTAATAACTCATATAGGCATAGTTAAAACTCAGTGAAACTCTTATCTTGATTAGGGTACTTTGTGTACCTGCTTTAGTTTCAACTTGATTTCCATTAGTCATCTTACAAAATATTTATTTTGCTGCTTTGTCTTCATTTCTAACCTGTGCTTTATCCAGGACCTTGCTCATTGGAGCTTGATTGGTCTAGGTAAAGAACATGGTGGTCTCTACTTCCTGCAACAAGACTTCAAGTAAGATATGTTCAAATCAGCTGTTTCTTTGTACATACATGTCCCTTTAATACTTGGCACTATTGCTTAGGTCATCCCTCTAATGAGAAATTAGCCCTTCTTAATAAGGTGCATCCTGTTGTAAATAGCAATAAAGATGATCTTTGAATGATTGGTCCAATTGCTAAGCAAAAAAGGCTTCCTTTTCATTCCAGTACTAATGTTTCTCATGCTTGTTTTGAACTCATACATTGATTTGCGGGGGACTCTTCTCCACTCCCACCACTAATGTTTTCAAATTCTTCCTTACAATTGTGGATGATTATTTCAGATGTACTTGGGTATACTTGCTTAAATATAAGTCTAAAACTCAGTCCCATGTTGTGCAATTTGCCACTTTAGTTAAAACATTTTCTTTCTCATTGTGGGTCAAGTTGCTGATATTCTTCTTCAGAGGTTTAATTATGACCAGGGTGGAAATAGAAATGGATCGCTACTCTGGTCCAAACTGCTGCCTTCCCAATCCTTTTGATCCCATTCTTTCTTATTCCTTCCTTCAAGGAGCTTTCAACTTCTTCACCCCCATGCTCTTTTAAAATTCTTGCCTTGATATACTTCTCTCTTAGAGTGCTCATAAAAAGTGACAAAATGATGAATTCCTTTTTAGGTTAGTTTTTGTTTTTGTTTTTATTGATAAAACAATATGATGTATACTGTTGGACTCTTCTACCTCCCTACCTCTACTTACTCCCTTATGTGCAACACAAACAACTTTTAATGCAGTTTTCTAATACTTAATCAGTTCTAAGAAGTTCACTGCTTTAATTCTTAACTCTGGTTGTTCTCTCATTTTCATCTTCCCTAATTGTAGTCAATGATGACTTTGATGGACCATCAGGAGTTTCTAAGTGACAATATATAATTGGTTTCTATTATACCCTTAGAGCTTTTGCACTTCACTCTCTTTCCCTGTCCCTGATGCATCTTCCCTTCCAAAAGGTTCTAAAAAGGGAAACATATTTAGTGGTTTTGGAAATGCAAATTTGTACAGCACTTGTTGCCACTTGTGTTTCTATTGTGGGAAATGGAAGACTTTTTGTATGGAAATGGTAGGTTTTGTTGGAGGAGGAGTTTCTAATGTTATGACCTTAGTTTGGACAGCTGTGGCTTGGCAGGTATGTTCTATTGGTGTTGTACTGTTGTGGTCTTAATTTGTAATTGTATCATCTCTATCAGTATTGCTTCTTTGGCTATTACTCCAATTGCTTCCATGATAGTCTTCCATGATAAGATGAATGGCATCAAGGAAATTACTATGCTTCTGGCTATTTGGTGTTTTGCATCTCATATTTAGTAGAATTATCTTGAGGCAAGGTGATCACTGAACATTGTTAGTGAGTCTCATAATGACTCACCATGTTGAGCTCTAGTGCAATCTTTTGTGCTTATGACCTTGGCATCATGTGAATGGTTTGGACAGACAAGTTTCTGTAGAGGAAGGAGAAGCCAAAGCGATCATGACCTGGATATTTGTTTATTGAAACCAATGCCAAGGCTAGCTTTAATATTAAGGTAAGCAATTAGTTTCCTCTACTTGGATAGCTAATTATACAAATGTTAAAGGCTTGTTGATAAAATGTAAATGCACATGATTTTGTTTGGGGTCACTCCAAACGCTACAGACTTCATTTTTGGAAAGAAAAAGCTTTTAGTGAATCATGTTAATGATCTGACCATCAATGATTCTGCTATTTTTTTCTTTGGAAGGGTAAAATTCATTTAATGGTCTCTTTTGAATAAAGGAGAATATCTAGATGACAAGAGTTCGTACATACTCGATGGTTACAACAGCTGTTTCATGCTTAGCTGAATTTCTGGTCTCTTATAATATTTCATGTCTGATCAATGATTTATGTTGCCATAATCTGATGAACACAATGACAGCATATGATTATTTCTTTCCCAAAAAAAAAAAAAAAACTCTTATGTAAGCTACTTATTGTTTTTGTATTTCCTAAAACCTCATAGTCGCCATCAGACTAATGATGTCTTGGCTTCAACTATCTCTATCATATTTAAACAAACTATTTCTAAATTTTGACCTCAAATTTTGGTTTTAAATAATTTTTTTTTTATAGCAGAATCAATAGTAGACTTTATTTATATAGAATCACTTTGTACAATGGGGAAGAGAAAAGAGGGTATTCTTCTAACCAAAAAATAACCTTCTCTTTCTCTTTTGCAACACTAACCAAAGCTAAAACCACACGATTATATTGTAAGGAAACAATTTAAAAAAAAAAAACTAAAATAAAATCAAAACTATCCCTAATCCAATTAATGTTTTCAAGGATCCAAACGACCTCTAGAGAGCAAATTCTATCAAAGTTTAAAAGATCAACAAGTTCAGCAAGGTTACACTCTTCTTCAACTTTTAAGAAGCTGATGCTGAGACTGAATTGTAAAGCTGTTCTCACTAAAGAAGTCGTTGTTCAAATGGAGCTTAAATTCTTCTCCACACGAATACATGATGCAGCAAACACTTCACCTCTGTTGTTTCATATAAGGAGACCAGAACCCACTGAATTTACTCTTTTTTTGTCTTTTTTTTTTTGTTTTTTTTATTGGATTTGAAAAGTTGAGAATTTTCATGGAAGAGAAGGGGAAGATTGAGTACCAACCCTAGTTAGAGGAAAGAAAGAATGGGTATCAAATGGATAAATGGCTTGTTTTCTCTTATGTGGATGCAGTTCTGTAGAGTGATTGGGATCATGATTTTCAACATGCCACTTGGAGCTTAACACCTTCAAACTAGGAGACTGATTTGAATTCAAAACCATATCACCCCGAATAATATGCTTCCAACTGCGTAGAGAGTGTTTTGTCAAGTCTAACTTCTCGGTACATTCAAATGATGTTGTGCTTATCTCAATATCTTCCCAACTTCTGAGTGAATCTCTCCAGGCTTTTTGAAATTCTCTTCAGTTAGGTTCATGCCAGAAGGCCTAAGTTGGCTAGACTCTGAGTTTGAAGAGGATTCAATCTGGACCCCCCTATGAATTTCAGTTTTATCTCCAATATCCAGTTTGCAAGTAGATTCACCCTTATCTCTCCCTTTCAAATTCAAATCAGAATCTTCAATGAAATCAATTGGCACGCTAAATAATTGCTCCCCTGGATTTTCAACTGGCCCTTTAAGTCCTCTCTGTTGCTGCTCTCCCTTCTCCTTTATTGTGTCCAGATTCATCGGTGTGGTATTTGTTTTTGGAGTAAATACCGCCTCATCCGTAGCTGTTGAAGCAGTTAGCGGCGCATCATGGTGTGGAATTAATGCCAAATCCTTTCTGTGATTTTTGGTGCTAACGTGTACATTATCGTTTGTTGTCGGTGGTGTTTGACTTTCTGGCATCATCTCCCTCCTCAGTGGCTGTCTATGAGTGGTGTTCCTTCCCTGGCCTTCCACCCTCTGGTGCCCTGCCCTCATCTAGTCCCCATATTGGTTTTCCTGCGTATTTGCCTTCCCTGTTGCTGCACAAATTTTGACTTCATGGCCTAGTACACCGCATCGAAAGCAAAAACTGATCAGCCTTTCACACTTAAAATCTACCCATACAACTTCGCCCTCTAGTCCCTTGATTTTGCTGCCTCGCGAAAGCAGTTTCTCCAATGGAACCTCCACTCTAATTCTAAGGAATTTAGCTTGATCTGATGCTGCTCCCTTGCAGTCCACTTCCACCACCGGACCAATTCCTCTCCCAATGTCGCTCACTACATCTTCACTAAAGAGTTCAAAAGGCAAGCCCCAAACTCGCACCCACATTGGGCAGTTAGTAAACTTTATCGTGTTTGCATTCATTCCCTTTTCCCATCGCCTAAGTAGTAGGAGATAGTTGTCAAAACTCCATGGTCCATTGTTGAGAACCCATGTCAATTGGCTTTCCATAGCGAATTTGAACTGGAATAGTCCTTCACCCACGTCGATAATCTTAAGGTCCGAACCAAACTTCCATGTAGCGCCCAAAATATTCTTCACAGCTTGTTGATTGAACAGTCTATTCTTTAAGAATTTTCCAAACAAACTACGTGAACATTCATCCAAAATTTTATCCCTTTGGCTTGGGCAAACTTGTATGATTTCACCCTCTTCATTTGTGAGTTTAGTTCTCCGCATCCTTTCGATAAATTCAACATCCATCTGAAACTTGAAGGTGTTACTGCTGTATGAGAAAAATAGTAGAGTGACACCACTACATTTTGGGAAAAAAAAAAGTAGTGGGAAGAAAAGCTCACCCACAGTGAGAGAAAAGGCTCCTACCTAGTTTTAAATAAAATTGTTAAAAGGATCAAATATGACAACTGAAAATTTGTGATTTAAAATTGTGCCAATGAGTTATAACTCAATTAGTACTTATCTCGTAATAATTGATTGGAGGTGAGGTTGTATGTTAAAGACCTAATGGATGCGTATCTAATAACCAATAAAAAAACATTTGAAATGCAAAATGACCATTCTAGATTGAATTAATTTGCAATTAAAAAACTAAATAAATAAATAAAAAGCAAATTATATTTTTCTACCATAATCTTTCACCCTGATTACATGCAAACCCCTTGAATTATTAAATGCACAATTGTTTGTCTAAAGTTTAACTTTGTTTCAACATCTCATCTTTTGGTGTTAAATATGACAAAATTTAACATTGAAAGACTAATTTACCCATTTCCAAAGTAGATGGCAAAGGGGTTAATTAGTATTTTCAACGCTAAATTATGTTCAACTTAACATCAAAACAGGAAGCAATGGTAAGTGTAGGTTGTGTTTGGGAGTAGAATTTAAAGTTAGTTTATTCTATTATTTAGTTTATTTTTGCTAATATTCAGTTTATTTTTACTAATATTTATGAGTCCTACTACACTTTTTGGTACTATTTATAAATCTCATTGTACTATTTCAGCTAGCTTTTACTTTTATTTACAGTACTTACAACAAAAAATTATCAATTTTAACTAAATATACTATTCCCAAACAGACTCATAATGTATTCTTAGAGTTAGGAGTTGGAGTAATAGTTAATAAATGCCCGAAATGTAATAAACTTGATTAGAAGCTATTTTACTAAAAATTTTATGAAAAAAGAAATAATAAACTCATTAATTTTTAAAAATAATTTTTTATATCCCCTGTAAAAATTGGTATCAAAACTTCCTTAAAATAATAGCTAATGGGTTGTTTGGGTTGTTTGGTACAAGAGTTTAAATATATGTTTTCAGTTTTTAAATAATACTAGCTGCAAACTCGTGCGTTGTGCGTGATAATTATTTTTATAGTGGTTTTATTAAAAAAAATTTACAATTTAAACTAATCTAATAATGAGTAATGTATTTTGTTATTATATTTTTATTTATTATAGGAACAATCATAAATATAATATAGGAACAATCCAAAACACCAAAAAAATGTAAATTAAAAAAAATTAATAAAACTTAACAATGATTAATTGAACCAATATTAGGATAAAATTTTGTTTTTGATAGTCTATTAAGGTTATTTTCTTTGTAGAAATTATAATTTCGGCCACCCAAAACATATTATCAAATAAACAATTATTAGCAAAATCTAAGAATTGAATTTCTATACACGCATTGTTATAAAATAATAATAATAATAAAAATAAAATTGCAAAAATTAAAATTTGTCACTTATCCGATTATTTTCGTCTGGCTAACCTTTACTTTTCTTTAAATGAATGACATTATAGAGTACTTCTAATACAACTATTAAGAGTACTTTGTCCACCACAATGGATTTGAAAATAAACAAAAATTAGTAAAGTCTCATAGTTTAACATCTAAATTGAGCACTATAAAAAATCATGCTATGTAACAGAATAAATACCAAATTATCCAAATCATGCTATGTAATAGAATAATATTATATTTTTATATGCTATATTTAATTCTTTAAAACGCAATAGGATAACATTTAACAATCAAAGAGAATAAAAAATAAAAATGATCAACCTAAAGTAGAGATGCAAGAAAAATAAAAAAATCCACCAAAAGATTTAGAGAGAGAGAGAGAGAGAGAGAGAGAGAGAGAGAGAGAGAACCATTTGTTTGTGAGGGAAAACTATGCATTGAATAGAAGAGATAGTAACAAATTTATAGTAAGAATGTGTGAATAAGAATAGACAAAAATAAAGGAAGATGAAAGGAAAGAGGAAGAATGATATTAATGGAGAAGGTAGTGAGGAGAAGAAAAGGTAAGGGAGGAAGAAAGATTGAATAAGTAGTGAGGAGATGAAATGGTAAGGGAGAGAGAAAAGTTGGAGAAGTGTAAATATTAAAAAAATAAATGTTAAAAACAATTATAGAAAAATTGGAAAAAAAAAAAAAAAAAAACCCCTAAAGCTTGAAAGGCTACAACATTTTTGTTTTTGTTTTTTTCTTCCTTTGAGTTGAAAAAGCTCACACAAAACTCTAAAGCTGAACTGAAAAGGCTTTAAGTTGGGCTTGATAGTGGAACTAAATAAATAAGAGGTGGGCTGAATTAATTATACAGATTTATTATAGGGTGATAGTGGAAGTAAATAAATAAGTAGTGGGCTGCATTTATAGGGCTTAAAATTGTCAAAACCATTTT
Source organism: Castanea sativa (assembly GCF_040712315.1). Lineage (NCBI taxonomy): Eukaryota > Viridiplantae > Streptophyta > Magnoliopsida > Fagales > Fagaceae > Castanea > Castanea sativa. Next base: position 1,949,183 of record NC_134019.1, on the reverse strand, counting down.
AAAATTGTAGGACATTTTTTTTATTTTTTAAATGACGTGGTAGTTGATGTGGCACAATGTGAAAGTAGCCGCATTAAACACTACGCTTCAGCTTTTAGTAATATATAGATATAGTTATAGATTACACGTATTGTTATGCACTTTTTCACTCATGTGTATTTCCAAAAGATACAAACAACGTTACTTGAGATAACCAAACGCTCCTAAGGGCCTGTTTGGTCACCCAACTCAAACTCACATTTTTATATTTTAAACAACATTACACATATTTTCACACACTTTTTCACCAACATATATTTCAAAAAACTACAAAACTCTCATCTCAAACTACAAAAATCTCATCTCAAATTACTCTACTAATCACCCCTTAAGTATCGTAAGTTATACTCCGTAATACTTGAGTTTACCAAAAAAAGACATACATTTTTCAAAATTCTAACTACTCCAAATTATGGAATTATACTTTCTCAAGAAAAAAAAAAAATTATGGAATTATAATATAAAAAATACAAAAAAGTTTGGTAGCAGCTAGGCGACGACTTTAGCAACAACCGGTGTACAGATAAAGAGTATATACTAGTCGGTTGGGGCTTTATATTATATAAGGTTGGATTGATCTGAATTGTATTCTGATCAGATCAAAGAGTGTGATTTAAGGCTAAACAAAGGAAAGGAAACATGGGTTCAGCATCAGAGATTGTAGCCAAGTTGAATCTGGCTGCCCACCCAGAAGGTGGGTTTTACTCTGAAACTTTCAGAGATGACTCCATCGTTCTCTCCAAGTCTCAGCTTCCCCCTCAGTGTAAGTTACGGTAAAAGAACATATATTTATATGTGATGATGATGATGAATCCTATGTTGTTTTCTATATAAATTTTGTGTTCTTATAATGATTTCAGACAAGGTGGAACGAGCAGTGAGTTCGTGCATTTACTTTTTGCTACCGTCTGGGAATGTGTCTAGACTCCACCGTCTACCATGTGCAGAAACATGGCATTTTTATGTGGGAGAACCTATTACGGTACGCACTCACCCACCCTTGTGTTACACATTTATTAATACCAATGCATAAAGAAGAAAAAAATGCTAAATTTACTACTAGTTTTACTGCAAAATGATTATATATTGCCGATTGTTGTGATTGATTGGTACCGAAAAATATAAATAAAGGGCAAAGATTGGGTCTAGTGCTTGGTGCACTAGACCTGTGATTTTAATATGTCTACTTATGGTCAAGTGTCGCCATGTAATGGGTCCAATGCACTGGACCTAGCCAAGTCCTATAAATAAATATAAATTAGTACAATGAGGGGTAGCAATAGACATGGCATCCCATGATACAGGATTGAGGAAATACAAGGAAAGTTGTAAGACACTCATGGGCAATAACCCATCTTTACCAACATTTCCAGAGGGATTTGATTAGTCCAATGTGGGTAGCTTCAATGCAGAAACAGCTGACAAGTTGGACTGTTCATTGAACTTGAACATAAGCTGAATCTTAACCTTCAATCATGTATGGACTGGAGAGGCATCTTAGAAATTTTGATTCTGTCAAGGATGACTAATTGATATCCTCTGTTGAATCATATTATGCTCCATTATGGGATCCGCCCCTGGGTTTTATATATGAAAGCCTGCATTGTTCCCTAGCTTTAGATGGTTTTGATTGATCATGTGAAAGATTACACAGTAATATTAAACGTGTCACAAACTGCACTATATATCTATGTGCATATTTTCCTGTGTGAGGCAAATTTCGCATTATGTATATTCTGTGGTATTGTAGTGCATAATTGTATAACTGCTTTGATTGCTGAAAATGCATATGAAACACTCAAAGCACTCATGTCATGAGATCCCTTGGTTCTTTCTTTTGTTCTTGTATATGTAGATGTTGTGTTTTAGCATGGTCTTCATAAAATTGTCATTGAAAATGACTGAAACATGTAAAGTACTCATATAGTTGTGTTTAGTTCATCTCTTAGTTGAAGGATTGCATTTCAAGATTGATCACATGTTTTGCTTAAACACCTAGTACTAATAGAAAATCTGTATAACTTTCAGTCATGCAACCCTCCTTCCCAATGTAATTACTCTTTTTCTTTTTTAACATTTTTTTCCACCACCATATTGATATTTTCTTTCAGGTAGTGGAATTGAATGACAAAGATGGGCAAGTGAAACTAACCTGCCTTGGACCCAATCTTCTTGACAATCAGCAACCGCAGTACACAGTGCCTCCAAATGTGTGGTTTGGTTCTTTTCCAACAAAGGACATCAGCCTTTCCCCTGATGGGACAGTGCTCAAAGCACCTCCAAGGGATGGTGAGACTCACTTCTCTCTTGTGGGCTGCACTTGTGCACCTGCCTTCCAATTTCAGGACTTCGAACTGGCAAAACGCTCAGAGCTTGTTTTACGCTTTCCGAATAGTGAGGCACTCATCTCTTTGCTCACCTTCCCTGAATGAAGAGAGGTCAAGTCCGATTTTCACTGTAACATAGAAACACTAGGCTTGCATTTCACATGTAATGCTTTGAATGATAATCTGAGCAGATGTTTTATGAACCTCTTTGTTCAACTTTTGTGTGTGTTGTATTAAATCATAATGAAAGTTAACATGCTTAGTTTCTTGAATTTTCTTTATCTGGTTAAATCTCATGTGGTAAGAACTTATAACTTCATTGCATACAAATATTCAATGCTATTTTCAGTCAGAAAAAAGGGCCAAGAAGCCGGACACTAAGGATCAAGAAATTTACACTGCAGAAACCCGGTAGCCAACACCAAGTTTCACGTCTAACAAAGCAGTGGTGAGCTATCTGCAGCAAGCTCCCAAAGAAGTACCACCTAGACCGTTTTTCACTCAAATTTGTTTAAATAAAACCCATAATCATAAGCATTTTAGTTAACCAAAGACGTTGGTAACTCAAGAATGCTGTCAAAACAATTATACCATCATGAACATGTTATGAGTAATTATTAGGTATTTTTGAAGTATAGCTAAAATATCGGTCCAAGCCTTTGCTCTATGAACTAAAAGCCTCACAAAAAATTTCATTTGAATCTGTAACGCTTCCATGTCGGGTTAGGTTACAAACCAGATCAAACACAAAACCAAACTCCACATAGCCCAATAGGTGGATCTAATTTTTATAAGTTCATAAGTTCATGAATGAAAAACATTCTATCTTATTAACTCAAATAATATAATTTCATAAATAATTTAGTTATTACTTGTTAGCATAGATTTGTGAAGGGATAACAAAATTTAGTACTATATAAAAAGAATAAGTTAATAAAGTAATTCGTGAACAAGTTCGAGTTTGTTAAACAAGAAAGTTTGGTGCTAAACTTTAACTCAACTTGTGTTTGGAATAAAATTAATAATGAACAATTCCAAACTTCTAAAACTTGGTTTGATTCAGCTCGTATCATTTACAACTTGTTTTGCATAACGTAGCAAGTTAGAATGAACGATGCTTAAACACCTAATACTAATAGAAAATCTATACAATTTTCAGTCTTGCAGCCCTCCTTCCCACTGTAATTACTCTTTTCTTTTGTAACATTTTTTTCCACCACCATATTGATATTTTCTTTCAGATAGTGGAATTAAATGACAACGATGGGCATGTCAAACTAACTTGCCTTGGACCCAATCTGCTTGACAATCAGCAGCTGCAGTACACAGTGCCCCCAAATGTGTGGTTTGGTTCGGTTCCTTTCCCACAAAGGACATCAGCATTTCCCCTGATGGGACAATGCTTAAAGCACCTCCAAGGGGTGTTGAGAATCACATCTTTCTTGTGCGCTGCACTTGTGCACCTGCCTTTCAGTTTCAGGACTTTGAACTGGCAAAATGCTCAGTGAGGTCCTCATCTCTTTGATTACATTCCCTGAATGAAGGGGAGGTGAGTCCGATTTTCAGTGTGACATGGAAACATTAGGCTTGCACTTCACATGCAATGCCAAGTTTAAATAATGATCAGAGCAGATTTCTCATGAACCTCTTCTGTGCAGCTTTCAAGATTTGGTGTATGTTGTATCAAATCATAATAATAGTTAACAATACTAAGTTTTCTGAATTATTTTTCTGGTTAAATCTCATGTGTTAAAAAACTTAAAGCTTGATTGCATACAATGGCATTTTTCTGTAAGAAAGAGGATCAAAAAGCCATCCACAAAGGATCCACAAAATTCACACCCTACACAAACCTGGAAGCCAACACTAAATTCCCTGTCTAACAAAACAGTGGTGTCCTATCTGCAACGAGCTCCCAAAGAAGCAATAGCTAGATTGTTTCTCACTCAAATCTGATTAAATAAAACTCATAAGCATCTTATTTCACCATCAAGATATCTGCAACTCTACAATGCTATCAAAACAATTAACCATTATGAGTAATACATAGGTACCGTCGAAGTATAGCTGGTGTGGTACTCCACGCCAATAGGTGCAAGTCATTCAATTAATATATATAATGGCAAATTAACTGTATTCTGAGTTTACCTAATAATTTTCCCCGTCTTAACATTGATCATTAAGAAAATATCAGAATAGGACAACTATACGTTCTATAATTAACTAAGGGGGCAGCAATAATTAACTAAAGGGGGCAGCAATAAAGCTTATAATTTATAACTTAATTGTTTCCACGACATTGGACCAATGAACAGCACTGTCTCTTGAACTGGAAAATCCTACATCTAAAACATTGGAAATGACAAGAAAATCGAGCATGCCAAGATATTACATAAAGAACTGGCTGCATGAAATTATAATGTGAATAACAAGAATAACCATCTTACACATGAAGTGAAATGATGACACCATAAAAAACGCGGTGCCAAATCAGCAACTCTTAATAATTTCAGACAAATTGTGTTCGATAGATAAGAAAAACCAAATGTAAGGACTACAAGAGACCAAATAGGGGGGAGATGAAGCATCATTGCCTCTAAGAGATCCAAAACTTGACTTCCCTCCTAGCCTTGGCGAATTAGGTCCTCATAACAGTTGCAACTGTTCTTTTGCTGCCCCCCCCCAGAAAGATGGTGTAAATCTGGTAAGCTTACCCTGCATCATTCATATTTAGGTCACTGCCGCACTAATATTTGCGACAAGGCATGACCTCATACCATGGCAGGATCAGTCAGTCAAAATCAAGGAACTCCATTCTTTTTCTCATGGAGCCCTTCAGATCTGTAGCATCCCTTTCTGCTTTCTGAGCCTGGAGAGAGAACATGCACTTGAGTTATTTGAAAGTGCAAAACACAAAAGCAATGAATTCTCAACCAACTAATCTTAGTAGTGCAGTTGAAGGATTCCACTCTTTAACCACATCAACACTTTTATAAATATATATACACACACACACACACATATGCATTTCGGGGGCTTATAGGTGAAAAATGTTGTAAAGTGGTTTCAACATTTGTAATTTGAGACTTTTGACTCAAGTGGATTACTGCCAAGACTGACCATATGTATTGCTGTTCTGCTGCTGCACATCTTTACAAAATATGCAAAATTCTCATTATCTTAGTATTGGATTATGGTGAAGGCAATTTTACAAGAAAACAATGAATTAATTACATGTACACAGGGCTAATGTGTATAGATTGGAATTAATGTTCAGTTTTCAAAGCAACCAAACACAATATACTACCAGGAACTTACCCTTTTTATCTCTGCTTCTGACACACGAGTCATATTTGGGGGAAGCTCTTCCTTATCCAAGTCCTAAAGAATGAGATATAAATTAAGAAAGTAAGAGGCTAAATTTTGCAGTAGTAGTTAACAACAGACAAGTCTCACAGCGTAATAAAGAAAACATTATACCAGCTCTCCAATTAAGACAACATTCTCCCCACGGATTACATATAGACCCAAGGGGATGTCACAATAAAGTTCGCCAACAATAACTCTATCACATGCATCTTGAAGAACAACATTAGCTGTGAATATGGAAGAGTACTAGAGTAAATTAAGGCTCAAAAAGAAACAGAAAGCATAAAAAGCATTAGAACTTAGCATGCTATTTGGATATTTTACCAAATTGATCAAAAGAACGTAGTATCCCCATGAGCTTTCGACCATCTCTCAACAAGACAAGAAGTTTTTCTGCAAGATATTTGAAATTTAAGAAGCAAAATAATTTATAACAAAGAGATTTTTTGATATCAATTAGATTGAATCTATGATGAATTCTAGATGATGCAGTTACAAAATGCCTTATTTGTACAATTGTTTGATTTCATACCAATGAAAAAGAAGGGGAGGGGGGGGGGGGGGGAGAAGGGGCGGCACACATAGAAACAACAGTGCTTGTATGGGTTGCATTGAAAAAACAAACAGTGAATGTGCAAGAATTTCAACATTGGGCAATAGAATTTTATCGTAAAAAAGTGGTGAGTTTAGACATTGGCAATCGTTAAAGAAGAGCCTACCATAGCACCAATCACAAACTGCTGTGTAGTGGAGCCCTCAATGTCTGTTTGAGGGAAATAGATTCCAAGAGTTAAAATTTGTTAAGCTTGACTAAGTGTAGATGCTCCTAAGGCATCCAGGTCCAGGTCCAGGTCCAGGTCAATTACTACTGAGTATAATTATGAGAAGTAGTTAAAGTTGCTTCATATTCATACTCTGCAGGTTTTTTAATTATAGAGATAGTATACCACCCAATGAGGTTACGAGTGCTTTCAATGGGCTTAAGCAATCATCCTTGAATTATTTTTTTCATTATGTTGAAGGTCATAATTTTAATGTCATTAGTTGAATTATAAAAGGAAGTCAACAACAAATGAAGCAACCATCCTTGAATTATTGTTGCATTATGTTGAAGGTGATAGTTCTAATGTTATTAGTTGAATTATAGAAGGAAGTTATGTCTAAATCTTTGAATTCAGGAGTTATATAACAATGCCTTAGTCCCAAAAATTTTGGGTCCGTTATGAATCCTCAACAGACTAAACGGGTCTGCCACATGTATAGGGACACTCCAATATCTATAATGGATCCATTCATTAAAAAAAAAAAAAAAAAAAGTGACTAAATTCGAGGCTTGCCTACACACACACACAAAGGGGAGAAGGGGAGGGGGGACTCTTTTTCCAAAATTAAAACACTGATAGAGATGTCAGACCTATACCACAATTGTTCATGGTTTTAGAACTACTTCGAAAACTATAAATTGCTATAACTACTAAACAGACATTCAAAAACGAGGCTTTTATTAATGGAAAAAGAAAAAGTAAATGGAATTCAAAGTTAAATGATATCTTAATCAAACCACAAAACACATCACAACCCCCTTATATCCAAAATTTAGTTATAAAAATAAAAAAAAAGAATCTCTAAATCAAACAGTAACTAAATACATAAACATATTTCATTGAATTCTATAAAGCAAACTGCACCCATATAAATAGCAATTGAAGGGAAAAAACTTTATAAAGATATCAAATTTCCAGAAATACATACAAAACAAATGTTAGTAGCAAATTATCAAGCAACCCATTTGCATTTGGCTTCAAATTCAACCTTCAAACACATATTCACACAAACCCAGAGAGAGAAAACGAAGGAAAAAGATAGATTACTGTCAAGATAGCTAGCAAGAGAGGTGGAGAGCAAGACATCATCAGGGCCAGCCCACGACATGGGAGCTTCTTCACTCACTCTATATCTATGACTTGAACAAATACCCAACACTCTTCCAATTCCAAAGACTCCTCAAATTGCATTGGCTTCCCTAAACCAACCCCTCAAGAAGTATCACACACACTCACAAACACGAACGAAACTCGAACCTCCACAAAATACCCACAACCACACACCCGAAATTCAACACAAACCCAACTCTCAGATTAAAGTCTTGTCACACTTGAGCTTGATAAAAGTTAGGTTTGGACCTTTCATCACCGGCTTTTGCCCAAAGATTTCACCTTTTTCAAAACGCACACACTCTCTTTCTCTCTGACACTGTAAAAACATAAATAAAGCTTGCTCCTTTGACCTTTGGTAATATATAATATATAATTTTAGAGGTTACACTGAATTCATAATAATAATATCGAAATTACCATTTATTCGGTTTAATGCGGTTTAGTAAAGTTGTTCTAGTAATGTTGTTTATATTTTTTGAAAATAGGTAAAAAAATGTATTAAAATATATATAATGTTATTTAAAAACTGAAAATATGAGTTTAAACACATGTATCAAACAGGCATTCTTGCCAACTATTTTCCCATTAAAATATAAAATAAAATAAAAACCTTGCCACATTTTAAGGTGTGATTGGATACTGCTTATTTTGCTGAAACTGAAAAATTATTACTGAAAGTACAGTTAGTTGAAATAGTACCGTGAGACTCATGAATAATGCCAAAAAGTACAATGGGACTCAAGAGTAGTAGCAAAAATAAGCTAAATAGTGAAATAATTTTAATTTTTCATCAACATCCTAACGCACACTTAGTACATTTCACTTCCTAAAGTTGTTTTTTTTTTTAATTTTTTGAGAAGGTTCACTTCCTAAATTTTTTTGGTCATAAATTAAGGAATACTATTCTCTTTTATATTCATGTTATATTCACCATTTTATAAAATATTCAAAATTAATGTTTTGATGCACGATTTATTTAAAAAAAAAAAAATATATATATATATATATATATACATATTTAAAATTATGAAAGTACATGTAAAAATATCATTTTCCTTAAATTAAATCTTTCCATTCGGTCTAGATTAATTGATTTTACATTTTTTATACGAAATTTTTATAATTATATTTTTTATTTTATCACAATTTTCCTGGTTATAATTTAATAGCTATGGTGGACTGTGGTGGGGATTTTAAATCTTAGTCGCTAAGTTGAAAATTCTAAGATATGTCAATAAATTATAAAACTTTGACCATCTTATCAAAATTTAGTGTCATAAAATTTTTTAAGTAATACATTTTGTCCTCTTAAAATTTGAACTAAAATAAAATTTTTAAATGATTTTTGGACAAAATGATAATTTCATTCAGTCCAAATTTTAAGATCAAATGCATGGGGGAGTAGGAGGGCCCTGGTTCAACCCGCACAGGGGTGCAACATGCTAGTATATATATTTTAACCATTTAAAAAAATAAAACAAACAAACAATCAAAACTACAAGATTGAAATTAAATTTCACCCTATAACAATCTTACTTGAGAACGAAAAACCTTCTATCCTCTATTATTATGTCTAACTAGTTGTGGACCATTGGATTACTTTCAAATCATAGAGGTTTGTGCCAAGATGACAATGAGATCCACTAGGTTTAGTCTCAACATTTTTACAATAAACTTTAAGAAGCAGGTGATTATTGATTATTACAAGTAGACAAAAAAAAAAAAAAAATTCAATGATGAATTTAAATTTAGTACTAATAACAACTTATCAACTAAGATTTATTATAAAAATATTATGAGCATAACACTTAAAAAAAAAAAAAATTTCATCTTTCCAACAAATATCAAGCACCATGCTACTATCAATTAGATGTCGACTTGTGGCTATTTAGGTATTGTCTATTCTCTATTACGGTGGGTAACATTTTGTTTTGGTGGATGCATGTTATTTAATTTTTTTATGGCGTTGTTGAATTCAATTAACACCGTTGGTGGACCAATCAATTGATTCTTGATATTCATTTATACTCGATGATAGATTTCTCACACAAAAAAACAAAGCAAAAAATATCGATGGTAGACATGAATATTATTATAAGATTTAAGGAAATATTATTTATTAATAGTCTTGCGGTATTCAAGTTCAGTCAGAGAACCTTCTCAAAAAAAAAAAAAAAAAAAATTTCAGTCAGAGAATTTCCCTAAAAAAAAAAGTTCAATCGGAGAATGGCATGTCAACGAAATTGCTGGCACAAATCTTTTATACCATGTAATTGCGTTAATCTTTTCTTGGCACCTATCCAAAAAATATATATTTTGGCAACAAAAATATTTAGTATAAATAGGTTTGTGTCAAATAGGTTAAAAAATCTAGCTCTCTTTTACACAATTAATAAAAGGGCGAAAAATCATTTTTTGCCTCTACATTTTCACGCGATTTTCACTTTGGTTCCTATCTTTTATTTTCACCACTTTTAGTCCCTAAAATTAAAAAAAGTGATCTCATTTTTGTCCCTACCGTCAGTGCCATAACGACAAAGTCCTAGGTGGCAGACGGAACAACGTACTAGTTGACGTGACGCAGATGTGGCATTGATATGGTGATTAAAATATTATTTGGCTTTTTTATATGTCACGTCAGTATTTTAATTTTTGCGCAAATTACAATTTACCCATTTGTGGTTTGGTCAAAATTTAAGTTGCCTACCTGTGATTTGAAATTTGACACTTTACCCACCTGAGATTAGCTTAGTTAGATTTCTATAATCCATCTCTGTTAAAAATAGAACTAAATATGTAATTTTGCTCCACTTTTATGTCTCTCTTCTCAAAAAACACAATAAACACTAGCCTCATCCCACGCGCTTCGTGCGTGAGATGAGGCTTTCTTTTTCTTTTTAGTAGTAGTAGCAAAAAAAAAATTATATATTTTTTTTTAATTTTGACAATCTAATTTATAAGTGGATAAATAAATTTGAAAATCAATAGGAAACTTCGCGCGTGAGATGAGACTTTCTTTTTTTTTTTTTTTAGTGGTAGTAGCAAAAAAAAAAAAATCAATGGAGAAATAATCCATAAGTGGATAAATAAATTTGAAAATCAATAAGAAAGTGACCTTATTTTTTAGGCAATATTTTAGTGGAAGTTAGGGTTATATTTTTACCGGATTATCTTTTAGTTTTGTCTCTACTTAAATATAGGAATGTAAGAGTATTTTAGAACAAAAAAAATCCGAATTGTCCTTTAGTTTTTTTTTTATATATATATTTAGATTTGTTTTTGGATAACGTGGAGTGTTTAACTTATTTTTCTATTTAAAAAAAAAACAATAAACGTATAGTTACTTTGAATAATTGGGTTAGTGGAAAAATGTTCCTATTTTGTAGGCAATATTTTAGTGTAAGTTATACATGTATTTTTACCAAACTATCCTTTAGTTTTGTCTCTACTTAAACCTAGGGGTGTAGAGGTATTTTGGAACAAGAAAAAATCCGGTCCAAATAGGGGAAGCCTCTTAAATAGTAGTATAAATAAAAATACAAGATTAAATAAGATAAAAAACTATTCATCAGAACACTTTCATCATGGAATTTCAAACCACAGGTAGGCAACTTAAATTTCGGTCAAACCATAGGTGGGTAAGTTGTAATTTGTCCTTAATTTTTTTTTGGGTAAATAACATATTTGGTCCCTATCCTTTAAGTTATTTGTTAGTTTGGTACCTGACATTTTAAATGTGTCAATTTGGTCCTTAATCTTTTGATATTGTGTCAAAATAGTCCTTACCGTTAAGTTTTGGATGAAAAATTCTAACATGATTAACGGTGGAATTAAAATAGGGTAAATTGCATATTTAGTCCTTATCTTTTACATTATATTTCAATTTAGTCCCTAACTTTTCAATTGTGTCAATTTGGTTCTTAACCTTTCAATGCCGTGTCAATTTAGTCCCTACCGTTATCTTGGATGGAAAAGTCTTACGTGTCAAACAGCTTAAATAAAAAAATTAAAAAAATGCCACATCAACTACAACCTAGACTAACACATTAATTTTTTTTTGGTTTAAAAGAGTAAACTTCAGTTTTTTTTTTTTTAGAAAACCCAAATCAAATCTTCAAAATTTTGCTTAAACAAGGGCAAACCCATCATGTAAAAGACTATCTCCCTAAAATCCCAAAATCCCTTCTCCTTCCTTCCGGCGGCGCCTCTCACTTCCAGCGGCATCAGGTTTGTCCCTCTCTCTCTCTCTCTCTCTCTCTCTCTAAGTAAACCAAACGACAATAGAAACATTCCCAAACCCATGACTCTTCCTCCACAGTTCCCTATACCCATTTCTTTGCTCCATCATTTCATCACAAAATTTTCTTTCACGGTATAAAATTTCTATTCTATCAAATCCTCATTAAGGAAAGTTGACTGTTAAGGCTGATCTTATTTTTGAAGAATACAGTACGACCTTAGCCATTATATGTGTAACTTCAAAAAATAATCCAAGACATTATTTAAGGTTTAGTAGTTTTAGTCCCTTTCACTTACCACTTCTACCCCTAAATCAATGCAGGTGAGCCTGATGTTGAAGATAAAGAAGATGATTGCAAAATCATCACTGAAAAAACAGTACTTGATCACATACGTGAAAAATTCAAAAACTTATAATTAAAAGCAGTATGGTGAACAAAATTGGGGCTCTCTATTTCCTTGTACCCAAAAATCTGTACAATTAAATTTGCATAGAACTGAACCTTCACGTTTTGGTCCATTCCAAAAAAACAAGAGATAAAAACCTGAGAGAAAGATAATACCATCGGCCCTCAGATAAACGACGACTCCATCGGCCCTCAGATCCAGTCATTGCTGTTAGGTGTCACCTTTCTCTCTAGAGGACCAAAACGTGATGAAATTGTGACTGTGACTTAAGAGATTTTTGTTGTTTTTTGAGGAAAGGGATTTTTTTGTTGTCAATAGACGTGAGCTAGGATTCAATTATCTGTTTTTTTTTTTTTTTTCTAATTTAAAATTTTGTTGACATTTTATAAAATAAAATTTAAAATGCTGACATGTTAGTTCAGAGGCAGATGATGTGGCAATTTTTTTTTTTTTTAAACCGTTTGACATGTCAGATTTTTCCATCTAAAAGATAATGGTACAAACTAAATTAACACGGCATTAAAAAGTTAGGAACCAACTTGACACAATTGAAAGGTTAGGAACTAAATTGAAATCTGGTGTAAAGGATAGGGACCAAATATGTAGTTTACCCAATTAAAATATAATTTTTATGCCACCGCGTGGGCTGCCACATGGGATTTTATAAAAAAAAAATATAACCAAAAAAAGCAAAAGCTCTACAAAAATTAAAATCACAAACATATTTAGGATTTAAAATTTGAACAGAAGAAAAATTCTTCAGATTTAATCTTAACATCTTTGGAGCTAATGGAACTCTTCAATTGGATTTTCTTTGCAGCTTCCTCCATAAGCTCTTTTCATTTATGTTTTTTTTACAAATTATTGATGTTTTAAGTGATTATTAGTAAGTAAAATATTGATGTTAATAATGTGCTTAAATAAAAATAAGTAAGAATTTGTCACATCAATAGTTAGTTTAAATAATATAGTGAGACCTATGAATAGTGTCAAAAAGTGCAATGATGCCCATGAATAGTAGCAAAAATAAGCTAAATAGTGAAATAATTTTAATTTTTCATCCACATCCAAATGCACACTTAGTACATTTCACTTCCTAAAGTTTTTTTTTTTTTTTTTTGAGAAGGTTCACTTCCTAAATTTTTTTGGTCATAAATTAAGGAATAATATTCTCTTTTATATTCATGTTATATTCACCATTTTATAAAATATTCAAAATTAATGTTTTGATGCAAATTTTATTTTTAAAAAATAAAAATATATACATATTTAAAATTATGAAAGTACATGTAAAAATATCATTTTCCTTAAATTAAATCTTTCCATTCGGTCTAGATTAATTGATTTTACATTTTGTACACGAAATTTTTATAATAATTTTTTTTTATCACAATTTTGTTGGTTATAATTTAATAGCTATGGTGGACCGTAGTGGAGATTTTAAATCTTAGTCGCTTAGTTGATAATTCTCAGATATGCTAATTAAATTATAAAACTTTGACCATCTTATCAAAATTTAATGTCATAAAAAATTTTAAGTAATACATTTTGTCCTCTTAAAATTTGAACTAAAATGAAATCTTTAAATGATTTTTGGACAAAATGACAATTTCATTCGGTCCATTTTTTTTTTTTTTTTTTATACAAGATAGAATTCTACTCTAGCCTAATCTAAGTGTATATGTGTGTGAAGCTCCCTCCTAGAGACTTGAACCCTAGCCCTTGCCTCCCATACCTCACAAGCACTTATACTTGTGGAGTGACCATCGCACCATGGGTGTGCGGTGGTCATTCAGTCAAAATTTTAAGAGCAAATGCATGGGGGAGTAGGAGGGCCCTGGTTCAACCCGCACAGGGGTGCAACCTGCTAGTATATATATTTTAACCATTTTAAAAAATAAAACAAACAAACAATCAAAACTACAAGATTGAAATTAAATTTCACCCTATAACAATCTTACTTGGAAACGAAAAACCTTCTATCCTCTATTATTATTTCTAACTAGTTTTTTTTTTTTTTTTTGCTGAATAAAAAAAAATTTCTAACTAGTTGTGGACCATTGGATTACTTTCAAATCATAGAGGTTTGTGCCAAGACGACAATGAGATCCACTAGGTTTTAGTCTCCACAACATTTTTACGATAAACTCTAAGAAGCAAGTGATTATTGATTATTACAAGTAGACAAAAAAAAAAAAAAAAACAATTTCAATGATGAATTTAAATTTAGTACTAATAACAACTTATCACCTAAGATTTATTATAAAAATATTATGAGCATAATACTTCTTTAAAAAAAAAAATCCCATCTTCCCAACAAATATCAAGCACCATGCTACTATCAACTAGATGTCGACTTGTGGCTATTTAGGTATTGTCTTTTCTCTATTACGGTGGGTGACATTTTGTTTTGGTGGGTGTATGTTATTTAATTTTTTTATGGCGTTGTTGAATTCCATTAACACCGTTGGTGGACCAATCAATTGATTCTTGATATTCATTTATACTCGATGATAGATTTCTCACACAAAAAAACAAAGCAAAAAATATCGATGGTAGACATCAATATTATTATAAGATTTAAGGAAATATTATTTATTAATAGTCTTGCTGTATTCAAGTTCAGTCAGAGAATTTCCCTAAAAAAAAAGTTCAATCGGAGAATGGCATGTCAACGAAATTGCTGGCACAAATCTTTTATACCATGTAATTGCGTTAATCTTTTCTTGGCACCTATCCAAAAAATATATATTTTGGCAACAAAAATATTTAGTATAAATAGGTTTGTGTCAAAATAGGTTAAAAAATCTAACTCCCTTTTAGACAATTAATAAAAGGGTAAAAAATTCATTTTCGTCTCTACATTTTCACGCGATTCCCACTTTGGTCCATATCTTTTATTTTTACCGCTTTTAGTCCCTAAAAAAAAAAAAAGCAATCTTGTTTTTGTCCCTACCGTCAGTGCCCTAACGGTAAAGTCCTAGGTGGCAGGCAAAACAACTTACTAGTTGACGTGATGCTGATGTGGCATTGATGTGACGATTAAAATATTATTAAAAAAAATATTATTTGGCATTTTTATATGTCACGTCAGCATTTTTTTTTTTTTTTGGTAAATAACATATTTGGTCCCTATTCTTTAAGCTATTTGTCAATTTGGTTCCTGACATTTTGAATGTGTCAATTTGGTCCTTAATCTTCTGATATTGTGTCAAAATGGTTCTTGCCGTTAAGTTTTGGATGAAAAATTCTGATATGATTAACGGTGGAATTAAAATATAATTTTTATGCCACTCAAGTTGCCATGCGGGCTGCCACATGGGATTTTATAAAAAAAAAAATATAACCAAAAAGAGCAAAACCTTTACGAAAATTAAAACCACAAACATATTTAGGATTTAAAATTTGAACAGAAGAAAAATTCTTCAGATTTAATCTTAACATCTTTGGAGCTAATGGAACTTTTCAATTGGATTTTCTTTGCAGCTTCCTCCATAAGCTCTTTTCATTTAATTTTTTTACAAATTATTGATGTTTTAAGTGATTATTAGTAAGTAAAATATTGATGTTAATAATGTGCTTAAATAAAAATAAGTAAGAATTTGTCATATCAATAGTTTGTAAAAATTTTGCAACTCTAACATTACTTAAATATTTGGAAAGTTTGCCAAAATTTATATTTCACACGTTTGGGTTCTAGGATACAATCAATTAATCAAGGACATAGCCTCATTGTGATCCTCACTTACGCTGATAACATTATTTTAACACGAAACAATCTAGAACAAATTGAGGAGATTAAAAAAATTTGGAAGAACAATTCCAACTTACAGACTTTGGGAATTTAAAATATTTCTTGGGCACACAAGTTTCTTGATTGAAGAAGGGAAGGGAATCTTCTTATCATACCACAAGCTTTCTTTTTTTAATAAAAAAAAAAGACAATTTTATTTCAAACCTTACATAAATTAATGGGTCTAAACTCTAAACCCGTAATCCTGTTATAAGGTATTCAGATTGCTTCAGAAACTCCAAATACTTTACTAGGTTCCCTTTTTCTTCTCTCTTAGCATTTTATATTGTTGGAGACACTTTATTATATTTTATTACAAAATTTAGGTGAAACTATTCTTTTGATCCTTTAATTATGTGTCATAACTCAATTTTTCCTTGGCCTCTTCTTGCTGTCAAAACTAACCGTAACTACCCAATTTTTAAATAAAAAAAAAATTTTAATAATAAGAACCAAAGATATTTACATGTCTTTTTTTTGCTCAAAAAAAGATATTTACAAGTCGAAATACTCAAATTTATAAAACAATCTTACTGACATCACTTGATTTTTTGAAAAGAAATGGAGCTAGAAACAACATTAAACTTTATCTCAAAAAAACCAAAAAAAAAAAAATTGTTCCAAAATTCTATAAAATGAATTAATACAAAATAAACACTTAACAAATAAGTTTGGGACTAAATTTGTGTGAGGGGTTGTACAAAATGCATGGTCACAAAGGGCAAACCGAATAGAAGCCACTCCTAGAGGGCACTAGTTAAAGTCTTAGAGACAGAACCAAGTGATATTAAAGAAGTCTATCTGGCACCGATGTCATCACCTAATAAGTAATGTCATCGATTGAGATCTAGTGCAATAACTAGGGGTATTGCACCATGCAATACCTAGGGGTATTGCACCATGCAATACCTAGGGGTATTGCACCATGCAATACCTTGTTAATGGTTCAGAGGAAAAGTTAAAAAGTTAACTATTGATATCAACTATTGGATCAAGATGAAATACTTAGGGAATTGCGCCTGATGCAATTCACCTACTTTCTCTCACAAATTTTTTTTTTATTTTTACTTTTTATCTTTCCTTTAATATATTTTTTTTATTGGTTGAGATTGAAAGTTACTTTATCAACTGTCAATCTTAGCTATGGATTACAATTACACCTGATCCTTTACATCACATTTAATATGATTTGGTATGTCCCTTCTAGGGGCAAACCAATAGTTGCTCATTTGTATCCTATTGACCCACACGTTTAATGACAAGCATCATTAACTCAAAAACCTGAGTTTAGGGAATACTTTAGTTTTGGGTGAAAAAAAAAAGAGAATAACTAGCTTGTATAAATAGGGTTGAACGATACGAGTATGAAAATGTAATCTCAAAAACTTAATAATAACTCATAACTTAAGCTCTCATTTATTGACTTTATCATCGGAGTGTCATTGATAATTCTTTTGGGATAGGGCCAAACTCACCCAAATATTTAGTATTTGTGTAAAAGACATTATCAATGGATCATCCCCGATCAGACGGTCTTCCCTTCTCTAAAGAATCTCACCTCACAAAATTTGTACAATCTATCCTAAGATTTATATGGGGAAAGTTTGTCACACTATTAAGAATTTGTGAGGGGGTGATCGACTGTTCAACTGAAGATTCGGAGAGTGAGGGGGGAAGCTACATCCAAGTAAGGGTGACTTTGGATGTTTTCTAAACTCTTTGCCAAGGAAGGATAATCAAGCTTGATGAAGGAGAGAAAATTCGGGTCAATTTCAGGTATGAACGATTACCAAATATCTACTATTGGTGTGGCTGTCTTGATCATGGAGACAAGGAGTGTGATCTCTAGATTCAAAGTAAGGGTACTCTCCAGACAACTTCCCAACAATTTGGGTCATGAATTTAGGCAATTCCGACTAGTTCATCAAGGAAGAATGCGGTTTGGTGTTTCGGGGTACTATGAAGATAGGAGGGAAAATATCTCGACACAGCAACGAAGGGCAAGCAAGTCAGGTCCGACTCAGGTGCCACCACCAAAAATAGTGAATCAAACATATAAGGAAAATTTTGATATGTGGGTGGATTTTGTGGAAGTTCCAAATTTAAAATCCCACGAGTCCACGGTTTGAAAAAACAATTCACCTCTTGTTTTCCAGGATCTCGAAAATAAAGGAGTTTCTTTTTCTTAGCAACTAAAGGATATTGATGATGATCTTGGGATTTATAAGGATCCCTTGAATTTAGCACATGCCGCGGTTACCAAAACACGTAAGGAAGCATCTCCACCATTTAATTTGGGCACGTTAGGGGATGACTAGGATGCAAGTCAAAGTATGTCACGTGCTCCAACTCTAGTTGCTAAGAAATCATGTCCTCCACTCCATCAAAATCATGCTACACCCTTTCACGATATTTCCAACACTTTGCAAGTATCTAATACCCTTGATGGCACTACCCAGGCCAAATGGAAGCACTTCTACCGCACAGTTAGTGGCACCTATCTCATCATAGATGATTTTGTTGGTTCCAAACAACCCATAGACATGGTTATTGATCATAGTAACTTACCGAGCAAGAAATTTCTGGTTTCACACATTGACAAAGAAAATTACTTTGTATTGGCGGAGGCTGGCTTCCAACCCCTCCAAGAGCAATGAGTTGTGTAGTTTGGAACTGCAGTGGGCTTGGGAACCAACTGGCAGTTCAAGAACTTGTAGAATTGGTGAAGGAAAAAGCTCCCTTTGTCGTGTTCTTAGCTGAAACATTGGCAGACGAAGCAAGGCTAGACTACGTAAAAGACCAAATTCGTTTTGATAAGAAGTTTTTTGTTCAAAGAATTAACAAAGGTGGAGGTTTGGCGTTGTTTTGGAAAGATAATATCAACATTGATGTAAAGTCTTCATCACTGAATCATATTGATGTTACAATCAATAAAAATTCTAGGAAAGACATAAATCATGGGATCTTCTTCGTCATTTACACGATCAAAACTTCTTAACCTAGCTTTGTGCCAATGGTGGCGCCACGTTATGGCCAGGGTGTTCCTAGGAACACCTGGACTGGAAAAAAAAATTATATATAATAATTAATTTTTTTTATTTGTTTACCCTTAAAAAAAATTAGGAACACCCTCAAATTAAAAAAAAAAAATTATTTGTTCTACCTTCAAGCAAAAAAAAAAAGCCCAAAAAAAATTGTAACAGAGCAAGTAGCAAGCCCACAGATTCTCAAAAAAAAAAAAAAAAAAAACAACAGATGGCAAGCCCAACATCAAGCCCACAGCAAGCCCAACAGATTACAGAGGTAGCAAATTCTCAACAAAAAAAAAAAAAAAACAAACAAACAAACCTAGCAAATCACTAAATCAAAAACCTCAAATCACTAAATTAGAAATCACTAAAGGCTAAAGCAAACCCTAAGCTCCCAGAATCTCCTTCACAGTCCCACTAAGATCCTTCGCCATAAACCTAGGCTTCATCACCTTAGCAATCTCGATGACATTGTCGAGCGAGATTTTACCGTTGTGCTTGATGTTCTTCGTCTTCTTTCGATCGCGCTTCGGCTCCTTCAGCACCTTGATGAGCAGCACGGTGGCAAAGGGCCCCACAGACACCTTGGCCTGAGGGTTCTGGACCATTAGCTTGATCGTTACGCGGAGGCCCTTCCAGTCCTTGGCGATTTCATTGGCTGTGTCTTCTCCGATCTTCTTCGAGGAGAGACCCAGTGGACCGATCTTTAGAGCGAGTGAACTCGCTGCTCTGACCTCACCTCCGGTGACTCGAGCGTACACATCAACCACCTGCGAGGGATCGAGCCTTGGAGGCATCTTTTAAGTCTCTGGTGGTGGAGCTTAGGGTTTGAGGAGCTTCTATGAAATAGCTATGGGGGCGTTGTGAAAGTGAGTTAGAGAAACTGTGAGGTATTTTATTTTACTAACTTCTCTCTCTTTTTCTCTCTCAGTCTCTCAGTCTCTTTCTCTTTATCTGAAATCACTCAAATGAAATGAATGAGAGTCTTTCTCTCTATTCTTTTGAACCGTGATTGGCTGAAGCTTTTAAATTTATTAATATTTTGCCTGTTTTTTGACTTTTTGAATTTGGCTTTATCTTATCTGTTGGTGTTGGTGTTGGTGAGATATTAAGTGCCTGTTTGGTTTGTAAATTGCCATCACTCAATTTTCACCACTCATCACTCATCACTTAAAATATCTCATTTTCCCAAACCCCACTATCACTCAGTTCTCATCACTTTGTTTAAAAAAAAAAAAAAACCAAAAGTCAAACATTGTAGATGATAATTACAAAAATGTCATTGGAAACTGAGTTTTGGAAACTAAAAACAATTAAAATGTGTTTTTAGTTTCCATAACTCATTACTCAAAAATTAGAAAATTGAGTGATGGAAACAATAATTAGAAACCAAGCCAAACAATCATCCATTTGTGGGACCACTTGTTTTGGATAATAGATCATGAAAACTGAGTGATATCACTCAATTTTCATGCAATCCAAACAAGCTCTAATTGTCTTTTAGTGTAATGTGTATTGTGATTTGTGATTGTGAAATTTTCTTATTGGAAGTTGGCTCTTGTGATTGGGGGCATTGGCTTGATTGTTGAGTGGGGTGGGGGTGGATGGACACATGGGGCAGGTGAGATATTTGAATTGGGGGAAGTAAATGCACATGAGATGTATGCTAGTGCAACTAATAAAAAATAATTTAATTAACTAATAATTAATTGAGGAAAGCAACTAATAAACAATAATTAATAATTTAATTAATCAATACATTATAAAAGACAAACAAATTAAATTATGTTAGGCTAAACAATAATTAATAATTTTATAATTAATGAAACAACAATATAACAAATTATAGTTTATAAAAGACAAACAAATTAATGAAATAACTAAACAACAATAATTAATAATTTTATTAATATTTCAAATGAACTTATAGTTTATTGTTTATTCTTTTGTTACCTTGAGAAAAATTCCTGGGAACTTATAGGGACACCTTGGGAAAAATTCCTGGAGCCGCTACTGTTTTGCGCCATAGATTTCAATGAGATCACCAAGCAATCTAAGAAGTTAGGGGGAAGATTAAGACCACACAACCAAATGCAAATATTTAGAGAAGTTTTAGACAAATGTGAATTTATGGATTTGGGGTTCAAAGGCTTCCCTTACACTTGGAGTAAACATTATCGTAGTAGGGTGTCAATTTGGAAAAGATTGGACAGAGCAGTTGCTTCGCTTGAGTGGTTTATAGAATTTCCAGGTACTCGAGTGCATCATATTAACAACATGACCTCTGATCATAAACTGTTATGGGTTGATTTATTAGACTTAGAATTACAGCGAAAGAAAAAATTGTTTAAGTTCGAAGAAATGTGGCTGGTTGATAAAGGTTGTGGTGAAATATTAGAAGGGGTATGGCAAGCTAGCTATCATGGGGCTGAAAATACAAAGGTGATTCGGAAATTGGAAAATTGTGAAAAGGAATTGACTAGATGGAATATGAATTATTTTGGCAATATTCAAAGAAAGTTGGAGAAAGAAAAAAAAAAGAAAAAAAGAAGAGAAAAGAAATAACACGGGTTGAGTGATTAGCTTTACAAGGAGGAGGTTCATTTTAGGTTGTGCAATTGCAGAAGGAAATAAATTTGCTTACATACAAAGAAGAGAGGATGTGGAAGTAGAGATCACATACACTCTATATTAAAGATGGGGACTGAAATACTCACTTTTTCATTGCTGAGCCACTTAAAAAAATCGAAAAAAACTGCATTGCTGGAATCCAAAACGAGGCCAATGAATGGTGCACCCAGCACGATTAGATTTCAAATAGTTTCTTGGAGTATTAGCAATAGTTATTTACTTTATCAAATCCAGAAGACTTGACGGCAGATTTAGATTCCATTCCTCAGATTGTAACCAAAGACATGAATGATATTCGAACAGGTTAATTTCAAGCATGGGAGGTTGAGGCCACTTTGAAATAGATGACTCCACTTTAAGCTTCGGGACCAGACGAAATGCCTACCCTATTTTATTAGAATTTTTGGGACTAACACTGCATTATATGAAAAGTCATAACTCGGGGAGTTCGGGTTTTATGGCTCTCAAGTTAGATATGAGTAAAGCCTATGATCGGGTTGAATGGTCTTTTTTGAGAAATGTTATATTGCAGATGAGGTTTAATAATCGGTGGGTGGCTTTAGTCAAGGAATGCATCACTTTTGTGACATATTCCATTTTGATTAAGGGGAATCCAGTGGAAACATTAAACCAAGTAGAGGTATTCGCCAAGGAGATCCACTTTTCTCATACCTTTTCTTGTTGTGCTCGGAGGGCCTACATAGATTGATACAAAAAACAGCTTGTCATGGTGATATCAAAGGTGTATCTATTTGTCAAAATGGCCCAAAACTAACACACTTGCTCTTTGCAGACGATAGTCTTTTGTTTTGCAGGGCAACCACCCATGACTGTCAAAAGGTTGGAGATTCTTTCTTCCTATGAATGGGTCTCGGGGCAAAGTCTGAATAGAGACAAGACAGCTCTCTTTTTTAGTAAATCCACTCCTATTGATATGCAAAATCAGATTATGGGTGATCTTGGAGTTACAGAATTGTAGCAATTTGAAGATTATTTGGGCTTGTCGCCATGGTGGGGAGGAATAAAAGAGCGAGTTTTGATCAATTGAAACAACGAGTATGGAAGAGATTACAGGGATGGGAAGGAAAATTTTTGTCTCAAATCGGAAGAGAAGTTCTCATTAAAGTGATTCAAGCAATCCTCACGTATACCATGAGTTGTTTTAGGCTTCCGGTCACTTTGTGTTATGAAATTGAATCGCTCATTTGGAAATTCTGGTGGGACAAAGGGCGAATAGAAGAAAAATCCATTGGGTGAAATGAGATGATATGTGAAAACATAAAGATCAACGAGGAATGAGTTTCAAGGATCTCACAATGTTTAATGAGGCCATGCTGGCCAAATTACCTTGGAGACTCCTTCATGATGACAATCCCCTCTTTTATAGAGTTTTAAAAGCAAGATTTTTTCCTAGAGGGTCTATTCTTGAGGAAAAGATTCATCCTCGGCCTTATATGCATGGAGAAGTATACTCAAGGGAAGAGATGTTATCTCTAAGGTTGAACTTTGGAGAGTCGGTGATGGGAAACAAATCAAAATATGGGGAGATAATTAATTACCATATAAAAATAAGGCCAAAACCACCTCACTTGTGTTGTATGGACAAGAAAACTCTTCAATGGCAGTTTTGATCAACCAATCAAAAAAAAGATGGCAAACTGATGTTATTGACCATGTGTTTGGAGCGGCAGAAGTAGAAGTTATAAAAAGCATCCCCCTAAGTTCATCCAGTCAACAAGAAATGCTAATATGGCCTTTTACTCCAACAGGCCAATACTTTGTCAAATCAGGTTATCGTTTCCTACATGAGGGTGCTACATTAGATTAGTTGACAACCCAAGAATTAGTTTTCAGGTAAAAAATGTATGGGGATTGGAGGTTCCTAACAGAGTAAAAAACTTCATCTGGCGAGCTTATAGGGAAGCTCTTCCAACAAAAGCCAACTTGTGTTGCAGGAAAATTGTCTAGGATGCATTGTGTGAAAACTGTAAGGTGAGGAATGAGGATGGTTCACATGCTATTTTCTTTTGTTCTGATGTGTAGGAGGTATGGAAATCGAACCCACAATGGATCTAGATCTCGGCATTGGAAGGCAAACCTATGATGGATACTTTACACATGCTTTCTCAGAGAACAAAGACACAACATTGCTGGCATTCGGCTGTATGGAACGCAAAAATTAGATTCGGTTCAAGGAAGCTACGTGTCCTTTGAACCAAATCCTCAACTTGGCAAAAGAAAGGAAGGCTGAGTTTCAACACACTCATCCAGTCATCCCGAAACTGCTACACAGAAAGCACACCAGGTGAAAGCCGCTAGACTTAGGTAGTTTTAAAATGAACTATGTTGGAGCTATTTTCTCAAAGCAAGGAAGAGCTAGAATTGGAGTGGTGATTTGCAACTCGAAAGGAGCTATTATGGCATCTCTGTCACAGCAAATTCCCCTTCTAGCAATTGTGGCTCAGGTAGAGGCTATGGCGACGAGAAGAGCAGTTGAATTTGCTTTGGAGCTCAGCATCACTACTGCAACAGTAGGTGGAGACTCTAACACAATTTACAAGAAGCTGATCAACTCAGATTTATCTTTAGCTTTACACGGACATTTGAATCAAGATGTAAACCTGTTAGTCTCTTCTTTTGATTGTATTAGCTGTACCCATATTTGTGTCTTTTTTTTTTTGATACAAGATAAAATTCTACTCTAACCTAATTTAAGTATGTATGTGTGTGAAGCTCCCTCCTGGAGCTTTACCCATATTTGTTGACAAGGAAATAATGTAGCCCATGGGTTGGTTAGATGGGCAATTAATTTGTCTGATTTAACTATCTGGATGGAAGATCTACCACCATACATTCTTCACGCTCTTTTGACGCTGATTACGCATTTTTAATTAATTGCAGGAGCAGGTTTCATTCTAGTGGCGGAGCTAGGATTTTAGTCTAGAGGGGACAAAATTAAAATACGATATTAAAAGTGAAATTTATCTAAAAAACATTAATCAACAATAATAACAAAATAAATAAACAATTGTAAGCAAATATGAATATATTTCATATTATTAAAATAAATAAACAAAAACAACAAATTCATAGCTACTAAAAAATTTACAAACTGATGGAGTAAAAATATAATTAGTGTTACTTAAAAAATATAATGAATAAATATTTGAAATTATTTTTTGTGATTGGTGACATGCCAATTTGTAAGACATAAGTAGTATGTAATATCTCTAGCATCATTCAAAGATAAAATGATCTGAAAAGTATCATAAATAGTAAAAATAGTGTAAATAATGATATAAAAAAAAAGTGAAATAGGTGGTTTGGTTATTTTCAAGTTTCAACAAGTAGAAGTTTTTTTTTTAATTTTTTTTTCCCTCCATGTGACTACTAATACAAAAAAAAAAAAAAGAACCAACCCCCCCCCCCCCCCCCCCCGCGGCGGCGGGCGGGCTCCGCCAGTTCATTCTCGTGGAAAAAAAAATGTTGAACCATTAATTAATGACCAATAATCCATCACTTATTAAAAAAGAAAAGAAAAGTACAATATTGACCGTTAAAGGAAAAACTGTTTCTCAACATGTCAGATCTATTGGTGAGGATTGAGTAACCTGTAAAAAAGCGAAGTACCATTAACGAACACTTGTGACTGTGCACTAGTTCCATCCATGTTCTCCAAATCTCTCTCTCTATCACTATCAGCTTAGCTCCGTTGTGCTGTGACAACGCAAACTCACTCTCTCTCTCTCTCTGACTCTCTTTCTCATCTAATGGAAAATGTCAGCTTCTCACACTAAGGAAACCCCATGATGTAAGTTCCATTGCCTCTCTCGTTTGATTGTGTTTGAATGTGAAGTTTTGATTTTGGCTTTTGGATATCATTGTTTTGATGATTTGAAGTATTTGATCTGTACTTTTAGCTTTTTTTCTCAACTGGGTGTAATTCAATTTTAGTGTTTACGAGCTTATTTATTTGTATGTCTTTCTAGTCTCGATAATCTGATGATGGTCCAGTTCATTGTCAAATAAATCATATGCCTTTTCTCGGCATCTTGTGGGCATTGAATAGGTTAATTGCATTATGTGGAATTTAAAAATGATTACTTTGTGTTCAATGATAGCATTTAAAATGAGTCTATACATTGTTGTGAATAACTATTTTACATAAGCGCGTCTTAGGGAAATCGATATCTTGTTTGGAAACAATTTTGGTGATCTGTTGATACAATTTTCTCCCGTGTTTTGCTTTAACTATATGTGAAGTTATCTTCTGTTAATGCATGTAATTGAAGCGTTTCAGTCAGGCTTATTTCTGCAACACTGCAGTTTAAATTTGGTCCTGCAGCTAAGTCATGCAAGTCAAACATGATTTCTTTAGTCTGTTTCTTGGTATAAACTAATATTAGGGAAAATGGCCACAATACTAAATGTTCTGTTTGATCTATTTATTCAATAAACTAATTTCTTGCTATTTTGAAATTTGAACGGAAAAAACTTTCAAAGTTAGGAGGATAATCTTCTTCACGCTTGCAAACATCTTACCCTCTTTCTTGTTTGGGATATGCTTTTTGGACAATAGATGGCAACTCTTCCACCATCACTTGCAATACAGTCCTACTATTTGAAGTGCGGAATCAGTGATGTTTCTAAATCGTCACCTGCCTGTCATTATATGTATAGAAACCACATCAGATATGGCTTTGAAAAAATGGATTTGGAAAGAAGGCCAATTTGTGATGAAGTTTCACAGCATGTGGTGAAATCTTCTTGTCAGCATATTAATTCAAATATGCTGTGAATATTGAAGTTTCATCATTACAACTACAAAACAGCGATGATAGACTTATATCAAGTTAGGGCAGGTACACAGCTGATTCGTCAAGTTTCATACCTCTGGATGTTCAAAGTTCAGTTCCAGATTCTAGAACCTCAACCAGTGAAACCCCATTCATACAGACCTCTGCTGGCAGGTTTGCACTTGAGTTAGAGTTTGAAGCAAAACAAATTCCCTTCTATCTCTCATTTATTTTAAAATTACCATCAGATTCTGGCTCCGGTGACTCAGAAATTAGAAGTCATAGGAAGACAAAATTTTGTGTGCCAGTTGGTTTTCGTAAAGGTTATCCAGCTCCATTGGGTCTCTCCTTTTCACTCTTTTTCCTCATTGGAAGAGATGGGCAG
The DNA here is from genome assembly GCF_040712315.1 of Castanea sativa. Lineage (NCBI taxonomy): Eukaryota > Viridiplantae > Streptophyta > Magnoliopsida > Fagales > Fagaceae > Castanea > Castanea sativa. Next base: position 1,922,230 of record NC_134019.1, on the reverse strand, counting down.
AAATTGATACAAAATTTTGTAATGATGTGAGAAATTTTTGGAGGGGTGAGGGTCTTCTAAGTGACCTTGCGACACGGCTTTGTGGGAGTGGGGACATTTTTTCAGATGGACGAGGCCCAGCATTCTCTTTCAATTTCATTGCTAGAAATTTTGGATTAACTCTTGTGGACTTAGTCAGCTTCAGTAATGATGCATTAGCTTCACAGTTAAGTTGGAATTGTGGGGAAGAAGGACCTACAGATAACACCACTGTCCTTCAAAGACGGCTTAAAAAAATCCGTAATTTTCTCTTTGTCCTGTATATTTCATTGGGTGTTCCTATTCTTAACGTGGGAGATGAGTGTGGCCAATCTTGTGTTGGTTCCCCTGCATATAGTGATAGAAAACCTCTTGATTGGAATACTCTAAAACGGGTTTTAGTATTCAAACCTCGCAATTCATCTCATTTTTGAGTTCGTTGAGAATTAGGCGAAGTGATCTTCTTCAGAAAAGGAATTTCCTGAAAGAAGAAAATATTGAGTGGCATGGAAGTGACCAGTCTCCTTCTAAATGGGAAGATCCATCCTGCAGATTCCTGGCCATGACATTGAGGGCTGATGAAGTGGAGAGCCATTGAACTCTGAATCTTCTTCCCATGTAAGGAGGCATTATTTATTTATTGCTTTCAATGCAGCTGACCATTCAGAAAGTATCATTCTACCCCCACCTCCAGAAGGGATGTCATGGCGCTGTTTGGTTGACACAGCTCTTCCATTCCCAGGGTTTTTTTCAACCAGTGGTGAACTTTTCCTGAGCAGATGGCAGAATCAGTTGCTTATGAGATGAAGTCTCACAGTTGTGCTCTATTTGAAGCTAGCAGCAGCCTAAAAAGTAACTGAAAATTTCCCATACATACTCTTCCCCTTCCACAATGCAAAGTTAGTAACTGTGAGAAGTTGAACCCCTTTTGTTGTATAATAATGTAATAATAAAATTGAAGTGCAGCAGATCATAATGTTCTTTTAGTAGTCAATAGCTGCTGAAAAAACCTGTGTAAATTCATTAATAAGAGTATTATTTTTGTCTTTACCAAAGGATGTGACAATTATATTAATCCCATTTAGTTTTATGTTAAAGATATAATTTTTTAAGCTGCTTCAAGTGATTATGTCTAGAAATTAAGCATGGACATGCTTGGGTTAAAGTGGTCTCACCAATGTACACAGTTCCAACACATGTTCACAATCACAGATGGTTGTATGTTATGTGGAAAAACCGATTTAGTCAACATTTAAAGGTTTAGTCATGCAAACCTGTACTTTGGAGGCAAAACTTCAATTCTATGCAGCAACAGACCTTTTCTTTGTTCAATTTCTTTTCCTTTGAAGAATTCTCAGCCAAAAGAATTGAATATTGGTTGCCTGTCTGGTATGCTTGGGTTCAGTACACACCAGGCGAATCCATACATATTTTCTCAATAGGCCCAATGAAGGGCAGTGCTCTCACCAATGGGTTTTGTTTTTCATTCCATGCGTGTTTAATTTGGTTTTAGCAGAACTGTGTTTAGTTTAGTGTATGAGGATGTGTTCAGTTTTGTGTGATCAAATAAAGCTCAAAGTGCTGAACTAGGTGATGCTTTGTGCTAAAGTGAATGATTGATGTGGCATGAACATAAACTACATAGTGAATGCCCCTAGATTAGCTGGCAAATGGTTTTGTCAGGTGGATTTAGTTGTCAGTTGGTTTTATTGGTTAGAGGCAAGCTCTTCTTTAGAAAGGTTCCAATAAATGAATAAAAGTGAATTTGATTGGAGAGGATGATTTAGAAATTCTCTTTGCTTTTGCATAATTAATCATTAGGCAATTGAAGCTTATTTATTAGATGAAGCTTGAAAAATGTAGTACTATATAAAAATTGCAGATGATGGTTTAGGAGTTTTGATTCATTACATGCTCCTTGTTAATCATGATACAGTAAGCACTCAAACATAATTTGTTACTAGCATTTGTGTTGTAGAGATGGTGTAACATCATGGAACCTCAACTTTTATTGTGGGGGAGTTTGGAATGGGCCATTGATTGTCACATCCACTAAGCTCTGTGAACTCTTTAAGAAGTGTGGTAGAAGTGACCACAGCTTTATTCCTTTAGGCTTATAACAGAATTTCAAATAATGAAGAGATTTACAGCTGAACAATGCTGTTTCTGTTTAACTTTACCATGCCACGTGTCTTACTTAACTATGTTTCAACTGAAATGGTGTCGTTTAAGTCTGTTACAGAACTCTTCTCTTACAAAACTGAACAGAGAATTTGCTTTGTTTAGAGTACAAAAACAGAGCATTGCAATGCATTAACACATGGACGACAATTTTGACTACTATGTCAAATAACCATAATACCATAACTGACAGATAATACTTAATACATCATAACTTAAGTAAACAAACTAGAAAGTTAAACATAACAAGGAAACTCTTCTCACATGAACCCGCTAGACTATACTACATAAAGCTAGCTTTAATTCATTACTAAAATTCACTTTTCTTCAGCTTTGTCTTCTTCTTCTTCATGGATAGGCACAGCTTGAAGAATGAGGCGACCACCTTTGCTATGAGGCACAATACACAGCACAGCACTTGAGCTCAACAGTGGTGGGAAACTACTACTCCTACATTCTTCATCATTCTTCTTTGATGAAGAAGATGAAACTTGCTTCTGCTTTTTTTGAGAATTCTTTTCAGTACTAATTTTTTTGTTTTCAGGGACAACCGCACCTGTATCATCACCTAAGATTTCTGCGGTAGTGTGGGAATTGTTGTCCGTTTTAGCTTGGAGGAAGCTCCAGCTGCCCAAGTTTGGCTCACTTGAGGACATGTTTTCACAATGGAGATGTGAAGAATGCAAAGAAGAAGATAGGTGAGTTGAGACTTGAGAGAGAGAGAGAAACAGAGGCCTGAAATTTATAGTGAAATTTGCTAATCTTTCCTACATTGAGGCTTTGATTGCATAACAAAAATAGTCAAATTGCCTCAATCTTCTCAAGATTGGGGGGCTTTGTTTGCATGGACAATAATAGTAATTACCCACTAACTCAATATTCTTCTTTAGTTTGGTTCATTGAATCTTTAACTTGATGTTAGATGATCGTGTTATATAAGTTGTGTTCAATTTAATACACACCCTTGCACTTGTTACTTTGATTAAAACTGTCATTTTGTTTTTGTTTTTTTGAAGTAGTAAGTTTTATTGGACCTCTCTGGTTGATGCTATGCCTTCTAAAGTTAAAAGAGAGATTCTATATTCTTGTTTAGTATCTTCCATTCCAAAAGGAAAGAAAAAAAATATATAGATTATAATTTTTCATAATACCTTTTTCTTGATGTAAAATATTTTCTTGTCTTTGTTGGTCATTACTTAATTTCTATTGCAACTTCCTAAGTTCCATGTGTTACATCCATCTGGAATCAAAGCATGATGTAGCCTTAATTGCAGAACCTCTGTAATCAAGATTATAAAAACAATTCTTGTTATGTTAAATCCTAAGTCCTAACGCTGTAGAGATATTTGAGTAAACTATAGTAAGCAGTTCAAAATTCAATTGCTTAAAAACATTTTTATTTTAAAATTTAACTGAATGATAATCATCTCACATGCATGTCCATTTGAGTTTGAAGGCATCAAAGCACTGTTTTCATAGTTTAGTGATGTGCATATTTTTAATCTTGCTTGGACAATCAATTTTCTGGTTACATTCATACAGACAATCTTTCTTAGATTGAGGTTTTGTTGCATAACAATAATAGCAAGCTCTAACTCTCTATTATTGTAACCCATCAACTAAAAGCAATGACCAGCCATTGCTATATATTGCCTCAATTTTCACAAGGTTGGGGCTTTGTTTGCATGAACGACAATAGTAATGAACCACTAACTCAAATATTCGTCTTTAGTTTAGTTCATTGAATCTTAACTTTTGGATGATCATGTTATACAAGTATTGTTCAATTTAATTCACACCCATGCACTTGTCCTAATTTGCTTGGTGATGGGGGAATTTGATGTCAGTGTAACGATGCATGAAGCAATATGGTTTTGAGAAGGGTAGCTTTTGTGATTGGAAGACTGTTTAACAGCTAAGAAGATGGTGATAATATTCTTATATGTGGATGTGGTGTATTACTATTATTTTTGCTTGCATAACAATAATAGCAGGTTTTAACTCTCTATTATTGTAACCCATTATCTAAATCAGCCATAGCTATAAATTGCCTCAATTTCTCAAGATTGGGGCTTTGTTTGCATGAAAGATAATAGTAATTAACCACTAACTCAATTATTCATCTTTAGTTTGGTTCATTTAATCTCGACTATAAGTTGTGTTCAATTTAAGGAATGCAAACTCATGCACTTGTCTTTATTTTGCTCGGTGAAGGAAGAATTTGATTTCAGTTAGAGATGCAGCAATCTTGGTTATTGGTTTTGAGAAGGGTAGCTTTTGTGAATTAATCTTGGGACAATTAGGATAATTTACAGACAGGAAAATACCCTTTCAGCCTCAAGTTATAGGCCTCATTTTTGGTCAGCCACTAATAAGTTCAATATTAGATGGACATAAGCCCAGTCAAGAGAGGGGAATTGGGATTGTTTTTATTTTTAATGGGCAAAAGATAAGTCCACTCGATACTTCTTTCATTTCCCCTACCAACAACCCACCCACCCCCTTATTTTTGTCATGTTGATATTGCTTGCTTCTTCATATGTTAATACTGGAGAGATAGGCATTGTCTTAGTTGCTTTGGGTGCCACTACAAATTTTAGCATGAGTTGGCAGTGTTCTTATAGCAGTGAAGAAGTAACCACTACTTGAGTTCATTGTATCGCTGTACTTTAACTGCATGAGATTTGCACAGCTGCAAGCTTTCATGTATTTTTCCAGTTTGGTTGAAGGAAACTTATATTCATTGAAAAAAGAAGAAAAGGAAAGGAGAAGAAAACTCTAATTTGAAATTGTGCACAAAAAAACATAATTTCTTTTATAGATCAACTGTAATATAAGCGCACAAAGGTCCTAATAAATACAAATGCTACAATAAACCCGTGAACAACATACAAATGTAGCAAACTGGGATTACAAAACCCCATATTAGCAATAAAAGGGACAAAGTATGGCTACCATTTCAAATTTATGGCCAGGTCCAGCAGTGATTCTACTTGGCGTATGGCTCTTTGTTTCTCCTGTTGCTTCAACCTACTCGCAACAGATTCAGGATCAAACGAATCTTGTCCATGTTGTGCTTCAGTTTGTTGATACCAGACATCTTGTAGCAATGCATTAACCTCTCTGACAAAGTCTACCCTTAAAAGTGTATCATCAGCTTCAAGTGGAGGTCGAAGTGGCCCTGATGCTGTTGGGGAAAAAGTAAGCCGTTATGAAGTCAAATCAAACACAAATTAATTTGACCAATAGGATATAGTGTTTATATTAGATCTAGTTGTGACATATATCATCTGCTCCAAAGTTGAATGAAGCAATCCCAGACTGGTTAGTTTTATCTTGAACATTAAGTGATCTCTCATTAGAAAAATATTCCATTATCTTGGATATGATAGAGCCATGCTTTTATTTTACCGCCCAAGAAGGAGAAATGCGAATGTTCCTCTAATTAGTCTAGGTACTTCCTACAATCAATACCAACTCCTATAATTTTTCATTCTGTGCCTTCACAAAAAGAATGGTTATGCGCTTGTCCCTACATGCAGAGATTGTCCTGGTGGCCTGATGCCACTCCTGATTCCTTGAATGTGTGCATGCAAGAGAGGTTTCTATGAGATTGACCAATATGTCATTCTATACCCTTATAGATTTCTTCAGTACAGCTAAAAGAAAAGGAACCATCATACAGATGAAAAAGAAAAAAAGAAAAGATCCGTGAGTTCTACAAGAAACATGCTAGTTGTGGCTATCATGTAGTTTGATCAAAGCCATAGGAAATATAATTTGTATATTTGCAGCATACCTTATCAATGTCAAATCCTGCTGAAACAAGAATGCTAAATGGTCTTAGCAAGGTGTCAACCATGCGTTTTTTGCATTCCTTCATCCAGCCTTCATCATCAAACCCATCATGCATATTCAAAAGATTGTTGAGCAGTCTCATGGCAGGAGTAGCCTCCCGTTTCAAAATCTCAGTCTAAAATATTAAGTAAAATTCAAAGCTTATAATTCTGTTTTCTCCCAAGTAAGGCAACGAAGAAAGGAAACTACAAAATGAAAAGGGCCTAAAGGAGTGTCACGGTGCAAGATGTGCTAGGCTGGAATAATTATGTAAGGATTCTACTAAAAATCAGCACGATTTCAGACAAGATTTAACAACGTTCAGCATTTGGTTTTGAAAGTTAAAACCCATGTGTATTGAAACAAATGAATTTAAGCATGGCACTATTAAATGAAAAGTAGTGTATACCTCAACCCTTCTATATAACAGATCAAGACTTCTTATAGCATCCTTTTCTTCCTGGAAAATGAGATAAATATCTAAATCAACATTAGAGAGAGAGATAAAGAGACTGCATATATTAAGTTCTACTGAACTCATACTATTAAGATTTACAAGGAACAAAAAAAAAAAAAAAGGACAAGGCAAAGCCTTATGCTAAAAAGGAAAAATAAGTTCCCAATTCTTGCCTTAAAACAAAAATACAAATTAAGAGGACTTGAGCATATTTATTTGTTAGACATATGTAGTAAAACCTATGAATAGTCAGCTAACAACCAACTGCTTTACCATTGAGTTGTTGAGGACCAATGAGAAATTAGATATTGATTTAAATTCCCTTTCTCAACCCATGACCAGTATGAGCTTGATTTTCCTTAAGTTACAGGTATTGTGTTGGATATCAGATTGACATTGAAGGTTCAATGGTCTATAATTTCTCTATTTGTTTGATACCTTATTTCTAAGTAAGAGAAACCTCCTAAAAGAAGACCTTGAGCTTTCTTTTTCTCCAAATAATCATAAGTAATATGCGATTTAGAGTAACTTTGTCATCTGAGTCCTTAATCAACATGGATGCCTTGCTTATAAGAAATAGCTAATCATAGTAACTTCATCACTTTTCCTTCATGAGAAATATTAGTTGTGAATTTGATACTCATAAATTCCAGATTCTAACCTATGATACATATTATTTTCTTCAAACTCGTGTAAAAACAAATTTTCTATTAAATAAAAAAAAATAGAATAATAAAAACAAAATTTGGTTCTATAAGTATTTACAAATCTTTGAGACTTATGAAACTAATGCTGAAATGCCATAAACACTCCTACACCTATAGAGAAATTAATAAAGGCAGCCATCAAGTTTGAACATTACAATAATCAGTGATTGCAAACATTTACATTGGCACACTAAAAAATGTTTGCAAAACATTACACTACAACAACATTGCATTAAAAGAAAAGATGCCACACAGAATTTAGAGACAACAAAAGACTAACTTACGTCGCGTCTAGCAAGATCAAGGCGATTCCATATGACCATTAGAACAAGTTCATTGAGTTCTCCTTTCTCGGCAGCTTTCTCAATTTCCTGCACATAAGAAAGTTAATCAATAGTCACAATTATCCTACATGAATAGTTTGACTCAACTTCCCACTTATGGAAAATGCTACAAGCTACAAAGGATGTATGAGTATGGACAGCAACGAAATGAGATGTCCTTAGATATAAGACATAAATATTTCCTTCATAATGAAAACAAAAGCAGCCAAAAAAGGAAAAAGGAAAGGGCTTTTACTTTTCAGAAGGACTTCTATCAACCCATGTGTATGCAGAAAGCACTCTTTAGAAATGAACACATTCTCATAATTTTAAAGTCTTAATCTCTTGACAGATTAAGCAAATTTGTGAGGCTTGAATACTGTAATTTATGATCACCTCCTCAACTTCTTCAGCAGCTCTGATCAAGCTCGAAACCAATCTCCATGCTTTTCTGACATCTTCTTCCGGATACCCTTTCAAGCGTGTGCCAATTTCTAAAGGTTACATGAGTTCAACATAATAAGAATGTGGGTTTTACATTTAGGCAACATATTGTCATATACAGAATGCACACGATGCCCCAAAACCCATCAATCAGGACCAGTTATCCATTCAATTGAGGGAGTGATCATAATCTGAACAAAATATTTCAAGAATTAAGAAAATTATAACATTGGATTAAGCTATATATGAAAGTAATAAAACGGGAAGCAGTAATGCTACAAATTAAATTTAATTCTGGAGGACATGGACAATGCAATATAATTCAAAATCAATTTTCTTATAACTGGTAATAGGCAACTGTGAAAAGAGGTTCGTCTTTTTAACCTGCATGTCAATTGTAATTTCACAAACAATAAACTCAGATTGCTCAATTTGTAAGCTATGAAGTCATTCCATTAAAGCTGTTATAGAAAAGCATTTCCAATTGACTGATATTGAGTCAAGCCTAACTTCATAAGCTATTCTAATATTTTTCATAGTAATAGAGGCTCAAGTGTAACATGACCCTGCATGATGTAATTTTGCACACATAAATCTCAAATATGTGATTACTGTCAAAACAAACCAAACCATTTATTGGTGTGGTGCCAAATGATTCCAACACACTCTATTACTGTAATTAATTTGTATTAAAAATTCCAAAACACTCTAGTCAGGACTAAGTGTAGCAGACAGTGGGCCTTTAGTTATCAGCTCGAAAACAAATCAAGAAGACCCACTCTAATAAATTCCTTTAGCACAGTTACACACGGAGACTGCCATTAACCATTTTACAAACACTATACCTATGTATATATATACACACACACACACAAATTAATGATTTAGTGGCATATATGGGAAATCTACCATGGACCCATCTCAGGAAATCAATAAATTTGAATACCCAATAATCAAAAAAGAACAATCATCCAGTCAACATAGCAAAACAAGAAAAATAAGAGACACCCATTTAAGAAAAAAGTGAAAAGAATGCCATAGCTGATGCATATTGACAACTACATACATACATACATACATCATCATAATACTCCTTTGGAAGCTCATCTATAAGCGGCTCATCCTTGTTCATACACCGCCTCAGAACTGGTTATCAAATCCCAACCAAAGAACCCAAAAAAAAAAAAAAAAAACACTTCAAAATTAGCAGATACTAAAATTAGTGCTAACGCATTTGCCTCCATTTTCTGTTGAGATAGCTAGAGAGAGCTCAGTGGGTCGGAGATGTTAATAATGGAGAATGTAGTTTAGGCATGTACTTGGCCCAAGACTTTCATCACACAGAATAGGCCCAAGCACTTAGGCACGTACTTGGCCCAAGGGTAAAATAGAGTCAATATATTCACATTTTAATCATAAAAGTAATATGTCACTTTCTAATTGCAACAACATTATTTTCCCTAACAACATCATTTTCCCTTTTTGTTCACTGCTTATTACACTATTTTTATTATGCAATGGTCACAGAAAAACATGACAATAGCTGTAAAAATTAAAAAGTGTTGTATCCTTAAACTTATATAGTATTAGTAGTAAGTAAAAAGAATAGAGTTATGTTTTAATTTAAAAAAAAGTGTTATACTCACAATATTTTCATAAGTTTTCATAATAAATTTTAAGTAGCAAGTTGTTATTGGTTTTAACATGAACATATCACTAAAATTACTTTCTTATCACTTGAAATTTATTGTGAAAGTGTTGTAGATATAATATTTCTCTTAATTTTATTTTTGGATGTTTGATAGATGACTCAAGATTATCATCTTTCATCATCTCCATGAAATGAAATTGTAGAATAAATTGAAAATTTACATTTAAAAAAATTATGTATGATATATATATATATATATTTAATTATGCATTAGAAAATGAAAAGTCAAATTAGATAATTTTTAGAAAGAAAAAAATATGCATAATTTAAATAAAATTTGTTTAAAGAAAAAAATATGCAACTGGTCGGGTTTAAGATTTTTCTAATTAAAAAAAAAAAAAAAAACAAACAAATCCTTCAAATATTTCATGTTAAAATTTCCGAATTTCATCACAAATACATCCTATTTCTTTACCTATAATAAAAAGAGTGAAATCAAGCATCCAATTTGTTGAGCACCGTAGCTAATTACCATCGTGTCCTTGGACTTTGAGAGTTTTGTGATAGCTGAGTCAAGTGGATGTGTGTTTATCCTCATCAAGTAGCTGAATTTCGTTTAGGCACAATAATTAAATAAATATATTTGAGATCGATCTCGCAGTAAAATTTGACTTCGATGGAGTGTTTCTATTTCCTTTCTATGTTTTACACACAGTACTATGAAGAAACTTTTTGTTTGTAGAATTATAGTAACCATTTTGTTAAAAAAAATTTAGCAGAAAAATAAAACATTAATGTTTACTGTTTTTAAGGTTAACAGGAAGTCTTGAGTCGTTATTCGTTAATATCAATAGCGTTGCTTCCGTTAGTAAATAGGAAAAATAGGGAGAGAAGCACACATGGCTAATTATCATTTGTGAAGCATGAAATGGAGCATAGCAAATGGTTTGGAGTATTTTTATTCTTTTTTATATAATAATAAATAATTAATTACAAACGGTAAAACTTAGTTACAAGGTGTCCTTAAATTCAACAATGTCATTGCATTGGCCAAAGGCCTTATAGTTGAGTTTAATTTTCCTTATAAAAGATACCACGACTTTTTCCATACTAATTGATACAATTATATACTATCTTCGTCCCAATTTGTTTGTTTTATTTGAAAAGTCAAACTTTTTAAGAGAACATCATTTATTGTCTTGTCTGCCTTATAAAATTGTATAAATTTCTAAAACTACCCTTAAATAAATTTATCAAAAAATAGTTTTGAAAATTAAATATAGGTATAATAGGAACATTAGTAAATTAATTACTTTTTTTTTTAGAAATATGACAATATTTTGAGACATTCCAAAATGGAATAAAAGACAAACAAACTGAGACAGATGGAGTATTTTGATTTCAATTGTAAACCCTAAAAATAGAATAGCTAAAGATGTGGACCTAAGATTTGTCAAATTACAAATTTTCTATCACACCTCAATTATCATAACCCAGAACAGGTTGAGCTTTTTGGGAAGCCTAAAAGTCTCCATCACTTTAACTTTTTGAGCTTTTTGGGAAGTCTTGAGCCTAAGAGCATTACCTGATAATGTGTCAAATGCCAACTATTTGGCATTTGGTACACCAAACACCAAAAAACCATTTTCATGAAGTGTTTTTAATCCTATAAATTTTGACACATGTGAATAGTATCGTTCCAAAGATGGAACGGTATGGACAGATATGTTAAAAAAATTATTTTTTATTCATTTCTCTCTCTTCTTTTATTACTTTCTTTGGAATGGTACGGACAAATATGTTAAAAAAATTATTTTTTATTCATTTCTCTCTCTTTTTTTATTACTTTTCTTTCTTCTCTCTCTTGCTTTTTCCTTCTTTCTTCCTCTGCCTATTCCTCATGTTCAGTCACTCCCTCTTCCTTTTTTTCTTCTTCTTTCTTCTCCAGCATCTTCACCACATGGCTTCGGGTTCCTTTTTATTTTTTTTTTATTTTTTTTTTTTACGTTCCCTTTCTCTGCGCCTCTTTCTCTATTTTTTTTTTCTTGTCACAAAGAAGAAGGCGACTCAGATTCACTATTTGCAGATGCGCTTGAGGGACTTCGGCAACAAGATCGTCAAGGATCTAAAGCTCAGCACACCAATTGAAGCTCGTTGATCTGAAGCTCTGCTCGCCTAGTGGCAGTCACCGATCTTTGCTCGTCATCCTCCATAGCTCTTGCCGCCGATGGTTGGTTGAGTTTGGTCATTGATTGATTTGTTGGGTTGGGGTTTTGTTGAAGATTTTGAGTTTTTTTTTTTTTATAAAAAAAAAAATTTTGCTGAGGTTTTTGGATTTGGAAATTTGTTAGAGGATCTAGTTATTGTAGTTGTAGTTTGTGACGGTGGTTGTTGTTGTGGCGGTGATTGGTGGTGGCGAGTGCCACTGGCTGTGCATTTGTATATTTGCTGGGTTTTGAGAAAATATATTATTTAATGTGTTGTATATATTATTTTAATGTTTAGAATCAAAGAATAGAAGATGCGATAAAGAGTGAATTGTAAAATGGTGTGTTAAAATAATAAAGTACACTTTTAGTGTATTAAAATGACATTTTTTATAAAAAAATTGATGAGAATGCTCTAAGGGTCCCCGACCACAAACATAACCCCTCGACATGGATGGTGAATTAAGTATAGTCCACCCACACTAGGCAGCTGTCAAGTTTGGACTTCCAAATTGCAAGTTAACTCCAAATTCCAACTCCAACTAATATAGTTGTGAATTTAATTATGGTCCCACCCAACGCAGCAGAGGTTCTTACTAGCTGACAAAAAGATAAATGTTATATTCTTCGTTTAATAACGTATTATTGTAGATTGTTATATATATATCGTTACCAGCTGACAAAAAGATAAATTTAAATTTAAATTTATAATAATTTATTATATAAAATTTATTATGAAATTATTGTAAAAATAATATAAATATAAGATTTCTCATAAAAAAAAATGTTAGGACCATAATTAAATTCACAATTTTTATCTTTTACTACAACTTGTCACAAAATGTGATAGGTTCATATCCCTATTGCTCACAATTCGTTACAGTGTGAGATGTGGCAAGAGTTGGAAAAATAGTTATATATATATATATACTTAAAATGATATATATATATATTTATAATTCAATTTGTGGGAAATATGGATTTGAATGCTCAACATCTTTACTAAAAACACCAAAATAAAACTAGTTGAGTTAGAAGTTTTACATGTACTGATGAGAATCAACAAGCATTCAAGGATCTATTGCATGTTCCAGTTGGGCCTATTACAAGAGCAAGATCCAAGAAGATCCAAGAAGCACTTAATGGGCTGATTCAAGAGATTTGGGCTGATTCTAATGCAGGATATTCCAAGCTTGGCCCAAAGGAAGATGAAAGTGTAGTAAATTTAATTCAAGCTATTTAGCTCTGATCTGACTTAATTGGGAGTGATTTATGGCATGAATTAATGACTGATTGACTTTCCAGCTCTGTATCAGTTAAGGCAGATTTTTTCCTATTTTGGATCTGCTAATTTCAGACCAAATCAGCTTTTATTTTGGGTTTTATTATTTAGTACGTTTTTTAGGTATTTTCCTTGTTTTTAGGTGCATTTAATGCTTTTTAGGTCAAACTTGATTCCTGATATGGTAAGGTATCAATTAGGAGTTATTTTAGAATATATTTTCTTGTCTGTCAAGTTTTGTGGAGTCCTTAAATAGGCTCTGAAGTCTGTAAACGTTTTTGAAGATTATTATTGAATAAAATTCAGAAAAGGTGAGGCTTTGCTCTCTTTTGGTTCTTCAAGAACTGTGAACTTATCAAGGATTCTTCCTTGTGGCGTTCAAACTTTATACCTTTGGTTCGTGATTCTTTATAATCATTGGGTCAAGGTCAACTTATACCTTTGGTTCGCGTTTCGATTATAAACGTTGGGTCAGGGTTTCTATCATAAATCTGATTTTTAGCTTTCCTGGGTTAAATATTCCAATATTTTTGTTGGGTCTCAAAGCGTGTCGATTGAGGTTCGCATCATTTGGTATCAGAGCACAGGTTCTAAAATCAGTTTTCTATCCCTTTTATCTTTTGTTTCCTGTTATCATCCAAAAAAAAAAAAAGTAAAAAAAAAAAAAAAAAAAACGTGAAAAAAAAATGACATCTGAAAGGAAATAGGGAAAAAAAAAAAATTTGTTTGTAGTTTCAGTTCTCTCAGACCAAAATATTGTTTTCTTTTGTCTTCTTCCTTTGATTTGGTATTTCTTCCTTTGATTTAGTGTTTCTTTCATATTTTCTTGCCATTGGTATTTGTTTTAACACTACAAGTTAAATTTCTTGATCAAGTTTGATAGTTCATTGCAGAACTGAAAAGGCGAAGCAACGAGTGGAAAAAGGCAAGAGAGTGTGAGACTAATATCGGGAAAAAGCCAATTTAAAAGTGAAACACGAGTGGGAGTGACATAATTTGAGTGCAAACACGTGAGGGAGTGTTGTGAGGAATTATTTCTAACAATTCTCTGTTGTTTCAAAAGTATGTCTTTCAGGTGTGAAACATCAAATAGGGAAGGAGGGGAGGAGTCGTCCATCATTTTATAGGCTATGCAACAACAATTTGAACGCATGAACGTGGTGTTTAATGAGATTCGGGATCGGATGGAAAGGCAAGACACTGTTATTGCTACTTTGCGTGAGGAGCGTCCCCAAAGAGGCCCTAATGCTAGAAGGCAAGAAAGGCGTTCTCACATGAATGATTCTGATGACTACCACGAGGATGAGTTTGAAGATGAAGAAGATCGAGCTTCACTGAACAATGAAGGCAAGTTTGTGCCAAGGAGAGAAAGGCGTGGTGGAGGTTTCCGAAGAGGTCCAAGATGGCAAGATGGGACTGACAGGAACCTAGGAAACATAAAAATGAAGATACCCACATTCCAAGGGAAAAATGATCCAAAAGCATACTTGGAGTGGGAGAAGAAGGTGGAGTTAATCTTTGAGTGCCACAACTACTCCGAGGAGAAAAAGGTAAAACTCGCTGTCATTGAGTTTACTGACTATGCTATTATATGGTGGGATCAACTTGTGATGAACAGAAGGAGAAACCATAAGAGACCTATCGAGAGTTGGGAGGAAATGAAGGCAATCATGAGAAGACGGTTTGTTCCTAGTCACTACTATAGGGACTTGTATCAGAAATTACAGAGTCTTACTCAAGGCTATAGGAGCGTGGATGACTATCACAAGGAGATGGAGATTGCCATGATTCGGGCAAATGTAGAGGAGGATAGAGAAGCTACCATGGCAAGGTTTCTGAATGGGCTGAATCGGGACATTGCTAACGTGGTGGAGTTGCAGCACTACGTGGAGTTGGAGGACATGGTGCACATGGCAATAAAGGTGGAACGACAGCTTAAAAGGAAAGGAACTCGGTCATTTCAAAATCCGGGCTCCTCTACTTCATGGAGGTCAAATGGGAGGAAAGACGAAGGGGCTGTTTTCAAGTCCAAATCCGAACCACAAAAAAGGAGAGATGAAGCTCCCAGTGTCAACAAAGGTAAAACTGAATCCCAGACTCGTAATCGTGAAATTAAGTGTTTTCGTTGTTTGGGAGTAGGTCATATTGCTTCACAATGCCCAAATAAGAGGACCATGATCGCACGTATTGATGGAGAGGTGGAAACTGAAAGCGAGGGAGATGATGACCAGATTCCATCACTTGAGGATGCTTGTGATGATGAAGTGGAGTATCCAGTGGAGGGTGAGTCGCTTGTTGCAAGGCGTGCTTTAAGTGCTCAAGTTAAAGAGGATGACATGGAACAACAAAGGGAGAACATTTTTCAAACTAGATACCACATCAACAACAAGGTATGTAGTATGATTATAGATGGGGGGAGCTGTACTAATGTGGCTAGTACTACTTTAGTTGAAAAATTGAATTTACCTACCTTGAAACACCCTAGACCATATAAGTTGCAGTGGTTGAATGATTGTGGAGAAGTTAAGGTAAATAAGCAAGTACTGGTTTCTTTTTCAATTGGGAGATACAAAGATGAAGTACTTTGTGCTGTTGTTCCAATGCAAGCGGGTCACATTTTATTGGGCAGGCCATGGCAGTTTGACAGGAGAGTCAATCATGATGGGTTCAAGAATAGGTATTCTTTTGTTAAAGATAATAAAACCATTACTCTTGTACCGTTGACTTCGAGACAAGTGTATGAAGATCAAGTGAAACTAAAAAGAGAAAATGACTTGAAAAATTGTGAGATTGAGAATGCAAAAAAAGATGATGAGAAAGAGAGTGAAAGAATAAAAGAGTGTGAACAGAAAAAAGAGAGTGAAACCATAAAAAAGAGTGAAAAGACAGTTGAGGGTGGAAAAAATGAGAGAAAAACAAAAAAACAAGGTAGTTTTTATGCTAAGGCGAGTGATGTCAAGAGTGCTTTTTATACAAACCAGCCTATATTTGTACTCTTGTACAAAGAGGTGTGTTTTAATACTAACGAACTTGACAAATCTTTGCCTAGTGTTGTTGTCTCTTTGTTGCAGGAATATGAGGACGTGTTTCCTAATGATGTTCCTAGTGGATTGCCACCTATCAGAGGAATAGAGTATCAAATCGATTTTGTGCCAGGTGCAACAATTCCTAACCGACCAGCCTATAGGAGTAATCCGAAGGAGACAAAGGAACTTCAAAGGCAAGTTGAGGAGTTGCTGACCAAGGGCCATGTGAGAGAGAGTATGAGTCCATGCGCGGTGCCGGTGCTGCTTGTGCCTAAGAAGGATGGAACTTGGAGAATGTGTGTTGATTGTAGGGCTATCAACAACATTACTGTAAAGTATAGACATCCCATTCCTAGGCTAGATGACATGTTGGATGAATTGCATGGATCATGTGTTTTCACAAAAATTGATTTGAAAAGTGGATATCATCAAATTAGGATGAAAGAGGGTGATGAATGGAAAATTGCCTTTAAAACTAAATATGGATTGTATGAGTGGTTGGTAATGCCTTTCGGTCTAACTAATGCACCAAGTACATTCATGAGGTTAATGAACCATGCATTGCGTGCGTTTATAGGCAGATTTGTTGTGGTCTATTTTGATGATATTTTGGTATATAGCAAGAATTTAGATGAGCATATTGATCATTTACATTGTGTGCTTGCTGTTTTGAGAAAAGAAAAACTATATGCCAATTTAAAGAAATGTTCCTTTTGCATGGACAAAGTTGTATTTCTGGGTTATGTTGTTAGCGCGAAAGGAATTGAGGTGGATGAGGAAAAGGTGAAGGCTATTAAGGAATGGCACACCTAAGTCAGTCACTGAGGTAAGAAGTTTTCACGGTTTGGCTAGTTTTTATCGCCGATTTGTCAAAGATTTCAGTACACTAGCTACACCACTCACTGAAATTGTTAAAAAATCTGTTGGTTTTAAATGGGGAAGTGAGCAAGATCGTGCATTTAATGAAATTAAAGAAAGATTATGTGGTGCTCCTTTATTAGCATTACCTGATTTTTCTAAAACTTTTGAGATTGAATGTGATGCCTCAGGAATAGGTATTGGAGCTGTTTTGATGCAGGAGAAGAGGCCGATAGCCTATTTTAGTGAAAAGCTAAATGAGACAGCTTTGAACTACCCAACATATGACAAGGAGCTTTATGCATTGGTGAGGGCATTGGAGACTTGGCAACACTACCTTTGGCCGAAAGAATTTGTCATACATACTGACCATGAGTCCTTGAAGCACCTGAAGGGACAAGTTAATGAAATGACTAGTTTGGATGGTGAGAAGAAGGCTGAGATGGTGAAGAAACTCCATGAAAGTGTACGGCAACATATAGAGAAGAAGAATGAGCAATATGCGACCAAAGCCAACAAGGGTCGTCGACAAGTCCTTTTTGAACCAGGTGATTGGGTTTGGGTGCATATGAGAAAAGAAAGATTTCCAGCTCGTAGGCGGTCCAAGCTGCATCCTAGAGGGGATGGTCCATTTCAAGTCCTTGAGAGAATCAATGATAATGTATACAAGTTGGATCTTCCAGGTGAGTATAACATTAGTGCTACATTTAATGTTTCTGATCTTTCTCCTTTTGATGTAGGTGACGATTCGAGGACGAATCCTTTTGTAGAGAGGGGGAATGATGAGAATCAACAAGCATTCAAGGATCCATTGCATGTTCTAGTTGGGCCTATTACAAGAGCAAGATCCAAGAAGATCCAAGAAGCACTTAATGGGCTGATTCAAGAGATTTGGGCTGATTCTAATGCAGGATATTCCAAGCTTGGCCCAAAGGAAGATGAAAGTGTAGTAAATTTAATTCAAGCTATTTAGGGCTGATCTGACTTAATTGGGAGTGATTTATGGCATGAATTAATGACTGATTGACTTTCCAGCTCTGTATCAGTTAAGGCAGATTTTTTCCTATTTTGGATCTGCTAATTTCAGACCAAATCAGCTTTTATTTTGGGTTTTATTATTTAGTACATTTTTTAGGTATTTTCCTTGTTTTTAGGTGCATTTAATGCTTTTTAGGTCAAACTTGATTCCTGATATGGTAAGGTATCAATTAGGAGTTATTTTAAAATATATTTTCTTGTCTGTCAAGTTTTGTGGAGTCCTTAAATAGGCTCTGAAGTCTGTAAACATTTTTGAAGATTATTATTGAATAAAATTCAGAAAAGGTGAGGCTTTGCTCTCTTTTGGTTCTTCAAGAACTGTGAACTTATCAAGGATTCTTCCTTGTGGCGTTCAAACTTTATACCTTTGGTTCGTGATTCTTTATAATCATTGGGTCAATGTCAACTTATACCTTTGGTTCGCGTTTCGATTATAAATGTTGGGTCAGGGTTTCTATCATAAATCTGATTTTTAGCTTTCCTGGGTTAAATATTCCAATATTTTTGTTGGGTCTCAAAGCGTGTCGATTGAGGTTCGCATCATGTACTTAGTTGATTTATACAGATGGGAATTAACTTAGCTTGTGATTTTTTTAGTACATGACAAATTCCTCTATTCTGGATACGCTTTGATCACATGTACACTATCATAGGTTGTTATCATATTGTAAAGATATTTTTGGTTGTTATTGTATAACACAAGTACGATTAAAGAACAGACAAGTTCTTAGTATTGTGTGTGTGTGTGTGTGTGTGAGAGAGAGAGAGGTGGTACATGTAGACTCTGTAGAGATTACAAATATATATTTACGTGAGAGAGTTCCCTTCGTTGATAAGCATTAGGCAATTTGTCAAGTTGTTAGTATTTTTAAGAACTACCCTTTAGTTTTCAATTGTTTATACTTATAATTCTTTCATTCGGAGGATTTTTCATTATAAGTTTGTTAGACTCTAGAGTTTAGAGTGGTTTGGTTTCAATGGTTAAGAATATGCACATTTTTTGCGCTTGGAGTATGAGCACATGGGCTTGAGTGATACTAGCATAACATAGATACTAGCATAAAACACACACATCTATTTATCAAATTTGAATTTATTATATTTTTTAAATAGCACCAATAACTTTATTGCCACATCAATTAATAAAGTTTTTATTTGTAGTACCTTTAGCATTTTTCATATAATTTTTCACATTTTTTTTCATAACTACTTTTATGATTGGAGTAATAATGTAATATCACTTTTACCTAAATCCATCATTAATACACACACATCTATATATCAAATATGAATTTATTATATTGTTTAAGTAGTACCGATAACTTTATTGCCACATCAATTAATAAAGTTTTTATTTGTAGTACCTTTAGCATTTTTCATATAATTTTTCACATTTTTTTTCATAACTACTTTTATGGTCTTTTATGATTGGTGGAATAATGTAATATCACTTTCACCTAAATCTATCATTAATACTGATGATGCCTAGGTTATCACCAGTAAGCTGCTAGTACTCCACCGATTTGAAGCAACACCTGCGAAGAAAAAAGTAGGTGATCGACAGAGAGCACCGGTGTGGTGCCGGCCAAAGACCCTCCGACGATCAAGTTAGAAAGAGAATCTCTACAACTCTAGAGTGCTAGAGTTGAGGTAATTGTGCGTACCTTTGGGTCATGAGGGTCTTGGGGTATATATAGTGGTGTGTGGCCGAAATATGCGCCTTGGTGAAGAAGTACTTTCCTTTTTAAAAGAGTAATTCGCGGATCTTTGCCTATTGTGTTGAGCCCTTTCCTTATAGGAATCTTTTTTAACTAAGTCGAACGCGTAGCGCAAGAACTTTCCTTATATTCACATAAGCAGAGGTCAAGATAGGCTAAAAATGAAAGTTGGATTATTCCTTCAGCCTTCACCTGCCAAGGTCGTCAGCCAACGTGCAACTCCTATACTGTCGTCAGCTTACGTACGCCAACGTGGTCCGTCAGCCAAGGTGTAACTCCTATACTGTCGTCAGCTTACGTACGCCAACGTGGTCCGTCAGCCAAGGACGTCAGCCAAAGAACTTACAGCCAAGGTCGTCACCACTGACTCGTCCACGTGATCCGTCAGCTTAACGTGCATTTAGTGTGTAACAAGTAAACTTCCGTCAGCTTCTTAATGTTCCGTCACCTTGTAATAACGTCACTATCAGCTGCCCCCCACTCCATTATCCCGTCAGCTATGAGTGACGGGTCATGGAGTTCTTGTTATTGGGGAAAGGGTTCGTGCATGGTAGTTTGTGCCATCTTCATTAAATGGTGGGACACATGTCATTGACTGATTGGGTCTGCGTCTGGACGGGTATGTCGCTTCGTCTTCCGCGCCTCCTCTCTCCTATATATACCTCACTATTTACCTTTTTTCCACTTTTTCTGCCTTGTCCATCTTGAGAGAACGAATCCGTCACTGCTAGCCTTGTCACATCGTCAACCGCGCAGCCGTCAGCTTCCTGAGACCGTCCTCCTACACGTAAGTTTTCGCTACTCTACTTTTTAATTTTTATAGTGTCGCCCTTTAGTTAAGTCGTCGGCCTAGGATCTTAGAAAGAAACCCGTTGTTTGTAGGTAGTCAGATGTCTAGGGAGACGCCGAGTGACCAGTCGTCGATCCGCGACGGAGTGGGTTACGACGAAGTTTTCCCGTCAGGTCGTGAGCCCGCAGAGGGCCTATCCTGGTCGTCAGAAAGAGAATCGTCAACTCATTCTGACGGTGAAGTAGAGAGTTCTAGAGGAAGTGGGGTGAGCGGTGATGTAGACGATGAAGACCAGGGAGTTCACGAAAATGCAAGTGTCAGTGACGGGGGCGAGAGTGACGACGATGAGGAAGCCTTAGAGAGCACCTCGGGATCCTCTAGTGATGACCGTCCTTTCATCTTACCCTCAGAGTGGTCCGTCAACAATTTTCTCCCAACGATGACGGAGAACGTTTTTAAAAGTTTGCGGTCCCGTTATCAAATACCAGACGACATTCCCATTCGTCTTCCTGAGGAAGGTGAGAAGTGTTACTCCGGACGAACCGCGGACGTCGGCATGTATGATGCCATGTTCGCGGCTGGGCTAAGGCTGCCTCTGACGGCATTACACCGTCATCTGGCTAACTTCCTTGGGATATCCGTCAGCCAGATTGCCCCCAATGCTTGGCGAACCTTCATTGGTGCCGAGATCTTGTGGGGCCGTCTGAGTGGTGGGAACCGTCAGCTGACCTTGGACGAGTTCTTTTGGTGTTATCGTCCTCAGCACATTTCCTCGTCAAAAGGAGTGTACCACTTTGCAGTAAGGGATAAGGAGTTGAAGTTAGTGTCCGATATGCCTGACTCCAATAGGAAGTGGAAGGGCAGATACTTCTTTGTAGAAGGGACGAATTGGGTATGTCGTCCAGAAGAGTGGGAGACAATGCCCAGTGGTTTTGACAACACATGGGCATATGTTAGAAATTCAGGTTAATACCGTCGGCCCTTCTCGCTCCGTCTACTTATTTGCTGTCTTAACCCGTCACTTTTCACTTGCGGCTAACAACCGTCCACGTATCACCGCGGAGCAAGAGGATTTCATTCGTCGAGTGACGGCCATTCCCTTGGACGAGAGGAAGTGTCGGGATCTAATCACGTTAGACACCCTTCACTTATATTGTGGTGGCCCTGAACCGACGGAGGAGGCTTGCAAATTGAACGCCTACTCTCGCCGACGTGAGTGTCCTTCAACTTCTTGTCTTTATCTGACGTTGTTTCTTTCTAACCCTTATTCTTTGCGAAATGGAGTCGGCTAAGCAAAGGGTCGAGCTGCATTGCGGCTAAGAAAAAACGCAAGAAGAGAAGGCTGGGGGCGAGTTAACCCCACCGTCAGCCCTTAGGCCCGTTGAGAAGGCCGCGGCCAAGAGAAAACCTGACGGCAGGGTAGACCGTCCGGGGAAGAAGGTTGCCCCCACTCCTAGGGACCAGTCATCTCGAAGGCCGTCACCTCCTAGGTCTGCTCATGGGGCAGGCAAGGGTCCGATGACCTCGTCAGGGCCCATTGTCCAAGGATCCGTACGCCGTCTGCTGACCCACAAGGATTATGCTGTAGAGGTGACGGAATCCATTTTAAAGGATGAGGAGACGGATCCTTGTGCGGAGCAAACTACTGACGAGATAGGGGCGTCAGCCCTTTTTGACCTCACTAGGGTATGTGTCTCTTTTTACTTTACTTTTGGTGTTCGATCAGTCTTAATCATCCTGACGTTGTTCTATCTTTTTTAATGTAGGCTATGGTTCGCGTGAAGGCCTTGTCGAATAGGTGCTTTGCCAAGGAGGGGGTGATCACCCGTCTGAACGAGCGCGTCAAGTACCTAGTTGACGGTCAGGCGCAGTTCAAGGAGGCAAACAAAATCTTGGGTACGGAGCTGAAGGACTATAAGGAGAAGCTGACGGAGGAAATCCGTCGCCGGGAGCTGGAGACGGAGGCCAAGGTGGTGGCAGAAAAGGAGCTAAGGTCCATCCTAGTCCAAGTGGAAACGGCTAGGAATGACGCTGTGAAGGAGTTTAAAGATTCGTCAGCCTTCATAGACGCTTGTGCCGCCGACTATGGTGACGGGTTTGAGGACTGCCTGAAGCAAGTAAAATCGGTGTATCCTGACTTGGATTTGTCAAGGATTTCAATGGATGAGTCCATCCCGTCAACCCCTGCAGGTGACGCCGTTCCTGAAGAAGCTGACGCCAACAGCCAGAGAGACAACAGCGTCGTCCTAGCTCAGCTAGCAGCGGACCACTCCGTCACTCTGACTCCGGCAAATCCTCATAATGGCGACCCAAATGCCGGCAGCCCTTCTCTCTCCTGTGCCCAGCCTTTTGATGTCGAAGACGATGGAGGACACTGACGCTCCCCTAGAACTTAAAGTTTTCTGTGTTTTTTTTTTTTTTTTTTTTTTTTAGAAGTGTAGACGGAATAGTAATACTTGACGCCCATTTTTCTGGGCCTTTGTACAGACATTGTCTACTTTAATTTTAATGTCGTTTCATGCTTCAATTATGTGTGTTTTTTGTTGTAAGTCAGAATTATGTTCGTGATGAGCTTTGTCAGCTTAGGGGTGACGGGGTTTTTCTCTTTCAATTCAATTTTTGAACTGATGACGGCGTCAGCTTCTTTTCCATGAAAACTCAGGGTCATTTTTTATCATTCCGTCAGTTTCATGGGCGACGTCATTTGATAACTTAATTGCATGCCCGATAGTTTCCTAACGGCGTCAGCCTTTTTCTTTCAGCTAATCTAGCTTGATGTATCCATTTGGCAATACCACTACAACAAAATGTATTTTTAGTGAGGAAAAAATTCGTCACTAAAAATCCAGTTTTTCGTCACTAAGAACCTTTAGCGACGAAATCGGACTTTTAGTGACGAAACTCATTTCGTCGCTGAAACCCCGTCGCTGAAAGTCCTAGCGACGAAAATTTTCGTCACTAAAAGTCTGATTTGTTTTAAAAAGAAAAAACTTTTAGCGACGAAAATATTTCGTCGCTAAATGTTTTCCTCGCTAAAAACACTATTTAGTGACGAAAAGATTTCGTCACTAAAAATACTTCAGTTTATTAAATCATATTTAGTGACGAATAATTTCGTCACTAAAACTATTTTCGGGTACATATAGCGACGAAAAAATTCGTCACTAAAACTATTTATAAGAAAATTCAAGGACATATAGTGACGAAAATTTTCGTCACTAAAACCATTTCTTACAAAATTTTGCTACAATTAGCGACGAAATATTTCGTAACTAAAACAATTTTTTGTTGCAATAATTGTGACGAAAAATTCGTCGCTAAAACTTATTTTCTGTTTTTATTTTTTTCCTAGCTTTGATATTAACATGTAACCTGTCATTACATTATTAAAACCTCAAATTTAAAAAACACATTTATAAAAAAAGATCTATACATTCCACAAGTAAAAAATAAAAGAAGCATCCACTTCAAACAACTTCCATACAATAAAAGTTTGCAATCCATACAATAACTCAAGATGTTTTATAATAATACAAAAAGTGTAGCATAATATAATTAGAACTAATGAAAGATGTCCTCATATGTCTTCAAGTAATGCCAAAAGTAAATCTTCTAAAAGCCACCAATAAGAAATCTACACAAATATAAAAACAATACTACATTAAAATCATAAAGTAAAAACATAAACTATGTTATAAGAAACATTTCTAACAATGCATTAAGAGTAGCCACACTAATGAATTAAAATCATAACTCCTAATTTATAAGTTGTAGAAAGCAAATATAGATTTTCAAATGTAATATAAAGTACTAACCAATAAGTGTTTTAACTTGAAGATGAACCACCCCCATAGGTAAGAGCATCATCATAACCCTTACTCCTCAAAAAGTTAAGAATATTCTGTTGAACCTCTTCTTGCTTAGCTCGTGCCTCTTGCTCCTTAGCTCGTGCCTCTTGCTCCCTAGCTCGCTCCCTAACTCGCTCCTCTTGGTCCCTAACTCGCTCCTCTTGGTCCCTAGCTCTTGCCTCTTTGAGCTCAATTATCTCATTTTCTAACCGTTGTATATACTCCACCGAGGAATTAGATGAAGCGGTAGTTACTAGAGAAGAAGATGGTCTCATGCCAAGTCCTTTTACAATACCGGACTTCTTCTTAAAAACCAAGTTTGAAATCTCCTCTTGTGTAAGGGGAATTGCATTAGGATCTTGACAATGATCCTCTTGCACTTTGAGAATAGTTTCCTATCATTTGAAAGAGAGAAAGAAACAAACAATCACAACATTAATACTACAAATGTTATAGCTTTACAAACATGATATAAATGGAATGATAGGGATGGAATGCTACACATACATATGTCACTTCATCCTCATGGTGTATCCACATATTTGTATTTGGATTGAAATGAACATCTTTGAAGATTTTTGCCAATTCGGGAACTTGACCGCCATTATTATTTGTCGATTAATTAACATTAGACGGTTAGATAGATATAGTTATCTAATCACAACATGTAATATATTGAGGTTTAAGTAAATGAAAAATACATTCTCCTCCTCATCAACACTAACAGCAAGTGCCTTTTTCCCTCATCTATGTTTTCTGAAGTTTTCTTCCTATTTTCGAGTTCTTTCTTGATTTTTCCTAATTCAGAACATTCAAGATACTTATTAAATCATGAATAAAACGGTATACATTTACTTCATCTAAGTATTAAGTTAATCATTTGACAACATAGTATAGTAAACATTGAATAATAAAAATATACGCATTAATAATTTACCAGCCAATCCTTATTAGTCCATTTCCCATCAATGAGTCCGGTCCTTTGCTCAAGTGTGGCATTCTTTGGCGGGTGGCTTCTTGCATAGTCAGCACCATGAGATTCTACAAGCTTTTTATAAGTTTGATGCAACTTATTAGAGTTGCAACTCAATAATCTTCCACATTTTGTATTTAATGCTTTTGTTACCAAGTTGGAATCTCCGTGTAGCTCAAACTGATCCTGTAAAATGAAGTGTATATGTATTATAATAATATTATTATCATGAATAAAATTTAATATGCTTAATGAAAACAAAGACAAGTTAGACGTTATCAATGTAAATTTACCGCTATATTTTGAAGCACCACATCTCTAGTAGCAACATCAAAACTTTTCCAATTTTTCACATTGTAATTAGACAAATTACTTCTCACTTGTACGCCAATTTGATTGACCAGCTTACATGCATTCTTCCCAACAGGAGCATCGTACTCTTCAGCTATACGTACTGGCAGCTTACCACTTTTTTCAACAAGTGCCCGTACTGCTATACCTCGTGTTGTTCCACGGGTATTTCTGCTAGTCGATCCTATTTAAACATTATTAATGTTAAATTAAGTGAAGTATAATCTCAATAGTAAATTAAGTGAAATATAATCTCTATGTAATTACCAGTCGTGCTAGTTAATGCATCAGTAGCTTGTGCCTCTGCACTAGAAGAACTTTGGGCAAGAGGATTTGCCTCAGGAGGTGTTTCCGTAGATTGGACCGTAGATTGGACCACCGGAATAGATGCCTCACCTCGCGAGCGTGTAAGCCGTCCTGGTGCCATCTGTAACTAACAAACATACATTTAATGAAACAAGAAAGTCATTACAAATAATAGAACAAAATTATTATCATCTATTGTACCCTATGGAACATCTATTGTACCTTATGGATTATAGAATTAGATGACTCATCATCATTGTCATCGTCACCAATAGGTGGTACATAATCATCATCTACCATAACACTAGCTCTACTTCTTTTCCCTTTTGCACAATTGGGTGAGCGAGAATCCTTTAGAGAAGTTGAGATGTGCTTCAATCCCAAAGCATCAATTCTCTCTTGGTTTTGCCTCATTCTATCCAATCTTGCCATCTCATACCTTGGTATATTATGAGCGTATTTGGCCTTTTTGGGCATTTTTTGAAACTATGTATTGACATGAAAGATAAGTACAATTGCTACTAACTTAATATCATAGTCTACACCATTATCCATATCAAGCAATTCACAAGTACAAAATTTGAATACAATTACTACTAACTCAACACAACAAATGACCACATCAATATCCATATCAAGTTCAAGATAAGTACAAACCACATCAATATCCATATCAAGTTAAAGATAAGTACAAAACATCTCAATAACAATTACTACTAACTTTACATATCATAGTTCATACCATTATTCATACCATTATCCATATCAAGCAATTCACAAGTGCTAAATTTGAACACAATTGCCACTAATTCAACACAAATGACCACATCAATATCCGTATTAAGTTCAAGATAAGTACAAAACTTTAAAACAATTGCTACCTAGACAAGCATAAAACTTTAAGACAAACACACAACATTTAAGACAATTATTATGAATTCTACATATCATAATCCATATCAAAATCAACATCAGATATGTCATGCACTTTATTTTGATTAGCATCTCCTGAAGTTCCACCTTCAAGAACAACCTTAGTTTCAACATCACCTATACAATACTCAATAACATTGTCCTCAACATTGACAGAGACAACATCAACAATCGCTTCTTGTTAAAATGTGTCACTATCTTGTGTATTATCATTGGATTCCCCACCCCCGACTTCCGGGACATCAAACACTCCCCTATGTTGGATGGATTGCAAAATTTTCCAAGGTTCACCCAATTTGATATCTTGAAGGTAGAAAACTTGTCTCGCTTGACTAGGAAGTATAAAATAGTCATTTTCATACCATCGACTTGTAACATCAATGCTTGTGCAGTGTGCATCGGTTCTTATCACTTTCCTTCTACCATTGGTACCAGTATTGTACTATTCACACTGGAACAAAAAAATTTTATGGCGAAATACATACTCCAATTCCCAAATTTTGCACACATGACCATAAAAGTCGTGCATTTCTCGCTCATGGTCCCCTTCGGTACATACACCACTGTTTTGGGTTACACAACGATTGTCTAGGTCCTTTGTATGAAACTTTACACCATTGGCCATACAAACTGTGTACTCCTTCACATGTGGTTTAGGACAATTTACTAATGACCATAACAGTTTAGTTGCTTCTAGTGACTCGCTAACTTTCAATCTATTCATCTATAATGACATACAACAAGTGATATTAATTAGTAATAAGCAATGATGAAACTATTTAAATGTTTAATTTCTATTTGTGTGATGAAGTTTCAAATGTCTTACATGTTCTACGAACCACTTGGGAAACTCTTGTCGTTGGATTTGAGTTATGGCTTCACCAGTAGGATTATGCAATGTGCTTTTGTGTTCACTATTAAAAATAAGGTGATTTATTTTCAGCTAAGCATTGCAGATAATATTCAAGACTTAATCAAACAATACATGCATATGAAATCACATACTTTAAATAAGGCTCTAACTCAGGACTATTGTACAACAAGTACCAATGAGCAGTATCAAGCAATGCACGAGACAAGTTGCCATCATTCCGCCTACCACCTGTAGGTCGGGCAGTTTGTGAAAAAACTATCAATCCTTCACTAGATTCACCAAAATCTTCATCTCTTTCTCTTCGATTATGCACAGTTTCGATCCCATCAATATACAAAGACCAATTGTTAATACATTCTTTGAGAATGTAAGCCTCTGCAATCGAACCTTCTGGTCGAGCTCGGTTGGAAACGTATCTTTTCAATTTTCCAAGGTACCTATGAGGAAAAAATACGCACATTATGTGATTTTATACCACATGGGAAAGATGTAATTGATGGATGTATCAAATGATCTAATTACCTTTCAATTGGGTACATCCATCGATATTGTACCGGGCCTCCTAGAATTGCTTCTCAAGGCAAGTGAACAGCAAGGTGGACCATAACATCAAAGAATGCTGGAGGAAAGAATCTCTTAAGCTTGCATAGTATAAGAACTATACGTTCTTCTAGTTTCTCCAATTCACTTCGCTTTAAGGTCCTTGAGCATAAGTCTTAGAAGAAGCTGCCTAACTCAAATAATACAAGACTAATGTCTTTATGTGCAAATCCTCGCAACCCAATTGGAAGAATTCGTTGTAGTAGCACATGACAATCGTGGCTTTTCAAACCAGATAATCTACCATTTTTTGCATTAACTGACCTTGATATGTTGGCTGCATAACCATCTGGATACTTGACTGATTTCAAAAAGTCATAAAAACCATCCCTTTCATTTGGGCTTAATGAAAAGAAAGCCCGAGGCTTGTCATATGATCCATCAGGACGTTGTTTCAAATGCAACGTGTGCCTAAAGTTCATATTTTGCAAGTCTATTCGTGCCTTGTCGGTGTCCTTGCTTTTCCCCTCAATGCCCAACAAAGTACCATAAGTGCTCTCACTAATGTTCTTCTCCACATGCATGACATCAATATTGTGCTTAAGTTTCTTATTTTTCCAGTATGGAAGCTTGTACAAAATACTTACCTTTGACCAATTTGGCTCCCCAATGAGTTGTCTCTTCTTGTTACTTGGATGTTTTCCTAAAATTATATTTGGCATTCTATCTAGCTGTTCTTGTATCTTTCCCACTTGTAACTCTAAAGATCTCTTTCGTTTCTCCGATAAACCATTATGCAACCGACTATGTCTCCAACGATGTTCCATAGGCAAATAAGCTCGATGGTTAATGAATCCAATTTTACTTTCCAAAGCTTCAAATATGGTTCATCGTTACAAGTGTAACAAGAATGATAACCCTTTGTCCTCCACCCAGACACATTACCAAATCCAGGATAGTCATGTATTGTCCACAACAAAGTTGCACGCATCTGAAAATGCTCTTTTCTATAAGCATCATAAGTTTCTACACCTTCTTCCCATAACTCCTTCAACTCATCAACCAATGGTTTCAAGTAAATATCAATCTCATTTCCCGGTTGATGGGGACTAGGAATAAGCAATGACAACATAAAATATGGCTCATTCATAACCAACCAAGGCGGTAGGTTATAGGGAATAAGTATGACAGGCCACATACTATAGGTGTTGTTCATATTCCCAAAAGGGTTAAATCCATCTGTAGCCAACCCCAGCCTTACATTGCGAGGTTCAAGGGCAAAATCAGGATGTAGCAAATCAAACTCCTTCCACTCTTCACTATCAACCAGATGCTTCATTATTCAATCGTCCACACGTTTGTCTATATACTATCTCATGTCCTTAGCTCTTTGGCCTGACATGTACAAACTCCTCAGTCTCGATGTCAACGAGAAGTAACGCAATACCTTATGAGGAATCTTCTTACCTTAAGCACATGTATCCTTGTACCTAGGCGCCTCACACATCGAAATTTATCAAAGTTTTCATTTTCCTTCCAAAATAGTGCACAATCATTTTTGCATGCATCTATGTGCTTGTATGACATGCCCAAGTCACGTAATATCTTCTTTGCTTCATAAGTTGACCTTAGAACTAAGTTACCTTTCAGTAAAACCTTTGTCAGCAATTCTAGCATCATATCAAGTCCCTTATTACTCAAGTTGGTCATTACCTTTACATTCAACATCTCAATAACAAACTTCAAGATACTATAATCAGTGCAACCCGGACACAACTCACACTTTGCATCTTCCTCAAGTTTGTCAAAATTACGCACTTCCTCATCTTCGGTTGCATTTCTTGGTTCCCCTCTAACTCGGTCACCTACCAAGGCATCGATACCATCCATATGATCACCATCCGACATTTCATTATCATAAATGTTCTCATTTAATACACGTGGTTCTCCATGATTATACCAATTAATGTAAGATTGCATAATCCCACGATGAAGTAAATGTATACGCACAGTTTGAAGAGATTGTCGATAGCAATTAACACAGTGAATACACGGGCACGGAATATTACCACTACAGTCCACAACCACTCTTGCAAAATTAAGAAATGCATTGACCCCTTCAATATATGGACGAGTTAATCTACCATCCGGTGTCTTACCAATTGTCATCCAACTTTTATCCATGTTCAACTACAATTGAAAAGTGAATGCTACTTTAGTAAAATAAGGACAACTCATTCATAATGTATTCTAACATCTAAGTCTATAAGCTACTTAGATAAAATTCTATCTCATTCATGAATGCATAAATTTATATTAATACTAAAACACTCCCAATATTAGTTCAAACCACCTTATAACACCATGCAAGCCACCCGCTTGCTCCAACACAACAACCCACCACAAAACCAATCACAAATATCACAAGTATAGAGTGTTCACAAGTATTGAAATCAATTAAAGTATTATTCATCACATCTAATCAACAAATTCCATTCACATTTGCAAGAATTGAAAAAACACTCCCAATATGTATTTAAACTACCTTATCACACCATGCAAGCCACCCGCTTGCTCCAACACAACAACCCACCACAAATCCAATTTTCAACATCACAAGGATAGAGTTTACAAGTATTGAAATCTAATAAAGTAATATTCATCACATCTAATTAACAATACTCATTTTCATTTGCAAAAATTGAAAAAACACTCCTAATATTAGTTCAAACCACCTTATAACACCATGCAAGCCACCGCTTGCTCCAACACAACAACCCACCACAAAACCAATCACAAATATCACAAGTATAGAGTGTTCACAAGTATTGAAATCAATTAAAGTATTATTCATCACATCTAATCAACAAATTCCATTCACATTTGCAAGAATTGAAAAAACACTCCCAATATGTATTTAAACTACCTTATCACACCATGCAAGCCACCCGCTTGCTCCAACACAACAACCCACCACAAATCCAATTTCCAACATCACAATTATAGAGTTTACAAGTATTGAAATCTAATAAATTTCTCTTTCATCACATCTAATTAACAATGCTCATTCACATTTGCAAGAATTGAAAAAACACTCCCAATATGTATTTAAACTACCTTATAACACCATGCAAGCCACCCGCTTGCTCCAACACAACAACCCACCACAAATTCAATTTCCAACATCATAAGTATAGAGTTTTATAAGTTTTTAACTAAAATTTACTTACTTTGCTCAAGCTAAGCTTACAACTTTCAGAAAAAATCCAAAATTATTGCAAACAATGTATATTTAGCCTGCAAAGGAGAAATAAAATAAATAAATAAATAAATAACGTTATAACTAGAAGACATAACAAAATTGAGTCCCTAATGATAACTTCTCTTTGGTGAAAACAATAAATTGAACTCATGATGCATAGCACGTCTTTTACAATAATTAGAACCCAAACTTAACAAATCTCTTCGTATTTATGCAAAATCTTCATGGTACCATGAAAGGTCAAAATAAAACATATTTCCACCAAAGTTTGAACAAAATTGTCATCCAACTTTTATCCAACTTTTAGAGTTAAATAGTAAGATTGAAGGAAAAGAATGAGAAGTAGCTCAGTTGATTGAAACCATAGGTGCAAAAAGTAATTAAATAAGCTAAACTACTTAAAACTAAGTTACAAATTTCAACAAGTCATGAAAAATATTCTCATTTCAACAATGGTGTCACACTACATTTTCTCTTCTAAACCAAACAAAATTTTATCACAATTCTAACACAAGCATCATAGCAAACAATTTTTTTCTCAGAACCCATATAATTTCTCCTCTTATTCACAATGACAAGTGCCTATCTATCATTTCTCAATCAAATTTCTCACCTAAACCAAATGAAATTTTCTCAGGACAACTCAAATATTACACCAAAAATAGAAGGAAAAAAATGCACCGTGAGCCTTGAGAACACGGAGGATCTTGCTTCCAGTTAAAAACCCTTCCGATAAATTTGTATATGTTCTACTCTATAGCGAAGAAAAAAGAAGAAATTCTCACTGAATCATAGATCAGTAGACATTAGTTTATTACATGCAGTTGTTGTCAAGTGACCAAAATTACATGAAGTAGGTCAGTACAAAACATAAATATAAGCTCCAAAGATTTATTAAAACCAAAAGTAATTTTCAATGACACATAGGAGGTTGGTCACTGTTGAGAACAATAATAATTAGCAAGTGCCTTTGTTAAAGTGAAAAGCTAAGTGATAATCATACAAGAGGCACCAAAGCATGCAGACCAAGTAGTAATTTAATACATAAAAGTTTCAAATAACAAGGCTATCTATAAAACTTTAAAGTTTCAATTTTAGCACATGAATAAACGATCAAAGCTGACCCCAAGTTATCTTGAACTAGAGGTGTCAGTTTCTTTGTCCAACCAGTATAAACAACCCCATGTAGAGGTGGTCTTCTTTAAGATTCTAATTATGCTTTGCTTTATATGTAGGATTATTATGAAATTAACCCCAGGCAGCCCCATATACACAATTTAAAACTGTAATAAACAACACAATTTATTGATTTTCCTGCATAGAATGTAAAGATCTATTAAATTATTTCAAGGTAAGCTCAATCTAAACTTCAAGTAGAATAAAAGGCCAGACTTAACATTTTGTTGGATAGCTCTCAAAGTCATTTCCTACAGGAAAATAGGCCAATCACTCCAAACACCATGGCATCAACTAGAAATAATACCCAACTATGAAGCCACAAGATAGTTCACAGATCTTGTAAATATGGTCTTACTCCTTACAAGGAAAAGCATATTCTCCTCTTGGATTGCTACTTAATCATTCATAGACACCATAACAAAAACCTCACTTTAGAAACCGCAAAGCACAACCACTATTTTTTTTCCCAAGAGCTTCTACATTTCTGTGTTTGACTGGTAAGTTGTGCATGCACCCAGTGGGTTTTGAACCCACAAATTCAACCTTCATCCACTTGTTACTGTATTTCAGAAAGCATTATGACAACCATCTTTTTTTAGTTCCTACTTCTTTTACAAACAAAACCAACAGATACCCTCCTCATGGCCTTATATAGAAAGAAACTTCAATCTCACACAGTTCCTTTTCTTCTCAGCTATTAAACTAAACAACAACCATAATCAAATTGACATATTTACCCCCACTAGTCCTTCTCCTCTTCTCTTACTACAACAAAATTTATCAATTATTATATATCCTTGTCTGTATCACTCACTCTACAAAACCACAAACACAAACACTCACATAAAGACAAAAACACATAAATAGTGATCCGTTTGGTTGCTGAGAAAATTCGAGGAAATTAAATAAAAAAATATTTTAAATTTTCAACCAGAGTCCTTACTAAACAAGCTCGAGACTTGACTCAATTTTAAAATAACCTTTTTTGTTGGAAAAAAAAAACTATCATTTTCCTTCAAATTCCGTCACTTTCTAACTAACCAAACAGAGAATAGAGAAAAAGTTTCCAGCTTACATTTTTCATAGACGAAGCTCTACCATCAACGACGTCGTCTCGAAAGCGTTTGCCGCTGCCGGAGGCCTCCTCGAAATTCGAACAAACAAACAAACATACATTTTTGGGTACCTGCAACTAAAAAAAATTAAAACCATTAGCGTCAGGTAGCGTCGCCATTCAGGTAGCGTCACCATTATGGTTTTGCTTGTATTCAATAGTTTTGGGTACCTGCAACTAAAAAAAAAAAAACTAGAAAAGAAAATAAAAAAGAAACCCAGAAAAGAAAAGAAAAAATAAATGACAAAAATCTAAAAAAGAAAAGGATATTACCTATGGAGACGGAAGCCGAAGGATCGCCGGAGCGTCGCCGCTGGGTGAAGTGTCGCGGCTGAAGCGGTGAAGTGTCGCCGCTGGGTGAAGTGTCGCGGCTGAAGCGGTGAAGTGTCGCCGCTGGGTGAAGTGTCGCCGCTGGGTGAAGTGTCGCTGGAGCGATGCGAAGTGTCGCGGCTGAAGCGTCGCGGCGAAGCGTCGCGTCGCGCCTGAAGCGTCGCGGCGAAGCGTCGCCTGAAGCGTCGCGGCGAAGCGTCGCGGCGCGATGCGAACCGTCACTGAAGGTCACCGGTGCAGGATGCGGTGCAGGAGCGTCGCCGAAGGTCGCCGGTGCCGAAGCGTCGCTGAAGGTCCGATTTGGGTGTGTGAGGGAGTGGGTAATGTGTGAGGGAGTGGGTATCAGAGTTGCTGAATGAGTGAGGGAGTTGCTGAATGAGTGAGGAAAAAAAAAAGAGTTAAGGAAGTATATATATGATAGCTATAGCGACGAATTCCATTTCGTCACTATATATTAGCTTTAGCGACGATTTTAATTTCCTCGCCGATTTCATCACTAAATCATGTGTTTTTTTCAGCGACGATCTCTTTTCGTCGCTAATTGTCTCCTTTAGCGACGAAAATGGTTTCGTCACTAAAAGCATGACAGTAGCACCTTTAGCGACGAAATTTTTTCGTCGCAAAAACTATAACTTTTAGCGACGAAATATATTCGTCGCTAAAGCTCCATGATTTCGCGCCTGCCCTTTCAATTGGCGCCCTTAATTCAGCAACCTCTATAGCGACGAAATCTATGTTTCGTCGCTATTCATAGCCTTTAGTGACGAATTTTGTTTCATCGCTATTGCTCCACACAAATCTTATGATTTTATTTTTAGCGACGAAAATATTTCGTCGCTAATGGTCACCTTCAGCGACGAAAGATGTTTCGTCACTGAAAGCATAATTTTCAGCACCTTTAGCGACGAAACTGTTTCGTCGCAAAAGACTAGAACTTTTAGCGACGAACGAAGTCGTCGCTGTAGATCCATTTTGGTTTCGCGCCAGCCCACTTGGTCCGCGCCACTAATTCAGCATCCCTATAGCGACGAAATAAATATTTCGTCGCTAAAGGTCACCCATTTTTTTATAAATAGCGACGAAATTTATATTTCGTCGCTATATGGTACTTTTTTGCGACGAAAAAATTTTCCTCACTAAAATTCGTCACTGTAGTTACATTTTGTTGTAGTGTACGCCCATTTTTCTATGAACAATGCCGTCAGCTAACTTTGAACATAACACTGTTATTAAGTCGTCACTTTGAACATAACACCGTTATTAGGTCGTCACTTTGAACATAACGCCTTCACTTTGAATATAACGCCGTCGCTTTGAACACGACACCGTCATCTTGTTGCATCATGGCATGGTGACGAGCTCAAGAGGGAACATATCAGCATTTTATTGCCCTTGTACATCTTACGCGCTTGGTGGTAAGGCTTTATAGTAATGAGGTCGTCCACCTTGTTGTCCTTAGATTGGGATCGTCCACTTTGTGGATTTTAGGTGTAAGATTGTCCACTTTGTGGACTTATAAGCAGGTCGTCCACTTTGTGGACTTATAAGCAGGTCGTCCACTTTTGGACTTAGATGTAGGCCGTCCACTTTGTGGACTTATAAGTAGGTCGTCCACTTTTGGACTCAGATGTAGGCCGTCCACTTTGTGGACTTATAAGTAGGTCGTCCACTTTTGGACTCGGATGTAGGCCGTCCACTTTGTGGACTTATAAGCAGGTCTTCCACTTTTGGACTCGGATGTAGGCCGTCCACTTTGTGGACTTATAAGCAGGTCTTCCACTTTTGGACTTGGATGTAGGCCGTCCACTTTGTGGACTTATAAGCAGGTCGTCCACTTTTGGACTTAGAGGTAGGCCATCCATTTTGTGGACTTAGATGTAGGGGACCTGTTGTTTTCTTCAAGACATAAAAAATTCACTAGTCGTTTCTGAATGAACCTCCTCTTATTATGATGAATGCATAAGTAAAATTTTGTTCAAAAATAGGAAAGATAAGTTTTCAGCCATTTGGACTTAAAATATACTGTAGACAGGAATAAGCTAAGACAAATAATTAAGGATCATAAACTGGTAATGAGGAGTAACGTTCTGCTTGCTATCTTCTACTGGTAGTACTTTCTGAGGTGCTCTGCGTTCCATGAGTGTCGCAGCTTCTGCCAGTCAAGCGTCTCTAGGTGATAGGTGCCCTTTCTTCGCCATGATATGATCTTGTAGGGTCCTTCCCAGTTCGGGCCGAGCTTTCCTTGTGTGGGATCTCTGGCTGCGCCCATTACTTTCCTTAAAACAAGGTCTCCGACTTTGAAGTCTCGGTGCTTGACTCGGGAGTTGTAGTGCTTGCTTACGAGGTCCTGGTATAGCGCGAGTCTCTGCTCAGCCACCGCCCTTACTTCGTCAATTAGATCCAATTGTAAACGAAGCTCTCGATCATTTCTTCCCTCGTCGTGATTGGCCACCCTATAACTTGTGAGCCCTATCTCGGCTGGGATGACCGCTTCACTTCCGTACGTCAGCTGGAAAGGGATTTCTCCTGTAGGGGTTCGCACTGTCGTTCTGTAAGCCCACAACACGCTGGGTAGCATCTCAGGCCATACGCCCTTTGCCCCCTCGAGCCGAGTCTTGATGATTCGAAGCAAGGATCGGTTGGTGACTTCTACTTGTCCATTTGCCTGAGGATGGGCTGGGGAAGAATAATGGTTCTTGATTCCTAACTCTAAACAGAAGGCTCGGAAGGAGTCGTTGTCAAATTGTTTACCGTTGTCCGAAATTAAGACCCTTGGAATTCCGTACCTGCAGACAATGTTTCTCCATACAAAACCCCTTACATTCTTTTCAGTGATTGTGGCTAGGGCTTCAGCTTCAACCCATTTGGTGAAGTAATCGATGCCGACGACGAGGAACTTCAGCTGCCTTGCTGCCATCGGGAATGGTCCCATGATATCCAACCCCCATTGGGCGAATGGCCATGGGGCAGTTTTGGGGGTCAATTCTTCTGCAGGTTGCCGAGTGATGTTGCTGAACCTTTGACACTTGTCGCAAGCTCTCACATAAACCTGGGCGTCATTTTGCATTGTTGGCCAATAGTACCCGGCCCGAATCAGCTTTTGTACCAACAACCGTGATCCAGAGTGGTTGTCACATATCCCCTCGTGTACTTCTCTCATAACATAGTCTGCTTCTTCGGGGCCTACGCACCTTAGATATGGTCGAGAAAAGCCCCTTTTGTAGAGAACGTCCTTTATCAAGACAAACCGTGCAGACCGGACCTTCAGCTTCTTGGCGGCCTCCTTTTCATTAGGCAACGTGCCATTTTTTAGGTAGGAGATCAAGGGCGTGGTCCAATTGTTTCCGGAACCAATTTCCTGTACGCAGACAACGTCAATTAATGGTGAGGACTGAATGAAAGAAAGTACCTTGTCGATGGGGGTCATAGTTTCCGCAGATGCGGCTTTGGAAAGTCGGTCGGCATGTTCGTTTTCTCCTCTTGGAATTTGGACTATTTTGGCTTGCAGCCCGTCCATCCTCTTTTTTGCTTGTTCCCAGTACCTTCTCATTTTTTCACCTTTGCACTCGTACTCGTCGTTTACCTGGCTTGTGACGACTTGGGAGTCGCAATGAACAACCACGTTCGTGGCCCCTACAACTTGAGCAAGGTCTAAACCTGTTATCAGGGCTTCATACTCAGCTTCATTGTTAGTTGTAGGGAAATCGAGGCGAATCATACATTTGAGCTCGTCGCCTTCCGGAGAGTTAAGCACGACCCCTACCCCGCCAGCCTTCTTGTTGGATGACCCGTCAGTGAAAATGCCCCATTGGGGAATCTTTTCCTCTTCGCCTTCCGTGTTGGTGAACTCAGCAATGAAGTCAGCCACCGCTTGTCCCTTGATGGCGACGCGGGGGCGATATTGTATGTCAAATTCACTTAGCTCTACGGACCACAGCGCCATCCGTCCGGCAGCCGCAGGGCTGCCCATTGCCCGCCGCAAAGGTTTGTCAGTTAGGACGACTATTGTATGGGCTTGAAAATATGGCTTGAGCTTACGGGCCGCTGTAACCAAAGCGAAGGCAAGTTTCTCCATGGGGGGATATCTCTCTTCTGCACCGTGCAATGCCTTGCTCGCATAGTACACGGGTCGTTGGACCTTATCGTCTTCTCTAATTAGGGCCGCGCTGACGGCTGATGGGGAAACGGCCAGATAGAGGAACAGTTCTTCTCCTGGTTGCGAGGGGCTCAGCAATGGTGGGGAAGAGAGGTAGGCTTTTAAATCTTCGAACGCTTGTTGACACTCGGCAGTCCATTCAAAGGATTTTTTCAATGTTCGGAAAAAAGGTAGACACCTGTCTGCAGCCTTCGACACAAACCTGCTAAGCGCGGCGATCCTACCATTGAGGCTTTGTACTTCCTTGATATTCTTAGGAGGGGTCATTCCCATAATGGCCTGAATCTTGTCCGGGTTGGCCTCGATCCCTCTTTGGGATACCATGTATCCCAAGAACTTTCCTGCCGTCACTCCAAAGGCACACTTGCTTGGGTTGAGCTTCATGTTGTAGGAGCGAAGAGTATCAAATGTTTCCTTAAGATCATCCAGATGAGCTTCTTCCTCTTGGCTTTTGACCAGCATGTCGTCGACATACACTTGGACGTTCCTTCCAATCTGCTGTGCAAACTTCTTGTTCATGAGCCTCTGATAGGTTGCACCAGCATTTTTCAGGCCGAAGGGCATGACCTTGTAGCAAAAAAGGCCTTGGCTTGTTACGAACGAAGTCTTCTCTTGATCAGCCTCAGCCATTCGAATCTAGTTATACCCGGAGAATGCATCCATGAAGCTTAACAGTTGATGTTTGGCCGTAGAATCCACCAGGACGTCGACCCGCGGGAGGGGGTAGCTATCTTTGGGGCACGCCTTGTTTAAGTCCGTGAAGTCGACGCACATTCTCCATTTCCCGTTGTTCTTTTTGACCATCACGGCGTTCGCCAACCAGTTGGGGTAATACACTTCACGATAAATCCCGCTTCTGCCGGTTGCGGACTTCTTCTGCTATTGCTTGGTCTCTTTCTTGGGCGAAGGTTCTTTTCTTCTGTCGGACGGGCGGAAAGGATGGCGACACGTTCAACCTGTGCACCATGACTGACGGGTCGATTCCCGGCATGTCTTCGTGGCTCCATGCGAATACATCTTTGTTTTCTTTCAAGAAAGTAGCAAGTTTCCGACGTACCGCCGGGTCGGCCAAGGTTCCGACTTTTGTCGTTCGCTCCGGGTGGGCTTCGTCGAGGTGCACGTCTTCGAGCCTTTCGACGGGTTCTGTTGCCACCCGACATTCTTCTATGTTCATGGCTTGAATGTGATTGTCCATCTCCATCATGGCCATGTAACATTCTCGTGCGGATACCTGATTTCCTCTTAATTCTCCAATTCCGTGATCAGTAGGGAATTTTATCATTAAATGGTATGTCGAGGTTACAGCTTTCCATGAGTTGAGGGTTGGACGTCCTATGATGGCATTGTAAGCCGACGAGCAATCAACTACCAGGAATGTTATGTTCCGGGTGACCTGCTGTGGGTAGTCTCCAACGGTTACTGCTAAAGTGACAGTGCCCAGCGGATGCACCCTCGCCCCTCCAAAGCCAATGAGTGGGGCATTAACCGGAGTTAGTCGCTCCCTTTCAATTCGCATCTGTTGGAAAGCGGGATAGTAAAGGATGTCTGCTAAACTACCGTTGTCTACGAGAACCCGGTGTATGTTGTAATCTCCCGCCTGTATGGTGACGACCAAAGCGTCGTCGTGGGGGTGATGGAGGCGCTGGGCGTCTACTTCCGAGAATTCAATGGGGGGATTTCCAATCCGTGGCCTTCCAAGCGCAGGACTTGCCGATTGGACGTTCTGAACCGCTCTGATGTATGTCTTTCGGGCTTTCTTGGAAGATCTGGCCCTTGTGGTGCCTCCTACAATCATCCTTATGTCTCCTATGGGCTGCCTGGGGCGATCATTATCTCGCCGAGGGGCTTGATTTTGTGGCGGGTCTGCCCTCTCTTTGTTGACAAACCTCTGTAACCTCCCTCGCCTAATGAGAGCTTCTATTTGCTGTTTCAGGTCGTAGCAATCGGCGGTGTCATGGCCGTGGTCTTGATGAAATCGGCAGTACTTATCCCTTGGTCTCCTATTGGGATCTCCCTTCAGCGTTCCAGGAAAGGCCAAAGTTTCCTCGTCTTTAATCTGCATCAACACCTGGTCGATGGGTGCATTCAGGGGAGTGAAGTTCGTGTACCTTCCTGTAGGCGGCTTGGGTCGTCGATCATCTCGTCCCTCTCTGGTTCTCCCCCTCTTTCGTCCATTATCGGGTTTCATATCTTCCTGTCTCTCCCTTTTTCTGGGTTTGTAGTCGTCCCTGGCCAGCAAGGCATCCTCCGCGTTCATATACTTCGTCGCCCTGTAGTATACGTCGGACATAGTCTTTGGGTCGTTCTTGCATAGAGAGAACAAGAACTTACCCTCTTGTAACCCGTTCATGAATGCTGCCACAAGTGTCTTGTCGTCTGCCTCGTCTATCGAGAGGGATTCCTTGTTAAAGCGGGCTATATAAGACCTTAATGTCTCACCTTCTCGTTGTTTAATTCCCAGTATACATGCAATAGACCTCTTGTGTCGATGACTTCCAATGAAGTGCGATACAAACTGTGCACCTAATTCCTTAAAAGTGCCGATGGAATTAGGCGTCAACCTGCTGTACCAATCCCTCGCAGGCCCTTTCAAGGTGGTGAGGAAAGCCCTGCACATGATTTCGTCCGGTACACCCTGAAGATGCATTAGTGTTCTGAAAGACTCCAGGTGGTCCAGCGGGTCCTTGGATCCGTCATAGTTTTCCACATGGGGCATTTTAAACTTTGAAGGGACGGGGCATGAGTTCACCAACGCTGTGAATGGTGAATCCGTTCTATGGACTAGGTCGTCCAGATTGCTGGATACCCGTCCCTTAAGGGCGTTCATCATTGCATCCATGCGCTCCCTCATTTCCTGCATCTCGGCTGTGATATGAGGTGGCAGGGAGTCCGAGGCGGATGGCGGGTTCGTCTCCGGCCGCTCCAGCCTAGTCGGTGCGGTACTACCTTCAGGCCTGACGGCATTCCTCCCCTCCGGGCTCGCTACTTCTTGGTCCTCCCCCGGCGCACTTTGGTGCGTCGTCATCTGCCGTAGTTGCTCTTCTAAGTCGTGATTCTGTTTAGTAAGGCGCTCGACAGCGGCAGCCAGCGTCTGAACTTGCCTTTCTAGCGCTGTAGCATGCGGTTAGTCGCCTTGGTTGTTGACTGTTGCCATCGACTGAGTGAGTACCATACAACTTTTTGTCTCAGGAGTAGAGCAAGGCTAAATGCTTGTCGTTCCCACAGACGGCGCCAACTGATGATGCCTAGGTTATCATCAGTAAGCTGCTAGTACTCCACCGATTTGAAGCAACACCTGCGAAGGAAAAAGTAGGTGATCGACAGAGAGCACCGGTGTGGTGCCGGCCAAAGACCCTCCGACGATCAAGTTAGAAGGAGAATCTCTACAACTCTAGAGTGCCAGAGTTGAGGTAATTGTGCGTACCTTTGGGTCATGAGGGTCTTGGGATATATATAGTGGTGTGTGGCCGAAATATGCGCCTTGGTGAAGAATTACTTTCCTTTTTAAAAGAGTAATTCGCGGATCTTTGCCTATTGTGTTGAGCCTTTTCCTTATAGGACTCTTCTTAACTAAGTCGAACGCGTAGCGCAAAAACTTTCCTTATATTCACATAAGCAGAGGTCAAGATAGGCTAAAAATGAAAGTTGGATTATTCCTTCAGCCTTCACCTGCCAAGGTCGT
Organism: Castanea sativa; assembly: GCF_040712315.1. Taxonomy (NCBI): domain Eukaryota; kingdom Viridiplantae; phylum Streptophyta; class Magnoliopsida; order Fagales; family Fagaceae; genus Castanea; species Castanea sativa. Next base: position 1,880,145 of record NC_134019.1, on the reverse strand, counting down.
CAGCCAACGTGCAACTCCTATACTGTCGTCAGCTTACGTACGCCAACGTGGTCCGTCAGCCAAGGTGTAACTCCTATACTGTCGTCAGCTTACGTACGCCAACGTGGTCCGTCAGCCAAGGACGTCAGCCAAAGACCTTACAGCCAAGGTCGTCACCACTGACTCGTCCACGTGATCCGTCAGCTTAACGTGCATTTAGTATGTAACAAGTAAACTTCCGTCAGCTTCTTAATGTTCCGTCACCTTGTAATAACGTCACTATCAAATACCACTTTTATTATGCATAAATTATGCTATAGCTGAAACAGTTGCAATTACACAAGGTTTAAACTTGAGTTCTAGTTATGAAAATCAGTGCAAAACCATAGTGGAAGGGGATGCAAAAGTTTGTTTTCATGCTCCGGCTAAAAAGAGAGAATCAACTATTTCTACTATCATTAATAATGCTTTTGATTTAAGTTTGTATTTTGTTAACTGTTTATGTTAGGAGATCTCTTAACTCAACAACTTATTTTTCTACTAATAAATTTAATGTTGCTCTTAAATTTCTCTTGTAATAATTTTAATTTGCCTCTTGCGATTCTAGAAGTATGTAGGTGCAATTGTTGTACTTCTTTCTTAACGAAATTGTTGTACTACTTTCTTAACGATATTTTGTCCCCATTCGAACTCTCTATTGCTCTCCCGCCAAGACATCCTATAAAACCCACTTCAGTGCCCAAAGGACTCACACTTCGCATTCTGCAAAATTCTCCAGGTTAGTTTTTCTTTTTTCTTCTCTGCTTTTTTTCATTTTTTGTGCCTATTTCTTTTCCTCTCTATTTTCTTAGCTGCCAAACAACATATTTGTTCTTGTAGGTTGTAGCTATTTTTTATTTTATTTTGTGCCAATTGCTATTGCCAAACAAGATTAGGGAAAAGAAAATAAAAAAAAAAGGGAGTTACAATTGTTATTGATGTAGCTATTTTCTCGGTAGCCAAACAATAAGTAGGATTTGGAAAAAAAAAAAAAAGAATTAGAAATTGGACAAATAATAAGGAAGATTGTGGCAAACATATATGTATTGTGATGGTTGTTGTTAGCATTGTATGGGTTCCTTTTTTGGACAGTACCCAGGCTCAAGTAGATACAAGGATCCTAGACCTCCAAAGAATTTTATACTTGTTTGGTGGACTGGGCTTGATTCACCGCAGTTATATTAGGATGATTACGAATCAAGTTGTGCGCAAAACATGGGCTCTATAACATATACATATCCACGTGTGCAAATATATACATATTGTAAAATAAATGGCTAAAGAACAATAAGGAAATAAAGAAAAAGTATGTAGGGACGTCAAGGATCCTCAGAAAATTGATAAGTCATTATATTGAATTTTTAGTACATTGGGTCCTATTCCTTGTTGGGATATGCCATAAGGTTCAAATAAGTTCAAAAGTCACAGACTTAGATAGCTCTTTGTAGGCTTCCAAGACTTGTGAGATTTGAATCCCCTTAAATCCAAGTGTATCCTCTAACACTTATCTCAGGATCCCCCATAGTATGTGTTTTCCTCATTTCTCTCTATTCTGAGGTTTAGATGAGTTTGTTTTTACTCTGATTAGTTATTACTGAATGAATTTTGTTGATGACTTGATCCCCCTTATATAGTACCTTCTTAGGGTTTTTAGTGTATCATTGATTCCCTTCATTTGCTGCCCTAGATACCAGAACCAATGTTGTGTCAGCAACATTGGTGACTGGTTATTTCCTCATTTTCTCACTATATTCTTCTTTTGAGGTTTTTCTCTAAAAAGTCTCTAGCTGACCTTTCTCTTTTGGGGGGTCCTAGGGGGTTGACTTTTAATCTCTTTTTCCAATGCTTCTAGAGAGACTTTTCAAAACCCCCATTTTGGCTGCCTCATCATTTGTCTTTTTTCTCTAAATAGGCAGATTTTCCCATGTCAGGCTGAAAAATCCCTAGCCACCTTACTTCATGGTCACTTTACTGCTCTTCCCGAGGTACCAAGCTTCCCTTTATAGGTGTTGGTTCCTAAGTCATCATCTATTTCCAAAACCTTTTCTTCTGAGTTGCAGGCGGCTGAAGGGATATGTCTTTCTTCTGTGTTGATATATGCACACTCTGCATGCATGTAAAGACGTATATAAGTCATTCATATACTTCAAAATAAAATGCGTCTGACAACATTGGTAAATTCATGAAGGCCTCTTATAGCATAAATATGTATGGCAATGTTTATTACACACTGTGCATCCACACAAGTGTGTAATGGGGTTTATGTTTATCCAAATATATAGAGGGTAATGAAAGGACGATTAGCTCTACTCTCTTTAGTTTTGATAGTTAACTATTAGATCTACTCTTGAATTAACCTTTTCCTTCATTAGCAAATCGTAGACTTTTTCTCTGGTCTTAAGATCATCCTTTACATCAACAACCATTTGCTCAAGTGCAACAGCATTTTTCAGCAAATAAATAGCAACCTCCATCACATTTGGTTGTTCATAAAATCCAGATATTCTAATGTCTTTTAAATGTAAATGTAGGCGATTAGACCATTCTCTTGTTTGAATTTGATCGCTGCTACTCATTCTACGCATCTGCCAACAAAAGAGGGTAATGTTAGCCCATAAATGGAAATTTGCAAGTTAAAAAAAACCAGTCAATAGCTAATAATTTAGTACAAAGGTTATTAGCCAAAGGTCATGGATGACTGCGGTATACACATGCTTATTAGTTGGATCAAACAACCTACCATAGGTGAGAGTCCATTTTATGGTTAAATTACACACTCATGAACAGTACCTTGAATTCCCAACACTTGCATATTTCATGCATACACCAACCTCCCTATCACAGAACTAATCACCATCAATCTCAGAAAACTTACACATGGAATTTGAAATTTGACCTTCAGGCTCCATAGGACCAAAGGTTTAAATGCCTTAACATAGCAGCCAAAAGCAAAATAGATATTTTGAGGGTTTTCTCAGTAATGTGCAAGACATGAGCTGGTTCATATATTAATTAACCTACAAGTAGTCAAGTACAAGCCTATAAACTAGCTTCTAAAGAAACGTTATGCAAGAAAATGGGATGAAGCCTACTTGAATCACTTGCACATTATATTCTACAAATGTTGTTTTGACACAAAATTTTGAAGCGATCACATGGTAAAGAAACAAACTGTAATTCGTATTGTAGATCCAACAGTAAATATTGACAGACACAGATTGACAGGGTAATTGCAACTCAATGATCTCACATCATGCAATAATATAACATAAAATAACCCAAGCTATATACCTCATCTAGTAGCATGAACGCATACATTTCCATTTTAAATTTCACAATGAGGTAGCAATTTGATTACAAGACAATGGGGCCAATAGAAACGTACTTAACAGTAAGATAAGGAATAGTTTCACTTTTAATAGGTCAAGGCAAACTAGTAGCCAAATTCCAAAAGCAACAACCCATGTGACACACACTCTTCATAAAATAAGATCAAAATCAATCGCTGAAATATAAATTCTTTGAAAGATAAGAGGTGCCCTGATTTTTGGTGCAAAAGTCCAGCACAACATTTGCTCAAAAAAAAAAAAAAAAATTCCAGCACAACCATGATGACCACACATATTGGCCAATAATGTGGGTGCTACTATTGTGTTAAACAAAGAGAAAGGAAAGGTGGGGTGTCAGGTGTGCATATGAGTTTGGGCTAGGGCTTTAAGACAAATGAGGATGGTGAAGATGGGAGCTAAATGAGAAATACAAAGGAGTTTGTTTCTACCATAGAAAACTATGGTTGTAGTAAAGTAGCAAGAAAAATAACAAATGGTGAAGAAATTTAGTGGGAGTGGCAAGCAACCAGAGCAAAGAAGTATATCTTGTCCACCATTGAATAATGACTTAAAAGATAAATAAACAGTTGAAAAATGTTATTGGATGTACTAAACATTGTAAATTAGGAAGCATAATACATGAAAGTTAATAAAATTTCAATGAATAACAATGCTCACCTTCAGATTGAATTTCTCTAGAATGGGAGAAGCATTTAAAATGAAAATGATGGGGAGGAGGTCAAAACTAGTTGTTACCCTAACCGACAGTTCCAATTGTTTCAGACTGGTGAATGTAGGCATGATTCAGGAATAGGCAGTGCCTAAAAAAATAACAAAAATAAAATGTTATAAAATTAATAAAGAAAGAAGGGAAAAGGATGTAAATATGTGATAATATACTCACATTTTGAGAACCAAGAGTTAATGATAAATTCTGAAGCTGAGGAAGATTGCTTGGAAGCTCATTGAAGACCGAATGCAAGACATCCACGGATTCTGAAAAAAAAAAAATACATATTAACTTTTTCCAGACATGGAACAGCAACAAAAGTGAATGTTCCCAGAAAACCCCTGAACTCAAAGGTTTCAAGATCAATAGAATTAAGCTCAATATGCCATGGAAAATGGGGGACATTCTGGTGAACAATCAATGTCTTCAGCTTGAAGAGTTGATGGCCATGTATGCAGAGTCTCTTCAGCACCAAGCACTCAAGGTTCAAACAACCTGAAAGGATACTTTCCACGTCATTATTTGTATCTAAAATTACATAACTCAAGTCAAGGGTAGCCAAAGAGCTTAATAGGTCTGTGCTCAGTAGAGGGTCTAAATGTGCATGCTCCTAGGCGCAAATGCTTCAAGTGAGAGTTAAGCAAATGACAAGGGAAACTATAGCTTTCATTCTGTAGGTAGAAACAAGAGAAGTAAAAATCAATTTTCTTGGCCTCCATTCTAGCAGCGAAGGCAACCCAATTATCTATATGAGAAGCATACTCATTGCCAAGACAGAAGTGAACCTTGAGTGTTCCTATCTTTGGAGCCCTATATTGCTGCAAAAACTGATCAACTGCTGTGAGAAACCTAGGCTTAAGTTCATTTACAAATTTTGCAGGCAGTGTATTGAAGTAGCCTTTGTTTTCATCATATTCAATTCCAAACATGGTAAATAGATCAAACTGAAGAGTGGAGACAGGTGCTGAAATATGTCTCCATCTGGGTGACAGTAACCTTGCCTTGACAGAATCTCTTAGAGTTAGAGAGGAGAGAATGTTGGTGAGAATGTCATCAGGTAATTCACTGATATGGTCACTCATTCTCTTATGATCCTCAGCACCAACCACCTAGCTAGCAAACATCAAAAAGATACATCATGTTAACAGCAGCCAGAACAGGTTGTGTTTTCTGGTGAAAACAATTTCGTGCAGAGAGAATTTTTCTTGGAAAAGAGATGAAGAAGAATAAAGGCTTAACAGAAAAAGAAAACCTACCAGTAACGTTGAGAAGGCAAACTATAAGTTTCAAGTGTCAACAACTCAACGGCGGCATAAGGACATATATAGGTTAATGCTAATCGGACCATTCACTAATTTCTAGAGAACAAAAAGGCCCATTCCATTCTCAAACAATCAATGTTTCTTCACCCATCCGTCTAATAAAAATCATAAGAAGAGTTAATGACAATCGGCCCAGCCACTAATTTTTTGAAAACAAAAAAGGCCCAACCAATTTTTTCACCCCTACATCTAATAAAAAACATAAGAAGAGTGATGCTAATCGGCCCAACCACCAATTTCTTGAGAACAAAATCGGCCCAATCAATGTTTTTCCAGACTTACACCTGAGGGTAACTCTCTTGGAAAGAACCACTAGGGCCTTCAACATGAATAGAGGGTTGAGAAGCAGTCTTCTCAGGCGATGAACCTTCATAATTAAAACCAGTCCCTACAGAATGAGCAGCCAAAGTTTCCCCAACTTTAAAGTTCACATCTTTTCCTTTTCCAGTTTCCAATGGCTGCCCAAAATTCTGACCAATATTAGAAGGTGGTACTGCAATAGAGTCGATCTTAGGACCCTTGGTGTATGTTCTCACAACACCTACACTACAGTGAACCGAGAGGCAATCATCTAGTCAGATGTCTCTAGAGCAATTCTTTCGAAAAAATCGCGTGTAACCCCTGCAGCATCCACCAAACAAAACTATTAAACCACACTTGCCACTTAAATGAGAATTGGAGCAATGCACCTAAAAATGATTGTGCATGTAGTTTCAAAAAAAGATTGCATGTAGGTCATAAGTCTAATGGAGTAAAAAGCATTATGCCCACAAGATGCTTTGATATAGTAGTCTTCGAATCAAGCAGAGTTGTCGCCTGAAAAGTCCATGGCAGGTATCACACCCAATCAACAAGATTTTTTTCATCACAACACAATATGTGGTGAGCTTATTAGATGAGCCAAATATTACATCTTGTTTCAGTTCTATTAATCTCTTCAATAGCTCAAAATGAAACCATATACAGAGCCGGCCCTAGACATTTTGGGAGCTTAGGCGAGAACTAAAAATTGGGGGTTTTTTTTTAATACTTATATATTAATTAAATTAATGTTTATTTAATATTTTTATATTATAATATATTTCATTTAAAATCTATTTTTCTTGCCTTTTGAGATGCAAATTGACTAATTAAATTTTGTATTCAATTTTTGTAATCAAACAATATATTTATAAAGACTAAAATAAAAAATAACTTTCAAGTGCAGAGCAAATGAAAAATAGAACTTGATTCATATAAAACGTATTGTTGTAGTTTCACTGAACAAAAACAAATTTTTAGCAATCTCAACCTGCATAAATAAAGATTTATTCAATATATTACCACTAACTACATAAAAAAAAATTACATAAAAAAAAAAAAATTTAGGCACAAGCATAACAAAAATTTAAGCACAGCCATAACACAAGGCTTATTAATAAGACCCACCTAAAAAAAACACAAAACAAATCATATCTAATATCTATAACCCAAAAAAAAAAAAAAAAAGACGCAGCCTTTATAAAAAATAAAAAATGAAGGCCCAAACAACTTGAAACATTCAGGCAGCGGCAGACGGCCCAAAATCTTTTTATCTTAAGTTAAGTGACTTAAGAAGTAAAACAGTAAAGCCAAGTGCCCATTCAAAAAAGAAGAAGAAGAAGCCAATTTGTCTAAAGGATAATAATGTTATTTTTGGGTAATGATTTTGTTTAGAACCAATGTGTAACTGGATCTGTAGGTGAGCAATTTGTACCAGGTCCAACACTAGATAGACTCAGGCCCAAAAAGCCTTATACAATAAAAATTTGTAGAGTGTGGGCTTGAAACCTAGGTCTTATGGATATTGGACAACAGATGGAGGGCTAGATTGCCACTATACACACAATCAATGGATAAGAATAACAAATATTCTCCTCGGACGTAAGCCGATGATAGCTTGTATTGCCTTTCCTTCTTTTAATAATAACTTACAAATGAAAAAGTCCCCCTCCTCTTTCCTTCTCTCTTTCCTTTTATATCACTCTTCCTCTTCCCTCTACCTTCCACGTGTAACACAAATCAATGATCCAGATCCCTTCCTTTATTCACCGCCCTCTGGAAGTCCCCAAATAACAGTTGTAAGGTTAATTGGTACTGTTCAGATGTCATTTTCTCATTAATGTGACCAGAGAGGTAAGTGCAGGATCTTTAATGCGATAGTAGCAGCCTTTTCCCTTGATATTTTTCATACGCTCCTCCTTTCCATAACTGTGAAACATATCTTTACCCAACAGACCTTCTAGGATTCCCTCTCCCAACACCTTGGCGTGTCCTAGGAGCCTCACCTGATTTAGCCGAGGAGATGCCCCTCCTCGGACAAGCTCATCAACTTTTCTAGCAAGAGCTGGCTTGTGAGCCTCAAAGGCTCTACTCGGACAATCTCACACCACCAAGTCAGGCCCAAGGCCCAAGTGCATGTTTTAACCATTCTACTCCCACAGGATCTACTAAAATTTTTGTTTTTTGGTTAAAAAGATGTGCTGAAAATAAGACTTAATCTGATTTTTTTTTTTGTTGCCCCTACTACCCATTTTTTTCTAAACTTTTGGGGGCCTCCTTCCACTTGGAGGCCTTAGGCAATTGCCTAATTGGCTTAGTGGAAGGGCCGGCCCTGACCATACACAATAAATAAACAATAAGGCCACTATATTTTAGGGATATATAATATATAATTTTAGAGGGTACAGTGAATTCAGAATAAAATTTTTGAAATTATCATTTACTCTGTTTAATCTTGCCAACTATTTTCCCATAAAATAAAATAAAATAAAAATCTAGCCACGTTTTAGTATATTTCACTTATTATTATTTTTTGGAGATGGTTCACTTCCTAAATTTTTTTGGTCCTAAATTAAGGAAATATCTCTTTTAATTTATATTCATGTTATATTCACCATTTTATAAAATATTCAAAATTAATGTTTTGATGCACGTTTTATTTTTTAAAAACAAAAATATATACATATTTAAGATTATGAAAGTACATGTAAAACTATCATGTTCCTTGAATTAAATCTTTTGTTCGGTCTAGATGAATTGATTTTACATTTCTATACGAAATTCTTATAATTATATTTTTATTTTATAACAATTTTGTTGGTTATAATTTAATAGCTATGGTGGACAGTAGTGGGGATTTTAAATCTTAGCCGCTAAGTTGAAAATTCTAAGATATATCAATTAAATTATAAAACTTTGACCATCTTATCAAAATTTAATGTCATGAAAAATTTTAAGTAATACATTTTGTCCTCTAAATATTTGAACTAAAATGAAATCTTTAAATGATTTTTGGACAAAATAATAATTTCATTTAATCTAAATTTTAAGATCAAATGCACGGGAGAGTAGGAGGGCCCTAGTTCAACCCGCACGGGGTCACAACATGTGCTGCTAGTGTATATATTTTAACTATTTAAAAAATACAAACAAAACTATAAGATTGAATTATTATTTCACCCTATAACAACAATCTTGCTTGGAAACGAAAAACCTTAACCTCCTTTATAATTATGTCTAACTAGTTGTGGACTATTGGATTAGTCTCAGATCATAGAGGTTTGTGCCAAGATAACCATGAGATCCGTTTTAGTCTTCACAACATTTTTACACTAAATCCTAAGAAGCAAATTATTATTGACTATTACAAGTAGATAAAAAAAAATAAAAAATAAAAACAATTGTAGTGGTGAATTTATATTTAAAAGTTGTAACAGCTTATCATTTAAAATTTATTAGAAAAATATTGTGAGCACAACATCAAAAAAAAAAAAAAAAAAAGGGAAATTCCATCGCCCCAACAAATATCAGGCACCGTGTGACTATCGATTAAATGTCGACTCCTGGCTATTTAGGTATTGTCTTTTTGCTAGTACGGTGGGTGACTTTTGGTTGGTGGATGCATATTATTTATTTATTTATTTTATAGCATTGTTTAATTCAATTAACACGGTTGGTGGACCAATCAATCGATTCTTGATATTCATTTATACTCGATGATAGATTTCTCTCACAAAAAAAAAAAAAAAAAAATCTCGATGGTAGACATGAATATTATTATAAGATTTAAGGATATATTATTTATTAATAGTCTTGCAGTATTCAAGTTCAATCAGAGAATGGCATGTTAATGAAATTGCTGCTACAAATCTTCTATACCATGTAATTGCATTAATATTAACAACAAAAATATTTAGTATAAATAGGTTTGTGTCAAAACAAGTCAAAAAATTCAACTCTCTTTTACACAATTAATAAAAGAGTCAATTTTATGTTAATAATATGCTTAAACAGCAATTAATTCAAATGACTCTTGTGGGGGTCAAAAACACGTAGCAAACTGAACTGGCTTAGGATTTTTTTATCAACACAATTAATTTCTTACTAGGAGGGGTGAAATTCCACAATAGGAAGATTAGACAAATGATTGGAAATGAAGACAATAGTAATGGACTCTTGTATTGATGAAAAATCGGTTTCTTGAGGTGTGTATAGAAGCTTTAGAGGGGAGATACAAGTTAGGACTACTCTCATTTTCTTTCTTGTTCTTCCTCACGTTTTTTTTCTGGATACCCTTTCTTGTTATCCTCCTCCTCCTCTTTCTGTTGTAATGCTCTTAGCTGGATTTAGGAAGATACTTGTCCCATCAGCATCTTCTTCTGCCATTTCTTGATCATGAAAGAAGGCTTTTGGAGGTGTTTCTACTATTTAGGCCAGTGTGGATAACATTAGGTAAGGAAAGTTCATTAATGCAGAAGCGGTTGTTACATTAGGATTTGTGTTTACTTCGATGTATTTCCCAGGCAAGTAGGCGAAAAGGGTGTTCTCGGCTAAACAAATAACCGCTTCTTGGTTGGGCTATGTTTCCTTAAGAAGATGGGTTTATCGAATTATCTCGGTAATGAGCCCGAATGATCTCTTCTTGACGGGGGGCTTAGTCATCTCATGCTGGCACATAGGCTGAGCCTATTCCGTAGATAGGACTTTTTGGAACGCTCTCTTCAGGTTAAGGTCTTCTGGGTAGATTCATCCTACTCCCCCACAACTCTATTTAATCAAAAACAAAAAACAAATGACCCATTCACCATTCTATGATTATTTTTTAATTATAAATATGATTGAGTTTCAACTTATGTGTTTGCTTTTCATGATTACTATTTATCATTAGATCCAGATACCAATTGATTTTTTTGACGTAAGCGTAGATTGAACCCTCCAAATCTATTATTTGATGACAATATAATATTGATTAAAAAAATATTTTTATTAGAACCCTAAAGCCTCTAACAATGTTTTAAAATTTGTTCTATAGCAACTAGAATGACCAGATTTTTTTGTTCTTGTACCCAAATTGATACATAGAGTCCTATTTCATCTTGGTTTAAATACTAGACCATTTTAAACAAAACTAGCCATTCAATCGATTTCAACCTTTTGAGGTAATTACACTTTACCACCTTAAATTATACCTTAAATTATACTTTGCACCTTAAACTTTCAGAATGCATAGTTAGAGCAACCGTATCAGCTCATGCAAAATCTTACAAAATACAAAAAGTAGTCTATTTTACACATTTTCAGTAAAAAAAAAAAACTTACATCATTTGATGTAAAATTGTGCATAAATGCACAAGTGCTACAATAACCATACATATGTACAATTACTGTAGCATGTGCATCCTTAAATTTTCAGAATGCATAGTTAGAGCAACCGCATTAGTTCATGCAAAATCTTGTAAAATACAAAAAGTAGTCAATTTTACACATTTTGAGCAAAAAAAAACCCACATAATTTGGTGTAAAATTGTGCATAAATGCACAAGTGCTACAGTAACCGTGCATATGCACGGTTACTGTAGCACGTGTATTTAATATTTTAGTATTTGTTTTGGTAGTGTTGGGTTTGTGAAAGAGAGAGGGGTAGTGAGTGAGGAAATAATAATAAAAAATTATAAGAGAATGAATATTTCTATTCAATCGATGTATAGAATAGAGAGACTAATGTAAGTGTTTTGTAAAAATGGATATGTAAAATAAAAAATGTAGTTTTTTTTTTTTTTTTTGGTGTGCAAAATAGACGAAAAGTTTGCAGTGAATGATGCGGTTGCTTTTAGCACCCTAAACTATAAGTTGTGTTACACTTTGTGACCCACCATCAATTCTATTGTTATCTTGAATGGATAACTAAAATTTATGATGCAAAGTGTAATTAAGAGTCTAATTTTAGGTTGTAACATGTAATTTCTCATTTGTTTTCAAATGATTGGGAAGAGGGACAATTGGGTCTTTTTACATAATGTCGATCAAGATAATAACAAAATTAACAGTGGCATGCAGTTAGTATCAAGAGTTTTAGTTTAGAATGCTGACTATGCATTCTAAAAGTTTAAGATGTAAAGCGTAATTTAGGATATGAGAGGTGCTACGTCCACAACATTTTCACAACAATTATAAGTGGTTAGTTGTTATTGGTTCAAATTTGAACCCAACATTAAGATTATTTTTTTATCCCAACAATAACAACTAGTAACAACCTGACACTTGGAATTTGTTGTAACAATGTTATAAAAATATTGTGGACATATAATTTCTCTTTAAGGTATAGTTTAAGATGGTAAAGTATAACTTCTCCCAACCTTTTCAACTAAAAAATCTATTTCGACATGGAATGAATTTTGAGGAAACATTAATCATCCCCCCACCTTATCAGACCAGACCTAGATTGATCCACCATCCTTTTTTTTTTTTTTTCTTGAAATCATTTCATCAAACTCATAGTCACTCGTTTATAGATTGAGGGAGAGAAAGAGTAGAAAGAGAGAGAAATCAAGAACGGAAGGTGATACTATTGGGGCTGGGTGAATGCGTATCATCATCATCTTCTACTTCATATGTGGAGCAATAGCAGTAGCAAGAGATAAGATTGCTGTTCAGAGCTCAAATCTCTATTCTTTCTATTGAAGCTTCAATCAGAGAGAGAGAGAGAGAGCAAACAGCTAAGAGAAGAGAAGATAACCTTTTAAAGAAAACAAATATGTTGAGCTCCAATCAAAAAGACTGTCAAGTTTGGAGATTTCATTCGATCAAGAGACGAACGAATAGCAATCAAAATCTGTACAAACTGTCTTCTTTGAGCTGCTTTATTGCACTTCAATCTTGAACCACACTATAGATTCATGATTTAATACATTGTCATGAAATTCGCTGACTTAAAACCTAACATATATAGTACATATAGCTGTTTCAGTCTTTTTCCTTATTTTATTCCTTTTCCAATAGAAAACATAGATAGTATAATTTGCCAAAATACCACAGATGAGAAATGTTGCCGCATCACAGACTTCCTTCCGAGACCTAAATTTCTTGCAACATAAGATGCCATTATGTGAGATTGCATTCACATGTAGATATAAACCTTTTAGATCATTTGGGTCATTCTTGAAATAATCACTTTGGCAATATTGACACATCTTGATCATGAGCTCCAACTGGTGAAACATCTTAATTAACTGCGCATGACAGGTTATATACAAATAACTTTAGTATGAGTAAGTAATAATTAAGAATATGATTTCAAGTAAAAAGGTTTTTTTTTTTTTATAAATTAAAAAATTAAACAGCAAAAATTAATTACAAAAAAGACATAGTAACAATTAATCTTACCAATCATTCTTCTGTCTTCACTGCTGACCAAAGTAGAGTAAATCTATATCTCTAGAACAATATCTACAATAAAAAGAAAAAACTGACTGATCAAAATTTTTATTTAATACCTCCAGAGAGAGAAGGTTTAAATGAGTCTTGCATGAATTCTTGGCCATGAGGCACGCAACATTTTCCAACTAATATATATATATATATATATATATATATATATATATATATATATATATATATATATATATATATATATATATATATATATATATATATTATTTTTGTGTTCATTTTTTTAGAAGACTTTATGTGTTGAATATTATATCATACAAAAGAACTCACATTCAGAATCTGTGTTGAGCCATTTACTTCCATTGTTGAACTTATCATTCAATTCATCCTCGGCGGCTGACTTTGGCATATGTCTATTCTCCAAGTATTTCTTCATAGGCAGTGCGTTGCGAGAACTTTGGGGATATATCTTCTTGTGAAGCATTGCCCTCAAAATCTTTAACCAGCCAAGAGGAAAAAATTTACAAAGAAATCAACATATGTAAAAAAAAAAAAAAAAAAAAAATTGCTTCAAAGCTATAAAGGGATGGGTCAGCATGATCTGAAATGTACATGTATATATGAGTACGCATGTCATTGTTAATGTCTAATGCATCCATATGGTCTCAAAGTACACACATCGCACATGCCAATCTAAATACATGATGGAAATATTACATTTATTATCAATTAATTTGAGTGATAGATTAAGATAATTATTAAGCCATAGAAATTGTTAATGCACTAATTACAAAAAAGAAAAGAAAAGTGATTAAGATATTTATTAATTATTTTTATTGAGTGACGCTAATTGATCATATATAATTATTGGCATATTAGTTTGTAAACTTTTAATAGTAAACATCAATTTATAAGGTTAAAATAGTAAAATTTTGTAATACCTTGAATTATTAATACTTGATACATTATATAGTGATGGAGAATTCTACAGCTAGCACACCCTAGCTAGCTACTAAAAAACAAGAGCGCTTTTATTTTTTCAAATGTATCATACCTACTTAATCTTAATTATTAAAATAAAATAAATACAAATCTTTTGTTCCATTTCATGCATTCAAGACTTGAGAGAGGAATTGTATTCAGGATAAGATATTGTATATATTATTCAGTTGGTTAAGAAAACAAAAGCATATTCCACAAAACAACCTATTTTATATATATATATATATATATATATATATATATATATATATATATATATATATATATATCTGTGTGTGTATGTATGCATGCATGTATGTATATGATCTACGCATTACCTTCTCCATTCTTAATTCTGGGAGTTGATCTCTTAAACTTGGAGCAGGTGAGAATCCACTTCTGCAAACAAATATTTTCTTAAGAAGAAAAGACAATGATTTTTTGCAAATGGCACCCTTAATATTATCCGAACCAATATCTTTTCCTCTATTCAGAACTATGCTGGTGCTACGCTGGAGACTACTATCTTTGTTCTTTGACTCATCAAAATATGAGTTTATATCTACTTTTAGACCAGCTTCCAAGCTTGACTCTCTATCCAGCAATTGAAGATTAGTTGTTTCCGATTCTTTCGAGCAAGTTGACTCAACCTGTTCATGCAATAATAAGTTCAAAGCCTTCTGAAGCTTTCCCAATTCTTCGAGTGTAAGATCTTGTAGATGATCTTCGGAGGAAGACAAATTCCCTTCAAGATTTCTCCTCACTTGATCATCTTTCAAATTGGGTTCCCCAAATGTCCCAATTGCTAGCAATCCATGATGATAGTCGCTGAGTTCTTCTTTTTGAGGCTCTTGTAGCATTTGATCTATTGATTCAGAAAACAATTTTCAATTAGATGTGATTACACGAACAATAAAAACAACAATAACATCAGAAACCTAAAGCGTTAGTACAATCCTAATATTTTTCATAATATTTAGTCTAACAGGAAGCCCAAAGCAATAGTACAAAGTCTCTTCTCTCTATTAGTATCAACCATATAACATTTGCAGTGAATCACAACCATTATTTTCAACAGTTCTATATTATTGAATTTCCTAAACAGAACGAAAGTAAAATGTGCTAGAAGAACCTTGGACTGAGAAAATGTGTTAGAACTCGCCCAACAACTTCACAACACTTGACTAATCAAAACCACTAAGGTTTTTAAAATTAGAACCATACACGTTTCAGCTGATAAAACCCGATGAAAAAAAATATGAGAAAACATAAAATGAAAACTTAGTTACTGTTACCAGTTGTGAAGCTTGGTTTTTGGTTCCCATGTCTCCCACTGAACTTATTTTGCATCCAAGTGAAAATCTGCAATAAAAACGTTTAAACCTTCTATAAAAAAAAAAAAAAATACTAATAACCTCGTATACTATAGAGCTACATCAGAGCTATCATATAGTATTACATTCTATCTGTAATCACCAAATTAAAATATTTTTCTTACCTTCATTTTGGTTAAGGCTACTGACTATTGAAAGAGAGCTCGTCAAAGCACTCCTCGAGAGATGGATGGATGGCTTTAGGGTGGGCTTATAGAAATTAGAGTGTTAACACATGTACACATCCCATAAGCCAATGACAGCTGAGCTGCAAATGACTTACATATAAATAGATCAAGCAGGGCTCATTGTTGTTGCTGGTTCAAGTTCCAAAAACTGACTTTTGCGTCTCTCTTTTTATCTCTCTCTCTCATCCTATAATCTCTTACTCTACCATGTCTTTTCTTACTCTAATACCGTTTAAAAATATAGAAATCACAAACTCTTTCCAATTAAAACTAACATTGTTGCCAATCAACAAAACAACAAAAAAAAGAACTAACATTATTGTGAGGACAATATTATTAACGTTCCTTAGTTTTACATTGGGCAATATTTCATAGCCGCAATTGGACCAATGCGCGCCAGGTCTGCAGTGTTGTTCATGCAAAATTGATTACTAGGTGAAATATGGAATGCATGGCATGCACACACAGAAAATTTGATTCTGTATTTGTGAATTCTTTTTTTTGTTCTTTCCTTTTTAGCACGCAGCTTAATGGTTTTTCATTTTGAAGAGTTCTTCAAAGGTTGTTCACTTCGTCACTAAACTCTTACTTGCTATTACGGTTTTTTATCATTTTTATTGTTTTTAAATTGTGCTGATATCACTTATGTGGAATCTGTTAATTTAGTTAATACTTAGGCTTAATCAATAATTTGATCACAATTAATTCATTAATGTAGTCTGCTGGGGTCTAAATCATATATATTTTTTGCATGTACAATTCGAACTCTTAAACTAGTTTCATTATACATAATGCATTGGAAATCGTGGTCCAACACCAACTAACAGCTATGCACCATCTAATAGGCCAACTGTAAAATCACCTTAATTAAACCCTTTTTGCTAGTTTGGTGAAAGTGAAACACAAAATTGGCATTTACTTAGATTTTGACTGACCATGGAGTTTTAATATAAATTATGCTCAAACAAAACAAAACAAACAAGGTGGGGAAAAGGAAACTATGGGGCAAATAGGTTAACAGGCCACGTTCCTGTGGGGTTGTCCCTCACTGACCGAACCACCAAGCACCTACTCTCACTACTACCACACGGACAAGACTTCATTTTGTAAGGCTATCCCAGACACCAACAAATCTCTACTTTGACCACCGTCCTTACAAGCCTGTACAACCATTTGGATGGTGGAACTTGGAGGTAATTAATGATATCCTTTATGGGAAAGATAATGCATAATAGAGAGAACGTACAGTACCCTCACAAACCTCACCTTCTAAGTAAAAATCCTTCTTCCTATTAAAATTAAAAGCTAGTGCCAATAATGGTTAATAACCTATTTTATGAAGGTTTAGATACAACTTTTATGGAAAATATAAAAAATAGTTAAAGTAATTAATTTTTTTTTATTTTATAAAAAGTTTCTAAAAATATTTTTTAAACCAATGATCCTAGGATCTCAGTTAGCTTTTTAATAATAAAAAGTAACATATTCTTCTAGAAAGGAAATGATACTCTAGTTCCTTTCTCTCAATTCCTTTGTTTATACTTCCAAATTATTCGATAATACATCTCTAAAATTTTTATTTTAAGTGTTTTTCCATTTGAGTGCTGAATGAAAAAATTGGGTCTTTGGTGTAGATTTATTGACCCTACACCGTGATGACAATAAATAATATCACATGTACTATTAGAGCCTTGATATTATTTTAAGTGCATTTTGAATTATTGATTTAGTGTACATCTTGTCATGTACTTACATATATAATATAATAACAAGAGATCCCTAATTCTCTTCTAATGAGAGATTATATAAAATTATTTCTCTATTCTAATTAACTTGGTATCAAAACCTGTCTCTTCTACTGTTAATTCTTCTTATTCATCTCTTACCTATTCCTCACCACCTCCTCTCACAAATGCCCACCATTTCATTTCCCTTAAACTCACTAACAACAACTTTCTTTATTGGAAACATTGTTTTGAAACCTAGACTATTTAATAAATCAAAAAAAAAAGAGGTTCAAGGTTTTTGAAATTGGACTGAGGTTCAACCAAGGTCAATCCGTGATGTGTCATTTAATTTTTTTTAATATATTTGATACTTAAACTGGTTTATATTTATTAATTTTTCATTCCTAACCAACAAGATGTCCATGACCCAATGGTGTGCATGCCGGACATGTTATTTCACTTGTTGAGAGCAGGTTCAAGTCCTTCCAGCAACATATTTTCATCAATTTTTAACAAAATAATGACATGGATGAACTGGGTTCCCAGTTAACCCGGTCGGACCAGCTGGTCCAGTCCGGGTTTAAAAACAATGATTGGAAAACTCAACTTATTCCTTATCTTGGAGACCAAAAACTTGTTGATTATCTTCATGTCAAAAATATATTAGCCCAATAGGATAAGCACAAGCCTAATTTTACATTGTATACAAACCAAGTCTCCTACTTGTACTACAAGTCAATTAACTATAGTTAATGTATGATTAGTCTAGGATTTAGCCTTCTATATATACTCATGTTATGTTTATTATAACACATGATTTATACTACACTATCATATAATAAAGATGTAGCATTTAGGAGTTTCCTCCATCGACGTAAATCGTTAGACTGAACCATGTGACCCTCGTGTTCACTATCTTATGCTTCCACTTCTGTATTTATTCTAGCATATTCAGCATAGTATATCAAAACTAATATTCATATAGATCATACCTCTAATTGTTGGCCTCAATGCATCACACAAAATATAGACCAATTTATTACTTACAGTCCTCTCTTGCATCGACTTCAAACACTCGAATCCTTCGCATATGTAACTCTAAAACGTTAAGCAACATGATCTTTCTGTCAGTTAGTTCTCGCACAAAACTAAAGTCTCGCCTAATAAATTAACGGCATGTGGTAGTCTTTTATCTCTCCAAGACTTCAACATTTTGCGATCTTGCCACAACCTTAATTTGCTACTTGACCTACACCCATTAATTTTCCTACGTAGTATAGTCTACTACTAAGCCATATATTCATCCATTCTGATGCCTTCTCCTCCATCAATCTCTTTTCATTTGGTATAACTCCTCAGGTAAACAATCTCCAATATGGTACACCTTATTATGGCTTTGATATGACACCATGTTGGTTCCTTTTTATGAAGGTGAGGTACATGGTACTCAATCTCCCTAAATGCAATTTGGACTCAAAGCCAGTGCGAGTCCAAGACTACGCTAATGTCTCTAAGAAATAGACAAGTGAGTCGCCACCTAGTTATAGGTCCAAAAACCAAAAAATAATTACATTAAGGTCTATGCAACATATTGAATCTGGAGTTAAGATACAAGATGGGAAGATGTTAGACACCCAAACTTGCCTAACTATAGTTGGCATTCATAAGTTGTTACTAAATCTTAGATTAAATGGGATCTATCTAATAAGCTCATATGACTATGCACTTGTGTCTGAATCCTAGAGTTCATTTACAATTCATGCGAATCAACATATAACCAAAGGCAGAATAAAGATCATAAGAGAGCAATAGAACATATGAATAGGTGAGTATGCAAATACATGAGCATACAAGCATGTAAACATATAAGCATATGAACACGTAAACATCCAAACATATGAGTATGTAAACATCCAAACATGTGAACAAACATGCAAATTTCCAAGCATGTAGACATATAAGCATACAACCTGTAAACATGTTACCATCCAAGTGTGTGTGCATGTAAATATCCAATCATGTGGTTGCATGGGTGTGCAGACATGTGAATATCAAACAAAGAATTGAATGTCTAATGAGAAAGAATGTGCTAATATCATGCCCAAAAATGTTTCCTCTAATCGTCTTATTTTATCTCCATGACAAGTTGAATTTCTCCTTCTATGATCTTTCAACTTGAGAGAGAACATTAGATAATGTAAAAATTAAATTTGTCTTTTTCAAGTGTATTTTTGAATTTTTTTTACAAGTATTTTTGACTGGTTAATTTGTCATACATCTTATCATGCACTTATATCTATAAATAGAAGAGCTCTCTCATTCTTTGATAATAATAAATAATTGCATAAATTATCTATCTAATCTAACTTAAATACATTGAAAAAAAAAAAAACCTATTAGGGATAGTAAAGGGGCAGGGTAGAGTTAGAGTTTGGGTGCCTCATTGCCACTTTGGGCTTTGGGGAGGAAAAAAAAAACATATATTGGGGCACAAGGTGCATACATTTTGCTATCCTTATTTAGGTGGCTCTAGTACCGATGACATAAAGATAGTAAAGAAGTGTATTAGGGAGATGGTAATAGAATTATAAATATTTATATAAATATGATCATATTTATATACATATTGGGGAAAAAAATTAAAAAATTATATATATATATATATATAAGTAAAAGTGGTAAAAAAAAAAATTGTGAGTGGAGAGGGTGCAAAACTGAAACCCTCTGTGCCCTATGGCAAGAAAAACAATATGAGACAGAGTAGAACAAGATAGTTTGCGTATGGTGGGGCAATTTTGACATCCCATATCCTATTCTTCATTTCTATTCTATTAGGTTTTATTGTAATTTAATTCTATTTTTCTTATTTATTCATTTTTTCATATGATTTAAGATTTGATAATAAAAAAATTTAATGGAATAGAAATGAAAAATAAAGATAAATTAAGACGGAGTTGAATGAATAAAAGATATTTTCTTTCATTTAGATGTTGAAAACAAAAAAAAAAAAAAAAAAAAAGGATAAAAAAGAAGAACACATGATTTCCAAGAGACTTCCTCCTTTATTCTATTTTCTCCTGAAATGCGCCCATCCAAACGGGCTGCTATTTATTGAGCATGCTACATCAAATGATTGTTGATCATTGCTCGGTTTCCATTCTCCTTAAATATGCAAAGGAACTCATGGCCAAAGGTATGAGAAATAATCAAATTATTCATTACGTGGGGTCCTAACCAAAAAGATATGAGAAAGTAATCAAATTACTCAATTATGTGTGGTCCTAACCAATATTTACGTGTGGTCCTAATCAGTAATATACATTAGGTTTTTTTTTTTTTTTTTTTTTTTGAGAGAGAGAGTTTTAACTTATAATGTTTACTTCTGATAATAACTTATCATCAAATTAAGACACTAATCAATTTTTGGTGTAAGCGAAAATTGAATTTCAAATATCTTATTCAATCATAAAAAACTTTATCAGTTGAGCTAACTGAAACTTATTATATATTAGGTAAATTATTGTTTTTATGTTTCAGTTTCAGTTTCATGATTACGTGGACTTCTTCAATTTAGAGATTAATAAGAAATAATTTCTTTTTATTAGTAGGGAGGATCACATGGTGGTCTGCCTATACGAGTGAATAATTTTCACAAGAGATAATAGTGGGCTCACCATATTGTCTTTTGGATAACAATCTATTGTGGAATTAATTGTTATGTTAAAGTATAACATACGATATATGTACATATATCTCTCACATATCTCTCTTGTGCAATTGTCAAGAAGACTATAGGTTTATCATCAGATCAAGACAGCAATCGATTTTTGGTGTAAGTAAGGATTGAACTTCAGATCTCTTATTTAAGCATTAAAAACTTTACCAGTTGAGCTAACTTGAACCTACTATACTTTAGGTAAATTATTATTTGTAGGTTTCAGTTTCATGATTACGTGGACTTCTTAAATTTAGAAATTTTTTTTTTTTTTATTAGTAGGGAGGATCACATGGTGGTCTGTCTATACGAGTGAATAATTTTCACAAGAGATAATAGTGGGCTCACCATATTGTCTTTTGGATAACAATCTATTGTGTAATTAATTGTCATGTAAAAGTATAACATACGATATGTACGTGTATCTCTACATATCTCTCTTGTGCAATTGTCAAGAGGACTATAGCCAGGTTTGCTCTAAACCTTTAAATTAAACTAATAAACAGCTTTGAAACTCAAAAAAAGGGGCCGGGGGGGGGGGGGGGTGATTACAAATTCCAGGGCCATATATATATGGATGTTAAAATATAATAGTACTCATAAAAGAAACCTAACACTTCAAGTTGGAACTTCCTATTAATTTAATAGTCATGAAATATGAGCACAGGGATCGATCCTTTTTCACCTGAGGAGTAAAGGAGATGTAGTACTTGTTGTGAAATAAGAATTTTAAGTACTTTGGAAATCTATAGGATCTCGTGGCAAGTTTACAATGCAACTAGCTATACCATCCCCTAAAACGAGGATCATGGAATTAACAAAAATATTTACAAACCCCGGTTGTCAAGGTTATCAATTCTATGCGAAAAAGTATCCTTGAAGAAAGTTCCAGGACGGGAAGTCCTGTTTCAACCTACACTAAATCAAATTTTCCATGTTATTAATTTAATTTTTAAAAAAAGACAAATTATAACAACTTCTTGCTAAATATAAATATATATATATATATTGTTCATCTTGTTTAGGCTTTCAATAAATAACTTCCTCCATTAGCATATATGTTTAGACAGGGAAGTTATATAATTGATCCAAACCTGAACATTTAGGACAAAATCATAAATAATTACTTCTTTAATTAGTCTTTGTGGAATCTGAATCAAATAGTAATTAGTTAATATTATAGGATCAATATGCTTTAAAGTTCTTATAACTAGCTAGTTTATAACTCTGTGCATATGTATAGGTACGGTTAAAAACAATCGCAGTTAACACACTCTCTCTCTCACACACACATATATATTTCTATCTAGTTAGTAACGAACTACACATATTCATGGTATTGCATAAATAACTTATGCATTTGAATTATTATTAGTTACAAAAAAATGGCTCATAAGAGTAAAATCATTCAAACTCTTTCTTCTTCTAATTTTAGATACATAATTAAGTTTTTTTTATAGTTTATTTATATTATACTTCTTGTTTTCTACACTGATTTAACTCATTTGACACAAAAATTTTAACACTTAGATGGAACATGTGGCGCAAAATTAGACTGCTCTAATCGAAATCCAATTTGTAATCTAATTGGATTTACTCTCCATTTTAAGTCTTTTAACTTAAATAAATAAATAAATATATATATATATAATTAGAGTAGCATGGATAGAGCCCTTCATGGACTAGGGGGGGGGGGGGCAATGACCCCCCTAATTAAAAATAATAATAATATAACTATATAACTATATATTTAGGTACTAATTTTAGCAACTTCGTTCAATAAAATTACATTTTGTCCCCCTTAATAATATCATTGATCATTATAAGAGAAATGCTATGATTAAAAAAATTTACAACATTTTTACAAACTATTGAAATAGTAAATTCTTGTTGTTTTGTATTTGGGTCCACTTACATCACATTTTTACTTACTAATAACCACTAATCATAACAACAATTTATAAAAGAGTTTGTAAATCTAGTATTCTCCTCCTTTTGAAGGCCATAAAAAAATTTATAAATTATATATATATATATATATACACACACACAAGCCCAAAATAAAGCTAAAAAAAAAAATTGAGACTAATCAACCAATTTTACCAAAAACAAACAACTTAGCTTTTTAAAAAACTTTAAACAAAATAATTTTATCCTTACCAACAAAAAACATGCTCTACACACACATAAAAATAATAATAATAATAATAAAAAAAAAATCTTTGCCGGCTAAATAGTAGAATTGAAAGCTGAAGTCACTGCATGTAGTTAATAATAAAACCGTCTCTTTAATTCTAACTCCATTCTCATAGAGTAGTTCTTTTAATCCCTCAATCATTCTTTTATAATAAACGATTTAGATTATATATTCCTATCTCAATTGATTAAAAAATAACTATATGTGAAAGAATCAAAATCCCTCAAATCTATGGCTTGGCCTACACTCTCTCTGCATGGGGGGTTGCTATTAATACCACGTGAAGTTGTCCACCACATGGGTCCATTCCATTTTCAATTTCAACACACAGCAAGTAAGGCAGGGTAACTTTCAAAAAAAAAAGAAAAAAAAAGTAGGGCAGGGTATGCCAGGTGTCAGATGACGAAAGTTGATGACGGCTTAGAACCGTATGCCACAAACACGTGTCTCAAGTATGAGTCTAATTAATAAGTCTTTGACATTTTTACAACATAAATTAATTAATTAAAGTTCATTGGAAACAACTGTCTATCTCTTAGATCTATGTCTTAAAAACGAACTCGCTTCACATTTTTCAATTGTATTTTACTAATGTGGGCTTTTATTGTACATAATAATATATTATTTTTTTTAAAAGTTTAATTGTGAATTAAAAAAATTTTACAATATTTTCAATTCTCCATAAAATAGTTTTAAAAATGAATGGCTTAACAAGATCATTTCTAATTTCTAGTCACTTTTTTCATGTTGGTCTTGGATTTGTTTACTCTATCTATCCAACTGTCTCTCACTTTGCTTAACCAGTGCCACCTCGGGTACTAAAAGGAGCATAGTTTCTTTCTATACGAGATTTGAGCATGATTAGATTATATTATTATAGCAACCCTATGTTAACGTTGAGCTCCCGAGGAAATGAAACCAATTCACTGTTCTAAATAGCACTGCATATATATTCTTATAGCTAAATAATTTTTTGATACTGTAGTGGGTTCAAATTTGACTCAGTTGACTTTTCTACCATGAATTTACTAATTGATTATAAAAGAGCATTATAAAAAAGCTATATTGAAGCTAGTTATGTGAAAAACATTAGGAGACTAAGGTCGGAGAGGAATAGAGTTGAACAAGCAAAGAAAGAGTCATCGACAGAGTGCTCTTGGGTGAGAGAGAGAGAGCCTCTAAACCAAATAATCTTTCTTTTATAGAGAGATATGGTTGTAGGCGTTTATGAAAATATGTGGTTGTAAGTGTTTCCTTAGTGGGACTCCTCACATCTACTATTTCACATACATATTCACAATTAATTTAGAAATGTCTACATTTTAAAATATAAAAGTGAATGTAAAAATATATATGTGAAATAGCATGGATGTGTGATAGGGTGGTCGATACCGTACTGGTACCGGCCAGTACACCGGTACCGATACACTTCTATTTTGTACTAGAAAAAATACCGGCCGTACCGGCCGCGTACCGACTATACTGGACCAAAACACAAAATGCTGTGGTTTTTTTTTTTTTTTTTTTTTTTGTAATTGTGGCAGTTTTTGTCTCTAAAATAATCAATAATGAAAGTGTTTTGTAGATAATTTCATTATTTCACCTAACCTCTGATCTCTCCAATTCTTTTACTTAATTTGGATTTGGTGTTTGAATTAAGAGTTTCATTTTCTTCATTTTTAATTGTTTTACCTACATCAATTCCAATCTCCAGTTGATCTTTAGGTTGCTGTATCAATCTGTACACAATAGTTGAAATGGAAGATATTTATGAGACTAAAAGTTAGAGAGTCTGTGTGTTTATGTGTGTGTAAATAGAGATTTTGTGTGTGTGCCTGTGTGTGTGTATTAAATATATAAAATAGCGGTAAATCCGAAACGGTATACCGGTATTGATTGGTATCCGAAATATATTGTACCGGTGGCTAAACTGGTATAGCTTCTAGTACGGTATTGACTTCCTCATTGCGTGAGAATCAAAATATTCAAAATCCTGTTCAAAATATTCAAATTCCTATGCTCTCATCAAAGTAATTTCAGAAAATTACATTATAGTACAGTTTACTTACTCATATATATGATTAGTTATTTCTCTTGAACACCGACCTTTTTTTTACTTTGGTGTAACCATGAATTTTGAACTCTGTAGCATGAATTGTACTTTCAAAATTCAAATGTTCTGAAAGCACAAACAGTGAAAAACAGTACTTCTATTTCCCCGGGAATCCCAGTGCACCTAAATTGCTCTTCTGACTCCAACCTTGTGAATTATCATTAGCAAAATAGTTTCCTGCGCTGTCTCATATATTTTTAAAGCAAGCAGGCATCTCTTACCCATGAGGATTGCTAAATTCGAAATATAATTTTACTGCATTGCCTGGGGGAACCCAATGTATAATTCTCGAGATGCAACTGTGAGGCAAAGGAAGAGGGTCTCCACCTACGAGAACACCACATAATCCAAGAAAGGTTTATGGAATTTCAACAAAAACCATGTGATTCTTTTCCATGCATGGGGACAATCATCTATCTTGGATTGAGGTGGTGTCCAGGCTTTACTTGGAAACCCCTTAACAAATGACTTTCCAATAAGGGAAAGTATATGGCACATTGCCAAAAATAACATCAAATTTCATAACATGCATATATAATGTGAATAACTTTTTGATAATCTATAATGGTGATGGCAACTTTGAACTTTCAGACTTTTCATCCGATTTTTTTTTCATAGGTTTTGAAAATTATTTGACTAGTGTTTTGCAATATATCTTATTAAAAATATATCTACAGACGCACGATCATATTTTTACAAGTTTGACCGCGGTTAGTTTGGGCTTGATATTGATTTGACCAAAATCCGACCACCCAAATAGAATAAATTTGAGCTATTTTATTTCCCTTTAAAAAAAACTATTCACGGGCTCAAATCATATTTAACGCGAGCAAGATATCTCGAAATGTTGAAAAAGTGTAAAATGCTTGGTCGTTTTTCTATTATATGTCCATAAGCTTGATTTTAACGCAGTTTGATTCGATTTTAATCAAACAATCCCCAATTGGCCCAAATGAGGATTTGTTGGAAAGATTGAATTTAAATTACCATGGTTGAATTACAAAAAATCCACTTAGAACAAAGTCAATTTACAAAAACAAAGAAGTGAAAACTTTTTAATAAAAGCTAGTTTTTTTTTTTTTTTTTTTACGCTACTTTCCAAGGCATTTTCTAGTCCAATATCAAAAATTGAACCAAAAAAGTGGATAGACTTAGAAAATAGGTGTCATGATCTTTCCAATGACACCTGAGTTTGAGTGAAACGGAGTATGGGAGAGTCAGGAAACGCCACAGAAATAGGATAAATTGTGCAAAACCCATAAAAACTAGTGTTGGGTTCCCTCTTTGCGAATGATTTCCTTGCAACCCGTGAAGATTGGAACTAGAAAGTTGGTAGCTTTTCAAAGTAGTGATGTTTATCTACATCCTGGAAAAAAATGACATTGTAAGAGCTTTCCTGGATTGGAAGATATCCCGCTTACAATTTTGACAAAAACCAACTTAGAAGCTGGAACACCTAGTCACCTATGAACCAACCCACTTCAACAACCCAAAACTTTCTGTACAGAGCTCCAAATGACTCGAGGTCGTAACCATTGGAAATTATGCTACGAGGGCTTTTCGGAAATATAAAGAAAAAAAAAAAAAAAAAGGGAGTCCATTACGGCCTCCAATAGAAGGTTCAAAGTTGGTACCCGAAGTTGGAAAAAATTTTGGAGTAGAAAAGTTATGTAATTGGGAAATTCTTGACATCATACTAAGTGTGGGCAAATTCTTGACACCATGTTAAGGAGTCCATTCCCTCTTCTTCATTCATCACCAAATAATCTCTCCAAGCTCCAAAATTCCATAGACTATCAAGCTTTCTAGAATCTCAACCCACCTCCCAAAATTAAAGTGCTTCAAAGGTGATTTTCTAGTATTTTCTACCCCTTTTCCTTTTGTTTCCATGCTCTATGGTTGGGATGAAAATGTTCTGTACTTGAATTTCCTTGATGTAGACATGCTTTGTATGTCATTTTTATGAATTTATTGGATTTACATATTTATAATATGAGTTTTATTCATGGAATTACGTGTATATAAATTGTGAAATATGGGTCTATATACTCTTATTTTGTTTACTTGTTTTATCTTGGATATAAAATGAGTATGGATAATACATGTTCTTACACTAATGGATATTACATGTCTATGGATCCATTTTCATTCTCTTATTCCATTTCTCTTATGCTTGGGTAAGAATATCATGATGGGAAATTTGCCTTGCTTGGATTATTCCAACTATTACTCGAATGTTTAAATTATTGTTTTTTTTTAAAAGATAATTACAACATGCTGCTAACTCCGCAGTTCAAACCCTTTCCCCCCTAGACCCCCAAGCACTTTGTACATGGGAAGGTGTAAATTCAGCTACAAGGCCTTTGGCGTTTAAATTATTGTTGGAATGTTACTTTGTTTAAATAAATCTATAGACTACATGTTTATTTTGTTGAAAATTATTATATATATGTTAATATGCTTTGATTTTAAGTTTATTGTTATATTGCTCTATTCTTTTTTTTTTCTTTTTTTCCCTCTTTAAGTATTGTCACTGGACAAAGTTTTGCAATAAACTCGGTTGTAGCCTAATACTACAAATTCATTCAATATTTTTTTATTAGATGTAAATTTTTTTAGTCTAAAATTATGTATGAAAAATAAATTTATAGTTTGTATAGTAAATAACATCTTATTGGCCAAAATTTGATAGGTGTGTTAAGAACATAAAATCAATGTAATTCAACGGTTAGAGATTTTCAAAATATATAATCATGTTATTTATTTCATTAGTGGAAGTTATAGCCTTAAGCTAGCCAAACTAATGTCCATTCAGTATCATTTATTATGTGGTTATTGCTTTCCCTTTTGTGTAAGGATTTTTGCATGATGTCTTTCTAGCTTCTATTGCAAATCCAAATACACCACAATAAATGTTTGACCTCATTCTCTCTTTAGTGAACTTTTCTACAG
The DNA here is from genome assembly GCF_040712315.1 of Castanea sativa. Lineage (NCBI taxonomy): Eukaryota > Viridiplantae > Streptophyta > Magnoliopsida > Fagales > Fagaceae > Castanea > Castanea sativa. The sequence continues at coordinate 1,851,811 of NC_134019.1, read as the reverse complement.
AATTAATTTGTTAAAATTGGTTTTAAATGGCTTTGAAACTTGATTTCAAAAAGGGTTTTCTCGCCAATTATTTTCTACAACATATGTGTTATTAGAAAGAAGTTTTCTATGGAATCTCTTTTCCAAATCATGGGATTTTACTTCTATGAACCCCATTTTTCCTAAAACTCCCTTTTCTTACCCCATTTTCATAAAAATTCCATTCTCTTGAAAAATTAAAGTCGCACCCTTCTTCATAAAAATCTTCTTCTCTTGAAAAATTGAATAGGTTTCACTCTTTTTCATAAAAATATCTTTTCTTAAAAATCAAAGAGGTTGCACCCATTTTTCACAAAAATACATTCTCTTGAAAAATTAAAGAGGTTGCACCATTTTTTCATTAAAAATTTCATTCTTCTTTAAAATCAAAGCGGTTGCACCCCATTTTCAAAAAAAAAATCATTTTTGATAAAATCAAAGAGGTTGCACCCTTTTTTATAAAATTCTGTTTGTTGTAAACTTAAAGTAGTTGCATCATTTTTCAGTAAAATCCATTTTCTTGGAAATCAAAGTGGTTGGAACCTTTTTCACAAAACTCCCTTTTCTTGAAAAAATAGAGAGATTGCATCCCTTTTCACAAAAAAATCCATTTTCTTTAATAATTAAAGAGTTTGCACCGTTTTTCATAAAAATTCCCTGCTCCTGAAAAATTCAAGAGATTGCTCCCTTTTCAATAAAAATCCATTTTCTCAAAAACACATGAGAAGTTGCACCATTTTCATAAATCTCATTTCCTACAAAATATCATTAGATTTTGAAGACAGCTTTTCAAAAAAAATATATATATATATATCAAAGGGGAATATTCCTTTTTCCAAAAAAAAAAAATCCTTTGTATAATAATAATAATAAAAGCTTTTTTCAAAGTCTTTCTAAAAATCAATTTCAAAATGTTTTCTCCAACTTAAATTGATTAAGTCAGTGGGTACTTGAGGCAATCAAGCCTACATTCCACCCCTCCCCTTGGAAACTAACCATTATACTTTGTTTCTTTTGCATGTAAATTATATAAATTTCTCAAAAAAGTGGAGGTGAGTTTCTTAAAACCTTTTTAGATTTTGTAGTACATATGCTTCAATTGGAAAATGACTTTGTACTTAAAATTTTGTAGTACAACATGTCCATATCACATGTTGTTACTTAGATTTTTATTATACATTTTACCTCATATGCTATATATATATTCTCGCATGCTACATATATATTTAAATGAACTTCGTAGTTTAAATTCACACCCTTTTCAAAAAATCAAAGATAAGGGTTATTTTGCAAAGAATTAAAATTAAGGGTTAATCAAAACATGGTACTATTTTAGGATAGGTGTGTGGGGTGCCTAACACCTTCCCCTCACATAATCAAACTTTCGAGTTCATGTCTTTGGTTCAAGACATCTGTCTTACCCCTTAACTTAGGAAACCTTAGGGAAATCCTTAGTTAATTAGGTATAAAAATGGATTAGATATAGATAACCAATCACAGCTTAAAAACCAATGATTGGTGGCAACTTTAATAAAATGGAAAGATAAAAATGGAATCACTAAAACACATCTACCCTCAAGTGTCCACTCATCACACACATTTTCACGGCGTGTCTAGCCAAACAAACTCCCACTCCCATGATCGAATCAGTTGGGGAGGGTCAACCATCCAAAATCCAGCGTCGACAATAGTTATGATTTAGGTGTTATCATGCATGAATTTCCTTCATTTTTTATAGGAGAATTTAGATCTTAGTTTGTTAACAAATCCATGAAAAATCATGTTTGTTCTTTCCATCCCATGTTCTAAAATTCTCGTGCGTGCAATAACATGTTCTTTGATTACATTGTCACGTTCATATGTTAGATCCATAATCCTTATCAAACGCATCATGATGGATTGACAATTGTCAATCAATGCTTGCAATCACATGTTCATATATATTCTTCCTTTCAATTCATGATCATAATTTCATATTTCTATTTGATCCATACTTTCAAATTAATGATATGCTTTGTGTGTTTAGAACATATTGTTTGATTAATGATGTGACATGTCAATTGGCCACCTTGCTCTAAAAGACTGGTTTCATCAGACAAGGTGGGTGCTTAAACACTTTCTTTCTTTATAACTTAGCCTCCAAACTTATATCAAAAATTCATAGAATAAGGTTTTATCTATGCAATTGTGCATTTTTTAGAATGTAACTAAGACCAAAGCTACGTAATTCTTAGATTGTATTTAGGACCAAGGCCTTGTAATTTTCTACTTGATTTAAAATTCAATTATTCAATAAAATTATGTTTTATTCACTTTGAATTTCTTTTTTTCTTTTTTGTAATTTAAATAAAATAAGTAGCAACTCCATGTAAACCATCAAACTAGAAGGAAAATTGTAATAAGTTAAATCGCCACCTTGAGAGGCATTAACTCAATCTCACTCAATCACGTTGGTTTAGCCCAATAAAACCGTAAAAAGATGATCGAGGTCGTGGTCTTTCACAACATCAACAACTGAACTTTTGTAAGCAGCCCCCGACGTGCACACCTACTAACAAATGAAATAAAGCCTAATCAATAACTCATTAAACCTCTACAAAGTTAAGTACAAAACCAATATAAGACAAAGCTTGTTGATAATATCATTAAGGGAAATATTAACGAATGCCCTAAGAGTATCGGTTTAGTAACTAGTATCGGTTTTTTTTTTTTTCTCCAACTCTCTCTCTCTCTCTCTCTAAAAAATAAAAAATAAAAAAAGCAACGAAGATTAGAGAAAAAAAATAAAAAAGAAGCAATGGCAACGAAGAGAATGAGAGAAAAAAAAAAGTAGCAACGGCAACAAAGAGAATGAGATAAAAAAAGAAATGTGGAGGAGAGAGAGAGAAAGAATTGATATAATAAGGACCGGTATAATTTTTTAATCTCAAAAATGGGATTGCTAATGTACAGTAGCCCATCAGATTTGATGAGCTACTGTTCATGAGCAAAAAAAAAATTCAAGTATAGAAAATCCATTAGAGACCATTTTTATGATCTCATTCTCTATTATAGAGAATATTTTGCATTTAGCTACATCATTGGAGATGCTCTAAATACCTAAACTCAAGTAGTACTAATGAGTAGTGTTGTCAACTCATCCACGGACCATTAGTACCTTGAGATTCTAAATGCCATCAATAATATCAACTGGGTCAAGAGCTTTCACCCTTGTTCCTCATTTTTCTCTTTGGAATTAATTTTGATTTTTTTCTTTTCTGGATCAATCTTATTAATGGCTACAAAATGCTTAAACTTTTAGATTCAAAAACAGGCTAAATATGTATATATGTTTGTATGTTGATATAAGTATATAACGAACAGAATTGAGAACATACTAATGTTTTGAAAATCATTTTTTTTTTATATGTATTTCTGGTGAGCGCATAATGTTGTGTTTCTGATAAACTCAAATTAAATGTGTTTTTTCATGTCAAATTGTTTGATTTTTACATCTCCTTAAAGTTAAATTTTTCCTGAACTGTCATATTCATCTATTAATCATTTTTCCTTCTCAATGTTTATATATGTTTTTGGTTCTCAAAGCTTTTTTTTTTTCTTTTTTTTTTTTTGAGTTTGGAATTAGGTGCAAACACAATTTACATTATTTATACTAGTCTTATCACAAACGTTTTGCGCGTGTGATAATGCTATTTTTTTTTTTTAAGGTTTAGTGTTATAATTTTAATTATATTCATCTCAATTTGGGGGTGCTACATTTTCCAATCACTATTCCCTTATTTTTACTAAATGTTCAAAGGTTAGTAATTACCCTATAATTGAATTAAGACTTTTGAATTAACTTGAGTGATAAATATAATCAAAGTAGCTAGTAGTAGCATAATCAAGAAAGCAATTTTCATAGTGTTAAATAATTAAAAAGTATAATCGCTGATGGACAGTGAGAGTAAAGTTCTTGTACCTTCTTATTAAATCTAATCAACGACATTCAAATTAAATATATAAGAGAGAGAAAAAATGAAAACACCTGCAAGCAGAAGAATGGGAATCATAAAATAAATAAAATACCAACTAAAAAAATCAGAATAAAGGAAAATATAATTCTGAAAACAATTAAACTAAAACTTTATCTAAGTACTAAAACAATTTGGCAGTGAAGTACTAAAAATAATGGATCTTTTTTTTGATAAATTTTTTAAAAAAAATGTATCTTAATTTAATAATTAATATGAACAACTTTTGATGAAGACGGAATATTAAAACCATCCTGTGAGTGTTTTTATTTTAAAGGCTACAATACAAAATTTACCCTCTATGTTTCACCAAAATTCATTTCAGTCCCCTAAATTTTCTTTTGTTCATTTCAATCTCTAAGTTTTAATTACATTCAATTAAGGCTTTTCCATCAAATTTTGTCATATGTTATGGTTAATTTTTCAAATTTAAAATTTTTCTTCAAATTTTTTAAATTAAAAATTCAATTAATGATTGAAAAATATTTTCCAAATTTTTTTATTCAAAAAATTATAACAAAAGTTGAAGGAAAAGCCTTAATTAAATAAATTTGAAACATAGAGGACTGAAATAAACGAAAACAAAGTTAGAGGACTAAAATGAAATTTTAAAGAAATTTAGAAGTTGGGTTTTGCATTTTATCCTATTTTTAATTATGTCATTAGATAAACTCTGTTTGCGTGGTTGCCTCCACTCATGCTTCTCGCTACTCTTAATGCTTTGAGTAACATAGGAAGATTGCTTTCTTGTGTGTGTGGTTTTTTGAAATTTGCAAAAGACTTGAGGATAGAGATTGGAAAACATTGTAAGTTGTAACTACTTAATAATAACAGGAAATTTAAAATTGTAAATGAGTGGAAAACTGAAAGTTTAAATTTCAATTTGTAAATTAATGGGAGAGTGAGAGTGCAACAATTTTTTGGGGCATTTTTTTTAGGGGGGAGTTAATAGACTTATTTTTACTTCTTTGTCCTCAATTGCTTTCATAACATTGGATGCCAGGGCATTTTAGATTGATAAAATGACCATCCCTACCAGAGGATAACGCACATGCTTAGAGACTCCTCTATTTTTTAGAGGAATCATTGATACCACTAGAAAGATTACTTTAACTAAGGAAAAATAAAATGTAAAAATAATTAATTAGAAGAGAAAACCTTGTGCTATTTTTTTTTTTCCAAAAAGTAAAACCTGATAACCAAAAGGCGAGAATGTTTCAAAATTAAAATCAAATGTGTGGGACAAATTAACAATTAATATACAAAAGAGCATCTTAATTTCACCCAAAGAAATACATAGTTTTGAAGAAATTTAAAACAATTGTTATTGCAAACCAAAACTAAAATTTATATTGTTTACGAAGCAAATAAAAATAAGACAATAAATAATTAAACAAAGGTAAAATAGAGCCATCGGTTCTCACCAGTTGGTAGAACGTGTTTATATGACATCTCATCTTTTAAAAGATGATCACATACTCATTCAAATGGACTACAAAAGTAAGGTAAAATAAGAATTAGTTAAGAGTTAAATGTGATGAGTAATAGATAAATAGTAACAATAGGAGCAATAGTTGAAGTAATTAATTAAAAGAAAAAATAATATGAAGAGTGGAGATTTAATTTATAATATGAAAAAAAAAGTACCTGAAAAAAAAAATTATGCAGTACAGATCTTGTTCTTCAAAATTCCCAATGAAAAATTTGAGAGAGGAAAAGGTGATAATATGCATTTGTACAACATAATAAAAGTGTCTATATTGTAAATACATTTTCTTTTAGTTTTTTAGTTTATTGGTTTTATACAATATTTAAAGTCTCACTTAGTTTTAGATATAAGTTACATTCAAAGGAACTAGAGAAAATGATTTATCTGAAAAAGACAGTCGTTCATTTAAGGGGAAAAAAAAAATCTGAAAAAGACAGTCCTTGAGATGAACATATATCTTACTCGGATAATCACTTCTAACAATCAAAGGGTGAGAAGATTTTTATCCAAACGGCAGTTCTTCTATTTTTTTTTTTTTTAGAAAAAGATTAATAATTTGCAATATTATAATTTGGAATTACTATATATTTTTAATAAACAATTAGTCTCTAAACACGCATTCACACGTGTGATCAAAGTCTTTTCTATTTTTTTAAAGAAAAAAAAAAAAGTTAATAATTTATGCCAATTATAATTTGAGATTACAGTTGTCGTCTGATCTGATTGATGCATGTATTACATAGTACATACAGAGCAGTTGATGTTGAAAAGAAGAGTTGTACGTGTCAGTGTTTGAACTGCTACAAGTCCGGATAGTGGAACGTGTCAACCTCGGACGCAAACTTTACTCCGTGGCCTAATACACGTGGAATATGTATGCATGCTCTCTCTCATAACTGGTAGGGATATGACCGTTGTTGTTTCGTATTAATTCTTTGGATTTCGAAGAAGCTACATTCTTCTGCATCAAACCCTTTTCAGAGGTCAGCAATATTCACTTTTCATGGACTTCAATCATTGTTTTTACTTTTGTTAGTTCTTCATTTGGCTTTTTCTATCTCTTTATCTCTCTCTTTGTTTGGGGGTTCAATATTATATATTTTAAGCTTTCTAACTGAAGCTAAAGTAGTTGCTCCGATGGGTCACTTTCAATTTACAATTTGGAAAAGAGAAAGCGTTTGTTAATATTCTTGTTGGAAAGAGAAACATTCTGGCTGTTACTTTTTCTTTTTTGGAAAAATTATAGAATCTGTTTAAAGTGAAAGATTTTGTGGCTTAATTCTTGTGCAATTAGTTAATTCTTGCAATTGCTTATGGGTGTTACTGTTTGGACAAGAATGATAATGGTTTTCAATAAGAAAGCTGAACTATCAGTAACAACAATGAAAAATTCAATTGAAACAGAATCCAATAAATACAATTACAGTACAGTAGTAGAAGGATGAGTCCTACAATTAACATGACTTCTATAATACTTGGAAGTTAATGAAATATATATATATATATGTGCCAATGCATAGTGGAACAGTGTCATGCATTTTTTACATTTTTCTACCACATTGCATTCAAGTTACCATCCCGAATTGATGAATGTGTATTCTTTCTTATTAGATACTTTCTTTATCATCTAATGTTATAATATATCTCAGGTTGCAAAACCATAGGTGGTAAGACATAGCATAGAACTTCTACTCAAGTTATTGACAGTTGTGAGTGGAAGATGTGCAAGTAATGGCATCAAATTCTAGCTCAGCCCATGCAGACACATACCAAAGGCTTCATCAACCGGCCCTTATCACTGCAGGATGCTTTGTAGTTGTAACATTGATCCTCTCCATCTTTCTCATTCTCCAACATCTCAGATGTTACACCAATCCTGCAGTTAATTCATTTCCCTAATAAGCATCCTGAACGTTCTATGCATGCCATGCTTTGTATTAATTTGTGTTTCTTCTCATTCACTATTAGCCAAACTGAAATTTTTATGGTGTTTGACCGATTGGGTGTTGCTTAAGCCAATGCAGCATATGGGTAAACTCAGTCATGTAGGACTAAAAGCCTCTCCTAAAGAGCATAACTTGTAATGCATTTATGCATTATTGCTAATAGCACCTTTTAAACTTTCATGCCTGCAGAATCTTAGACACTAGATTTGCTTGAGGGTGTTTTCTCTTTTACACCACCTGTGTACCAGGGTTGCACCCCTCATTGTGCTTTTCCAGTGAAATTTATTACCCATTAAAAAAATTTCCAAGCCTACCAAAGAGAGGTTTATGTATTGATGGTTCCATTGGCACCAGTGGGGCTCAACGGCATCAGCTTTTTTATCCACAGAACTTTAGGACAGTGATTTTGGATCAGAATTTTTTATCTTTTACTTCTGTTTTAAGCTTGTAATTGACGGGGATAATGGTCTTTCAACTTGGACCTTGCCTGCTATGGCTCTAAAATTTGAACATTTTATAACAATTGTGTCATTTCCCCTATCTACAGAAACATATCCTTAATGCTTATGTAAACTTGCATTCATAATTCTATATAGTGAATGGTACAAAAATGATGACTGACTGACTTAATCTAACCTTAATTGATTTCTATCCAGGAACAAAAATGGATTGTTGCTGTTCTTTTCATGGTTCCTGTCTATGCCACTGAGTCAGTGAGGTTCTATCTCTCTGAAAAGCATATGTTCTGGAAATCTCATATGTATTTATACTTCACAAAAATGTATTGATTTTAACTAAGAAAATCAAATAACAAATGGCTTTACCCCCCTCCCCCTTCCCACCCCCCCCCCCCAACCCCTCTCTCTCTCTCTATCTCCAGGAAAAAAAATGGGAGATAGAGAAAGACAAAGAAAGAAATAATTTTGATGATTGATCATTTAACAGTGGTGGTAAATTAATGATTTGTTCTTACCCAGATCATATCGTTGTGGTTTCCAAAAGCATCCCTTGCATGCGACATTTTAAGAAACTGCTATGAAGCATTTGCCTTGTATTCTTTTGGGAGCTATTTGATTGCTTGCCTGGGTAAGCTACTACTGACCAGATCTTCATGAGCAACATTTGCTAATTTTACTTCCATGAAATTGTGCCATTTTCCTTGGCTAATTTGATAATCGTTTAGGTTGTTTCACAAACAGTTGGGAAACACTTGGGAGATTAAGACTAACCATTTATCTTTGGAAGTGTTTTACAGTCAATGAGATGTATCTCTACGTTATGTAATTCCTTGCCGTAGAGTAAATGGATCAATATTCTTAACTTTTAAGTGCTTAAAGAAAGCCTAATGAAATATAGTACCTCTATGAAGTTAAGAGGAAAGAAAATTATGAAAAGTGATGCCTCCATAAGAAATTGTTACCTTTCTTTTATTAAACATTAACATCTTTAACTTTCTACAACTCAAATTGCCTCTCTATACTCACATATTTGCATTAATCTCTGTTATGTTTGTTAGACAAGATCACACTTCAAGAGGTTATAATGTTGCTATAGTGTTTTCATGAAGTTCTTTCTTAAAATAAAAACTATGGTAGGTGGTGAAAGCAGAGTCACTGAACTGCTAGAAAATAAATCACGGAAACAGCTTGGCACACCATTGTTAGAAGAGGAAGATGAGAATCGTACAGTGCAGGATAGGTCGTTCAGCAACTTCTTCTTTCAACCTTGTACTCTTGGGAAAGATTTGCTTGCAATAGAAAAATTTGGTCTTGTACAATATGTAAGTCACTGAACTTTCTCTATGTGCAGTTTGAATTTCTCTTTTAGACTAATGTTTTCTGGATAGCCCAGATGATTTTGAAGACAGTTTGTGCTTTCTTAGCATTATTGTTAGAACTCTTTGGTGTTTATGGTGATGGGGAATTCAAGTGGAACTATGGGTATGTATCTCATATGCAAGTGCTGCTGTACTCTCATATCTTCCTGATATCTATATATGACAATGGTAGATAATAGCAAGTGAGAAGACAATGTGACCTCCCCCCTTTTTTTTAATTATCTTTTCTCATGCTAATTTCTGCTGCACTCTCATATCCTGCAGTTATCCATATATGGCGGCTGTATTGAACTTCAGCCAGATGTGGGCTTTGTATTGCCTCGTGAAGTTCTACAATGTAACCCATGAAAGACTTCAATCAATAAAGCCACTTGCGAAGTTCATCAGCTTCAAGGCTATTGTGTTTGCTACTTGGTGGCAAGGTGTGGGCATTGCACTATTGCGTACAATTGGAGTTCTGCCAAAGGAGGGAAAGCTACAAACTGGACTGCAGGATTTCTTGATTTGTATAGAAGTAAGTTGTTTCTGTTACTGTGGTTTTAAAACTTCCTTTCATTCTAAGATACCTTTCTTCTTTATATTATATCACTTGAATACATACTTTCGAGAAGCCTCAAATGGTAATTGACAACATCTTTTATCCAAATCAAATAGAAAGGGAGATTAACAATGCAGAGAAATATCAGACATGTAGAATGTGATAACCAGTCCAGAGTCCCACAAAGGATTGTCTCACGTGTTTATGTAGAAATATCAGTCCCTTTCTACATGTTACAGAAAAAAAAAAATTTATCTAAGGGAATGGAATAGGAGTGCTTCTAGTCTAATTGTGAGTCATTAGATGAAGTTCTGGTTAGGCATTTTTCACACTTTTTAACTGCTTAGGTTTACTGGTTTGCAAGGATACATGTTTCTAGAAGGGTATTAGTCCAATGATTAGGTACTTGTTCAGTTTCTGTTAGGTTTCTTTTCAATTCAGCTCTGCCTAATTGTAGTTGATTACAAGTAATTGTCTTGAAGTGCTTTTCAGTTACTACATGTAGATCCAATACAGAATATTTTTTATTAAACCATGAAGACTATAAAGCGTCACATTAGCCTGTTTATTTCTATAGCCCTGATCATACATGTCTTTCTCTCTCTCTCTCGGCAGATGGCCATTGCAGCTGTTGCTCATGTGTATGTTTTTCCGGTGGAACCATATCGTTTCCTCCCAGTCTCCGAGTATGGGAAGGTCATTACTGAAACAACCAAAGAAGCACTGAAATTGGAGGAAGGTGACAAGGAGAAATCAGCCGTGCTTGAAAAGAAGGAAACTAAAGTAGAGGCTACTGGAACAAGTGTCACTGAGAGTGTTCAAGATATTGTTGTTGAAGGTGGTCAACATGTAAGTTCTGTCCCTGCTTATGAGCCATTCCATACAAGATATTCAATATTTAAGTTTTAACTTTCTAGACTACACATTGTGATCAGGTTGTCCAGGACGTTGTGTTGACCATTAATCAAGCTATAGGGCCTGTGGAAAAGGGTGTGACAAAAATCCAGGAGACCTTCTACCACAAATCAGAGGCAGAGAATTCAGATGACCAAGAAGAAAGAGTAGAGCTAAAGTTAGAGCAACATGTAGAAGAAGATCATAGTGAAAGTGAAACTCATGTAAACTCTGGAAGAGACTTGGACACAAAATAATGGTTATGACAGTGAACAAAGAAAAACATACCACGTGCAAATTGTAATGTTTTGTTGAGAGGATCTTGAGAGTTGAGACAGATAAGTTTGATCCAGTGTTGTGATTGTCTCCATGATTCCATTTATTAAGTAATCAGGGTAAACTATGTGTATTACTTCTTGCTATTATATTTTATTTAAGGCCATAGTTTTCAAGTTTTCAGTGTCTATTATCTTATTAACTAATAGTGTTTTTAAGGCAGTATTTCTCTCTCTTAAATCAAGGGAAGTAAATTTCCCTTCTACTCAATTAGAATTCCTACTATTTAGACCTGGTTAGAATGAGATTTCCTAATATTTAGACCTGATTAGAATGAAGTTCTTAACCCAATTTATAAAGCTTGGGTGTAACACAAAAATATACCGGAAACTCAATGCCGGGCATCCTAATTGAGTTCGCATCATGGCCCTCCAACTTTCTGAAGCCTGATGCATGTTTAGTTAACATTATTTACAGCACTTTCTACCCAAAACTTCAAGCCTCATTTCAAGTTGGATGGGGCACAGCAACTGCAAATTAAATCAAATGCAGCCAGCAAAATTTAAAAAACCAATCCATGAAAAACTTTTTCTTTTTTTTCTTTTTTTCTTTTTTTTGAGAAACTTTTCTTCGACAGGGCCGCAAATAGTGCATCCTTTGTATCATCAATTGGCTTTCCCCGCATACTTCCACTTATATCAACAACAAAAACTATATCCTTTCTGAACACCTATCAGATTGGATTATATGGAAAAAAATTTAATAAAAGAAAATCAAAATACAGAACGTACCCATTAAATGATGAAGTACCAGACCAACCTTCCTACTTTTCTGATTTCCCGGAAAAAGATAGACACAAAATATCTCTCTTTGATCATTGTCATCCAAAGACGGAGATTGCAAGAGCACACTGCCAAATATATGACTTGAAGAGACCTGAAAAACAAGTAGATGTGCTAGATCGATAAGCTTCCATAAAATCTGTACATATCACAGTGAAAGGGCTTCTCACAAAAATACCCATGCATCTCTAATATGATCAGATTTTTTCTTATTTACATTCACATTCTAAGAAACCATCTTTTGATAAGCACCCAACTGTCCAGGATCAAGATATGGTGGCCGAAAAGAGAATAAAGGAATCTGAATCTTACAGTGAAGGAGAAACTAAAATCAGTACTTGACCATGAGAGAACTTCTGATTCATAGAAGAAGCCCAAGTTTCCTACCTGGCGCCTTTTTTTCCTAAAAGCCAGGGTAAAAGAACTATATCAGTTATTAAGTATATAATGAATTTAAAGTACCATACTATCATGGAAGTGTTAATGAAATATGCACCTTTAAAGGATGACTAATTTTCTTGCACAAAACTTGAGTTCCAGTACCAGCATTCACGTTTAGTTGTATCTTCTCTTTTTTTGGAAGTTTCTTTACAAGAGGAGTGACATACTCGGGGAAAGTAAATGGTACATTCAAGAATAACTCCCCGTCACTATATAAAAGTTTCTGAGACCAACTAATTTTTATTGACAGATTGGAACCCCATCAACCTTGGAAGATAGGAAAAGAAAATTTTAGTTGAAGATGAATCAAACCAAATAAATTTAGACAATAAATAACTCAAAGTGCTTACACACAACAAAAATTTCAATGTTTGTTCTACTTAATAAATAGTTACCTGTGGAATTGATAAGGTAAATATGTGGGGTTTTAAAAAGCCACAATCACCAGCTCGAGCTGCTTTTGCTGTCCCATCTTTGTCTTCCGTTGCAATGAGTTGAGTATGGTATGACTTTCCAAGCACATCAGCCGCAACACCTAGAATTGAACCCTGTTAGCCAAATAATATATTAAATGAGAACATAAGATCAAATTCCAGCACCTGTGAAGTAATGATATAGCAACAAAGTGCTCCACAAGTAGTACACATCCAAAAGATTATATTTTAAACCAAGAAGAATATTTTTTGACAATTAGATAGTTACGCAATAGGAGAAGGGGTTTTTGAACCCAGGTTCTCATGATAAGGGAGAGAAGGCAATGCCATGGATCAGGATCAAGTAACACTTTGTGCAACTTTTCTTTAATGTTAAAACACCAAATAATTCTTTATTGGATTAATATTTTAGAGATCCCACAGTGAAGTTACGTTTTCTTTAATACTCTAATACTCTTCATTTTTTATCAAGAATATGAAGTAAAGAGTTTATGTGAAACACCAGTTACATATCAAAAAAGAATTACCCAAACTCAAAGCAAAGCTAGTCATGCCTACTAATTTCAAGTTTTAATTATCAAAACCATAATGTAAACAAGTCTAAAGAAAAGCATGAAATGAACTACAAATCCAAAACAAGTATTAATTGTAAATCCAACAATTGGTAGGGTTTGAACGAATGATCCTGAGGGTTGAGACACTAAGACAGGGAGTGAGAGAGTGATACGCTTTTTTTTTTTGCTTTTTTTTAGAAGCTAATACAGTGAGTTAAGTGGCTAATTGTTAGGGTATTGAATTATTAATAACTAGATGATATCCCGCGCGATGCGCGGACTACTTTACAATTTCATTTGAAATTATTTTTATGTATATTAAAATTTACATATAATACTTAATACTTATTTTGTTGTATAATATTTATGTTTGCCCACAATATTGTTAAATACTTTGAAACTTAATTTTTTTTAATTCATAATCTATTATAAAAAAATTGTATAACATTGTAAGATTATAATATATTATAATATTTACCGTTCAAAGTAGATTTTATTTTTCAAAGTGATTAAATGTTTTAAAAATCTACAAATAAGAATTCAAAATATAAAATACTTTTATATCCTAAAATTACATAAATTTAAGTAACTTACCAAACACTTTCTCAATCACTCTATTCTCACAACAAAATATGGAGACCTTGATCATAAACACCCAATTAATTATCTCAATAGAATTCAAAAAATCATTTGTAAGTATCAACATAAAGAGAACGTGATTAAATAAAGAGAAATTTGGTAAAAACACATTCATTTAACAAAATTCAATTGACTTTAGTTGGGCTTTTGTATCCTTTTAAAAAAAGCGAAAAATACTTTTAAGTCACCATCGATTTTTGTTTTTACCACTATAGCTACATACAAAGAAACCTACAAATTATGAATTCTAATACAAAATTATATATATATATATATATATATATATATATATATAAAAAAGATAACTTCATAAATAATCAATTAGAATGTTTCTTTTTCTTTAGTTCTAAAATAAAATACATTTATAACTTTCTCAAACTAAAATCTTAAACACCCAAAGACTCCAAGCGAATCATAACCTTCACAAAATCTACAATGTCTGACTTCAACATCAAAACCGTAAGCTACCGTCATTGATTAAAAAATGCAAGCCCCCTTCCTTGGTCATAACCTACTCATACGGGTTACAATCAAATGATATTGCAACGTTGGAGTTATGTAGGTGTCATTGAAATGTTGAAGCTAAATGACATCATTTTTTTCTAAGTGTATTTGAGATAGGATAATATGAAATGCTATGGACATGAGTATATAAAGGAGTAAAAGTGAAAATGATGAATGGAAATGCAAAGAGTTTTTTGTGTGTGTGAGAGTCGGAAGGTCTTGAAACATTGAACCAAATAAAATAAATAGCCGTCTTAAAACATTGAATACAAAATGTAACAAAAATTAGTCTTGAAACATTGAACCAATGGGAAATAAAGAGTGTGTGTGAGAGTTAAGAGGTCTTGCAACATTGAACCAAATAAAATAAATAGTAGTCTTAAAACATTGAATACAAAATGTAACAAAAATTAGTCTTGAAACATTGAACCAATGGGAAATAAAAAGTCTCCACTTTTAAATTTGTTCTTATCTCTAATTGGCTTAAGGGTATCTCAATTCTCTTCATAGAGTACGCCACATGGCAGAACCTCATGCTCTCTCGCATTAGATCTTTGCTTTTATATATATATATATATATATATATATATATATATATATATATTGATGTGTATTTGATATCGTAATAGTTTAATACCCTAGTAGCAAGACGCTAGGGTCATTAAACTTTTTTTCTTTGAAAAACTAGGGTTATTAAACTATTAATAATATATTTAATATTAAAAAATAAATATATTAATATATAGAGAAGGTACGGTGTGGTGTGGTGCACTGTTAGTTATGATACGGTGTGGTTACGCTATTTAACCGGCAATTTTGGTGTTATTTTTGTAGTTTGTGAGGTTTGGTGAACACCCTAGGAGAAACTATTTGCACATAAGTTTTCAATTGAAACAAACAAAGCAAAGTTCAAGTAAAACTATCTGTTGATAGCCTGGCATGATTTTGCTAAAATTTTATAGAAAACAACGTAAAAACCAACGGCCAATCTTATCTTCTTCCAAGATTAATAGCATGATGCGAGTGATTACACTTGCTAAATCAATTAAAATCATCAAATATTGTGTATGTTATCTTGAGAAAATACCCCCACCCAAAAAAGAAAAAAGAGATTTTTGCATTTATTAGCATAAGGAAATAATAATTCAAGATTTTGTTTTTCTAAATATAGTTCTAAACAGAACCGTGTTATCTTGAGAAAATACTTCCACCCAAAAAAGAAAAAGAGATCTTTACATTTATTAGTAATTCAAAGTTTTTGTTTTTCTAAATATAGTAAACGAAATCCAAATAAAGCCAATATCTGTGAATTAGGAATAAATTACGGATTCACAATTACTTTTTCTTTGAAAAAAAGAAACTATCAAGATACAGAGTAAATTTGTATAAATTGGCATGCTTGAAGCGTATGGTATGATTCCATCGTGTAACAGCAAACAGCAAGAAAGAGAGAAGAGTACAAACAAACCCTTTAACAATGGCTACCCCAAAATGCTTCCTTGTGGTGCTTTTTTGCGTTGCATTAGTTATTGTAAACTCAGGTAAAAGTCCCTTTACAAACAAGTGCTATATATATGTTCCTTACACGTACCGAGCAAAGAAATAAGCATGTATTACTTTGTTTTATAGTATGTGATTATATGCTGCAGGGCTTGCAACTGCAGAGAGTCCACCGTGTGGTGGGACATTGATTTACCAGGGGCCATGTTCAAACTACCCCGACTGCGATAAGCATTGCCGCTCCACTGGATTTAGTCAATGTGGTGGATTTTGTGGCAGCACTGCAGGGCCTCCTACACCTCCAGGAGCAGCTCCTCCTCCACAGGGAGAGAAATTTATTATTACAGAGGACCCTCCTTCTCCAGAGGCCCCTACATCTTGTCTATGTAGAGCTTGAAATGGACTATGGTCACTATGTTAAGCTTTTATTGTAATCCCAGCTTGAAAATAAATGGAAAATTCTTTTGAGGTTTAATTTGAATGGAAGTATTTAAAGGGTAGGATTTTGATTTTCCTTTTTTTTTTTATAGTTAAAATGAGTTACAAAGTTTGAAAATAATTTTTTAATGATAAAATTTAGGGATGGATTTAGACTTTTTACATGTAGATTTGAAATGATTACATTCAAAATGTCATTTCAAATCCAATTTTTCAAATCCAATTTCAGGTTTTTTTGTTAGAAATAATCTCAAAACTCAGTTCATCATTTATTGTTAAAATAATGTCAAATAATTTTATATTAAAAGATGTGAGTCCTATTTTTAGATAGTTTCCGGACCCAATGCTAATGTGGGACCTTGGGTCACTGAAAAAAGGGGCTGGATAGATGTTGGGTGAACTTGGCTCGGCTCACCGTGGCCTATTTGGGGCGTTATATGAACTATTGATTTCTCACATATCCAACAGTAGAAAAAAAAAAATGCTAGTATTTATTGCTTTCCAACTCATCCGATCTAATTAATACTAGCATTTTTGTCTCTCTCTTATTTATTACATTTATAAGTATCTTAACATTTAGGGAGATAAAAAAGAATTGCAAAATCACCGAAAACTAGGAATCTGGATTACATCCAAAACTAAAGAAACAATGAAACAGGAAACTGTGAAGCTATGTAGGTTTAGTTAAGTGTATCACGTAGGGAGAGAAAACAAAGATGACAATATTTCAACACAAACTTTGCTAGAGCCTCTAGAAATGGATTTTTATTGGGTGCCAAAGAATTCCTTTTTTAGTTTATGTCTGATCTAAACAAACCTTATTTGATTTTTCTCCTACCAAGGCGACTTGAGCATGGTCTTCCTAGCCATCTTTGGGCAAGGCGTTAGTGACTTTGGCTTGTTTTTCCCTTTCCCATGGTGTTTATTTATTAAATATTTGGGCCATGGGCATGTAGTCAGTTGGGTAGTCGCAAATATTAGCTCTCGAGTTCACTAAAATTGCTGAGTATCGTTGATAAATTCCTGCATTTGGGTTTGAGAGTTAACTGATAAACATTTTTTCTTTAATGGTACAAATGAGAGAGATAGAGATTGGAGAAGTTAGCTGACTTTTAATTTATTATTATAAGGTGCTTATAAATGGTTATATTTAATAAATAAGAGAGAGACAAAAATGCTAGTATTAATTAGATGAGATGAGTTGGAAAACAAAAAATACTAACCTTTTTTTCTACCGTTAGATAGGTTAGATAGGTGAAAAATCAATGGTTTGAAATAGGTGTAACTCTTTTAAAGTTACACCAAGTGTAACTTGAACCCATCTCATATATATATATATATATATATGAAAGCTCAAATAGGGTAAAACACTATAACTTGTTTAGACCCCTAATTTTAAGAACACGTCTTAGTTGCTTTTATTCTAACTTATTTACAGAGTAAATGATACGCAATAACTGGAATGATTCTCTAAGTCATAACCACAAGCAAGCAATAATAAATATAAAACTTAAAGAGTAAGGGAAGAGAGATACAAACACAAGATAACACCAAGACGTGTTATGGAAGAGGAAACCAAAGAACTACCCGAATAAGTTGGAGTACAAGGATACCAAAAAGAGCCTCCAAGCCTAATCTACCCAAAGTACTTGGGTATTTCAAGCTCCAGCTACCAATGGACTTCTCGGAGTCTTGTCTTCTCTAACTTCCCAAATCCCGCAATATCACCCAATTGCATCCCCAAGTCTCATCAGCTTATTTTGGCAAATCCCCAATGCTTCCCAGTCTCTAAATCACTCTCTACACTTTGAGTAGGTGTGGGTTGTGTTTGGATACAAGTATCTTTTCAAGGTATAATAATGGGAGAGGGGAGGAGAAGAGACTACAAAGGAAATAAATTAATGGTGGGTGTTGTAGAAACCTCTCTAGGATTTTATTCTCAATAGCCTCCTTACACTTTTGTGGGTAATGAGGGTATATATAGTGTGGGTAAAGGGTAGGAAAGTTACACTTAAAATCCAACTAGTCAGTGCATTTTGTGGGTCATCTCGCGAGTTGGCCAAGTCGCAAGATAAGTCGCGAAACTCATTGAGTCTTCAACTTCCAGCATGTACTCCTCATATGACCTTCACGGGTTACACCACTCACAAGCCAAATCGAGAAATCAACTTCTTGAACAATCTTCACCAACTTAATACTATATCCATTACAATAAAATCCCAAAAAATAAAAGGAAATAAATTAATGCAATTACAATACCTTTTGTCATGGAATAAGCCAACATAAATGTTATGTGAAAAATCATAACATAGCAATCTCCCCCTTTGGCTATTCTGTGACAAAAATACCCCATAACAGACTCTAGACTTAAACGTGAGTTTGGGAACAATGGCAAAACTCACTCACACCTAAATCTAAAACCTATTGAATTTGGAACAAAATAACTGTATCCCGAAACACTTGAACAAAACACATTAGACCCTCAAGGTAAAGCAAGTAATAAAATGGACAAGTAAATTGCGATTAAGTAAGCAAGATGAGAAACATATGAGCAACTTGCTCAAACACAAAACAAAACATGGTTTTCTTATAAACGGATGTCTTCTCCCCCCTTTGTATATGCATCTCCCCTGTGGAATTTCTCCCCCCATGAATGTGCACGAGTCCAATAGACTCTTTAGTATACTCTCCAATATACTCTCCCCCTTTTTGTCATAAGTAGACAAAGGAATCAAGAAGAATGAGGGAAAGCAAGAAAGATGTGAACAAGGATAGGATGCATATGGGGTACAACATGAATGGGAAATGAAGCTCAAACAAACGACAAAACACATTAAAAACAAAATGTTACAAAGCATAAATTAAAACATGGCATGCTAAGGATGAGGAAACAAGATATAGACCAAGGCATAACAAGGGTTGCAAAGGTGTGTGCATAAGGTGACTATGTGCAATGCATAAACAAGGCATGAGAAATGCACATGTGGGGCAAGGTGTGTAAAATACACAACCAATAAATCAAACATGTTCCTAATGAGGAAACATGAAAAACTCCAACGTTTGGTACTCGTCAGAGTCCAAACGAGTGAGAAAATGCCTAAGAGGCAATTCATTAAACACCTAGTGTGCACCCTTAAACCCTATATGTAATGAAATGCATGAACATGGTAAAAACTACCCTCAATACATGTTCTAAATGCCACAAGGGGATAACATCCAAAGCAAATAGACATTTAAAACAAAACTCAATAAAAAATATTGACAAAAATTAAACATTCCAACCCCAATTTAATGAAATCCTAACTATTAACATAAAACTCCCCAAAAACATAATCTAAGGATTAAAATCAATTAAAAGTGTTAAAGATTGCCTTAGAGATGTTTATGGAATTCAAAACACTTGAAATTATTTTGGTTTTGATGTAGAAGCTTTGAAAAAGAGGGTTTGGAGAAGATAAAGTCATAATAGAGTCATATGAGGAGTTTTGGACTAAAAACTCATTAAATACCCATGAAATAGCTTATCTGGGTATTTTGCGAGTGGCCAACTCGCGAGTGACTCGCGAGCTACTCGTGAAACATACTGCCTGATGTTTACAAGAGGGAGTTGAGAATCTCATAGAGACATGCTCTTGAAATAGACATTTAAAACAAAACTCAATCAAAAAGATT
Organism: Castanea sativa; assembly: GCF_040712315.1. Classification (NCBI taxonomy): domain Eukaryota; kingdom Viridiplantae; phylum Streptophyta; class Magnoliopsida; order Fagales; family Fagaceae; genus Castanea; species Castanea sativa. The sequence continues at coordinate 1,831,776 of NC_134019.1, read as the reverse complement.
GACAAAAATTAAACTTTCCAACCCCAATTTAATAAAATTCTAACTATGAACATAAAATCCCAATTTAACTACTCGTGAAACATACTGCCTGATGACCCAAAATTGCCAAAAATGCATTTTTCAGCTTTGTGACTCCTAGCCAAGTCACAAACGACTTGCAAAAGACTCTGACCCCTGTTTTGCAACACAAAAACAAGCTTAAAACATTGAAAATCAAAGTAAGTACAAAACTTAAAAACAATAAGTGATAAAAGACACTTCCAAATACAAATAAAATGATCAAAAATCTTTTTGGTTTGATCCACATATGGTTGAGTGCACACACATCACATTCAAACATGTACAATCACACAAATGAATAGATATTTATTGAAGATTAGACTTGTGTGTTGTGTGTTGTGTGTGAGTATCAAGTATGAATTAGTCCATAGTCTAGCATGAAGATTCAATGATCAATTCAATCAAGTCATATACAAATGGTACGAAGTTTAGTAACCTATCTCACTAGTAGAAATGAACGTATATGACTCCTCACCATAGTGTTTACATAGATTGAAAGTTTTTCATTTAGCTTCCGTTTTTCATACTTTTTGATCAATACAACTCAATTTTTGAGCATCAATGCCATGAGTTTTTTTTAATATTTCTTTGAAGAATAAGCCTTTGGCTTTGACATCATATAATTTGAATACATTTTTGCTCCACATTTTCCTAGTCTAACTAGTTTTCAAAGTAAGGCATTTTTAGCTCTTTCTCCTTTTAGAGATTGACGTTAGAAGATCTTTTTGACATAAAATTAAATGTGAGGAGATATATAGGATCCAGTCTACGCATGTATCAAGGTCAAACAAGACTATTGACTAGACATTCGTGACAAGCTTGAAAATCTATTTACAAAAATCAAACATAGATTTCTAGATTTCACTCACATTCAATACAAGTGCATACATAACAAGCTAAGTTCGTAAATACAATACGTCATTAGTACGAAGATACTAAGCCAAACTCTACATGTGATATATGCTCTAACATATACGATCAAACTTTTTGAAATTTTCACTTTTTATGTGATTTTGGATTTTTACTCACACAAAACAAATGCATAAAAGTAAGATCAAAAACAAAAACAATTCATATAAGGAAATGCATAAAGTAAAAATGCATAAGAATATAATATCTAATGCATGAAGAGTCTTACAAAGATTGAAAGAATTAGATCAAGGACCAAAAGAGCATAAGCTCAACCATTGGAACCCTTCCTCACCCAAACAGAACAAGTGCTTGCATTGAGTGTCTCATGAGAAGTAAGACGAGGGTTAGAAGAATGAAAACCGAAGATTCACATAGACAAGGAAGTATGAGCGTTAACCACATGCTTCAAGAACTTACCATTTTCAATTAAATCCGGTTTAGCTTGCAAAGCACAACTTCCAAGAAGCATAGGTTTCTTTTTTCTTTTGATTCTTTTAAGAGTTTGAAACTTAGAGCAATGAGGTCTTAGATGACCAAAAGCACCACAATGGTGACAAACAATGTGTTTAGGTCCACTAGGCTTTATAGGGAGGGATCTAACAACATGGTTTTGCAAGATATCATCCTAAAACATACTTAAATTTTCAATATTCCAGAGATGTATTAAGATCTAGCTATCCAATATGAAATGAATCAAATGACACTAGAGATATGAACTTGTAACTGGTAAGCGACAAATATTAAACATTCAAAGCCAAAATCATAAATGGTTGAGTTGGAATTAACAAGAGATTTCTGTTTTTTTTTTCTAGAGAGAGAGAGAGAGAGAGAGATAAAGAAACATAGTAGGGGTCTTCAACAATTTTTGTAATTGTAAATAATGTGAACGGGATAATGTTTGGTTTTATGAATGAAGCAAATTTCCTTGACCTGAATTTTTTGTATAGGCAGATTTATATGTTATATACATGTATCTCTATAATAAGCATCCTGACCGATCTATGAATGTCATACTTTGTATTAATTTGTGTTTCTTCTCATTCACTATTAGCCAAACTGAAAATTTTATGGTGTTTGACCGATTGGGTGTTGCTTAAGCCAATGTAGCATATGGGTAAACTCAGTCATGTAGGACTAAAAGCCTCTCCTAAAGAGCATAACTTGTAATGCATTTATTTATGCATATTGTTAATAGCACCTTTTTAACTTTCATGCCGCAGAATCTTAGACACTAGATTTGCTTAAGGGTGTTTTCTCTTTTACACCACCTGTGTACCAGGGTTGCACCCCTCATTGTGCTTTTTCAGTGAAATTTATTACCCATTAAAAAACTTTCCTAGCCTACCAAAGTGTCACAGAGTCAATTTTTCTTTTAAATTTTCTGCCTGTGATGGCACTAAGTTCCTCCCTTAGTCTCAACCAATACACCACACACACACAATGCAGGGACAGTCAGAACAGAATTATAAAGAGAATTCACACACACACACAATACACACAGTATTTACAAGGCACCAACCCCAATCTTTATTACTCAATATTCAAGTACAAAGGAAGCCTGGAGAATACACACGAAATTCTCTAAGGCAAAATACACTCTCTGCTGTTGACAGCCCCAACAGCCTAGGCTATATACACAGAAATAACTATCACGGCAGTTACTACCAAGTAACTGCCCCCTGTCCAGGACTTGCTGCCACATGTGGTCTGACTTAGGACACCTGTAATTGATGTTATCTTGGCCTGCTCTCCACGTTTCCAGCCCCTACACAACAAGTCTGAACACCCAGCAAGCTAGGAACTGACTGGTAACAGCTGCTGCACACTCTGCACATGCCAATCCATCACTCAACACTTCATAAGGCCTCTGCCCATGCTCCAACAGCCCACACATGATTATCCCATCACGTTTTAAAAGCTTGGCCTTTGCCTAAGCCCTTCTCATCAGCATCACAGCCCACATAACATGTCCATATGCAGCCCACCAAGCAACTGCTATCAGCCCACACATACAAGTTCATGCATTCTGTCAGGACCAACCAGCCCAATGCCTTGCATAGTCAAATATCATCACAGTAGCCCAGCACTGCCTTGCACCCAAGCCACCAAGCCCACGCACAAAGCAACCCAACCAAGCCACCATGCCATCAACCATCACTTAGGGTCAGTATCACCTGCTACTGCCCATCATCACTGAACCATCTCTGCCCACCATGGCTCACCACTACCATGGCCTTGGGGCATCATGTGGAGCAAAGTGCCCTCACATGATGCCCCTCCTCATGCTCATCTATCTGAATGCAGCAAGGAGACTAGGCTTGTCCCCCTCAATGAGCGTTTAGGAGCTTTACTAGATAGGCATAAGGAGCCATTGGTGTCTTGAGAAAACATTGAGCCATGTGACTAGCCTGATGTTGTCCAAGCACTCCAGTTCCTCATGCCATCATCAGCAACTTGCAAAGCTCCTAACACAAAGATAGGTTTATGTATTGATGGTTCCATTGGCACCAATGGGGCTCAACGGCATCAGTTTTTTTATTTACATAACTTTAGGAGAGCGGTTTTGGATCAGAAAATTTTTTCTTTTACTTCTGTTTTAAGCTTGTAGTTGACGGGGATAATGGTTTTTCAACTTGAATCTTGCCTGCTATGGCTCTAAAATTTGAACATTTTAAAACAATTGTGTGTCATTTCCCATATCTACAGAAACATATCCTTAATGTTTATGTGAACTTGCATTCATAATTCTATATAGTGAATGGTACAAAAATGATGACTGACTGACTTAATCTAACCTTAATTGATTTCTATCCAGGAACAAAAATGGATTGTTGCTGTTCTTTTCATGGTTCCCGTCTATGCCACTGAGTCAGTGAGGTTCTATCTCTCTGAAAAGCATATGTTCTGGAAATCTGATATGTATTTGTACTTCACAAAAATGTATTGATTTTAACTAAGCATATGTTCTCTGTCTTTCTCTATCTCCAGGGAAAAAAAATGGGAGATAGAGAAACACAAAGAAAGAAATAAAGAAAATGTAATTGCCCAGATATCTTGTTCAGATCTGAGATTTTGATGATTGATCATTTAACAGTGGTGGTAAATTAATGCTTTGTTCTTACCCAAATCATATCGTTGTGGTTACCAAAAGCGTCCCTTGCATGCGACATTTTAAGAAACTGCTATGAAGCATTTGCCTTGTATTCTTTTGGGAGCTATTTGATTGCTTGCCTGGGTAAGCTACAACTGACTGGATCTTCATGAGCAATATTCGCTAATTCTACTTCCATGAAATTGTGCCATTTTCCTTGGCTAATTTGACAATTGTTTAGGTTGTTTCACAAACTGTTGGGAAACACTTGGGAGATTAAGACTAACCATTTATCTTTGGAAGTGTTTTATGGTCAATGAGATGTATCTTTACCTTACGTAAGTCCTTGCTGGAGAGTAAATGGATCAATAATCTTAACTTTAAGTGCTTAAAGAAAGCCTAATGAAGTATAGTACCTCCATGAAGTTAATAGGAAAGAAAATTATGAAAAGTGATGTCTCCGTAAGAGTACCTTTCTTTTATTAAACATTAACATCTTTAACTTTCTACAACCCAAATTGTCTCTCTATACTCACATAGTTACATTAATCTCTGTTATGTTTGTTAGACAAGATCGCACTTCAAGAGGTTATAATGTTGCTAAAGTGTTTTCATGAAGTTCTTTCTTAAAAAATAAAAACTGTGGTAGGTGGTGAAAGCAGAGTCATTGAACTGCTAGAAAATAAATCACTGAAACAGCTTGGTGAACCATTGTTAGAAGGGGAAGATGAGAATCGTATAGTGCAGGAAACGTCGTTCAGCAACTTCTTCTTTCAACCTTGTACTCTTGGGAAAGATTTGCTTGCAATAGAAAAATTTGGTCTTGTACAATATGTAAGTCACTGAACTTTCTCTATGTGCAGTTTGAATTTCTCTTTTAGACTAACTTTTTCTGGATAGCCCAGATGATTTTGAACACAGTTTGTGCTTTCTTAGCATTATAGTTAGAACTCTTTGGTGTATATGGTGATGGGGAATTCAAGTGGAACTATGGGTATGTATCTTATATGCAAGTTTAACATTTGTACATGGTGACCTCCCCTTTTTTTTCTCTTTTCTCATGCTAATATCTGCTGCTCTCTCATATCCTGCAGTTATCCATATATAGCAGTAGTATTGAACTTCAGCCAGATGTGGGCTTTGTATTGCCTCGTGAAGTTCTACAATGTAACCCATGAAAGACTTCAATCGATAAAGCCACTTGCAAAGTTCATCAGCTTCAAGGCTATTGTGTTTGCTACTTGGTGGCAAGGTGTGGGCATCGCAATATTGCGTACAATTGGAGTTCTGCCGAAGGAGGGAAAGCTACAAACGGGACTGCAGGATTTCTTGATTTGTATAGAAGTAAGTTGTTTCTGTTGCTGTGGTTTTAAAAACTTCCTTTCATTCTAAGATACCTTTCTTCTTTATATTATATCACTTGAATACATACTTTCAAGAAGCCTCAAATGGTAATTGACAACATCTAATATCCAAATCAAATAGAAAGGGAGATTAACAATGCAGAGAAATATCAGACATGTAGAATGTGATAACCAGCCCACAGTCCCACAAAGGATGGTCTCACGTGTTTATGTAGAAATATCAGTCCCTTTCTAGAGGACATCTAAGGGAATGGAATAGAAGTGTTTCTAGTCTAATTGTGAGTCATTAGATGAAGTTCTGGTTAGGCATTTTTCACACTTTTTAACTGCTTAGGTTTACTGGTTTGCAAGGATACATGTTTCTAGAAGGGTATTAGTCCAATGATTAAGTACTTGTTCAGTTTCTGTTCGGTTTCTTTTCATTTCAGCTCTTTGCCTAATTGTAGTTGATTACAAGTAATTATCTTGAAGTGCTTTTCATTACTACATGTAGAATCCAATACAGAATATTTTTTATTAAACCCTGAAGACTATAAAGCGTCACATTAGCCTGTTTATTTTTATAGCCCTGATCATACATGTCTCTCTCTCTCTCTCTCTCTCTCTCTCTCGGCAGATGGCCATTGCAGCTGTTGCTCATGTGTACGTTTTTCCGGTGGAACCATATCGTTTCCTCCCAGTCTCCGAGTATGGGAAGGTCACTACTGAAACAACCAAAGAAGTACTGAAATTGGAGGAAGGTGACAAGGAGAAATCAGCCGTGCTTGAAAAGACACAAACTAAAGCAGAGGCTACTGGAACAAGTGTCACTGAGAGTGTTCAAGATATTGTTCTTGAAGGTGGTCAACATGTAAGTTGTCCCTGCTTATGAGCCATTCCATACAAGATATTCAATATTTAAGTTTTAACTTTCTAGACTACACATTGTGATCAGGTTGTCCAGGACGTTGTGTTGACCATTAATCAAGCTATAGGGCCTGTGGAAAAGGGTGTGACAAAAATCCAGGAGACCTTCTACCACAAATCAGAGGCAGAGGATTCAGATGACCAAGAAGAAAGAGTAGAGCTAAAAGTAGAGCAACATGCAGAAGAAGATCATAGTGAAAGTGAAACTCATGTGAACTCTGGAAGAGACTTGGACGCAAAATAATGGTTTTGACACTGATCAAAGAAAAATATACCACGTGCAAATTGTAATGTTTTGTTGAGAGGATCTTGAGAGTTGAGACAGATATGTTTGATCCAGTGTTGGGATTGTCTCCATGATTCCATTTATTAAGTAATCAGGGTAAACTATGTGCATTACTTCTTGCTATTATAGTTTATTTAAGGCCATAGTTTTCAAGTTTTCAGTGTCTATTATCTTATTAACTAATAGTGTTTTAAGGCAGTATTTCTTTCTCTTAAATCAAGGGAAGTAAAATTCCCTTCTACTCAATTAGAATTCCTACTATTCAGACCTGGTTAGAATGAGATTTCCTAATATTAAGACCTAATTAGAATGAAGTTCTTAACCCAATTTATAAAGCTTGGGTGTAACACAAAAATATACCGGAAACTCAATGCAGGGCATCCTAATCGAGTTCGCATCATGGCCCTCCAACTTTCTGAAGCCTGATGCATGTTTAGCTAACTTTAATTTACAGCACTTTCTACCCAAAACTTCAAGCCTCATTTCAGGTTGGGTGGGGCACAGCAACTGCAAATTAAATCAAATGCAGCCAGCAAAATTTTAAAAACCAATCCATGAAAAAAGGTATCTTCTTTATTTTTTTTTTTTCTTTCTTTTTGAGAAACGAGAAACAGTATCTTCAATATCAAATATATTTTGAACTTGTGACTGTCTCAAGAGTCAGCCAAAAAATGTCTACTGCAAATCTGTTGTCTTGAAGTAATCTAAGCGTGCATTTGGATTGGGCGTTTGCTACATTTGGCGTTTTGGAGCCTGAGTCCCACGTACTGTTCATGAACCAGCCACCCACAGAAAAATGCAGCAAGTGTTATACATTGTTTTCAGCTTTAAAAAATATTTTACTACAGTGTTTTCAGTAATAAATTTTCAGTTTTTAACAAAATAAGTGATATCCAAACAAACCCTAAGTATGCTCAACAGTACAAGTGTTAAAATTCCAAAGTATTTCGCTCCAGTCTATGAGTATCTAAGTTATAATAAAAAAATTATGTATTACTATACATAACCCTAAAGTATTAAATGCTAATGAGGTTAGTTTCTACCATCCTCTCATAAAGTATAAAGCAAAGCATGAAATAATTTTGAGCTCCTCTCAGCCCCAAAATGGGAAGGGAGGATGAATTTCTTATCGCCCATCACTTCCAGAACAGCAAACATTTGCACAACACTCAAAGCAGCCAAAACACGCTAGAGCAGTACAAAGCTGCGTTAACACGATTGCAGATTGGTTATTCATCTGGGAACAAAACTGGATGCCGCACATGCAACAGCAGTGATTACACAAACTGGCACAACAATTTGAAGTTGCCTTGATGAATATTTCGGCTGCTTCAGGTAATTTTGGTTCTTCAGACCCTGGAGGTTTATTATCAGCAGTTGCAGTCAAGTTGCCAAAGCCAATGCAAAGGCTTCCCAGGATTATCATTTTCTGGCCTTTAGGGTCTACAGTTTTCTGAGAATGGTTCAAAATGATCAGAAAACAGTTCATAAGCCATTATATAAACAGGCAAGTACACAAAATTAGACAATAAAAATTGGTTTGGACTAACAAAAATAATTCTTTTAAACAAGTCTACGTGTGAAAATAGACAAATTATTGGTTCAGCTAATGCATCTATAATCAACATCAGAAAGCATTTGATCTGAATATAAGTAGTCTTCTTTTTTTCAAGAGTAATCTCAAAATTGTATTTTCATGATTAGATGATTAACTTCAAATTCACAGGGAATGAAATATAAGAGTGGGGAAAGGTTAGCCAAATCATGAATGCATACCTCTTTTACCCCAGATGATTCTTTGGCTGTCTTTCCTCCTACTATCTCACATAGGACCATATGGGTATATTCAGACGCAACAGCAGTCTGTATGCTCATTTTTGCAACCTGCAAAAAAAAGAGTATGGGACCTGAAGTTCTTTTCATTACCAGGAATCAGAAACTTTAAAGTAAGGATAGGCAGAAATTGTCAATGACCTTCCTAGTCATTTCATGCACTATAAACATATATCTGTCAGTGACCTTACTAGTCATGTAATTATAAATTAAAAAAATTTATAAAAATTTATAAAAAAATAAAAAAATAAAAAAAAAGCCTTGCTACTTGCTAGTGATGTACTCAACATGTGGTATCTTATTAAGGGTAGAGATAGAGAGCCCTAATCTGTCAGAAACATTTCTAAACAATCAAGCATATGGGAAAAAATCCAAATGAGGGTTGTAATGAAAGCAATCAGAATCCTATTATTCAGAAAACTAGCTATTGTAAATTTTCTAGGAAGATTCAATCCTAGTTTATAATTGAACTTGCTAAAAAGCATTCAATTTGATCCAGCTCAAATCAAGCCAAAGCATTCAATTTGATCCAGCTCAAATCAAGCCATTTTGCATCTACATACCTTTTTTTTTGTTTTTGGGGGTGGGGGGTTGGGAGAGGTAGTTGAACAAAGGGGATAATTGAACACTAAACTACATACCTTTTCCTCAAGCTGTTTATTTTCTGAAAGCCACGCCTGAGCTGTAAGTAGTTCTATCTGTTCTTTTGCAAACACCTGTTACATAAAAAACACAAATGAGTGACAAGATAACAAGCCTTAGTTATAATATGAACGCACCACAACCTTAAACAATACTCAAGTCACGCAAGAAATACAAGGGACATAAACTTCGTTTTTGACAAATCACCCATGACATATATTTTCAACTAAAAAAAAATGGATTGCAAATGAACAAGCATGTTGACAAGTTAATAGATTGTTTCTAAGAGGTGGCAGCTCCAACATGGATCAAATCTTTGCCATCATGTCATTTTCAGAAAATCACCCCAAACTTATATTTAAAAACTAAATGGAAAATGAATAAGCAAGTTGACAAGTTAAGAGATGTATTTAAGAGGCGGCAGCTCCAACATGGGTCAAATCTTTGCCATCATGTAATTAGCCTAAATTCCAAATCAGGTAATGCTTCTCTTGACAGAGTATTAAAATTAAGCTAACCACACAAACACATGTATGTATATGTAAGAACATCTGGAATCACCATACTTGACCAAAAGATACAACATAAATAAGTAAAGGTGAACAGACTGACAAGTTGGTTTCTTACCCTGTCAATAGGTATGTCCTTTGCTTTTTCTACTTTCAAGTCTATCATATAATTACTCAAATCAGCCAAGACACCTTTAGCTTTAATAGTGTCCGGAAAATTTCCCCGGTATCTGCCAGATACAGTCAATGGACTCTCAGACGAAAGATCTGGAATATGAAAAGGATACACCTGTCACAATATTTGTAGATATATCAGGTAAGAATAGAATACCATATTTAATAAATTTTGGATATATTTGCCAACTTTCAGCAGATGTATTATGTCTAAGACTGATTCCATAATAAATGCATAGAAAATATAATTTAATATCATCCCTTGGATAATTATAGTAAATAGAAATAAAGACATACAGACAGTTGGAGAATAAACCTCACACATCAGGGAAAAAAATCTAGAACTTTAGTGCTCAAAGTTATAGAAATGTAGAAAGCATGATGGTAGATCTTCCTCACAGTGATGACAGAAGTTATTCTCAAACATAAATCCTAATTTATCATTAGCATAGAAAAGTAGAGCCTAAGTTGGTCCCTAGAGATATAGAGGTCAATGCACAAAGGAAGAGACAATTTTAACTATATGCATGTGAAACTATTGGAATAACTTAGTTTCATGGTAAAAACTATGAGATATGTTTGAGAACACTTAAAGATGAGAGACGGAGTTACCTCAACTTCATTGAGATCATCCAAAATGTCCACGGTTATATTTGAAAAAATGGGAGACAAAGCTCTGGTAAACAATCTTTGCATTCGGAATTCAACAGAATCTGACAGTTAAAACAAGAAGAAGAAAGAATCGATAAGCTTTGGTTTTATTGATACAAGGAAAAATCATAAATTTACAAATGTTTCTTATTAGTGAATACTATCTAATTAAAAGAGTACTTCCTAATGTAGAAAAATAGGAATATATATCTTAATCCTAAACATAAACACAACTCATTTCAATTCCCATCATTCTTAACATCACATAATTGGCAAACTACTGGATTGTGTTCCATTGCAAGTAAAGGCCATGACCTATTGCTGGTCCCATTAAGGCAGGGTCTTGGAGGTTGATGTTCTTATAGTCCTAAACTTAGAGCATTTTGGAATAAAACCCATGCACTTGTGCTTCATGGCTTCAAATTTAATCCATGTATATGCACAGTCTAATTATAATGTAATAAGGGCTCAAAGTTCACATATAAGCTGTAAGACTTACAGCCACACTCACTGAGTATGTCAAATTTATCCACAAAAAAAAAAAATTAAGCACTCAAATCTCTTGTAGAATTTGCTACAAAATGAATGGACATTGCCAGAAAATGGAGGAACAGTACCCAACAACCAGACCTAAAAACTGTACTCATTTAACTTGTTAAATTACCATTTCTCTCAAAAGCTTAAGTTCTCAGGAGAAGGTTAATCTAATCATTTAACCACATAATTCTAACCCCCCCCCCACACGTGAGCTCAAATTCCTTTTTAATACGTGAGGCCCAACATGTGGGATTTTAAATGGGAGATTGAGTGGAGGGATAGGGATCAAACTCAAGACTTCTTGTACTGATACCATATTAAATTAACAATTCTCCCAAGAGCTTAAACTGTTGGAAAATGGTTAATTTAATTATTTAATGACATAATTCTAACATAACTTATCACACTGAATTCTAGAGAGTTCAAAATTTTCCAATTGCTTATTCATATCGACATCCAAAATTATGTCATCTTAACCATATCAACAAGCTCCCAAGAATAAACTAATTCAAATTTAGTTTTGCAAATTCAATTTACAGGACTGACCTATATCATAAGCAGCATCATATTGGCCCCTGCCAATTGTTGCAAGCATTCGCAGGAAATAATGGTTGCAGAATGAACCTGAAATACATCCAGATAACTAGTCAACTAGAAGCACTACATAAAATAAGAAATCATAATTTCAATAGGTGCAAGTGCATAAATACCAAACATGTTCTAAACTTCTAATTAATCAGGAAAAATAAATGTCACTGATATTCAGCAGAAGCAAAGATTTGTTTACATCACATGTGAAAATATCAGAAATACTTCTAAGCAGTCTTTTTTTTTTGATAAGTATCAGATATACTTCTAAGCAGTCTTGAGGCAGCTAACCAGCACAAGGCTTCCAACCACAAAATAAAAATAAAACAAAAACCATTACCTATTCCAAAAGTGAAAATACGTGGACATATTGGTCTTCCATCTCTTAGATAATTTTTCATTGTATCACAAATGTGTCTCTCATCCTCTACAGCCCCATCAGTAACTAGAAAGATGATGGGAACTGAACCCCGGACATGGGATAGCATCTCCATTGCCTGAAAGAGAAGAGCAACTTATCTTTTGATACTTCCCAAGTGACACCAATGTCAAAAAAAAATGTCAAAACTAGAAGTGCATTAGTATAGATAAAAAGTTACTGAACCAACTACAAAATCATACTGTGTTCAGGGGATGTAAAATGTTTGTAGCACCCCCAGCTACAAAGTTCATGCTTATCCATTCAATGGCCCTTTCAACAGCTTCATTGGTTGCCAATTCCAGTGATGTTGAAAACAGATAAGTCTCTCCATTAAAAGCTATAATGCTAAATGAATCCTGTGGATCAAGCTTAGACAGGGCCGCAAATAGTGCATCCTTTGTGTCATCAATTGGCTTTCCCCGCATGCTTCCACTTATATCAACAACAAAAACTATATCCTTTCTGAACACCTATCAGATTGGATTATATGGAAAAAATTTTAATAAAAGAAAATCAAAATACAGAACATACCCATTAAATGATGAAGTACTAGACCAACCTTCCTACTTTTCTGATTTCCCGGAAAAAGATAGACACAAAATATCTCTCTTTGATCATTGTCATCCAAAGACGGAGATTGCAAGAGCACACTGCCAAATATATGACTTGAAGAGACCTGAAAAACAAGTAGATGTGCTAGATCGATAAGCTTCTATAAAATCTGTACATATCACAGTGAAAGGGCTTCTCACAAAAATACCCATGCATCTCTAATATGATCAGATATTTTTTTTTACATTCACATTCTAAGAAACCATCTTTTGATAAGCACTCAACTGTCCAGGATCAAGATATGGTGGCCAAAAAGAGAAAAAAGGAATCTGAATCTTACAGTGAAGGAGAAACTAAAATCAGTACTTGACCATGAGAGAACTTCTGATTCATAGAAGAAGCCCAAGTTTCCTACCTGGCGCCTTTTTTCCTAAAAGCCAGGGTAAAAGAACCACATCAGTTATTAAGTATATAATGAATTTAAAGTACCATACTACCATGGAAGTGTTAATGAAATATGCACCTTTAAAGGATGACTAATTTTCTTGCACAAAACTTGAGTTCCAGTACCAGCATTCACGTTTAGTTGTATCTTCTCTTTTTTTGGAAGTTTCTTTACAAGAGGAGTGACATACTCGGGGAAAGTAAATGGTACATTCAAGAATAACTCCCCGTCACTATATAAAAGTTTCTGAGACCAACTAATTTTTATTGACAGATTGGAACCCCCATCAACCTTGGAAGATAGGAAAAGAAAATTTTAGTTGAAGATGAATCAAACCAAATAAATTTAGACAATATATAACTCAAAGTTCTAACACACAACAAAAATCTCAAAGTTTGTTCTATTTAATAATTAGTTACCTGTGGAATTGATAAGGTAAATATGTGGGGTTTTAAAAAGCCCCAATCACCAGCTCGAGCTGCTTTTGCTGTCCCATCTCCGTCTTCCGTTGCAATGAGTTGAGTATGGTATGACTTTCCAAGCACATCAGCCGCAACACCTAGAATTGAACCCTGTTAGCCAAATAATATATTAATTGAGAACATAAGATCAAATTCCAGCACCTGTGAAGTAATGATATAGCAACAAAGTGTTCCACAAGTAGTACACATCCAAAGGATTATATTGTAAACCAAGAAGAATATTTTTTGACAATTAGATAGTTACACAACAGGAGAAGGGGTTTTTGAACCCAGGTTCTCATGATAAGGGAGAGAAGGTAATGTCATGGATCAAGATCAAGTTACACTTTGTGCAACTTTTGTTTAATGTTAAATCACCAAATAATTCTTTATTGGATTAATATTTTAAAAATCCCACAGTGAAATTACATTTTCTTTATGCTCTTAACAAGCACATAGAATTTCATGTCAATTGGTTGTTACTTACTATTTAATCCATAAACTCATCTTTTATGCATAATTCTAAAATACAAAAAAAAAAAAATATATATATATATATATATATAAAACAAAACAAAACACAACAACCATTGAAAAATAAAAATTTTATAGATTATTATTAAAAAAAATTATAAATTATATAGCTATTGATTAATGATTATCTTCAAATTTTGTAATCATAGAGTTTAAGAAGAAATGTAATCCAACGATGAGTATGTCAAGATACACCTCCAATAAAAAATTATTGAATGATGTAATATTACTATAAGTTAAACCATGTGTAACACTCTCTCTCTCTCTCTCTCTCTCTCTCTCTCTCTCTCTCTCTCTCTCTCTTCTGTGTGTGTGTGTGTGTGTGTGTGTGTGTGTGTGTGTGTGTGTGTGTGTGTGTGGGCGGGCGGGCCTTAGCATGCACCACATGATTCAGTACCTCTATAACAGCTCTTACATATCCCAAACAATCTATCGCTCTCTCTCCCCCTTTCTCTCCCTCTCTCAATACTTGAAAATGTTTATGAGTACCTAGGAAAAAAGCTATCTTATATCAAACTTCTTGATGCACCGTACAATGATTGTCCTCCAATCCTAGACTCCCATTTTGGATGTAAGTGGACAAAGATTCTAAATAGGGTAAAAAATAGCTTCCTTTTCTAGGCAATTTTAAACAATTTCCAAGTTTATTTCTTCGTTCTTTCTGAAACTCAAATTGACACCTGTTCTTTACTTCTTTCTAAACTTAGGGATCGTATATTCTCTAACAAGTGGTCTCTCCAAATACAATCCTTCAACTTCTAAATTATACATCCACAATAAAGAATTTAAATTCACAAAGCTCTCCACGTCTCATCCATTATAAACACAACAAATTTCACGACTTTCTTCACAATGTAAGAGGTTTATGTTGCGGCATGTGATTAGTTTAATGTTACTCTCACAATGGAACCAATATTAACATCACTTTTATTTTACACTAATCACAGTCCATCATCTCAACAATTGTAAAGATAAAATATATAAATAATTGAGATTTATTATGTATCTAGACTTATTGTACAAACAAAAGAAACAAGTTCATTGTTAACCTGAAAGTGCAAAGCATTAGCAACCCCAAAAAACCAAATTTCAATTTTTAACTAAAAAAACGCCTAAGCTCATAAGATTTCAAATTGTGATTACTTTCACATGAATCGCACCACTCTTATTGTACACTAATCACAACATGTCACTTCAACAATTGTAAATGATAATATTTTTTGAGATATATTTCGTATCTAGACTTTTTGTACTTGCAAAAGAAATAAGTACACTGCTTGTAAAATGAATTCAAATTGACAAACTGGGCCCCAAAAAAGATTCAAACTTCAACTCAGAAAAATGCTTCACCTCGTAACAAACAAAAGAATCACACTGTTTGTAACCCATAATTTTTAGCACAATCCCCTAAAAAACTTCAATTTCACAAACTGACCCCAACAAAAAAAAAAAATTCAAACTTCAATTCAGAAAAAAAACGTACCTGCTCTGCTCATACTAACAAAAGAAACACACTGTTTATTTGTAACCCAAATTCAAAACTTCATACAAATACAAACAAAATAAAGCTAAAACTAAAAATCCCAACAAAACCCAGATTCAAAAACAAAGAGAAAAAAACCAAAACTTGAATTGAAAAAAACACACAACAGACACAGACACAGACCTGTTCTCCCATGGGGATAGCTATAAGACAGTCACAGCTTCTGCTTCCCATAACACAGTGCACTCTCCACGACCCAGAAACTCTAACGAACGCAGTGTCCAGATAACAATCAACCTCCAGCTCAACTCCGTTCATCTGCAACGGAATCAGCGCCGGCGGGTCCATCCTCCCATACACGTGTGGCTGGTAGCTCGGTATGTCCGGATTGTCCACCATCGCCGGGTCATTTATCACCGCGTAAACCATCACCGCCGTCGGCAGACCCTCTGTCGTCGCCGCCGGAGACTTTCCCATCGGCGCCACCGGCCTCGGCGGCGCCGCCTTCCCTCCGTACACGCGCTTTGCTAGCTTCAACCCATCTTCCACAGCTTTCACAAAATCCTCAGCCATCAATTAAATAGTAACTTTTTTTTTTTTGAATGGGATTTGGGTGTTTTTAGCGATTGAAGTGACCGACTATTTGTGTGTTTTGTTGAATTGTTTGAATTTGAATTTGAATTTATGGGAGAAAGTGACGGACGGTGGTGGAGAACCGAGGTGGTGGACAAGGACAACTTTAAATTAAAATGAAAAGTTGTATTTATTAGTATTCATCAATTGTCTTTTGTGTGTTTTTTGAGACACGTACGTTTTGGTTAAAGTTTTTTACGTGACATGTAAGGAATGCAAAGAGAGATTCTCGTATCAGATGCTTCATTTGGCCAAAGTTTACTTTTTGATTGATTTGCTTAAGTTTGTAATCACCATTAATTTGATTTAATTAATGGGATGATGATGATGATGATGATGAGGAATTGATTTTGTTTAGAGGAAAAGAATAAGGAAAAGTTTAGAACCATATAATTTTTCACAACTTCTTGTCATAATCGTGAAAGGCGAGAGTGTAATTGGTAAAAAAAAAATAGTGGGTATATGTATAAGTGATAACTAACCACTTACAACCTACTATGTTAGAGTTATAGTAAAAAAATTGTGAAATAATTTATGATCTTAAAATTACTCAAAGAATAATAAGGGAATAGGTGTTGAGTGTAGTGGTTCGAATTTGGAATGATGAATCACTGGTTTCTTTTGGGTTTAAGATTTGCTTTGGGACTTTATTTTGATTGGTTAATGATGTTTGTTTTGGGATAGGATCAAAGTAGTACGGATTGTGGAACAATAAAAATGATTTTTTTTTTCATTTAGAAATGATAGAAAAGAAAGAGATAAGATGTAAGATATATTGTTAAAGGGAAAACTTATGGGATTACCAATTGATTTTTTTGACAACTTATCGGATTACTAATTGATTCTAATTTGAGAAGAGAGAGCACAATTTTACCATGTTCTAAGAGTATCTAAAAAATTTCCGAAAAAAAAATATCAAACATATGTGAGATATATCTAAATAAAAAATGTGTGCTAATTTTTAGGGGAAAAAAAAAACTTGAATCTATCTAGTGGAAAGTTAAATTGAGATTTTTTTTTTGATAGTTTTTTTTATTTTGAATTTAAAAACTATTTTGAATTTTGTTGAATTGCGATGTTAATCTTATTTCTTTTTTTTAGGAATAAAGACTATATAATTAGATCATGGCCATTTTTTTGAAATTTTTCTAAAGTAATGACTAACTTCCTAAATCTTCATTTTTTTTTTTATGAGAAGATTTAGGAAGTTAGTCATTACTTTAGAAAAATGTCAAAAAAATGGCCATGATCTAATTATATAGTCTTTATTCCTAAAAAAAAGAAATAAGATTACACAATAATATAATATAAATAAACAACCCATCTCTCTCTTCTCCCGCTGCCTCTCCTGCTCTTTCTCTCTCTAGCACCACCCATCGATTCAAACCCTACCACACAGCAACTGAAGCTAAAAGCAACCATGAAAACTAAAACCAACCCACACTACCACCCAACACCACTGAACCAACTCAAACACAAAACAATTCAACCCCATGAGCATCACTAAATAAAAATGACCCATAACCACCATCACAAACAACCCACCACCATAGTAATTGGAATCGCCAAAACTCAACAATCGCGAGCAAAACCCAACAACCAACGTCAATCCACCATCTACACCATCACTTTTCCTCCTCGAAGCCGTTGTTGTTCACCAGAAAGAGAGACAAAGTAACAAAGTTGAATAAACTAAACGATTTGAAGTTTAGAAACAAAGCTACAATAAGTTGTTAAGCATTAGCATTGAGGGGGTGTAAAACCCTCTGAATTGTGATTTTACATTTTCAAATGCCCAAAACATGCTTTATTCAAGTTGCTATTGCTAAAAAATGTTAGCAACTATAAATAGTAAGCTTGTATATATACAAACTACTATAGCATGGTTGTAAAACAAATATATATTATTTTATTTGGCTTGTTTTAGAGGATGAGATAGAAAAGGAGTGGAAAGGAGAGAAAGAGTTGGGGAGGAAGAGAGAGAGATGAATAAATAAATTAATAGGGTTTAAAATAAGAATTGGGATGTTAGGTGAGTTATAAAATAGGATAGTAAAATAAATAAAGTAGTTTTTGAGTGTGTAAAATAAGTATTTTTGCAGATACTTGGATGCAAATGCTAAAGGTAAGAAGTTACTATAGCAAAGTTTTAAATTTTTTTTTAAGTATAAGAACCTGGACATAGATAATATTTTGGTGTTTGGAGTGCTAAAATAGGATTTTGAGAATTTTTTAATTTTTTTTCTTTTTGTTGAATTAGTGTTTTATTGATTGAAAATAACAATATTACAATCCAAAGAACTAATGCTCTAATATTGTCTCTCTTTTTTTTTTTCTTTTTCCTTTTTGGCTGAAAGTGATATTACATTGTTGGACAAGGTAAATTTTTTATTTTATTTTAGGATGTAACACTATTAAAGTTCTTTGATAATGAAGCAAATTTTGATCCATGTAATAGTCTTACTCTTACCTAAGAAAATGTAGGTAAATATTGCCCTTACCAATTTTATTATTCAAGACTTGATAATGAATGTCATTAATAGCATATTAATAACAAAATAAATTCTAAATTATATTTTTATATTTTCCTTTTCTTTCCCCTAATTAGGTCATCAAGAACTTGCCAAGGGCCTTATAGTTGAATTGGCACCTCTTCATTGTTAGGGGTTTAGAGGAGAAAAGTTCGAGTTGTGGAGTTAACAACATATAATAATTTTCTATATATATAAATAAAAAAAAATCATAAAAAACTTTTTGAGAATCTAAAACTACTCTCCCAAAAGTTATTGGTCAAAAGTTTCAATATCAAGACCTCATAAATCTCATTAGACCTTAAAAATCATTAGGTTAACTCAAAAGGTTGTAGCAAGAGGTTTAGTGTTGTGAACCGGAAAAAAAAAATATAAATTACTAGTTTAGTCAATTCAAGATGACTAATTTTCTAAACATTAAGAGAAAGAAATAGACTTCTTTTGAGTTTAATCCGGCTTAATTTTCATTAATGCATTTAGAGTACATGAACAGCCAAGACAAGATAAGGTAATTTCATCAATCCTACTGTATAACATAGGAATTGATCTTATCCTAAAGCATAAGAATTAATTTGAATATATTAAATAAATAACAATACTAATCTATTTAAGAGTCTTATTTTATCACTAAACTAAATTCAAATAATTTATCTAATTAAACAAAATTCTATTTCTAAAAAAAAAAAACTAAACTAAATTCAAATAATTTATCAGCTGGTCATAATATTTAGACAATCTACTATTTGTGCCAAGGGAAATTTGGCGCATCAATTGTGGCACAATTGTGCCAAAGTCGACAATCTAGTGCTGCCATATCACAAGACAGTTTCAATTTGACACGAAATTATCTAATTAGCAAATAAAGAAAGCATGATGATGATGATGATGATGATTGATGGATATCTTGTGAGGCATGGCCAATAACAATCGAGCAGGCATGTCATTTATTAATGAGTCAAGGTTTCCCAACAGCTGGTGCTCCAATCCATGTGAATAAAATTATATATATCTCCAATCCACATTCCCTGTATTGATGATGAAGGTAACTTTGAAGGTGTCCACACTCCAAAACTCAAAACTCCAAAGACCCAACATAAGAAAAGTCAACTTGACCAGTTCATCATCTCCACAAGGATTCATGGAGACCCACAGGGTAGTCACTCGTCAAGGCATCTTTTTAGGCATTTTGTGTGTGTTTGTAGCTGTTGTCTGCTCCTCTACAGAGACCTTGGCCCCAATTCTTATCTGTATGTATACTTCATGTAAAAATGTTTTGTTTTATGTTGGAGTTAGAAACATGAATGGGTTGGCACTAGGCACAACTGTGAATAGCTCTCTAACCTCAGGTTACAGATTTTCTGTTTAGGTTGCCAGTTGTAAATGCTTCAGAACACTTTGTTTACTAATAGCAACATTTTTCTTAGGTACAAAAATGATCATATATAAAATTGGGTAAAACTTAAATATATTAAGTTCTCCAATTGAAGTTGAACACCTAGTTGTATTGACCAATAAAACACAAATAGGGTACAATTTTGCATACAGTTTTTGCCATGATTTCAAGCCCAATTTTGCATCTGTTCGTTGCTCCACTATAGCCTTTTATTTCTTTTCACACTACTAGCATTTAGCATCAACTATCTGAAGATAATCCAAAATTCATTTGAAGGAAAGGGCCGTCTCACACTTCTATAGTGGCGTTTCGCCCACAAACCCCAATTTAGAAAGTGAAATGCACCATCAAAAGGCAAAAAAATTAACCTACAAACAGAAGGGGCTGCATCTACAAACATGTGGAGTGCAGGGACTTATATAGTCCACATGTCTAAAAAGAACAAACCTATTAACCATTTGGATGCAATTTTGTCAACAGATTGGTCAGCGAATAAACTCCACTATAGAACCTAGTCTCATCCCGTGTCACTGCATCTTGTGGAATAGCATGTTGTTCAGAATCTTCGGCCGGTGATCTTTAGCCAAGCCGTGGAAAGGCAGAGCAAAACCTGCTAAAGCCACACCGTAGTATTCTTCATTAACCACCTATTACAATGGACTAAATTTGTGCAAAAAGGATTTCGTTCCATGTATCAGGAACACCAGGTAAACACCAATGCAGACAATCTTGCACTCCTGATCTGGCACTTTGGCTAAACCGGGATATATGACCCTCATCTCTGAGCTGGGAAAGAGCTGTTATGTCCAAGAGCTTAACCCCAGTTCCCTTCACTGCACCTGCAGCACTTTCATCACTGGACTTATCTTGTAATACTTCTATTCCCACTGACATAGGGGTAGTCTTGTCACAACTCCCACCTGTGTTCCAGTCCCCACCAACAAAATGCCTAGGTGAGATGGTCCGATAGAAGGCTTTCAACCCTGGATATTTTGGCAGTTGTGAGTTCACCCAATCCACAATGCTATAAACTGTCAAATTCTTGGCCTTCCAAATCATTGCTAAATCCTTGTTGGTATTTGGTACACCCCCAACATACATTACCCATTTGTTGGCTTTAAGCTTTCCTCGATTCCAATGGTGTCCTGTGTTGAGTACTAGAACATCAAATTTGTGAAGAAATTGACGCAAGAATGCTGGCGGCCGATCAAGGTGCATGGCATAATCAGTGTTGGGGTTTGTCTTTTCGATGGGTTCCACATCACAGAGGCTTGCTGACCAGTAGAAGAGTATGGTGGTGTTGGTGCTTGGGAACCGATGTGCCCAGCCATTTGGACGAGCATCACCACGAGCTTGGATTATTCCATATTCATTTCCAACGTCTATGACATCATGTCTCTCCTTACCACCAGTGATCATGCACATTAAAGACTGGTACTGCTGCCGGCCCAATGAATCTCCAACAAAAGCTAGAGTTTTTCCTTGCATCCTGAATGCATTAATACAATCATCACATCAGCATACATATTTAGGCTATACATAAACAAAGCAAAAAGTAAAGCAACAATTCCTGTAAACCTTGAACCAAAGCAAACAAGTACATAAACATAAGTGATCCAAATTTCCTGAGAGTGGGAAAGACATTGGAGAACAGAATGGGGGGAAGGGGGAGTTTTAGGTTCTGGTATGCCCAGCCTAAGAATCTGCAACTTGGGCTGACCAGTGTGCCCTCCAGCACTGAGCTGTGACCCAATAGCCTGACACAATTAAAGCAGTAATTTGATGTGCAGAGGAAAGGTGGAGTATGAGGTGGAGAAAATCACATTGTCATGCCAACCCAGGCGAAGAGAGGAAATGGTGATAATTATGTGTTGGCAGGATTGGGTAGTTTAAGAACCAAAGTTTAAGAACCAGCAGTAGTGATATCACTAAAACTAAATTTCTAGGAAGATTAAGTTACCATATCTCTCAACCAAATGCTGCCCACTGCAAGTCATAAGGAAGAGATCTATCTAGGAAAACCCCACACTTAAAAAAACAGTCATTTGGGCCAAGCATGGATTGAATCTAAAAGGAAAAGATTATAAAAGATCAGTTCCTCCTAGCATGGCTTAATTTGGCCAGGCCAAAACAAAGGACAGAATTTCTTCCAAATCAGTTTGAAGGAAATTTCTTCCAACCCACTATGTGACGGTTCATAAGACCACCAATGTCTACTTTTAGTCACATGACTATGTGACTTGTTTAAATGAATTAATGACTCGTGATATAATCATGAGATACATGTGAATGGTCTTACGAACCGCCATAAAATGGGTTGGAGATTCCTCCAACCTAGTTTGGAGGAAAACTTTGTGCAATGAACAAAGAGAACACCTTGAAAATTAAATGGTTCATTGAACTATAGCCATTAACCCAATAAAATAGTAACAAGTCTTCTCATAAATAAATAAAAAATAGTAATAAGTCTTAACTATTTTAATTCAAATTTTAAATAAAAAATTATAACATACTTCCTCAAGAATTTAGACCCTTCAAATTCTTCCATCTGACAATATTTAGGCTGCCACCGAAGCTTCTCATAGGCAAAATCTGTTCGCTGTGTCAACCGGCAGGCCCACATCCCTGACAGCCATTGCTTACAATTGAACCCAGAATATAAAGGCCGATTATTGTCCGGAACCCATTTTCCTTTTGCATAGTTACAAGCTGGAGAAAGTTCAGAAAAGACACAACCATGAATATATGTAGAACACAGAGCAAATGAATCAATATCATCAAGGTTTTACAACAGCAATCATAAGGTATAAAATCTGAGAATAATACAATCATGTCATACATGTTTTCAAAACCATTACGCCAATTTGTCAAAGAGAACCATGTAAACACCTCAATGTTTATTACATTTCAGTGCACTAATGTAATCTGTGCTTCCCTCACAAGATGCTGTTGTTAATAACTTGTTATACTGTACTTGAATGATAAGGCCACTTCTCAAAAAGAAGCAGCTAACAATAGACTGTCCAAAATGGGGTCATCTTTGTCAGAATTTCTAGCTTAGATTAAGGGACATTTCACTAAGCTGTGGTTAACAGAAACTCAAATTAAAGTCTACATTGAGGAGCATGCACATCATTTTCTCCTAGAGACAAACAAACTACTCTTCATAGATATTCTTCACCAAGTCTTCCGTAAGTTTGAAGAGTTTGGGAACTAGAATCCATAAGACAACCAATTAAAAAAATAAAAACAATACTCTACCTTGATTTTCCTTAAGTATTGTCAAATTTTTATCATCTTTCCTCCCAACTACAGAGCTACTAGATGGGGAACCCGTTCTTGTTGACATATCCAAAATTTGTTCTACTTGTTTCGAATGTTGATCTACCATGTTAAGAGGTTTTCCTTCTACTTCTGTTGGACTTGTAGGGCCTTCTGCACCACCCTTTTTTTCTGCTTCCTGGATCTGTTTGTCTTTTGCTTCTTCTTCTTCTTCTGATACATTTGTGCGGATTTCTACATGAGCACAACAAAACACAAAAATTAAGTCCCAAATTTATCAAGATGTCTATAATGTATGGACGGAAATATTGACATCAAGAAGAACAATTCTCCAATCAATTTTTCAAAATACCAATTAGAACATACGGGATTTGTGATAATCATTTTGAAATACTACCATTATAAGCCAGAAAGAACTTGAGCAAGAAGAGATTTTGGTAATTTGATCTAATGACATAAAAAGTTTGAAAAACAAAAGGAGGGACATGTAGGGTATCCAATCACCAAAGCAATGGTATACTTTAGAACTTGCGTCTAACTTTTTTATACTAAAAAAACAAAAGAGACGCAAATCTTACCCCCATTCTGATCAGTGGTGGTTAGTAAATCGCTGTTTTTCTCTTGCCTTGTAGGAGAGCTTTGCACAGAATTCTCTGGATCAGCTAAATCCAAATTCAGTTCTTCATCATTTTCAGTAAATTTTTCTCGAAATGATGACACATCTTTGCCCACAATAATTTGTGATTCTGAAAATACCACGCCAGCTACAGGTTTACTCACAATAACATCTGCATAAAACAAACAGTGAACAAAAAAGAAATACTAAAATAGCAAAATTAAAAGTCTATTTAGTATTTCATTCAAAGAATAACCACACTGAGAGACTCCTCATTTTCACAATTATCACCCATCCTTTCCAGAAAATTATCCAAAATCCAGATTCAGGTTTCAGTTTTATCATTCTTTAACACAACATAAACCAACAAATCCTCAATTTAAACAGCTAGAAGATTTCTATTCTTTTAGTATCGCCCTCAATCCTATGGGTTCTAGTTAGCTCAACTAGTAAAGTCTCTTATCGTGAATAAGGGTCATGGGATCAGATCCTACCCACACTAAAAAGAAACCAATCATAATAGATGCTTTAGGTTCAAATATATCTACTAATTACCACAAAGACAAGCCACCAATTGGATGGATTTAAACCCGGGTTTCTTATTTGAGACTTTACTTAAATAAAACTCATTGTAATAATAACAATTAACAAATGTGTTTATATAGAAAACTGAACATATATAGAAGTGAAGGCTAACCTGGAGTCAACTGCAAATGAGTTTGCGGTGGCAAGAAGGCGGAAAGAAGCGGGGTTTTCTCCCATGCCCATATAAGAAAAGTTGTGCACATAAGCACAATGGTTACCATAGCAAGCTCTCTAGTCCTCAATCCATACAAACCTCCTCCTTTCATCATATTCCTATATACAACATTACAAAACAGCATCACAAAGTTCAAAATGCAATGATCTAAAATATGCACAACATGGTACCTATTAAAAATGCAAAAAATGTAACTAAACTCGAAATAAATTTAAGAAATTTAGATCATTTAATAGAACCATTTCGGATCGGAAACTATATCTATAGTTCACCATCATTAGTTTGTAATAATAATTATTAGCATGCAAACCAAAGAGAGATCAGACACAACACAAAAAGTGACAACATAATAGTAATATTATTTATCATTTAAGCAAAGCAAATTTAGAAAAATTGAAATCACGGGTCGGCTAATTATTATGACTCCGAAAGGACCATAATTATATATAAAAATGGAAAAACAAGAACTGGGTTTCCACAATTGGCATGCAAAAGGCAATAAAGTAAAGAAATTTACCGAAAATTAAACGGAAATCAGTACTCCAGGTATGATGTACTTTTAACACATTAAAACTCTGAGGAAAATATTTATGAATACAGTTACCAAAAAAGAAGAGAAAGTTCTATGCTGAAATGGGGTCTACAGAGTCTGGAAATGGAGGACTTTTTGAGAGAGAGAGGGCCCTGTGAAGGAGAAGAAGAAGAGAGAAGCGAAAGACGCGGAAAAGTCTTTCAAACTGCACGACACGACACGCTTTGGAGGAGCTTTGGTGCAAAACAGCAAGCCACAAATAGAGTTATCGCTAATTGCTGTCTTTTTCATTCTATTCTTTTCGTGTTTTAAAATTGCATAAATCAAAGTCACACATTAACAAACATGATTAAGATGAAGACCATATGACATGGTCTTTGATGTCGACAAATAATGACAATACCTTGCCTGCCACAGTTTTTCCCCATAAACGACGTGTAGCTTTTAGGACAAGCTTTTTTTGGTCTAAAAGAAAATAAGAACACAAATAAAAATATGATAGTGAATTGCCGGGTCAAGTTAAGGTCTGAGGTGGTATACTATGCATCGGATGCATGTTTCCTCCCTCTCACATGGAAGTGAATTTTATACATGTGGAGTCTACCTCCATGTGAGAAGGAAGGAAACATGCCTTTGATGCATGGTGTATTTTCTCCAAATGACCCACTTGTGCCAAAAAAAAAAAATTTAAGGTGCCCCAAGTGCATAAGTAAAAGGCCTTTAAAATTGTAAAATGATCATGTTTTTTTAAAGAAAAAATATAGTTGGATTTTGCATTTTTTTTTTTTCCTGCTTTTAAAAAATCCCCCAAAATATTGACTCAATCAAAATCAAACTCAATTAAAATTATGAACTATTTCACCCAAAAAAAATTATTATGAGTGTGCCAATTCATTGACAAATTTTTTCTAACATGCATATAAAATCTAAACACAAAAACTTAATTAACAATTTTACCTCTCAAAAAACAATGACAGCTTTAATTAATATATATATATATATATATATATATATATATATATATATATATATATATATATATATATATATATATATATTGTAAGGACCAAAAGCTCATAAAATCAATCTTCGAAACGTTATTATTGCTCTATTCACTTAAGAGCCCTCATACAATACATTTGGTAGAGAGGGTTCAACAACAAAAGCCCCTCCCTCGTAATCTCTTGATTCCTATTTATACTATTCTTTGCTTTCATCGTAGCCTTACACCTGCATGCAATCTGGTCCTTTTCCCGTGACACTTGTCCGTCGGCAATGGAACAAGATTCCACTTCTGCATCCCCGTACTGTTCGAGTCATGTCCACATTAATGCGACGGATAGAGGAGATGCTTGCTAATTAATGCGGCCGAGAATGGTTGTTGCCGCTCAAAGATTTAATGCAACTTTGCAACCTTCCAAATCGGCTATTACAACCAGGATATTTGTAACATGCCCCTTATTTAGTTATCGTCCACGCCACCTCATCTTCGGGCACACCTGGGAGAGACCTCATCTTTCATTCTAAATGTTGGCCTTCCTTTCTTCGGTCTTCGGGTTCTCGTGTCCCTGTCCCTCACAACGGCCCCTTTAATACTCGAGTTATGAATCATGTATTCATAACTAAGTTTTAACTTCTTATACACGCTTCTTACCCATTTTTTGCTTTCACACGTACATACGTCTCTTCACCGCCCCATGATCCGCATCCGGCGCCTCGTATCCCACGTCGAGGCATTTATGGTGCCTCGACGCTTCTTCTCCCGCGCACGTTTTACCGTTGGATGAGAAATGTACGGTTCGCATTCTCGTTCTTAATTATGAGCGGGAAAGTTACCGCTCTTATTATTTCTTTTTACCCCATTACCTCCACTTCCCCCACCCCTATAAAAGCAACTTTTTACGCCGGATAAAGCTCATTTTGCCATTTCGAAGGATTGAAAGAAAAGTGAGCTCCCGAGGACCATCCTTAAGCGATCTTCGCAGGTGTGTTCATTTTCCTTTCCTTTTGTCTCTCCTTGCTTACTTTTCTCCTCTTTGCCGGGGGTTAATGGGTAGATACGCTAAGTTAGTGAATACGGATGAGGCGAAGGCCGCTTTTAAGGACCGATATCGGATCCCCAATGACGTAGATATTACGTATTGTGAGATAGAAGATATTCCACCGGTGTCTCGGCCACCCGAATCCGTTTTGATTCCGATGATTGCATTTATTGAGGGGGAATGGAAATTCCTATGGGTAGAGTAACTAGGGATTTTCTAATAAACTATAGACTTACCCCTTCGCAATGCTCCCCAAATGTCCTTAGGATTTTAGGATGCACGGATGCCCTTAATCGAAAACTGGGAACCAACTTGACTTGGCGGGATGTAAATTGGGTATAGAATCGCCAAAAAGGGGATAGGACTAAATACTATATGAAGTGTAGAATCCCTTCGTTAGGCCGATTTCCGTTTACCCGATTCAAGCAAAGGGATGGATGAAGATTATCTCGTCATCTCGGCAATTGGCATGACGGATTGCATTGCCCTACCCGAGAAGTGGGTACCGGGTAGGGTTCCCGAGGGACTAACCTAGCACTTAGGACTAACCATATTCTTTTCGTGCTTTACACCATACTACGTATTTGTTTAAATGACTTCATTTTTATCGCGTACGATTACCATATCGCCCCGAATACGTCCGCCGCCGTGAACCGTGCCGACTTCGAACAGGGATTCTTCGACGGAGATATTCGTTCATAGGGACGGGACAGCCTCCGAGCAGCCCCACCTCATCCCTCGGATACAACCCCTCTACTAAACGCTTCCAAAGCCCGAAAGAACGTGATAAGAGCAAGAGATTTAAGGCTAGCTCAAATTGACGTTGCCGCCCCCGGGATTTTTATCGCCGTACCTCCCCGCAGAATTCGTGACGCACAACTCCCCGCTTCACTCGCCGCCCAACCGATCCATCCTCCTTTGGAACAAGCCGCTAATCCCGACGTCGAAGAAAGAGCCGCCACGCCCGAGCTCCCTTCTCTCGAGGTGACGAGAGGAAGACTTCGAGGTGTTCTACCGCCCGTACGCGCTCCTTCCGCTCCTAACCGTCCACCTCGCTCAAATGGGTTTCCAAGAAAAAGAGCCCGACCCGTTGGCCCTACTACATGACGCATGCGCGGCTCCTCGCCACCGTGTCGGTTCCTCCTCGTCCCGTTACTCTACCGTTACTCGGGCACCCCCTCGGAGGCAACGGATAAAAAACGCAAAAGGGGTCGTAGTAGTAAACATGTCATAGACATCGAAGAGGGGGAAAACCTTGACCCCTCTCGTTAAAGATACTGAGCTTACAAAGGCCCTTTCCAAGAAAGTTGTTTCTACCGGGGTTCGTCTAAGGACCCCGCAGTGAGCCTACAAAGAAGGCGTTACGGGCGACCCAATTTCACTCTCGGTTCGGGCAGCCCCGTCATGGATGACGCGAACCCGAGTGGGACCCGAAGAAGGGAAGCTCGAGCCCGGTGGCCGAGTGTCTGAGAAGGCT
This sequence comes from Castanea sativa, assembly GCF_040712315.1. Taxonomy (NCBI): domain Eukaryota; kingdom Viridiplantae; phylum Streptophyta; class Magnoliopsida; order Fagales; family Fagaceae; genus Castanea; species Castanea sativa. The sequence goes on along the minus strand of NC_134019.1, from coordinate 1,803,061 downwards.
CGTGCCTCCCCGAGGATATGGCAGAGTTACGATCCTTCCGTAAAAGGGAGGTTTTCTTGTCTTTGAAGCAGGACTTGGCCAAGGTATTTTTAAGCCTTTGCACGGTTTATACATAAGTTTAACTCTTTATTATGGCTAACTCTTCGTTTGTACTTGAATACATCATAGGCGGTCCAAGCTTCATTTATGGCCGAGGAATGGGTAGATCATTCTTGGATCTTGCCCGCAAAGCCGATCGAATGCCGAGGCGGCATCGAGGGCACAAAAGAAGCCGAGTTGAATTTGAAGGAGACCCTCACTCACACCGTCCGAGGTAGAAAAGGCTCACAAGAATGCGTCGAGCCACGAAAAGCTACGAATCTCAAGCAAACCTTGCTCTTCGAGGCTCAAAAACAAGCCCAAAGTAGGCTCGCTCTAATCGTTGTTGAGCTTAAGCAAACGCAAGAGAAATTGGCCGCCAAGGAGCGGGGAGCGAGCAAGAGCAGAACAAGCCGCGTACGATGCGGGAATAAAAAGGCTTTGGATAGCCCGATCGCCGCCCAACTCAAAGGGGTTGCTAGGGCGTTCGCTTGGAGGTATGGGGTCAAGCCTTGGACGCTCGGAGGTAACCGCCGATGCTGAACTTCGAGCCCCGGACATAATGTTTACTACCCCACAAAGGCACTTCGGGATTGCTCCTGTTCCCCCTATGCCACCAAGTGAACCACTCGAGCCTATTCCCCGTTCCCCGATCCTTCCGATGCCGCAGCCTCAAGGGCCCTTCTCCCACAAGACATCCAAGGGAAGAAACAATCATGGGTGATGTGGCCGAAGAGCCAAAAAAGAAAAAGAAAGACAAAGAAACAGAGAAGAGGAAGGACAAGCAACCCGTCGCATAGTCGATCTATCATAGTTGTCTCCTTCTTTTGTTGTTGTTGCGTTTTTCTTTTTTTTTTATACGGATGTAAAGGGGAAGTATGATTGCCCCAATTTTTTAATGAATACTTATTAAGGAATTAACATTTGGCTCTTCTCTTTTTGTTTCACATACGAGTCTTACTACAATATGCTACCATCCGATTATCACTTTACACGAATTCATAAGCTTACCTTAAAAATCATAATACTACTTTAAATTGTTCATCATACTTGTGATTTGAAGAAACACAAAAAACTTAACCTGGATACCATAATCCCACTACTTAATCTTTTTTGACATTTGAAAGAGGTGCATGATAATGAGCGACGAGGCTTTATGATTCATTTGTGCTAACGCTTTAGATGTTTGGGATCCTTTAGCCCGAAAAAGAACAAAAAATCAGCTTAGCACTTATGCTCTCGTAAGCGTTTTAATTCCTCTTAGCTTGTAGTCCGTGGAGCCGAACAGGCGCTAAGGTCAACTTTAACACTTATACTTTTTGCAAGTGATTAATTTCTCTTTGACTTGTGGCCCGAGGATCCGAACAAGAACTAAGGCCGCCTTTAACACTTATGTTTTTGCAAGGGATTAATTTCTCTTAGACTTCGTGGCCCGAGAGCCGAACAAGAACTAAGGTCGGCTTTAACACTTATGCTTTTTGTAAGCGATTAATTTCTCTTAGACTTGTGGCCCGAGGAGCCGAACAAGAACTAAGGTCGCTTAACACTTATGCTTTTTGCAAGTGATTAATTTCTCTTAGACTTATGGCCCGAGGAGCCGAACAAGAACTAAGGTCGCTTAACACTTATGCTTTTTGTAAGTGATTAATTTCTCTTAGACTTATGGCGGCCCGAGGAGCCGAACAAGAACTAAGGTCGCCTTTAACACTTATGTTTTTTGCAAGTGATTAATTTCTCTTAGACTTGTGGCCCGAGGAGCCGAACAAGAACTAAGGTCAGTTTAACACTTATGCTTTTTGTAAGCGATTAATTTCTCTTAGACTTGTGGTCCGAGGAGCTGAACAAGAACTAAGGTCAGTTTAACACTTATGCTTTTTGCAGGTACGGAATTGAAATGAACAGAAGCTTCATATAAAAGGAAATTCTTTTCTTAATAATAATATCGTCGTAAGTTATTTACATTCCAAGGGCGAGGAATCACCCTCCCATCCAGATCCTCTAAACGATAAGCCCCTACACCTGCTACTGAGGTAATTCTATATGTCCCCTCCCAGTTAGGACCCAACTTTCCTCAGCAGGATTCTTTGCTACCCCCACTACCTTTCTTAGTACCAAATCTCCCGGTACCAAGGGCCTGGTCCTAACTCCCTTGTCATACGTCCGCTCGAGCTTCGTTGATAGTTGCCCATCTTCACATTGGCTATTTCTCTACTTTCCTCAATTGTATTCAAACAATCATTCATCGATCATGATTGCTTGCTTCGTCATAATGGTCGGTCTTCGTGTGGTGGGAAAACCCGACTCTAACGGTATTATAGCTTCCATCCCATACGTCATTGAAAAGGGAGTCTCGCCCGTCGATCTTCGGGGGTGTAGTGCGATAAGCCCATAGTACATGAGGTAATTCTTCTACCTGGCCTCCTTTAGCGTCATCCAATCGTTTCTTCAAACCTCGCCAAGATGACTTTATTTCGTTGCTTCGGCTCCGTCCATTTCCTTGGGGATAGTACGGTGTGGAATATCCATTTCTTATTCCCATTTCGCGCATACCGCCGGAAAACTTTACTATCAAATTGAAGACCATTATCGAGATATCAAGGTGTGTGGGACCCCGAAGCGAGTTATGATATTTTTCCGAGATGAATCTTTTTGCATCCACATCCCTAATGTTGGCTAATGCCTCGGCCTCCACCCATTTCGTGAAGTAATCCGTGCCGACGATGAGCCATCTCCTATTACCGTTGCCCGAGGAAACGGCCCGACGATATCTAAACCCCACTTAGCAAAGGGCCATGGGCCGGACAACGGATTTAAGTTACCTCCTCGGTTGATGTACATTGGGTGCAAACCTTTGACATTGATCACACTTCTTGGCATACTCTTGAGAGGTTCTCTCGCATGCTTGGTCACCAATACCTCGGGTCATGGCTCTATGAGCTAATGATCTTCCTCCAAAGGTGGCTCCCACACACACCCTCATGCAATTCTTCCAAAGAAAGGTTCCACGGCTTCAGGGATGTACGCAAAGGAGGTATGGACCCGCATAGGAACGCCTATAGAGTTTTTCTCCTCCGATAGCCGTAACGGGGTGCGCTTCTTCGTATCGACTCGCCATCTTTCTATCCTCGGGTAGTATCCCGTGCCGTAAGAAAGCTATAATTGGGTCCATCCACTTGGGCCTACATGAATGCCGTGAACCCGTACCGCCGGATGCCGGTTAAGCTAGAAGACAAAAATCCTCCACCATAACCATACGCGGTAACTTCGATCCCAACGAAGTTGGCTAACATTGCTAATGAATCAAGACATGAGTTATGTCCCTCGGGACTCACGTACCTTGAAACGTCAAACAAACCCAACACCCCTTGGACTCGTTTCGATAACTTTTCATCCGCTCATCTTTTGCCTCAAACTCTCCATTAACTTGCCCGACCACCAATCTGGAATCACAGAACACCCTCACTACTTTTCCTCCCAAGTGTTTAACCATCTGGGAGCCCACTAAGAGAGCCTCGTACTCGGCCTCATTATTAGTTGCCGGGAATCCCAACCTCAATGACTTTTCAATGACTAGTTTCTCGGGGGATATTAACACAACTCCAACCCCGGCTCCCTTTCGATTTGATGCCCCATCCGTGTAGACTTCCCATGGAGTGATGTTTTCCGTTCCAATGGACATTATTGACATCACGGCATCTTCGGATAAGCTTGACCGTCCGTGAACTCGGCTACGAAGTCGGCAAGGATTTGCCCTTTGATAGCCGTCCGGGCATATACTTGATATCATAAGCTCCCAAATTGGTTCCCCACTTTGCTACACGACCCGTATAATCCGATTTCCGTGTGATAGCTTGTAGAGGCAATCGAGTGAGTATCACCACGGTGTGAGCTTGGAAGTAATGAGGCAATTTCCTTGTTGCATGCACCACGGCTAGAAGCGCTTTTTCCAACGGTAAGTATCGCCGTTCAACTTCTTGCAAGGACTTGCTTGACATAATATATTGGTTTCGGACCCCGTCATCATTCCGTATTAAGACAAGACTTACGGAATGATTTGTGACGGCTAGATAAGCATATAGCACTTCTTCCTTCTCGGGCGTTGAAAGTATCTAGCGGTCTAGATAGGTATTGCTTTAAATCCTCGAAAGGCCAAATTGCACTCGTTAGACCACCGGAAATCTTTCCACCTCGTGCAAAAGGCGATAAAATGGGCGGCACCTATCTCGCCGACCGCGAAATGAACCTATTCAAGGCTGCAATCATGCTGACTAACCTCTCGCACCTCTTTAGGGCTCCGAGGAGGATGCAACCCTAAGATGCCTTAATTTGGTCAGATTAACTTCAATTCCCCGATGAGTAATCATGTACCCCCGAAAAATTTTCCCGAGCCCACTCCGAAAGAACACTTTGATGCATTCAAACGTAATTTATACTTTCTTAACACCGAGAAGGTCTCCCGCAAATCCGTCAAATGGTCTTCTCGTCTTCTTACTTTTGATTACCATATCATCGATATAAGCTTCCATGTTACGCCCTATTGCGCATCGAACATTCGGTCACCATTCGTTGATGTTGGACCCCGCATTCTTCGGACCAAAGTGGCATTACTCGGTAATGGTAATTACCATTCGGGGCACGAAAAGTCTTCTCCTCGATCATTCAGGTGACAACGGGATTTGATGATACCCTTGGAACGCGTCCAAGAAGCTCATTCGAGGGTGCCCTACGCGCTGCATCCACCAATTGGTCAATTAGTGAATAGGAAGGGATCCTTGGGACATGCCCTATTCGTATCCGTAAAGTCAATACGTACTCTCCATTTTCCATTCTTCTTTTTCACTACGACGGTATTAGCGCCCATTCGGGATAGAAGATCTCCTTGATCGCACCGGCTTGCTTTAGCTTACCAACCTCCTCTTTAACCGCCTTGGCGTGCTCGAGAGATGCTCGCCGAGAGGCCGCCGTCTAGGCGTCGCATGAGGGTTAACATTCAAATGGTGGCGTATAACTTCGGATTAATTCCCCGGCACATCATAAGTCGTCCATGCAAAAACATCAATGTTATCTCGCAAGAATTGAACTAACTCTTCTCTTTCCGTATCGGCAACTTGGATCCGACCCGAAAATACTTCTCTTTATCTTCCCCAATAATTACCTTGGTTAGCTCCTCGCGTACCCTTCATCTTCAACTCGGGCCGACTTCCCGAGCAGCCTCCTTTAATTGTTATGATGTCTCGAGGGAACTTCCGCCTCCAACGAACCCCGTCCCGTGCGAATAGTGGCGTACATTAGACATTGCCTAGCCACCGGTTCGACCGCCATGTAACACTCCCACGCTTCCCCCGTAGGGTACTTCACCATCACATGTAAAGTTGATGAAACCGCCTCCATTGCATGCAACCAGTGGTCTAGCCAAAATGGCCGTGTATGGAGAATATGCCATAACAACTATGAAGTTTACCCGTACCTCGTAACCCTCCACCTGCACGGGCAGCCTAATCATTCCTCGTGGGATCACCTCGGTTTCCGTCAAAACCAACCAAGGGATGGTCGTATTTTTCCAAGTCTTCCTCTTTCAACTTTAACCCATTGAACAGTCCGGATACATAATCTCGGCACCACTTCCATCATCCACCAATACACGTTTCACATCATATCCCCCAATACGAACCATGACCACCAAGGCATCATCATGTGGGGTTGAAATGTTCCCTCTTTATCCTTATCGAAAAACCCAAAGTAAGCGCCACCGAGGATTCGAGTCTTTTGTTTGTTTGTTGATTCTCTTCCACGTCTTCAGTCCCACATTTGTTTTGAACGGTCATAACCCGAGGAAATTTCCCAAAGTCTCCTCTTGGGCCGGGTCAAGATAACGTTAATAGTGCCTAAAGATGGTTGAGGGCTCCGACCCCAATATTTCCGAGTATCTAGTTGTTCCCGATTCTCATTCGGCTTTGCCAACAAGTGATTGATCTTCCCGGCCCTAATCAATTGATTTAAATGGTCACGCAACGTCCGGCATTTCTCCGTGGTGTGTCCCTTGTCCCGGTGGTAATGGCAAAGTGGAGGTTTTGGTTCCTCGTAGATGCATCTCCACTCATTTTGTTTGGTGGACTAAAATAGGGCTCATGCCGAATTTTCTCCGCATGTGATGCACAAGCTCCTTAAATAGTGAGTTAACTAGGGGAGGAGCCTCGGCGGTCCTCTGGATGGCTTGTAAAGTCTCGCTTAGGCCGAATACCTTGAAACCCTTCCACCCGAAGATCTTTCCTCTCTAGATACCCTTTCATTTTGCCTTTGCTTTGCATCCGATCCTCTTCCACCCGCTTATATTTATCTATCCGGTCCATAAGCCGACGCATGTCTACCGTACCCCTTCATTGTCAAAGACTTCCTTAACTCCATGTTCCGTGGGAAGACCCACCTTGAAAGTTCTCACGGCTACACTCTCCACATCCCCATCGATTTCATTATACGTTTCCCAAGACGGTCGAATAAGTTTTGAGTGTTTCACCGTCCCTCATAGACATACAAGGTAGAGCATCCAAAGGTTTTGGAATCCTAGTACAAGTTATGAACCTTGCTCCAAATGCCCTAGTCAATTCCTCAAAAGGACCTCGGGAACCCTCTCGCCAAAGCATCAAACCACCTCATAGCCACGGGCCCAGTGGAGGGAAAGACTCTACACATCAATGCCTCATTATTCGAATAAACGGCCATCTTCCGACAAAAATGACTAACGTGCTCTACGGTCGGTCCTTCCGTTATACACAAGTAAAAAGTGGGTTGGGAAAACCTACGAGGTAGCTTTGCTCTGTTTATCCTTGTCACAAAAGGGGATTTGGCAATTTGTCTCAAGGCTTTACCCATTGCATCACTCCCGTCCTCGCGATATATTCCATCGCATTCGGGCATCTTCGTCACTTTCACTCGCTTTGCCCTAACACCTCGAAGACACTAGCACGGGTCATACTCGAGTAGGCTCAAACATTGGGGGATGAATTCCTCCCGGGTTCGCTTCCGAATTATCACCGGAAGAGCTAGCATCATCCTTGCGTCTCCGCTTCTTACTATCCAAACGCTTGCGTAAGTACGCTTATCTCGCATTGCATCCGTCGCAACACGTCGTCGCGAGACATATGCCCCTCAGTTAACGATCGTTGCTCAGCCCTATGATCGCCATCATATACCTACACAAACCCCGAAGTATGTCATTTCCCTTTATCACGTTGGAGACTAGCAGCTACGTACCCCCCTCGTGAGCTTACTGATTCTTCCCTTCCAAATACACCTCCGCCATATACTTCTAAATGGAATATGCTACGCCGTTGTTGTTCCCACGTACGGCGCATAATTGTAAGGACCAAAAGCTCATAAAATCAATCTTCGAAACGTTATTGTTGCTCTATTCACTTAAGAGTCCTCATACAATACATTTGGTAGAGAGGGTTCAACAACAAAAAGCCCCTCCCTCGTAATCTCTTGATTCCTATTTATACTATTCTTTGCTTTCATCGTAGCCTTACACCTTGCAATCTGCGGTCCTTTTCCCGTGACACTTGTCCGTCGGCAATGGAACAAGATTCCACTTTGCATCCCGTACTGTTCAGGTCATGTCCACATTAATGCGACGGATAGAGGAGATGCTTGCTAATTAATGCGGCCAGAATGGTTGTTGCCCAGCATTTAATGCAACTTTGCAACCTTCCAAATCGGCCTATTACAACTTGGATATTTGTAACATGCCCCTTATTTAGTTATCGTCCACGCCACCTCATCTTCGGGCACACCTGGAGAGACCTCATCTTTCATTCTAAATGTTGGCCTTCCTTTCTTCGGGTCTTCGGGTTCTCAGGTCCTCGGGTCCTCACATATATAATAGAAAGTCAAACAAATAATATTTAATTGATATTTACTTATTTAGCATTCAAAAAGCCCACTAAAAAATTGTCAGCTTAGACCTCTCGGCCCTGTAATAGCGTACACCTCAACTAATAAAGTTGTATATAATTTTGCTACAAAATAGCTATTATATCATCAATGAATGATAAGTAATAATTTGGAATCTTATGAACTTTTTTATAACCTTACATAATACAATCTCAAGTCTATATAAGTATATTTTAAATATTTATACGTATATAAATATTTTTTAAAATTGAGTCTCATACTTATGAGCCTATTAACGAGCATATTATTAACTTTGATCTATGTTTTTTTAATACCCTAAACTTGCGTGTGAACTTGGCTCATTTGTTACATAAATTATATAAAAAATAATTTCAAACCGAGCTCGAAATGCTACTAAATAGCTTGAATCATTTACACACATATGCACTCTCCTTACGAGGAATAACTAATACGTGTTTCATTTACACTCCTATGCACTTAGGTACAATTCCTTAAGTGTAATATATTAAGCGTAATATATTAAGTTGTCAAATTATATTCAAACACATATATACATTAAATTTAGTCATAAATGCAAAAACACCCTATGTGGTTTGGGTTAGTTGCAAAATCACCCCTTGAAGTTTCACTCCTTTTAACTCCATAGGGCTTTCATATCCGCTAAATTAACTCTTGTGACAATTTTTCGTTAGCTCTTATGGACTAAAGAAATCACGTAAGGGTTGCATGACTAGTGGTGCGAATTAGTTGGTGAGTTTTCATAATATAGTAACAAAAACAAAAATTGGCAATTTATATTACCACTCCCCTCACCTCTACCCTTTACTTAATTCTATCCAAATAAGGGGAACGACTGAGCATTTGTCTTCGGACTAAATTTAGTTACAAAATAGGTTGTAGCATAAGGCTACAACTTTACTTAATAAAATAAACAACACTGCAAATTTTGAAAATCTAACTGTTGAATTGCATGTTCTTTACACTTTTAATATACATGTCAAATTTTGTGTCAATTAGATATTATTTACTATATGATCTATAAGCTTATAGTTTATGTATAATTTAAAACTACAAAACTAGCAATTTAAATAATTTATTGATGACATAGCTATTGATCTTTAATTTTATAGAAATTTTGCAAGCATAGAAGATATAAGAAGAAAATCTAATGCAATGGTGGATTTGTCAAAATTTGCTTTCGATAAAAAGATATTGAGTAAAGTTATAGCCTAAGGTTCTAAAAAAAAAAAAAAATTGTAGCTAAACTTTGTCCTTTATCTTCCCTTTTTCTCTCTCTCACATTGTTTGAATGGAGTGAAAAGGGAAAGAATGAAAATTGCATGAAGGAAAATGAATGGGAAAATGTAATTTTTCGTTGTTGGGTTGAAGTGAAAAGAGAGAAAAAAAAAAAAAAAAAACAAGATGGATGAAATTTTCAATCAGGTCCACTCTTTTTTTCTCCCAAATTGAAGAGAAAAAAGGTAATGGGAAGGAAAGTATAAAATTGTCCCTAAGGCTCTATTTGGCCAGCTATGTTGCACAGAAAGGCATTGTGATCCGAAAAGCAACACATTTTTGTGTTTCTTTTTTTCTCTCTAGTTTTCTCCTCAATTTGGAAAGAAACACCCGAGCCCCACTAGTTTTCCTTCCACTCCACCCAACTAAACACCCTAATAAATTTCTTTCCCTCTCTATTTTCTCTCCATTTTTTTCTATCCTCCATAAAATCCACACAACCAAACGAAGCCTAATTTTCCACCATTCTATATTTAATAACAAAAACATAATAGTTATTCATTTTTAAAAAGGACATAATAGTAATTTACGTTTATCCTTCAACTTTTCCAACATCTCTACCACGATTACAAATAAAAATATTTTTTATTCTTCCAATTAGAGGTGTGCATCAAACCCACCAACTTAACAAAATATATCAAACCCAACTTAACCCGATGCCTCAAGTTAGTTTTTATGAGTTGTGTTAGATCAGAATTTTATTTTGAATTTTGGATCAAGTCATATTTGGATTGATAGATTATTCTTTTTGTTGTATTAAAAACCAAATGGATTATCCAATTGGTTTGACCTAATAAAAATTAAACTCAATTAAAACTATAAACTATTTCACCAAAAAAAATTTATTATGAGTGTGCCAATTCATTGACAAAATTTTTCTAACTTGCAAAAGAGATGCATATAAAATCTAAACACAAAAACTTAATTAACAATTTCACCTCTCAAAAAATAATGACAGTTTTAATATATATTGTTGGAAATAAAGGAGAGATAATACCTGAATTTTCCTTAGAAATTACACAATTTGATTTTACCAAAAAAAAAAAAGGTGGCAGAGATGAGGCGTGGACCAAGTCACTGTCTTGAGACAAATTGTGCTGTCTACGGTATATCCGATGTAGTTAGACAAATAGTTTCTGCACGTTGTCCCCAGGATACAACAGCCCAGCCACCTTTGCTGATTATCCTTTCGAGCCTACACTGCTTGTAGGATATAAGCTCTCTATAGTACTTTCTTTTCCCAGAAAAATTTTGTAAAAGATAAAATGTTTTTTGTGAGTAGTAAGAAGCAAAAGATGGTAAGTGTTTAAGAAAAAAATTATTTCTGAAAAGTTTGCAGCTTTGTAATTCAAAATAAAAGTGTGTGTATATAACTTTTATTTCCTTCCATGTATATATATAACCAAAAAAAGTAAAACGTTTTCTATATTTAAAACTTTAAATGATCATAAATATATAAATATATATATATATATATTATATAAACCGGTCAAACTTTTGTATGTTGAGAACAAAAAGGAAAGGATCATAATCCCAAGCATTTAATGGCCCATTATTACAATAGCTTTTCAAAAGTCTTTTCGCTGAATTTATGTTACAAAAATTGCTAGCTCTAATTCTGCCGTTTGCTCTCAAAAAGATTGCTAGCTGTTTGACCACTTTCCATTAAACCAAATAGTAAACATTTTTGTATATATGGTAACTTATTATAACATAAAATAATTTAGCAATAGCTGTACAATTAAGTGCTATAGATTCTTGCATATATAACGCTATTATGCCATATTTAAATAAGAATGTTTGAATACAAAACGTTTAGAATGGAAAGTACACTAAAAGCTGACAATATATAGTATTAAAATTCACATTAATTTTCAGAGATTTCCTAATTAAAACCATTGAAATAATTATTCAAATTTTGAATTATATTTGAATTTTCAAAATTTAGCAATTAATGTATCTGACATTAAGGGATAATTGATTACCTCAATTCACATAAATGAGTATTAAAATAACCATTGTGACCAACATTCATTCTTCAGATGGAAGCACTTCAAACCCAAGGAGTGGGTTTGCCCAAGGATAGGATGGGAAGAGACAAAATACTTCCTAGATGTCTGAGTGGAAAGAATAGCGTTGAGAAAGAGAGTCAAGGTAGTTGAAAGAAGTTTCTTGTGAAAGCTCACTTGCTGCCTCTGCATTAAATGACTAGCAACAGCTTTAACAGCTGCATTGATGAGGAAATGACCCCTGAATAGTAGATTCACAGCTAAGCAACTCCTTCTATCACCTTTAACAGAAATTTAATGGGACAAGTGTCTTAAGGAATGCCTAGAGGATTGTAGATAAAGGGCTAGGATGCAAGAAGCTGAGGAGTATATAAAGGAAGAGAACTTCCAAATGAAGGGATCCGGAAAAAATGAAGGAAAAGAGATGAGATCAAGAACAGTGATAGAAGGAAAGAGAGAGAACAATGTATATCCTAGTATAAGAACATCGTCCTCAAGCGAGCCTATAAAGAACTATCAATATACTTAATTTTAACTTCAGTTCATTCCCTTCATGTTTGAATCTTTGAATTAAGCTCAACTTGTTTTATACACTCTCTCTTAACAAATATCTATTAGTTTGGGCTTGGTAGGGTGGTACGATCTTCATTATTTTAGGTGGGTTTGGGCCGCTAAACTTTGTGTCCTTACAAAATATATATATATATATATATATATATATATATATATATATATATATATATATATTATAGAAAGTCAAATAAATAATAATTAACTGATATTTACTTATTTAGTATTTAAAAAGCTCACTAAAAAATTGTTGCCTTAGACCTCATTACATATTGAGTTATATATTGAGTTACCCTGGTATAGTGTACACCTTAACTAATAAAATTGTATATAATTTTGCTACAAAATAGACGATTATATCATCAATGAATGATAAGTAATAATTTGGAATCTTATGAACTTTTTTATAAACTTACATAACACAATCTCAAGTCTATATAAGTATATTTTAAACATTTATGCGTATGTGTGTGTGTGTGTGTGTGTGTGTGTGTGTGTATTGTGGTCCCTAAACCTATGAGAGTTGATGTCCTAAACAAAGGATTTTGGCCCCCAATTTATTTATTAGTGGGTTTCCAAACAATCTTATAAGAAATGGCTTCAAACACAAATTGGACAGTCCAATTTCTATTATCTCTGTGAGTTTTTAGACCAACACCCCCTTCCTCTCTGATCATTTTTCTCCCTCCCTTACTCACACCCTCTATTTTCTCTCTTTTCCCAACTTTTCCCAGTTTTTCCAAAAAAAAACCCATTCGTTGTATGCCATCACTCCCCTTATATAGTCTCTCCTTAGTGGGATTCAAATCATTATTGTTTCACCAATTTCCATGCAATCCCACTTTTATCTAGAATCCTAGGAAACCATTATGTCTTCTAAGGATTCTCTTAAAACTTGTTCCAGAAGCCCAATAGCATTCGGTAGTGAACTCCTTAAAGGCACTAATAACTCTCAGTAACTGACTTGAATTTAATCATTTCATCGTCAATTTCCCACCACCTCATTAGTGATAGTGGGCTGAATATTGTGGGATTTCCCCAAACAATAATTTCTAAGTCCAAACATACGTATAGTTGGGCGGAGCTCACTCCAACTGGGTTTAGGTCCACTTCCATCTTATGGGCTGGCTTTGGCTACTCAGACCGATCTTGAGCCTTAGTTAAGTGGGCCGGTACTGATTATCTAGGCCCGAGCGCCCCCCCCCCCCACAATATATATATACACACACACACACATATATATACACACACACATATATATATATACACACATATACATATATATATATATATATATATATATATATATATATATTAAATCGAGTCTCATACTTATGAGCATATTAACGAGCATATTATTATCTTTGATCTATGTTTTTTTAATACCTTAAACTTACATTTGAACTTGACTCGTTTTTTACATAAATTATATAAAAGATAATTTTAGACCGAGCTCAAGATGCTCCTAAATAGCTTGAATCATTTACACACATATGCACTCTCCTAATGAGGAATAGCTAATGCTTGTTTCATTTACACACCTATGCACTTAGGTACAATTCTTAAAGTGTAATATATTAAGTTCTCAAATTATATTCAAACACATGTATCATTAAATTTAGGCATAAATGCAAAAGCACCCTATGTGGTTTGGGTTAGTTGCAAAATCACCCCTTGAAGTTTCAATTACTCCTTTAACTCCATGGGGCTTTCATATCCACCATATTAACGCTTGTGACAATTTTTCTTTAGCTCTTATGGACGAAAGAAATCATGTAAAGGTTGCATGACTAGTTGTGCAAAATGGTTGGTGAGTTTTCAAAATATGGTAACAAAAAACTCCTCTCACCTTTGTCATTTACTAAATGCTTAAAACATCCAGATAAGGGGAACAACAAAGCATTTGTCTTCCCTTTTTCTTTTTCTCTCACACTATGTTTGGCTGGAATGAAAAGGGAGAGAATGAAAAATACATGAAGGAAAAGGAATTGGGAAATATAAGGGGCTGTTTGGATTTTGTGTTTCCATCACCCATAACACTGTTTCCATCACCCGTAACTTCAAAATAAGTGGGACCCACTCCAAGAAAGCTTGTTTGGCTGTGTTACTATTTTTTTTTTCCATCACTCAATTCTCTGATTTTTGAATAATGAGTTATGGAAACTGAAAACACATTTTAGGTGTTTTCAGTTTCTAAAACTCTATTTTCAATGGCATTTTCATAATTAAACACACACTGAGGGACCCACAATCAATGCCTTGTCAAGTCCGGCTCTCCTTTTCACGACCCCCACCAACGGCTTTTTCCTTCACACCTAAAACCCAACTCACAGAAACTCATCTCCATTCCCAAATCCAAGCATGCTAGGCCTTGTCTCCGTTAAAACTCCACCCGAAACTCCACCACTCTGAATCTCCGTCCCCGAAACTTCGACCTAAGCCTAGGCCCAAACTCTGACCCAAACCCCTAAACTCTGTTTTGAACTCCAAACCCGCCTCTCCACTTCTGAGACAACCACCGAGCTCGCGAGCGACACTATTGCCTCCGCGCAAGGGACCGAACAAGGCCCTTGACTATGCGCTCCAGGCTTCGAAGTCATTCGAGTGGTGCTCAAGTGGAGATAATAGCAAGTCAAGTCTGGACTTGGTGATGAGCCTTCACGTTTTGGCGGCGCGCTGGGTGACGGGGATCGACGGCGCCTAGGTCCTTGATTTTTTTTTTTTTTTTCCTTTTCACCGTTGTGGCTATGGATGTTGCTATTGCTATTGTTGTGGCTATATTGGACCAAGAACCACACAGAGAAAGATAGAGTTTGAGAGAGAAGAAGAAGAAGAAGAAGAGGCAACGAGATTTTTTTTTTTTTGGGTGGCATTGTTTCCAGTTTATTTTTGGCTTTGTGTTTGGTGGTTTTAAGAAGAGTGGGTCCCACAGGAGAAAGGTCTAACTTGGTGATTAGGTATGGGTCCCACAAAAATGTTGAAATATTTGAGTGATGTGAATTGAAAACAGTGTCCAAACGGATGGGGTGTAGGGAGTTGGGGTATTTTAAGTGATGAGTGACGAGTAATGAGTGATGAGTGACAAAAATTGAGTAAGGAGTGATGAGTGATGAGTGATGAAAAAAAAAAAAATCAAATAGCCTCTAATTTTTCGTTGTTTGATTGGAGTGAAAGAGAGAAAATAAAATGAGATGGATGAAGTTTTCAATTAGGGCCCAGTCTTTGTTTTTTCTCCCAAATTGAAGAGATAAGAGGAGAAAAAAGGTAATGGGAATGAAAGTAGAGAATTGTTCCTAAGGCTCTATTTGGCTGGCTACGTTGCACCAAAGGGCATTGTGGTCCGGAAAGCAACATATTTTTGTGTTTTTTTTTTTCTCTCTCTCTCTCTCTAGTTTTCTCCCCAATTTGAGGAGAAACATTTTGGTGGACCCAGGAAGAAAACACTTGAGACCCACTATTTTTCCTTCCACAAATCCACCCAATTGAACACTCTAATAAATTTATTTCCCTCCCCATTTTCTCTCCCTTTTTTTTCATCCTCCCTAAAATCCACCCAACCAAATAGAGCCTAATTTCCCACCCTTCTACATTTAATAACAAAAACATAGCCAAAATGGTCAAATACCACTGTTTCAAAAATATGTAGGGATCTACCACTTGTTGGGTACTCAAATTTTTCATGGTACTCAAGTTCCATAAACTTGAGTTCTTTGAAAAAATATCCTTCAAATTTGCCGAAAATTTTTTGATGAAACTCAAGTGCCATAACAAATTTTCAAAATCTTTCCATGAAACTCGAGTACCATGGAATACTCGAGTTCCTCAAACTCGAGTACCCAAGAAGTAATAGATTCCTATATATTTCTGAAACAGTAGTAAATTGAAATATATTTCAGTAAACAGTATTATTGTGCCATTTTGACCACAAAAACATAATAGTTATTCATTCAATAAAAGGATATAATAGTAATTTATGTTTATCTTTCAACTTTTCCATCATCTTTATCACGGTTAAAAATATAAATATATTATATACTTCCAATTAGGACTATGCATCAAACCCACAAACTTGACAAAATATCTAAAACCCAACTTGACCTGAGGCCTCAAGTTGATGTTTATGGATTGAGTTAGATTAGAGTTTAATTTTGAATTTTGGATCGTATTTGGATTGGTAGATTTTTTTTTTTTGGTATTAAAATCCAAATGGATAATTCAACTAGTTTGATTGTGAACGGGGCTAAATCTAATCTAATTCTCTCTTTAAAATGATAATATTTTTTAAAAAATAAGTGAAAACAAAAAAACCAAAATTCAGGGCCCGTTTGGTTTAGACATGGCTTAGTTTTTATAACTCAATACTCAAATTTTGTAACTCATAACCTAAACTCCACTATCACTCAAAAACTCCAATGGACTAAATGAGAAACCAAACTAATGAGACTGGTTTTTGACCGGTTCTATCTAATGCAAAAATAAAAAATGTAGTAAATTGCCCCTTAATTATCCTTGGGGCAATATTTTCTATACAACTATTTAATGAGCTTTCTCTGTTTAGACCGGATTTTTTTGGTTCCAAGATACCCTTACATCTTATATTTAAATAGAGATAAAACTAAAGGACAATCTGGTAAAAATACAACCCTAACTTCCACTAAAATATAGCCTAAAAAATAGGGTCACTCTCCTGTTGATTTTCAAATTTATTTATCCACATATAAATTAGATTCTCAAAATAAAAATTATGTATATAAAATAAAAAAATAGTTTTTTTTTGCTATTACCACTAAAAAAAAGCCTAAAAAAAAGCCTTGTGGTAAAAATACATGTTTAACTTACACTAAAATATTGCCTACAAAATAGAGACACTCTTCTACTAACCCACTTCTTCAAAGTAACTATACATTTATTGTTTTTTTAATAAAAAAATAGAAAAAAAGTTAAATAACTCACGTTACTACTATTGTTTTCCTTAAAAAAAAAACACCCTATATTTATCCAAAAAAAAAACTAAATATATATATATAAAAAAACTAAATAGATTTATACACTTTTTTTTATAAGTATATACATTTTTAACTTTTACTAAAACATTACCTACAAAACAGGACTAATCTCCTTATGGTTTTTAAATTGTTTTTCTATTTTTTTTTTTTGTAAAAATTAATAATTTACATCTATTATAATTCATATTATACTTTTAAATTTTTTTGTGATTAAAAAATATATTAAGCCAATATTTTAATAAATTCAAATTATTAACTTAAAATAAAAAAAATAGTTTAGCTCTCAAACATGCGCGTCAGATGCAAGTACATGTAAAAAAAAAAAAACAAAAAAACATGTTTCTGGCCGAACTTGTCGTTGGTGGTGTCTAGTCACGGCTACTCGGACAGTGACAGAAAAGAAGCGACCCGAATCGCATCTCCTCTTTTAAATACGCTACCTTATTCAGAATTCCCCACCAGTTGCATAGAAATTAAAACTAGAGTTCCACTTTCGAATTTCAGTGAAACGTCGTCGTGCAAATTCGCCAAGTATTCAATGGAACGCAACACCAACTCTCTTCAGTCTATCCGCTACAACCCTGGTTCGCTCCAGCTACTCGATCAGGTCTCTCTCTCTCTCTCTCCCAATTTATATCAAATTGAAAAAAAAAAAAAAACGTTTCTGTTTTTGTTTTCATTTTCATTTTCGGCTTATATAATTAGCCAAAAAGGCGACCATCAGTATTTATTATCTTTACTAAAAATCTTGATTTTGTTGTTGAACAGAGAAAGCTCCCTCTGGAGGCTATTTACTTGAATATCAAGGACGCAAAAGATGGATGGTAATAATAATAATATCATCTTATTTTTATTAAACTTCGTATTAATTAATTAATGCTCTTCTCTTTTTCCACACTTGAGAGACCTCTGAATTTGTCTCATTTACTTGTTATTGTCTGATTGGGTGTTTCCTGTAGCTTAGGGTCTGTTTGTTACTGAGTTTAAATAATAGTTTTTAGTTTTTTTTTGGAAATACATTAAGGAGAAAAAATGCGTGAAAATACGTGTAATATTATTTAAAAACTGAAAACATGTATTATTAAACATGCCCTTATTTGCATAGTGTAATACAAAACATATGGTTTTTGGTAGCTTTTATGCCAAATGTGTGACAAAAATCCTAAAAGCTGGCTGAGACAAAAAAAAGTCTGTTTGAGATCTGTTTATTTTGCTGAAATTGAATTTTTTTTGCTGAAAGTACTGGAAAAAGTTAGCTGAAATAGTATCATAAGAGCATTAATAGTACCAAAAAGTGTAAACTCGTGAATAATAGCAAAAATAAGCTAAATAGTAAAAACATGTGGCTTTTTAAGCTAATGCCAAAGGCAATTTTAGGAACAATTCTTATCTTAAGTCCCAATTATATATTCCATGTGGACTTGGAAGCTATAACTATACCACAAGGAAGTGAACTGTACTTAAAGCTTTGTCCTTTTATTTGGAATATGGCATTGCGTTCCCAATAGATGTTGAAAAAGATATATGGAAGGTTGTGTGATCTAAGTTTGCATACGGTAGGTCTTAAGTTGAGGTAGCTTATGGCGTGGTAAACCCTTTAATATTTGATATAATAAGGCCAATTAACAATACTCTCACCTATCTTTAAAAAAAAGATATGATCAGCTTAAGTCCTAACGTTTATCACCCACTACATGATTGTAACAAGGACATAATTTCTATCGGGTGATTAATTGTGAGATGTGCCATTATTGCTTAACGGTTCATGTTGGCTAACAAATCTAAGTCAAAATGTGATTTTATAGGACGCCTATCTGGCAGGTTCATGCTCTTCTTGACATTTCTCTTTGAATGACCTGATTATATCTGTTGCTTCCTTTATCATGCTATGCCAGTCGACTAGAATAATATAAAGTATGTGAACAATATCCTGCTCAACTTCTCAGGTCTGCAATAAGGGATATGGTGGTCCGTGGTGCACCTGCTATTGCTATTGCAGCAGCACTCTCCCTGGCAGTTGAAGTATCCAATTTACAGGCTTTTGATGGGACACCTGATAATGCTGCTTCCTTTCTTATCGAGAAGTTGGAATATCTTGTCTCGAGGTATTTTGTTATGAATCTCAAGCCTAGCTTGTTAATGACATCCACTGATTTCCTTCTTCACTTAAGTAGCAAAGAAAAAAAAAATTTTCAAATTATCATTAATCAATTTCCTCATGTCTGAATGTACTCTGTATTATTGAACTAAATAGTCTGCTTGAGGCTATTGAGTTTGTAATTAACTAAACGCTTTTGCAATTATTGAGCAATAACTGCTTATATACTCATCTTTCATACTTCTTTAGCCGGCCAACTGCAGTGAACCTCTCAGATGCCGCAACGAAGCTTAAAGAAGTTATATCAAAGGCTGCTGCTACAACCTCAGAAGCCCAGGGTGTTTTTCAGGTAGTAAATATCTACCGTACTATACATAGTAGATAAAGTCCAAAAATAGTTTCTGATTGTTTACTCCCTTAATTTTAGCTAGTGTGATTGGACCTTGAAAAATGTTTTGTTACTAATCTTCCATGATACTTTATTGCTACTAATTTTTTAGGCTTATATAGAAGCTACTGAAATTATGCTCAAGGATGATGTTGCTTCGAACAAAGCAATCGGGTCTTATGGGGCGAGTGTTCTTCAGCACCTGCTGAAGGACTCTAAGAGGCTTTCTATTTTGACTCATTGCAACACGGGCAGGTACTTACCCTTCTTTCTGTCTTCTTCTTTTTTTTATTATCATATTAATAAAATAACTCTCTCTCTCCTTGTCCAACATTTTTCTGACTATATAGTATCATTTTATTTTTCCAGTCTTGCAACAGCTGGATATGGCACTGCCCTTGGTGTGATCCGTGCTGTTCATACTGAAGGATTCTTAGAAAGGGCGTATTGCACTGAAACCCGTCCATTCAATCAGGTGATTGTTTAGTTTGAAGTTGTTTATACTTTATAATCTTCATTAGCATTCCCTGCATGACCCTTTCATCCGTATAAGCATTCACAAACTTGCCTAAAGAATCTGTTTTTGAAAGAATTACACTATTGGAATGTTGAAATTAGTTCTTCAAAATCTCTGGAAGTGTGGTGACTTGGATAATTATATATTTTTAAATTATGGATTATTTCCATGATCTGATGATAAAATTAGGTAGAGGAGAAGCTTCTTACCACAATGTGGCTTGAACTTAGATTGATCAGGTAATTGTTTAGTGACACATCATCAGAAACCAGGGATGGCTATCTTGCAGTTCCAACTAAACAATCCTCGATTGATGCAAACAACAAAATCAGGATTCATGCAATCAATAAAAAACAAGCCATTGCTCATGTTCTGTATGACAACTGAGGTTGGCAATCACAGAATAGCTTGGATGCTTGAAATGCATAGATTTGTGTCCCTTCTATATGAAGGCTGTGGTTATCAAAATCAGGATATTGTGAATGTGAACACAACTAATTAATCTTCACTTGGTTATGTTATGGAAGATGTAAATAGAACTGCCAATGTTTTGCCTTTAGCATTCGACCTTCCTTCCCCTTAAAAGAATGGGTTGGAAGGTGAAGTTGTGGTCCTTGTGGATTTTTAGAATCCTTTAGATGCATGTGAACTTACCAATTGAAAAATGAAAATGAAGGAACATATAAAAGGAGCTTTTTAACATCCTTGTATAAAAATAAAAAATAATAAAAATTTAACATCCTAGAGAAATGCTTTTGAGGATGGAGAGAATTTTTATACATGATGATTATGCAGAGTTTGACTGGTTTGTCTACTAGTTCAGCGATCTGTTTCATTAAGACAAACAGTGGTTTTGCTTTTCAATTTTAAGAAACTATAAATGGGGGTATAAATGACTTACAAAGTATTTTTTGATGGTCCAAGACCATACATGTTGATAGATACAACTGTTGAACGGACGATTAGCTGAAAAAAAACCTAACTCTACTTAACAATAAAAACTAAGTAAAGCCCACAAGCGGCAAAAATTTCTTGTTGCCTCTGAAAAAGAGAAGTCCATTCAACAAAAAGAGGGTGAACTATTTCTGCATAGAGTGAATGTGGGGGAGGGATTTTTGAAGTGGTTGGTGCAAAGTTGCAAACAGAGTTGTGTCAAAGTATTTGTTTGGAATTTTCTTGTGTCTGAACTTATATAGCAATGAAAGGTTTGTTTTATAAAATTGGTCTGTTACAAAAGGCAGGTTATTGTGATATAGAGTTGAATTTATCAACCCGCCTACTTATGGTGCATTTTTTCCCCTTGTATGTTGAATTCCATTGTTCGAATGTTTATTTCTTTCGCCATCTGCAGGGATCCAGACTCACAGCTTTTGAGCTGGTGCATGATAACATACCTGCTACTCTTGTAGCAGATTCGGCTGCAGCTGCATTGATGAAAGCTGGTCGAGTAGATGCTGTCATTGTTGGAGCTGATCGTGTGGCTGCAAATGGTGATTCAATGCAGTCAATCATTCAACTAGTTTTTGTCCTTTGCTTCTTGGAGTATGTTCAACTGATGTGTTTTAGTCTAATTGCAGGTGATACCGCTAACAAGATTGGAACCTACAGTCTTGCCTTGTGTGCAATGTATCATAACATTCCATTTTATGTGGCTGCACCTTTGACATCCATAGATTTATCCCTTTCTTCTGGAAAAGAGATTGTTATAGAGGAAAGATCCCCAAAGGAATTGACACACACGCGTGGGGGACTTGGGGAACAAGTTGCTGCATCTGGAATCTCTGTCTGGAACCCAGCTTTTGATGTCACCCCTGCTAATCTGATAACTGGCATCATTACAGAAAAGGTCTGTCTTCTCTCTCTCTCTCTTGAGACATGCATTTTTGTGAATGTAGAGAAAGATTAACTGAGTTGGTTGTACATCTGTTTGATGAGCTTGTATTCTCTGAGCAGGGTGTCATCACAAAGACGGGCACTGACGCTTTTGAAATTAATCATTTCATACAAAGGCAAGCAAGTAGGCTTGTGTAAAGTGGAGGCATGGCTTATGGGAGGTGTACCCCCCTGTTAAACCAGAGCATTCACATATAACTTGGTTCTTGATTTGAAAAACTTTGTACTTGATAAAAGAAATGAGGCGATCAGTCATGTTCTAAGGGATTCACCATCTGTTAGATGTAAGCATGTCATTCTATTGGGTATTAATTTTAAGAATACTAGCTGGCTGGTTCTCAAGGCTGCCAAAAATTATAAATGAAAATTTTAGCTAGTATTTGAAGGTGACCAACAGACCAAGACATTGCGGTGAAACTCAAATAACTGTTTTTGCCATTTTACAAGAATTTTTGTTTATGTTGAATTTGTATCTTGCGTTTGAAGTTCTGGTGATTGCTGCAAATCTTACAATACATCATAAGAAATGGGATACGTATAATATTCTCTTTGTTGGCTTCATCTGCATCTAGCATGGTATAGGAACGGCCGAAAGGAAACCTGGAAATGGCTGTAATTTATGCTGTGGTGTCCACTAATGTGTGATGTTGTGAATGGAGCTTTGTTATGGCTTGCAAATGAGAATGTTCTAAATACTCAAATCAAATGTGGCATGCCGCATGCCAATCATTTCATTCTAGCAAAGCTGAGGGGTAGTCTTGTTTTGTATTTTTGTCAATTTAGCTCCTCATTTTGTCAAAATGAGTCAATCTGATCCTTCCACCCAATCCAAATATGTTAACAAATGAATAACAATTGTGTTTGGATTGGATTTATCAATGAGTTGCGTCTATGTTTTTTAATATTTGAAAAGCAAAAAATCTTATATTAGACTTCTTATTTAAAGGAAATTTTATATTGCTCTTTTATTGTATTCTTATTTATTAACCCTTCAGTCAAACTCTTTTCGTACTGTAGTGCACAGTTTGGGCTCTTCACCGGTTGATATGTTGTCCCGACAGTTCGAACTTAAGACCCCCCATCCTCTTGGTGCTTGGTGAGATACAAAATTATATTAATTAATTAAAAACCTGTCCATTTAAAGACCAAATTATATATTTTATCTATTAAGTTTGGGGTTGTTTTTATTTTGATTCATTAAGTCTGAGATTTTTCATTTTTGAGCTATCAAGTTTGATTTGATTTTCAGCAAGATCCACTTATCTATTGCTATGACAGTTATGATTGTTATGCTGTGTTTGGTTCAATGGAAATTGATTTCTAAAAAATATTTTCCAAATTTACAGATGTTTGGAGTGTCTAAAAAT
Organism: Castanea sativa; assembly: GCF_040712315.1. Lineage (NCBI taxonomy): Eukaryota > Viridiplantae > Streptophyta > Magnoliopsida > Fagales > Fagaceae > Castanea > Castanea sativa. The sequence continues at coordinate 1,779,928 of NC_134019.1, read as the reverse complement.
GTTGTATAACTTGAAATTGTTTTCCGGTTGACCATAAAATAAAAACATTTATGACGGAAATTGGTTTATACTTTCATTTTTCGTAAACCATTTTTCGTCTCACCAAAAACTTACAGCAAAATCTCCATCCCCTACAAACATCTCTGGTCTCCAATGGCTAGCTGCTGCCATTGTCAGTCCCTCGATAACGATTTAAAAAAAAAAAATTATATATGTACTTCGGAGAAGAGAAAATGAGAGAAAGTAGTAAAAAACATGTTTTACATAGTATTTTCAAGAAAGCAACCAAACATTTGAAAATAATATATTTTTTCTACAATCAGAAAATATTTTCAGCCGAACCAAAGCAACCAAAAAAACAGCGCCATTTAAAAAAAATTCTCTTTCCTCTTTCTATCAATGATTAGATTAGTCAAGATTTAATAAATATCGATGGAAGACAAACCATTTTAAAAATGAAATCAAACTTGAAGGATGAAAATTTTAAAAAGTCAAAATTAAGGAATTTTTATGAAAAAAAAATCCCAAAATATAAGGTTTAATTTAAATAAGATTAAGAAACTATTTGACATCAACTTCAACTTTTAACTTTTAGTTTTTATGTACAGCTTTTTAAAACCTCACCTTTTTTTTTTCTTTTTTTATATTTTCTCACTTTTTCAAATTTTTTCAAAGTATAAGTACACTTTAGCACATTTTTAACAAAAAACTTTCAGCAAAAAATTAAATATGATATTCTTAAAACGGACACTAAAATTAGTGGGGGAAAAAAAAAAAAAAAAAAAGCCTAATAAAAATGTCAGCTTATTTTTAAAACGACATCGTGTTGAGTGAGCTAAAGCGTAAAAGCGTTGGTATTTATTTTGATTCCTAGTTCCTTCCCGGCACCACTTCCTGAGAAAGCTCAACCCAATCGAGAATTAGAAAAAGAAATTGGGTGGCGTTTGGTTGCAGGGATAAGAAATGATGAAGAAGTCGCCGTTACCGGTGCAGACCATACGTGGCTCCGATAAGCAGGTTTGCGGAAAGGAAGGGTTGGTGAAGCTTCTGAGGTGGCATTTCGGTTATGCCGATTTCAGAGGCACGCAATTGGATGCTATCCAAGCTGTTCTCTCTGGGAGAGATTGTTTTTGTTTGATGCCAACTGGAGCTGGGAAGTCAATGTGTTATCAGATTCCTGCATTGGCTAAACCAGGAATTGTACTTGTTGTTTCTCCTTTAATAGGTCATTCATTCAATGCCATTCAATTTGATTTTCATTGCTCTAATTTTTTTTTAAATTTACAATTTAGTACTTTTTTTTTAATTCTGCGAAGAGTTTTGTAGCTCAATTAGCATATAAAATTTTAGGTGGATAACACGAGGGTAAGTTATTTAGTTATATAGATTCTTTTTGTAACCTGAGTTTGGCAAACTCGGGTTATAACCCAAAATTGAGTTTATCAAACACGAGTTTTAGTTAGTTTAGGTTACATGCCAGATATAACAAATTGGAACTTAAGTTTGCTAAGCTCGATTTTGGGTTTGAACTGGAGTTTGTCAAACTTGAGTTCCAAAAAGAGTTTAGATGACAAAATAACTTAAGTCACATACTATTCTCTTTTATAAAATAAAAAAAAAAAGACTTTCATCATTCTGTAAAAGAAATTGATACCTTTTAAACATTTATGAGGAAATTGTAACTTTTTTAAATTTGAGGGATGAAATTTGAACTTGGATTGAGTTTTAGGGACAAAATTTTAGGTGGCTAGCATGAGGGCGAAGTTATATTTAGTTATGTAGACTCTTTTTAGAACTCGAGTTTGTCAAACTTGAGTTCCAACCCAAAATTGAGTTTATCAAAGTCGAGTTTCAATTAGTTTAGGTTGCGTGGCAGGTATAACAAATTGGAACTCGAGTTTGCTAAGTTCGATTTTGGGTTGAAACTGGAGTTTGTCAAATTTGAGTTCCAAAAAGAGTCTACATAACAAAATAACTTCAGGCACATGCTATTCTCCTAAAAAAAAAAAAAGACTTTCATCATTGTGTAAAAGAAATTGATACCTTTTAAACATTTGAGGAAATTGCAACTTTTTAGGGATAAAATATATGTATTTCAGCCATGATTTAATTTGAGTGTTAGAGCTGAGGAAGCTAAGCTTAGAGCTCCATAATGTTTTATTTTATTTTTTTATTTTTAAAGTTGGTGTTTTTGAATGCTAGGGACATCACTCTAACTTCTTTCATTGGCAATGGTAATTCAACTTTCATTGTAGCTTTGATGGTAAGCCATTAGTTTATATTTTGTTGACTTTTGTTCTGTTCTACTAGTTGTTATCTTATGTGTTATGAGGTTTCAGATGTTAAAAGAGTTCTAGCATTATCTTATGATCAGGAGAACCAAGTGATGGCATTGAAGGAGAAAGGAATTGCAGCTGAATATCTCTCTTCAACCCAAACATCGGATGTTAAAAACAAGGTGAATTCAATTATTCGGCTTTTGATATGCCGCTTTGCTTAATAAATCACTTGTGTTGTCCTGAACCTTGGAATTAATTATTAACATAAATTGTAACGGAGTGTCAAGGCTTGAGCTTTTCTGGAATAGGGAAGATTGTCAGTTGCGTTGGGTGATCACCTTATTCTGGGTTTATTGTTGGAGACTATTTGTTTTACAAAAATAAAGTCTTTCGCTGTTTTGGATTTTGTGTATGTTATTGTAATTTGGAATATTTGACAGTTCCGGTTTACTTTATAGATCCATGAGGACCTTGATTCTGGCAAACCATCAGTTCGGCTGCTATATGTAACACCAGAATTGATTTCAACACTGGGATTTATGTCAAAGCTGACTAAGATTTACACTAGAGGGTTGTTAAATCTCATTGCCATAGATGAGGTGTGAACTGACTTGGCCTATTTACTTTTGTGTATTTGGAATTTGAGTGTTTCAGCTGGAAGTTTCGGGTGTTAATGTATAATTTGCGCCTTTTTTGTAAATTCAGGCACATTGCATCTCAAGTTGGGGCCACGATTTCAGGTTTGTAACATATTCTGCAATGAGTAACAATTGATGATCCTTTAATCTAGAAGAAGAGGGTAGTTTCTCTTATTGATCTTTTTGGGTATCCATGCCACATTCTTTCATTTGTTTTTTCAACAAACGCATTCTTGATTTATTTGATATACCCAAAATTTCTAGTTACCTTGTTGTGTTTTATCCAAAATGATGAAAACCAGATGACGACCTCCAAACCTAACAACCTTTATGTGTGTGCCTTTGTACATATAAGCATATATATAATGACTACTGCCATTTACTTTCTTACTTGTCTATTTGAACAGGCCTAGCTACCGTAAGCTTTCATCTTTGAGGAGCCGCCTTCCAAATGTACCAATATTGGCTTTGACAGCTACAGCTGTTCCTAAGTGAGTCTTCAAGATGCTTTCCTCTTGGCTTCATTCCTTTTGAACATCTTTGGATTCCTTGCATTTTAATACAAATCCTTTAATTTTGGTACTAGAATAATTGATATGTGTATTTAATCCTTGTTCTCCTCAAACTTGCAATTGCAGTATGGCAGAAAGATTAAAATATTCTTTTATTATTATTTTTTTATAAAAATCACAGAGCAATATTTATTCATTGATTGTTTTCTTGTTCTACAGAGTTCAGCAGGATGTGATGGAGTCCTTATGCCTGCAAAACCCTTTAGTCCTAAAATCTTCATTCAATCGTCCTAATATATATTATGAAGGTGGGTCCTGCAAGTTTAATTTGATTACATCCAATTTGTTTCATGTTCCTCGATTAAATTATTCAGATGTGGAAAATTTAGACAATATTGTTTGATTGCTGCTTCCTTACGTTTCCTTTTAATGTGTTTCCTGATGTCTTACCTCAATTACATGCATGATGATGTGACAGCTTTCTTGCTTATTGTAGTATGGTGTTACATGACAGTTCATATATCCATGTTTTTGCATCCTGCACCCAATTTTCTTGCTGCAAGATTCTCATGAAACTTCAACTTTTCATGGGAAGTAAAACACTTAAAAAAAGAAGAAGAAAAGTTCAAAAGATGAAACCTGGAAATTAGCTTTTGAAGTGAAACCAAGGTTGCTGAAGTAATGGCTACTGTGGATTGTTGAAGAGGATTATTATGTCCTTCAGCTACGTTTTTTAATTAGTGTGATACTGTTGTCTCCATTGTTATTTTCTCATTATCAGTGTGATACTGTGATATCAAACACTAGATAGAGTGCTAAACTACATGCATCAACTTATTGATTGGGTGAATCAACTGTAAGATCTCTAGAGTCCAGACTGGATTGATGTATACAAATCATGTATCAATCCAATTCAAGACTCATTTTATGCATGTGAAGCATGTGCCAAGAATTGGTACATATAAGTGCTCAATTAGGGTTATGACTTGCAAATTTTTTTGATAAGTAGGGTTATGACTTACAATATGTTGCATTCTTTTTTTTGTTTGTCTTTGGGGGGTGAGGTGGGGGAAGGGGAGTTGTGGGGATTAGAGAAGAAGAACGCAGCAAAGCTTTTTATTTTTATAATTATAGTAGCCCTCTCTTTTACAAATTTCAACATAGATAGGAAAGTTTTTGTTGATTGCCCATAATTAGGAAATCTCAGAAGTACAAAATTTAGGGTTAGTAGTTAATACGTAATCTTCATTATTACCCTGCATGAGTATGACAGTGTGATTTGCCAGATCTGTGAGATACGGTTGCCATGTAGGTGGATGTAAATTTGACTAGAAATCTAAATGATGCAGTTCGTTACAAAGACCTTCTAGGTGATGCCTATGCTGATTTGTCTGATCTTCTCAAATCTTATGGAGATGTTTGTGGAATAGTATACTGCCTTGAACGGACAACCTGTGATGACTTATCTGCTCATCTATCAAAAAGTGGCATTTCCTGTGCTGGTAAGTGATAGTTTCTGCCCTCAGAATTTTAGTTTTTCATGAGGTTGACATATGTGTGTTCTGCCGCTTGTCAGCGTATCATGCAGGACTGAATAATAAGGTGCGGACGTCTGTTTTAGATAATTGGATTTCTTCTAAGATACAAGTTGTTGTGGCCACGGTTGCTTTTGGGTATGATCGTCTCTTGAACTCTACAGTAATTGGTCCATTTTTTGTTCTTTTCAGCCTCTTATTGCATTTGCATATCCTTTGACCCTGGTGCACTATTTCACAGCTGCAATATCTATTGTTCACTGATTCTTCTCATTGTTAAATTGAGTCTAACAAAGTACAATGATTTGGGTATTGTGTTTCAAACTTACAGTACAATAACTTAATTTCTTCTTTGATGGAAACAAATACAATTATATAATTAGTAAATTAGCATAGCCGCACTTTTTTCGCCAATGCTGTTTTTGTTTCACTTGTTAGTTACTTTCGTGATTAAAAATTTTCCGTAAAAATATTTGCCAGTAAACTATCTGTTCTTACTTCTTATTAACTATAGGGTTTATTTGGGATTTGAATTGAACTTTAAACCAAATAGTTCATAAAATGAAAGAATCTTAAACAATGGAGGTACTGATGCTGTCATATATGAAAGATTTGTTTCCTATATTATCTAAGGACGTTTGTAAGTGTTTGCAGGAAAATTCCTTCCAAAATAATTTTCAGGATGCCATTTCCTTTATTTTCCTACTATGTGAGATTTTATTTTTGAAGTTCTAGTTAAACAAGTGGGTAGGAGGTTGATATTTCTCAAAATATACTTTTTACTCTTGATTTCTATGAAACAATCAAAACAAATAAAAAACACTTGGAAAAAAAAAATCTTTGTAAAAAATCTCAAGCAGGGAGTATATATCTCTTAGTCCCGAGCTCCTTAAGCACAATACTCATATGATCTGTTGGTTGCTATAAATAGGATGACTTTCTCGGAAGATTTTCAATGGGAATGGTAACTTTGTACTTACAAAAAAATGGGAATGGTAACTTTGTAAAACTTCTCTATTGGGGAAGCGGCAATATATGACTACAGTAATTTATTTGAGGGAAGTCTTTTTATATTCTTATTGCTTTGTGGCTTTGACTCATGACTTAACTGAGATTGTGATGTGTCTCCATGTTTTTCTTTTGATTCTCTTTTTGTACTTCTGCTTGGAGCTGCTACTGGTGGTTGCACAGTTACTGAGCTATTGATATTGCCTCAGGATGGTATGCAACAAAATCACCATTCATTTTAATGAACTCTGGACAAATTATAATTCTAGACTTCTAGTGTTGGTCTAGGAGGCCAATGTAAAGCAGATGCCATCTGCCTCTAATCCTGGGGTTGGTAATTTTTTAGGGTATAGATAGAAAGGATGTCAGAATTGTTTGCCACTTCAATATTCCAAAGTCAATGGAAGCCTTCTATCAGGAGTCAGGTAGAGCTGGCCGTGATCAATTACCCTCAAGAAGTCTGTTGTACTATGGAATGGATGATCGCAAAAGAATGGTTGCTTCACTGACTTCAACTCTGCCATCCCATTTCTCTTTTAAAATAACATAGTTTTTTTTGGATTAGTGATGTAACTAATTAGAGTTTTGCGGTAGGAATTTATTCTTAGCAATGCCAAGAACAAGCTACCGTCCTTGGGTTCAAAGGAAGATTTGCCAAAAAAGTCCCTGACTGACTTTACTCAGGTGATGTCTGAACCATATCTCTATATCATTAATGTTTTATGGTGGCTGAATACAAAAATATACAGATGGTTGAGTATTGTGAAGGTTCTGGATGCCGAAGGAAAAAAATTCTTGAGAGTTTTGGGGAGCAGGTATTCTAATGTAGGCTAATTTTTGTCCGTATGTGCTATAAAATGGTGTTTTATTATTATTATTATTATTATTATTATTATTATTATTATTTTATTTATTTATTTTTATCAGTGCTCAAGTAAAGTTAATTAATTTCATTATCCAACATAGGTACCTGCATCGCTATGTAGAAAATCATGTGATGCCTGCAAACATCCAAACCTAGTAGCTAAGTATCTGGAGGAGCTCACAACTACTTGTGCTGTTAGGCAGAAGAGTAGTTTTTCTCGAATTTTTATAAGCAGGTGCTTTAATATTTTTTATCTGTTTTTGAAATTTTTGTGTGCCTTGGAAACTTGACCTCAAATTAGAGATACATGAAACATGTTGGATATAATTGTTCTATGAAGCTACTTATATTGTCACATGATTCTAATTAGATACTACAGTCTGGACAACAAAGAAACTAAGTTGAGGTTTGAATTAAATATCAGAAAAAATAAGTGAAGAACAACAAAACAACTAAGTTGAGGTTGTGAGAAAAGATGTAAAGGCCTAAGATTTGTTGAAACACAGAAGCGGTAGATAAAAAAAATAGCTCACTTTTGGCTGGTATAAAGGTTTCTTGAATCAATATTAATAAAAATTGGTCTTTTTAGAAGGGCAACTCCTACGAATTCAAACCCCCCACCCCCCTCCTCCAAAAGAGACAGACAGACAGACAGACAGAACGCAACTCCTGCCTGACCCATACTCTTTCTTTTCTTCTTTTAAAATACACTGGAAATTTCCAGAAAATTACATTGCAAGGTAGCTCCATGGAGTAGACCATTTCAAAGTAATTAATGATATACCTGAATTTTAGCCATCCAGGTTCTTCTGTTGTAACATTTGGTCATAAAAGTTTTATGGTGTGATATCTTCATAAATTTTTCCAGTTACTGAATGACTTAAAACTTTGTAAATTTTCCAGTCTTCTTCATTTGCTTTACTCCCAGAGTACATACTAGTGATTCAAATTTTTTATCCACATTTTTGGGAATTGTTGTAGTGCATCACATCACATGTTTTGTAAACATTTTGCTTAAGTTTATCATAGATCTTTCCAACTGTTGAATTTTAACTAATCTACTGGTTTACTTTGTGATTGAATTTAGTTATTTAAATGAGTTATATCAGTGTAACTAATTATCATTTTTTTTCCTAGTTCAGCTCATCAGATGTGATTGATGGAGAACAATCTTCTGAATTCTGGAATCGTGATGATGATGCAAGTGGATCTGATGAAGATATATCTGATTCGGATGGTATATTGTTTTTATGTTCTTTTTTTTTTTTTTTTTGGTTGGGGTGGGGGGAGTGTCATACTTTCAGTTTATTATCTCACTCATTCAGCCCCTAAACTACCAGATGCTACTGAGGTCGTCAAGAGCCTATCCAAGTCAAAGTTACCAACAAAGTCAGGGCTAAATGAAAAGATTGAGTTTTTGCAGCGTGCAGAAGAAAGATATTACCAGAATAATTTCTCTAATAGAAAGGTGAATCTGAAACGCTCTGTGCTTTAATATTTGCAGCTATAGTTCTGAATTGTATGTGCAGCCTGCTGCCTTCTGTACTGTCACTTTCTTGCTAAAACCTAGCAACTATAATGGAAACGTGGCATGCCTTGCTATTCAAAGGGGAAATTGATAGCTTAGCCTAACTAATTAGAACAATTCTGCCTGATCAATGTTATACTTCAACCCAACAGCTTTAAAATTTAACCTGCTTTGTATTTTGTTTGTCCCTTGCAAAACTACTTATTTCTAGTTTGATGACAGGTTGATAAACTTGATAAGAATGTTATATCCAACACTCTGAGGGAATCAAGCAAGCAAAGATTACTAAATGCTCTAAAGCAGGCTCAACAGCGGCTTGGCAACTTTAAGTATGCACCATTTTACTTGCATTTTTATTTATTTACTAGTGGTAGACCCACACAATGCGTGGGAATATTATCAATAATCATTTTGTGGTTAAACGTATTTAAAGTAAAAATTTTATATAATTCTTTAAGGATTATTTTGTGAATCACCAAAAGAAAATTCTTACCACATAAGTTAATAAACTACCATTACTTGTTAAAAAAAAAAAAAAAAACTCAAAGCTATATAACATAACCTATCAACTTATTCAAACAAAATTTTGTCAAGAAATCATTTAAATAAGCTGTCAAATATATGGCATATTCTAGAAACTTCATAATTAAATATAGTGTAGAGTAAACATGGATTTACAAAAATAATGAATTCAAATTGACATAATAAGAAGAATAATAAAAAGGTAGAAAAATGAAAAGAAGACAAATCTTGATGTAAATTTTTATTAATGGAAAGAAAATAATGACATGACTGCTGATGTGGTTCAATATGAGCGTAGCAACAAATATTATGCTTTAGAAATATATAGATTTGTTTATTTGTAAATTATTGGCATACATGAGATGCTTTTGATAGGCCATCAGATTTACAGGGCAAGCATAGATGTTGCACTTGGTCAATCGATTGTTGTGCCAATAACTGAAACTTCTTCAGAGGTCAACAGTGAAGATCGTCTCACTGAGCTCCCAGTGTTCATGTTTTTATAAATTATGTTAGCTAGTCGAATTGTTTACTATTCTTGGACCCACCCATGTTTAGTAATTAGCCCTGGGAGATCCTTATTGTCTCAAATCTTTTTGTTCAGGCTTGAAGTGGAAGTATCTGCTTGTTTCCTTGAAAATGAGTGCTACAAGAAATATGGGAAGACTGGGAAATCCTTTTATTATTCACAAGTGGCAAGTACTGTGAGGTGGCTATCAACCACAAATTCTTCAGAATTAACAAATCGGCTTGGCACCACTACCAATGCCCAGTTGGAGGACGATGCTTCTAAAGCTGAGCCTCCTACATTGCTTTCATTGGATCAGGGACCAACTGAAAGCACAAGCAAGGATCTCAATGGCAGAGCTAGACCAGAAAGTTCTGCATGTACTTCCCCAATACGAAGTGCTTCTTCCAGTGCAAAGCTTCCAGAAATTCCATCCTTCTTAAATTTTGTTAGCAGCAGAAAGGCAAAAGACAACCGGCCTAATACTTCACAAAAGCACTCACCTAAAAGAGTTCAGAAGAACCTAGAGAAGAGGATGAGGCTGCAATAGGTGGAAATTTTAGGGTCTTCTCTTTTTCCATGATATGTATTGTTTATTTTTCAATGGCTGTACACAATCTTAATATAATTCTGCTTTTGTTTTTAGTCGTGAACTTTATAATTTTGTTGAGTCATAATTTTTTATTGCAACAGTTCCTTACTTAAAAGTAAATTTGGCGATGGTGAATATGGAGACAGAAGAGAGGAGAGGAGAAGAATGGCCTGAATACTCTCAAGGTAAATTGATATATATGTGCGTCTTTTATTTGACGCGGTGTTTAGGAATTGTTTATTAGAGACGGGACACACACATGAAAGTAAGAATGAGAAGAAAAGAATTGCATTTTGGATTTTGCTTTGGTGGATTGATAGTTCTTTTATTCTTTATTGGCATTAATCTAAATCTTCTTCGTTCTTCCACTTTCAAAGTGGGATTAAAACACATATTACAACCTATGTATAGCTTTTTAACCAATCTCCCTATATTCAGTTATTAATTCAATTAACAAGGTTAGCAGGTCAAGAACTGCCAAGATCAAGAACAAACTACAAAAATTCTTCTTCCTCTTTTCCCTTTTTTTTGTGCATTAGAAAATAAAATTTTATTCAACATCATCCAATGCCCCTTCTAAATAGTTTGGTTATTGCTTTTTTGATAAGTAAAATAGTATGCTTATTGCATATTAAGGACACACCCTTGCGCTTTGTAATTTAGGCCCTGTTTGGTACACCATTTCAAAAAAAAAAAAAAACATTTTTTTAAACAACATTACATGTATTTTTATACACTTTTTCACTCACACAATTTTTCACACCTGTTTTTAAACAACAAAATGCATGTTTTTAAGTGCATGTACCAAACACCCCCTTATTCACTCTACACTTTTGCTTATTTTGTCTTCCAATGGTAACTTTCCAACAAAATTGGAGTTGAGACTTCCCAAATACAAATGATCCTCAAATTCCAAGGCTGATGTTACAAAGGACATCACCTTTCCTTCTGGGTCATCAAATTTCTTGATTATCTTGCCATCAGTTGCCACATTTACAACCATTGCCTTCCCGAATACACCATTTACCCGCTTAATCAGCTTGGGAAACGCTGCTATCATGTGTTTGGATACCTTGGAGCTGTGCACAAATTCCAACCCTTCGGAAGTTAACTGCAATATACAGATAATTGTTGTTATTTACAGAAAAAGGAATACTAATCACGAACATCTAACCATGAGGTTGTGTGTAGCTAATCAACAACAACAACAACTAAGTTATAGTTCCAAAACTTTGGAGTTAATTATGAATTCTCAAATAGATTAATTAGGATCGGTGACATGTATTCTTTTATGCCATTCTATCTTATCCAAAATTATAATATTTATCATTTGCTCAACTGACATGTCATTTTTAAATATTTCCACTAATGTTGTTTGAGGTCTTTCTACCTTTTTTCATTCCCTTACTTGAATCAACTCACGTTCCTTAATTTGTATATCAAATCTTGTTCAAAACACATTTGACAAGAATTTGTACCTGAAGTAGAGCAATCCAAAAAGATCCATCTGGGGCAAGTTTGATGTTATCAGGACCACCGGGAAGGTTTTCAACAAAAATCTCAGTTTTTCCTTTGTCCTCTCCTTTCAACCAATACTTGAGGCATCTAAACCTGACCCACATAAGAGAGAATTAGTTGCTGTAAAGTGAGAGTAAATCCTCATTTTTGTTGCGAGAAGCATAAAACTATAAACAACATAGAGAGCATGATGTCCTATGAAAGACTAGGAACAATACATGCGTATGTGGCTTGCCATAAAGGGAAGACAAAGTCCATTATTCCACATATACTTTGGTAGAGGAGGACAGTTACCCAACTGAATGCGCATATTGTCAATGCCATTGTTGGATGATTAACACAAGTCATTAGCTTTTCCCCTTTCTTTCTTGTCCCATATCACATTTTTTTTTTTTTGGGTATACATATTAAGTAGGGGAGGGGTTCAATTCAAAATATCTCGTTAGAAACACTAGGAAATACCATTTGTCCCATAAGATAGTACATACTTTATATTGAGTACTTACTTCCATGTTTCACAGACCACCAAATAATCTTGGTCCCTTGAGAGTGCAACACCATTAGCAAAAGCCAAGTCTTCAAGTAGAATGGATGTCTCACTTGATGATGGATCATACTTTAGCAGCTGCCCGTGTGGTTTTGCTTCAATCACGTCTAGATACCAACTGTGGAGGTCAAATTTGGTGCTTGCAACACTAAAGTATAGACTACCATCTGATGCTTCGATAACATCATCAGCAAACCTAATTCAATCATGCATGTACATATTAATGAATGTTCTTATAGAAAGACAAATAATGGTTTGGTCCTCTAGCCCAACTCTCTAGATGTATACGGTGATGGGGCCATTTTGGATATGCATCAACTAAAAGATGTATCATGTTGAATTTTGTGGCAAAGTGATCTCTTTTAGAATTTAAACACAAGTTTGGTTCATCTTGTTATCACCTAGTCCCTTAAAAAAAAAGCATTAGTGGTGTTATTATGCGCATTTACTGTGTTGGAGTTCCGGGGGACCACGATTCTGTTGAAGAACTTGAAATGTTTTAAAATTTCCTTACAGTCAAGCTCAAGTTTTAGGTGAAATATATACATGCTTATCAAATTTATCTATTACACATATAATCCCATAATAATTTATTACAAATAGTAGCTTTTTTTTTTTTTCTCTCTAATTTTGAACCCAAAGTTTTGCCCCCGATGATGAGCCACCTTACTGACCTGAAAAAGGGCAACCCAAAAAAGGGTTGCCTTAGTCGATCAAGACAACATATTGGATTTTTCCATCCCTCTTGGAAAATTAAATTGAATAAGACTATTGTAGGATGCTTGTAAGTAGACTGCTTCAAAGAAAAATCTTAGGTAGAATATCCAAACAAGTACAAAAAAGAACAAGAAATTTGAGTTTGGCACTAATGTTCTCACATACTAGTACTAGTCTACACCCAACAATATTCCTTTGAGCTACAATTCGATGTGGTATACTGGTATCATTTATGATGGGTATATGCAAGATCAGTTTTCAGCCACATGTATATGGAATCAATGTGGGTGGAATCAATCTATTACATCACCTGGTGCATAAACTACTTTATACCATACTCCTGAGTCTACCATTGTAGCTAGGCAATGTTCACCATAGGGTTAACCTGTCTCACCAAGTTTTAGGCATCAACACCATACTTCTGCTTGACACATTTTTAAGTGCACCACATATATTTCTGGGATAACAAAACAAACCCACACACATGTTTATAAATCATATGATACAATCAATTACCTTATTTTGGACCCATTGACATGTGATGCAAGGACTACGATGCCATCTTCACCAACCTTAAGCAAACCCTACACATATCTTTCAATCAGTTTAAAAGCTATACATAATGCATAGGTTCAATGCCAAGGCTTAGTCCCCTTCAAACCTTTACATAAGCTATAGCTAGGAATTTAATGAAAATGACATAATAACCAAAACCTCCTTCATTATCTTAGATTATAGAAAGGCCAGTTTCTTTACTCTATGCAATATGCACTTCACTAGTTTGAGAGTAATCTTACCTCTTCAGTATCACATGCAATAAGATCACCTTCCTTTGTTATTGTTATTCCAAGTAAAGTTTGCCTGTTTGTCATTTTCCAATCCTCCCATGACCCATTTCTATACATTCTTTTGATCCAACCATCTCTGGTGGCTGTATATAATGTACCCTCTTTATCGAAACATATATCTTCTGGATCCTTCAATCCTTCTCCAAGTTTTGTAACTCTCTATTGGAACCAAAAAGACATGAAGTTTGTAAGCTTTAAAGGGTAAGCATAAAGTTAGAAGGCAAATGATGTGAGTAGTTCTTTACCTGCAATTGGTTGTTTGTTGGAAAAGAAGAAGAAGATAAAAGTGGCAATTCAAGATTTCTGGGGGATATGGGTGAGAAGAATAGGATTTGAAACATGAAAGCAACCAAACAAACTAACAAGAAGCTTAAAAATACTGGGGTGAAAGGTTTTGAGGTTCTAGCATTAGCCACTGTGTTAGGTTTTGGATCCATTTGTAGTCAATCCTGCTTCAATGGGACTTGAAAAGATAAGGGAAGATATTGATAAGGATAATATGATTGTTAATAAAAAAACTCAATTTTTTATAAGGTGTAAACACTGGACAAAATTACTGTGGTCTAAATTGGATAGAACTTTGAAGGTAAGGATTTGGCATTGATATTTACTCCAGTACCTATATCCAAACAAAACATGTGGTCGTAAAGTTACATAATGCAAGATGGCAATAACAGAGGTAAAAATTGTTAAAGTAATAGTTAAATAATTAAATTCACTATTTTCTAATAGATTAAATTTTAAGGACAAGTAATAATTAATTTTTAAAAATACCCTATAAGTGATCAACCTTTTGTCTTTTGTCTTTTGTCTTTTGTCATATCCTTCCCTTCAATCAAACAACTTGACTAAGAAGTAGAGATTTCATTTTTCCCTCTACTCTCCTATTTTTTCATCCCTTCTACAGTTTTACTCTTAAAAGTTTCAAACTTTCAATCCATTATACTAGATATATTGTTGATAATACAACAAGGCTAGTTGAACGCCACTAGTAAAGCAAATTGCAAACTCTAAAAGTCTGTTAAATACCAATTTTAATACCAACTAGTTGCAGACCCACGCAATACGTGAGAATAGATCATTATTTTGTAATTGTAGAATAATGTATAATTTTTTTCTCTAAAATCTATTAAAAACAATTTGTTCTCCCTAAAAATTATACATTTTCTAAATAATTTCATCTTTCTATCTCAACCAATATATCACACTATTATTTTGGATGTGTTTCATTTGTATTATTCCTTTACAAGGTGGTACATATTTCTTAAAATTATGTTATATTTTTTGAGTTTCAAATAAATTATTCAAATTCTTCATCCACTAAAAGGTGATTATCATGATAATCAAAAATTAAAAATCATAACAAAATTACACTTAATATTACACAAATATTGGCACACTCAAATGCAAAATCGATATTGTGTTTTGATATAAATTCAATTATCACTTCCAAAATAACTAAATATCAACTCAAACAAATAATCAAACCAAAGCTATAAGAGGGAGAGACTACTTGTGATGGAGAACTAAAAAATACAACACCAATACATATTAAACTATTAATCCAAAATAGAGTTTTTAAAAACACAGTGATTCATCAACTTGAAATAGAGTTGCAAGGAAGAATATAAATGAGAGAGAGAGAGAGAGAGAGAGAGAGAGAGAGAGAGAGAAATTTATTAAAAATAAGATGAGAAGAAAAAGAGTAAAAAATAAAAAATACAGTAGCAAACACCAAATTATTCTAGTCATGCTATTTAATAAAATAACATTATATTTTTATATACTATCTTTATACTTCAATAAGATAACATCTATGAAATCTTAGAAAAGAAAAAAAATAACTTAAAAATACAAAACTAAATCACATCAACCTAAAGTAGAGTTATAAAAAACACAAAAATTCATCAATCTAAAGTAGAGATGCAGAAAAAAAAAAATTCCTCCATAAATGAAAAAAAAAAATTAAGAGAGAGAGAGAGAGAGATAACCTTATGTGTGTAGGAAAACTATGCATAGAATAAGAGAGAGAATTGTAAATTTATAGTAAAAAGATAAGAATAAGAAGAGTAAAAAATAAAATAAAAAAAGAAGATAAAAGGATAGAGAAAGATTGATATTAAGATAGATAGCAGTAGAGATATGAAAAGGTAAAATGGAGAGAAAATGTTAGAGAATGTGTAAAAATAAGTTGAGAAATTAATAAGAAGAAAAATAGTTAAAAATAAGAGAGAAATGGTTGAAAATAGTTGAATGATAGAATTGCTGATGTGAGTCAACAGAAGCGTAACAACAATAAATGCTATGTTTCAGCTTTTAGATATATATGTAGTTTCAAAATTCAAATGTTGTGCATACAATGCTCAAATATAGATTGTTATCCGATACTTATTACATCAACAACTAAGCTGATGTAAAAATAAAAGTGACTATTTTTAATGGGTTTAGCTTACCTCCAATACTTTTTAAACTGAAATTTTTTTTTATTTTAATGAAAAACTACCACATCACTCACTAATTAAAATGTGGACATTAAAACTTACTATCACTTGCCATTGTGTATATAAACAAAAGGAGACCTCTAGTTAAAAAAGTACCAGAGGTAAGTCAAACCCATTTTTAATCTTAGTTTTACCCCCATTAATTACTATTTAAGTAACCATCAATCACCTTAACTCCTTAAATCTTGTATGTTATGGCCAAATACCCCTATCTTGGAGAAATTATATAACACTCATGGTGGACCACGTCAATTTTTCCAATTGGTCCAAATTATGATCTCTCCCTATATTGGACTTTTCAATTAATGGCTCATTTTGAATAAGCCTTATTAAAAAAATAAAATATGATTTAGACCCCTGTGTGTTCTAAATGCTCTTACAACAATTTAAAAAAAAAAAAAAAGACCCCAAAACAACTTATGCTGTGAATTAATTAATTAATAGCACAAATAAACAATCCAAACAAGTGTTTCAATAACAATTATAATCACCAAATCGAAAAGAAATAATCACCAAATCGAAAAGAGATAATAATGCAAGCAAGGAAAAGACGTATTAATTTGGTAACAAAGTGAAAAACCGGTGAAAATCCTCTAGCAATGAAGTGAAAAACTGATGAAAACCCTCTTCATGGAAAGGCCACTCTAGGCATTCAATCTTATAAAAAAATCTTTAGAAATAGTAGTTACAACAGTTTAAATATAAAAACTTAACATATATAGATTTTCTATTGTAACCTCCGTAACGCTATGTTTGCCTTCTATCCACAGTGGCTCTAGAACCAATAAAATCCTTCACATGAATCTCCTCCTAGAATGAACCTTGTTTGTAACCTAAAAAGCTAGACAAAAACAACAACGATCCACTATTTTTATCACAACCCAAATTCTAGGTATGGATTTACAACCAAAATTTGACATGTTAATACTAAGCCTAAACCTAATATCAGTGAGCCAGTCCTATGATTTGGGTGATTTCATGTCAACAAGTACTACAGAGGAATTACAAGGAAGTGTCGGCTCAAAAGCTTTCTATGCTGATCACATGTTGGGATGGCAAATGTCAGTGATGTATAATTGGAACATGGGAATTGGCAGTTCACACCATTTGGTTCAGGAAATATTGGATAAAGCTGCAGCCGGATTTGCTTCGAAAATGGATGGTCACATGAAGATCACTAGCGCTGACTTAAGAAAACAAATATACAAAGAGATCAAAATTTGGCAAGCTTTGTCATGAAGTGCCATCATCAAACGTGATTACTGAACAGGAAGGGTGGTGTTTGGATTTTAATGGCCCACTTGCCAAGCTTCAGCTTAAAAAAAACCCCATTAATTCCTGGCCTGTGAGTTTCTGTCCTTAACCATCCAGGGCTTTTCTCACCAAAATTTCTTTTTCTTATACATATCTATCTTGGACTTGAACATGGTGGCCAAGTTCTTTCTATACGTGGCGACCTATCATGCTGCATTTGGATTTGGACTTGAGAGTGGTTATGTGGAAGGTTCTAGTTGGAATTTACAATTCAATGGGGCAGGTCAAATGTTATTGGGAGGGTTCTTTATGAATGTAATAGTTGCAATGGTCATAAGCATCCACGTGAGGAACATCTTTTCAGTAATGTTAGAAGAGTTCAAGGTCATTCAAGATACAACATATTGGCTTTTAATATGCAGTGAAGTATCAGTGTAGGGGCTATTCAAGGTCTGTCCATGTTAACTACAGAAACTTTTGAAGAGAATGTCCTTTCTTTGTATACTTTTGCAAGGGAAAATTTGACCACAACAAATGTAGTGGACTTAAGGTTGGATTTTAGTGTTCAAAGGGGAGCAGCATCTACACCCAAAGGTGTGTGTGATACAGCTATGGGATTACTTGATGGTCAAGATGCAGTTCGGTGCCAAATGAAGGAGTGTGTGAATGGGGAGAACGGGTTGTCTTTGGCATATTGGGTTAATGGCCGATTTCTCATCTTCACCTTGTGGGCAAGGTGTTTTGTGTTAGGAATATGAAATAATTGTTGTAATCCCTTTACTTAGGTAATTAGGTAGTTGGTTGAGATTAGGATTAGGATGAGTTAGTTAGGATTTTAGCACATGTAGCTCATTTAACACATGACTTAATTCATAGAGCACATGTTGAATTAACTAGCTAATTATCTTGAGCCATGTGAGCCAATGATATTAGAGTTAGCCTCCTATAAATACATGATTGTAATTCAACATTAAATATCAAATGAAAAATAAATCAATTTTTTAGTGCATTAGTGTAAATATACTGCAAATGTTGAACAAAGTTTCAGGGGATGTTAAGGATATTTCAAAGATGGTCAAGGCCTTGGCTGGATCTAAAAAGGCCATGAAAGAAGAACTCTCAAGATTGCAAGAGGATCTTGAGAACATGACGGAGGAGGAGTTACAATCTCTTGATTCAATGGAATTTGAATAACAAATCAAGTTCCAATAATCTACTGCTAGTGTTGCAAGCCGGGATGTTGATTTTTGTGTCAAAGTGGATGATGATATACATGAAGATGTAGCCCTTGAAGTTCAGTCCAAAGAACCAACAAAGAAGGAGATAATGATTTTCCAAGAACCAATTCTTGAAGCACCAATGGAGGCTTTCATTCAAGAGTCTATGATTTAAGAATTGACAATCCAAGTGTCGGTGATCTAAGAATCTAAGATGCAAGTGCCAACAATTTTAATGGTTCTAAAATCAAATGAGGTCTTGAAGATACAAGAACATTCCAAGGTTCAAAGAACCAATGAGACCTTGAAAATTGAAGAATCATTGAAAGCTCAAGAATTCAAGCAAAGTTTGAAGATTTTACGAAGAAGAAACCTTCATGTGCATTGGACCGCTTGTCAAAGAGAAATACACGAATATGGTGATAAAAATGTCACTAAGGTATTGGTCCATTGGAAGATCTCATTTAATGAAGGTGTCATTTCACAACAATACCTTGTGGGCAAGGTGTTTTCAAGGGGAGAGAAATATTAGGAATATGAAATAATTATTGTAATCCCTTTAGTTAGGTAGTTAGCTAGTTTGTTGAGATTAGGATTAGGATGAGTTAGTTAGGATTTGAGCACATGTAGCTCATTTAACACATGGCTTAATTCATAGAGCACATGTTGAATCAACTAATCAATTATCTTGAGTCATGTGGGCTAATGATATTAGATCTAGTCTCCTATAAATATATGATTTTAATTCAACATTAGATATCCAATGAAGAATAAACAAATTTCTTAGTGCATTAGTGCATCTCTCTCTATGAAGGGTAACTACCTCGAATTAAGTCAATTTCTCTATAGTTCCCACCAATCCCCCTACAATTCATACCCATCCACATTAGGAACCTCTAGGTTTCTAACATTTTGAAAGGAGAAGGAAATGTTAAAACTCACATAGAATGCATTTAGTTAGTTAGTTGGTTAGTTACAATCTCAAGCATGTTAATTACATTTAACACATGTTGAAATTATTAATACACATGTGGAATAATAGGACTATTAGAATAAGACAATGTGGGCCAATAGAATAGTTTCATGATTCTATACATACCTACTTGTAATCAAATTTCCATCATTGAGAGCATCTCCAATAGGCTATCTAAAGCCTTATTTTGGAGAGCAAAAACAGAAAAATCATGCTCCAACAGTCTCTCTAAATCACTGTTCATGAGCAAAAAATTGCTTGCAAATGAACAGTGGCTATCTTGGTCTGATGACCTACTGTTCATTAGCAAAAGAATTAATGGAAATAAATTATTCAACACACCAATTAAGATATTCAATTTTACTCAACAATCACAATGGCTACAACTCAACCATTCCAATTTTTTTTTTCTCTCAAACATCTCTAAACTCAATCACAATCAAAATACAAACTCAAATCACAATCTTAAAACTAATCAAATAAAAAAAACGAAAAAAAAAAAAAGCAAATCTGACCCATCTAAGCCATTGCGGGGAGGAGGATGAGTGGTGGTGGAGAGGACGAGTTATCCACCAGCTATCTCTGTTTATGAGAGAGAGAGAGTGTGTGTGTGTGTGTGTAATACCCCACATAATTTTATTTAAGAGTTTTCTTTGAAAAATAATTGATGGACTATAGGCTTTTTTTTAATTATTACTGCAGCCCATTTCCCACTAAGCCCACATCTTATAATACAAACTACAGGGTAGAGGAAGAGATAGTCAGGGTTTTATCTAAGAGGCTAAGAGGCTAAGAGGTGTTTTCCTTGGAGTTAGAGCACATACAATTGAAGAGACAATCAGATTGTTCAAGGTAAGATTTCTCTCAATTAGAAACAAGAAAAATTAGAATTTTATAAGGTTATTTAGAAATTTGATTTTGATCCTAAGATTTATATTCTAACGTTTAGATTTGCCGCTGGATTAGATGTTAGATTTGAGCCATGGGATTTCACGAATCAATATTTGGTTTAAGTCTTCCATTGGATTTGTACATATAATCCTAGTTTGAAGTCAAACAATTCAGCCATTCTTCTTCCATTGAACTCTTGGCTGGAAGAGGAGGGAATTTTGGAGTTGCTGAAGTTTCTCCTAAAATTGGACCTGCCTCAGAATGGAGGAATGGCTTCCTTAAATAGGCTGGAGGAGGCCTTGGATGCTGCTGGATGATTGCTGGAAATCCGGAGGGTGAATTGCTTTTACTGAGGTGAAAGTTAATTCCACCGAAAGCAACAGTAACTCTTGATGATTGTGTCGGTGAACAGTAAAACTTTCACTGTTCATACTACAGTGATTTGTCCCCTTGCTTTTCAGATTCGGTCACTGTTGAAATAGTAACCTGTCGGGGAATCTACTGGGTGCTGGTACTGTTGATCTTATCCTGAGTTGCTGAGTCAGTCAGAGTCAGGAGCAACTGATGGATATTCATCATAAGGATCCCATGGGGAATCATCACAATTGTGCTCGTGACAAATGGCAATTTTAGTCAGTATCAGGAGCATCTGATGGATATCCATCATAAGGATCCCATGGGGAATCGTTATCACAATCGTGCTCGTGATATCTGGCATAGGTGTTGCAGAGTCCACAGTAGAGAAGTGGTTCATGGACAGGCTTTTTCCCTGTAAGAAATTCTCTGGGACTATCAGGACCAAGTTTCTTCAAATTTCTGATGGCGGAGTCATATGGTCGTCTCCCGAAAACATAGATCCTGTCTGTGGAGCTTATAAAATGGTAGTCTTTCCAAAGCTCTTGGCTGACATCGATGATTTGGTTGTTGAAGTAATTCCTCCAGCGCTCTGCTAGAGCATTAGGGTATTTGTATGAGATATATGTGTCTCCTTCATACCATGGGCCCTGATAAGAGAAACCATTAATGAGGACAAGGTGCTTTGAGGGATGAACTTCCATCCAATTGTTTTTGTCCCATTCTGGTAGAGTACTCCAACATCTGATAGAAACAAAGGGGCTGTTGACTTGCCTAACGGCATTTTGGATGATCTCAGGAAGCTGGCTAATTTGGTCATGACTTGTGAGTTTGATAAGTCTAATAAAACCGGACTCAAACATCTGGGAGAGCCAATCCGGATCTCTTTCTTCTTCATCTGACCCGTCTTCATAATTGACCAAAAGTCCTGGGAAGGGATGCTTATTTTCATATACCCTGGAACTGCTTCCAAAGTATTCTTCCCATGCAGCTTGTACTAGAATGTTATCCATATCATCCGAATCATCTGGATTAGGAATAGTAGTTGTAACTAGCATTTTGAAATGCTCATACCAGAGATTCTGACTTTCGTTCATGGCCTTGCTTCTCAGAATACGAGTTTGTAAATCTGATGGCAAGTTGGCAACGGCACTTCTTAGAGTTGCTCTAGTCTTAAGACTGAGTTTAGCATAATCAGTGCTCATGATAGTCATTTTGTCTATTGAATGGACATCCTTTTTGCCAGAGAGTTGACTAGTTAAGATTTCATTTCTTGCTTCAAGGTTTACTAGATGGATTTCTAGTGCTCTGAGGGTTTTTAGGAATAGGTCTTGGTTATTTCTGGTGTAGGCAAAGTGAAGGTTATCAAGGAGACATTTAATGGAGTCGGGTAGGTCTATGTATGTTCCATTATTGAACTGTAAAGCCCTGGATAAAACTTCCTGTAAAACAATAGCCATATCACCATTGGAATATGTCACCGTTGGAGGGACAAATTCCTGAAGGGATGTTGCTCCTTTATGGCTTGTAGAGGATGCGCCTTCATGCTTTACAAAAGACTGTCCCGCTGGTAGTCTTTTGTCTTGAGGATAGTCCCTTGCGGGTGCTTTCCCCTTGCCCTTCTTCTCAGCTGAAGAAGTCATCTCCCACTTACTAGTGGTATTAAGTATTGCTTTTTCTTTGTCCTGCGAAGAAAGGTTTGGACCATTTGAGATTTTCAAATAATTGCTAAAAACCCTTTTTCTTTTAAAATTGATGGATGCAGAGATGCCAATATTTTTATGATGAATGCATGATGACAATTGATTGGAGTCAAAAGGATGATCAATTGTTTTGGTTGGATCAAGTTGCTGGGCTTGATTATGAGATGGAAGGATGGTGATAGCACTGAGAGTTTTTGATATAGAAGCTTTCTGGAGGGAGCAAACCTCCCAAGGTTCTGGGCTTCTCATAAATTCGAATTTGACAGACTGACCAAAAGGATGGGCTGTGATTCCTTCAGTATCTGTGATGAAAGGATATAATAAACACAAGAAAGGGTTTCCTAGGATGACTCTATCTGTCATGTTCTTGACAAGGACAAATTTTGTCATAAAGGATATGCCGCCTTGGCAAACCTCAGCTTGTGGGAGATTGAAATCAATTTGCATTCTCCCGCCACTTGCGGAAGTTAATCTCTCCTTAGACCTTTTAAAGTATTTGGAGGGAATGATACCTTCTTGAATGCAGTTAAGATCAGCACCTGAATCAATTAAGGCTATGACCTCAAATTCAAAATCTTTGCTGATGACAATCTTGACTTTAGAATGCCATTTATGGAAGTTAATCCTAGTGATGGTGTCTACGAACAATTCTTTGCTAGGTTCTTGGATAAAATCAGCTGTAGGGTTAACTGTTTGATCAACTTCTTCATCTGAGGGACTTTCCTCATTACTTTGATGAGAAGTATTTTCCAAGAGTTGGATTCTACGGTTAAGGAGATCATAATCGACCCTAAGGATGGTTAAATCTTGCTTTAGGATTTTGATTTCTGATTTGGTTTCCTTAATCTCTTTCTGAAGGTCGTTGACTGTAACTTCCTTCTTGGACAGGGTAAACCTGTTGTAAATTTGCTCTAAGTCTACCTTAGGTTGCTGGATTTTAAGGGCAGGCTTGCTGGTTTCCCTAACCAAGGTCTGATGAAAAAGGGTAAGCTTCTGGGCTTTGATAATAGGGTCTTCTATAGCCTCTATGAGGTCTAAAAGGAGTTCTTCTTGCCTGTTCAACACATTGATGGTTTTATTTCTGCAACAACCACCTTTGCATGGCGTGGGTTCATCCGGGCCACTAGAGGTACTGGTACTAGAGGAGTCAGAGGATGACCTATATATTTGCCTAAGCTCACTGTCACTAGCACTGCTAAAAGACTCGCTGTCAGAGCGGTCAAGTTCTAGTAACTTGAAGATCTCATCTTTTCTGGGTTGGTCAAAAATGAGGGCATTGATAAGGGATTTGGCTTTAGCTCTACACTCATTCTTGAAATGACCTTTCTTTCCACAGTTGTAGCATCTGCCTGATGTTTGTGGAATGGGTTCCTTGGATTTTCCTTTCTTATAGAAATCATCAGTCTTGTACTTCTGTTTTCTATAATACTTGGTTGCTTTCTTCCTATAGGATTTCTCAAAGGATTCCTTTCCTTTGTGCTTGGATTTCCTCTTGGAAGGTTTGACAGAGGGTAAGCCATACTGAGTACAGAAATGTCCTATTTCGTACTTGGCTTTATTCTTGTTGATATGGCTTTGAATTTTGAGATCTCTGCACATCTTCATTCCTTCACTTCTAATAGTGCTAGAGATGTCTCCATAGGTTAGGTTATCATAATCTATGACACCTAAGGGACTGCAAAGGGTTTCTTTAACCTTCTGACTGAAGAGGGTTGGTAAACCATTAATAAATTTCTCCTTCCAAAATGGAGAATTACAATCTCTTCTGTGCATGACCCTAGTGGTAAAGACGTCTTCATACCATTTGTAATCTCCTAGGGTTTTACACCTAAGGTTACTCAGCTGCTCATAAATCCTAGCTGTGATATTGCTGGGTTTTCCTATGAAGTGTTTCATGATTGTATAAATCAGGGTATTGACACCATCAGGAATTCCTTGTTCTATTTCATTGATGATAGGGTTTCCTTCCTCATCTTTCTGGATGGCGTACTTGATGTCTTCTTTAGACAGTTCAGTAAGGCAATTGTTCCACCATTGCTGGAGTTTGCCTGTAAATCCTAATGCCATCATTTCAATGACTTCTTTATGGGGACGGCCTTCGTCCAGGTAGTTGTTGGCTACCATAGTCATATGCTGGATTTTGTTTAGGATCTCCTGTTCTGATAAACCATCTATGTTCCATTCATAGAGCCTTCCAGATGATACAGAGAATTGGCCACTAACATTCCTTTCCTCATACCGGAGGTCAGGGGGCGAAAGTTTAGGGTACCAATTCTTGGTTGAGCTGGTTGGATCGGGATGGTAAAGCCGTTTTACTTCTAAATCCTGAAACTGGTTTTCTAATTGTTCAAACTCCTGGTCAGAGGTTTGGCTAGAACTGCTAGAGGCTGGTTGGATGTCAAGAACATTAACTGATGATGGTTCCTTTTTTACAAGTTCATCAAGCTTTTGGGTGACTATCTTTAAGGCTGTCTTATCCTTAGGATAACTAAGGCTGGTGTGTCTGGTTGTAGGTAACTTGACTAAAGGTTTTTCTAAGGTTTGGATCGGCTTACTAGAGTTTCCTGGTTGGAGGATAACTTTGTTTTCGATCCTATCTTCAATTCTGTCAAGCTGTTTTCCTATGACATTTAGACACTGGTTGGTATAGTTGTTTTGCTCAATAACCTTGTCAACAGGCTGATGTCTATCTATGGTGGCCTTGAAGGGAGAGGCTATTATCTCCGTCCTGCGGTGGTTGAAGGTTATGGCTTCTAGGGGTGGATGACTAGACCTTACAATTTCTTTGGTTGCATTGGGTCCTTCTATGGTCCAGGCTCTGGTGAGGACACAAAATTGCTTGTGCTGGCCAAAATACCTTTCGAAGTATATGAAAAAGGGGACATTACGGGATATTTCCCTCATGAATGCCGTCCATGCTTCAAATACTTTTTCTTTTTGATCTCTGGTATAATTGGCTTTGTAGGCTTCTCTTTTAGTCCTGTTTTCCTCAGAACTAAATTCCTTACCTAACTCTTCTAGGTCAGGAACGAAATCTCTATTTAACACCAAGATATTCAGAGATTCGTCTTGCTGATCTGGAGGCTGTTCCATATCAGTTCCAGATGGGGATGGGGGGGATTGTTCTTGATCGTCTTCCTCATTGACAATCGAATCCTGTTTGGCTGTGTAGCAAGGTGTGGTGAGTTGGGAATTGGTTCTAACTCCCTGAAGCTGAACACCTAAATCTCTTCTAGACCTTGGAAAAGGTGATCCTAAAGGTCTGGTTGAGCTACACTGGGATGCAGATCTATCTCTAAGGTAGATAGGTGACTGCCTATGGGGCTGCTGTAGATCGATTGGAGATCTAAACCGGGATGTGTCTAAAGGTTGCCTACACTCATAGTCTAGAGGAGTGCTAAGCCTAGATCTGTCGAAACTTAACCTAACCGTGCCGTCGGCTAGTTGTTGGACAAATTCTAGATCTGGATTCTGGGCTGGGTTTTGGATCTGTAGAGCATGATTTTCATTTTCTAACGTCCAATTGGCTGGGAAAGTAATTTCAGACCATTTGAGGGTTCTGGGAACCTTAACTTTGGCGCTAGGGTCAGTGGTCTGGATGAGGGTTGTCTCACCCTTTTGCCTCCGATCAAGTGCTCCAACATTCATGTTCGTTCTCATGCACTTGTAGTAAACTCTGTATATCAAGGCGATCTGACTAGTTCCCTGTGTCATAAGGGTTCCATGGGTCTTGATATTGAGTGTGAGGGCTTTGATAACTGTACTGTCATGGAGAAAGATGCTAAAATCTGGGAAACAGTTAAAATGGATGGGTCCGTTGCTAAGACTGGTTTCTATGGTTCCTAGGAGGCTGTCATCAAATCTGACGTGACGAGCATCTCTAAGGGCCATGAGGATTGAGCTGTTCAAACCTCTTCTGGTGAGTGGTTTCACTCCTATTTGGACTAATCCTATGTGCAGGAAGTTATGTCCTTTGTCTTTATGATTCTGGATAGCTGAAGGGGATAACAAGTAGCACGTTTCGTACTCCTTGTTGATTCCATAGACTTGTTCTATGGTCTTGACATGGTAGTCTGTTCTGAAAGCTGTTTTCAAAGACCATGAAGACTTATAGAATTGGCTGGTGGAAACTTTAGGGATATTCCAATCTCCTATGTCTAGATCTAGATCGGATAGCTCATAAGACTCTGAATTAATTGCTCCTACGTCTGCTGGGATGTCAGGAATGGATGTGGGTTGAGAACATCTACTACTGGTGGAAGAGAAACTTCTAAACAACTTATTCATGATTCTGGGGTTACAGGTTTAAATCAACAATCACAACCTAGTCACCTTTTATCTTCAAACTTCTGGATCTAACCTTTAGATCTGAAACAAAAATACAACTATGGGATAGACACCTGATCTGTGAACTCCTACCTACCGGACTCTCCTCCAATAATGGGGACCACCCTTACACGCCTTCTCTCGGCTTCACACGGGCTGACCAAACCAAACTTAGGAAGATTTTCGGTCATCTTAGGGCTTGGAGAACCACACAGATTTTGGTAACAAATCTCACAAGTATAAATCTGCAACAAACTTTAGGGCTAAACACAAAAATAGGAAGAATAGAGATAACAGGGAAGCAAAGGTTAATCTAAACAAATAATCACAGAATAACGAATAAAATGGTTAGAAGGAGGCTCAGCCTACCATTTGCAGATGTAATAGAAAATGATGAAATAATAGCAGACGAAGAAATAAATAAAAGGGAACGGAAGAGTTATCAAGAAATAGATGTAAAACAAAATATGGGGTATGGGAGATATATCCATGAAAATAATTCAAAATAATTATAATGCCAAAAATAATCTGGATAATTCAAAAAAAAAAAATATATATATATATATAATGGATAGAAGAAGTCAAAGATTGCGGCTGTGTTTTGCCTCTGAGACCTTGCCTTGAGATTATGCTATAAGTCAAATAATGCGGCTATGGTTTCACTGCCTCTGGGACTTATGCTATGCCAGTGTGGTGTTATATATATATATATATATATATATATATATATATATATGTATTAGGATAGCTGTAAAGTTTTCTATGGTGGATATTTATATAATATGGCTTGTTTGGGGTTATGTATATTAACTTAAACTCTAAAGTATTAACTGCTGCTTCTGCGTTCTGATAAATTCAAGGAAAACACATTTTTTGGGTAGAGATACTTTGCATTAGTGCTATCATTTAGTTCAGCAAAGTATTTTACTAGTGAGTCAGTTTTTGTAGTTTAGTAAAATTTATATTTTTGTAGAGGATATTGAGTAATTTCCATAATTGATTATAGGTCCTATTTAAGAGTGTCCTGAGGCTCTTTGGAGATTATTTTGGCTGGACTTTCAGAGTGATTCGAGTGCGGTAAGTAATTATGCATAATATGCACAAGTTTTGTTCTTTAGGTTCTTAGAAGTTAAAGATTTTCAAAGTTATATTTTTAAGCTTACATTTTTTTTAAAGTTTATCAAAAAGCATTTTTACACTATTGAAAGAGAAATTTTAATTGGCTTTTAAATAATGTTTTAAAAGGAATTTCGAATTTTAAATAACGTTTTGAATGTCCAAAACCCATTTTAAAAGATGATTTTTAACTAAACTATTTTTTGAAAATAATTGAGTTTCAAAGTAAGTTTTCTAAAAAGATTTTGTTCTTTAAATTGTTTCAAACCAAGCGATTTCGAAGTCATATTCTTGTTTTTCAAATAGTATTTAAGACGTTCCTTTTAGCAAACTGGATTTTCAAACTTACTCAAGAATTGTAAAAATATTTATATAAACTCTTCAGATCCTATTCGTTCCCTAAGAGAGTCAAGCATCTTTTGATTTATGTTTCAATTTGATATTGTGATATTCAATATGTCTTTATTGTGGGAACAATTGTTAATATTGAGGAAATTATTATATGTTGTATAAACTTTATTGTTTGTGATATGTGACTCAAAATGAGTGTTTTTAGAATTAATCAGATATATGTGTAAATCCGCTCACAAGATTGTATGTGAGAATATGTGTTGATCCCTCACCAGTAGGGGTTAGATGTTGGTATCTGCTCACAGGATTGTATGTGAGAATATGTGATGTGTATATGTGACACTGTGCTCTGATCAATTATTTGTATGTGTTTTCAAAAGACTTTAAGATATGATTATATGTGTATTAAGTGATTCTTTACATGTTTTGAAAACTATATTGGATATTTTGAGTGAAATTGTGAAAACAAACTCGTGCTTTGCTTGACTCTATTCCGTTGTGTATTCTGTATAATTACTTACTAGATGTGTGGCTCACTTCATCAATCACTATTTTCAGATTAAAGTGTAGTTGGGAATATAAAACCCTTGGATCGCTTTGTGAGGTGCAAGGTAGAGCGTGAAAGTTGTAGGCGGTTTCAGTGTTACTTGAAGACTCATAAAATTTTAGTTACCTTTGTTTTGTAGTTCACATTTTATATAGTGGAGTTTATTTTCAATTTGTGGAGTTTTGAAAAGATTATTAGTTATTATTATTTTTTTATTATTCCGCTTAGACTTCACAATATTTTGGAGATTATTATAAATTGTGGATTTTAGTTATTATAAGAGGTTTATCAGAAGCATTGTTTATTTGGAGTTTTATTGAATTAAGTTTAAATAAATTATGTTTATTGAGCTAAGTAAGGTTAGCAAGTTAGTCAGGTATCTAAATTCATGTTTAATGGATTTGGGTCCTCAGAGAGAGAGAGAGAGAGAGAGAGAGAGAGCTCTATTATGTTTTGGAGTTTGGAGGAAGTGGTAGGGAAAAAAAGAGGAAAGATGGATAAAAGAAAAGAGTAAGGGTATGTGTGTAGAGGAGAAAAAAGAGGGAGGAAAAACAAAAGAAAGATAAGAAGAAATTATATGGATGAAAAAAAAAGGGAAAAAAAAATAAAGAATAAGAAATTAAAATTAAGAAACTCTACCACAATATTTTCACAATATTTTTACAATAAATTTTAAGTGGTAGGTTTTTATTAGCTATTATTGGTGAGAAAAAAAATAATTTCAGTGGTGACTAGTGAGTTCAAATTAGAAACATCAACAACTTATTATATAGGATTTACTGTGAAAGTATTATGCAAAATATTGTGAATGTAACATTTTTAGTCAATATTTTTAGAATAATTTCTAGTTAAAATTAGAAGACCTACAACTCACTATATCATTACCACAAATGCTTTACGAGATTTGTTAAAAAAATATCATTAGGAAAAATTTTAAAATATTACCATTGGGAGATTTTAAAAATATGGTTATTGGGTATTTGAAAAAATATAGTCATTATAAATAAATGAAGGAAGATTGAAAAGATAAACAAAAAATGATTAAAAAAAGAATGAAGAAATAATATTTAAATGGGATAGATAAAAAATAGAGAGTGTTGAAAAGTGTATTTGAAAAAATAGGTAGCTAAAAGGTAAAAGGAACTATTCACTCTCCAAACAGTACAAAATTTTAAAGAGCCTGCTAGAGATTCTCGAAAGAATAAACAAATTTCTTAGAACATTAGTGCACATTTCTCTCTTAATCTCTTTCTTTTTCTATGGAGGGCAATTACCACAAAGTTAATCAATTTTCCTACCATTCTCATACATTCCCCTACAATTCTTATTCATCCCCATTAAAAACCACTAGGTTCCTAACATATTTCATTGAAAGTCTTTATTCTACTCTTGAAAACAAATATGCACTTCTCATTAAGAAAATTAAATCATTATGCTCTCATGAAAGAAAAACAAAACATTCATGATTAAATTCTTTCAAGAAATATTACCATTTCATTGAAATCATAAATCAATATTTCACCATAACCATTTCACTTATTATCACTAAAATTAATTTTCATAACGTAAAGCTAGGTATTCTTGGGTATATTATCATAACATATTAAAATCTCGTACTTTTCCAACAAGGAATGGTTACAGAAGAGTACCGGTTTGGTGATCAATAACATCATTCTACATAGAAACTTGTAATTTTATTCCCCTATTCAAAATAAATAAATAAATAAAAATCCCTTGTTGGAGGTGGAAATCAAAACATATCACAGGAGATAACCATAATACCACATATTTCTCAAGTAACCACATATTTCTCAAGTAAGTAATGTTACATTTACAATATTTTTACAACAAATTTTAAGTGGAAAACTAAAAATTAGTTCTAATTTAAATATACTGTTAAAATTTTTGTGAAAATATTGTATATGTAACAATTCTATTCTCAAATCTATACATTTCCATCAAATTTAATGTAATATTAGCATATTCACATCATTCCTGAAATATTATGTTTCAAGAAACATGCAATAATTTTAGAATACTTAAATAACTTTGAATATATCTATCTTTCTATAACATAATTGTCTGTAGCATTTTTCATAATTACTCTCAATTTACTGATCTAACTAAATCAAACATGAAATCACAACCTTAAACAAATGTAACTCATGGAAGTCCTAACCCCCACTTTAAAGAGGTTCAACAATTCCAAATTAAGAAAAAAAAAATACAAGTTACACATGCTAACTTTGCCCAAAAATTATTTTGGTCCTATAAGTTTGAAGTTAGTCATTTTAATCCAATAACTTTGTCCAAAAAATCATTTTTCATTTACCATGTGTTTGGGCGAGGGATTTGTAGGCCTGATTTGATGAAGAGCTAGAATTTCTGATTTGAATTTATCAAATCCCTTGACAAGGGAAAATTTTCAAATTGGTTTATGGTTGGAATTTGTGACCCACAAATAAATCCTAGCTACTAAACAATGGAATTTCATATTTATCTTCAACCAACGTGGACTTGTGTGGCACTCCTAGTCCTTGTAATCCGATTTCTACGTTGCTCTCTAATCTATCACTGTCTCTTTTTTGTTTTCCTTTCTTTTCATATTAAAAAATAAATCATTTTAGCTATCAAAAATAATAATAAACAAATCATTTTAATCATATAGTTTTGTAAAGACTCACTAGTGAGTCCTCTGCCCTCGCCGTCTTAGGGTATATTTAGTTGGAGTGAAAAGTGAATAAACAAAAAATAAAAGAGAGAAAAGTGGGAAGAAAATAGTTAGAATAATTATTTGGTTGGAGGAAAAAAGGAAGAAAAAACTAGTGAGACTCAAGTATTTTCTTCCCGTGCTTGCCAAAATTCGGAGAGAACAAAGAGCAAGATCCTGCTCCTTGTTGCTTTTGGATAGATAAACACTTAGCAAAACATCATGGATTTTTGGGCCTGTTGGTTTTTTTTTTTTTTTTGATGTGTGTGGGGGGGGTCTTTTTCTAGACGTGTGCTTCTTTTTCTCTTTTTTTTTTTTTCCTTTTGGTGCTCATATATGTTTCTTTTCACATGTTTGGTTTTTCTTTTTTTTAGAAAACAGTTTTAGATTAATTTCTTATATTTTTTTTCCGTTTTAATAAAGTGCTCATAATCATAATTTTTTACGAACTTTATTTTTAATCTTCTTATTTTTTATCTCTACTAAATAAATAAAAAATTTCACCCCTCTAATTTTTCACTTTTCTAACCAAACATAAATGGTAGCCACCGGTCCCTCGCTCCTAACAGCGAAAGATTCCCTCTACCTTACTTACAGTATAAGCTAAAGGCTACAAGTCCCAATACTTGGTCAGCAAGAAGCCACAGATTTGGGACCCTAGATTGCCAATAGCTGTGTGTCACATTAGAAGATATGGCATGGATTGCGCGTGGCCCATTTCCTCACATATCCTTTTTCTTCTAGTCTTTTTTCAATATTCTTTTGGATAGAATATATTGTTGAAAGTTAAAAACTAAAAATTGAAAACTGAAAATACTGTATTAAAATAATTTTTAAATGTGTGAATAGTGATGCAGGACCTATTTTTAATAAAAATTTATAAAAAAGTACATAAACAGTACGCGCACAGTATCACACAGTACCTGCACAGTGCGCCACTGCGCACATGTACCCATCTGCAGCAAAAAAAAAGGAGAAAAAAAAAAGAAGGCAAAACGTGGAAACGCAGCCGTTGAATCCACTTGCCAAGCTTCAGCTTAAAAAAACTCCCCATTAATTCCTGGCCTGTGAGTTTCTGTCCTTTCCCATCCAGGGCTTTTCTCACCAAAATTTATTTTTCTTATACATATCTATCTTGGACTTGAACATGGTGGCCAAGTTCTTTCTATACGTGGCTACCTACCATGCTGCATTTGGATTTGGACTTGAGAGTGGTTATGTGGAAGGTTCTAGTTGGAATTCACCATTCAATGGGGCAAGTCAAATGTTATTGGGAGGGTTCTTTATGAATGTGATAGTTACAATGGTTATAAGCATCCACGTGAGGAACATCTTTTCAGTAATGTTAGAAGAGTTCAAGGTCATTCAAGATACAACATATTGGCTTTTAATATGCAGTGAAGTATCAGTGTAGGGGCTATTCAAGGTCTGTCCATGTTAACTATAGAAACTTTTGAAGAGAATGTCCTTTCTTTGTATACTTTTGCAAGGGAAATTTGACCACAACAAATGTAGTGGACTTAAGGTTGGATTTTAGTGTTCAAAGGGGAGCAGCATCTACACCCAAAGGTGCGTGTGATACGGCTATGGGATTACTTGATGGTCAAGATGCAGTCCGGTGCCAAATGAAGGAGTGTGTGAATAGGGAGAACGGGTTGTCTTTGGCGTATTGGGTTAATGGCCGATTTCTCATCTTCACCTTGTGAGCAAGATGTTTTGTGTTAAGAATATGAAATGATTGTTGTAATCCCTTTAGTTAGGTAGTTAGTTGAGATTAGGATTATGATGAGTTAGTTAGGATTTAAGCACATGTAGCTCATTTAACACATGACTTAATTCATAGAGCACATGTTGAATTAACCGGCCAATTATCTTGAGCCATGTGGGCCAATGATATTAGAGTTAATCTCCTATAAATACATAATTGTAATTCAACATTAGATATCAAATGAAAAATAAACCAATTTCTTAGTGCATTAGTGCATCTCTCTCGCTCTCTCTCTCTCTCTCTCTCTCTCTCTATGAAGGGTGACTACCTCGAATTAAGTCAATTTCCCTACAGTTCTCACCAATCCTCCTACAATTCATACTCATCCCCATTAGGAACCTCTAAGTTCCTAGCATTTTGAAGGAGAGGAAAATGTTAGAACTCACATAGAATGCATTTAGTTAGTTAGTTGGTTAGTTACAATTCTAAGCATATTAATCACATTTAACACATGTTGGAATTATTAATGTACATGAAGAATAATAGGACTATTAGAATAAGACAATGTGGGCCAATAGAATAGTTTCATGATTCTATACATGTAATCACATTTCCATTATTGAGAGCATCTCCAATAGGCTATCTAAAGGCATATTTGGAGAGCAAAAACAGAAAAATCATACTCCAACAGTCTCTCTAAATCACTGTTCATGAGCAAAAAATTGCTTGCTAATGAACAGTGGCTCTCTTGGTCTAATGACCTACTGTTCATTAGCAAAAGAATTAATGGAAATAAAAAATTCAACACACCAATTAAGATATTCAATTTTACTCAACAATCACAACGGCTACAACTCAACCATTCCAAATTTTTTTTTCTCTCTCAAACATCTCTAAAGAGAGAGAGTTCTAGTATGTTTTGGAGTTTGGAAGAACTGGTAGGGAAAAAAAGAGGAAATATGGACAAAAGAGTAAGAATACGTGTGTGGAGAAGAAAAAAGGGGGGGGGGACAAAAGAAAGATAAGAAGAAATTGTATGGATGAAAAAAAAATAACGGAAAAAAAAAGAATAAGAAATTAAAATTAAGAAACTCTACCACAATATTTTTACAATAAAATTTAAGTGATAGGTTTTTATTAGCTATTATTGGTGAGCAAAAAAATAATTTCAGTGGTGACTAGTGAGTTCAAATTAGAAACATCAACAACTTATCATAGAGGATTTACTGAGAAAGTATTGTGCAAAATATTGTGAATGTAACATTTTTAGTTAATTTTTTTTAGAATAATTTCTAGTTAAAATTAGATGACATACAACTCACTATATCATTACCACAAATGCTTTACGAGATTTGTTAAAAAAATATCATTAGGAAAAATTTAAAAATATTACCATTGGGAGATTTTAAAAATATGGTTGTTGGGTATTTGAAAATATATAGTCATTATAAATAAATGAAGGAAGATTGAAAAGATAAACAAAGAATGAAAAAATAATATTTAAATTGGATAAATAAAAAATAAAGAGTCTGTTGGAAAGTGTATTTGAAAAAATAGGTAGCTAAAAAGTAAAATGAAATGTTCACTCTCCAAACAGTACAAAATTTTGGAGAGTTTGCTGGAAATGCTCGGAAGAATAAACCAATTTCTTAGTACATTAGTGCACATTTCTCTCTTAATCTCTTTCTTTTTCTATGGAAGGTAATTACCACAAAGTTAATCAATTTTCCCACCATTCCCATACATTTCCCTACAATTCTTATTCATCCCGTTAAAAACCATTAGGTTCCTAACATATTTCATGGAAAGTCTTTATTCTACTCTTGAAAACAAATATGCACTTCTCATTAAGAAAATTAAATCATTATGCTCTCATGAAAGAAAAACAAAACATTCATGATTAAATTCTTTCAAAAAATATAACCATTTCATTGAAATCATAAATCAATATTTCACCATAACTATTTCACTTATTATCACTAAAATTAATTTTCATAACGTAATGCTAGGTATTCTTGGGTATATTATCATAACATATCAAAATCTCGTACTTTTCCAACAAGGAATGGATACAGAAGAGTACCGGTTTGGTGATCAATAACATCATTCTACATAGAAACTTGTAATTTTATTCCCCTATTCAAAATAAATAAATAAATAAAAATCCCTTGTTGGAGGTGGAAATCAAAACATATCACAGGAGATAACCATAATACCACATATTTCTCAAGTAACCACATATTTCACAAGTAAGTAATGGTACATTTACACTATTTTTACAACAAATTTTAAGCGGCAAACTAAAAATTAGTTCTAATTTAAATATACCGTTGAAATTACTTGTTTGCCTACTAGTAACAATATACGATGTAAAAGTTTTTGTGAAAATGTTGTGTACGTAACAATTCTATCCTCAAATCTATACATTTCCATCAAATTTAATGTAATATTAGCATATTCACATCATTCCCGAAATATTATGTTTCAAGAAACACGTAATACTTTAGAATACTTAAATAACTTTGAATTTAAAAGACAATATCTCTATCTTTCTATAACATAATTGTATGTAGCATTTTTCATAATTACTCTCAATTTACTGATCTAACTAAAATCAAACATGAAATCACAACCTTAAACAAATGTAACTCATGGAAGTCCTAACCCCCACTTTAAAGAGGTTCAACAATTACAAATTAAGAAGAAAAAAAAAATACAAGTTACACATGCTAACTTTGCCCAAAAATTATTTTGGTCCTTTAAGTTTGAAGTTAGTCATTTTAATCCAATAACTTTGTCCAAAAAATCATTTTTCATTTACCATGTGTTTGGGCGAGGGATTTGTAGGCCTGATTTGATGAAGAGCTAGAATTTCTGATTTGAATTTATCAAATCCCTTGACAAGGGAAAATTTCCAAATTGGTTTATGGTTGGAATTTGTGACCCACAAATAAATCCTAGCTACTAAACAATGGAATTTCATATTTATCTTCAACCAACGTGGACGTGTGGCACTCCCAGTCCTTGTAACCTGATTTCTACGTTGCTCTCTAATCTATCACTGTCTCTTTTTTGTTTTCCTATCTTTTCATATTAAAAAATAAATCATTTTAGCTATCAAAAATAATAATAAATAAATCATTTTAATCATATAGTTTTGTAGAGGCTCACTAGTGAGTCCTCTCCCCTCACCCTCTTAGGGTATGTTTGGTTGGAGTGAAAAGTGAATAGACAAAAAATAAATGAGAGAAAAGTGGGAAAAAAATAGTTGGAGTAATTGTTTGGTTGGGAGAGAAGGGGCAGAGAAAACTAGTGGGACTTAAGTGTTTCCTTCTCAGACCTACCAATATTCGGAGAGAACAAAGAGCAAGATCCTGCTCCTTGTTGCTTTTGGATAGATATACGGATATACCCCTAGCAAAACATCATGGATCTTTGGGTCTGTTGATTTTTTTTTTTTGATGTGCGTGGGGGTCTTTTTCTAGACGTGTGCTTCTTTTTCTCTCTTTTTTTTTTTTTTGGGTGCTCATATATATTTCTTTTCACGTGTTTGGTTTTTGTTTTTGTTTTTTTCTTTTCTTTTTAGAAAACAGTGTTGGATTAATATCTTATGCTTTTTTTTTCCATTTTAATGAAGTGCTAATTATGGTAAATTTTTACTAACTCTACTTTTAATCCTCTTATTTTTCATTTCTACCAAATAAAAATAAAAGAAACTAAAATTTTTTCTATCATTTCATTTTTTTATTCTCTTCCAATTTTTTACTCTCCCAACCAAATGCACCCTTAGACAAGAGTGACACACGCCAACCACGACTAGGCTAGCTAACTCCGTTGAATATTTTATATTTATTACACTTTTAATAGTTTTCAGTTTCTTATATCACCCCCTCAATATATTGTTATCATTGAATTTGTATTATTTGCTAACTTTATTTCATTATTTTTTTTTAAGAAATTCGTTTTTACATGTTAATGTACTATTAATAATTTTATTTTGAAAATAATCTTTAAAAAAAAAATTAAAATGCTCTCAGTTTGAAGAATTACTAAACAGTTTTTTATTTAATGCTTGTTTATTTATAATATCTACTAGCCCTATAAAATTGTGAAAATTTGTAAAAAATTTGTAGATAATTTTGCTACTCTTTTACAAATTTAATTTGTTTATTTGTGTTTCAATTAATTATTAAACTAATTTTGATTTCATCATGGATCATCATTTGGTCAAACTTTGATCCAACCTTGAACATTGAACCTCTTCATATTCGGGTTTTAAAATATAGGAAATTACAATAGTTTATTTATTTATTTTAAGAATCCATTACAATAGATTTTATTGACAATTTGTACGACAATAATCCCTTAAGACGGAATTGCACACTAAACTTGAATATTCACAAAATATGGTTAAATGGTATTATTTAACACGAAATTTTATACCCAGTCACTATAAATATCATATATTAATTCTAAACAAACTATTTTCTTAAAGGTATTATAGAAAAATACCAGAATTTTATGGTACAAATGAAGTTGTAGATCATAAAAATTAGAATTTATTTCTTCTAGAAAAATTTTAAAATCTATTTTCACTCAAATGAAGGTTAAGAATCTGTAAGTTTAGAATACCCCCATTAACAATTTAACAAACAAGACAACTAAATAACTCATAAAATTAAAAATCCAACTTTGATAGCTATTACTTTCAAGTTTCAACAAAACTTAGCCATTACCCTTCACAACCAAATTTCAAACTCTCCAAATTTTCCCATACAGTCATAATTAAAGACCCATGCAAAAGAAATCATATTTTATTTTCTTACCTCTACAAGCCTCGAAGCCAAAAAAATGAAGGCACTTGGTGTGGTGATTTGTTCTTTTGTGTGTGACTTTGAGAGAGAGAGAGAGAGAGAGAGAGAGAAATGAAGAACCGAAAGGGGGGAAAGTACAAGAAGAAAGAGAAGCATGAGCCATGAGTCTTGACTCTTGAGCCATGGGGTGTCATTCAAGGAGAGAAGACAAATGATGACTCAGCTCGTTATCTTTTTGGGCACAATTTACATTTTTGACTTCCTTGTTTTTCTCAAATCTCAATTAACCCAAAAAATTACTTATATAACCTAGTTCTTTTTTCTTTTTCTTTTTTTGAATTTATATAACCTAGTTCTTTTACTTTATTCCAAAAGTTTTCATAATTTATCTAAGGCGGGGTTAGTAGGTGTGTTTAGGAAGAAGGGAGGGCCATGTTAGCCGTTTTTCTAGTGGACTTAATAATTTCTCGTGGATTTAATAATTTCTCATGTTTAGGATATTTATTAATAAACTATTTTAGAAAAAATTTTGATACTATTTTTATAAGAAATACAAAAAATTCTCAAAAAAATCAGCCACTTCATTCTCTTACGCATGTATTTATCTAATTATAAAACACTCAAACTTCTAAAATACAATATGTATAATCCCATAAATTTTTCATACAATGTATCCGTTTGGATACCACGTTTTGCGTCTGCGTCCAGAGCTTTCTGCGTTTTGTTTTTTTTTTTGTTTTTTTTCTTTTTTCTTCTGCTGCGGGGGACAAGCGCGCACTGTGCGCGCACTGTTCATGTACGTTTTTAATAATTTTTTATTAAAAATAGGTTCCGCAGTAC
This sequence comes from Castanea sativa, assembly GCF_040712315.1. Lineage (NCBI taxonomy): Eukaryota > Viridiplantae > Streptophyta > Magnoliopsida > Fagales > Fagaceae > Castanea > Castanea sativa. The sequence continues at coordinate 1,741,006 of NC_134019.1, read as the reverse complement.
TATTTACACATTTAAAAATTATTTTGCTACAGTGTTTTCAGTTTTCAGTTTTCAGTTTTCAGCAATAAGTTCTATCCAAACGGACCCAATTTGGCAAAGATATTACAACCGTTAAGAATTTAATTCGACAATTCCAAGAAATCAATGTTTTAGACTCAAAGAGAAACTTTCAAAGAAAAACTCTTAAAGACATTTCACATGGAAAACACTTCAGGGAGAGGAATTTAGGACTATTTAGACTTAAGAACGTTTGCTCTTTGCATAATTTTTGCATGACAACCTTTCTTCTCTTAACTCATTGACAATCTTTATCTTCTTCTTTTTTTCTTTTTTCTTTTTTGAACAAACAATCTTTATCTTCTTGATTGGTACAACATGGGTTTGTTTTTTTGGGAAAATATAAAGTGAATTTCTCACCGACTAGGAGTATGTGGTCTCAAAACCACACTAACATGGGTTTGTCTTAAATGGGAAAGTATTGGGTAAGTATTTAGGTCTTCAAAGTCGGTTTATTATTTGCCTCAATTTTTGCTAGAGTGAGTATGGAGCAAACTCTCAGAGACAATATAGTTGTTCCAACTTCAAACAAATATTTCTCTTTCATTTTTAAATTCAAATTGCGTTAAATCTGTATACGTTTGTAACTCCAAATGTCCAATTTTTAATAAAGTAAATTTCAATTAAAAGTTAGTCATATTGTAAAAGATATGCTTATATTGTAAAAGATATGCTCAAAAGACCATCAACTCATTGATTTTTTTTATATAAGAAAGAAATTATACTCTAATCTAATCTAAATATATATTTGTATGAAGTTCCTTCTTGTTAACTTAAACTCCGGCCCTTATCCCCACTATACCTCACAAGTACTTATAATTATGGAGTATGTGCGATGGTATTAACTCATCATCTTTGAACATATCAAAACCTCATCATTTTTTAAACAAATTTGACTGATTGAATCAACTCCAACAGAATTCTATTAATACAACCTAAATTTGATTTACTTAAAACTCTAACAACACTTTGTTTTAGCTCTTAAATTTAGTCAAGAATAAAAACCTAACACTTTAGATTATTGGTGCCTGCGAACACCAATTATCTCTGATGTTGTCAAACTATTCTTTTTCATTCCTCGTCGATATTCCAATATGAAGGGGGATTAATGCAGGAGAAAGACGACATCAAACAAAGCATTTTAAATTGAATGACCAAACAAAGGGTAAAAGAATGCAAAACCATGATTGTGACGGTTATTTACTTACCAACACTCGGGTGGCCTAGTTAGTAAAATACTAGACCAACAAATCTCAGAATTTGAGAAAATATAAAGTGAATTTCTCACCTACTAGGAGTATGTGGTCTCAAAACCACACTGTGGCCACCGGTTACTTGTCTCATATAATACCAAATCCTGATACATCGTCTGTAGCCACCGGTCCCTCGCTCCCAAGAGCAAAAGATTCCCTTTACCTTAAAGTATAAGCTAAAGGTTAGTCCCAATACTTGGTCAGCAAGAAGCCACAGATTTGGGACCCTAGATTGCCAATAGCTGTGTGTCACGTCAGAAGATATGGCATGGATTGCACATGGGCCATTTCCTCACGTATCCTTTTTCTTCTTGTCTTTTTCCAATGTTATATCATCGTAAAAAGCATGTCCTCGCGGATAACTTGTGTCTTTTTTCTTCTAATACTGTGCTCCTTTCTTGAGTCAGGGACAAGCCATCATTCGACGGTCTTTATTTGTAGGATCAGCTAATGGATTAAATATAAAATGTTTCGGATGTATTTTCTCACTTATATGAAAATAAGCCTTATATTTGTGGAGCTCACTTTTATGTAAGTGTAAAAAGAGATACATTTGAAACATCTTATACCATCTCTAGTTGATGCTCGCCTTAGGTAAATTGTAACTGTTTACGGTGTCTTATATGGTGTTTTGTCTTTATGTAAAAGTGAAAACAATTTAAAATTTTATATTTATAATTGAAACTTTTACAATTTATGGTTTCATTTGAAATTATCCAAAAATAAAGTGAATTGTGTAATTTATCCCATATTAGCTACTTGGGGTAAGGAAGTGTAGTAATCCAAATGAACTTGCTCAAGAACTTGGTTTGAGAGCATCTTCAACAAGGGTACTAAATGACTAGTTTGTTCTAACAGTTCTTTGAATTTTTGGTTTGATAAATGGATCTCTTTAGGGACTTTAAGAAGTTTAATTGCTGGTCATCTTCCTCAAGGAAAGGATTCTTTACTGGTTGGATAAGTGGTCACTGATGGGCACTAGAATCTCAATTGTTTCTCTTTTTATGGTTCCTAAATATTTTTTTTCTTAGAATAAAAGCTATTCATAACTAGTTTTTTTTTTTTTTTTGGGAAAACCATATGCATCTCATACATATCAAGCATACCTAATCTTACATGACCACATACAACCATGAATCTGAATTTTGTAACAAGAAAACACATACTTTCATGCTTAAACTTGAAAACCAAAGAAAAGATCTTTGTACAACATTTAATAAAATCCTTGTTCCAACTTGATCTTCACCAATGACAATGTCGATGGCCAAGAGAGTGGACTTCATTTTTTTGAAAAATCCCTAGACCCATGCAAGCTAAAGAGGATGAGAAAAATCTTATTTTTCTCTCTTTCCTTGTGTAGCGGAACCAAAGAGTTTTTTTTTTTTTTTTCTATGTAAAGTGCTACACGTGGTCGGCCACTATGAGGGTTTATATACATAAATTGAGATGGGATCAAGAAAAAAAAAAAACACTTAGCTTCAATGGGCCTTACACTCTCGTTATTTTATAACTAGTCTAAAGTTACCATTAATTATATTTTATTCCACTATAAAAATATAATTGCACTAAAGGATTTAGAGTATTTAATTAAACAAGATGTTTTGACTAATTAAAATTGCATTTAACCCCTCCATGAAATATCCATAGTGAAAAAAAGTCATTTAGTTGTTATCACTTTATTAACATTATATCTTAAGGTTTTCTTGATTATTCTTATATTAAGAGAATTATATTCCATAGAATATAATTTTAGTAACTTCTCACTAAAATTATTTGGCTCGATACTCAGAATAATCAATTCTTATTAAACCCGGTTTCTCAACAAAAAAAAAATCTTATTAAATCCATTTCAATGCGACATTTCTTATCTTTTATCAAAATTATGGATTTCATTTTGAGGAATGATGTTCCCACAATGCCACATGTGATTACCCATATAGAGGTACTGACGTATAAGATCTCATTCCTCTATATGTTAAAGTAACATACACTTTACATTTGAGTCCACCTCCTTCTTAGGATTTTGAGTTAAAGCATTTAGCAGACATGGGGTTGTTTGTTCAAGTTATTGTACTTTATAGATCAACGACTCACAACGGTCTAGTTCACTGTACTCCAAATATGTTAACATATCAATCAAAGACTCCACTTCCACAATCAAGACAAATCGTCATTATATGTTATAGTCTTATCATATGAAATGTCCATATTTATCACCAACTATGAATTGAAATTTATAAGTCATAAGGAATTGATTAGATCTTTTGTGTGTTAATCTCATCAACATACCTAAATCATATGTAATACAACTTGTGGGAGGAACGAATATATCCCCAATTAGGTATTGTCCGCTTTGGGATGGGCAGGGCCGACCCTTGCTCCCACCCGCACGGATTTGCTCAATTCCACATCGGGGAGAGACGCCTCCCACCCTTACCTTATAAGCATTGAGCCTAAGGAAGGGTGTACCAATCATGTGTCTACGACACATGATTGGCACACCATTCCTTATGATTGGTACACCCTTCCTTAGGCTCAATGCTTATAAGGCAAGGGTGGGAGGCGTCTCTCCCCGATGTGGAATTGAGCAAATCCGTGCGGGTGGGAGCAAGGGTCAACCCTGCCCATCCCAAAGCGGACAATACCTGATTGGGGATAGATTCATTTCTCCCACAAAAAGGCTCAGCATTGAGCCTAAGGAAGGATGTACCAATCAATACCTGATTGGGAATAGATTCGTTCCTCCCACACAACTCATGACTATTCATCAAATAAATTCATAATATTCAATGCTCATATAATCTCATTAAATAAAGTGCATACAAATTGAATTTAAGGGCATAAATCCCAACATTTGCCTCCATCTAGTGATAATAGATTGTGTTTGGATTCTTCTCCTACTAGGGCTTTTGATCCAAAGAATGCTTACAGACTAACGAACGGTTGCTCTAATCCGCCATCAAACTTCATAGGACAATGGATTTAGAAGGTGGATACAATGCCAAAAATTCAATTATTTATTTGGAAGTGTTTCCCTAATAGTATTCCAGTTAAAACCATGCTTGAGGCCAATGGTTTTCCTGGTGGTAATATGTGTGGACTATTCTGTGGACACTTGGAGACCATGTTACATGTTCTTGTTATGCTTATGCAAGAGATTTTTGGTTGTTTGCGAGGTTTAAGGGCTGTTTGGTTTTTGTGTTTCCGTCACTCATAACTCTATTTCCATCACCTATAACTCAAAAATGGTGGGACCCATAAAAAGAAAACTTGTTTAGATTTGTTTTCAAGTTTTGTTTCCATCACTCAATACTCTGATTTTTGAGTGATGAGTTATGGAAACTAAAAACACATCTTAGGTGTTTTCAAGTTATGAAAATAGAGTTATGATGAAATTTTTGTAAATACACACACATTGAGGGACCCACGGTCAGTGCCTTGTCGAGTCCGGCTTTCCTTTTCACGATCCCCACCAACGGCTTTTTCCTTCACACCAAAAACCCAACCCACAGAAACTCTTCTCCATTCCCAAATCCAAGCATACCTCTTCACACTTCATCCCCTTTGCCCAGCCACGCCGACCGAGCCCCCACCTCATCCAAGCCGCGGCGACCACAGCTCAGACTAGTGAACATGACGGCGAGATAAGACCGATTCGGCTTTGTCATCGATCCAAAAGGAAAAAAAAAAAAAAAGGGATCTATGAAATGATTGTGTTTGTGTTTATGTTTGTCCTCGATCTGGCATTGTTGGGTTTGTGTTTTGATTAAAATGATTGTGTGAGAGATGGGTCTTGCTATTTTTCTACACAGGTTTTTTTTTTTGATTTGGTGGTGTATCATAAATAAGTATGAATGGAGTTTTGATTTGCTGCTGCATATTTTGAGGGCCGTAAGCGCCGCTGGGTCACGACAAAGGAGATCGCGCCTCCGTACACGTTGTAGAGATGGGTGTTGTTCACCGGTGATGGTCCTGAAGAGGCGAGGGAGCTTCTGAAATTTTTATGGGTTCGGGTTTGTGTTTTGGGAAAGTAACAGGGGTGAAGGGGAAATGAGAAAAGAGAAAATGGTAGGGAATGGGTTCCGCGGGTAGGCTTAATAGAAGGGTCTAACCAATTTACAGGTATGGGTCCCACGAAAAAGTAAAAAAATTTGAGTGATGAGAAGCTAAGTGAAGTGTGCCAAACCGGTGGGGTTTAGAAAATTGGGGTATTTTAAGTGATGAGTGATAAGTGATGAGTGACGAAAATTGAGTGAGGGGTGATGAGTGATGGTTTTTAAAAAACCAAACAGCCCCTTATCATTCTTGTGAAAAAAAAAATTGTAGATTTAAGTATTTGGCTAAAGACAAACTCCTTTTGCAAGAATCTATGTCAGGGATCCCTCATTTAGTGGAATGCCTTATTTTAAGCAAGGTTATTAATGCTAAGGTAACTGTGTATTGGGTTGAAGTAATTCTTAGGTACTTTCAGAATACGGTGAATGGTACTCCCTCTTCTCACATTCATGATGAGGTCACATTCATTAAATTCGTAGTGAGGTACATTCGTAAATGTAAGAGAATGGAGCACCATTTTACCATACTTTTAAAGTATCTAAGTATTTTTCATTTAGTTGATAACCCTCTTTGCTTTAACATCTCTTCATGGTTTTAAAAATCAGACTGGACTAGTTGGACCGACAAGTTCAACCAGGAATCGGGTACTTGTCTGGTCCAATAAAAATGCACAAAACTAGTCAAAAACCAGTTCAAACTAGGAACCGGAGGAAAATTCAACTTTGCCCCCGGTCCGGTTTTTAAAACCATGCATCTCCCACTCTTCCTTTACTACGGATTCCAAGGACCTACTGAGGTAAACACCCCATGTGAAGCTTAGGAATTGCTCTCCGGAAGCCAATCAATGTGCTAGTTCTCTTGCTAGAAAAGGGACGCAACAAGATTTTGTGAATTTTTTTATTTATAATCCCCCTATTGATGTTTGTTTAGTGCTATTATGACTCTTAATTTGAATTTTGATAGGCTTTATCCTAACTTTGTCTGGTTGATTAATTAATTTAATGAATCATTTTTTACCAAAACAAGAAGAGAAATGATATGTCTACAACATTTTCGCAAATACTTTCACAATAAATTCTAAATGGCAAGTTATTATGAGTTGTTATTGATAGGGCAAAAAATTAATTTTAGTGGTATATTCAAATTAGAACTAATAACAACTAACCACCTATAATTTGTTGTGAAAATGTTATAAAAATACTATGAACGTAACATTTCTCAAAAAGAAGAAGGATGGTGTAATCATTTTTCATAGGCAAATAAGATAATCATTTAATGCAATTGCGATTTTTAAGTGCCAGTAGCATATAACCATGTGTATGGGCTTTTTTATAATTTTCGGCTCAGCAAATACAATGTGAAATCCACGTTCATGCCTAACAAGGTCACTTAGAAAAACTCGTTCGAAAAATTTGTTATATTTAGCTCTCTTCTTAACCAATGTAAAAATTGTCACATTCTTCTTAGGGACAGTCAACAAAATTTCTTGACAACAGGTTTTCCATCCCAAACCCTTCATTGTCAATTTATGTAAGTCACCATGATTGGGGTCCAAGGACGAAGTCAAGATTTCAATTAAGTAGGGCCAAAGTATGAACCAAAATCTTTTTTATTTTTATTTTTATAATGATAATCCAAATTAGCACCCATTTATTACAAAATATTAACAAATGAAAAAAAAAAAACACAAAATAACCATTTCTTAATATATTAAAATGCAATTATCTATCAAAATGAAATTTAAAGTTCTTTAAAATCTCAAAAATCATAAATGATTGTTAAGGACAACTTTTCACGCCACATGGCTTTAATTCATTAGCAATTTGCATTACATCAACATTATCATGAATTTTGGAAAAATCTCTTTTAAAGCCCAAAAGAGCCCATATTTACACAAAAAAAGCGTCAAAGCTCGTGGGCCAAAACTCATGGTGATATTATCTCATCAAAACCCATGGTACGAGCTTATGACACATCATCTCATTCTCAGCTCATGAGTCTCATCAGGGGAATTTTGGGAGTCGTGGTTTGGGGGGCCAAGAAGTATGTTCAGTAAAGCTCCAATGGTTTAAAGTTGATAAAAGAAAACATGTTGCTTGGTATGTCTTCCCCAATTCCCTTAACTTTGACGGGTCAATGTGCAATAGGTAACATTTGGTAAGCCTCTCATGTTACATAACACTTAAAATGATAAAATTCCTCATACTCTTTACATAAAAATTAATGTTCATCATATAATATAAGTTTAAAAATGTAATTAAATTATTATTTTCATTTAAATCAATTCCAAGCACATGGCTAAATATATTTTAATATCTCATATTTAGTATTAAATGCTCTTCTTGCTCTCCAAGAGTTGGTTAAAATACAAAGAGACCATAATTATATCTCTAAAATTTCATCAAATATCAACCAATTAGTCTATTACTTACCAAAATTATATATGGATTAAACATATAATTTTCCAAAAAATGAAACTTAGCCAAAAATACTGACAATAATTCTAGCAGAAGTTGCAACAGCTCCAGCAGAAGCTGCAACAGCTCCAACAGAAGCTACAACAGTTCCAGCAAAAACTGCAACAGTTTCTGCAGAAACTGTAACAGCTTCTGCAGAAACTGCAATAGCTCCAACAGCAACTTAGGTAGTTGACACATGTCCTAAAATGACATCATTTGCCCATTAATGGTCAATCCCAGCAACTACTTGCAATACCAAAAGAAGTAAGGATCTTATAAAAGAAAGTCTACCATTTTAAGCTAAGATCCTTAGCCTCCAGTTGCAATACCAAAAATAAGAAGGTCCCATAAATGTTATCTTACCATTTTCAGCCAAACCATGAATTTAATGCTAAATATTTTCCTCTAGCAGAAGATGTCATTCAGATGACATCATCCAGCAGCTACTACTGTAGAGCTGATAGCTGTGACTGATATCTGTAACAGCAGCTCCAGCAGCATTAAAGGCTCAAACTTTCTTCTTTTGGCCAAAAAACAAAAACTCACGAATGAAACCACTTACTTTGTCAAAGACTTATCCTTATTTGCTAAATTTCCCTTTAACTAATTCTAATCTAGTTACATGCTTGGCTCTATATAAAGAGAACCAAGCCACACACTAACATCACCATCCATCTCTCTCTGATCCTCAATATTCTGAAACTTCATTCACTTTGCTGCACATATCTCTAAACATTTCCATACTTCTCCATCTCTCTTACAAAAATATCTCTTCTTAGATAACACAATTACAACACACCTATTACATCACACCATTCTCCATTACTCATCTTTTCCACTCTATTATTTTGAAATATTATCATTTTGCTACCCATAAACACATTTCCATATCTTTCTCTATTTCTCTTACAAAATCTTTCTTCCTAGAGAGCAACATAACCCATGACATAACACAAAAAACCACTCTAGCAGCAACTATAAGCTTATATATTTACTATATTTAACCTTCATGTTATCTATCTCATACTTCCATATATTTTACAAACACATTTCTCACAAAATATCCATACATACTTCTCAGATATCTTTAAACTCCATGTCTCATAAAGTATACATATACAATATCCATGTTCAACAAAGTATCTACATATAATTGTTATACATATTATAAATACAATATCTCACAAAATATATATATATTTCTTACCATCTTCATACATCTTAAAACATATCAAATACTCTTCCAAAAACATTTTATCAAAAGCCCTTCCCATGCAAGACATATATTTATAATGCTAAAAGCCCTTCTTATGAAAGGCAAAAACTTATAATACTAAAAGTCATTCTCATGGAAGGTAACATCACTCATATTTGACTAAAAACTAAAAAAGTATTACATGGGAAAAATCATTTAAGTGTATGATGAAGGGGATAAACTTAACCAACCTATGCACATGGCTGGACATATTCTTTCTCCCTCTAGTTGCACCCATTTTTCCCCTTCAATCATGAAGTCACCATGAAAGGACTCACAATGCCATACCACACCACTGGACTCATTTCATCATGCTGCTAAAATGTTATAAGTTCACTGCTGTTATACGGCTGGAGCTATAAACTGTGAAGATAAGTCATTATATATTTATCTCTAAAATTATACTATTGAGTATGTTTAATTTTATTATCATTGTACTGTTGTACTCATATTATTCTACCACTGGAATGTTATTAGCTCACTAATGCTATACAACTAGAGTCACAAATCATATAAAGAATAAAGTGATGCTATACAGCTGGAGTCAGGAACACACAAGATAAGTCAATATTTCTCTATCTTCAAGATTACATTATTAAGTATATGTTAATTCATTGTTATTGCACCGCTAGATGCACGTTACTTTAATATCATCTCACTATTTTAATAAAACATGATCTCACTAATACTTCATTAATGAACGTATATATATTAATAAATTGATCTACCATCGCTGGACATATTATTCAGACATAAACCACCGATGAACACATTATTTGGACGTAAACCACCGCTGGACATATATCATTTGGACATGAACCACCGCTGGACATATATTATTCAGACATAAACCACCGCTAGACATATATTATTTGGACACGAACCGCAGCTGGATATACACTATTTTGATGTACATAGACCATTGCTAGACATACCTTATTATATTGAACATGAACCATGAACCGCAGTTGAATATGGACTATTTCGGACTCATCCCATTACTGGACATATGATACTTAATTAATTACTTTCCGATATTGGATATCACTTAATATACATAATAATAACGTTCAACTCACCATTTAATCAAATCTATCCAATTAAATATATGGGAATCTAATTCCATAGAATATAATTTTAGTAACTTCTCACTAAAATTATTTGGCTCGATACTCTGAATAATCAATTCCTATTAAATCAATTTCAATGGAATATTTCTTATCTATTATCAAAATTATGGATTTCATTTTGAAGAATAATATTCCCACAATGCCACATGTGATTGCCCATATAGAGGTATTGACGTAAAAGATCTCATTCCTCTACATGTCAAAGTAACATACACTTTACATTTGAGTCCACCTCCTTCTTAGGATTTAGAGTTAAAGCATTTAGCAGTCATGGGATTGTTTATTCGTTTATTCAAGTTATTGTACTTTATAGATCAATGACTCACAACGGTCTAGTTCACTATACTTCAAATATATTAACATATCAATCAAAAGACTTCACTTCCACGATCAAGACAAATCATCATTAAATGTTATAGTCTTTTGTGTGTTAATCTCATCAACATACCTAAATCATAAGTAATACAACTCATGACTATTCATCAAATAAATTCATAATATTCAATGTTCGTATAATCTCATAAAATAAAGCACATACAAATTGAATTTTAGGGCATAAATCCCAACATTTGCTTCCATCTAATGATAATAGATTGTGTTTGGATTCTTCTCCTACTAGGGCTTTTGATCCAAAGAATGCTTACAGACTAACGAATGGTTGCTCTAATCTGCCATCAAACTTTATAGGACAATGGATCTAGAAAAGGTGGATACCATGCCAAAAATTCAATTATTTATTTGGAAGTGTTTCCTTAATAGTATTGTAATTAAAGCCATGCTTGAGGCCAATGGTTTTCCTGGTGGTAATATGTGTGGACTATTCTCAAAAATCATAAATAATTAATTTCGTACTAAATGTCACAGTAATTTCTATTTCAAAGCATAATCAGAGTTTGTTAAAAAATCATCTTCAATTAATGTACAAAATCATAGAGTCCATTAAAATATCAACTTCCATTTTATTGTGAAATCTAGTTTTGATAATATTTATGGTTAAAAATAATCATTCTGTTGTTGTTGTGAAAATTGGAAGATTAACAAGTATAAATACAACTGTACAACCACTTTTAAAACAATTGACACCTAGTCATCAACACAATAAAAAAATATTTAACAATTTTTAGAAGTCCAAATGTTGAAATACATTATATTCATAATGGTGAAATTCTATTTTCAATAGTAATTTTTCATGATTTATGAATCTTGCTTTTAAAAATTATTTAAGCATAAAATATATTAATCGATAGTAGTGCTCAATTAGAACCAATAGTGATATAGTCAAGGAGTTGTTTCAAATGAACGAGAATGCTTTTTCCAAAGTGGGCCAGGCCGAGCAAGTCAACAACGATATGCGCGAGGTAACAAGCCCAATAAAACCCAAAGAAGAAACAGCAAAAGGTGGGGAAAATGAAAAAATGCTCAAAAGCCTAAATAAGGAAAAGAAGGCTGTTGGAAAGGCTAAGTTGAAAAAAGTGGCTAGAGAAATAGGTAAAGCCCAAAGCTTTGAAATAGAAGCCTAGGTGGTTAATGTAAGTAAGAAAAGAGAGGCAAACTGGGTTGAGTTAGAAGCAATAGATAACATGGCTCAAAAAAGAATCCGTGGAAATCAGACCCCAAGAAAGACTCCAACAGATGATGTATCAGCGTTGGCTACTATGCAGCACCGCCGGGAGCAATGATTGCCTTAGAGTGGATCTGCCGGGGGCTTGGGAACCCCCGGTCAGTCAATGCCCTGTGCGATATCTTACGGCGGTGGGATCCCAATTTTGTCTTTTTATCAAAGACAAAACTTAAGAAGAAAGCAATGGAAAGAGCAAAGAGAAAAGTGGGGTTTGTATATAGTTTTGTTGTCCCTAAATCTGATAGAAGTGGTAGTCTGGCATTGTTGTGGAAAGAAAACATTAATCTGGAAATCATGGGGTATGCGCGTAGTTTCATCGACGCAATTGTTACGGAAGCTGACTCAGACCTCAAATGGAGAATCACTAGCTTCTATGGACACCCGGAAGCCCATAAGAGAAAAGAATCATGGGACCAATTAAAAGCATTAAACAGGAAGTTCCAACTGCCGTGGATATGCTTCGGGGACTTCAATGAAATTTTGTCGATGAATGAAAAAATGGGAGGTGTGCAAAGGTCTCAAAGGCAGATGGATGAGTTTTGAGATGCAATTAATTCTTGTGGCTTCAAGGACTTGGGTTACAATGGTCCTGATTATACGTGGTGCAATATGCAAGAAGGAGAGAATAGAATGTATATCAGGCTGGATCGGGCTCTTGCTACCTCGAAGTGGATTGAGCATTTTAAGGAAGCCTGTGTATACCACATTGTTGATTCTACTTCAGACCATTGTGCTCTTTTGGTGTCTGACTATTATCATCCTCAACCCGCAAGAAAGCGTCGCTTTCACTTTCAAGCGATGTGGATTAAAAGGGAGGACTGTAGGAAGATCATTGAGGCGACATGGAGTAAAAATATGAGTCAAAACTCCCCAAGTGATATGGCCTTAAGTCTTAAGCAATGTGCTATGGAGTTATCTAGGTGGAACTTGTCAGTCTTTGGAATGGTCCCAAAGAAGATCCAAGAAAAAAAGAGGTCCCTGAGTAATTTGGTTTAAAGAGATAGGAATGGGAGCTTGGACAGAGAAATCAATGTACTCTGAAAAGAGATAAATGATTTACTAGATAGTGAGGAGATTATGTGGCAACAAGATCAAGAGTTCAGTGGTTGGGTTTGGGAGACCGGAATACAAAGTATTTTCACTCCAAAACTTCCGAGAGGTGAAAGAAAAATGCAATTACTGGGTTAATGGATGAGAATGGGGATTGGTGCGGCTGTAATGAAAGCGTAGCTGCCATCGCAGTATCTTATTTTGAGAAGTTGTTTACAACATCCTTCCCACACCGCATTTCAGAGGTTACAAATACAATTCCTACCAGAATTACCGATGAGATGAACCAGAGCCTGATTAAGGAGTTCACAAGGGAGGAAGTGGTGACAGCTCTTCAACAAATGCACCCCACAAAAGCTCCAGGCCCGGATGGTATGTCTGCAATTTTCTTTCAGAAGTATTGGGATATAGTAGGAAATGATGTCACATGCATGGTTTTGAATGTTTTAAATTCAAATATGTCCATGGTTGAAATAAATAGAACCAACATAGCCCTTGTTCCAAAAACGAATAGTCCGACAAAAATGACAGAATTTAGGCTTATAAGCTTGTGTAATGTCATCTACAAGCTAATCTCAAAAGTCCTAGCTAATTGCCTAAAAGCTATTCTTCCTCAAATCATATCCAAAAACCAAAGCGCTTTCCTTTCGGAGCGCCTTATTACAGACAATGTTCTAGTTGCTTTTGAACTTATGCATTACCGTGATCATAAAAGGGATAGGAAGGATTGTTTCATGGCTGTCAAGCTTGACATGAGTAAAGCCTATGATAGGGTCGAATGGAACTTTATTGAAAAAATTATGGAACATATGGGTTTTCATGAAAAATGGATAAATATCATTATGCAATGTATTACTACTGTATCCTATTCTGTACTTGTGAATGGAGTGGCCTATGGAAATATAATTCCCTCAAGGGGTTTGCGTTAAGGTGACCTTTTATCACCTTATCTTTTTCTCCTTTGTGCAGATGGTTTCTCATTTCTTATAAGTGATGCAACTAGAAATAAAATGCTCAGTGGAATATCTATATGTAGAGGATGACCCCATGATCACCCACTTATTTTTCGCTAATGATAGCCTGCTATTCTGTAAAGCTAGTAGGCAAGAATGTCAAAAACTTACTGGAATTCTTGAGCTCTATGAGGCGGCATCAGGGCAGAAGATCAATGTAGACAAATCCTCAGTTTTCTTTAGCCACAATACTCCCAGTAAGTTGAAAAATCAAGTACTAGAAATATTGGGGCCTATGTAAGGCCAGAGACATAGTAAATACCTTGGCCTTCCATCAATCATTGGCAAATCAAAAAAGGAAATTTTTGTAGAAGTAAAAGAAAAGGTGGGGAAAAAATTTTCTAGTTGGAAAGAAAAGCTCCTTTCGAGTGGGGGAAGGGAAATCCTAATTAAAGCCATGGCCCAAGCCATTCCGACCTACACCATGAGCTGCTTCTAGCTCCCAAAGGGACTATATGAGGAGATTGAAGGTATGATGTGAAGATTCTGGTGGGGGCAAAGGCAAAAGGAGTCAAAAATAGCTTGGGTTAATTGGAAGACCATGTGTAAATCCAAGCTAAGAGGTGGAATGGGGTTTAGAAATTTGCAAGCTTTTAACTTAGCTATGCTAGCCAAAAAAGGATGGAGGTTGTTGCCCAATCCTCTTTCCCTGGTGGCTTGCATATATAAGGAAAAATACTACCCCCACGGCAATGTTCTCAATTCGCAGCTAGGAAGTAACCCTTCGTATGCCTGGAGAAGTATCTTCAACAGTTTGGAGGTTATTAGAAGTGGAACTAGATGGAGGGTCGGTAATGGAAGAGTAATCCACATATGGGAAGACAAGTGGTTGCCCACTCCCTCAACCTACAAGGTAATTTCCCCACCTCACATCCTTGATGATTTTCCAATGGTCTCAACTTTAATTGACACTGAGAGCAAAAGGTGGAAAGCTAATTTGGTCAAGTCTCTTTTTCTCCCATTCGAAGCTGATAGAATTCTGAATATCCCTTTGAGTTACAATCTACCTGAAGACAAAATTATTTGGATAGGCGATAAAAGGGGTGAGTTACTGTGAAGAGTGCGTATTACATTGCTCTCAAGGTGGTTGATTCTGTTGAGGTTGCTAAGAGCTCTAATGGGGACCCCAGAACCCCATTGTGGAGGAAATTATGGCACTTAAAAGTTCCAGCAAAGATTCGAATTTTTGCGTGGAAAGCTTGTATGAATGCTCTTCCAACAAAGCTAAATCTGTACAAGAGAGGTATTTATACTAGTGTCATATGTCCTCTTTGTGATCAGGGGGTTGAAACCATTTTACACTCTCTAGTCTTCTGTGATCCACCTAGGTAAGTCTGGGAAAGATGGAAAGAATGTCCAGTGAACCTTAAATCAAATTTTTTGGATATTTCAGGTATAGCTTTGAGATTTATGGCAGATGGCACATCTTAGGATCTTGAGTTTTTCTTTGTGACTGCTTGGTCCCTTTGGTATAGCAGGAACCAAAATGTGTTTGAAGCAAGTTTTCAAACCCCTGACCAAGTGTAGAGCTTTGCTAGAAGATTTATTTAGGAATATAAGGAGGCATCTAGGCTGTGCAATTGTGACATGGCTAGTGTTGAATCAAAATGGAGAGCTCCACCTGTTGGGATGTATAAAGTTAATGTGGATGGTGCTACATTAGAGGACGGCAGACCCTCAAGTATTGGCGTGATCATTAGAGACAGCAGAAGTGAGACCATAGCTGCTATGTGTATGTCCCTTCCTGGTCAATATACGAGCTTAGAGACTGAAACTATTGCTATTAAGAAAGGAGTATTATTAGCAAAAGAGATAGGACTACAGCAGATCATGCTTGAGACTGATGCACTCACAGTGGCTCAAAGCTTGATAGCAGGTGACAAGGATGTATGTCTTGGCCACCTTATTCAAGGGATTAGTGAGAACTTGAGATCTTTTTTTGTCTGGCAGATAAACCATCTGAAAAGGGACTGCAACAAGGTTGCTCATAAGCTTGCACAATTTGCAAAACGTAGTGGCACTAATCAGGTTTGGAAAGGAGTTTCTCCCCCCATGGTGCAACACCTGATTCAGCTGGATAAGACTTAATGGTTCTTGTATCAGTTCTTGTATCAGTTTGTAGCTTTTTTCTATGTTTCTGCTTTGTGCAGCTTTGTATCTGGACTTTTTTGTCTTCCATTTTCAACTGTTTGAATGAAATTTGTTCTCAATCAAAAAAAAAAAAAAAAAAGATAGTAGTGCTCAATTGTGAAGTCAGTTTACTTATAAGAAAGAAAAAAAAAAAACACTAATGAGAACTAGCCAATTGAATCACACCTAAATCTCAAACTTTTAATATTGAGTCCCAAATAAGTAAACAATCAAAGTCTCATACTAATATATTTTTATTTTTCATATCAGTTTTTTTTAAGAGTTTTTTTTTTTTTTTTTTGGTTTCATTAGTAAAAAGTGATTTTTTTTTTTTAAAGGGGCCATCAGCCACAAATATGGACTAATAACCTTAATTAATTTTGAGGTTTTTTTTTGGGGTTCGATGAATATTTTTCTTTTTTTTTTTAAATTTAGTTTCAATTTTGAAGGGGGCCATATGAATGTTTTAACCAAAAATCCCCCTGGTGTAAGGGTACCTCCATACCTAATTAGGGTTCTAGTATCATACCAAAAGACAGAGGATTCTAATAGCATGGTAGATTCTTCATGTAATTGTTAGGATGTGTGCCCTTAAATTCTATTGTATGATGCTATGTATGACTTAATGTTGTGGTTAATAAAGTTGTTTTATTATTATTTAAAAATAATGGCAACATGAATATTGAGACATTATCATATAGTCCATGAGATGCATAATATGTGATTTAGTTATAAAAGATATAAATCACAAGTTCTTTGTAAACTTAGAATTTTAGTTCATAGTCGGTGATGAAATTGGGCATTTCATCTGCGAAAACTATAACATATCAACTAAGATGATTTATCTTGATCATGGAAATGGAGATTTCTAGTTGGTATGTTGATATGTTTTAAGAGTTAAGACATATTGAACTGGACCGCTGTGAAATTTATTATTCTCCTAAAGACTGTCAAATAGATAATAAACTCACGACTTCTATTTACATGAACCCTTAATTCTGAGAGAATAATGGAGTTAATCATGAAGTGTAGGTTGCTTTGATATATCAAGAGTGAGGTCTAAAGATACGATCAAAACCTCAGTATATTGGGCAACCACATTTAGTGTTGATGGAACATATATTCTCAAAATGGAATTCATAGGCTCTTAACCGGAGATATAAAATATTCCCTTGAGATAAGTTTTATGAGTTTAGTTATTCAGAGTGTTAGGCTTAACCACTTTAGTAAGGAGTTACTAAAGTATATATTTATTGAATTGGATTTCATAAATATATGATGAATAACTTAAAGGATTAAACCGGGGACTCAAGGAATTAAGATGTAGTAATTTTCAAAGTGACAGTCTATATTCATGACTTTATATTACTACGAATATTTTATGAAGGAGTTACATACACAATAAAGTCTTGGGATATAATTTATAAATAAGGCTTAGAGTGCAACTATATTTATATAGTGGTATTAAATATAGTTAATGGTAACTTTGAACTTGTCAAGAGTTGATAGAAAAGCCTAAGGTCCATTGGAGTTAGTGTCTTATTGGTCCCTTTTAGTCCCACTCCAAGCCACACACTTAAGCCCAATTGAAAAGACCCAAAAGGCCAACCTAATTACATAATTAGTTAGATACAAAGGGAGAAATATACAAAATTTTTATTAAGAAACAACACTCTTATGAAATAGTGTATGTGTAAGTCACTCTCTCTAATTCTCCATTGAAAAACTGATTGAGAGACCACACTTCTTGAGCGTTAGTGGAATTGGAGTGAATATTAAAAGTGTTCCAAACATGTATGCGATACAAACATGTATTTATCCTACAGTAAGAACGTTTGGGATATAATTTTTTTCACAATTTTTTTGTAACTTCCCACTGGCATTATTTTTATGTGTACCCATTATAATATGTCATCTTAAAAGTTAATATATGTATATATATATATATATATATATATATATATATATATATATATATATATTTCAAATTTTTGTTATCACTAGTTCTTCAACTCGCTACATGCTGTACGGTTAAACAAGTATTTATATAAACTTCTAATCACATGACTTATTTAATAGTCATATCACTCGTATAATTTAACACGCTCTTATGAACCGTCAATGGATTTAAGGAAATTCCATCCAAAAGCCAAGTAAAAATCTTGTTTGATGGTAAGAAATCCATGACACAAAACCCTATAAGGTAATAATTTTATTTGCTACCATACAAATACAGGACACAAACCACACAGCACAAATGAACAATATAAATATGATAGTTCCTCTCTTTCCTCTCCTCTGCCCCTCACACAACATATCACACACTCTGAGAAACAGAGAGAAACAGAGAGATCGAAACTTCAATGTTCTGTCTTGAGCCATGGTTATCACAAGTTCAGAGAGTCGCTCACCCACCACCAAAGTCCCTTCAGGGCCTCCTCCAATTGAAGTCTTATCAGTAAAATGTGAGTCTTGTGGATTCACAGAGGAGTGTACCCCTGCATACATTCATCGCGTCAAAGAGCGGTACCAAGGCCGCTGGATATGCGGGTTATGTGTGGAGGCGGTGAAGGATGAGGTGATAAGATCAGACATGCTTATCTCTACTGAAGAAGCTCTTAACCGCCACATAAGTTTCTACAAGAAATTCAGATCCTTACGTTCTAGCTCTTTAAAACAAGGAGCAGAGCACCCCATCTCTGCTATGGGCAGGGTTCTCAGGCGAAGCATGGACTCCCCAAGACATCTTCGCTCTAGTTCAAGTTCTGATTTGAAAGTTGTTGAAGGAGTTCGTAATTCTGGGTTGGTACGCTCTGAAAGTTGTGTCCCTTATCTGTCCCGTTAATTGGGTATTTCATAATTGAAACTTCTTATGGTAAACATGAAAAACAGAGTTCCTCTGTTTTTTCTTTTTTGAATGGCTTTTTTGGTCGAATTCGTATACTCGTATGGTTTTGGGAAAATGGATGCTGATTCTCATGAGATATGTTATTATAAAAAGAAAAACAAAATTTCTGTACTTTTTCATTTTGTATATAATATAATTGACAGACCAGCTCTAAACAAAATTTCCAAGTTATAGTCTCTTCTTGTGCTCTGTTTCTCAAATTCTGCAAGTCCACAAATTTGGCTTCTCTAAGGCCTAAGGGAGTAATCCTCGTATGGTTAAATTATATCAATGACAAAGCAATTGAATAGCTCCATTGCCTTTATAAATTTGCATGATATCTGATTGGATTAATTTCAATCTTTTAGCCTCTTTTCATTTCATACAAAGAAAGAATGAGATTCCAGTAAGTTGTATTGCTATCAATCCAAATCTGTGTAGAAGAAAATGGTCAAGGACTGAATTAATTTTGATTGTGTTGGAGCTTGGCTGTATGTGTTGATTGAAAGACGGAATAAAGGAATCTTACAGCATATCATTTTCATGATTTCGTGTAATTAGTTGGTTCTGAGTCAATTTTCAGTGTGGCCAGTTGTGTGAAATGGATTATATGGAAGGTACTCAGGTAAGGCTTTGGTAAGTGCACAATTGGTAACCGCAACCAAATGCTGACACATTCTGCAATTTCAGAGAAAGTTCCCATAAAGAAAGGCAGTTATGAGCATGGTATTTATCACTGATTTGTGTTGGGTTGGTAGAAATTTATTAAGGTGAGAGTTCAAAATTTTTTAGAAATACCATTTTTTTTTTTTTAAATTGTGAGACGTTGAAATCTCCAGATCTAAATTCCCACATCCGCTATTGAATAACTTTTTCTCACAACTTTGATCGCATAAATGGTGAGTGATTGTTTATTACTAACACAAAAGCTTATTAATTTTTCTTCATTACTCACGCTCTCTGTCACGTTAAAATTGTGGCAAAAGATTTATGCAATAGTTTGTATTACTGGATTTTCTTTTCTTCTCACATTTTAAAGTTATCAAAATCTCAAAATATCTCAATTCCAACAACTAATCTAGAACTAGCTAATACTGTCCTCAACTCTAATTCACGGAGACTAAATAGTAAATAGTGATTGGAGTAGTTAATCATGCAAGTTTAAGACCATGTGACAATCTATTCTTCAAGACAATGACGGTCTCTGCTAGACAGAAGCTTCTTGACATGTCTAGTTAAAAAAATTTGGCAAGTGTGAACTCCTAGAATCTTTCTAATCTGGCTACGAACGTGACACATTTTTTTTATATAGGATCTAGTCGGTTAGATTAGATCCAAGGTCTTTTTTGGGTTCATCTAGAGATTTACCCGCGGGACCAACTGATTCAATTCCAATAGTTCAATCATGTTTAGGTTCAAATTCTACCTGATTTTATCTTCTTCTTTTTATTTTTGCTAAACGAAGAAGGGTAGGAGAGCAACCAACGTGGTAATTCTATTTGGATGTGACCATAATTGCACCCTATCTGCTAGGTCTAGGGCCCTATTGAGGTACAGGAGAACTGCAGTGAGCCAAAACTTCTCAGCTCCACAAGGGGCACTAGTGAACTTTGAGCTGCTGAGGAAGGCAATCCAAGTGAGTTTATATTCAGACTTGAACCTTAAATCACACACTCAACGCATATTGTGCATCACCCAAAACTACTAGACCACACCCTCGGCGGTGATTTTATCTTCTTCTTTTTTTTCCCTCAGCCATAAAAAATAATTAAACATAAGTATTTATTAGTAAACAGTGTCAACCTTTATTTATCTATCAACATTTAAAATTTTTGTCAAATTAGAGATAAAATCTTAGCGCAATGGAAAAGTTGCTTAACCCAAACGATGTGTTACATGTTAGAGCCTGAAAATTTATCTCTTCAAAAGTAAGATCCCTACATTTGATCTCTACTCATCTTACATCTGTTCAGTATAAGGGTTGCATGTGTTAGTGTCTTGAAGAATATCATACTTCATCAGATATCACCTAGTTGTTGTTTTATGACTCTATTACCTCATATTTTGAGAGGTTTTTTCCTTATTCTTTTTCAATTAGTTAGTACCAGTATCCTTCATTACCAAAAGAAAAAAAAAATCATGTGTTAGTACTTAGTTCCAAGTCTTCCTCAACTCCATCACATTTCTTGATATTAAGTACGTTTACACCTAAATTTTTGTTCTTTTATGTACACATCTTAAAGATTCTTCATACACATCTATGATACTGGAAAATCTAAGAACTAAACTGAAAGAGGGCGGGGGGGACATTTTAATCATTCTAAAAAAAAATTAGAAGAAAAAAACATTCTCATCCAAAAGGGAAAAGACAATTAGAAAATATGTAAAATGATTTAAAAGAGAGGGGGGGGGGGGGACATTTTAATCATTTTTAAAAAAAAAATTAGAAGAAAAAAACATTCTCATCCAAAAGGGAAAAGACAATTAGAAAATATGTAAAACGATTCAAACTGTTTAGTGTTACAGCCCCTGAGGGTGATGTTGCCCTGTGGCAAAATCATTACCAGTCCTGCTCTTTTCCCATTTCTATTTGCCTTTTCCTTATTTCATTAGTCAGCTGTTTGGCTTGAAATGCAAGTCCATCACTACATTAGTAGCAGTAGTAGTACAAGTATTTTCCATCGTTCACTACATTAGTAGCAGTAGTAGTACAAGTATTTTCCACCGTTTACCTATCCAATAAACAGGTCTCTATGACTCGTATTTCGTGCATAAATGACAAAACTGTAATGAAAGTCCACTTGGAAGATAATAAAAAGTTTATAGAAACAAAAAAAAAAACAAAAAACAAAAATCATGCTAATGAATGCCCTTAGGCATTAGTTAATAATTCATTTTAGAAAATTTTGACACCACTTTTATAAAAAATGAAAAAAATTGTCAAAATAGTAATTTTTTTTTTCTTTTCCTATAAAAATTTTCTTTGAATAAATTATTAACCAATACCCTAAGAACATTCATTAGGATTTCCCAAAAAAAAAAAAAAATCACACTTTGACCGGATTGATTGTTAGTGGTAGGTTAGGAAGCTTGGAAATTGGTATTGTATGTGCATTAGACATTTGACACGTTTCAAACATTTCTGCATGTGTTCCAGTTATGTCACTTAAAAAAACAAACACGATCAAAATATAAAAATAAGAGGAATTACATACCTTTTCACAAAACAAAGAGTGCATTCATGCACTAAATAGTAATAATGCATTTAAAAATTAATAAATTATATTTATTCTTGGTTTGTATTCTTTTTTATTTAGAAGAATGCTTAAATTGTATTCTAAATTCTAATTTCTAAATATCCTTTAATAGTCAAGGATTTGCTTTACTACCTAATATTACTTTTAATTTGAAATACATTTAAAATTATATTAAAAATAAATGCATAATAATATATATAAGCTATAAATAAAACTATACTTAATAATACCATACTTAATAATTACTCCATATTGTGTCCGATTTTTAAAAAAATTGTCGCGTCACTTTGTCGTACTTGTTCAAATACTTGTGGACGTTCATGCTTTTCACATGGTAGGTAAAAAATATATATATATATATATATATATATATATATATATATATATATATTGATATTAATGGTGAGTTTAAAATGAAAATTACTAAAAACTTACCAATTCGGTTATTAAATTATTTTTTTCTCCTTTTCTTTTTGTTTACGTAGCATTGCTAGGAAGAAAAACCAGCAATTTGAGCCAATGGTTCAGAGCTTTACAAGGCATTATTTGTACCATTCTTCAAAGATATTCCACTATCTTATGCTTCCGTGGTATGCACAAAAAAACAATTCCCATTCTCCACTGAGTCAGATTATGTGTTTTAGATCCCATGATTGGTTTTTAAGAAATTTATATGATTTCTTTTTCGCTTACAGAAATTTATATTATTTCAGTGACCCCCCACCTGGACCTAAAACTAAAAGGATGGATACAAAATTATAAGAGTCACATTCATCGTGCAAGTTAGGCAACTTTCTTTGTTGTTCTCTCATAATTCTGCGGTAGGTCCAAAGAGTCTTTGGAAAAGACACAACTGGTGGCAATCTGTCCCTATGGTTTGGTACAATTTTAACTCCTTCCTTCACCAATGCGTGTATATTATTATTCCAATTTTTTTCTACAATTCAACATACCCCCAGTATGGATGTCCACGTATATTATCAGCTAAACTAAATTAATAAGTATAGGGATACAATATTTTCACAACAATTAACATGACTTTATAATGATTAGTGTATTATATATATAAGTAGTGTCAACAACAAATCTATGTGAAAGTGATGGCCAGTCTAGTGCCAATTCTTATGATTGTAACCTTACGTGATTTGGAAGGAAAATATTTAGGTACTCTCGAAGTATAGAGAAATTGTATTTTTTGCCCTCACATTTATGGTGAAACCTACTATAAATGTAAGAGGAGGAAGCACTATTCTTCGTGCCCTGAGAATTCTTAAAAATTATTTGGTTTGGAATGATAAAATTTCTAGAATGTTCCCTCAAGCTTGGTACAACAATTGGGTAAATGGTAAAATTAATTTATTATTAATCTATTCCTAATACTAGAAAGGTATTTTCAGACATTTTTTTTTCTTAGGGATAAGTTTCTTTCGATGACTTGTGTGTGTGTGTATATGCGTCTTGAGATGTTGAGAAATTGCATTTTTTACTGTCATTAAGGGATGCTGTCATGTAGTCCTGGTGGAAAAACCATTAGTGCTAAGAAAACAGACTAGAAATCTTGGTTCTATACTCTGTTCTGTTCTCTGTGGTCTTTTTTAATCCAAGAGTCCTTGTGTATATTACATCATAAACTTTGATTTGTGAATAATGGAATGTAGTGGGCCATTATTGGTGGAAAAACTTGCATTAGAGATTTAGAGATTTTGGAATATTCAAAGACTTGAGATAATAAGAATCTGTTGTAAATTAAGGCATATTATTAATGTAATAATTAGCCAAATAACACATACATAAATACATAATAATAATCAAAACCAAAAATTCCAAACAATCAATGATGCCCACAAGTGTTTGAAAGTCAAGCTTACAAATGATGTAAATTCACTCAAGCCGATGATCAAGCAAAGCTTTTGTCTGATTTGGATGATTGCTTGAAAGAGTCTTCATAAATCTCGCAATCTTCAAGCAATCATCCAATGAATAAACACAACTTTTTTTTATTATTCGATTGATGGGATTGAGAGAATTTGAACCCTAGACCTTCTTTTATTAGAAACACCAAACTTTGTTTGTAAGTATGTTTTAGCATGCCACCACGCACTCTTGGTGTGATGGTTACTCCACAAGTGTAAGTGCTTGTAAGGTGTGAGGAGCATAGGCCGAGATTCAAGTCTATAGAAAAAAATTTCACACACATATATATTTAGATGAAGTTAAAGTAAAATTTATATGTTTTATATATATAAAATGTTTTAGCATCGAAAATTTCCAAGTTTAACCTAAATCCTAACATAGTCGTTAATTATGTTAGTAGGCACTTTCTTTGTTCATTAGTTGTAGCCTAACTGTATGGTTAGTAAAATACACAAAGATTATAGTGCTATAATTCTTCTCCAAGTTGTCTTCTGTTTGACGGTAAACAAGATCAGGCTGCAGATTGCCATTAGATTTATTAGCCAAGAGCATATTTGAATTGGAGTTTGATGTTGTTCCTTCACAACAAAAAGCTGCTCCAACCCAACATGGCTTCTTCAGATTGAAAAACACCTAAATTTTAGATAAATTTTAAAAGTAGTTTTTAAAGTTATCAAAATCTCAAGATATCTCAATTCCCACATCTAATCTAGAACTATCTAATACTGTCCTCACACTCTAATTCACGGAGACTAAATAGTCAATGGAGTAGTTAATCATGCGAGTTTAAGACCATGTGACAATCTATTCTTCAATACAATGATTGTCTCTGCTGGACAGAAGCTTCTTGACATGTCTAGTTAAAAAATTTTGGCAAGTGTGAACTCCTAGAATATTTCTAATCTGACCACAAATGTGACACATTTTTTGATACAGAATCTAGTCGGTTTTAGATTAGATCCAAGGTCTTTTTTTGGGTGGGGGGCGACCAACGTGGCAATCCTATTTGGATGTGACCATAGTAGCACCTTATTTGCTAGGTTTGGGGCCTTGTTAAGGCGTAGGGGGACCACAATGAGTCATAGCTTCCCAACCTCACGAAAGACACTAGTGAACTTTGGGCTACTGAAGAAAGCAACCCAAGTGAGTCCATATTTGGACTTGAAATTTGGACCTCACACTCAATGCATATTCCCAAAACCACTAGACCACACCCTTTCGGTGGTGATTTTATCTTCTTCTCTTTTTCTTTTTCTTTTTTTCCCCTTAGCGATTAAAAATAATCAAACATCAAGTACTTATTAGTAAGCAATGTTAACCTTTATTTATCTATCAACATTTAAAATTTGTATCAAATTAGAGATAAAAACGTAGTGCGAAGGATAAGGTGCTTAACCCAAACGATATGTTACATGTTAGAGCCTGAAAATTTATCTCTTCAAAAGTAAGATACCTACATTTTATCTTTACTCATCTTACATCTGTTCTATACAAGGGTCGCATTTGTTAGTGTCTTGAAGAATATCATACTCCATCAGATATCGCATGTTTTATGACTCTATTACCGTGTATTTTGAGAGGTTTTTTCCTAATTCTTTTTCAATTAGTTAGGATCAGTATCCTTTATTACCAAAAGAAAAAAAAAAAAAATCATTTGTTAGTTCCAAGTCTACCTCAACTCCATCACATTTCTTGATATTAATTAAGTACGTTTACACTAATTTTTCTTTTCTTTTATGTACACATCTTAAAGATTCTTCATAGTGGGTTCCAATTAGCTCAACTGATAAAGTTTCTAATGGTTGAATAAGAGATTTGAGATTTAATTCCCGTCTGCATCAAAAATCGATTGGTATCTGGGTCTGATAATAAAAAGCTATAATCAGGAGCGAACGTCATAATTTAAAACACTCTTAAAAATAAATATATAAGTAAATAAAGATTCTCCATACACTAAAGCAAACATTGAGATTTTTTGAGAACCAAAAACGTCTCAATTTGATGCTGGAAAATCTAAGAACTAAACTGAAAGAAAGGGGGATAAATATTTTAATCATTTTTTAAAATTTTTTTTTAAAAAAAATTAGAAGAAAAAAACATTCTCATCCAAAAGGGCAAAGACAATTGGAAAATATCTAAAATGATGTTTATTGTTTAGTGTTATGGCCTCTGAGAGTGATGTTGCCCTGTGGCAAAATCATTACCAGGCCTGCTCTTTTTCCATTTCTATTTGCCTTTTCTTATTTTCATTAGTCAGCTGTTTGGC
Source organism: Castanea sativa (assembly GCF_040712315.1). Taxonomy (NCBI): domain Eukaryota; kingdom Viridiplantae; phylum Streptophyta; class Magnoliopsida; order Fagales; family Fagaceae; genus Castanea; species Castanea sativa. The sequence continues at coordinate 1,714,658 of NC_134019.1, read as the reverse complement.
TTGAAATGCAAGTCCATCACTACATTAGTAGTAGTAGCATAGTTTTCAAACTCGAACCGTTCAAAAAACCGAAGAAGGAAGAAACTCAACATTTTTAAGGTTGGATCAAGGTTCAATCAAGGTTGAACCGCGATGACGTCAAAATTGATTTAAAATTACTTAAAATACAAATAAATGTATTAAATGTATAAAAATATAAAAAATTACCCTGAAATAAAGCAATTAAAACAACTTTCAAAATAATTTTTGTTATTATTATAAAGTAAGTAGAAAATAATAAATATAAACAAGCTTTAAAAATTTGTATTTATTAATCTTTCAAATAAAAATCATTTTATTTTAAAATTAAATCGTTTTTAACATAAATTTACAAGTTTAATATTCATATTTATTGATGTAAAAGCATAATTCTAGAACAAAAATAAATTTAAAAAATACTATTAAGTAAATAGTGATAAAATTAAATACATAACTATAATCTTTTAAAATTAAAATAAATATAATATAAATTTCAAGTTTGATACAAGGAATCCAACCAGTTCAGTGGTTGTTGCGTTGGGAATTGGGTTTTGAATGTGTGTTACACATTTGACATGCTTTGGACATTTCTGCATATGTCCCAGTTATATCATTTATAAATAAATAAATAATAAAAAAGAAGAAGAAGATCACATTTGACATGCTTTGGACGTTTCTACGTATGTCCTAGTTACGTCATTTATAAATAATAAAAAATGATCTGAATAAAAAGAATTGAATACCCTTTCACAAAACAAAGAGAGCATTCATGCACTAAATAGTAATAATGTATTTGAAAATTGATAAAATATATTTATTCTTGGTTTGTATTCTTTTTTTCTTTTTTTTTCTAGAAGAATTCTTGGATTGTATTCTTATTTCTAAATATCATTTTTTTAGAGTTTTAAGTTATAGTGTCTACTCCTGTTGATAGTTCTTTATCTTCAGACCAAGATACCAATTAGTTTTTGTTGTAAACGAGAATTGATAAATATCCTTTAATAGTCATGTATTTGCTTTATTATCCATTGTTACTTTTAATTTGATATATATTAAAAATAAATGCGTAAAATATATGTAAACTATACTTAATAATTACTCCATATCGTGTCCTATTTAAAAAAAATATGTCGTGCCACTCTGTCATGCTTGTTCATGTACTTGTGTCCATGCTTCTTAGATGACAAGTAAAATTTATAAAATAAAAAAATAAAGTGATATTAACAATAAATTTAATTAAAAATTACTAAAAACTTACCAATTTGAGCCAATGCTTCAGAGCTTTACAAGGCATTATTAATCTGTAGCATTCTTCAAAGATATTCCACTATCTTATGTTTCCGTGGTATGCACAAAAAACAATTCCCATTCTCCAATGTGTAAGATTATGTTTTAGATCCCATTATTGGTTTTTAAGAAATTTATATATGATTTCCTTTTTCGCTTACAGAAATTTATATTATTTCAGTCCCCACACCTGGACCTAAAAGGACTTATACAAAATTACAAAAGTCACATTCATCGTACAATTTAGGCAACTTTCTTTGTGGTCCTCTCATAATTCTGTAGTAGATACAAAGACACAACTGTGGAAATATGTCCCTTTGGTTTGGTACAATTTTAACTCCTTCCTTCACCAATGCGTGTAAATTATATTTCTTTTTTTTTTCTACTATTCAACTTACCCCACTAAGGATGTCCTTGAATATTATCAGCTAAACTAAATAAGAGGTGCTACATCTACAATAATTTTATAACAAATTATAAGTAGTCAATTGTTATTGGTTCAAATTTGAACTTAACACTAAAATTACTTTTTTACCCCAACAATAATAACTAGTAACAACCTGAAACTTAAAATTTATTATAAAAATAAAAAAAATTGTGAAAATGTTGTCATTTCTCAAACTAAATTAATAAGTTTAGGGACAATATTTTCATAGCAATTAGCATACTTATAATATTAGATTTGCCATAACCACCACCTCAGCCAGCCACAACCACCAATCTCAGCTTCAAATCCAAAACCAAACCCGACAAATCAAAACCTCCAAAAAAATCTTCTCAAATTCACAAAAATGTCAAACCCCAGCACAACTCATTCCATTACCAAAACTCTGGCTCTCAATGAAAAATCTCCATCACATCTCTATGTTGTAACCAAGTTGAATCAATGAGTGACCTATCATGTGAAGGTCACCTCGGGAGCTTCCCACTCTTTTGATTAGTGATCCCATCCACTTGCATGCAATTGCAACTCTCTGGCCCCTACTTTCAATGAGTGACTCGTCGAGTGTGAAGGTTGGAAATGTCTGATCATGGCCTGGTCGAGACCGTGACGGCGCGTGCGTACTATGACAGTAATTGTGGAGGATGAATCAACATGGGAAATTCTAGAGGTGACAGCCACACGCCTCCACCAATCCAAACCAAAAAACCCAACTCCTCCAACCCCAATCCAAACTAAAACCCACAAAATTCCTAAGCCAATCCACACAAAAAAAAAAACCCAAATCTTCCAACACAGATCTAACCAAAACTCACAAACCACAGCGTACCACAAAGACAAAGAAAGGTCAAAAAGAGGGACGAGGAAGCCATATGGAGAGAAGAGAAAGAAGAGCTTTAGGACGAAAGAGAGATTTAGACAGGACTGACATAGAGAGAGAATAACAAGCAGTGTGGAGGAGAGAGAGAGAGAGAGACAAAAGAGATAAGTTTGAGGAAAAAAAAAGTAACGGAGGCTAACAAAGTTATGATTAAATTGTTTTTAGGGACTAAAGTGGTCAATTTTAAAATCTTATGGACCTGGTTGGCATTAGGCCAAATTTTAGGGTATGTAAGTGGAATTTACCCTAGTGTATAATATAAGTAGTGTCAGCAACAAATCTATGTCAAAGTGATCTTGCTAGTAATAGGCTATGTCAACAGTAGTGGAAGACAACAGTGTGCTCTCTAACATAATTACTTTAGTTAAAGATGGCTAGTCTAGTATCAGTTCTTATATGTTTATAACCTTACGCAGTTTCGAAAGAAAATTCTCAAGTACTCCTGAAGTATGAAAAAATGGTGTTTTCTCATCTCATATTCATGGTAGACCTACTATGAATGTAAAAGGAAAGAACACCGTTTTCCGTGCTCTAAAAATACCTAAAAATTACTTGGTTTGGAATGATAAAATTCCTAGAATGTTCCCTCAAGTTCGGTACAACAATTGGGTAAATGGTAAAACCAACTCATTATTAGTCTATTCCTAATACCAAAAAGTATTTTCTGAAATGTTTTTTATTTTATTTTTCTTAGGGATAGTCTCTTTCGATGACTTGTGTGTGTACAAATGCGTCTTGAGATGTTGAGAAATTGCATTTTTTACTGTCATGAAGAAATGCCGTCATGCAGTCCTGGTGGAAAAACCATTTGTGCTAATAACACAAATTCCAAACAATCAATTATGCACACAAGTGTTTGAAAGTCAAGCTTACAAATTACAAGCAGATGATCAAAAAAATCTTTGTTCTCTCTCTCGCTCTCTCTTTATTCCTTAAATCAGTCAGAGCTCCTTTTTCGTTCACGCTCTCTCTCTCTCTCTCTCTCTCAAGTTATCTTTTTTGCTTACTTATTTTAATTCAATGATAACCCCTTATAAGTCATGTTAACTGTTGCAAATGGATGTATATACATACATTTCAGAATTTAGATGCTTAATACAATAATATTGACTTTTACCCGCACTAAAAACATAAATAAAGTAAAAACTGATAAAAAAAATAAAAAATAAAAATAAAAATTGGAGAAGACTCTTAAGGTTAACCAAAGCTATCTTATCTGAGACTCAAACTAATGAGAGTGATACAACATTGGATCCCAAACGGCTGCTAGGCCATTTTCATGTTTGGTTTATTTCCCACATAGACCATTTGGAAACGCAGAAGAGATCAATAGGAAAACTTATGCAAAACAATACTGCTCAAATATCAGATAATTTATTTTAAAATGCTTTTATTTGTTGTAAATGTAAACAAGACCAGTTCTACATAGTACATAAGGCATTTGAAATCTCCTTCTTTTTTTTCTTTTTCTTTTTTTTGTAACACATTAAAATTGGCAGGAGAGGCACAACCTCAACAGTAGATTTTGTTGAATGTATCCTGACCCTCCATGTTGAACTTAGATAATGAAGACAGAGCAAGCATACCTCACTGCAAGGCCGACTTATTAGCCAAAATTAATTCCCTGAGCCAATGGTAGTTCACTTCCATAATTGATTGTACTGTGAAGGAGAAAAATGGTTAAGTCATTGTGAAAAGTACCCAAAAAAAAAGAAAAAATTGAACCGAAGATTGAGAATGTTCATGCACAAACATCCAAGCAAATCAATCAGTAAAATGTTACCATGTTGATCGTCGCATGTATTGCTTCCAAGAGTCGCTTCCTGCTTCACGACCACCACCAGTTGCCTTTTCTCCACCAAAAGCACCACCAATTTCAGCTCCATTTGTAGGTATGTTTACATTCACTATACCACAATCACTGCCATGTGGCCTACAATAATACTCAAAATACATCAACAATTGCTACATAATACATAGAAGAGAGATATATAGATATTATAGAATAAGTACAGATTTTCAGATTTTTACATTTCATAGAAAATTTTTGAATTGGATGCAAAATGCTCTCTTACACTATTTAATAAGGTTATAATTGTCATTGAATATATCAGTAGAAAAGTAAGTTGTAACATTAAACTTTACACATCTCTAGTTTCCAACAGTGAACAGCAATTAGAACTTCAAAACAAAAGTTACAATCTTTTACTAACTAATTCAGTTAAACATACCTGTTAGTGTCTACAATATAATTAAAAAAAAAAAAAAAAAAAAAAAAATGCAAAGCTCAAACGTACAAGTATATAAGTCTTTCAAACAGAAAGTAAAGATCGATTTTATGAGCACTCACCCTATCCATTTAAATATAATCTCAGGCTTGCGTGTGAAGATTGAACTACTCAATCCTTGTGGTACCGAATTGTTCATTTCAATTGCTTCATCTAGAGTCTGCAAGTTTTCAAATGCAAAATGAGAACTTCAATCTGATGAGAATCTCAATCAAAACCATGCGTGCAAATGGATGTAATTTCATGAAGAAATTACCTTGAATTTCATAACATATAGAACAGGACCAAACAATTCTTCTTTCACTATGGAGGCATCTGGGGAGATCTCAACAATGGTCGGCTGCACAAAATTTCCATCTGATTCTATAACTGATCCACCTACCAGGATTTTTCCTCCCTGATTGTACAAGTATCAAGTAGTTATGTGAACAAAAACACTTTAGTACATCATATAAGGTCAAATGATTGAAGATGATAGCAATAGTCAATCACAAGAGACAGAATACATGCCTGGGATTTTATGCTTGAAATCCCTTTCTCAAAGTTGTCCCTTGAGGCACGAGTATGTACTGGTCCAACCAGAGTTCCTTTCTCCAAGGGGTCCCCAACTTTGACTTGCTTGTAAACTCCAATTAGTTGATCTAATACCTTCTGGTATATGCTTTCATGAAGATACTACACCCAAAGTAAGCAAAGAAATTACTGTAAGGGATACTTACCAAAAAAATAATTGCTGTAAGGGCTAACTATGACCACATTGGAACTGTCATTAAATTGTAAACAGAAATATATTACCAGTCTGCGGCATGTTGTGCAGCGCTGACCAGCTGTACCAACAGCTGCAAACAAAATAGAACGCGCAGCTAGGTCGATGTCGGCATCATCCATGACAATTATCGCATTGTTCCCACTTAACTCAAGCAAGCATTTGCCAAACCTTTCACTTACTGTTTTCTGGACTATTGAACCTACCTATAATTCAGAAGGCAGGAGACACGCTTAGATGACTAAGATGTGGATAAAAACTGTGACCCAAAAATTGGTTTAAACACATTATAAAATTTCCCTAAATGGGTGGCATATATGGGCACCCAGGAGGCAGGGTTTGACCATATGATTGTTACACTTTTATGTAATAGCAATTTATCAAAGATGTGTGTATATATAAATTACACATGCCTTTGTGTTTTAATATGCATCAGACTTTGCAAGGAATAGCTCTTTTACACCAACAGTCAGTTAAAAAAATGCATTAGTAAATCATAGTGGGTACCAACCACTAAGAATATGTTTCTTGGTTCAAAACTTTTATATACAATTTGACTCATCTCACACAGAAAACTCATGTTTTCACTTTCGAGAATTGATGAACTGTCTATTTTGAATATATTCATAAGAGTGATGCTAATGGTAGTGGCACAAACATATCATAAATTTACCTTTGAGCTTCCAGTGAATGAGACCAGTGCTATACGTGTATCTTTCGATATTGCTTGACCAATTTCAGCACCTCCACAGAAAGATGTGAATATTGCACCTGGCAAGTTGTTCTTCTCAAAAACCTCTGCCACAAGCTTAGTCACAGCAATAGTTATCAATGGAGTCGTTGGAGCACCCTTCCTGACATGCATAGCATGGTAAGTAACTACTCCTGTAATCTATGTTAAAATAGGAATGTAATCAAACATACTTCTGTACTTAATGGCAAGGAGCTGAAGATATTGAAAAGTGATTTTTTTAGAAAATAATTTTATATCAACTACTAGGGTAATAGATATATCAATCAATCTACCTGTTTAATAAAGGCAAAAAAAGCCCTTAACATCATATTTAAATTGGTCTTCTTCTTCTTTTTTTTCTTTTTTTTATCAGAAGGGAGGATTCAACAATAATAGGAGCATGTGCAAAAGTAGTAGCTGTAGCACACACTTCCGGTAGGGGGGTGGGAATACAAACTGTGTGATATCTTGAAGAGTGCAGAAGTAAAAAAACTCAACGATGGAAAACCTGGATATCATGTTAGAGTAATGATACAAGGATCATTAACTGAACTTTTTGCTTATAAAACATTGTAAATAGTTTGAGCCATTATTCAAGCGCAGAAGACGCAAAAGAATAAACTAAGAAAAGTGGTCTAAACATTTATCTTCTCAATTGAATTTCGAAGAAAATATGTTGGTATTATAGAAAATCATGGCTGAAAGAATAAGTGAAACGAATGTAAGTATAAGCCTTTAAATCAGGAGATAGATCAATGAGCTCTGGCTCAATGGCACTCATGGGTTCAAAAATCAAAACCCACTGGGTGCGAGTAACCTACAAATAAAAAATTAAAGTCAGGAAATGGACATATAACTTACCACACAACACAGTTACCAGCGACTAAAGCAATGCAGGCATTCCACCCTAAAGCAACAGAGAAAACAATTATTAATGGCTTAAAGACAGGCAGTAAACAAGTGTCATAACATAGGCACCTGAATAAAAATTTCACATCTAAACAGACATGGAATTTTACAATCACAAATAGTATTTGTCTAATCAATAAAAAAAATTTCCATCCATCCATCTACATGTTAATCTTGTATTATGTTGTAAAAACATTGAAAAAAAATAACATGGCATATTGTAGCAGACAGGCATTGCCAGTTTACATGTACTCAGCGTACGATATAAAAAGGAAAGCTAGACAAACACACCCAACCAATAGCCTGATTAAAAATAAACTCAAAATCTAGGCAAAAGTATTGTTTTGCATTAATGATAGAGGTCAAGACAAACTGACCCAAAGAATAGCTAGATATGCAAACTCGAAAATCAAGGTAAAACTAAATTTTCACATTAGCAAAAAGGATCCAAACTATTTTTTTATTCATCAGGAATATAGAAAACTATACTTTAAAAGAATCCTTTCAATGAAAACTAGTAGCTAATTGCGCTGCATTCATGGCTAGCCTGGACAAGTAAATAATCAGATCCAGCAAAGTTTATTCAGTCTCATGCTATACTCATAGTATACCTCAAAGGTGGTAAATATACACAAAGAGAACTGATGATGATGCTAGAACCATATTAGTCAAACTATTTAAACAGAGTAGCTCTAAATGATCCTTATCATTTCATGAATTGACAAAATTAAGATAACTTTTTCAGTGACAGTGACAGAAGAAGAACACACCAAGAACAGCACATGGGAAGTTGAAAGCAGTGATTACACCCACTATCCCCAGTGGATTCCACATCTGCAGTTAGAGCATTTTCACCTTAATTTGGAGTAACAAAGTAAAATTTAACATAATATTCAATATAATCACATTCCAATGCCTGATTTAGTACTGCACCTCAAACATCATATGATCTGGACCTGGAAAAAGAAAAACAGAAAATATGAGTTAGATTCATCGAAAGAAACCAGCTCAAGAGAGACAACAATACTAAAACAAATCCATTCTTGAACAGCAGACTCCATTAAAGGTAAATTAACATTTAAGCTCAGCTATTAAAAGTTTTATTCAGCTATCACAAAGATTCTTATAATTGATGGAACCATTCAAATTAGCAATCAGAGGATGTATGAGCTTACGTTCAGAAGGTATGATAGATCCATTAAGTTGCCGGCTTAAACCAACAGCATAATCGCACATATCAATAATTTCCTGTTAAAGAATACAGCTTTAGAGTCACTGAAAAGGTTAAAAAAAGATCAAGAAACACTAACTGATAAGTTCATCTAAACATATCTTGAAGATCACTAAATTTTCTCAAAAGCTCAACTCTCTATGCACCATATGACCATGGAATGCCCACCAATAAGAGAATTTTTAAAAAGCCAAACTACAAATTTGGCATCTGTACATTTTTCACAGTTTAAATTTCTTCCTTATACATTTAATAGTGTTAGTTTCATTCTTCAACTTTCAAAATCACGGTCCATCAATTATTAACTGTGTCAATTTCATCCTTCAGCTTTTAAAATCAAGTCAATTCCATCTCTCAAGTTTCAAAATCAAGTCAATTCCATCTCTCAAGCTTCAAAATCAAGTCAATTTTATCCTTGGTTGTTAAATTGATTAACAATTAAATTGACTTGATTTTGAAAGCTGAGGGACGAAATTGACACAATTAATTGTATAGGTATAGAATTTTATAAACAGAAAAAGAGGGAGAGAGACATAATATGATAAAAAACAAGTAAATAAAAATGAAGCAGACAAATGCACATCCCAAATGAAAACACACGCGCACGCACGCACACACACACACACATTATTGAATGGATCTCAGTTACTCTTCATGGTTCCTCTACTCATCCTGATCACGTATACAAGTGAGATGGAAAAATTATGAACTATATAGATATATAAAGCTGTTGATAGTAGTAAGCAAATCCTCTTCAATAACCAGAGGGTAAGTAACTACTAAGTAAACCACCTCATCGGAAGTTGCTGGGTGTAGAACAACTCAATATAAGAATTAAGCATTGCTATTTCCAACTCCAGATCTATAAAATTTAGATAGTAAGAGAAAGCCCTAAAAGCAGCCAAGGCCTGCTTAAAAGTGACATTCAAGAAAGATGCCTCAGGGCACAACCCCAACCTTTGCCTCCTGCCCTTAAAAATAATGAGAGTAACAGCATTGTCCAACAAAACACTACAGAATAAATAAAATTAGCCAAAGAATAGTATAGTATCATACTTGAACCTCCCCTATTCCTTCAGGAAGTATCTTTCCCATCTCAAGCGACACAAGCCTACCCAGAAACTCCAATTTAGCTCTGAGTGCATCTCCTATCTGTCTAACTATTTCACCTCTCTTTGGTGCAGGGATCTGCGGAAAGAAAACATCAACTGTCAAACAAAACATATCCAGGCATCCTAACTGAACGCTGCAATTTCACGCGTTTTAATGTCATTAGCAAAGAACATAATCAACTGACACTCATCCATTTCTTGGCTGCTTCATTGCAAGCTTTCATTCCCTCCTCATAATCTTGAATAGATGCTTCAGTGACTCTAGCAATTTCCTAGATACAAATGCAAAAGAATCAGAATATGGTACAGAAATAGCTAATAACCCACAAAGCATAAAGAAAATCACACAAATTCTCATGGATTATCTCTTAATTTTGAACATTTTTTGAATGATCAAACAAATACAACGAGATTGCGGGTTTAACAATCAAGCTCAAACTCAATTCTATTCTATTCAATAATACAAAAAAAACCAAAATATCCTCCTCCCAAGCTGAAAACAAAAACTTCAGCCCAAGTGTTCAATTAACAAAACTGCAACAATAAAATAATAAGCATGACCCACTTTAGGTAAAATTATGATCTTTCCAACGGAGACATCCATGGTTCAAATCTCCCAATTGTTGTAACTATCGAATTATCAAAATAAATAACCATTTTTCCACGAGGACAGTCCACTGAACCTTAAACTTTACTGATTTCCACAGATCAACAAAACAATAACCCATAGGACTAAAAAAAAATCTGTAACTAATAAAAATCTATATATCATATTCAGCCAGAACTCAAATCCATCCCTATAAGTTTCTTTAAATATGCAATATTTATAATGAAAAAATAAAATAAAATAAAATTCTGTAAAATCTGATGAGTAAGGCAAAACCTGATTGTTTGAAGGATTAACAGAGGAGACAACAGGCCCAGTTGCTTTCCATTTACCATCGACATAACCACCGAGGTTGTCGGGTCCCACACCGATCTCACCCAGAAATTCGTAATCTTTCTTAGTGAACCCCATCTCTCTCTGCAAACGTTTTTCAGATTAATATAAAGACAGTGAAAAAAAAAAACAAAAAAAAACAAACAAAGTTTCTCTTCCCACAAAAAACCAATGCAGTGCAGAAATGAAAGAAGAAGAAAAGGATCAGAGCACTCACAGGTTAGCTTAGTCAAAAGAAGAGGAAAATTTACCAAATCAAACAGAGCAATGGCACAGAAAATAGAGCAATGGTTTCTGGTTCTGGTTGCCAAGTGATAATATTTATTGTAACGTTATGCACGTAAGTCGAAAATTATTTAATGCGATAATATCTAATGATGTGCAATATGGCTCAATATAATCCAAAGGTACCTAATTGGAAACAAAAGTAGTCAAAACTACAAATCTTTCTCACAATTTTTTTTTTGCCATAAATTATAATAAATAATGTCATTGGTGGGATGAGGCGATAATCAATAATAATTTGACAAGTTTGTGGGTGTAAAATTACTAAATTACAAAATTATTTGGTCGATTCGAATCGAGGGAATTGAAAAGGTCAAGGCCAAAAATAATTATATCAGAAGTAGTTGAAGAGATTAAATTTAATAAAGATATAGTGTGAAATTAGAGTTTTATTCTTCCAATCTTAACATGTCACATTATTATATTACATATTAAAAAATAGATACAATTATAATCAATTAATTTTAATACCCATTACTCATTAAAAAATATATTTAATACCTATTTAAAAATTTAGTTTAATTGTGAGTTTATTGAGAGGTTAATATGTATAATAAGATGTATTGAGTTTTAAGTAAAAAATTTATATGACAATCTCTTATTAGAAGATATAAAATATAAGTTTTACATCATGTTTTTACTGCTCATAGTTAAAATTGTAAAAAATATATATGTCAATAAACAAAGTTACTTAGATTATAATTTTAGATAGAATAGAATGGAAGAAAACAAATACATGCTGTTGATCATGATTAATCTCTCTCCGTACTTAACAAAACGAAAATAGATGGGAATAAAATTTGGGTGTGGTTATTTAATAACACAACACGCATATTCCATCCTCTTTTTATTCTATCCTCTTTTTTTTAGTCACATCACATGTTTATCCGTTTGGTTAGACTATTACAGGCACTTTTTTAAAGTCTAATTGTTATACAATTTTTTCTTTTGGTATTGACGATAGAAATTGTGTACAGGTTAGTTGTGTTCTGATTAATTATTTTAAGCTAAAAAAGTTTTAAATGAATTTTTTTATTTTTGGAAAGGAGTTTGTCTTCTAGCTAAAAGCATGGGCAATAAAATTGTCTTCGAACATAGCAATAGCGTAAGCGACATCACTTTTGTTGCTTTGTAATTGTAACCTCAATCACATCACATTTCCACTCAAGCGCCAAGTTTTCCATCCTCATCACTTTGAGCATTGATGGTTATTATGGCGTCATGCTTCTAAGTTTAATGCTACTCATTAGTTTTGGGTGGTTTTTTTTTTTTTTTTTTTTGGCTAAATTGTAAAAAACAAACAAAGTTTTTAGTCGAAGAAATTAAATTCAATAAGGATGTAGTGTGAAACTAAAGTTTTATTCTTCTAATTTTAATATGTCACATCATCATATTACATGTTAAAGAATAGACACAATTATAATCAATTAATTTTAATACCCATTACTCATTAAAAAATATATTTAATACCCATTTAAAAATCTAACTTAATTATGACTTTATTGAGATATTATTATGTATAGTAGGATATATGAAGTTTTAAATAAAAAATTGATATGATAATATCTTATTAGATAATGTAAAATATAAGTTTTACATCACATTTTTATCGAATTCAAACTCATAGTTAAAATTGTAAAAAGTATATATGTTAATAAACAAAGTTACTTAGACTTTAATTTCAGATAAAATAGAATGAAAGAGAAAAATATTGATCATGATTAATCTCTCCCCGTTCTTAACAAAACCAAAATAAATGGTGAATAAAATTTGGGTGTGGTTATTTAATAACACAACACACATATTCTATCTTTTTTTTCTTTTTTTTTAGTCACATCACATGTTTATCCGTTTGGTTAGACTATTACAGACACTTTTTTAAAGTCTTATTTTAATTATTATACAATTTTTTCTTTTGGTAATAATGATAGAAAGGAGTTTGTCTTCTAGCTAAAAGCATAGGCGATAAAATTGTCTTTACATAGCAATAGCGTAAGCGGCATCACTTTTGTTGCTTTGTAATTGTATCGTCAATCACTTCACATCACATTTCCACTCAAGCGCCAAGTTTTCCATCCTCATCACTTTGAGCATTGATGGTTATAATGGCGTCATGCTTCTAAGTTTAATCCTACTTATTAGTTTTGGATGGTTTTTTTTTTGGCCAAATTGTAAAAAATATTATTAAAAAGCTTTTGTTCGAAATTATTTTGTTATGTAGTAGAGATGACAATTTATATCCGATCTGCAGATACTCGATTCAGCCCGTCTCTAATGGATCGAATCTTACTCGACCTGATAAAGAATAAGGTCAGGTATGAGTTTAAAAAACTAGAACCGAGTTCGAATTTTGTAAAAAATTCGGCCCGAACCCGGACTCAAACTCGATTACTCTAAAATTTCAAAAAACCCCTTATATATATATACAATTGTAAACCCTAACCCACCTACCTCTCATTTTAGCTCACGCCTCACACAAGAGCATGCTCAACCTCTCTGTCACTCACTCAGTCACTCAAGAACATGCACAAGAGCACTCTGTCACTTACTCTTAATCTCATAGCTCACACACTCACACGGCCTTCATCTCACTCACTCTCAAGCATTGTCGCGGCGCTGCCCAAGCTCTTTGCCTCTCACCGCCGGTCCAAGCTCTCTGCACCGCCGGTCCCATCCTTAGTTGTCATCACCGGTCCATTGATCCAATTTTGGTTGTATGAACATCAATAATTGGCTTGCAAAATATTGTGTCAAGGGAGATAGACCATTTAGATCCTTAGGTACTAATTGTAATTTTATAGTCTCAACCCCATGAAATGAAGTTGATCATTTGGTTTACACTTTAGTCTACAATAGAGTTGAGTTTTGTCATATATTTTATTACAAAAAATGTAATATACTGTAGGTGGTTTCTGTTGCCATAATCCAAGGAGGGACAGTGTTTAACATCATCCCAGAGTCTGCTACAATAGTTGGGACTTTTAAGGCTTTCAGCAAGAAAAGCTTCCTTTCTGTTACCCGTAGTTTTCTTAAGTATTTCATAAAATGATTTTTTTTTTCTTTTTTGGATGAGCTCAAATAAGGTTATTATCTAAAATTGCAAATGTAGTTTAGTTTCTTGATGATTTTGTAGCAACTGTGACAGGGCAGCAACCATATTTGGATTTGATTTTGGGCTTGAATTTAGGCATAAAATCTTAATGGGTTTCAATTCTTTTTGTTTTTTTTTGTTGGGCCACGATTTGGGCCGCTACTTGGGCTAAATGGGGTCCGCGGGCCCGGCGGGGCGAGTTTGGGCCCCGCAAAAAAAATTCGTTTAATAATCGGGTTGGGTCTAGGTTGTAGGTCCAGGCCCGCGGGTAGGGTCAGGGTATGCAAAAACTCGGCCCGTTATCATTCCTATTATGTAGCCCATTTTGAAGTTTGATTTTCAAGTAGATAATTGCTCACATGGATTGTTTTATTGAGAATAAGCCTTTGTTTGGATACCAATGAAAAATGAAAATTATTTTACTATTCAGCTTATTTTTACTACTATTTATGGGCCCCACTGCACTTTTTAGTACTATTCATGGGTCCACTGTACTATTTCAGCTAACTTTTACCTTTACCTACAATACTTTTAGTAATAAGTTTTCAGTTACAGCAAAATAAACGGTATCCAAATAAACCCTATATACCAGATCGAACGGTCTACATCTGCTTGAAACTCAATTTTAGCAAACTTGAGTTTCAAAATGGATTACAGAACTATATAACTCTAGATAGAAGTTTTACAATAATATTTTTGGGAAAAATACTCATACACTTCTTAAACTTTCAACCACTGGCCAAAAGATCCCCTAAACTTTTATAGTGGCCAATTTACACTTTAAACTATTCACCCCTGCCAAATTAATACATTTGTTAGTTTGGTGTTATAAAAACTAACGATTAAATCATGTGGGAAGCACACAAAAATTACAAAGGTGAATTAGCTTAGTTGGGAGGGAAAGAAAAAAGTAGGTTCAGAGAGAGGAAGACAATAGACTGTGGAACCAAAATCTTGAACTGCCATGACAGCCTTCTCTCCGGTGCTGGAGTTTTTGTCCTGTAATTGCCTTGCCACTGGTACGCTTTTTTTTCCTACTCTCTGTTTTTCTAATCTCAATCTCCTTGTGCAAATTTTTGCAAATTTTTTTGTTTGGTTTAAATTTTGGGCTTACCCTTTACACTTTACACTTATCCAAATGTTTCAAGACCTGTGGTGGATTGCGTAGATTTGGCTGTGGTGAGATTTTCATTTGATCAAAACTAGTTTTGAGTATGCTATACAACTATTTGATGAAATGCCTAAGAGGGATATGACTAGTGTTCTAATGTGTTTTCATTGTTTGGTAGGATTTTAGATGGGTTTGCAATTACTTGAAAATAATTTGTGATGATGCAAAGAAAATCAGTAGGCTGGATGCTTCGGACTTGAAAGGACTACTGGTTCTCTCTGCGGCCTGAAAAAAAAAAAAAAAAAAGCGAATCAAAGGCGACCGGGGCTGCCGGCCAAAAACCCTCCGATGGCAAAGTTAGTTTTTCTCTCCATGTTATCTGAGTTCCAACTTTTTTGGAGTAAAATATGAACGTACCTTGGCCTTGTCTGAAATAGCCTTTATATAGTGTTCTTATAGGCGGTTATCAAAATTGGAACTTCTCCTGGATTCAAGGAGAGGTAGAAATCAAACGTAACTTGCATAACCGTTTAGAAGTTATACTTCTGTTCCACAACGGATACCTGGCGGTTATGCGTGGGATAAGGGATTATCACGTCATATTCGGATATTTTTCTAAGTATGGTACCCTCGTCCTGGAGTTCCTTAGTTGAGAGTGCTTTGGTGCACGCGCAGGGGCTGTCTCGTCTAACAGGCAAATTCCTCCAAGACGAGGTTATCGGCACTCTGGACGAGTGCATCACTCTGGTGGTGCTTACCTCGTCCAAAGCTCTTCTTCCCTGGACGAGGTAATTGTAGGTAAGTTTCTGAGGGTGTTTACAATAGTAGGTGGGTTATGGACGACCTGTATGGACGACTTGGAGATAGGCTAAATCAGTTCCCTATCAATTTGCATGGCCAAGTTTATGTGTGCTTGTTTGTTTCATATACACTAATTGAAATTACAAATTGCATAAGAAAATTCTAAAAAGTTGTGGTTATATTACATTTAGTTTGAATTGAAATATCAATGAGTGCTTACAAATGGTATATTGTTTGCCAAAAAATAGCACTCAATGAATCAATAATTACACTTTTCCAGCAATATTGAGAAACAAAAGTATATTGGCTCCATCAATATTCTTAAAATGATCTCAATTTGCCATGAATTTAAATACCAAATGAGTGCTTCCTTGAAAACTACATGTGATGCAAATTTGAGATCCTTCTTTAACTGTACAATTTTCATGCCAGTGCATTGGTTAAACTCAAGGAACTTAGGTTTGAAATTCCCTTCATCATCAGATGACTCTTCTACACTCCTCAACTCATCACTATCCCCATGGTCTGAGTCTTCTTCACCATTCCAAACTCCCTCAAGTTGCTTGCCCCCAATTGTTCTATTGATTCCATCATCCTCCATACCAAAATCTTCATTTATATCATCATCAGATTCAGAAAAATCACTTAAATTGTAATCTTCATCAGATTACAAGCTAAATGTAATATAACCACAGGTTTTTGAAAATTTTCTTATGCAATTTGTAATTTCAGTTAGTTTATATGAAACAATCAAGCACATATGAACCCAGCAATGAAATTTTTTTTCAAGTAATTGCATACCCATCTAAAATCCTACCAAACAATGAAAACCCATTAGAACACTGGTCATATCTCTCTTAGGCATTTCAGCAAACAGGTGTATAGCATACTCAAAACCAGTTTTGATCAAATGAAAATTTCACCATAGCCAACTCTACGCAATCCACCACAGGTCTTGAAATACATGGAAAAGTGTAAAGTGTAAAGAGTAAGCCCGAAAATTAAACCAAACAAAATAAAATGCAAAAATTTGCACATGGAGATTGAGATTATAAAAATAGAGAATAGGGAAAAAAAAATAAGCATACCAGTGGCAAGGCGATTGCAGGACAAAAAGTTCGGCACCGAAGAGAAGGCTGTCACAGCAGTTCAAGATTTTGGTTCCACAGTCTATCGTCTGCCTCTCTTTGAACCTGACTTTTTCTTTCCCTCCCAACTGAGTTGATTCACCTTTGTAATTTTTGTGTGCTCGTGATTTAAATGTTAGTTTTTTAACACCAAACTAACAGATGTATTAATTTGGCAGGTGTGAATGGTTTAAGGAGTAAATTGGTCACTATAAAAGTTTAAGGGGTCTTTTGGCTAGTGATTAAAAGTTTAAGGGGTGTATGAATATTTTTCCCAATATTTTTTGCAAAAACTGAATATTTTTCCAAAAAAAAAAAAACCATTTTAGAAGGACAAAATTGTAAGTAGTAATTTTAATTATACAATTTATTTATTAATTCAATCAATTTGGTTTTTTTTTTTGAGAAGATCAATCAATCAATGTAGTTTGATGACTTTTAATGAGTTATTATGTGACAGTGATACTAATCAATTTTATTCATAATGATGATGTGAAACTTTAATCCATTTTAAATTAAAAAGTTAGAAATGAGATTTTTTATCAAAAAAATAAAATAATGAGATTTAATTTATGAAATAAATATAATATTTTTTTAAGGGTACATTTGGATTATTATCATTGAAATATTAATTTATTTTAATTATTATATAAAAAATTGAGAAGAAATTATTATATAAAGTCATGATGAATAAATGATGGAGAGCAAAATACGAACTATACTCTATAATAAATCACAAGAATTTTCTACATATTTTACTTTTTAGATTTGTAAAGGTAAAGGAATGTATTATATAAAATTTTATTTCGGTTTAAAAAATAATAAAGAAAAAGCATGAGAGTGAAAGAGTGAAAGAGAGTATCCTAATCAATTCTTCAAGTTTTTACGTGTCTTTGGGTGATTGGGCCTACTGGTGCGGATGGTCAAAGAGAGACATGTGCTCTTGGATAAGTTAAGCCACGCAATGACCCTATCCTAGAATTGACAACAGCACGAGTTTTGGATAATTTATTTTACTGTAACTAAGTTTTGTTTAATTTTAATTTTGGCCAATTGTATCATTTTCATAGTAGAGTTAGTGAGTTACTACAAATTTTACTACGTGATTAGTGTATATTTGGTGCCACCTAAATATAACTAGTCTCGTTGCATGTGCTTCGCGCTTGATGAGATTTTTTTTTTGTTTAGTGTCATAATTTTCTATTTATTAGAATTTGAGATTTAAGTATTTGTTGGATTAGATTATGCATTTGAGAGCTACTGATACAGTTAGGAGTATCATGAGGTTATTTTCAAAAAATGAATTGAAGCTAATCTCATAATACTCTTGGTTGTATCAATAGTTCTCAAATGCATATTATGATCAAACACATACTTAAATCTAAAATTGTGATTAATTGAAAATTGCACTAAACCAAAAACCAAAAAAAAAAAAGAAGAAGGAATCTCACGTACACTTGGATCACATGTGATAAGGTTAGTATTATGTAAATATCATCCAATTTTTGTGTTGCTTCTAATGTGATTATTAATAGATTAATTTTTTAAGACTTAATCTAATTAGAATTAGAATTTGTAGCCATAATCTCAATGCACTATCACAACCACATGTCAAAATAATCAACTACCACTAGATTGTAACCCAAAACAAACTAACCCAACCCAAACCCAAGTGGGTCAAACTACCACCACTAGGTCCACTATCACTATGACCCATTGCAAACCCACAGCCCAAAACCACTAGCCAGCCTTGAACAAACCATTAGAACCCATGAGCTCCACAACAAACCAAACCTACTGTGACCCAAACCCATGCACCCCACTCTCCATTGCCTGGGGCGAGGTTGGCCACGATGGTAAGTGCATTGGTTTGGAGAGAGAGAGAGAGAGATCCATGCACAATTGCACACCTTATAAATATTATTCACAACTACAAATTGAATATATAAATATATATGTAAAATTCAAAATTACTAATATAGGTTGTTTTGATTAAAAAAATCACTTTGAGTACACTGTGGTTTGATATTAGGTGTAATATTTAGGGTATTGCACTTGATGCAATTGTAATCAATGTTTGAGATTGAATATTGAAAAAAACAACTTTCAATTTCACTCACTAAATAAAAATTATTAAAATAAGTAAAAAAGGTTAAGAAGGTAAAAAATTTTGTGAGAGGGAAGTGGATAATTGCATGCATTAGGTGCAAATGTGCAATACCTCTTACGTCAATGCCTACAATACCTTCTATGTTTTGTTTTTTTGTTTTTGGGTGAATTCACGTAGTACACTAGAGGACTCATATGAGGCATATTAGTGGCTGTATAATAGAAAAAATTGTAAATTTTTGCGTAAAAATGGTCTATATTAGTAAGTGTAAAATTGTATAAATTTGTATTAGTACTATTCATTTTGTATTAATTTTTTATTCTTTGAGGATGAAAGAAAATAGTAAACGGTGATGGTTGTGGTTAAAGAAAGCTAAAAATAAAATTTAAAAATCGAGAAAATTAAAATTTTAATAAAATATTGTATAAAATAAATAAATAATTTGATGATGGTGCCTTTTTGAAAGTAAGAATCTGTTTGGATACCGCTTATTTGACTAAAAACTGAAAATTTATTACTGAAAATACTGTAACAAAATATTTTCTAAATAACAAAAAACTGTTCACACTGTACTGTGGGTCTGCGTTTTTCTTCATTTGTTTGCAACAGTTCAATGTGTTTCACGCTTAAAACGCGTGAACAGTGCTTAACATTGCAAAACGCGTTATCCAAACACACGTTAAGTATATATATATATAAAAGAGAGTAAGTTATTATGCTTAAATAGATTAAAATTAGCATTAATATCAACCGATTACATTGTAATTTTTTTTTTTTTTTGGGTTGAAACATTGTAAAAAAAGTTGCGTAAACATTATCCCCTAAAAGACATGTATAGAGTAAGAAATTTAGGAATAGAAACAGTTTAGTCTGACCGGTGGTTAGTGAAAAGAGAAAGTGCATCGAATGGTGAGGTTTGGGTACAACATCAAACATGCATCGATAGAAAGAAACGAGATCGAGATTGTACAGAACGCGCTCAGACAAGGAAATTTCTAAATAAATAAAATCAAAATCAAATTTCCTTTCCTTTCCTTTCCTTTCCTTCCCAGAGACAAGTAAACGAAATTACGTAGAAGCTGCTTTTCCTTTCTCTCTCTCTGTCTCAGGTACCCCTAATTCTTGTTCTTTGTATGCAAAATTAGATACCAAAACAAAAACAACAAAACAACAAAACATAACCTTTTGTAAATTTTGTTGAAGCATCATCATATGATTACATATATAATTTAATTCAATTCAATTTCCTTTTATTTTTAGTTAATCAATTCCTTGTTTAGGGTTTTTGTCTGAAACCCTAGACTCCTGCCACCCCCCTTCTTTTTCCTTTGATTTCAATTTGCAAACTTAAGATTCGGGGTTTTTGATTTGATTAATAACATGATACAACAACAACAACCCAAAGGGTTTTTGGGTTTGGGTCCCAGAAATGCCCGCTTTCGTGGGGTTTTCAATGGAATTTGTGCTTTGGTGTTGTTGTTTTTCTTCTTCTACAATCACCGTGGTTGGAATTCGCATAATTTGAGTCTGATTCCTGATTGGGGTGGTGGGGCTGATTCGTTTGAGGATATTAGTCGAAGAAGAATTTCTGAAGTTAATGTGTGTTCTTTGAATTATACTAGTGGTGGTGGTGTTGTTAATGGGTCGGCTAATGGTGATTTGGCGGTCAGGGATCCGAAACTGTGTGCTGGGTTGGCTGAACACGCGGGCTATAGGAGCAAATGTGAGTTTTTGATTGCCAATCCGGAGTGTTCGTCAGGCGGGTATATGGATTACATCATGTTCTTTTATTGTGATTGTGAGAATGTTAGTGTTTTGGGGTATTTAGTGTTGTTCATATGGTTGGCTGCTTTGTTCTATCTGTTGGGGAATACTGCCGCGGATTACTTTTGTTGTTCTTTGGAGAAGCTTTCGAATCTTTTGAAGTTGCCCGCGACTGTTGCAGGAGTTTCCCTGCTTCCTTTGGGGAATGGAGCTCCTGATGTGTTCTCCAGCATTGCTGCGTTTGTGGGAAAGGACGCAGGCGAAGTGGGTCTTAATAGTGTACTGGGAGGAGCTGTCTTTGTTACTTGTATTGTTGTGGGGGTGATATCGCTCTGTGTGGCTGAGAAGAGGGTTCAGATTGATAGGAAATGCTTCATCAGAGACATATGTTTCTTCCTCTTCAGCATCATGTCGCTCGCCATCATTTTGGCTGTTGGTAAGGTGACTGCTGCTGGTGCCATAGCATTTGTGTCTATTTATGTGGTTTATGGGTTTGCAGTTGCTGCAAATGAGATTCTGAGGAAACATGCTCGGAAGTTAAGGTTGGATGCTGTAACACCATTACTTCCTGTTAGAGGAAGTGTCTTTTCTCAGGGGAGTGAGGAGGATGATTCTATATATGCCTCACTGCTTGAGTCTGACTCTCAAAGTGAGGTACCACATCTCCAAAGTACGTTGCCTCAATGGATGTGGGCTTCAAATGTGGCAATTTATTCAAACCAGGGCATGAAGGCTGGTTCAGAGAGCCCGAAGTCCTATTGGGGTTGGAATGATGAGGACATGGAGAATGGAAGTGCTTACTGCACATTTTCAAAAATTTTAGCACTGCTGGAGCTGCCGTTGATACTCCCGAGACGGTTGACAATACCAATAGTTGAGGAGGAGCGCTGGTCAAAAGGGTATGCTATTGCAAGTGCTTCATTAGCACCCATTCTTCTGGCATTTTTGTGGAGCACCCAGGATGATGTGAGTTCTTTGAGTGGACAAATAGCATATTTTATTGGTGTTGTTTTGGGTGGTATATTTGGTGTTCTTGCATATCTATACACAAGACCTGAGGAAGCACCTCGCAAATTTTTATTTCCATGGGTTTTGGGAGGATTTTTCATGAGCATTATCTGGTTCTACATTGTTGCAAATGAGCTTGTCGCTTTGCTGGTGGCATTAGGTGTAATTTTTGGAATTAACCCATCAATACTTGGAGTAACTGTATTGGCATGGGGAAACTCAATGGGTGATTTAATGTCGAATGTTGCACTGGCAGTGAATGGTGGAGATGGTGTACAGATAGCCATGTCAGGATGCTTTGCAGGGCCTATGTTCAACACGCTTGCTGGTTTGGGGATCTCAATGCTGCTTGGAGCCTGGTCTAAGAGACCTGCCTCATACATAGTTCCCCAAGACAGTAGTTTGTTTTTGACTATGGGATTTCTAACTGCAGGACTTATTTGGTCACTTGTTGTGTTACCAAGAAATGATATGCGCCCTAACAAGGTGTTAGGAGTTGGCCTTATAGTAATCTATCTGATATTTCTCGCTTATAGGATGAGCACATCCATGGGTGTTGTGTCAGTCATAGGTGCCCATTGACGACTTGTGTATTCATCACTAGCATGGTGATATTTGATGATTTCTGAACCTGAGAGCACAGCTCCTCTTGATGGTGGTCGGTTCATCCTTGTGCCTATATTAGATTAAACTCATGCAAACCGGGTTTAGTGTCAAGTTGGAATGGCAGTGTTAATGCCATAAATTGTGTCTCATAGCAAATGAAAGTAAATATCACTGATCATATATAACAAATTTCATGTTGATCCAGAAGAAATATATCTCTATCTGTTATCTAAACTCGTGTACCTTCTTCATCTTTATCCAGTTTTGATCATTGTGACCTGCTTAGTGCCATATGATTATTAAATGTGATATGATGGCTGCAAAATGGATGGTATATATATATTTTATTTCTCTTTGGTCTGGAAATTTGTGAAACTCAAGTTTTTACAATATTGATGCGTTGTTTTCTATTTCTTTTATTCTTTGGAATACTGAAATCTTCATATGGCATTTGTTGTTTTAGGCTTTAGCTTCCTGCTCATACACTTCGGACATTATCTGTCCAAAATGGACACTTGAATTTAGATTTGTTTATTAGTGTATAATACAGTCTGTGGAGAAATTGAGTTAGCTGTTTCAATTTTTTGCATTACCTGGAGTGCTGTCTGTAATCTGTTCAGCCATATAGGCTTTAAATTCTACCAAACTAGTTGCAGCAAAAAATAATTTTGGCATCTGTGTGGCTGCAACTACATGATATCCATGCTTAATGTTGAAGTCTTTGTTTTAGACTATATTGAGTTGTCTATAGACATTTTATGTCCAGATAGGCTATTAATAATCAGTAAGCTTCATTGATAGTATGCTTAAGTGACTTCAAATAATGTTATGACTTAATGTAGTAGCAATTAAACAATCTTGCTTGGTCTCTATTCATTTGTGTTTTATCTTATGATACATTGGTAACTTATAGAAACCATCCAATAACAAGAAGCAATTAAACAATCTTGTATTGTACATTCGCCGGTTTTAGAATGACTTGAGAGTGTTCTTGTTATGCACCCCCCCCCCCCCCCCCAACCTTCTTGTTCTCTCTCTCTTGATTGATCGATTGAGTATGTTAGGAAAAGTCAATTTGTTTTAATTTGTTGATTGTTAATGGTAACATCTGATATAATTAGATTGATACAATTAAACTTCTGGAATGATGGCACATATGTTGAAGGCAATGTTAGAATTTGAACATGAGCCAACTATTTAAACCCTCCAGTTTTGTTATATTTTCTTTTCTTTTATCAGTTTTCTCTCATAGATGAAAGATACAACTTGCAGACACACATTCATACCAATTCAATGGGTTCTGAAGCACCATATTAAGTGTTTTTATGCGATTTTCTTGGAAGAAGTTTCATTTAACTTGATGCTTGGTATTTGCACATGGGGTGATTTTATCTTTGTTATAGCCGTTTTGTTGCATTTCAACAATGAATTTGCATTGAATGCCCATGTGGAAAGTTTAATCATGGGTTTTTGGATCCCTGCGAAAATTACTTGATTGTACTTTGCTTGCCTTTAAATGATAGTCAAAATCCGACCATTTATCCCTGAAAGTATGGTATGTTTGCACAGAATCACAAAAATCCCTCTGTACAACAATGTTGTTTCGTTTTTACCTATGTTAAAACTTAAAAAGTAATAAAACTGCCCAGCTTAGTTGTTGGTACTTGGTATACTGGTAATATTGAAAATTAAAAAGTGCATGTGTATCTTTTAGCCAAGTATGATTCTGAACATGATAAAATGACAGTGTCATACATACACGAAGCTTCTTCTTTTATCTTTTCTGCTTAACACATGCGTCCAACCCAACCAACCAAAACCCAACTCATTATATACCTGTGCATGTGTTGGATAGCAAAATAACGAAGATGATGCACATGACCATATACTGGGGGAAGAAGGTGACCCTCTTGGTGCACTGGTGGAAGACCAGGACATGGGTGAGTTACATCCTCACCTTACTAGTTTGCTTTCTCTTCTCTGCCTTCTACCAGTACATGGAGGACCGCCGCCTCCACTTCAAAGCCTCCGCTTCCAATCCCCCTCCCATTGCCACCCCACTTCTCTCCAAACTTGGTCGTGCTCGACGAGTCAGTCCAGCCCGGCTGGTTACCTCCCTGTTTTTTGGAGTCAACTCGGCTCTTGGCTACCTCCTCATGCTGGCCATCATGTCATGTAATGGAGGGGTGTTCTTGGCCATTGTGTTGGGGCTGTCATTTGGGTATTACTTGTTTAGGACTAGAGATGACTGATGTCCTATGTCCTGAACCCTAGTGCTATGCTTGAGATTTTAATTTCATTTTCTTTGTCATGTTTGTAATGTATTACTATTCCATGATGTGTTTTCTTGTTAAATAAAGGGATTCGATTTCTGGATCTTAACTCTATAGAACGAGGGTCAAATGTAGCCTAATTAGTACATCACTGGCATTATTATTCTCCAAGAATCTTCATTTTTTCTTTCGGCTTTTTGCTTTTGGACAATGCCAAATTGCTTCTGATTGAAGGAAAAAGTTTCACAAGGGCCACAACTATTTACGCTGCTTGAATTAGCTTACGCTAAAGTTCAAAATGGATGGACTTACAAAAGTTGGGTTTTGGATACAGCCCTTAATAGAAGTTCAAAAATGAAAGACAGCAGCTATATAAGAATCAAGAACAAAAAGTCTTAAATAGTTGAAACGTCAAGTTATAAATGTTTATGTTGATGGATCGGCAACTGGATAGATCATTATAAAAAAAAAGAAAAAAAGAAAAAAAAGATTTAAACTAGCTTTTCAAAGAAAATGGAATACAATCCACTTAAGCCCAAGTCTATATTTTTATGATCATAATATATGCATCTTTATTACTGGTTCTAAAAATCAAAATTTGTCTCTACCATAGTCGGTTTTAATTCTAATCAACAATAATCTTTCCACTCTCTTCTAGAATTGATATAATCTCAACCTAGGTGGTTGAATCCATAATAATTGTTCTTTATTATCAGGTAAAGACACCCTATTGGTTTTTAATATAGGAAAATGTTAACGAATGCCTTAAGGACATTGGTTTAGGAATTACTTTTAGAAACTACTTTTAGAAACATTTTATAGGAAAATAATAAGGGTCATGCTAATAAGTGTTCTTAGGGCATTGGTTAACAGTCTATTTTAGGAAAGTTTTGATATTATTTTTATAGGAAATGAAAAAATCTGTTAAAACATTATTTGCTTTTTTTCTTTTCCCATAAAAACTTTGTTTAAATAGATTATTAACTAATGCCCTAAGGACATTCATTAGCATTTCTCAAATAATAAAGTAACTAATTTTTATGGCAGCTTTTTATATTTTCCATGAAAGAGTTGTTAAAATTTCCTAATATAGTTTATTAACAATTGCCCTAAGGGCACCAATTAACAAGACCCTTTAATGTAAACAAAAATTCAAATACAAGTTCCTATTTTGATGATAAGAAAACTTGTCAGTTGAGCTAATTGAAACCGCGTTATATAAGAATCTTTAGTGCATTCTTTTTCTTCATGTTCTTTTTATGATTATACACTTTCAAAGCATCAAAAAAAAAAAAAAAAAAAGGAATCGACAAGAAAGACTTCTTAGGAAGCAAACCTAATTGTCATAAAAATAATATTTGTTTCGTTGAATTTCTTTCATGCATTGCGTACAACAGAAGCTTTAATTTTGATGAGCTTCACAAGAAAGGATGCTAAGGATCCAAGTCATTGCATATTATTTAGATGATCTATTGATTTTTTTGTTCAATTACCAAAAACAAAAGATTTTCTTACCCCAAAAACAAATGGGTACTCCACCCTCAAACTCAAAGATGGCAATGCTAGAGCATGGAGACATCAACCTTATCTCACTGGCTTGGTGGTTATGTTGGCTCCTAGTGAATATGCTTAAATGATAACCTATTCCTTGTTACTTTTGTTGTGGAAGTCATTTAGCTCAATTGTTAAAATTTTTGTTTTATTTTATTTAAAATCTTTTGTTTGTTGAATAAGGAATTTAGGATCAAATTCCAATTATACTATAAAGAATTTTATTAGTGACTTGACTCTTTTTTTTTTTTACTTTTTAGAAACAATTGATGACTTGACTTAACGATAAAGAAAACCTAATAAGTTCAAATACGATATCTCGTATGTATATATATCATTGCCGATTCAATTTTTGGACTCCTCTAAGCTTTTGAACTGATTTAGATCTTAGAAATCAACTGTAATTAGACTACTGAAGCTTCGCTATTTAATTATGGTAGTTTTAGATGTTAGCACGAACTAATAGTGCATGACTAATGCATGGTAATAGTATGATATTTGATAAGACGGTTTTTGAGATCTTCCTCTCATAACATGTGAAACTCATATATATATAGTAAGAGAGATGCCTCTAGAAACCATTGAATAAGAAATTTTTTTGGAAGGGGCCGGGGGATGGGAGTGGAACTGAATTTTCTTTATTTTCTATCTTTGAAGATCCAAGTGACAGACCCATTATACTTTTAATTAAAATATGTTTGCATTGTAACCTATTATACTTAATAATTAGAATATTTTTGCATTGTGTCCACTATTCACTAAGATTCTTTGTTTCAAGATAGAGGACCATGAAAAGTTAGGCTTGGTGCAAAAGCAAGCGTCTTCCATCTAAATCAGCATGTTGCAAGCACAAGTCCAAAAATTAATCTTTTCAAAAAAAAGTGGGGGAGTGTAAGATTGTCTACCAACACTCTTCTAAATCTTGAAATAAAATGTAAAGTTTATGCCTTTTTTAGTGGAATACATTGGAAATTTTTTTAATGTTGTTGAGGTCTAAAAAATCATGACACAAGATCCAAAGAAATGGCACATTGGGCAAACCCATGAGAAGTAAAAATTGAGGAAAAAGGATCAGGCTTACAAAAAAAGAGAAGGATGGTAGGGCCGATGGATTTGAGGCCCAAGATTCGTGAAGAGGCAGGATTTAGGGTCCATAAAATAAAGGGAGAAAGGAAAGGAGTCAGCCCACCAGAATTAGAGAACCAAAGAAAGTCCAGTAAAAGGGGATAGGCCAAGATCCCAGAGACTGCCTGGGACCTCTGGGGTGTGCAGCACGGCCAAAGTGAGATTAAGACAGCTCAAAGGGAGATCAAAATGCACAAGGAACGAAAAGCAGATGTGTCTTTCTCGAGCACTCAGTGATACAGCACAGAACCAGAGGGCTTGGAGAGCAACGACTCAAGAGTAAGAGGCAAGTATCTCGGGGAACCCAGAAAGGAGAGCCATAAAAGGAAATAGCTAGGAAAACCTTCGACTTGGCAGAGAAGGACCTGACTTATTGGGAAAAATGACAAAAGGGGAGGGGCGGCCAAAAAGGGGCTAAGTCTGAAAAAGGGAAGATAGAGAAACCTTGGAGGAAGCGAAGTTGAAGGTCAACCCCCCTGAAGGCACTTCAGAACGGAAGGTCAGCAAGGGGCTTTTGAAGGAAAAGCACCAAAAGAAGAGAACTAGGAAACAAGAGAATAATCAGTTGTTAGAAGGGCTAGAACAACAGGGGCTTTGCTACCCAGGGAGCTAAGGGGGAGGAATCAGTGATACCCCAGAACCCTAGAGTGACACTATAAAAGGGAGAAGCAGCCAATGTTGAAGGGGGGATTCAACAATAGTGAAATCAAGAAAGAACCATAAAATTTTGTCAAGAAACATGGAGAAAATAAGAAAATATCTCCCGGTATCCTAGAAACAGCTATTATAGCACATACTTGGATTCAAAAGGATTCAAATTTTGCAAGTCTTAGAAGCTTAGACAGCCATCTAAGTCTGTAATTTTTGAGCTTATTTGAACCTTGTATCATGTCTTAGTGAGCACATTGTAATCCATAATTAAGAAAACTAATGGAGTATTTCTTATTAATTTGAGGATCCCTAACAATTATTTTGTGTGTTTCTTTATTACATTGCCTTCCTTTGCTGTTTTTCTTGTTGTTCAATACATATATTCTAGTTTGCTAGTGTGTACGTATTGTAGGAATCATGCTCTGTGCACCATTTGGTTTGTAAACAGCCTATTTAGCTGCGGTAAACCAAGCCCAGTCCCTTCAAACTACAACAAGAGGGCCCGGGGTCCTTGCTTAAGCTTGGGCTTGGACATTGTCTGAAAATCGACCCTCACAAATGTAAAAGGAATCTACATTGATTTTTATTTTTATTTTTTCCTTTTTACTTTGCTGAACAATTTTTTTTTCTTGAGAAATTGCTGAACAATTTCAATTGAATTATTATAGTAGTTTACCTGATGTATTTATATAAAAGTAATCAATTGAGCTGTCACTCATTAATAATATATTTTTCTTTCAATCAGTGGAGGGGATTTGAACTCAAGTTCTCTTTGTTTAGAAAATCGAGTAATACAACTAAAGTACAAAACTCTTGATAATTACTACAAACAACAACAACATCAACAGTAAAATCATAGTCTTAGGACTTTAGGGTAGTTGAAAAGCATGATTACATGATAGCATCAGTTATATGTAGAGAATCACTTCTTTTCTCTCATATTCTGATGTGATAAAAAAACATAAATTATTTCGTCTGCTAATTTGCTATATTAATTAGCACCTCGTAGATTCACCATATATATAGTTGAGAGTAGCAATGACACCAAAAACAAAAGCTTGATCAATGCCTGGTTTCACCACCACATGGTAAAGATCCTTGCTTGCCATCAATTCCTGCACCTCCTTCTTCACTCTAACTTGCACTTCATAAACAACAAATCCTTATGAAAAAACCTTAGACAACATTGATATTAATTAATTTAATTAAGCATCGCAGTGTAGAAGTTTATAGCCAGAATAGTATCAATTCCATTACTTGCGCCACAATGTCTCCTTTGGTGTCGATGATGCTACAATCTCTATTTGGGAAATAGCCTTTGATTGTAAAGTCCCAATCTTTGTTGCTTACCCTGGGTTCTGTGGAGATTTTCATTGCATTGTTCCTTACCAAACAGGAGTTGGGTTCTTTTAAGCTGAAAACTAACTTTTGAGACCTTTCATAATCAAAAGTGTAGCCTTTCTATTTCTTGTAAATGCTTAGAGCCTCAACCGACAACCATTCCACCCTTCTTCTTTTTATATTAAAGAAAAGAATAAAGAAATGAAAAAGAAAAAAAGAGTAAGATGCCAAAAGTCAAACAACAAGAATAAATTCATCTTTTTTGTTATGCATGTATGTGTATTTATTTAAATAAAAGTATATGTATTTCTTAATATATTGTGTATATGCCTTAATGCTTGCTCAAGAAGTCATTAGAAAAGGAAGACTTTGTAATATGCTTTTCAAGAATTTTACTTTTAAGAAACCAAAATAGATTTTTAAAAAATCCCAAACATTTTAAGGAAATGCTACAATAAGTAGGCTTATATTTCTAAGTCCATGTTTGGATTAACAATCCCACTAACATTTCCTGTTTTAGGGAATCATGTTCTCTTATTGGAGACTAATGTTTCTCAACAATTATTTTCCCCAATTCTCCCTTATTATCCATATTTTGAGAGAATAAGATCTTCTCCATTTCAAACATATTTATTTCATAATTCAAATAAAATATTAGAGATTTAAAATTGTATCTTATTGTGTTATTTAAAATTTTAAAAATAACATTTGTTATTTCACTTGAAATAGATAGACCAATGGTGTTTACTAGCTTAGCTACATATAAATTTGGAAAAAGAAAATCAAAATCAAAGCATCACCATCACTTTGAGTCCTTGAGGCCATCCAAATTATCATGTCAAATATCAAGGACGTTTAAATTAATGCATGCATGTATGAGTGTATATATATAAAAAACTTGTTTGTGGTGTACAAATTGAATTAGTACCTTTCCGCGGATCAGCAGCGAAGCATCCCCATCACCATCTCCATCTCTTCAGAATCAGCTCATTTTTTGTGAATACTGCACCCACTACAAGAAAAATGCCTATTAGCGATTAAGAATTTTTGACAGACTCAAAAAGCCCTCTCAAAAAATCTTATTTTTGATTGCAAAATGAAGCCCTCGTAAATACTTGGTAAAATGTGAAATATTTGTGACCAACAAAAAAAGTTGTCGCAATTATGTGTTATAGCCATCACAAATACTAATATTTTGGAGAGAAATTTTCTTTCCATATTATTTGCGAGGTACAATTAAAAATCTCTCGCAAAAAGTGTATTATTTGTGACGGTTAAAAAAAACCGTCACTAATACTAAATTATTTGCGAGGGTCACGATTGACCTTCGCAAAAAATTATTGAAATATTTATTTTTTCTGGAGATAAAAGTTATTCTAAAATTTAAAGAAACGCATAAATATATAACACTTTGTATTCTTTAGATGAACTTTTTGTTTACAATCTAAAAAAAAAACATTTTATATACATCCTATATAAGAAAGGTCTATCCTTATTTTCTAAACAATTGTACTCATAAAAAAAAATGATAGCGCTTTCAACTTCAAAATGGTAGCCTAAAATTCAAGAATTTCAGCATTTTGTACTCTCACTCTCTCTCTCTCAAAAGTGAATAAAAATTTCTTCCCATTAAAATAATGCATAAAAGATGAGTTCATAGATTAAATTGTAAATTACATCCGATTTGCATGAAAATTGACATGCATGTTAAGAACATATAGAACATGTAATTCCAATGGTTGGATTTTAAAAATATGAATTCAATAATAAGTTATTGGGTGATGTAACATTTTTTAGAGTTACAGCACGTGTAACTTGAACCTAACTCTATATTTCTTAATTCGATGTGAATTTTGACAAATCTATTATTAGATTACATTATCTTCATATATTTTTCATGCTTATAAAATTTCAAGGTGATCAAATATTAATTGTCATATCATCAATCAATTGTTTAAATTCAAGTTTTTATAGTTTGAAATGATGCATAAAAGATAAGTTTATAGATTAAATGGTAAATTACATCCGATTGGCATGAAAATTGGCATGCATGTTAAGAACATAGAGAGCATGTGATCTAACGGTTGGGTTTTCAAAATATGAATTCAATAATAAGTTATTGGGTGGTGTAACATTTTTTAGAATTACGTCAGGTGTAACTTGAACCCAAACCTATATTTTTTAATTTGATGTGAATTTTGACAAATCTACCGTTAGATTACATTATCTTCATATATTTTTCATGCTTTCAAAATTTCAAGGTGATCAAATATCAATGGTGATGTCATCAATCAATTGTTTAGATTCGAGTTTTAGTAGTTTAAAATAATGCATAAAAGATGAGTTCATAGATCAAATGGTAAATTACAGCCGATTGACATGAAAATTGGCATGCATGTTAAGAACATATAGAACATGTAATCCAATGGTTGGATTTTCAAAATATGAATTTAATAATAAGTTATTGGGTGGTGTAACATTTTTTAGAGTTACAACAGGTGTAACTTGAACCCAACTCTATATTTCTTAATTCGATGTGAATTTTGACAAATCTACCATTATATTACATTATCTTCATATATTTTTCATGCTTATAAAATTTCAAGGTGATCAAATATTAATTGTCATGTCATCAATCAATTGTTTAAATTCAAGTTTTCAAGTTTAAAATAATGCATAAAAGATAAGTTTATAGATCAAATGATAAATTACATCTGATTGACATGAAAATTGGCATGCATGTTAAGAATATATAGAACATGTAATCCAACGGTTGGATGTTCAAAATATGCATTCAATAATAAGTTATTAGGTGATGTAACATTTTTTTTGAGTTACATCAGGTTTAATTTAAACCCAACCCTATATTTCTAAATTTGATGTGAATTTTGACACATCTACCATTAGATTACATTATCTTCGTATATTTTTCATGCTACAAAATTTCAAGTGATCAAATATCAATAGTGATATCATCAATCAATTGTCTAGATTCAAGTTTTAGTAGTTAAAAATAATGCATAAAAGATGAGTTTATAGATCAAATGGTAAATTACATCCGATTGGCATGAAAATTGGCGTGCATGTTAAGAACATATAGAACATGTAATCCAATGATTGGATTTAAAAAATATAAATTCAATAATAAGTTATTGGGTGATGTAACATTTTTTAAAGTTACAACACGTGTAACTTGAACTCAACTCTATATTTCTTAATTTGATGTGAATTTTGACAAATCTACCATTAGATTACGTTATTTTCATATATTTTTCATGCTTATAAAATTTCAAGGTGATCAAATATTAATTATCATGTCATCAATCAATTGTTTAAATTCAAGTTTTTGTAATTTAAAATAATGCATAAAAGATAAGTTTATAAATCAAATGGTAAATTACATCCGATTGACATGAAAATTGGCATGCATGTTAAGAACATATAGAGTATGTAATCCAATAGTTGGATTTTCAAAATATGAATTCAATAATAAGTTATTGGGTGGTGTAACATTTTTTAGAATTACGTCAGGTGTAACTTGAACCCAAACCTGTATTTCTTAATTTAGTGTGACTATTGACAAATCTACCATTAGATTACATTATTTTCGTATATTTTTCATGTTTACAAAATTTCTAGATGATCAAAAATTAATAGCCATGTCATCAATTAATTGTTTAAATTTAAGTTTTTGTAGTTTAAAATAATGCATAAAAGATGAGTTCATAGATCAAGTGGTATATTACATTCGATTGGCACAAAAATTTACATGCATTTTAAGACCATAGAGAACATGTAATCCAACGGTTGGATTTTTAAAATATGAATTCAATAATAAGTTATTGGGTGATGTAACATTTTTTTGAGTTATATCAGGTGTAACTTGAAATTGAGCCTTTTTTATACTTATATATTAATTAAATTAATGTTTATTTAATATTTTTATATAATAATATATTTCATTTAAAATATATTTTTCTTGCCTTTTGAGATGCAAGAAAAATACGGACACGTGTCCATATATACAGACCAAGATACGGACACATCTTTTCCTTAATTTCCTTTTTTTCTTCTTCTAAATAATAATAATAATAATAATAATAATAATAATAATAATAATAATAATAATAATAATAATTGTGGGGGGTAAAAATGTTCGAACAAACGTTTGGGCTTTGGACCTGATTGGTTAATACAAGTCTGTTTGGTCAGGGTCTATAGGCCCACAGATCAGTCCGCACTATAGTGGTCTGAGGAGGAGTATATCCTCGGACAGGCCCAACAATGACCCTGAGACTTGCTAAATGGATTGGAGGCAGAATTCTGGAAGAACTGGTGGGTAAAAGTGAGATCCAAGCACCCTGTAGAAGCAAGAACGTGTGATAAATATCTGAGAAAAAAGTTGCTACCACCACATTAAAGGCCCAACATCTACCTCCCTGACCGCATTAATGGGGAAATGACCCCTGAACAGTAGAATTCAGCCTTCCTGCTATTATTTAAAGACTTCAAGAAGGTGGTGGATGGGACAAGTATCTAAGGGGAAGATTTGTGTGACACGTGGATGAAACAGGGAAGAAAAAGAAGTATATAAGAAGACGAGAGAGGAAAGAAAGGGGGACCTGCTGGTTAGCTGAAAAAGAACTAAGAACTATAATCTTTGGCATAGAAAGAGAAATGTTATACAAATTGTCCTCGACTTACGTCCGAGGAGGTTTCTTTGTCATATTCATTTGTCATTTGCATAGATTGCGGCATTCTAGCTTGTTGATCAAACTTCCAATATCCCGAACCTAGGTTTCAAACTCATACTCTACAAATTCTATTGTATAAAGCTCATTGGGCCTGAGCCCATCACTTGTTTTTGGGTCTAGGTACAAATTGTGTACTTACAATTGGTGCTGTCAGTGGGAAATCTAGCATGGAAGGAATTAGAACATCATGGCAGGCTTAGGTTCGCATCAGGCGGAATCTCAGGGATCCCAGTGCGAAGATCTTTTTGAGCATCTCGAGCGTCGGAGGGATCAAGAGGGAAGTATGCATACCATATATCTTGGCGCGAGTCATACGCGTGGTGGAAGCAGTGCCACCCATGAGGATGATGCCAAGGCCATGTAGAGGGAGATTGATCACCTTAAAAAAAAGCTGCGCCGTGTCAGACGAAGGCGGGCTTCACCTCCATCCAATCCTTCCTCAGGGGGGTCCTGGGGAAGCAGTTACAATCCAAGGTCTAGGACTCCCCCCAGCGAAACCTTCTCTTACCGAGGGGATGACCTACCAGGTCGTAAGCATAGGAAGCTTCCCTCTAGGGGCTTGGGGAACGATGCTATGAGCCGAGCGTTACACCAACTCTTTAAATCACCCTTCTCACGTAGGATCGAGAAGGGAAGGCTCCCTAAACGGTTCACCCAGCCCACCTTCACCATTTATAATGGCTGGACAGGTCCGGTTGAACATGTGAGCCATTTTAATCAGAGGATGGCGGTGCATTCTCAGAACGAAACCTTGATGTGCGAAGTCTTTCCTTCCAGCTTGGGACCTGTTGCCATGAGGTGGTTTAACGGGCTAAAGTTGGGGTCTGTCGATTCTTTCATGGAACTTACCAGGGCATTCGCATCTCAATTTATTACATGCAGCAGAGTTCCTCGACCGTTGGACTCGCTATTATCTATGGCCATGAGGAAGGGTGAGACATTGAAAGCATACTCCGACAGGTATTTGGGAAATGTTTAATGAGATCGATGGAGATTTTGACGAAGTGGCGATTAATACTTTCAAAATGGGCTTTCCCACTGATCATGATTTAAGGAAATCCTTGACCAAGAAGCCCGTACGAAGTGTACGTTCATGGACCGCATCGACAAGTACAAAAGGGCTGAGGAAGATCAACAACAAGGTAAAGGTAAGGCGAAGGTTATCACGCAGGAGAGAAGGGATTTTAGGTCGGATAGGTACCATAACAATAAGCCGAGGAGAGATTACTCTGGGCAACCTGGTCCAGCCACTCCTCAAGTAGTTAATACTGTATTCCGAGAACCAGTGCACCAACTGTTGGAGAAAGTCCGTAAGGAACCCTACTTCAAATGACCCAGTAAGATGGTGGGGGACCTTACGAAACGAAATCAGAACCTTTTTTGCCAGTACCATCAGGATGTGGGTTATATCACTGAGAATTGTCGGACCCTTTGGAACCACTTAGAGCAGCTCGTTAGTGAGAGAAAATTGAAGCAGCACCTGTATCAACCAAACGGGCAAGGCAGTCAGTCAGGTTAAAATAATCAGAAGAACAACTCATCTCAGCCGTCCTTGAGAACTATTAACGTCATCTTCGCTGCACCTGGTAAGACCGGTTCCTG
The DNA here is from genome assembly GCF_040712315.1 of Castanea sativa. Taxonomy (NCBI): domain Eukaryota; kingdom Viridiplantae; phylum Streptophyta; class Magnoliopsida; order Fagales; family Fagaceae; genus Castanea; species Castanea sativa. Next base: position 1,678,852 of record NC_134019.1, on the reverse strand, counting down.
CCCTATCAGGGTGATAGCAGTGTCACACTCCCAGGCCGAGGAGGCAGGCTCGAAGCCGAAGAGGATCAGAGGGACTGTGTCTATTTTAGGATTCTCTAATGAAGATAAGGTTGGGATTATTCAACCCCATGATGACGCCCTGGTGGTCACGTTGAGGATAGGGAATTACGACGTCAAGAGGGTGATGATCGATCAAGGCAGTGGTGCGGATATTATGTACCCTAAATTATTCAAGGGGCTTAAGTTAAAACTGGAGGATCTCACACCTTATGACTCGCCATTAATAAGTTTTTAAGGGAAGGCTGTTATACCAAAGGGATAGATTCGATTGCCCATACAATCTGGCTCGAAAACAGTCGATGTGGATTTCATTGTGGTTAACGCATATTCTTCATACACGGTCATCCTTGCCAGGCCTTGGCTGCATGCTTTGGGTGCCGTCTCCTCGACTTTGCATGTTAAGGTAAAATTCCCTTCGGGGGGATTCATCGAAGAAATTCTTGGTAGCCAATCAGTGGCAAGGCAATGCATATCGGCTGCAGTACTACATTAAGCCAAATCAGAGTCCTCGGCCTCGGCCGTGGAAGACTTATAGCAATTAACAACTCTGGATGAGCCCAGTGCGGTGACAGTAGATGATTCCATGTGTGAAGATTTGGAGAGATTTCTTATAATCGATAATCCCGAAAGGTTCTTCCAAGTTGGGATACGATTACCACACCAAGAGAAGATGGAATTGGTGAAGTTTTTGAAAAACAATGTCGATGTCTTTGCTTGGGACCCCTATGAGGCTCCGGGGGTTGACCCAAACTTCATTTGCCATTATTTGAATGTCAATCCTATCGTTGTTCCCAAAAGGCAACCACCTCGGCGTTCTTCGAAAGAGCACTTCAAGGCTGTCAAGGAAAAGGTGCTCAAACTCAAAAGGGTTGGGGCTATTAAAGAAGTTTTCTATCCAGAATGGTTGGCACACACAGTCTTAGTGAAAAAGAAGAGCGGAAAGTGGAGAGTCTGTGTGGACTTCACAGACCTGAACAAAGCCTGCCCAAAGGACTCCTTCCCAATGCCACGTATCGATCGACTTGTGGATGCTACGGTTGGGCATCCTCGAATAAGTTTTTTAGATGCTTTCCAGGGTTATCACCAAATACCATTGGCGTTGGGTGACTAGGAGAAGACTGCTTTCATTACTTCAATAGGGAACTATCACAATAAAGTAATGTCATTTGGGTTGAAAAATGCCGGGGCTACTTACCAAAGGATGATGACCAGAATGTTTGAATCGCAACTCGGAAAGACCATTGAGGTATATGTGGATGATATGGTAGTGAAGAGTAAGGCAGTACCTATGCATGTAAAAAATCTGGATGACACCTTGCAAATACTTAGGAAGTACAAGCTACGCCTTAACGCCTCAAAGTGTTCTTTTGGGGTGGGTTCCAAAAAGTTCCTAGGATACATGGTGACTCATAGAGGAATAGAGGTGAATCCAGCGCAGGTCAGAGCCATTTAGGGCTTGCAACTACCTCGAAATCCAAAGGAAGTTCAAAAATTGACCGGGATGACTGCTACTCTCAATAGATTCATCTCTTGGTCAGTTGATAGGTGTAGACATTTTTTCCAACTGTTAAATAAATGGAAAGGATTCCAATGGTCCGAGGAGTGTGTTTTAGCTTTCCAACAACGTAAGGAATATCTTTCCCGGCCGCCCATCATGTCTCGGCTGGAGGTCGATGAAATCTTGTTCGCATACCTAGCCGTAGCCATCCACGCAGTCAGCCTGGTTCTTATAAGGGATGACGGCGGGGTATAGAGACTGGTTTATTATGTTAGCAAATATTTGAATGAAGCTGAGGTGCGTTATTTGCCTTTGAAAAAGGCAATTCTGGCCGTAGTCCATGCCACACGGAAACTTCCTCACTATTTTCAGTCCTACACCGTTGTGGTTTTGACTCAACTGCCTCTCAAGTCAGTGTTATGGAGTGCTGACTACTCGGGAAGGGTAGCCAAGTGGGGAGCTATTCTGGGAGCTTTTGATATCAAATACATGCCACGCACCTCGGTGAAAGGCCAGGTTCTCGCAGATTTGGTGGCAGAGTTCGCCGAACCATCGTTAGAAAAAACTGCGAAGGAATCACACATGGATGAAAAATCAGTTGGCGTGATCACGGGCAAAGGACCTCCGATTTGGAAAGTGTCCATTGATGGGGCAGCCAACCAGAGGGGGTCTGGTGCTGAACTTGTTTTGGTATTCCCTAAGGGAATTGTCTTTGAAAAATCATTGAGATTAGTGTTCTCGGCCACTAATAACGAGGCCGAGTACGAAGCGGTCTTGGTTGGTATGAATATGGTACGTAGAATGGGGGAAAAGGAAATTCATATGTTCTCAGATTCTCAATTAGTTGTCGGCCAAGTGACGGGGACCATGGAAGCTAGGGATCCAAGAATGCAAGAGTACCTGGCCCAAGTCAAGTGTTTACAATCCGAGTTCGATTCTTTCATCCTTTCTCACGTTTCTAGAAGTGGAAACACACATGCGGACTCGTTGGCCACTTTGGCGACATCCTCGGCTCAATGTTTGCCTAGGATTATCCTCGTTGAAGACTTGCTAAAACCAACTCTGACCACTGCAAGTGTCGTCCGTATCCATCTGATAAGGCCTGGACCTAGCTGGATTGACCCTGTGGTCTCTTTTCTAAAAAGTGATATTCTTCTCGAGGACCAGTCTGAAGCAGATAAGATTCGTCGAAAGGCGCCTTGTTTTTGGTTGTCCGAGGATCAAAAATTGTATAAACGCTCCTTTTCCAGACCATACTTGCTATGTGTACATCCTGAAGTAACGAAGACATTTTTGGAAGAATTGCATGAGGGAATTTGTGGAAGCCATATTGGGAGGAGGTCCTTAGCCTATAGGGCTCTGACTCAGGGATATTGGTGGCCCAATATGCAGAGGGAAGCTCAAGACTACGCATGAAAGTGTGACCAATGCCAAAGGTTCGCTCCCAATATTCATTAGCCTAGGGGAGTCCTTAATCCTTTGTCCAGTCCTTGGCCATTCGCTCAATGGGGACTGGATATAGTTGGGTCTTTTCCGAGGGCAGTGGGAAACAAAAGATGGCTACTCGTGGGAACCGATTACTTCACCAAATGGGTCGAAGCTGAGCTTTTATCAAATATTAGGGATATCGACTCCAAGAAGTTTATCTGGAAGAATATTATCACTAGATTTGTGGTACTTCACACACTTATTTCAGATAATGGCGTCCAATTTGACATGGGCATCACAAATAGATACTCCACCCCAGCTTACCCTTAGGAAAATGGGCAGGCCGAGGCCGTTAACAAAGTCATAGTCAGTGGACTTAAGAAGAGGTTGGATGATGCGAAGGGTAGATGGGTAGAGGAGTTACCACACGTTTTATGGACGTATTGGACTACGTCACGGAGATCCACTGGAGAAACACCCTTCTCCATGACCTATGGGGCCGAGGCAGTGATACCTTTAGAATCTGGTTTTCCCACACTAAGGACGAGTTCTTTTAGCCCGGAAAATAACGATGGCCTCCTTGATAAAAAAAACCTAGATCTAGTTGAGGAGTGGCGAGAGGCCGCCATAGTCTAAATGACTTATTATCAGCAGAAGCTTAAACGAGGATATGATGCTCATGTGAAGCTAAGGCCACTAGCACCTGGGGATTTGGTGTTGAGGAAAGTCATGGGTACTGCCAAAAACCCAACATGGGGAAAGCTAACACCAAATTGGGAAGGACCCTATCGGATCATCTCCGTAGCGGGCATAGGATTATATCGTTTAGCTGATCTAAATGAAAAAATTGTACAACGCCCCTGGAATGTAAACAACCTACGAAGATATTATTATTAATAAAAAGTATTTTTATCGTTCATTGTTCAAATTATCAATATATACTTGGGTTTATCTCTCGCTACTTCTAAGTATCAAACAGAAACTTAGACATGCATGGTCCTTGGACCACATGCCTTGTGGAAATTGATATCTTATTGTTTGTTAAACAAAACCTTAGTTATGTCGGGTCCTCAAACCTTCTACTTTGGAAAAATTAACATTTCAAGTTACTGTTTCTAAGTATCAAACAGAAACTTGGACATACATGGTCCTCGGACCACATGCCTTGTGGAAATTGATATCTTATTGTTTGTTAAATAGAACCTTAGTTATGTTGGGTTCTCAGACCTTATACTTTGGGGAAATTAACATTTTAAGTTACTGTTTCTAATTATCAAACAGAAACTTGGACATGCATGGTCCTCGGACCACATGCCTTGTGGAAATTGATATCTTATTGTTTGTTAAACAGAACCTTAGTTTTGTCGGGTCCTCAGACCTTCTACTTTGGAGAAATTAACATTTCAAGTTACTGTTTCTAAGCATCAAACAGAAACTTGGACATGCATGGTCCTCAGACCACATGCCTTGTGGAAATTGGTATCTTATTGTTTGTTAAACAGAATTTTAGTTATGTTGGGTCCTCAGACCTTCTACTTTGAGAAAATTAACATTTCAAGTTACTGTTTCTAAGTATCAAACAGAAACTTGGACATGCATGGTCCTTGGACCACATACCTTGTGGAAATTGATATCTTATTGTTTGTTAAACATAACTTTAGTTATGTCAGGTCCTTAGACCTTCTACTTTGGGGAAATTAACATTTCAAGTTACTGTTTCTAAGTATCAAACAGAAACTTGGACATGCATGGTCCTTGGACCACATACCTTGTGGAAATTGATATCTTATTGTTTGTTAAACAGAACCTTAGTTATGTCGGGTCCTTAGACCTTCTACTTTGGGGAAATTAACATTTCAAGTTACTGTTTCTAAGTATCAAATAGAAACTTGGTCATGCATGGTCATCGGACCACATGCCTTGTGGAAATTGATATCTTATTGTTGTTTAAAGGAACCTTAGTTATGTTGAATCCTCAGACCTTCTACTTTGAGAAATTTAACATTTCAAGTTACTTTTTCTAAGTGTCAAATAGAAACTTGGACATGTATGGTCCTCGGACCACATGCCTGGTGGAAATTGACATTTTACTGGTTGTTTAAAGGAAGTTTGGTTATGTCGTGTCCTTGGACCGTCTACTTTGGGAATATTAGCAGAAATCATACTACAGTAGTGTTAAAGTGTTGATGAACTATTTGGATTGCTTTATGCCCCAAACTGAATTCTAAGTTAAGTTTTTGATTGTGTATTGTTGTGTCACATATATTATGCTCTTAAGGCATGATTTACAAGTATACGCCATATATGTGTACTTTTATTTAAAGTTATGGCAAAGTGAAATATTAGGAGTGGAGTTAGTTGTTCCATTCATTCATTTTTGTGCTGATGAGTATTTTTATGCTGAAAATTGGAAGTCAAATTAAAATCAAACCAGACAGTTTCTCATTAATTTATGTTAATGTACATTCAAAGCAAAAACTTAAAAGTTTGTTACATAACGAAAAGAGAAGTCCTAGCTAGCCTAAGCCTTAAGCCTTAGGAGGAGGGATTCTACTCGGAAGTGCTGGCAGCCTTTGTTTGTTTCAGCTCTATTTCAAATGAGGACTGGGCTTGTTTCCCCTTATTTATTGCCACCGGTGGAGGGACATTGGGCTCGGCACTCTGGCTCGTAGTCTTCTCGGTGCCATCACTCAGTTCCTTTTCTTTGTTGGAACCCTCAGGTTCTTAAGGAGTTGGAATGGCCTCTGGAATCATGGGAGGGAGCGTGGAAGACGCTGTCTCAGGGGGAGGTGTGACAGGAGGAATTTCTTCTATCACCTAGATATCTTGGGGGAGCCAGATGTTTTCGGGCTTCCTCAACTCGGAGGTTGAGGGAATCCCTGCAGCATTTAAGGCTTCTCCCCATACTTGTTGACAGTATTTTCGGGATAGCTCAGCGAACTCCTCAGTTAGTTGGTTCTCTGTCGCCTCCACCCCTTCGTTGTAAGCGACCTTTTCGCGGCCTCCATGGAGTCCTTGAAGGTACAAGCCTCGTCCCTCATCCTAGCAAGCTCCTTCTTTAGGTCTGAGTTTTCTTGTTGAGTTTTAGATAAGTCTTTGTCCTTTTGACGAAGAAGCTTGCGTTGCCCTTCCACCTGGGTCCTCATTGTCTTTAGGCTGGCCTTGGCACCGTCTTTTTTCCTTTTTAGCTCTGCCAACTGAGTGGTTAGCTTCTCGTTCTGCACAAGAGTTTGGCCTAAGGACTTCTCAGTTTCCTGCCTAAGCTCCAGTTCAAGTGCAGCTTTCTTCCTAAAATCTTCCACCCACTTCTTGGCAGCGAAGACTTCTTGAATGGCTTGTAGTGAGATATTAAAATAAATGCATTATTAGTAGCACAAATCTAAAATACGTAAGAATGTTTCTTTCGTCAAAGTGTAATAAAAGTAACAAAGTGAGGATAAGACTTAGGTACTCACCAAAGCCAAGTCCCTTTTTAGCGAAAGGAAAAGATGCGGTTGGTTTATCTTCTCCAGGGCGTCCATGTCCTTAGGCAAAAGAAGGGGATGTTCCAAGGCATCGGCCAGGTGGTGAGCGTGACCTTGTTGGAACACCCTAATACTAGACTGGCAGGAAATTGGTACCCCGTCCAGTTTCAGCTCAAGAGACCAGGTAGCTGGTGTACGGCGTACCTCGACAAGGTCCCTGTTTTCCCTGCTTTCCACTGAAGAGGCACGTCCCTTGCCTTTGCTAGGTTTTTGTTGTTGTTGTTTCAGCTTCTTCTGCCTCTCCGCATCTGCCTTTTTGGCCTCACTCTTCCTCTTCTTCTTAGGTTCTAGAACGGGAGGCTTAGGATCGGAGGGAGGAGGGGGAGGTGGCAAAGACGGGGGGACCTGCGACCCACTCGTTCCCTTTTGAGAGACTCTCGAGCTCCTCTTATTCATCAGCTTCCGTAGAGTGTCCATATCTTCTTCTTCAGAGCTGGAATCAGGTTGTGCAATTACTAGACCAAGTATGCCTGAAGTTTTGGCGGGCGTGCATTCCTCGTCCGAGAGGATGACGAGTTGCTCCTCTTGGGGTTTCTCAACTTCCTCAAGTTGAAATTGGTCTATCTCCTCATCCAACGATTGTTGCGAGGACGCTTGCTCTTCTCGGACGGTGGTTGTCTGGGAATGTGCCGAGAGAGGAATCACTGCGATAGGGCAAGTATACAGGATGATGGAGGGATCGTCTGGGAGTTCGCAGTTGGAAAGGAAGCTGGGTCGTGCCACGTCTATCCTTCTGCGCCGTTTGTCTCCTGCAATGATCGCGTTGTCAATTTCTTGGAAGTCCACTGATATAGAGTCGTATCCTAGTATCAGGTGGGCAGCTCTCACTTGTAGGTCTTCACTGACGAAGACTTCAGAGTGAAGGACACGGTTCAAGTCAGCAACGTTGCAAAGGCTGAGACGTGGGCGTATGTGTTGTTTATCTATGAAAAGAAACATCCGAGAAGACAAGCATGGTCAGATTAGTGATAAACATCAAGGCAAAAAGCAATAATGTGCAATAAAATTAAAAGCGGTAAAGGCAATGGGATTGAATCATGGGTTAGGAAATCTAACTCCTAAGGAGTCACACCTGGCTCTCCCCATTCGATTGGGTAGTGAGGACCGTCAAACCAGTTTCCTGAGGCGATGAGATAGTCGTCTTTCATGCCTTTGTTGGATTTGGGAAGACAGGAAATCAACCTAACGATGCTAGACCTGGATTTGATGTAATATCCTACATTTTGAGTTTATGGCACTCGTACATATAGGCAATGTCGTGCCATGTGAGGTTCAGACCCATTTGCTCGTTCAGAGCATCGACACAACCTAAGACTCTAAACACGTTTAGTGTGCGTTGGTCTGGGCATAACCTATGGTTGCAAAGGTATTCACTGGTCACGTTTTTCATGGGGAGGGTCATCCCACCTTCTATGAAGGCGATCATGGGAATGATGACTTTTTCCTCTCTCCTAGCGTTACCTACAGCTTCTACTGGGCAATATCTTAAGCCTACGTCATCAGGAATTTGGTATTTGGCCCTAAAACCCTCCATACCAACATTAGTATCTACTAAACACTTAAATCTACCCATTTGGTGGGAGTGAAATGAAAGTTTAAAGAAGGAAAGGGGTTTAAATGGTGGTCGATGACAGAAGCCGAGAAGGAATGAGTAAAGAAAAGTGAAAACTTACGGGAGTTGGTTATGTGATTCTTCACGAGCTTCTAGAGAGAAAAGGTAATAATTGACACTTAGATGCGATTGATTTTTGAAAGAATGAATGAAGGTATGGGTTCCTAGGCGTTTTGACGTGCGGGAGGCGGCCTCGAAATTAAAATTCTCCCGCTCAAATGTTTAGAGTCAATCCGGGTCGTTGGATGCGTATCCCATCGTTGAACGTAGGGAACATGATGTAACTTACGATCATAAATGCGTGCGTTTTGGGTTTCGAAGCGTCAGAGACGGTTTAAGGGAACGAAAGGGCCCTTACCCGTGCGGCAGTTTGCAAAACGTGTGGAGGGTGCGCTGTTTGGTTCAAAAATCTATTTCTCTCCTCGGATGGGAGGGAAAAATGAAGTTTTGAGGGGTTATTGTGAGGAATAAAAATGTTCGAACAAACGTTTGGGTTTTGGGCCTGATTGGTTAATACAAGTCTGTTTGGTCAGGGTCCATAGGCTCACAGATCGGTCCACACTATAGTGGTCTGAGGAGTTGTCTGAGGAGGAGTATATCCTCGGACAGGCCTAGCAATGGCCCTGGGACTTGCTAAACGGATTGGAGGCAGAATTCTGGAAGAACTGGTGGGTAAAAGTGTGATCCAAGTACCCTTTAGAAGCAAGAATGTGTGATAAATATCTGAGGAAAAAGTTGCTACCACCACATTAAAGGCCCATCATCTACCTCCCTAGCTACATTAATGGAGAAATGACCACTGAATAGTAGAATTCAACATTCCTATTATTATTTGAAGACTTCAAGAAGGTGGTGGATGGGATAAGTATCTCAGGGGAAGATTTGTGTGACACGTGGATGAAACAGCGAAGAAAAAGAAGAATATAAGAAGACGAGAGAAGAAAGAAGGGGGGACCTGCTGGTTAGCTGAAAAAGAACTAAGACTATAATCTTTAGTATAGAAAGAGAAGTGTTATACAAATTGTCCTCGGCTTACGTCCGAGGAGGTTTCTTTGTCATATTCATTTGTCATTTGCATAGATTGCGGCATTCTAGCATGTTGATCAAACTTCCAACATCCCAAACCTAGGTTTCAAACTCATACTCTACAAATTCTGTTGTATAAGGCTCATTGGGCCTGAGCCCATCACTTGTTTTTGGGTCTAGGTACAAATTGTGCACTTATAATAATAATAATAATAATAATAATAATAATAATAATAAGTGAAACTGAAAAAAACTCAAATTAGAATTTCAAATTAAAGTTCAAATTTTCACAATGTGTCATAAATTATTTATTTTTGAAGAGTTTTATTTCTTAATTTTAGAATCAAATGTGAGACCACATCATAAATATTCATCCAAGTGAGTTATTAAATACAAAAATCAAAGAGTCTAGAATAAATGAATGGTAAAAAAAAAAAAAGCTTCACAATAATTAAAAAAATCATTTGCACAATTGTACCTGCCTCGCATACAATTTATTACATGTGCAGTACCATCAAATGTGTTGTCAACACCTAATTTTAATTTTGAGGAAAAAATTAGTGGTAAAGAGTGTTATGATAGTTGTGAAAGAAAATATTAAAATTGTACCAAATATTATGTTGTGAAATAAGCAAAATATTAATAATGTTTTGAATATGCAGCTTGTTAACAATTAATAAAATTGATAATGATAAACATGTAAATTGAAATGAAAATGGTGACATTGAGTGACGAACCTTCTTCTTCGTAGCCATCCCCATGATTTTGATAATTTATATTTTTAACTTCTTGAGTTCTTTTTATAGCTGCAATGTAATTATAGAAAATGCTTAATTGTTGTAATTATATATAGAAAACTATGTGTTGACAACACATAGTCTTATTTTAATTATTATACAAAAGTCTTATTTTAATTATATATAGAAAACTATGTGTTGACAACACATAGTCTTATTTTAATTGTTATACATTCTAATTCAACATCAACAAACCCATCACTAATACCACCTAATCACGAGGCTAGATGAAGTCGTCGTCTTACACATATCCGTAACTTAGCACGCAATATGCCAGTTGAGCATAGGGTTATGCAAGAAGTCAGTGAGATTATAGTTTTGTATCTTTAAACATTCTTCATTGCTTGGAATCTTATTATTTTGAGAAAATCCATAGTTTTTGGCATGTTAGTTGTATGTCAATGTATACAAAATTACTAAGTTAATGTTTATAATATTAAATTTAGGTCTCCCTCCAACTATAATGGCAAATTACTTTGAGGCTAGACCAAGTCATATAAATTCTGATGTTAATAGTGGTAAGTTTTATATAATATATTTATAAAGCTCTTACCATTATTTTTTATATATAATTACACCAATTGAGCATTTTATATAATTTCATTGCAATTACAGAAAGAATTGAAGGAGTTGAAAATATTGTTGAGCAAAACCAAGGGGATGCCTACAGAGAATAAGGTTTATTACTCAATGTCACAATTTTTATTTTTAATTTCATGTTTATATCCTTCTATAGAGCTTTCACCATTATTTTCTATATATAATTACAAAAATTAAGCATTTTCTATAATTACATTGCAGCTATAGAAAGAACTCAAGAAGTTGAAAATATAAATTATGGTCAAAATTAAATGGACTAATTGCATTTCCTACCCCCCTTCTCCATCCCCATAAATAAAATCATTATTCAAATTTCTTTTGTTTTGATTGAAATGTAAAGAATCTATTTTATTGTCAAAATTATATGGATTAATATCACCCCCCTCCCCCCCTTCAATCTCCATTTTAAGAACAAAATAACCTTTTTTTTAATCGTTAATATGCAAATTTCCTTCTATCACTAATCTATTTCATTACATTCAAATGAAAACACTTTTTTTAGGTAGTTTGATCATTTTTCATGGTCCATTAAGCCTTTTATAAACATTAAACCACAATTTTGTCGTCCAAATCAAAGGACAAAATTTAGGTATAGTATCTTAGGTGCTATTCCTTAGATTCTCCTCTTAAGATTCAACCATGTGGCTACTTAACTAAAAAATACACTTCCTTCCCATGAAAAAAAATCCACATGACAGAATTTTAAAAAAGGAACCTAAGGAACAATATCTAAGTACTGTACCTAAGTCTTGCTCCCAAATCAAATAGAGGTAAAAAAAAAAAAACTAAGAGCGTAATTAATCTTATTTGGATGTTTTTAAAAAGGGAAGAGCTTGAAAGAATTTGATGGGGGTATAATACTTCCCCAAACCCTCAATTTTATTTATTTATTTTCTAATAATTCGATAGTAATAATAGGAGAAGGATATGAATCTTGAATATTACCATTGAAAACATTAAGATTCAATTAAATTAAGAAAATTTGGTTGGATCCAAATAAAATAAAATAAAATTCTCAAATTTAGCCTTATATGTCAATTTGTATTAGTTTCTTTAAAACTCGCTAATAAGGGTATATAATTGTCAATTTAGATGACTATTTTTTAGAGTAGAGAGCAAGGTTATCTTTCCCACTTGTAGTCACATAGGAGTTTGTTCCTCCAAATATTAATACTATTGTTATGGTTGATTTACCAGCCTTGGAATGATATTCATGATGATCTTTTTCTCAAAAAAAGAAAAAGAAAAAGAGATGACCATTAAGAGGGGAAGGGAATGGTCATCTTTTTTGCTTGGGGAGGTAGTTTGAGGAAGAATACCTCCTCGACTAAGTAAGGCAGAGGTCAGAAGGTTCAGTCTGCCATTAAGAGCAACCTTTTGGAAGATTCTACTGGTAAGGATGAGTATCAGGGGTGCATAGGCAATGGGGAGCTGAGAAATGTCAAAGGAAAAGCTGCTACCACCGTATTGAATGCTCTGCAGCTAATCCTTTGGCTGCATTAATATAGAGGTGATACCTAAATAGTAGCCAACAACCTTACAGCTACTCCCAAAGACTTCAAGAAGGTGATGATGGGACAAGGATAAAAGCCAATAGCTTACCCTACACGTGGAGGGTGAAGATGAAGAAAAACAGAGTATATAATAGAGAAAGATGTTCCTTATGGGGGGATCGATTTGAAAATAGAAAGAAAAACATTGCAGTACCAAGAACTGTACTTGTAACCAAATTCAAAGGAAACATATATAAGACTTAGCCTCCTCAGATTGTGCCGAGGACGATTTTCTTTGAGCAAAACCATTTTATTCTTGTTTTCTTGTCATCTAAGTTTACTACAATTATTATCTCATTCATTAGAGCCTAGTTTTCCAGGTCACTCTCTACAAATTCATTGTATTGGGCTCTTTAGGCCTAGATCCTTTTCCCTTTGGGTTTAGGCATCAAACTGCGTCCTTACACCGTCATTGTCTCAGGGTAAACTATAACTTTGGATGTATAATAAGTGTTCTAATTATGGGTTTCAGATAATTCAACTAGTAAAATTTTTTGTCATTAAATAAATAAATATGAAGTTCAAAACCTTGTTTGCACAAAAAATCAATTGGTGTATTGCCTTGATAATAAAATACAACTATCATGTAGTGAATGTCATATATTAAAAATCTATTGAATCTATATATATATATATATATATATATATATATATATATATATATATTTTTTTTTTTTTTTTTAAAAGTTTCATAATTCATTTTATTTTAATTATGTTTTTTTGGATAAACTATAGTTTTAGTTCTTAAAATATATGATAAATTCAATTTCAGCCCTTAAAAAGATTGGTCTTAAAAAGATTTTTTTTTACATGGTCCTAAAAAGATTTAAAAGGTAATAATTTAATTAGTCAATTCATTAAATTTTTTTTTTACTAACAACATGGTAAATGAAGGAGGTGGTGAAGTTTGATTCTTATTTAGGGCTGCCAACTTTGAATGGAAGGGATAAATACCATACTTTTCTTATTTAAAAGATAGAGTATGGAAAAAATTGCAAGGTTGGTAAGGCATGTTGTTATCCAAAGCAGGGAAAGAAATTCTTATAAAAGCTGTAGCCCAATCTATACCCACATACACGATGAGTATATTTCAAATTTCTTTGAAATTGTGTGATGAATTGAATAATTCATGTGCTAAGTTTTGGTAAGGACAAGTAGGCAATGAAAGAAAAATTCATTGGAAGAGTTGGGATAAATTAGCAGCTTCTAAAATGGAGGTGGTATGGGATTCTGGGATCTAAGAGCGTTTAATTTAGCGATGTTGGCTAAACAAGGGTGGAGGATGATTCAAGGGACTGATTCTTTATTATCTAAGTGTTTCAAAGCACGGTATTTTCCCCAATCATCTGTTCTTGATGCTAAAGAATCTCCGGGTTGTTCTTATGTTTGGAGGAGTTTGGTGGCTGCCTTACCTATTCTTAAAGCTGGATATTGTTGGAGGGTTGGCAATGGGAGCTCAATTAGGGTGGTTGATGATAGGTGGATCCCGAATCATCCTACAAATAAGGTGCTACATCCTAATCATGACTTAATGGCTGAGATGGTTGTATCAGGTTTGATTAATCCGGAGATAAATGCATGGAGGTATGACATGATTCGTTCAAGTTTCCATCGGGATGACGCTGAAGCAATATGTAGAATTCAGCTTAGCAGAAGATGTGTTGTTGATTCTATTATATGGAGCTATAATAATAATGGATATTTTTCTGTTATGTCAGCTTACAAGGTGGCAAGGAGGATACAAGGGGAGGATAGGGCAGAATCATCAAATACTAGTGCAGGAAAGAAGGTATGGCAAGTATTGTGGAATCTGAAACTTCCCAAAAAAATTAAAGTCTTTGGTTGGGGGGCTTGTATTGATATTTTGCCCACAAAAGCTAATTTGGTCTAGAGGAGAGTACTATCGGAAGCCAAATGTCCATGCAATCCATGCAATTTGGGAGTGTGCTGCGGTGCAAGATATTTGGGCAGGGGAGCTGTCGAAAATTACAGAAGAGATGCATAGCTTCCACTGATGCGATGCAACTTATGGAATATTTAATTGGCAGGTTGATGACAGAGGAAATGGAGCTATTCTGGATTTAAGCTTGGATTATATGGAACCAGCAAAACCGAGTGGTGTTTGGTGGAAATCTGATGGACCGGAGGAACTTGAATAAGAAAGCAGAGGAGTATTTGACAGAATATAAATTAAACCTCCACCATCTTCTGGCAGCCTCCACCATCTTCTGTTTATAAATTAAACTTCAATGCAGCCATTTTTTTAGACCTGGATAGGATTGGTGTGGGAGTAATTATTTGAGATGAGCATGGCCAGGTTATGGCAGCAATGACAGCAAGTGGTCCAAAGGTGAGCTCTAGTATGGAAGTAGAATTATTGGCATGTAGAAGATCAATGGAATTTGCTGTAGATGCTGGATTCAACAAGCTGATTATAGAGGGAGATAATGTAAATGTTATGCAAGCCATTTCATCGACAAGGATAGATTGTTCTCTACTAGGCTATGTGGTGGATGACATTTGCCACTTGGTTTATTTTTTGGAGTGGGCTAGCATTAGCACTATTAGAAGGGATGGGAATAAGGTTGCACATGCTCTTGCTCAGCATGCTAGGAATTCTTTAGATAATGATGTGTATTGGATGGGAGATTCCCCTCCACCTGCTGTGGAGGCGTTGATTCATGATGTTTTGCTATTGTGATTTTATGAATGAATGACCCCTTTTAAAAAAAAAAAAAAAAACCTAAATTGCTGATGCAACATCTTATTTGAACCAATATACCATTCTTTAGTTGAGGTGACACCATTAAACATTATTTTTTTTTCTCTTTCTCTCTCTTTTTTCTCGCATAGTTTTGTGAAACCAATTTTTTTTTAATAGTTGCAAATGCCACATATAATGACTGATGTACAGTAAGGGTCCGTTTGGATAGAACTTATTGCTGAAAACTGAAAACTGAAAACACTGTAGCAAAATAATTTTAAAATGTGTGAATAGTACCGCGGGACCCATTTTTAATGAAAAAGTTGCTAAAAAGTGAAATTTGTGGGTCCGTGAACAGTGCACGAATGCACTGTTCACTGAAAATTGGGTCAACACTTGCGGCTGGAGGAAAAAAAAAAAAAAAAAAAATTGAAAACGCAGACGCAGGAATAAGTGCAATCCAAACGCCCTCTAAATATGATATAAGTGATATAGCCATGTGAAATTATGATATACTACTCATAGCTTGATATTTCAGTAAACTGTAAAATAAGTTTTTTTTTTTTTTTTTTGAAAAAAAAGTTGTGTAAGTTGTGTGCATTGTTGTTATTGTTTTTTGTTTTGATTTTTTTATGTGGAATTTTTTTATTCATTAAAATGGTAACGTGGGTTTTTTTTTTTTTTTTTTGGTCACAGTTTACAATAAGATCCAAAACGAAAATTTATTGAAAAACTAAAGAATTAAATTAAAATTTTCAAAATATATAAACTAAAATTAAAACACCCAAAATATAGGAATTAGAAAAGTGTTTTTTTCTCCTAAAAGTTTGCATAATAAATTCACAAAAAAAAATTCTTATTGTCCAATTTCTAAAATCAACCTAACAAAGAATCCAATTAATTTCTATAACTTCGATTCTAAGATTATATTTGAACTTAAACCCAAAACAATATTAAAACGAAACGGTATAATTAGCATCTTACAACACAACAACCCGAAGCTTCAATTAGCTAAGTTTTTATGGGTCTTTTGGTGGCCCATTGGTGGTGGGGTCAGTGTGTTTTAATTTGGGTGATTTGGGAGGTGTTTGGTAGAGGAGTTTGAGTTATATTATTTGAGTATTTTTTATATATGTGTAGGTGAAAAAACGTGTGAAAAAATGCGAGAAAAAGTATGTAATATTGTTTAAAATGTGTAATTGTGAGTTAGAACTCAGCCTTGGCTAGCTACGTAGTTGGAATTTTTAATGTACGCTTGGTGACGGTGTGATGGAAATTCAGGCATGGTTGTATCAACTATGGAATATTACAGTGGACCGTGGACGTGAAAATAAGCCATCATCATCATGGGTGTCTCATGCTGGAGATGAAAAGAAGAAGAAAAGAAAAAAGGGAGAAGAGCAAAGAGAAGACAAACAAATTGAACAAATACAACACAAGACATTTTATTATTATTGTCAATATTTCCCTAAAACATTTGGCCTTTTGATAAAAGCACTTCACTCACAAGATTATTTAAATTGATGGATGAAGAACCAAGTGGATCAGTTGCATCTTCGGCCAATTTTTTCCACTCCAAGGCCTTTTTCTTCATTTTTTTACCCTTGTCTTCTTCCATCAACTCTCTCACAGTCTTCTCCACTTCTTCTCTCTTGGCATCATTATTGATCTCCATGCCAATGCCCCATTCATTGCAAGTATACTTGCAATTTGTTTGTTGATCTGCAATGAATGGGCAACAAAGCATTGGCATTCCTGCACACAAACTTTCACTAATTGAATTCCACCCACAATGTGTTAAGAACCCTCCAACAGAAGGGTGATTTAGCACTTTTTCTTGAGGGCACCAACTAATTATTAGAGATCTTTCTTTCGTTTCTATCTCGAATTCAAGTGGTGAAGTCCCTAATTCTCCAACAACTAAATCAGGCCTAATTACCCACAAAAATGGTTGTTTACTATTTGTAAGTCCCCAACCAAACTCAATTAACTGTAATGGTGTCATAACAGCTACGCTGCCAAAATTCACATATAACACTGAGTTAGGTGGCTTAGAATTAAGCCAATTGAGGCAATGAGTTTCTTCCTTCCATAAACTATACCCAATTGATTCCAAAGGGTCATTGGGCAATTGATTGAGTAGTGGTTGGAGAGGACCAATGGCATATACATGAGAAAACATGGTTGAGAGAGCATCCAAAACTTCTTGCTCTAACACGTCGAATGTTTGAACAATAACTTTTGAAGCTTCAAGAGCTCTCTTCGCTGTTTCGATTATAAGATTAAGGATAACATCATTTGGATCAATGGTTCGAACATAACTTGGTAGATCCTTTAGACAAATGGGTCTCATACCTGGAATCCAATCTATAACAGTGTCTAGATACCCATTTGTTAAATAGCTTTCATCTGCATGATAAAGAATGTTTTTAGCTCAAAAAAAAGTGATCAATCATAATAAAATAATGCAAAAATTTTATAGGATTTTGCATTCTTTTTTACCTTTAAGTGGTATGACACCTTTGTCCTTGAGGGGAGGAAAACATGTAAAACTCATTACACTGCAAGCAGCCATAGAGAAGCACATTACAATAGGGACTTTGAGTTCCTGAGCAGCCATAACGGTGAAGGGCATGAAACCATCTGAGATAATACAAGTCACTGGAGGAATGTTTGATGTTGCATTGTTGAGTTTTGAAAGGAGGTGAGAAAATGGAGCCAAAAAGTTTTTCATAATGGAATCACAAAGAGAATGAAGGTCTTGGGTGGCATCGGGATCCATGGGAGGGAGGCTGTCTGGAATAGTTTTAAATCGAAAGTCAGGCAAGCCATCTAAGGAGTTAGGACCATTAGTTTTCAGAAAACGTTGGTGATTAAACTCAGTGTTGACAAAGGTTATATGAAAACCTCTATGATGAAGAAGCTTTGAAAACTTTAGCATTGCCTTTATGTGGCTTTGAGCTGGGAATGGAATACAAACTGCGTGAGGCTTATCTGCTACAACTGTCTTCATATCCATTTCCTTTTCCGTTTCGTGTGTGCGCATATGCATTTTTGTGTGCGTGTATCTAAACTGCAGTTTCATCTTAAATACTGAATATTTCTGTCAACTTTTAAATTTGAATAGTGATTCGCTGACACACTTCTTTATTATAGTAGCTACTTTTTTGTTTTTATTTGATTTGATTTGATTTTTTTATTTTGAAAAACTGATTGGATTTGATTTGGTTTGATTTGGGGTGGCCCACTTCTTTATTTAGGTAGTAGCCATTTGGGTACAATTTTGGCTACAAGCGAAGACAACCAACTATCATTCTCTTTAATTTCCTTGACGATTAGGTGTATGGTCGAATCAAACTTTATTGTCAAAAAAACTCCAACTCAACGTTATATGTAAGAATCACTTTACTTCCTGTTAACATGCAATACATATGGACTTCAGGTCCATCTCAGTCATCATCATTTTTTATTTTTTATTTTTTATTTTTTTCTCTGAAAAATATCTTAGTCATTTTGTATGGCACTAAGGCATATTCTACCTCCTAATAAAAAGGGTTTTATTAATATGTGCTCTTAGGATACATATTAAATTTTTTATTTTTAAAAATATTATTTTAAAAATTAAAAAAATTGTCAATATTTTTTCAATTTTTGAAAAAATATTTATAAAAATGATTAATTATTATGTGCCTTTAGAACAAATATTAGCAAAATCTATATAAAAATACTCATTTATATTTTATTACTTAAGAAATATAATACATCTATTCAGTATTTCTATCAGTTTCAACTAATATAAAATCTATTCGTCTCTCTTGGTTAATCACAATCACCATTATTATCCCTGTCGTTGGGCATGGTTGAGTCTAGCTGTCAGCCAATTGGACTTGTTTTGGGTATGTGAAAAATGCTCTATCTCAATTCCAAAAAGTAATGACTGGTAGGCTTGGGTTGATATTTTGGTATTTGGGGGAGGACTTTTTGAAGAGTACCATCAGCATTAATCATCCAATGTATATCTGTAGGGTGGAGGATTCCTTCAAGTGGCGTTTTAGTCCTGTCAGACCTTAGGAAAAAAGTCCTCCCCCAAATACCAAAATGTCATTGTCAGTTTGTTTGTCCTTTACTAATATAATTGGTATCAGAGCCACCATAAGCCTCGTAACCAATTTCACCCTCCTTTGATCAGTATACTTTGATTATTGTCCTGATTAGTATGCTCTGTGATTTACAGTTGCCACAATAAGTGGATCCTCTATATTTATCACATCAGAATACTAGATTTGATAATTAAGTAGAACACTAAGGGATTGTTCTCAAAGTTTCAAAGAACCTATTTTTCCTGAGTCATCTTATGGACGCGTGAGCTTAAAAGTGGCGTTTTAGTCCTGTTAGACCTTAGGAAAACAGTTCTCCTTTTTAGAAACTATCATGGCCAGTTCATTCTCAGCAGTTATAGGTACCATTACAACTACGTGTGATCTTTCCCTTCATAAATCCACTGCAAATAGACTAGACTACTTGTATGAAATCTCTCATGTACCTGAAGATAGTAAAATTCCTATTACTGATTTCCCTATTGTAAATCCTTACACTGTTTTTTATAAATCTCAAAATACCTTCAAAAAATCCATAAAAAAGTTTTTAGGTCATTCTCATCATTCTAGTGTAAAAGAATATGTCCAAGCTTCTAAGTTTGACCAGTTCAACATTCCAGCTAGTGAAAAAGAAAATTTTATCACTCTTGCCCTTCCCTGAGAGTTTGTAATTCCATGGCAAAAATAAGAATACACTCACCTCCATTCCGGTGCAGTAAGACTGGCACTCACCTTCCATGGCAGAAAAAGATTCCCTATAGCTTCTAGAATTTCTCTTCTTGATTCTAGATTTTTGGAATACCATAATGCAGTTATAGGAACCGTCCAAACTACTCTCAATGCGGGAATAGTCTTTGTCACCCTTTTCTCCAATTTTAACATGTCTCTTAAAGACCCTCACCTTTGTGATGCTCTTAAAGTCCAAGTTCAGATCACAGGAGCTTCACAAGTGCATGATACTTTTGCAGCCACACTCCATTATCAGCTTACCTACAAACTCCAAAATCATGCTTTCGACATAGCTATACCAGAGATAGCCTAGTCTAATGATGCTCTTTAATCCAAGTTGACCCATGCATGACACCTATGTGCACATTTGTTCCAAGACAATTGAATAAAGAGCAGATGACAAAACTCTTTCCAGAATCATGGATTACAAAATATGAGAATCTTCATCAGGCGGCCCAGCCAATCCAGTCCAACACTCCTTTCTTCATCAAAAAACAAAATGGTGAAGTTGAAGTTAGGTTTTTGGCAGCTACACCAGAAAAAGATGAAGTAACAGTCTTTCCTACTCAAATGGCTATGATCCAGCCAGTCTCATATGAAGGTCTTGAGAGCCTTCAAATCAAAGCATTTCGAGAAGATGGAAAACCTTGCTATGAAGGAAAATCATCCTCTGGCCATCTATGGTGGGATGTTTTTGACTGTGCTGATTGTTAAGAAGAAGAAGTCGTTGAAGAAAAGCAGAAAAGACGAAAGAAAAAGTCTTCCCAGTAGCTTCTTAAAGAAAGATATGAGGCAGGAGATCCAGAAGTTGACCTCCTTGGAAAACCTTGTGGAAAGTTTGATTACTATGTCCTCTATTCCAGAACCAAAAAGCAAAAAACTCCATCCCTTTCCCCATGCAGAGAAAATCCTGATCAAAACCAACAAAACCAGAAATCACCACTAATTCCGTATTATCAAAAAGTCCTCCCCCAAATACCAAAATGTCAACCCAAGCCTACCAGTCAAACCCATACACAATAGACCAAACCCATTACTTCAGTGTAATGGGCCAGTGAACCAAGAAATTCATTATGAATGATTGTGAAAAAATCTTCTAAAGTGTTGCACTATGCTGCTTGTCTTTGCCTGTATTCGCCAAGATTAATCCACCATTGTCTCAATCTTCCTGTAAGAAGATCATGGAAGCTTATTAATGGCATATATTACTAAGATACTATAGAAAATAACATGAAAGTATGGAATAGAACATAGAACGAGATACAACAAACTGAGGGGTATTATTAGATTAAACAAGCTTTTTACAGGACTCAAAGAAATAAACTGGGAAATATTACATAAGGTTTTCTTTTTTCTTGCTAACTCTCTCTAACTCTGCCAATCTAAGGAAGCAAGAGGCTTATTTATAGGCAATAATTTACAAAAATATTTTACATTCAGAAGATAATCTTTGAGTTGTAAGGGCCGGCTTGTTCTTGACATTTGTCCAAAGGAGTGGGGGTCCTGGGATTGGAGTGACAAATGTCCTCTGGAAGCAAGGGTGCCAGTGCAGTAGATATTCTCCTCCGGATATATTGCTAACAAGAGACAAATATGTTGTGGAAAAAGGAGAAGAAAGTCTTGCAAAATTGGCAGTTGTGATCATAAGGCAATAAATACGGCAAACCTATTATAGGGAAAGTAAGAAAGTCCACAAAAGTGGCTTTGTTGAAAAGTCCACAAAAGTGGCTTCTGACTCTTTTTTTTTTTTTTTGAATATATATATATATATCTTTAGTCGTTCCACCCAACTCTACCTTGATTTCCCTGATTGAGAGATTCTGCCATTGTGAGGGAATAGTGACAAGATATTCAAGACACGTCCACATATGTGTGAAGAGTATCATCAGCATTAGTCACCCAATATATATTTGTAGGGTGGAGGATTCCTTCTACCCGAACATCATTTTTGGAATTTAACTTGGCTACTATACATGCAGAAGTAATTTTGTGACCAAAACGGGGGTGTTCTATTTTGGGATACTTGAACCATTGGCCATCATGAGCATCATTTTTCAAAATTTTAGACCAGAATTTGTGAAAATATTTATTTTCACGAGGGAAAATGTATAAGTAAAATTCTAGTTCGAAATGGAGGCACAAGTAGAACTCATTGAGTAAGTACCACATGTAGAGGTACTGTACAACAGTCCAATTTGTTAGCCAAAATGCAAATGGAGTTTTCCATGGTTGTTCAATGCCTGGGAAAATGGCAAGGAAATGACGTTGATGCTCTTTGAGGTAATCATGAAGGACTCTAAGGATTCTTTTAGATCTGGCTTGAAGGATCAAGGTCTTTATTTGGTCTTTTATTTCTGGGGAAAGTGTTTCTATCATATTAAGAATATCATTAGGGGCTGCTGTAGAAGGGCCTGAGGATGAGGATGGATCTGTTATTGGATATACACATAAAAGTGGAAGAATTATTGTGGTATGAAGGACTGGAGGCTTTCTAGAAAGGTAATCAGTGATAAGGTTATCTGTATCTTTGATGTGTTTGACTTGGAAAGACTATTGTGAAAACCAATTTGACCATTTGAGTAACTGAGGACGTGGGAGTATTTTTCTTTTGAATTGGAGCATTTTAGGAAAAGAAGACATGTCCATTTCCACAAGAAAGTTGTGGCCAAGGAGGTGAAACTGGAACTTTTTAATTCCATATTTGTTTGCCAGGATTTCTTTGAAAGTAGAATGGTAGTGAAGCTCTGAAGGCTTGAATGCACCGCTTTTATATCCACAAATATTTCTTTTGCCATCAATTTCTTCAAAGAGAGCTGCTGCTCAATACTCATCACTTGCATCTGTCTATAGAACTTGTTTGCCTGTTCCCGGAATCTGCAAAGGGGGAAGTTTTCCTGCTAATTTTTTCAATTGTTGGACTGCTTCTGTATGAACTGGATTCCATTCGGGGGGAGATTTTTTCAAAAATTTAGACAAACAATCTCTGTGTCTGGAGATTTTTGGGATGAAGTTTGACATGTAATTAACAATTCCAAGAAATTGCTGAATCTGTTTGGTGCTGGTGAGTGTATCTGGAAATTCACTAAGAGAAACTGCTATGTGGGGCTGCAAAGTGTACTTTCCATCTGAAATGTTTACGCCCAAGAAGTCAATAGAAGATACT
Source organism: Castanea sativa (assembly GCF_040712315.1). Taxonomy (NCBI): domain Eukaryota; kingdom Viridiplantae; phylum Streptophyta; class Magnoliopsida; order Fagales; family Fagaceae; genus Castanea; species Castanea sativa. The sequence continues at coordinate 1,656,061 of NC_134019.1, read as the reverse complement.
TCTATGACCAATTTCTTTTTTGAAAGTATTATCCCTTGAGCTTTTACTAAATTGTAGAATTCAGTAAGTAATTGTTCATGGGATGCTGCATCTTTTGAAAATAGGAGAATATCATCTACATAGATCAATACATTTGACAAAAGCAGTTGGAACATCATTACCATTGCTTTTTGGAATTGAGATGGAACATTTTTAAGGCCAAAAGGCATTATAGTCCATTGATAATGGTGGTCTAGGATGCAAAATGCTGTCTTGTATCTTTCTTCCGGATGGATTCCTAATTGCCAGAATCCTGCTTTGAGATCAAACTTTGAAAACACTTTGGCATGGGAAAGATGTTGGAAAAGAGCACTTTTGTTTGGCAAAAGAAACTTGTCATCGGCAAGGAAATGATTAAGATCTTGGTAATTAATTACCAATCTAAGCTTTCCTCGGACTTGTTCAGCATGCTTGTTAACATAGAAAGCTTCACACGCCCATGGAGAAGTTGTGGGTTCAATAAGGTTTTCTGAAAGAAGGGTGGATAACTCCTGCTTAGCCAAGGACAAATGTTCTGGTTTCATTCTTCTATGACTAGCTTTTGTGGGATTAATGTCTTCATTCTTTTTGAAGGGAAGGTTTATGAAAAAGGATGGATTTTTCCGCAAAGGATTTGGATTTTTAAGGAGGAATTCAAAGTGAGTGGTTGCACAACATTCATTGATAATCTAGAATCTCAAAGAGTCAAAGGGATCTATTGAGAACAAATGAGGTACCTGGGTCCAGGTGAGAAGGTGTTGTTTATGCAAAAGTCCTTTTGATGACCATCTGAGACTAGGTATTTGATGAAGGAGATCAAATCCTATGAGAAGGTTTCTGCCTGTGAGTGGGGATCCCAGGACTTGGTGTCTAATGGTAAGGGTTGGAAAAATTCGAATGCGAATGGACTTACTTTTCTGGGTAATCAAAAATGTTTCTCCATTGGCTGCTCTGAACATCTGATGATGGGGTAGCCAAAAGTTTTCGGGTAATATCTTAGGATGGAGAATTGTTGCTGCTGCTCCTGTATCAAATAAGGCTATTACCAGGATGGGTCTGGAATAAGTATCAAGGAGGATGTGAACCTAAGCTATTGGTGTGGGGCCAGTTAGTGGAGCTATAAGAGGCTAAGATTTGTATAAGGTTTGGATTTCTGAGTCTGAATCATCAGTATTGTTTGGGTCTGACTCATCTTCTGAGGTAGAATAAACCATGACTGCCAAGGCTTAGGGAGAGTAATCATCATCCAGTGAGAAGAGTGATTCAACGTCTGAAAAGGGGGTGTCGTCTGCATGAATTTGGGCTTGCTCCAAAAACTTTGCTGCTTTTTCTCTTTTTGGACAATTTTTTGCAAAATGACTGGGCCTTCTACATACAAAACAAACTTTTGAAGTTTTTCCTTTGAACTGCTTTCTTCTGAGGAACTTCCATTTCTTTTTCTTGAAAAACTTCTTCTTCTGTTGAGAATGTTTCTTCTTCCAAGAGTACTTTTTGAAATGATCTCTTCTCTTGGTTGGACAAGCACAATTTTTGTCATAGCACTTGATCTACAAATCTTTCCTTTTACAATTATCCTTAAGCTTGCTGTGGACCTTGTCAATTTCTGAAAGAAACTTTCTTTGATTGCAGAGTTTTTCAAGAGCAATGAGCACATGTTGGTAGATTTCTCCTAAGAAGGCTTGCTGCAGGGTGATTTTTTGAAGGTTCATCATGCGGAGAGTTTCATCTCCTAATGGTTCTGGGAAAGAGTTAAGGAAAGTGTGCTTAGAATTTACATCATCCATTCCATTAAAGGAGTAGTACCTGCTTGACATTCGGTCAAAATGTTTTTCCAGATCTTTTCTTTCAAAAGAGCAACATTTCATCAGTAAGAATTCTTCTCTTGCCACTTCAGTGTAATGGGCTAGTGAACCAAGGAATTCATTATGAATGATTGTGAAAAAATCTTCTAGAGTGTTGCACTGTGCTGCTTGTCTTTGCCTGTATTCGCCAAGATTGATTGACCATTGTCTCAATCTTCTTGTAAGTCTTGCGACAAACTTGACAATGATCTGTGCAACAATCTTATTTGGGGCTTGGAGTTCAGCTGTACACCATGAATACATGTTAAAAATCTCATCATGCCATTTTGAAGGAGGACTGTTATCAATGGTAAACAAGTGCTTTGAATCTGTGGTTGATGAGTAGGTTAATCTTGTGTGGTGATCAGGGATGAAAGGTGGTGGAGGAAATTTTGGTGGTGGTGGAGGTTGTTCAGGATGGAGGACATCATCTTCTTCTTCTACCTTTGCATCTGTCATAAATACTCTGTCTAATTCAAGGCCAGACAAGTCTAGATCTGTGTCATCAATGACTAGAAGGACAAAATGTTCTGTTGATTCTTGAAGAGTTAGAGTTTTTAGAAATGATGAAATCGGGTTTGGGGGATTAGAGTTTGTGGCCAACATGTTCATATCTAGGGGTCTTGAAGAAGCACCAATAATTGGATCTGGTGGTTGGTATAATGGCTTTTTATCCTTTTTGATGAGAGGAGGTTCATTTTGTGGTCTGGTTTGAGAATCTAGGTGGAGTGGTGTTGAGCTTATTATGCTGGGAAAAATTTCACTTAGTTTAAAAGGATTATGAGCAAGATGTATCATGGTTAGTGGTTGGAGGTTCTTGTAGGGGGAGACTGGGGAGAATGGTGAGGTTAAAGGTATGGATAGATCTTTATACAATGATTGACGCGGTTAATAAGGCATGTAGACTTGCACTGGAAGAGTTTGGGTAGCCACCTTTTGTGAACTCTCCATAGACTGGAGTTGCATCAACAACTATTTTTTTTTTCTTTTGCCCAATGAAGGGAAAGGAGACAGACAAATCTTTTACTGTAGAGGCAATTGTTGCCAATTCTTGTTCAACTGACTGTAATTTTTTCTTCAAATCTTCAATAAGAGAATTTGAAGATGAGAATGTATGAGTTATTGCTTCAGTCATCTTTTGTTGATTATCAAGGATCTTTGAAAGGACCTAGTTTTGTGCAACAGCATTTTCTGCCTGCCAATTTAGAGCTGCCTCAGCTGAAGAGACTTATTTTTTGGTTCCATCTGGATTGGTTCCAACAGGGTTTTTGATTTTCCAAACATGTTTGACGTTGGCTTGTGGATGGTCAAAACTTTCAACAGGAGGAAAATTTTGTGAATAGGAGGGTGAAGCATGGTCAAACATATAACAAGGTAAGATCTCTTGTGTATGGGTTTGATTGGTAGGCTTGGGTTGACTTTTTGGTATTTGGGGGAGGACTTTTTTATAATATGGAATTAGTGGTGGTTTCTGGTTTTGTTGGTTTTGATCAGGATTTTCTCTGCATGGGGAAAGGGATGGAGTTTTTTGCTTTCTGGTTTTGGAATAGAGGACATAGTAATCAAACTTTCTACAGGGTTTTCCAAGGAGGTCAACTTCTGGATCTCCTGCCTCATATCTTTCTTTAAGAAGCTGCTGGGAAGACTTTTTCTTTCATCTTTTCTGCTTTTCTTCAACGACTTCTTCTTCTTGACAATCAGCACAGTCACAAACATCCCACCATAGATGGCTAGAGGATGATTTTCCTTCATTAGCAAGGTTTTCCATTTTCTCGAAATGCTTTGATTTGAAGGCCCTCAAGACCTTCATATGAGACTGGCTAGATCATAGCCATTTGAGTAGGAAAGACTGTTACTTCATCTTTTTCTGGTGTAGCTGCCAAAAACCTAACTTCAACTTCACCATTTTGTTTTTTGATGAAGAAAGGAGTGTTGGACTGGATTGGCTGGGTCGCCTGATGAAGATTCTCATATTTTGTAATCCATGATTTTGGAAAGAGTTTTGTCATCTGCTCTTTATTCAATTGTCTTGGAACAAATGTGCACATAGGCGTCATGCTTGGGTCGACTTGGATTAAAAGAGCATCATTAGACTGGGCTATCTCTGGTATAGCTATGTCGAAAGCATGATTTTGGAGTTTGTAGGCAAGCTGATAATGGAGTGTGGCTGCAAAAGTATCATGCACTTGTGAAGCTCCTGTGATCTGAACTTGGACTTTAAGAGCATCACAAAGGTGAGGGTCTTTAAGAGACATGTTAAAATTGGGGAAAAGGGTGACAAAGATTGTTCCCGCATTGAGAGTGGTTTGGACGGTTCCTATAACTGCATTATGGTATTCCAAAAATCTAGAATCAATAAGAGAAATTCTAGAAGCTATAGGGAGTCCTTTTTTGCCATGGAAGGTGAGTGCCAGTCTTATTGCACCGAAATGGAGGTGAGTGTATCCTTGTTTTTGCCATGGAATTACAAACTCTCGGGAAAGGGCAAGGGTGATAAAATTTTCTTTTTCACTAGCTGGAATGTTGAACTGGTCAAACTTAGAAGCTTGGACATATTCTTTTACACTAGAAGGATAAGAAGGACCTAAAAACTTTTTTATGGATTTTTTTAAGGTATTTTGAGGTTTATAAAAAACAGTGTAAGGATTTACAATAGGAAAATCAGTAATAGGAATTTTACTATCTTCAGGTACATGGGAGATTTTATACAAGTAGTCTAGTCTATTTGCAGTGGATTTACGAAGGGAAAGATCACACGTAGTTGTAATGGTATCTGTAACTACTGAGGATGAACTAGCCATGATAGTTTCTAAAAAGGAGAACTGTTTTCCTAAGGTCTGAAGGACTAAAATGCCATTTTTAGGCTCACATGTCCACAAGATGACTCAGGAAAAATAGGTTCTTTGAAACTTTGAGAACAACCCCTTAGTGTTTTACTTGATTATCAAATCTAGTATTCTGATGTGATAAATACAGAGGATCCACTTATTGTGGCAACTGTAAATCACAGATAATACTAATCAGGACAATAATCAAAGTATACTGATCAAAGGAGGGTGAAACTGGTTACGAGGCTTATGGTGGCTCTGATACCAATTATATTAGTAAAGGACAAACAAACTGACAATGAAAAAAGTTCTATTTTATACCTTAAAAATCTACTTTATTTATTTTTTTCATTTTATTTTACAACTTATTCTATATTACAGTTTTTATTTTTAGATACAACTTATTAAAATAATATAAATTATAATATTAAATAATGTAAAAAATTCAATTCTATCTATTCTATTCCCTCTCTCTTTTCTTTTTCTCTTCATTCTTCTCTATTTCTCCGATAAACCCAAATAACCCACCTTCCACCAAAACTCAGCCACAAATACCAATTCTTCACTACCAAAATTACCCAAAAAAAATTACCACAGCCAACGACCATCACCAGTCAATACCCATCTCAAAATAAAACCCATTAAAAAAAAAAAAAAATATATATATATATATATATATTTCGTACATGTCCATTTTCATAACATTTTATAGCAATATAATAGTAAATTAATACCACACGATGACACGATATGTGATACTCCACGTCTACACCAGTACATCTAGATCTAGTAGACTCTTTGTGGCTGTGTAAATCACGCCATTCAAAAACTAAATAAAATAATAGTTTTAGCTTCACCCTTGAAAGATTATTACCTAAAAACGTCCAGAATTTTACCAAACTTCTTAAAAAACAAAAAAAACAAAAGTAGAGATAAACATTGTTCTCACAGCACGCTTGAAACTGACGGCAGTTTGTACATTTTAAACTCATATTTTAAAATTTTAAATAATATTATATATTTTTTTATATATTTTTTCACACACATATATTTTAAAAAATTACAAAAATTTCAGCTCAAAATACTTTACTAAACACTCCTGAAAGTTTAAAGAAACTTAGCTTTGTTTAATGAGCAAGTTTTAACATACATTTTCACATTTTTAACAATTTTATATACATTATAACACACTTTTTTATCCACACATATATTAAAAATACTCAAACAACATTATTTAAACTCCTTTACCAAACGGGCTCTTGAAGACCGAAGTGAGCGCTGCAGTGAAAGAAAGAAGATAGAGAAAAATGAAAAAGAAAAAGCAAAGATTGGGCATGTAGATGAAGGTTGCCGTTGACCACCATTTTTGTCAATCTCGTTCTCTCTTCATTATTTTTTGGGGTTGTGTTTATTTATTTTTGAAATTGAAGCTTTAGATCTGTCAAAAATAGAAGCTACATGTGTTAGCACCCGCTTTCTAAAAGAATATTTCATTTTGCTTTCTCAAATTTTTTTTATTTATTATACTATATTATTTATAATACATTTAATATTTTAACTTTTATTTTACGGTATAACACATTAAAATCATATATTTACACAACAAAATAATATAACTCAATACCTAAACAATGGTCAATAAAATATTATTTTTAAAAAAATCCTATCATCTTATTTGTGGATGGTATTGTCGTACAATTGTAAAAAAATTTAGAACTACCGCTCAAATAATACTCTATTTTTATTGGTTGATGGTATAAATAATAAAATAGATTTTGGGCTCTTATAATCCCAATACTAATGCTAAAGGGTCTATGGAGTGGAAAAGCAAAAAACCGTTTTTTTTTTTTTCTAGAATTTGGTTTGTATGGACCGAGGGTTAAAAGGGTTAATGAGTTTTTAGTTTTTTTTTTTTGGTTGAGCTGAGCTCTGGGCTGTCTGGGTAGGACTAGCAATGGGGCTAAGAATTTGGAAGATAGGTACCCATCTATTAAAAATACATATCATACCTACTAAAAAAAATTTTGAGCCCCCTATTGGGTCCGTTCCTGACAAAAGGTGCTCCACCCTTTAGCTCAAGTTCATTCTAAGCAACATTATGTATAATTACACTTAGCAAATGGATTGGGTATGAGTTTGGATTTGACCTAATTAGGCGTGAGACATATTATACCAAACCTACTAAAAATACATATCATACCTACTAAAACAAAATACATATCATATCATATCTATTAAAAATACATATCATACCTACTAAAAAAAAATTTTGAGCCCCCTACTGGGTCCGTTCTTGACTAAAGGTGCTCCACCCTTTAGCTCAAGTTCATTCTAGGCAACATTATGTATAATTATACTTAGCAAATTGATTGGGTATGAGTTTGGATTTGACCTAATTGGGTGTGAGACATATCATACCATACCTACTAAAAATACATATCATACCTACTAAAAAAAAATACACATCATATCGTATCTATTATAAATACATATCATACCTACTAAAAAAAAATTTTGGGCCCCCTACTAGGTCCGTTCCTTACTAAAGGTGCTCCACCCTTTAGCTCAAGTTCATTCTAGGCAACATTATGTATAATTACACTTAGCAAATGGATTGGGTATGAGTTTGGATTTGACCTAATTGGGTGTGGAACAAAACAAATCGGGGAATAATTTAGAAATATATAGGATTAAAACAAGTTGTTATTTTTATGAATGTTATTCGGTCTTTTGATGGATCGGGTCAATTCGGTATCATCCTATTTTTTCACATACAAAAATAAATTAAAAAAAAATATTTAATGTACTTAGTATTTTTTTAATATTTCTATATAAATAAAACAAAAATAAAAAAAATATTCAAATATGGAAGTTGAATTATACATAATATATATATATATATATATATATATATATATATATATAACCGAAACCTGAAACTCCCACAATTTTCCATTTCAACACAATATTTAAAAAAAATAATAATAATAATAACACTTTTCTAATGCCTCTTCTCTGCTTATGACTTTCAATTATTTTGAAAAAAACACACAAGTTGAAACTTGGTGTACTATCAACGTATCTGATGCGTTAAATTTGTCACAAACGTTTAAATTTATCATCAGTTTTATATTATATATAGTTTTTGTGATCTTACATTGAGTTTACTTGAGTTGCTAATCTTTGTTCGCGTATGAATAAGTCTTGAGTTTAACTGATCTAATATGTTTTTCATCTTTGAAATTTCTGAATATATCAGGAAACCATAAGAGAATTTGACAAAAGTGGGAATCCACGTAAGGAAGATGAAGACAACGCACGTGGTTTCTTCGGAAGTGAATGATAAGGTATCAAGGTTGGGTGTGCATGTGGTGGGTTCTGAAATATTTGGCTCTTAGAGCTCTGATTATTTGTGTTTGTGCATGAGTTCCTCTTATATGGTTTGATCATCATCTATCCACTTTGTTCTCTCTTCGAATCCTCATGTGTGGCTGTCTCTGTGTTGATATGCACTAGCAAAAACTTTGGCAGCTAGGGACAAACAATATTTTGTACATAGTCCACAGTTGAATGCAGTTCAGCTGTTTGATAAAATTCTTCTTTCAAAATATGCACAATACACTTCTAATATGAGTGTGTATATTGTGTTTGTTTCTATGCTTTTAAACATGTATCCTTGTTTGTAGTGTGAAACCAAGTTGAAATTTTCACCATTTCAATCAATCTTTTTGTATATAATAAACACACAAAATGACTATATTGGTTGTGGGATTTGATTATATTGGTTGAAACTTGGCTATATGATGTTTCCAAATGACTTTACTATTTAAATTTTATATTTTAATTATCCTTAATTTATTGTTAAGTTGGTGCTAAATGCTGTTCAAAATCATATTTTGAGAGGAACTTTTTTGTTTTTTTTTTTGGATTATTCGAATCTTCTATTAAATTTGATTGAAATAGTAAGCTTAATTATAATTTAATCTTCATTATGATTTCAAATTTAATTTTTCTTGCTACCAGTTTGATAGTTATCATCATTGAAAGTGTCAAAGTTTATAGTTTTAGTAGTTTGTTATTGTGATTATCATGTTTAGTTTTTGCGGAAATATAATAATAATGACTATGAAATGCTAATTTCGTTTATTATTTTAATTTATGAAGAGATCTAAGAATATATTCCGCTCTCAAAATGGTTTTTTACCCCAATTGTTTTAGGGGCTAGCTTTATATACTTGAGAGACTCTTTGAAGTTTGAAGTTTCTGAGTATGCTCTTAGTTTTCAATATTAATATCTGGTGTCTATGTCAAATTTATGTTTCATCCCCCCCTTTCTCTCTTTTTGTATCATTGCATTATTATTTTATTATTTTTTTTAATAATGACTTCTGTGTGGTCAGTCAAAAAAAGTGGGAATGTAATTTATATATATATAATTATAGGTTATTTTTGGTAGTGTAATTGGGATTCGGCCATCTTTATATAGCTGTTGATCATTGATGGAATGCAACACCTACTCTTCTAAGTTTATGAAAATTATTCTGAAGGAAAAATGTCAACAAAAACTTATTTCTTTTAGTAGGTTAATTACTTACTTTCAACAAAAATAATTGTCAACAACTTACTTTAAATTATCCCGTGCATCGTACGGGTTAGCGATTAGTAAATTCTTAAGCTTATAATCCAGTAACAAATTCTAATACTCCACTACTTCAACAATTCCATAACATAAAAAAATAAATAAAGCGTATACATTGTATACATGAAATATGAAATTAAATTAAATCACCTGTGCATTTAGATTAGTTTTTTGTCCGAGAGCTTGTCTGATGAAGTCGGATAAAATTATATATAGCTGCATTCTATAAAAATTGAAAATTTACAAAGCTTTTTATAGGCAAATTAGATTTTGATATGTTTTGTTGAGTTGGAATTCTCCCAAACAACATTCTATATTATAACTCTTATTTAAAAACAATTCTTCTTGACATAAAAAATTACTGATAAAGGTCTAATTTCTTATTAATTTGTGACATTTTCATCCAACTTTCAATTATATTTTTTATATTAGTAGTTATAAATTCATCAAGAGATTTTATTTGATATCAAATTAGACTCTCTCTCTTTCTCTCATCCACATAGATATTTTTTAGTAGATGTGTGTAATTAAAAATTATTTACAAATAAATTAAATACTATCTATAATATAAAATTATAATGTGACAAAAAAAATAAAGAGAGAGAGACCCAAAGTTTTTTTTAGATAGTTACAATATGCTGCTAACTCCTTAACTCGAACCCTTTTTCCCTCTAGACTTTCAAACACTTTATATATGAAGATATGCCAATTAAGCTATAAGGGTCAAACCAAAGCTAATTGCATATAAAAATCAAATATCATGGTTTAGGCATACAATTTAATAAACACAAATAAAATGTTTTTTTTTAAAAATAAAAAAGGAGGTTTATTTTATCTTGGGTATGGCTATGCATGGTTAATTAAAGTTGTAATTTAATTCAATTTTGATTTTAGTGTTGAGATTGTTTGGTGTGTGGCCGTGCGGGATATTAGTTTACTGTGCATGATATTGGTGTATAAAAATTAAAGTATCAATTTGTTAGTATAAATTAATCATAAGTGATGATTTAGAGCATTCACATAAAAAAAGATAAATTTTTTTAGTATTTAGCATTTCAAAAACCCACTTTATCCATTTTACCACCTTACTTTATAGAACACCCAACATCAATAGTTTTATTTTAGCATTCAACATATTAATATCTTCTAAACAACAAAATAAAATAATATAAGAGTTGCTATAGTGAGAGCGAAAGTAAGAGTTTGAGAGAGATAGAGAGAGGGGGGGGGGGGGGAATTAAATTAAAAAAAATATAAGTATTGCTACCTACTTTGAACTCTCATTTAGATATAGGACTTTTGATGTAGTACAGTTTTTATGGTTTAAGTAGCTAAAATAGATTTTGAGTGCTTTTGACAACTCTATTGTGAATGCTCTTATTAGCTTCTACAACAATTTTTTTTTTGGGGTGAATTAGTGTAGGGTTTTAAGCTTTTAATTGAGTTTAGTTTTTATTGGTCTAATATTTTGAAGGCATTTTTAGAGGTGGGAAAAATAATGCACCACTCAGTTTAATTGTATTGACCTTTAATGGGACCCTGCAATAAAACTGAATTTACAGCGTCTCCCTTGAAGATTTTTTTTTAGCTTCACCCATGATAGGTGACCTGTCCCTAGAATTTTCAAAGAAAAATATAGTACGCTCTCTCAATAATTGGGTGAAGCTTGGATTTCATTCATTCCCGACTATCCCTCTTGAACGTTTTTTATAGCTTCACCTAACCTCCAGACATGCATGCAGCTTGCACGGGTCTACCTTCATTTCCAAGGGATCTTAAGATTTGTTCAAATTTTTAGGTTTGCTAGACTTCCAGCAAGATCCACCAACAGCGGCAGCGCTACATGTATGAGTAGGGACCAATGTTTCCCCCAAAAAATTTAAATTTTTTTTAATACTATATATAAATATTTAATGTAGGGACTGGATTTAACTCCTGAGTCCAAACGACTGGAGGACCCAGACCCAAATAACCCAACACAATGAATTTGTTAAAAAGTGGGCTCTAAGATTGGGCTTTTACGGGTGAGATAACGTTTATTATGGGCCAAAAATAGTAAGGAGACAAGGAAAAACAGAAGACAACCACGGTGTTGTAAAGGATAATTCTCCTCGGTCAAGTCCGAGGAGATTGTTCTTGAATATATCACTATGAGATTGTTTACAGTCTCAGTTTTTTGCGCTATAGTGTTTTTATTTGCTATTTTTCCGATCCCCTCTCTCCGGGAAACCTTCTATCTTATATAGACCATTTTAGATGATCTTGGTCTTCTATTTGTTGATCACGCAAGCCACCACTCAAGTACTAGTCCCATCAGACATCTTTTCTGAACCCCTGTGAGATGCGGCAACCAAGACAGCACTGTTCATGAGTATTCTCTACATAAATGCGGTCAGGAGGTTTGGTGGGATACATTAAATGTGGTGACAGCTACTAGGCTACTAGCTCTTCAATCACGTCAGTGCTAGTCTCCTTCCCAAAGCTCTTTATGTACAGTAAGGTCTCCTTTGATGACGTATTGATGACGTGATTATAGAATCCGAGGACGTAGACTCCTCGGCACAATAACTGCCCTACTCGGCCATGCTATGACACGTGGCGTAATTACCTTACTCTGAATTCTAATACCCCACATTTAATATTTTAATTATTAGCCTACGAAAATGGGTATTTGAGCTAGTCTAATGATTTTCTTAAAAAAATTGTCCAATTGGTCTAGTGTTATAGAGATTTTTTTTTCTCACATTTATTTTTTATTGTAAAATGTGTTCTTGTGTCTGTTAAAGTTTTGAATCATTCATGTTTTTGAATACTTTATTAGCTCAATTGAAAAATTTTTACTCACTTTGGTTGATAATTTTGTAACTTATATTAAAAATGAAAACTTTAAGGATTTACTATGGAGGATACTAAGTTACATGTGTGTATAGATATCTGTGCTTGTGTGTGTTTATGGAAGTTTGTATAAATTAATAAATTAGTATCATAAGTTGGTCCTCCCAAATAAAAATTTCTAGCTACACTCCAGCCCACCAATAAAAGAAAAATAGTTGATTCTGCTTCAGAAAGAGCTACGATGTTTCATTACTTGCATTTTTCATACAACAATACAAAATCATTTTTCATTTTGTTCAGTTGGATATTACATTTCCTTTTCTTAGCAAGCAAATGTGAAGTAACTTAAAGATAACTCTTGAATTCTTTAAGGTTTTATATTTGTATAGGTTTGTTGGCAAACATGTGAACATAAACTATTCTAGATATAGCTCAGAGTCTATATTTATAATTAGACAATATTTTAGGTGCTGCTAGTTAGTATGCGAGAACAGGAAAGCTACTGATTCAAGAACATAAATTTCATCAGTTTCGACCAATCGGAACTTATTTCGATTGATCTGTTAGGACATATGTGGAACTTATTAAAGCTCAACTGTTGGATATATGCAAATGGGTCCAACTTCTTTGATGAGATTCAGTTCCTACCTAAAATTGAGATCAAATTTAAACACATTTTATTTTAAATTTCCTTTCCATCATGCTGGTTAGAGAGCTTAAAGGTCATAGTGCAAGAAGCAAATTAACTCATAATTTGGACACAGTTAGTTTTTTTTTGGGAATTGAACAGCAACGGTGTTAGCTGTTAAGTGTTGTTTGTGCTTAGGAAGAAAATGTGATATTTTTTAAAATTCTTGGTAATGCCTGTCATTAGCCTAAACCCCAAGGATTTTTTTTTTTTTTTTTTTTTTGTGTTTTACCCATTTATTTACCAGTGAATCATCATCCCAATTCAAATCACAAACTATTTCTTTTATAAAATTATATCAATATATTCCCTTTGTTGCTTGATTTGAAAAAAGAAAAATTTGAAACAATATAAAATTAATCCTTAGAATCATTCTCTCAATATAAACATTCTCAATTCACAACCAGACTGTACCAAGAAGCAATCTCATGCAATTTACAATCTTCCAAAAATTTCATGAAAATAAAAAATCCATTCAAAGGAATCATTCACACTATTCGAAATTATCACCCCAAACACATTAAGACACCACAAAACCTAATAGCAACCCAAATTAAGCCACCATAACCTACCCCTACCCCAACACCATATCTACAAACTAACTACTTATTTGACTAACCCATGTTCCTGGTGGCCAAAAACCACACCCAAACAATTGTTGGGAAATAGTCTCAAATTACAATTGTGACTTGGAAGGTTAATTGGGTTCCTTGTTGAAAAATGACAAATTAATTTGGTTATTTTTTTGGTTCCTCATTGTGGAAGAAAATGCTATTTTTTGGAGTGGATGGACCACACCCATCAACCCTGAAAATCACCTTCTGGTCACCTTCTGGTTACAATCTGTCACCACAAAACCTCCTCCATTTGTCACATGTGGCCTCCTCCTAACTACAAGGACAACCTGTGAAGAGGAACAGTAAGTCTTGTTTATGACTAGAATCATATTAGCCCTTGCACCTATCTTTCTCTATACTTCTTTAGAGCTCCGTATTGCTCTCATGCAACAATACTCGTATATATAATGTTGGGACTTGGGAGGAGAAGAAAGATGCTTGCTTTTTTTCTTTATTAAATTCAAAAGAGGTTCGGCAAGACTTGACAATGTGATTCATTGGAGTCTAGAAAGTGAAGAGAATATGTGGAATGCATGGACCTTGCTTGTTGAAGAGGAGAATTGATATCTCATTAGCTAGCCAATTAGATGGAAGACTCCCCGCGATTGTTTTTAATAGTTTCCTATCAAGGGTGCATGAGGATAAATATTAAAGTTTGGTAAATTATAATTTATTTATTTTATTTTAATTGGTTGATGGGTATGGTTTGAACTACATATATAAGACGTCACAAACAATGCTATTATCACTAGACCATTACTTAAACTTCCATGATATATTATAATTGGTGAATAATAAAAATAGTATTAGTATTGGGTACATATATAATAGAAGAGTAATTTATATCAATCACATGAATCTGTTTGGTATTGATTTTTTCATTGGACTTTTTAGTTAATTTGATTGTGCAGTTTTTTTAAAGTTTATTTGCTAGACCATGCTTTAACTAACTTTATTTAAATAAACAAATAATCTTTTTAAAAAATGCATCCAAATACACTATCACATTGATTAAAGAAAAAAAAAAAGCTACTATCCTAATAAATTTCAATGATTGAGATGAAAGTCATTGGTTGATTGAAAGCAAAATGAAGTTTCCTTAAAACAAAACAATATACATTCAAAAGAGGCTTTGTGAGGTTTTTGAAATTTGCGGCTTAGTGAGTAGGAAGAGAATCATTTGAAAGATAAAAGTCTTACTTTGACAGAGGACATTTGAACACGATTTCCTTTCCTAATCCTAGGGTATCTTGTTAGGGTGGATTTCGGAGTAACGTTTGGCTCACCCTAAAATGCATGCATATGATCTAGTTTAAAATTTATCATGGAAGATGTATATCGTGACACATGGCAAAAAAAATGTATCGCTGAATACTAAGGTTTTTTTTTAAAAATTTTTTATTTTATTTTATTTTACTAATGCTTTCTCTCTCTCTTTGGGTGTGTGAGTCCGGAAATAGAATGAAGGTAAAATGGATGTGTAAAATGTTTTATGGGTCAGCTAGGGTATTTTATGGTCAACTGAAAATTATTTTCAATTTGACCGTATTTTCATGTGCACCCAAACATGCATCATGGTGTAAAATAATTTCCTAATTCTATTTACACCCAAATCAAACGCAGCCTAAACCACAATTTTGCCATCTGAAAAATAGGGGCTACAAAACTAAGAGTGTGTGTGTGAAGGGGGAGGGGATAGGGAGTAGAGGGAAGAGGGCAAAAGTTGGTGAAAGTTTAATTAATTTTATTTGGATGTGTTTAAAGGGGGAAGAACTTGAAGAGATTTGGAGGGGTATAATACTTCTCCAAACCCTCAATTTTTATTTTTTATTTTTAATAATTCAATAGTTAGGGATATGAACCCTAAATATTACCATTGAAAACATCAAGATTCAACCAAATTAGGAAAATTTGGCTGGAGAAGAGTAGGATTCGAGTTATATATATTTAAAAAAAATTAAATTCTCAAATTTAACCTTATATGTCAATTTGTATAAGTTTCTTTAAAATTTGCAAATAAGGTTTTATAATTGCCAGTTTAGATGACCATGTCTTAACCTAGAGAACAAGACTTTCTTTCTCGCTTTTAGTCTGGTAGCAATCTGTTCTTCTAGATATTAATAATGTTGTTACGATTGATTTACTAGCCTTGGGACGATATTCATGATGATCTTTTTCTCAAAAAAAAAAAAAAAAAACAAAAAAAGAGAGAAAGTTGACCATTCCCTTCTCCCCTACCTCCCATACTTCAATTTTAATACATCCAAAAAAAAAAAAAAAGGGAGGGATATTTATTCCCTTTCCTCCTACTCAATTTTAAAATATCCAAAGAAGAGAAATAGACATTCATCTCCCCTCTCCTCTCCTTCTCTTTACCCTTTACTTCCCCTCTCTCTTGAAACTTACAAACACATAATATATTTATGCTAGGTGAAAAAAAATTATTTGGGGGTAAAAAACGCACATTCGGGCTAATTCCAAGCACCACCAAGATTTTTCAAAAAATCCAATTTGTTTTTTAAGCACGAACAACACTTAACACTTTTTGAATGTTTCCATGCTTCTCCAAGTCCTCTATTTTCTCCCTCATCTTTAGTTATTATCCATCCACCATATGCTACCCGGAAAGTCCCTTGTGCATATAGTTGCAACAATCTAGTCATTGTTAGACTTGGGGGTATCCAAGCAGCCTCATTGATTAATCCTAATAATTTTATGGTGGATTTGGAGAGAGATTTGAGAGCTGAATACCACGAAATTGCCAAGTTGGAGGAGTTTTGGGCCACGAAATCCCGGATAACTTGGCTGGTGGAAGAGGATAGGAATACTAGTTTTTATCACACCTCAGCATTGGTTCGTAGAAGGAGAAACCGTATTTCGTGCATGAAAGATAGTGTTGGTAATTGGATTCATGGGGAAAGAGAAATAGCTGACTATATTAGAAAAGGGTACTCGGATTTTTTTACTTCTAGCCATTGCTATGCTTTCAGGTCTGCTTGGAATCCACCCTTTTAGAACAATTGTCTTAATGAGGTTGAGGTAGAGAACCTTGTCCGATCAGTATCCAACGATGATATTATTGTTGGTTTGTGGTCTCTCAAGGCTTTCAAAGCTTCTGGCCTTGATGGCCTTTGTGCCGGGTTTTTTCATCTCTTTTGGTTATTGGTGGGTGACATTATGCGAGAGGAAGTGAAGGGTATATTTTCCTCGGGGAGGATCCCAGATTACCTCAATCAGACTATCATCACTCTTATTCCTAAATGTCAAAACCTCGAAACCTTCAACTATTACCATCCTATCAGCTTATGTAACACAGTTTATAAGATAGTCACTAAGATCATTGTGACTAGACTAAGGCCCTTGCTTCCTGGACTTGTTTCTCCGCTTCAAATAGCTTTTGAGCCAGGTCAAAAACGGGTTGAAAATGCCATTATTGTGTAGGAGATTATCCACTCTCTGTCTAGGAAGAGGAGTAGAAGTGGAAGCATGGCAATCAAAATTGACTTGGAAAAAGCCTATGACCATCTTGAATGGAGCTTCATCAGAGACACTCTCATTCTTTTCAAGATCCCCAACCATCTGATCACATTAATTATGAGTTGTGTCTCTTCTTCGTCTATTTCCATTTTGTTTAATGGAGGTGCCTTAGAGCCTTTCCTTCCATCGAGGGATATTAGACAAGGTCATCCCCTCTCTCCTTATCTTTTCATATTGTGTATGGAAGTTTTGGGAGCTTTCATTGCTGATAAGTGTAATTCCAGGCATTGGAATCCCATCAAGGCTTCTCAAAGCGGTCCGGCCTTCTCACATTTATTTTTCGCTGATGATTTAGTTCTCTTCGCATTCGCTGATCGGAATAATTGTGTGGTGATTAGGAAGGTGTTGGATTCCTTTTATAGTATTTCAGGCCAAAAGGTGAGTCATGAGAAATCCTGAGTCTTCTTCTCCCTTAATGTGTCTTCTGAAGTTAGGTTTGAGTTGTGTGACATTTTGGGCTTCCGCTCTACTCCTTCATTAGGGAAATACCTGAGGTTTCTTATTAAACACTCGGTTGTTCCCCAAGACTTTGAGTTTATTATTAAGAGGGTGCAAAGTAGACTAGCTGGGTGGAAAGCTAGTTTGTTCTCCTTTGCTAGTAGGCTTGTTTTAACCCAAGCTGTGACCACCACAATCCCCAACTATGCCATGCAATGCGTTGCTCTTCCCGCAAAGATTCTGAATAGCATTGATAGACTAAGTCGTAATTTTCTTTGGGGTACGTCAGAGAGCAAGAAGAGGCTTCATTTGGTGAGTTGGAAGAAAATTGCAAAGCCTAAGAAAGATGGGGATTTGGGTATCCATGCTGCCAAAGCTAAGAATGTTTCCAATCTAGCCAAGTTATATTGGAGACTTCATGCTGAGCCTTCCTCTCTTTGGGCTAGAGCACTCTCCCAAAAGTATTGCTCCTCGAGGAGGTCGTCTAATGCTCGATCATTCAAGTCTTGTTCAACTACTTGGTCAGCTATCCGAAAGGGTGAATCAGTCTTCAAAAAAAGAGCGAAATGGGTAGTTGGCAAGGACAGCAAGCTATCTCTTTGGTTTGATAAATGGTTAGATAGAGGTCCACTTTGGAGTTTAATTGCAGGACCCCTTAACAGAGGGGAAGAGCAGGTTGCCTTAAATGATGTGACTGGATTCTTGGGATGGACTTGGAGTGGATACTCGTTCTCCTTCCCTGACAGACTAATCTCAGAAATTAAGGCTGCCCCCATTTCCTTTTATGCACGTAATGCGGATCGCATCACTTGGTCTTCTTCTCCGAGTGGGAATTTTGAACTGATAAAAGCTTATAAACTTGAAAGTTTGGAAGAGGAAGGACACTACACAAGCTGCTTTGATGGGGATTGGATTTGGAAGGCCTCCACTATCCCGAAAATAAAGTGTTTTGTGTGGCAGTGCTTACACAAGAGCATTCCAGTCAACACTATTCTTGCAGCAAGGGGTATGGAAGTTTCACTAGTGTGCTAGTTGTGTAGGGAAGGTTCGGAGTCCATTTTACATGTCCTTAGAGACTGCCATGTTGCTCACAATCTTTGGAACTCTTTATCTGAGTCCAATTTCTTTGGTTTAAACACTTCTGAATGGCTTAGATAGAATTGCTACAACTCTAAAACTTCCCCTAATTCAAATATCAGACGGAGAATCATCTTTTCTTTTAGCATATGGACATTATGGCTGAATAGGAATGGTGTGGTGTTTAGACATGAGAATGGGCAGCGAAATCTGAAGTCTGATGTCCTCACAAAAGCAATGAAATTTGCTTATATTGGTCTCAATGCAAAATAGACCTCCACCCGAAGGCAGATTGCAGTCAGGTGGCGATTCCCTCATTCTACCTGGTTCAAGCTTAACTCGGATGGCTCTTCGCTTGGTAATCCGAGGAAGGTGGGTGGTGGAGGACTAATCCAAAATGACAAGGGAGAGTGGCTGAAAGGTTATGCTAGGAATTTGGGTTTTCCGACTAGCGTGGCTACGGAACTTTGGGCTTTACACGACGGACTCAGATTATGCATAGCTCTCAAGCTTCCTATTGTGATCATTGAATTGGATGCCAAGCTTATTGTTGTTCTTTTGCAGAAACCAGATGGCCATTGGAACTGCATTGATGCTTTAGTAAGTAATTGTAAAACCGAGTTAGGAAATATTCCTAGAGTCCAAATTAATCATTGTTATCGCGAGGTGAATAAATGCGCTGATGTGCTCGCTAGAAGGGGAGCTATGCTCTCCCAAGACTTTGTAATTTTCTTAGACCCCTTGGCGGAATTTTCCTTGCTTTTGAGTCTTGATTCTGCCGGGGTGGCCTATGACCATGTTGTTCCTATTTAGTGTTTAATGAAATTTCCCTTTCTACCAAAAAAAGAGAGAGATGCCTCTTGAAACCATTGAATAAGAAAATTTTTTGAAAGCGACCGGGGGATGGGAGTGGAACTGAATTTTCTTTATTTTCTGTCTTTGGAAATCTAAGTGATTGACCCATTATACCTTTAATTAGAATATGTTTGCATTGTAACCTATTATACTTAATAATAAGATTCTTTGTTTCAAGATAGTGGAGTATGAAAAGTTAGGCTTGGTGCAAAAGCAAGTGTCTTCCATCTAAATTAGCATGTCGCGAAGTCCAAAAATTAATCTTTTCAAAGGAAGTGGGGGAGTGTAAGATTGTCTACCAACACTCTTCTAAATCTTGAAAAAAAATGTAAAGTTTATGCCTTTTTTAGTGGAATACATTGGAAAAAGTTTTAATGTAAAAGGAATCTCCATTGGTTTTTTTTTTTTTTTTCCTTTTTACTTTGTTGAACAATCTCAATTGAATTATTATAGTAGTTTACCTAATGTCTTTATTTAAAAGTAATCAATTGGGCTATCACTCATTAATAATTTTTCCAAATACACAAACAAATTGTAAGGACTCAAAAAATGGCTCAAACCCACTTGGAGTTGTGGTGCTCAGTACTTCAAGCCAACACAATTAATTTATAAGAGAGTGGGCTTTTCAAGTCAAGTGTAATGCTAAGTAAGAACCAAGCTTGAAATTAAAAGGATAATGACTCTTAATATGAATAAATGAAGCATAAATTTAGTATAAACTCTTCCTCAGGCTCGTCCGAGGATGGATTTTTCATAAATAGACAATGCTAATCTCTCTGCAATTTAATACTTATTTCTCTCTTTAGAAGTTTCTACTTGCCAACCGCATTTTTAGAAGGGTTCTTTTCCTTATATAGTCTTTTCGAATGCATCTCAACCCTCCTCCTATACATCTCAGGGGAATAATATGGATGCTTGTCCCATCAGGACCCTTTTGGAGGTGGTAGAGAGTGTTGTGAGCTATGGGATCACTGTTTAGGTGTCTTTTTCTCATAAATGTAGCCAACTCAATTGGTGCAAAACATTGAAAGTGGAGGTGATGGTTACCTACAGATATTTCCTCTCTTCTCTATGTGCACGTCTCTGATGTCTTCCATGGTGTCCTACTTTTGGGTGCAGGTGGACAACTGGGGCATCCCGAGGTGCAGTCATTCCTTGGACTCCTCTGACAATAAGTCTGTCCGTTTCCCATCCTTGGAATTTTTTTCGCATGTTTAGCTTGAACTAGTGTTGTCTTCACCTCTGCCTTCCTCAAACTCCGTCTACGTGTCAGGCCTTGATTGGTGCATGAATGGGCCTTTGTCCATCCTTGGACTGGACCTATGGGCTTTATGTTGTATTCGAATTCCCCCCTTCCCACACAAATCATTCCAAAACTTTAAAATATTTTTTTCTTTCCATAAGTGAAGGGGGATTTGAAGTCAAGTTCTCTTTGTTTAGAAAATTGAACAATACCACTAAAGTACAATACTCTTGATAATTACTACAAAGTAGGAAATAAAATAATATATTACTTGGAAAAAAAACAACAACAACAACATCAACAATAAAGTCAAGTCTTAAAACTTTAGGGTAGGTAAAAAGCATGAGTACATGATAGCATCAGTTTTATATGGAGAATTACTTCTATTCTCTCATATTTTGATGTGAAAAAAAACATTAATTATTTCGTCTGCTATTTTAATTAGCACCTCGTAGATTCACCATATATATAGTCGAGAGTAGCAATGACACCAAAAACAAAAGCTTGATCAATGCCTGGTTTCACCACCACATGGTATAGATCCTTGCTTTCCATCAATTCCTATACCTCCTTCTTCACTCCAACCTGCACTTCATAAACAACAAATCCTTATGAAAAAACCTCAGACAACATTGGTATTAATTTAAGTATCGCAGTGTACAAGTTTATAGCTAGAATAGATTTAATTACCTGCACCACAATGTCACCTTTGGTGTCGATGATGCTACAATCTCTATCTGGGAAATAGCTTTTGATTGTAAAGTCCCAATCTTTGTTGCTTACCCTAGGTTCCGTGGAGATTTTCATTGCATTGTTCCTTACCAAACAAGACTTGGGTTCTTTTAAGCTGAAAACTAACTTTTGAGACCCTTCATAATCAAAAGTGTAACCTTTCCATTTCTTGTAAATGCTTAGAGCCTCAGCCATTGCACCCTTCTATTTTTTTTATTAAAGAAAAGAATAAAGAAAAAAAAAAAAAGGGGAAAGCTGCCAAAAGTCAAACAACAAGAATGAATTCATCTTTTTGGTTATGCATGTACGTGTATTTATTTAAATAAACGTGTATGTATTTCTTAATATATTGTGTATATGCCTTAATGCTTGCTCAAGAAGTCATCAGAAAAGGAAGACTTGTAATATGATTATTTTTTTTCAAGAATTTTACTTTTAAGAAACCAAAATAGATTTTTAAAAAATCCCAAACATTTTAAGGCAATGCTATAGTAAGCACACTTATATTTCTAAGTCCATGTTTGGATTGAAAATCCCACTAGCATTTCCTGTTTTAGGGAATCATGTTCTCTTATTGGAGACTAATTAGACTAATATTACTCAACATTGGTTTTCCCCAATTCTTTCTGGTAGTTTTGAGAGAATACAATCTTCTCCATTTCAAACATATTTATTTCATATTTCAAATCAAATATTACATATTCAAAACTGTATTGTACCGTGTTATTTAAAATTTTTAGAATAACTTATTTTATTTCACTTGAAATTAGTAGACCAACGGTGTTTAGTAGCTTAGCTACATATAAATTTGAACAAATTTGAAAAAAAATGTTCAGAATGAAAGCATCACTATCACTTTGAGTCCTTGAGGCCTATCCAAATTACCTTGTCAAATTAATGCATGCATGTGTGTGTGTATAACTTGTTTGTGGTGTACAGATTTAATTAGTACCTTTGGGCAGATCAGCAGCAAAGCATCTCCACCACCATCACCATCTCCATCTCTCTGAATCAGCTCATCTTTTTTGCCAAGAATACCACACCCATCAACCCTGAAAATCACCTTCTGGTTACAATCTGCCACCACAAAACCTCCTCCATTTGTCACATGTGGCCTCCTCCTAACTACAAGGACAACCAGTGAAGAGGAACAGTAAGTCTTATTTATGATTGAAATCATATTAGCACTTGCACCCCATCTTTCTCTATACTTCTTTCAAGCTCCGACTGTTATAATAATGTTGGGATTTGGGAGGTGAAGAAAGAAGCTTGCTTTGTTTCTTTATTAAATTCAAAAGGTTCGGCAAGACTTGACAATGCGATTCATTGGAGTCTAGAAAGTGAAGAGAATATGTGGAATACATGGACACTGCTTGTTGAAGAGGAGAATTGATATCTCACTAGCTAGCCAACTAGATGGGAGAGTCCCCGCCATTGTTTTTAATAGTTTCCTATTAAGGGGGCATAAGGATTAATATTAAAGTTTGATATATTATAATTTACTAGCTGTGAACGCGTGTGATAATTATTTTTATGGTAGTTTTATTAATTTTTTTTTTACAATTTAAACTAATATAATAAAGAGTAATGTATTTCATAGTCTTTTTTTTTATTATTATTATAGGAACACTTATAAATGTAATAGAGGAACAATCATTTCTCAAATTATAAATATAAATTTTTTCGCGCCAAACTGAAAACAATACAATTTTCTCAGAAATTCAAAAGGCAAGTTTACAAAAATATTCATTTTTTAATAAAAGTTATTTATAACATTTTGTGAATCATTAAAAAGAACATAAAATTTGGAAATTATTCTTTTAGTTTTAAAGAAACTTTTTCAAACTTTATTTTTTCTGCCTACAATCCAAAATACCAAAAAATGTAACTAAAAAAAAAAAAAAAAACTTAACAATGATTAATTGGATTAATTAGGAAAACAATTTGTTGTTGATAATCTATTAAGGTTTTTTTTTTTGTAGAAATTGTAATTTCGTCCACCCAAAACTTATTATCAGATAAACAATTATTAGCAAAATTTAAGAATTAAAATTTCTATATATGCATTGTTATAAAATAATAATAATAATTAAAATAAAATTACAAAAGCTAAAATTTGTCACCCATCCAATTATTTTTGTTTGGCTACCTTTTGCTTTTCTCTAAATAAATGGTATTAAAGAGTACTTCTAATACAACTATTAATAGTACTTTGTCCACCACTAAGGATTAAAAAATAAACGAAAATTAGTAAAGTCTCATAGTTTAACATCTAAATTGAGCACTATAAAAATCATGCTATGTAATAGAATAAATACCAAATTACGATAAATACCAAATTATGCTATGTAATATAATTATATTATATTTTTATATACTATATTTAATTCTTTATAATGCAATAGGATAACAGTTAACAATCAAAGAGAACCAAAAAAAAAAAAATTAAAAAACTAAACTCAATTGCATTAACCCAAAGTAAAGTTTTAAAGAATATAAAAAATATCAACCTAAAGTAGAGATGTAAGAAAAATAAAAATAAAATCCAAAAAAATGAGAGCGAGAGAGAGAGAGAGAGAGAGAGAACCTTTTTATTGTGAGGGAAAACTATGCATAAAATGGAAGAGATAGTGACAAATTTATAGTAGAGGTTGTGAATAAGAAAAGACAAAAATAGAGGAAGATGAAAAGAAATAGGATTGAATGATATTAATGTAGAGGGTAGTGGGGAGATGAAAAGGTAAGGGAAGAAAAAAGGTGGGAGAAGTAGTGGGGAGATGGAAATGTTGGAGAAGTAATGGAGAGATGAAAAGGTAAGGAAGGAAAAAAGGTTGAAAAAGTGTAAATATTAAAAAAAAAATTGTTAAAAACAATTTGAAAGAAAAAATATAATTACGTGGACGCTGATGTGATTCAACTGGAGTGTAGCAGCAATAAATGCTACGCTTCAGTTTTTAGATATATATATATATATAGATTTATTTGTTTTTAATTGGTCGATAGGTCTAGTTTGAACTTTGAACTACATATATAAAATATCACAAACAATATCATTATCACTTGGCCATTACTTAAAACTTCGATGACATATTAGAACTAGTGAATAATAAAAGTAGTATTAGTATTGGTTACATATATAATATAAAAGTGATTTTACATCAATCACATGAGTCTGTTTGGTATTGATTTTTTCATTGGACTTTTTAGTAAATTCGATTTTGCAGTCTTTTTTTAAAGTTTATTTGCTAGACTAACTTTATTTAAATAAACAAATAAACCTAAAAAAATGCATCCAAATACACTATCACATTGATTAAAGAAAAAAAAAAGCTACTATCCTAATAAATTCCAATGATTGAGATGAAAGTCATTGGTTGATTGAAAAATGAAGTTTCCTTATAACTAAACAATATTCATTCAAAAGAGGGTTTATGAGCTTTTTGAAATTTGTAGATTTGTGAGTAGGAAGAGAGTCATTTGAAAGATAAAAGTCTTACTTTGACAGAGGACATTTGAGCAAGATTTCCTTTCCTAGGGTATCTTGTTAGGGTGGATTTCGGAGTAAAGTTTGGCTCACCTAAAATGCATGCATATGATCTAGTTTCAAATTTATCATGGAAGATGTATATCGTGACACGTGGCAAAAAACATTATATTGCTTTTTTTTTTTTTTTCAATTTCACCTCAAGATTCTTAAGATAGCTTCTTTATATATAAAATAATTCTTTAATTTTTTTTTCTAGATTGAAATGCAAAGAATCTATATTATGGTCAAAAGTAAATGGACTAATTACATTTCCCACCACCTTCCCCATCCCCATAAATAAAATCATCATTCAAATTTCTTTTGTTTTGATTGAAATGTAAAGAATCTATTTTATGTTCAAAATTATATGGATTAATATCATCCCCCCCCCCCCCCTTCAATCTCCATTGAAGAACAAAATCACTTTTTTTTAATTGTTAATAAGCAAATTTCCTTCTATCACTAATATATTTCGTTACATTCAAATGAAAACACTTTTTAGGGGGGGGGTAATTTGTTCATTTTTCGTGGTCCATTAAGCCATTTATAAACATTAAACCACAATTTTTTCCATCCAAATCAAATAGGGGTAAAAAAAACTTAGAGTGTGTGTGGAGGGAGAGGAGACATGGTCATAGGGGGTAGAGAGAAGAGGGTGGAAGTTGGTGAAATTTTAATTAATCTTATTTGGATGTTTTAAAAAGGAAAGAGCTTGAAGGAATTTGGACTCTGGAGGGGTATAATACTTCTCCAAACCTTCAATTTTTATTTTTTATTTTTAATAATTTGATAGTTATAATAGGAGAAGGGATATGAACTTTGAATATTACCATTGAAAACATCAAGATTCAACCAAATTAGGGAAACTTGGCTAGAGAAATGTGGGGTTCGAGTTATATATATTTTAAAAAAATTAAATTCTCAAATTTAATCTTATATGTCAATTTGTATTATTTTCTTTAAAATTCACAAATAAGGGTTTATAGTTGTCAATTTAGATGACCAATGTTTAGCCTAGAAAGCTAGGCTTTCTTTCTTGCTTTTAGTCATGTAGGAGTTTGTTCCTCCAGTAATTAATAATGTTGTTATGGTTGATTTACCAGCCTTGGAATGATATTCATGATGATCTTTTTCTGCAAGAAAAGAAAAAGAAAAAAGAAAGAAAGAAGAGATGACCACTTCCTTCCCCTCTACTCCCCATACTTTAAATTTAAAACATTCAAAAAAAAAAAAAGGGAGGGATATTTATTCCCTTTCCTCCTACTTACTCTCAAAACATCCAAAGAAGAGGAATGGACATTCATCTCCCCTCTCCTCTCCTTCCCCCTACCTTCTACTCCCCCTCTAGCTTGAAACTTACAAACACACTATATATTTATGTTGGGTGAAAAAAAAAATTTATTTAGGGCAAAAAAAGCGCTCATTCGGGCTAATTCCAAGCACCAACAAGATTTTTTCAAAATATCCAATTTGATTTTTAAGCACGAACAACACTTAACACTTGTTGAAAGTTTCCATGCCCCTCCAAGTCCTTTGTTTCCTCCTTCATCTTTAGTTATTATCAATCCACCATATGCTACCCAGAAAGCCCCTTATGCATATAATTGCAACAATCTAGTCATTATTGGATTTGTGCAATCAAGACCAACTGTTGGATATATGCAAATGGGTCCAACTTCTTTGATGAGATTCAATTCTTACCCACAATTAAGATCAAATTTAAACACATTTGATTTCAAATTTCCTATCCATCATGTTGGTTAGAGAGCTTAAAGGACATGGTGCAAGAAGCAAATTAACTCATAACCTAGCCACAATTAGTTTTTTGGGAATTGAGCACAAATGGTGCTAAGTGTTAAGTGTTGTTTGTGCTTAGGAACAAAATGTGATATTTTTTAAAAGTCTTAGTAATGCCTATCATTAGCCTAAACCCCAAGGATTGTTTTTGTGTTTTACCCATTTATTTACCAATGAATCATCATCCCAATTCAAATCACAAACTATTTCTTTTAAAAGAAAAAAAAAATGCAATATCAATATATTCCCTTTGTTGCTTGATTTGAAAAGAGAGAATAATTTGAAATAATATAAAATTAGTCCTTAGAACCATTCTCTCAATTCCCCCCATTCCTTGAAGGTGAAGTTAAATAATGAAGTTCTAAACATTCTCAATTCACAACCCGGCTATACCAAGAAGCAATCCCATGCAATTTACAATCTTCCAAAAATTTCATGAAAATAAAAAATCCATTCAAAGGAATTATTCACACTATTTGAAATTATCACCCAAACACATTAAGACACCACAAAACCTAATAGTAACCCAAATTAAGCCACCATAAACTACCCCACCCCACACCATATTTATAAATCAACTACTTATTCGACAATCCCAAGTCCATGGTGGCCACAACCCACACCCAAACAGTTGTTGGGATATAGTCTCAAATTCCAATTGTGACTTGGAAAGTTAATTGGGTTTCCTTGTTGAAAAATGAAATTTTAATTTGGTTATTTTTTGGTTTCCTTATTGTGAAAGAAAATGCTATTTTTTGAAGTGGATGGAAAACCTAATCCTTGTTAAAGAATTAATGTATTTCATATTCATTAAGGAATAGGAATTGAGTTTTTTAAATAGACATTACTACAAAAATTTTAATGGCTTGGCTCAGGGGCTCTCCTTAGAAGGAGAGGGAAAGAATTATAGAATTGGGCATGAAATCAAGAGAGAGAAAAAAGAATTATTTCTTGGGAGGTAACACAAGGAGAGAGATGACAAGGTTTGTGTTTTGTTAATAAACTACGTTTTTATTTTTATTTTTATTTTTATTTTTTTGTAAAACACACAAATCAAGGAGAATTTGTGAGGCTTATTTGTGATTTTGCAAAGTGAAGAAAGAAGAAGAAACTACAATGAGCATAATGAGTGTGTGCAAGAGTAAAGGAGTAAGGAGATTTTCTTTAGCCGTGAGATATACACAAAAGAAGATATTATTGTATTTGGTGTGGATCTCAAGTTAGGCATAAACTTGAAAGAATATATTTTAATTGATTTTATAATAGTAAATTATTCGAAGTTTGTCTCATGAATTTTCATTTCAAGGAGAAAAGGTTTTCACATATATTTTTGTGTTCTTACTAGAGATTGATATTTTGGCTTGGTAATTATAGTGATAATTAATATTTTTGGGGGATTGATTAAAATTGTTGGTTGTTTTTCTTAATTCACACAAGGCTAGATTGAGACCCAATAAGTGGTATCATAGCTCCAGGTAGTGTGCAACAAGGTGGTGAGGTGTTCAGGTTCCTTTTGTAGGTGGTGTGCAGTAAGGTGGCGAAGTGTTCAGGGTCTCCCATTCACAGTTGGAGTTGGGACATAGCAAACCTAAAAGGTCCACACAAACAATCCTAGAAAAAGGCCAATCAAAGAAGTATTATTAATGGGTGCTAATTCATGGTGTAGCACGAGGTGTTCCCATGCACAAGGAAGTGCGGGCTGGGTTTGCATTAATGAGTGTGCGGGGTTGACACGTGATTCCCATAGATAGCATATGAGAGGCTACATATAGATGATGTGCTGGTGAAGGAAAGAAAGCCTATAGGTAAAGAGGAACAAGTAGGACTTGTTCATTGGCCCAAGTAGAGGTTTGGAAGCCCACAGAGAGGCAAAGACTCACATATGAATGAGAGATGGTTGGATATCGAGTCCAAATCTTCTGTCCCACTTTTCCTGCTTCACTCTATACTCTATCAATAAAAACTTGCCACGTGTTTACCTAATAAATTAAATACTATAATTATTGACTTATTAATGCTACCGTTATTAATTAATAGTAGTATTTAATTAATTAGGTGAACACGTGGCAAGTTTTTATTGGTGGAGTATAGAGTGGAGCAGGAAAAGTGGGACAGAAGATTTGGACTCGATATACATGTATGAGCGAAATTCCACATTACATAATAATAAGAAAATGAATCATTCATATATCATAATTTGGCTCAAACTAAGAGGTTTAAAATTTTAGGTCAAGTGATATCCTATATTGTATTCACAACAACAAATACATATACAGTATACTGCATAAATTAGCGAGGAAATGGTGCCTAGGTTCTTTTTCGAGTGTTTTGGTACCTAGCCATTGACAACTCATTTGGCACGAGAAACATATTCCTGAGCATTAAAAGATGAGAGAGTTGTAGTTTGTTTAACTTGGACTTAATTAATTAAACTTGGAAGGATCAGATGCGAATCAAATTTTTAGCAGCTACTCTCAGAATATATGATACTGTTTCTAAGATACAAAGAACCCAGAAGGACCTAGTCCTATCCTGTTGACTAATGAAGATATTTCATTTTAAACTTCCAGAATGTTTTAGGAGCCGCCCATCTTGGTAAATTGCATCGAGTGGGAAGCCCATTAGCCCAAATGTACCAATAGGCCCAAGCCAGCATCTTGTGAATTGTCATTCAAAAGAAGCACAACACCAAATTTGCAGGCGTCTAATGCACAAGTACAAAGTGCAGTAACTGGGGGGCGCAATGCATGCGCCATAAATTATATTAAGATGATCCTTTCATTTACAATATGTAGAAATATCACACCTGCAATTCTGCTAGTAGAATCTTGCAATACATTATGGACCGTCCAATATCACACCTGCAATTCTATATATGCCTCACTGCTTGAGTCTGACTCTCAAAGTGACGTACCACATCTCCAAAGTAAGTTGCCTCAATGGATGTGGGCTTCAAATGTGGCAATCTATTCAAACCAGGGCATGAAGACTGGTTCAGAGAGTCCGAAGTCCTAGTGGGGTTGGAAAGATGAGGACATGGAGACTGGAAGTGCTTACTGCACATTTTCAAAAATTTTAGCGCTGCTGGAGTTGCCGTTGATACTCCCAAAACGGTTGACAATACCAATAGTTGAGGAGGAGCGCCGGTCAAAAGGGTATGCTATTGCAAGTGCTTCATTAGCACCCGTTCTTCTGGCACTTTTGTGTGGAGCACCCAGGATGATGTGAATTCTTTGAGTGGACAAAGAAGATGGGTACCTATGAAGGCCAAGAAGGTTGCAGATGAAGTGAAGACTGATTAATCTAGGTGAAAGAAAGCTCAGGTGAATGCTTCTAGTCCTAAGTTAACTCCAAATCCTCTTCCTCCAAGTAATAGATTTGCTGTTTTTAATTCTGCCAAACTAAAAAGTAGCAAGGCTGGCAATAGGAGGAGTCGTAACTTCCCCACCAAAAAGAGCTTCTCCACCCTTACTGTTTAAGAAGTAATCTAAGAAAATTGGCTGTGATACTGGTGAGCCATCAGTTAAGAGGGCTTTGTCTCCTTCCTTTCTCATCAATTGCTCATGAAGTGGTTAATTTGGAATGTCAGAGGTTTGAATTGCCCCTTGAACCAGAAGTCGAAAAGAAAGCGAGGGAAATGGATCTTAACCTAGTGTGCTTGGTTGAAACATGAGT
Source organism: Castanea sativa (assembly GCF_040712315.1). Taxonomy (NCBI): domain Eukaryota; kingdom Viridiplantae; phylum Streptophyta; class Magnoliopsida; order Fagales; family Fagaceae; genus Castanea; species Castanea sativa. The sequence continues at coordinate 1,625,715 of NC_134019.1, read as the reverse complement.
ACGGGATGAGAAAACTAGAGATTATGAATTCCATTTTACCTGGATGGATATTATGTTATTGTCTCTCAACATGGCCTAGGTAAAATCTAGGTAGAGGACATTTTTTCTGTTCAAATTTGTCAAGTAATTTGTCAAGCTATTCACTGCAAAATATTTTTCAAGGATAAAACTGCTACTCTTCCTTTATTTATGGGGCTACTGAGGGTGTTGAGAGATAAATTATGTGGGATAAGTTGGATCAGTTTTGCAGTCAAGTGAAGGGCTGCAAAATGGATGGTGTATATATGTGCGTGTATATATATATATATTTTATTTCTCTTTGCTCTTGAAATTTGTGAAACTCAAGTTTTTACAATATCGATGCGTCATTTTTTATTTCTTTTATTGTTTTGAACACTGAAAACTTCATATGGCATTTGTTGTTTTAGGCTTTGGCTTCCTGCTCATACACTTTGGATGTTCTCTCTCCAAAATGGACACTTGAATATAGATTTGTTTATTAGTGTATAATACAGTCTGTGGAGAAACTGAGTTAGCTGTTTCAATTTTTTTGCATTACCTGGAGTGCTGTCTGTAATCTGTTTGGTCATATAGGCTTTAAATTCTACACAACTTGTTGCAGCAAAAAATAATTATTGGCATCTGTCTGGCTGCAACTACATGATATCCATGCTTAATGTTGAAGACTTTGTTTTAGACTATATCAAGTGGTCTTTAGATAGGCCATTAATAATCATTAAGCTTCATTGATAGTATGCTTAAGTGACATCAAATAATGTTATGACTTAATGTAGTAGCAATTAAACAATCTTGCTTGGTCCTATTCAGTTGTGTTTTATTTTATGATACATTGGTAACTAATAGAAACCATCCATTAACAAGAAGCAATTAAACAATCTTGTATTGTACAGTCGCCGGTTATAGAATGACTTGAGAGTGTTCTTGATATGCAGCCCCCCCCCCCCCCCCCACCCACCCTCTTGTTCTCTCTTTGTCGATTGAGCATGTCAGAATTTGGAAGTCAATTTATTCTAATTTGTTGATTGTTAATGGCAGACATCTGATTTAACTAGATTGATACAATCAAACTTCTGGAATGATGGCACATATGTCGAAGGCAATGTTAGAATTTGAACAAGGGCCAACTATTTAAACCCTCCAGTTTTGGTATATTTTATTTTCTTTTTATTAGTTTTCTCTCATAGATGAAGACACAGCTTGCAGACACATTCATACCAATTCAATGGGCTCTGAAGCTGGATTAGTGCACCATATTTGAGTGTTTTTATGCGATTTTCTTGGAAGAAGTTTCATTTTGCTCGACACTCGGTATTTGCACATGGGGTGATTTTATCTTTGCTATAGACATTTTGTTGCATATCAACAATGAATTTGCATTGAATGTCCATGTGGAAAGTTTAATCATGGGTTAGATCATGGTTGTTTGAAAATCAAATGTTCAGTTTTTGGATCCCTGCGAAAATTACTTGATTGTACTTTGCTCGCCTTTAAATGATAGTCAAAATCCGACCATTTATTCCTGAAAGTATGGTATAGTTGCACAGAATCACAAAAGTCTCACTTATAGCTTCTCCCCCTTTTCTGTACAACAATGTTGTTTCATTTTTACCTATGTTAAAACTTAAAAAGTATAATAAAACTGCCCAGGTTAGTTGTTGGTACTTGGTATACTGGTAATATTGAAAATTAGTAAGTGCGTGTGTATCTTTTAGCCAAGTATGATTCTGAACATGATAAAATGACAGCGTCATGCATACACGAAGCTTCTTCTTTTATCTTTTCTGCTTAACAGTTAACACATACGTCCAACCCAACCAACCAAAACCCAACTCTTTATATAGCTGTGCGTGTGTGTGTGTGCGTTGGATAGCAAAATAACGAAGATGAAGCACATAACCATATACTGGGGGAAGAAGGTGACCCTCTTGGTGCACTGGTGGAAGACCAGGACATGAGTGAGTTACATCCTCACCTTACTAGTTTGCTTTCTCTTCTCTGCCATCTACCAGTACGTGGAGGACCGCCACCTCCACTTCAAACCCTCCGCATCCAATCCCCCTCCCATTGCCACCCCACTTCTCTCCAAACTTGGTCGTGCTCAACGAGTCAGTCCAGCCCGGCTAGTTGCCTCCCTATTTTTTGGAGTCAACTTGGCTCTTGGCTACCTCCTCATGCTGGCCATCATGTCATGTAATTGGGGGGGCGGGGCGGGTGTTTCTTGGCCATTGTGTTGGGGCTGTCGTTTGGGTATTACTTGTTTAAAACCTATGAAGCATGGGTGCGTCGGATTTAGGTGCAGGTGTGGGACTTGGCAATTTTTGAAAAAATAGAGTGTGTGCGGCGATTAAAAAATTATTTAAAAAATTTTTATTTATATTTTCTATATATTTTTACTATTAAAATATTTTTAAAAAACACATTACTATGGTCTTGGTTCACAAAACAAAGAAAGAAGAAGGCAAGAAACACAAAACAAAAAAGAAAACACAAAAGATTCGATTTCGGCTGTTCTGGTATGATTCAAGGCTGATTTCGGCCTTTTTCGGCCGTTTCAATCAGTTTCGGCCGTCGACCGATAAGATCTGATTCTACCAACACGACCTGATTCTGGCCGAATTGGCTCAAATCAGCCCTAATTAGTGCGAATTGGAGCCAAGTCGGCGCAAAAAAAAAAAAAAAAAAAAAAATCAAATGTGGCACCAACGCGCAGGCAGCGGTGTCGGTGGCCGCACCCCACTTCGGGTTGCGTCAGACTCCAGTGCTTCCTAGTTTAGGACTAGAGATGACTGATGTCCTATGTCCTGAACCCTTGTGCTATGCTTGAGATTTTAATTTCATTTTCTTTGTCATGTTTGTAATGTATTACTATTCCATGATGTGTTTTCTTGTTAAATAAAGCGATTCGATTTCTGGATCTAAACTATATAGAACGAGGGTCAAATGTAGCGAAATCAACACATTACTGGCATTATTATTCTCCAAGAATCCTCATTTTTTCTTTTGGCTTTTTGCTTTTGGACAATGCCAAATTGCTTCTGATTGAAGGAAAAAGTTTCACAAAGGCCACAACAATTTACACTGCTTGAATTAGCTTATGCTTAAGTTCAAAATGGATGGACTTACAAAAGTTGGTCTTTGGATACAGCCCTCAATAGAAGTTCAAAAATGAATGATAGCAGCTATATAAGAACAAAAAGTCTTACATAGTTGAAACGTCAAAGTTAAAAATGTTTATGTTGATGGATCGGCAACTGGATAGATCATTATGAAAAAATAAATAAATTTGAATTAGCTTTTCAAAGAAAATGGAATATAATCCACTTTTTTTTTTTTTATGAGAGAATATAATCCGCTTAAGCCCAAGTCTATATTTTTATGACCATAATATATGCATCTTTATTACTGGTTCTAAAAATCAAAATTTGTCTCTACCATAGTCGGTTTTAAATTTTTAATTCTAATCAATTATAATCTTTCCACTCTCTTCTAGAATGGATAGAATTTCAACCTAGGTTGTTGAATCCATGATAATTATTCTTTATTATCAGGTAAAAACACTCTATTGTTTTTTAATATAGGGAAATGTTAACGAATATCCTAATAGCATTGGTTTAGAAATTACTTTTAGAAACATTTTACAGGAAAATAATAAAGTAATTAATTTATATGGTAGCTTTTTATATTTTCCATGAAAGTGTTGTTAAAATTTTCCTAATATAGTTTATTAACAATTGCCCTAAAGGCACCAATTAACACGACCCTTTAATGTAAACAAAAATTCAAATACAAGTTCCTTATTTGATGATAAAAAAACTTGTCAGTTGAGCTAATTGAAACAGCGTTATATAAGAATCTTTAGTGCATTCTTTTTCTTCATGTTCTTTAATTTTATGCTTATCCACTTTCAAAGCATCAAAAAAAGAAAAAAGAAAAAAAAAAAAAAAAAGGAATCGACAAGAGAGACTTCTTCGGAAGCAAACCTAATTGTCAATAAACCAATATTTGTTTCGTTGAATTTCTTTCATGCATTGTGTACAACAGAAGCTTTAATTTTGATGAGCTTCACAAGTAGGATGCTAAGGATACAAGTCATTGCATATTATTTAGATGATCTATTGATTTTTTTTGTTCAATTACCAAAAACAAAAGATTTTCTTACCCCAAAAACAAAAGGATACTCCACCCTCAAACTCAAAGATGGCCATGCTAGAGCATGGAGACATCAACCTTATCTCCCTTGCTTGGTGGTTAAGTTGGCTCCTCGTGAATATGCTTAAATGATCCTTATTACTTTTGTTGTGGAAGTCATTTAGTTCAATTGGAAAAAAAAAAAATTTTTTTTTTTTTTTTTGTTGAATAAGGAATCTAGGATCAAATTCTGATCATACTATAAAGAATTTTATTGGTGACATGACTTTTTTTTTTTTTTTTGAGAAACAATTGATGACTTGACTTAATGGTAAAGAAGACATAATAAGTTCAAATACAATATCTCGTGTGTATATATATTGTTGCCAATTCAATTTTTGGACTCCTCTAACTTTAGAACTGATTCAGATCTTAGAAATCAACTACAATTAGACTACTAATGCTTTGCTATTTAATTATGGTAGTTTTAGATGTTAGCATTAACTAATAGTGCACGACTAATGCATGGTAATAGTATGATATTTGATAAGATGGTTTTATGAGATCTTCCTCTCATAGTATGTGAAACTCATATATATATATATATATATATATATATATATATATATATATATATATATATATATATATATATTGTAAGAGAGATGCCTCTTGAAGCCATTGAATAAGAAAAGTTTTTGGAAGGGGCCAGGGGATGGGAGTGGAACTGAATTTTCTTTATTTTCTGTCTTTGGAAATCCAAGTGACAGACCCATTACCTTCTAAAAAAAAAAGTGACAAACCCATTATACTTTTAATTAGAATATGTTTGCATTGTAACCTATTATGCTTAATAATTAGAATATTTTTGCATTGTGTCCACTATTCACTAAGATTCTTTGTTTCAAGATAGTGGAGTATGAAAAGTTAGGCTTGGTGCAAAAGTAAGCGTCTTCCATCTAAATCAGCATGTCGCGGGCACAAGTCCAAAAATTAATATTTTCAAAAAAATTGAGGGAGTGTAAGATTGTCTACCAACACTCTTCTAAATCTTGAAAAAAAAATGTAAAGTTCATGCCTTTTTTAGTGGAATATGTTGGAAAAAATTTTAATGTAAAAGGAATCTCCATTGATTTTATTTTTCTTTTTACTTTGCTGAACAATCTCAATTGAATTATTATAGTAAATTACTTGATGTATTTATTTAAAAGTAATCAATTGGGCTATCACTCATTAATATTTTTTTTCAAATACACAAACAAATCATTCCAAAACTTAAATTTTTTTTTCTTTCAATAAGTGGAGGGGGATTTAAACTCAAGTTCTCTTTGTTTAGAAAATTGAACAATACCACTAAAGTACAAAACTCTTGATAATTAGTACAAATTAGGACACAAAATAATATATTACTTGGGAAAAAAATAAAACAACAACATCAACAATAAAGTCATACTCCTAAAACTTTAGGATAGGTAAAAAGTAGGATTACATGATAGCATCAGTTATATGTGGAGAATTACTTATGTTCTCTCATATTCTGATGTGACAAAAAACATTAATTATTCCGTCTGCTATATTAATTAGCACCTCGTAGATTCACCATATATATAGTCAAGAGTAGCAATGACACCAAAAACAAAAGCTTGATCAATGCCTGGTTTTACCACCACATGGTATAGATCCTTGCTTGCCATCAATTCCTGCACCTCCTTCTTCACTCCAACCTGCACTTCATAAACAACAAATCCTTATGAAAAAACCTTAGACAACATTGATATTAATTAATTTAAGCATCGTGGTGTACAATTTTATAGCCAGAATAGTATCAATTCCATTACCTGTGCCACAATGTCTCCTTTGGTGTCGATGATGCTACAATCTCTATTTGGGAAATAGCCTTTGATCGTAAAGTCCCAATCTTTGTTGCTTACCCTGGGCTCCGTGGAGATTTTCATTGCATTGTTCCTTACCAAACAGGAGTTGGGTTCTTTTAAGCTGAAAACTAACTTTTGAGACCCTTCATAATCAAAAGTGTAGCCTTTCCATTTCTTGTAAATGCTTAGAGCCTCAACCATTCCACCCTTCTATTTTTTTTTTATTAAAGAAAAGAATAAAGAAATTAAAAAAAGAAAAAGAGAAAGATGCCAAAAGTCAAACAAAAAGAATAAATTCATCTTTTTGGTTATTTAAACGTGTATATATTTCTTAATATATTGTGTATATGCCTTAATGCTTGCTCAAGAAGTCATTAGAAAAGGAAGGCTCGTAGTTTGCGTTTGGGAAGAGCTGAATTTTTCAGCTTATCTCCACTTTCAGTTTATTTTTACTACTATTTATGGGTTTCACTACACTTTTTGGTACCATTATTAAGTCTCACTATACTATACAACTAACTTTTATCATTATCTATAGTATTTTTAGCAAAAAGTTTTTAATTTCAACTAAATAGATTATTCTCAAATTGACAAATAATATGATTATTTTGTCAAGAATTTTAATTTTAAGAAACCAAAAAAGATTTTTTTTTTTAAATCCCAAACATTTTAAGGCAATGCTTCAATAAACGGGCTTATATATCTAAGTCCATGTTTGGAAGCATTTCTTGTTTTAGGTAATCATGTTCTCTTATTGGAGACTAATGTTTCTCAACAATGGTTTTCCCCAATTCTCCCTTCTAATCTATAGTTTTGAGAGAATAAAATCTTCTTCATTTCAAACATATTTATTTCATAATTCAAATAAAATATTATAGGTTTAAAACTGCATCATACCATGTTATTAAATTTTTAAAAATAACCTTTTTATTTCACTTGAAATAAATAGACCAACGGTATTTACTAGCAGTTACATATAAATTTGAAAAAAAAAATTATCAAAATCAAACCATCACCATCACTTTGAGTCTTTGAGGCCATCCAAATTACCACGCCAAATATCAAGGACGTTTAAATTAATGTATGTCTACATGTGTGTGTGTGTGTGTGTGTGTGTGTGTGTGTGTATAACTTGTTTGTGGTGTACAAATTTAATTAGGTACCTTTCGGCGGATCAGCAGCAAAGCATCTCCATCACCATCTCCATCTCTCAGAATCAGCTCATCTTTTATGCCAAGAATACCACACCCATCAACCTTGAAAATCACCTTCTGATTACAATCTGTCACCACAAAGCCTCCTCCATTTGTCACATGTGGCCTCCTCCTAACTACAAGGACAACCTGTGAAGAGGAACAGTAAGTCTTGTTTATGACTGGAATCATATTAGCCCTTGCACCCATCTTTCTCTATACTTCTTTCGAGCTCCGTATTGCTCTCATGCAACAATACTCTTATATATAATGTTGGGACTTGGAAGGAGAAGAAAGATGCTTGCTTTGTTTCTTTATTAAATTCAAAAGAGGTTTGGCAAGACTTGACAATGCGATCCATTGGAGTCTAGAAAGTGAAGAGAATATGTGGAATACATGGACATTGCTTGTTGAAGAGGAGAATTGATACCTCACTAGCGAACTAGATGGGAAAGTCCCCGCGATTGTTTTTATTAGTTTCCTATTAAGGGTGCATAGGGATAAATATTAAAGTTTGGTATATTATAATTTATTTATTTTATTTTAATTGGTAGATGGGTATGGTTTGAACTTTGAACTACATATATATAAGACATCACAAACAATGTTATTATCACTTAGCCATTACTTAAAACTTCGATGACATATTAAAATTGGTGAATAATAATAGTAGTATTAGTATCGGGTACATATATATTATAAAAGTGATTTTATATCAATCACATGAGTCTGTTTGATATTGATTTTTTCATTGGACTTTTTAGTTAATTTGATTGTGAGTTTTTTTTAATGTTTATTTGCTAGACTATGCTTTAACTAACTTTCTTTAAATAAACAATTAAACGTTTTTTAAAAAAAAATATCCAAATACACTATCACATTGATTAAAAAATGAAAAAGAAGTTACTATCCTAATAAATTCCAATGATTGAGATGCAAGTCATTGGTTGATTGAAAGCAAAATGAAGTTTCCTTATAACTAAACAATATACATTCAAAAGAGGCTTTGTGAGCTTTTTGAAATTTGCGGCTGAGTGAGTAGGAAGAGAATCATTTGAAAGATAAAAGTCTTACTTTGACAAAGGACATTTGAACATGATTTCCTTTCCTAATCCTAGGGTATCTTGTTAGGGTGGATTTTGGAGTAACGTTTGGCTCACCCTAAAATGCATGCATATGATCTAGTTTAAAATTTTATCATGGAAGATGTATATCTTGACATGTGTCAAAAAACAATATATCACTGAATACAAAGGGCTTTTTTTTTTTTTTTTTTTGGCTAAGCTAGTAGACAAGGATTAGGGTTATTATAAAAGAAAAGAAGACAACTTTTTCTCTTTGATGGGGTTTGAGAGAAACGATGGGCTAGAAATTCTTTTCCTTCCTTTTTAAGATTTAGATGAAGATTTTTCATCCTCACCTCAAGATTCTTAAGATAGCTTCTTTATAGATAAAAATCATTATTCAATTTTTTTTTTTTTTTTATTGAAAAACAAAGAATCTATATTATGGTCAAAATTTAATGGATTAACTGCATTTCCTACCCCCTCCCCTATCCCCATATAAAATCACCATTCAAATTTCTTTTTTCTTTTCTTTTTTTTTTCAAATTTCTTTTATGTCGATTGAAATGTAAAGAATCTATCTTATGGTCAAAATTATATGGATTAATATCACCCCCCTTCTAAGAACAAAATCACCTAATTTTATTGTTGTTAATATGCAAATTGCCTTCTATCACTAATATATTCCGTTACATTCAAATAAAAACACTTTTTTCGGGGGGAGGGATGGGGTAATTTGTTATTTTTCGTGGTACATTAAGGCTGTGTTTGGTGATAGGTAAAATGTCATCCTGAGTATAAAATATTTTAGTTGAATATTTTACGTAAAGGAAAAAGTTTTCTGATGTTTGACTTTGTGAAAATTACACCCGAAAATTATTTATTTTATTTGGTCTTGGATGTAAAAAATCTATTTTTGAAAAATGGAATCCCAAGCTAGTCACCAGCCACCACCACCACCAAGGACAAGCACAACCCACCACCACCCACACAAAATCCCGATTAGGAAGGGGGAAAAACCACCACCACCACCCACACCATGACGACAACAACAAAATTAGAGATCAAAGAAAACGAAAATCAAACCCAGAGGGCACTTGGGTGAAGGCACTAGATCGGTGACATGTAGTGTCTAATCCGGCCTTAGTTGGTCGGAGGGAAAGAGAGTGAAGATAGATCGGCGAGTGGCGGCGATGAGATCTGGGCTTGGGTTGGTCGGAGGTGCGTTTGAGAGAGACGGAGGAGAAGAGGTCGGAAATGGAAGAGAAGAGGAGATGAGGAAGAAGAGAGAAAAGAGAGGAAGCAAGGGAGAACTCACCGGCACTTGGATGGGGGTGGGGTGGCGTGATCTGGGTTTGGTGCTTTGGTCTGAAGCTTGAAGATGGGTCTCTTGGGTGTGTCTTTCTTCTAACGCTTTATCTCTCTCTTTGGGTGTGTTGAGTCCGAAAATAGAATGAAGGTAAAAGGGATGCGTAAAATGTTTTACGAGTCAGCTGGCGTATTTTACGGTCAACTGAAAATTATTTTCAGTTTGACTGTATTTTTAGGTGCACCCAAACATGCATCAGGTGTAAAATAATTTCCTAATTCTATTTACACCCAAATCGAACGTAGCCTTAACCACAACTTTGCCATCCGAATCAAATAGGGGTAAAAAACCTAAGAGTGTGTGTGTGGGGAGGGGGAGGAGACAAGGAGTAGAGGGAAGAGAGCGAAAGTTAGTGAAAGTTTAATTAATTTTAGGTGAAAATGCACTTTTAGTTCTTATATTTTAGTTTTTTTTTTTGTCATTTTGGTCCTTACATTTTTATTTTACTACTTTTAGTCCTTAAACCAATTAACGTGTAACATTTAAGTTTTTATCGTCGCTCAACTAACAAAAAAGGCTGACGTGACTGACGGCACATTAAAATAATAATTAAAAAATCTATTTTGGCATTAAAAAATGCCACGTCAACATTTAAATTAATTTTTATTAAATTAAAAAAATTAAAAACAAAAAATTACATGAATTGAGATCTAAGAACATAAGAACTTGTTTTTCAATGTCCTTCTTAAATCAAGAAATAAACCTAACAACAACATCAAACCCAGAATCAAAGAACATGAACATCAAACCTACAGGAAAAACCTAAAAGGTGGCAAAGTGTTCAGGGTCTCCCATTCATAGTTGGAGTTGGACATAGCAAACCTAAAAGGTCTACACAAACGATCCTAGAAATAGGCCAATCAAAGGAGTATTGTTAATGGGTGCTAATTCATGGTGTAGCACGAGGTGTTCCCATGCACAAGGAAGTGCGGGCTAGGTTCTCATTAATGAGTGTGCGTTGTCACGTGATTCTCATAAATAGCATAAAGAGGCCTATATATAGATAGTGTGCTAGTGAAGGAAAGAAAGTGCTAGTGAAGGAAAGAAAGTCTATAGGTAAAGAGAAACAAGTAGGACTTGTTCGTTGGCCTAAGTAGAGGCTTAGAAGCCCACAGAGAGGCAAAGACTCACATATGAAGAAAAGATAGTTGGATATACACGTGTGAGTGAAATCTTACGTTACATAATAATAAGAAAATGAATTGTTCATAAATCATATATCATAATTTGGTTCAAACTAAGAGGTTTAAAATTTTAGGTTAAGTGATATCCTATATTGTAATCACAACAACAAATACATATAGAGTATACTGCATAAATTAGCGAGGAAATGGTGCCTAGGTTCTTTTTCGGGTGTTTTGGTACCCAGCCATTGACAACTCATTTGCCATGAGAAACATATTCCAGAGCTTTAAAAGATGAGAGAGTTGTAGTTTGTTTAACTTGGACTTAATTAATTAAACTTGGAAGGATCAGATGCGAATCAAATTTTTTGCAACTCTCAGAATATATGATACTGGTTCCCAGACACAAAGAACCCAGAAGGACCAAGTCCTATCCTGTTGAATAATGAAGACATTTCATTTTAAACTTCCACAGTGTTTTAGGAGCCGCCCATCTTCGTAAATTGCATCGAGTGGGAAGCCCATTAGCCCAAACGTACCAATAGGCCCAAGCCAGCATCTTGTGAATTGTCATTCTAAAGAAGCACAACACCAAATTTGCAGGCGTTTAGTGCACAAGTACAACGTGCAGTAACTGTGGGGCGCAATGCATTTGCCATAAATTATATCAAGGAAGCTGATCCTTTCATTTTCAAATAGACTGTCCATTTACAATATGTAGAAATATAACTCCTGCAATTTTGCTAGTAGACTCTAGCAATACATTTTGGTATAAATGGTCATGATTCATAATCAAACTTGCCGGGGAAAAAAATTTAATTGGTATAAATGGTGTCAGAAACTAACAATTTGCTTTTCGGTCCTTGTAATTAAACAATAGTTCATTTTATAAAGCACATCATATGTTAGATTACAAAAATTTAATTCAAAACAACACCAATAAGTCACTTTTGTGTAGTGCTCATCGTAAAATAAACTTGAAATTACGACAATAAATATAATTCACTTATATAGGAGTAACAATATTTGACAAGACCTTTGATAAGACATTTTTTATCTGTTCATGTTTGGTGTAATTGGGTTTGTGACAAAATAGGTTGACACGATTTGACAATTAAAAAACAAGTCAATTTTGTAATGATTTGCTTGACTTGCAATCAACTGAAATAGCCCAAATTAGATTATGTATTTTTAAATTTGGGTGAAACTTCATTGCATTTTAGATTTTAAGATATTAGTATATTTTTAAACAATAGTTTTTAGTTTTTTTTTTAAATATATGTGGGTGAAAAAGTGTATAAAAATTTTTATAATATTATTTAAAAACTAAAAATATATGTTTAAGATGACCAAACAAATCCTTAATTTTCTAAAATATAACAATGACAACACAAATTTTTTTTTTTTTTTTAAAGAGGAAGAAGAAAAAGAATAAGAAGAGAGAGAGAGAGTAACCATAAAAGGGCAAACACATCATCATGGTTTTTCAGGATGGTTACTGTAACTGGATATGTAGTATTTGAAGGTGGGTCCCACTAACTAAAGTAAGGTCACTGTAGGGTGGGTGATACATACTCTCTCAAGATCCTAGAGATCGTGAGAATGATAGTTGGCTGGCTGTTTCTAGTTCTAATGTTCTACTCTGGTTTTGGTTTTCAACTTCACACCCGGCCCACTTTAAACATTGTAGTGCCTTGAAATGCTAACCTGCTCCAACACGTCACCACTCTTTTTGCCGTGGTACTTTGGGAAAGAGCGGGAAAAAAGATAAAGAGAAAAATTTTACTGAAAATGACAAGTCTGATTCAATGGGAGGACTCATGGGTTTGAGTGATACACGCTATTCAATTGCGCGTGGAATTCAAACATCAGCACACACATGGGTTTGTACTTTGTCGTTGTATCTTCTGAGTTGGGTTGGGTTGTGTAACTGTGTTGTGTTGTTAAAAAATAAAATAAAATAAAAAAACAGGGTTGCCTTGCTTGGTGGAGACTTGTACGGAAAGCTTCAGATTTCAGAGTTATCAGTAATTCCCTTACAAACACAGCCTGCGTAGTAGTGCCTTTCCTGCCTTTGCCTGCCTAATTGTTGCTGTATGCTATTGCTTTGTTGTTAAGTTATGTATGTGCAAATTGGGTCACTGTTTTCATCCACCAACAGCAAAACTTCCTTGAACCGCAGTCATTCTTTTTTTTCTTTTTAGCTACACACCATAATTATGTCCACATTGGAATTGGATTTACTTCTTGACTTCTTGCTTCCTAGTTCCTATTAAGCAATGATTTGGAACAAAAATAAATGTGATTCAAATTTCAGACCTTTCCGTTGAAAAATTCTACCACTACAACCAATTTTACATTCATTTTCATAACTATTTGATACCACTAATTGTGAATTATAAAAGAAAAAAAAAAGTAGATTCATGTAAAAGCGACAAATATGTAGTCACAGTCTATTACATAAAACAGTTATGAGGGTAGAATTAGTTATGACTATAGAATAACATTTTTCTTTTCTTATTTTAATTTCATTTTCTTTGTACCAAAATTTGTAATAACTTTAGCATTTTTTAGTTGTAAAAAAAAATGAAAGATATATTTGAGTATAAAAAAAATGGTATTACTATCTTTTACACAAATGATAGGTCTCACTAATTAAATTTATGGTATGATCCACCATTAATGTAAGAAAGTATTGAGTAATTTTTCCAAATTCTTGTGTCTATATGTTTAATATCTAGAAATGAAATATTTGAATCTTAAATATTTTTGTTGGAAAAATTAGGAGGGGCAAGAAGTAAGCTGTTGCCTGCCATATATGCGGCTGATGTTACTGAAGCTATAGCTATTGAAGAAGGTGTTCTTCTACCTCGTGAAATGAATCTCACTCTGCTTATTATTAAGTCTGACTATCTTGTTGTAGTTCTAGCATTGAGGTCAGGCTCCGTTGGGGGAGACATGGATCCTATTATTCAAGATTCTCTCACCATGCTTGAATCCATTTGTAGCTAGAAAGTGAGGCATCTGAAATGGGACTACACTAGAGTGGCTCATGAGCTATCTCAAGCTGCTAGAAACATTGGGTCAACTCAGTCATGGTTTGGCTTTGATCTTCCACTAATTCAACATCTTCTTATTAGAGATCAATCAAAATGATAACCATTCTAATGGTTCTTATATCTTATTTCTCTATCTCTGTTGTACTTCAATTTCAGCTTTATTGAAATCATATCAGTTTCATTTATAAAAAATCAAGACGTGCCAATTAGTTGAGGTACAAGCCTTTCGACATTCTCCTATATATATGTTAAGAACAAGATTTTAACAAACCTCCACAAGGAAAAATTATTGAATGGCACTCACTCCTTTAACACGAATGGTTACTCCTATTATAAATTTAATTAATGATACATTCGTTATGTGAGTAATGGGGAGGAGCTTGAATGTGGTCAACGTGGAGGAACCTAGTTGTGGATAGTGGCTAAATTTCACCCACAAGGTTTTTGTCTTGTCTCCTGCACAGTTGGTCACCGGAGTGCTAGTGTGTATCACGACTAACTCACTGCATTGCCCAGGGTGGGTCACCAAAATTGTGATGCAGGTCGCGGTGGGATGTAGTGGTGGGTGGGGTCCACGAGGAGTGATTTTATGATCAACTTAGATATTTGCCGTTTGAACAACATTTTCAACTAGCTCAAAAATCTGAAAATGTAGAATTATTTTCTGAAAAATATTTTCAACCGAAACAAATGCAGCCTTGTTAACTTTTTTTTTTTCTTTTATGGTCAAATTTAATTTATGCTTTCTAAGTTTATCATCACATCTATTCTGTTCTACTTTTAAATTTTGTAATTAATACCTGTAAGGACACAATTCGAACCCGAACCCACAGTCAGAAAGGGATGGGCCTAAAAGGCTTTTTTATAATAAAATTTGTAGAGAGTAGGCTTGAAACCTAGGTTCTAATGATATTTAGATAACAAAAATGATTGGCTCTGATCACAATGGTAAATTGTAAGGAACTATTTACATGAGAATGAAAGAAATCCTCTCCTCGGATATAAACCGAGGATGACTTATATTACTTCTTCCCTAAGATAGATTACAATTATGAATAGTGAGGTCTACAGTGTTTTTTCTCATTTTTTCTCTCCCCCCCCCCCTTTGCTTAAGGTCCCTTCTTTCTTTTATACTCCCTACTTCCTTTCATCTTCATCCTCCATGTCAGGGTTAGATTGCTGGTTTAGATACTTATCCCATCCACCTCTCCTGAAGTCTTTGGAGATAGGAGCCTAGTTCCACACTAATGTTTAGGTCTCACTTCCCCGTTAATGCGGCCAGAATAGTAGTTGTAGAGCATTCAATGCGGGGGCAGTGGTAACAGCTTTATCTTAGATATTTCACCGCCTTTCTTCTTATCCTCCACATTTACCGTGTCTACCCTTACCTATAGGAATTTCTAGAACATAGCCTGTGGATGTTAACCAACCCTTCTCCTACCTCGACCAAGGTCATAATCTTCCTCGGACATACTTACTCAGACATTATCTTTTTTTTTTTATTTAGTATTGCCTTTGTGAGTTAACATTCATATACTCTCGGACCGTTCAGTGTCCTCGGACTGGGCCTTTAGCCCGAAGAATACTCTTGGGCCACCCCACACATATTTCTAGGTCCAACGACCCTACAATACCTTTAAATGTTACAGTTATGTCAATGTATTATTTTTATAATAGTTTGTCACATTTTCACCATTAACTCGCCTAAAAATATTAGGATTCAGATCCTCTAGAGTTCCTAGGAACTCTACCAAGTAGAGTTCATTAAATCCTAACCACTCTTTAATGATTTAATGGTTTAGATTCTGCCATGTCAGCATTTCATTAATAATATTCTTAAAATAATAAAATAATGTTGTAAACAAAATAATTAAGATGATTATTAATGAAATGCTGACATGGCAGAATCTAGACCATTAAATCATTAAAGAGTGGTTAGGATTTAATGAACTCTACTTGGTAGAGTACCCTAAGAACTCTAGAGGATCTGAATCCAAAATATCATTGTTCTTTTCATCTAAATCAACACTTTTTTATGGATTAACAAAAAAAAAATATTTATATAAAAAAGACATGTTCATATTACTGAAATACTCAATGATGTAAATTGCAAGTTTACATCTTCAAGTATTACAGGAAATTTGTGCTTAGAATATTATGCCCATCTACCGTCGATGAAAAAGAGCAAAGCAAGAATTTGGGCAAAATTTTTTTGAATAACTATAAAAACCAAACTATATTATTAGTTAGCTAAAGTTTGAAACTAATTTGGTATATAACAAATCGAGTCCTTTGGACTCGATTTTCGAATGCTAAATCGACTGCTTTGAAGTCGATTTCAACATCGTTTGTAGCTAACGTGGAAAGGTGGTCCACGTAGACATAAAACTCGAGTCCATTGGACTCGAGTTCTATCAAATAGAAATCGAGTCCTCAGGACTCGATTTCATTTTGTTCATCATCTTCTCCCTTTGTTCTTTTTTCTTCTTCTTTTTCTCCATTTCAGGTCCCGTTCTCTTCTTCCCTTCTTTCTCCATTTCAAGTCTTGTTCACATCTTCTTCCCTTCTGCCAAGCCTCCAAAAGTCCCAAACCCATTTTTCTCAAAATCCCAAACCCATTTCTCAAAATCCAAACCCATTTCTCAAAATCCCAAACCCAAAACCCATGAACAAAACCAAATACAAAACCCAAAACAAATCAACGCGTTCTTCTCCTCCACTAGAGCGGCGGCGAGAAACCACGATTCGATTTCCATCGCCTGAAGTTTTCGCCACTTGGGTTTGGTCAGAATCGGCGTCTGGGTTGCTGGGTACGTGTTTTTCTCCTCCACTGGAGCAGCGGCGGCGAGAAACCACACGCCTGATCCGATTTCCATCGACTGATTCGGCGCCCGATCCGATTTGCATCGTTGCTTCTTTCTTCTTCATTGTTTATCTCTGGTTGTTGATCTCTGTGTTTTGCTTTGGCGTTTTGATCTCTGGGTTTTGCTTCGGTGTTTTGATCTCTGGGTTTCTTCTTTGGCGTTTTGATCTCTGGGTTTTCATCTCTAGTTCTTCAGCGTTTTCTTCTTCAGCGTTTTGATTTCTCAGTTTAGGTAGTACGAAATCGAGTCCGTAGGACTAGTTTTCTATTTCACAAAACTCGAGTCCACAGGACTCAATTTCTATGCTGACATGGACCAGGTGTCCACATCAACTACGAATGAGGTTGAAATCGAGTTCGGTGTACTCGATTTAGCATTCAAAAATCGAGTCCAAAGGACTCGATTTGTTATATACCAAATTTGTTTCAAACCTTGGCTAATTAATAATATAGTTTAGATTTTATAGTTATTTAAAAAAATTTGCCAAGAATTTGTACCCAACCTCAAGTCGAACGTAAAAATGCACTAAAAGGAATGTCCAAGCATGGTTTATTTTTCCACTATAATTAATTATATGTAATTTGAAGAATGAAGTGGCAGATAAAGCCCATTACATTTTGCTCCTAGAACCTTGTTATTTAATTGATAATTTTTGATATTACCAAAAGAAATTTCAACTACTCAAATTTTCCGTCATTGTAAATTTTAAATTATAAAAAAATAATTAATTTGTCACACAAAAGAAGGAAAATTACCTAAAAATGAGAGTCATTGGATGGGTGGTTTTGACTTAAAAGATGTGAGTCAGACACGTTTGGCTTAGGACTCAGCTTTCTACCCTAAAAAGTTTATTAGTGGTGCACTACTCTTAAAAATTGAGCTAAAAACAGAACTTGTAAGTGCAATGTCTAGCTTACAGTTTTGGTGACGTGAGGATTCATTTCGAACCCTTTTTTTTTTTTTTTTTTTTGTAGAAAGGAAGCTTTAAGCTGAGTTTGGATACAGCTTATATAGGCTGCGTCTGCGTTTTGCTTCTTTTTCTTTTTTTTTTTTTTTTTTTTTTTTTTTTTTAACCCAACCGCAAGGTTGGACTTTTCAGCCATGAACAGTGTACAAATGCACTGTTCATGAGTCCCACAAATTTTACTTTTTAGCAACTTTTTCATTAAAAATAGGTCACACGGTACTATTCACACATTTAAAAATTATTTCGCTACAGTGTTTTCAGTTTTCAGTTTTCAGTTTCAGCAAAATAAGTTCTATCCAAACGGACCCTTAATAAAAACTAAGAAGCAGAAACAAAACGTTCAGATTACATCCCAGTTACATCCAAACTAAGCAAAAACAGCACATCTGCTGGGGGTTCTAAAAAAATAACAAAATCTTGGGGTAGCAGAGCTCCCCTCCTAGGAAAAGTATCGGTACATTTGTTTGCTTTCCGGTAGCAATGTTGAATTTGGACCATTGGATCTTTCTCAGACCATTTCAAACATGAGCTTACAATACAATATTAGTGACATACTCTTTTACCCTTGAGTTTTTGGGAGAAAAATGAGTTTTTGCCCTTATTGTTTAAATATTTAGCACAATGTTTCTATTTTGAAACTATATAATCTCTGTTTTGAAACTCAATTTTCTCAAAATCGAGTTTCAATGCAAGACAATTTTTGAAAATTGAGTTATAGCTAAATCAAACTTAAAAATTTTTTTTTTTGTTAAACTCAAGTTTCATTTAAGGAACTCGAGTTCCACTTGAAAATTTTCAAGGAACTCAAGTTCTATAATCGAGTTTTAAAACAAGGACATATTGTTATATAGTTTAAAAATTAAGGACAAAATCTCATTTTTTCTGAATTTATGTTTTCATTTCGTAATAAATAAAGAATAATTATTATGCCAATAACCTAAGTACCTACGGGTTGTGGAAGGTCTCACGTTTGGAGGTTTGGGTAAATTCCTTTAAGCTTGGTCCTGTTCCTGTAATGGCAAATGGGTGTCTCTGTCTCTATGCAACTCTGGGTTCTTATGGTAAATTTTATGATGCAGTTGATTTACTTTTTACCAGTCAATCACTTTTAAATTTTTGAACAACAATTCAAATTCTTATTAAATTTTTTTTGTTTTTTTCCCAGTACAAGTGTGATCGAAGTCTCCTTATCACAAGTACACACATTAATATTTATATTAAAAAAAAGTACACACATTAACTAAAAAATAAAACTTTAAATGTTATGAAAAGGAATTGGTGTTGTTTGTAAAAGGAAATCTAGTAAAATTGACAATTGACATGAGGTAACATTGGTAGTCACTCTTTTTTTTCTTTTCTTTTTTATCTCAAAGTCAGAGCTGATTGATTCGTAATTGAAAGCTCGAACCCCACCAAAAATACGAATACAAAGACCCTTTTTTCTTCTCTTTCCTAACAAGCGGTCACGTGCGGTCTCTGAGGTACTTCCTCATCGTGCTTTTCGCTCTATCCCAGTCTGCAACTTAGCAGAGAAAAATGAAAATACCCAAAATAAAGAAAATAAAGAAAAGAAAAACCCACTCAGTCACACTGTTTACAAACTTCAAAAATCAAAATTTCAATGAAATCCCTCAACTTTGCCAAATGGGTTCGTACAGAGAGTTGCAGTTGCAGGCTTTTTCACAGCCGTCTTTACTATTATTATTACCACACAACACTACCATGCACAAAAGATGTGCCTCGAGAGACCTCAGAACCTCTCCTCTACTTTTCACTCATAGCCTGTGACAATAATGACTCTCTTTTTAGTCTTATTATTGCTCTTTTCTCTTAAAAACTTTAACCTTCATTTAGTCCCTGCAACCACAGTTTGATACATCATACATTTATGTACCTCGCTGTTGTTGCAGAAACAAGCACAGAGAGAGAGAGAGAGAAAGAGAGAACCCTTTTCTTTTTTCTTGTTTGTGGGTAGTAATTAGTTTTTGTCAGAGTGCCTAATTACTGCCTTAAAGCCACAAGCTTTGTTATTGTACAGCTTGCCTTAACAGTTTTCACATCTTAATATTACTGCTACTTGGTTCTTGTTTCTACTACATGTACTATAAGTAATTCTGTTATTACCACTTTCAAGTACTGGTTTTTCTTGTTCTGTCTTTTTCTCCGATCGATGGCTTAAGTTTTGGAGTGATTTGGAATTTTTAGTGTTAGAAACAAACAATCGGTTACTTCTTGTCACCAACAGCAAAGTTTGTGTGCTAATGGCTGCTCCTGCTCAGTTGGGTAGTTCTTCTTCTTCTTCTTCTTCTTCGGTGCCATCTCTGCCACCACCACGTCCAAAGTCACCACCGGCGTATCCAGATTTGTACGGCAAGCGTCGGGAAACGGCCAAGGTTCAGATGCTTGAAAGAGAGATTGGCTTTCTTGAGGTCAGTTTGTTTGATTTCTGTTGTTTAATTAATTTTGATTATTTCAAATTAGTAAATGCATTACTTTGCTTTTTTGTTATAATAATAGTAAATTGGGGTTGGAAAAGGCAGTTCAAATGCTTTTTACTTTTAAGATATTTTTTTTCTTACTATGATCTTTTAATAATTTGAGCATAATGATGTGGAAATTAAGTGAAAACAAGCAAAGGAAGTGTATGATTAGATGGGTGTAGTGTAGTACAATGACTTTTGTTACTGAATCTCAAGAGGTAAAAAAAAAAAAAAAAGTTTTTATAGAATATCAATTTGAAGCCATTAAAAATCTTCACAGATGTAACACACAAGAATATCAGGTTGAAAAAGCAACCTACTAAGGGGGGATGTATCTGACCAAAAGAATAGATTGGAATGTTCTTCTAAAAATGGAAACTGATAATTTGAGGTGAATCACCTTTTCCCCTGATACATTTTGTACCAAATTTGGTTTTGCATGCCATAAGAATGTCCAGGATAATATTCCTTTTGTAAATTGTATCATAGTAGTAAAAAAAAAGTCTGAAATTGGTCATTATTAGTGGCAGTAGTTCTGTAGCTAGCTAATTAGCATCCTCAAACTCTGTAACCACTGATGCTTTGAGCAGCTGAGACTATTTAGTAAGACTTAGCTATGTTATGCTCCAATTAAGTGGTATATACATATATCCAAGTGATATTACCAGATTTTCTCTGGCTTTACCTTAGGTGTACTTGTCTGAGATTTTTTAGTATTAATGTAACTTTCTCCATATTCCCTCATCTTTTTTTTTTTTGAGAAGCACTCGTGTCCATATTCCAATTGGACTTCTTGATAACAATGAGATTGTTGGGGGTTTAGTTCATTCATAACAGAGCAGTCCGAAAATTGGACTCACCGAAACCGATTCTAGAATTTTTATTTATTTTGGCCATCGATGCTGTAATCTATCACCTTGGTACTCAAAAGGAATGCTAGAATATTCAATGGCACTATGAGGACTGAACAAAGCATTTTTCAAGCAATCAAGTGGGAAGTAACGACAAGGATTGGCTATTGTAAATACTTAAAATGAACCATTCCTAAAAAGGTTGTGTGTAGCATGTAGAGATTCCTGTTTCAAATTTAAGAGTGTAAAGGACAGTAGGTAGAGTAGTTGAGTTGTATTAATTTGTGCAAATGTTTCACTGTTTGTTATAATGGTGTTTGGGCTCAATTATATCTTACTGATACCTTATCTAAAAAATGAGGTGGCTATCAATGTTAGAAACTACTCTCAAGTTTCATATTCCTACAGCTTTTTCAATTTCAATTTCAATTCCCGATAAAAAAATCTCAAAAACGAATTTGTTACCCTTCCTATAATAAAGTCTGCATAAAAACAGTTTTGGCAGAGTTAATAAAGTAACAATTTTGTTTTATTAATTATGCTTATGGTTGGCAAAAATGTGATTGATAATTTTGCTTTGCGCAGGAGGAACTAAAATCTGCTCAATCCCTTCAACCTGCTTCTAGATGCTGCAAAGAGTATGCTTAAATTTTGCAACTTGTCCAGTGTCTACAAGAAATTTTTGTGGATTATGTGGAGGATTTCGTTAATGGAATTTTCTTTTTGAAATATATAGATTTTTTTTTCCTCCCCACCTAAAGGATTATTTTGAACATGACCATTTTGTAGGATTACTGATTATGTGGTGGCAAACTCGGATCCTTTTATACCAACGTAAGAATATTGTCATCAAGTTGTTTTATGAAATTTGGAAGGGGAATATGATCCTTATGTTTTTCTCTTTCAAGTAGGAATCGGAAGATCGGTCGGCCATGTCGCTTCTGGAAATGGCTCTGGTACCATTCTGCTGTCTTTTTGTATTATGTTTTATACATGTATAATTGTATTATCTGTGAACTAAGTTTTACCACACACATTATAACATATTTATTTATTGGAGCGCTAAATGATGAACTCAATAAGCAAAACCTGTCCAACATTACTACCACATGATTGTAGAAGTTCTGTTTCTCAGCATTTGGAAATGTGGTTGTGATTTTCAATTATAATCAATCGATTCTCAGTGTCTACTCATGCTGCTGTGGTGAATGCTGTGGTTCTGCCTTACTTTGTATATTCTAAAAAAAATGTGTAAAAATTAACAATTAAAATTATTTTTAGCTCTGATTTTTTTTTTTTACTCTACTAACATAATACACAAGAAAAGACTTGATTGTCATCTTAGAAAGTAGCTAGAGCTTATATGGCATTGCCACCAGAGCCTTATAACATTGGCTTTGTGATTTTATTTGAACTTGACTTCAATTAACAAAGGTATGCATGATGAACCTATTCTGACCCGGAAAATCACAGTTGGAAGTTGGTTTATTCTGGTACTTGCCTCTTATGCAAAATTTTTCCTCAACTCTCAATTTTATCTGGCAGTTATGAGTGTGGTGATAGGGAAACCTAAGCAAGAAGTACCAATTAAATTAGAACAAATTAAGATTTCTGGTCTGCCTCTCGCAGAAACAGAATTTGTCAACTCATGCCTCTTGTGAAAACTAATGTCCATATATAATGACGAGTGTCCTTTTTTGTGCAGTGGAATGCCATGTTTTAACCTCTCATGGATCTGCTGTTGCTGCTGTACCGGGTGCTCAATTCATTTAGAAAGGCCACGCTGCAGCTGCTGCAGCTGTGACTGCAATCCATGCAAGTATTGTTCATGTAATCCATGTTCATGTAATCCGTGCAACTGTTGTTTCTGTGTCGGTTGTCATTTTCCTAAGTGGCGGTGGTGTTGCTCTTGTCCCCGTTCAAATTGCTGTAGAAAAGTCTCATGCAGAAGAAACTGTTGCCATTTCCCATCTCCTTCATGCCCTGATTGCTCTTGCTGCATATGCAGATGCTCATGTCCTAAATGTCCAAAGGTACGCCCTCGTTGCTGTTGTACAGACATCTGTTGTAACCCTTGCTATCTATGTTTCTAGTATATTCAAGCAATTCCATTTGGAAGCTTTGTTCCTCAACATGACCTTTTATTTTAAATGGAATATAAACTTTGCAAATATGGAAGGATATAAGATAGTATCTTCAAGTGCCATTATAAATGGGTGGTATTAGACAGATCTATGAAGGAAATTGGTGTCCTCTGCCCTGGATTGAAGGATTTTGCTTTGAAAATTTACCATTGATACATATTAGTAATTTTATTATTGAATGATTGAAGGTTCTTGTTTCTGCTTTTAAAAAAGTTCTTTTGAGGCCTTTAAATTTAATAAAGGCAAAACTTCAAAGTTAAGCTTTCATGTTTAAAAACCTTAGCCTTAGGTGGAGCTCTGCTCAGCTATGCAGGAGTGCCATTGCAATGAGTTTTTCCTTTGCCTCCATAATTCAAAATAGGTGTCCCTACACTGAACCCATAATTGACATGAATTATTGAAGTGCGCATGCCATATTTTGGATCTGTCAGATTTATTTTCCTGCAAAAACTTCAATAACAGGACATTTGCAGATGTTCATTCATTTCATTCAGTTCTCTGACATAAAGCCATTTGGGTAAATGGCCATTGGACAGGGTCTATAGGGAGAAAAATAGTATAAACTAGAAAGTGCTCCTCCAAAAATAATTGAGCATGTGTGACAATGGCCCAAATTAAGTGGCGTTGCCTAGGAGGTGTTAACAACCTTTCTGCCCTTGGGCTAGACTTGTTATGAGACCAATTTCTCATTCCCTGTTTAGTTGACATAGCAAGACTTGGAATAGTAAGGATTAAGTAGGAGAAGATGACTCTTGGGACTATTCAACTTAACCAAGCCTAGATTACATGCACTTGGGTTGGCTACACTACACCTACATGTATAGAGTTTAATGCGGAACCGGAATTAAAAAAAATGGCAGGGCATGAGGGATGAGGATTATATTAATGTTAACAGGTACTCTTAAAACAATAGTTAACAATCTATACTAGGGCAATAGTTTTTTTTTTTTTTTTAAGTAAACAGTAATACTTATTAAAATATGCACGAAAATAGTTTTTTTTTTTTAGTAAACAGTAATACTTATTAAAATATGCACGAAAATAGTAATAATGGTGCAGTACAACTACAAAATGACCTAACCTTTGTAGTTGTAGACTGGGGTTATAAACAGCCGACACTAGACACAACCAATGTGGGATAAACATCCAAATTTTTTTAAGTAAATAGTAATACTTATTAGAACACATACAAAAACAGTAATAATAATATTTTAAACTGGGTTTATAATAATTAACAATCTATTTTAGGAAAGTTTTGATATCACTTTTATGAGAAATAAAAAGCTGTTAAAATATATTTTTTTTCTCATAAAAACTTTTTTAAATTGTTTATTAACAATTACCTTAAGAACATTCATTAATATTTCTCTTATATTATTATAATTTTTTAGAATACTAAATATTTTTAACACACGAGGAAAAGGTCTTAAAGAAAATATTTCCCTTATATTAAATGTTCCTAAAGCAAAGAGACTCGCAGCATTCTTTATATGTGAAATACTAGCAGCAATTCTAGCTGCAGAGTAGTGCAAAAGATACAACATTTTGTTAAGATTGAATTGGGTTTCACTTAATTCTAAAACTTTTTAAAAATGAATCTTTTTTTGTTTGAATGAGAGACTGTTATATTACTCACTAATTAAATAAAATAGTAAAAATTAAAATTCACTTTTATTTGTCATTGTATATTTAAAATAAAATGAGATGTTCAGTAAATAAAAGTAAAAAGTAAGTACAGTAAAAAAAAAAGTAAAAAGTAAGTACTGAAAGTAGTAATTAAACAATAACAACAAATCATAACAGAGAGACAATTCAGTAACTAAATAGAATGACTAAATTAAATTTGATGCTGGCACAGACATAACAGAGAGACAGTTCAGTAACTAACTAAATCATATTATTAAATAAAGAAAAAACAAGTTTCTGTTTCCCACTTCCACTCCAACAGAACGAAAGCTTGAAAATATCAACTGGAAATAGTCAAAAGCTACGGAAAAGCTATACTTAACATTGGCATGTCAGTCATTCTGTAACATTAACTTTACTAAAAAAAAGCCAATTGCAAATTTTATGACAAGCCACTTCGGTCATGTCCGATAGAGCTGGGCTTTGATAACTGTTTCATTAGTAAAGCTACTGAGGCCCAAATACATTAAAAGCAATCTAATACTACTGTGTCCATGCAAAAGCAACTGGGCTCTTAACTTGGTGTTGGGCGTTGCTCCAGACAATTGACCCAAATTCAGACATAGGTGTTTTGGGTGCACCTCTCTCGGCCACAAAGGTAACCGTGTACCTCTGTTTCTCCCCTACACCTTTAAAAACAAGCTTTGTAGGCTTCACTGCCACATTCACCATTGTTGGTGCTTTAACGGTTACATCATAGACAGAGCCAGCAGCCCCGACATTCGTCAACACACGAGTGTATCGGACAACCCTCTTCTTTGCAAACAAGACAGAGAATGACGGGTAATTGAGTTGACCAGGGTCGGCAAATTTCCTGGAGCACGTAACGTTGGGGCGTTTGACAATGGTTTGGACTTGAGGAACGGTGTAGTCCAAGGAGCACAAGAAGGTGATGTAATCCTCGGTTGAGATATCATATACAAGGCCCGGATCAAGGGCTTTACTTGGTTCTACATGACCGGCCCCGTGAGCCAACGGGTTGGAAAATCCTCCTCCTGCAGCATCCCGGAGAGGGGAATTGGTGTTGTCCTGAGTGTAAGCAGTAGTCATTAGTGCAGACTTGATTGCACTTGGACTCCATTGTGGATGAGCTGCTTTTAGCAATGCTGCCAATCCACTGATATGTGGACAAGACATTGATGTACCTATATAGTTTCTCAACATCATCATAAAGTATAAATAATCACGCCTAGGTTAGCTGCATCATAAATTAAAAATTGATTGATAAACAAGCTTTTGTACATATTCAAAGCTGATGATGAAAGCAGTTCAAAATTTTGACCAACTTTTTCTCTGAAAGTAATTCAAAATTAATGCAACACCAAAAAGAAAAGAGAAATAATAAATGCAAGTGTACCTGACATGATGTTGAATTGAGTCTTCCTAGTGTCTGTGACCAATCCAGTGGGCCCAACAGCCTCAGACCAAGCAGCCAAGATATTAACACCAGGCCCAATCACATCCGGTTTCAAGATCTGCGGATTCACCATATTCGGCCCACGAGAACTAAACGCCGCCACTACTGGCGAAGGCTTCACATTCAACACCGTCCCACCAAAACTCAGCACAGCCGTTGGATTCGAATCAGACCGCACGTATTCTCTGATCAAATCCCCTACTTTCCTCCCCACCGCCACAGCCGGCAGCAAGTGACTGTCGGCCACCATCTCTTCCCCACTCGCCGCCGTGTTCGCGATTATCATCCCAACCCCACCCGCGTCTCGCACAACCGCTCCCTTCTCCACACGTGCGTTCACTCCTCTATCGCAAACCACCACTTTCCCACGTGCGAAGTCCGGTTCGAGCGAGCCGGGTAAGCACATGTTGCTCGTGCTGTTGCCTTTGTTGTAAACCAAACCAACCGGTTTGTCCCCCATTCCTTTTCCGCTGTACAAAGACACGCCGGTGAACCGGTTTTTGTTTCCGAGTACAGCGTAAGCCGGAAAATCCCGATCTATAGTACCGGCTCCAACGGTCATGACCCATGGTGCCACGTTGGCCAATGAGCCTCTGCTGGGCCCACTGTTTCCGGCGGAGCAAGAGACGAAAATGCCCTTCTCGACCGCCGTGAAAGCTCCGATTGCGATGGTGTCTCTGTAATACGGAGCGGACCCACCGCCGAGAGAGAGCGAGAGCACGTCGACGCCGTCGCTTATGGCCTGATCCATACCCGCGAGAATGTCGGATCCGAAGCACCCGACGCTCCAACAAACTTTATAAACTCCGAGGCGCATCCGAATCGCCATTCCACGCGCCTTGCCGGGCGCGTAGCCGAGAAGAGAAGCGTTCCCCACGGGGGACCCGGCGGCGGTGCTGGCCGTGTGGGTCCCATGGCCGTCAATGTCGCGTGGCGACACGACTTCCGTTAGTTTCTTCTCGGAGGCCATGCGGTACCCTTTGGAAAAGCTTCGTGCTCCGATGAGTTTTTTGTTGCAGAGTGTGGGATTGAAATCGGGTCCGGACTCGCACTTGCCTTTCCACTTGGCCGGGATCTCGGGCAAACCCGAATCGTCGAAGCTTTTGGATTCGGGCCAGACACCCGTGTCTAAAACTCCGACAATGACGTCGTTAGAGGCGTGGTCGAGGACCTGAGTGTTGTGGCTGTCGAACGCAGTGTCGAGGCCGAGGAACTCGGGAGTGCGAGTGGTGTGGAGAGTGTAGAGAGTGTCTTCGTAAACGCCGAGGACGGAGTCGGATCGGCGGAGTGAGTCGGCTTGGTCGGAGTCGAGTGAGGCGGCGAAGCCATGGTAAGCGTCGGAGTAAGTGTAGAGAAGAGAGGAATCGGATTGGAGTTGAGAGGAGTACCAATCGTGGTGGGTTGCATAGGAAGAAGGCTTGTCTTGGTGTTTCATATGGACAATGTAAGTTTGCTTTGCCATAGCCATGGCTGAAACAGAAAGGAGTGGCAGTAGAAGAAGAAGGAGAGCAGTGGTGAGGGAGAGCAAGAAGGCATTGGAAGCCATGGCTAATGGCTTGGCTTGGCTTGTTGGCTGTGTCTGTGTGAGTGTGAGAGAGAAACGCGTTTAACTTAAAATCAGTTATTCATAAAAGAAGTTTAAAGAAAGAAAGAGAGAAAGACTAGACAGTCGCTGACTGTCACTCAGACAGAATACTAAAGAATGGAAGGAGGGAAAGACTCGTGTTGGTTTTATAATCATTTGGGGCGCTTTTGATAACGTTATTATGTTATTTGTATTTTATAAAAAAATGCGTGAGTGCACGCATAATATTATTTAAAAATTGTAAAAATGTGTTTAACCTCTTATACAAAATGACCCTTACATTTCTTATTATCTTTGAACAAAGTTTCTAGTTTGAAGAGAAATTTTTTAAATTTCTTATATATTTCTTTCTTGAGTGTGAATTTTGAAAATCTAATTGTTAGATTTTATGTTCCTTATGTTCTTAACATGCATATCAAATTCCACTCGAATCGGATATTATTTACTATTTGATCAATTAACTTATTTTTTATATACACATAAACTTGAAATTATAACATTTATTTGATGACATATCAATTGATCTTTGATTTTCTTAAAATTTTGTAAGTATTAAGAATGTAATAAGAACATGCAATCTAATAGTTAGATTTTCAAAATTCACACTCAATATAAAGATATATGATGAGTTTTTAGGGTTTCTCTCCAAACTAGATTGGAAAGAAATTTTGCTCATTATCTTTTTTCTATTTTTCGTTTTATAAATAATATTTACCATTTTTATTTTTTATTTTAAGTCATTGAAGTAAACTTTTTTTTTTTTAAGAAAAAAGAAATATAGGGTTAATGGTAGATTCAAGTAAAATAATGTACATTCAATTATGACTTACCACTTTAACAAATGGTGGAAATTCTTAAAATGCTTTTTTATAGGAAAATTCTTAAAGTATTGAACTCAAAAACTTATGAATCACCTCTAAATAATGACCAATGTGTTATTTTTTGTGCTAAGCATTCTAGTGCCTAAAATATTTGGATTTGTCTCGCTAGCATCTAAGAATAAAGTTCAAGATCCGTGACTTCTAAGACCTATAAAAAAAAAAACAAAGAAAGAGAAGAAGGGAAAAGAAATTTGATCAATAACATTTAAATATAAAAAGAGAAAAAGTTCACTAATTTTGGGGGCCATGTTTGATTTATATTCCCATTTTGGCTCTATTTTATTGGTTATTCTAAAAGTATTGCAGTCTTTTAAAAACAATAATGCCTGCAAGTTGTGTTTGGGCCCTTAAAAAAACAAGAGAGAAGGACCCTCATATTACTTTTGGAGTGTATTGCAGACGAAAAATGGTTGTTCTTGTTTAAGAGTATTTAATATGTTTTGTATGGACTCCATCTAAATTTAACTATCATCCTATCGTCCCAAAGTTTTCCATATCTTCATTGAGGAATAGCAAGTGCGTAATGGATTTCTTTGTTTTCTTTTTTTTATTGTGAGATTTTGGTTTATTCCCCCACTTCGGTGAACATGTGAACTGTTGTTGGGTCCAGAGCTTAAATATTTTTATCAAATGGCTGGAGAAACGTCATCTCGAGGGTCCACCAATCTACCTCCACCAGATTATCTTTGCCAATTTAATCTACCCCATTCTTTGTTGATGTATGAAGTAAGAACTCCATTGCCATCCAGAGAAACTCTTGTACAAAAGCCTTTTCAAACTTATGAAAGTTTGAAATTGTTTTGCTAAACCGATCATCGTCTGCTTGATTTTGGGTATGGGCTACATTCACTCCTTCACAATAGGCAAATAAATTACAGAATACTTCGATGCCACCTTAAATGTGTATTTTATTCTCTCATATTAATAGGGGGTTTTACTGTTAATTTAACTAGTAAGTTGGCCGTGCGATATATGAATAATATTGTAATATCTTATATAAAATAGTTTTAGAGAAAATTGTACATATATTATAGCATAATTTAACTAGCAAGTTGCTCGAATGCATGGATAATGTTGTAATATTTTATATAAAATAGTTTTCGAGAATATTGTATATATTTCATAACTTAATTGTTATAAAACTTTGTTAATAATAAGTTCATCACAAGAAGCAACAATTATAAATTACACGCATATCCATAATAGCTATTTCAAGTAATGAGAAATTATAAAATAAAATAAAAAACATTTTTGAAGGAATACTGTAGAATAAAACTTGATATAAAATGTATATTTCTTTTTCTCCTTAATTCTAAAACAAAATACACATCACAAATGCTCACAGTCAATCACAACTTTTACAAAACTCACAAGTCCATAATGTCTGGCCTTAACATCAAAATCATAATTACCGCTATCACTCAATATAAAATACAAGCCCACTTTCTTATTTGTAGCCAACTCATATGGGTTAGGATTAGATAGAATAACAATATTAGAGCATTGAACCGAACGAAACAAAAAATGTGTCACTTGATAAAATCTCATGCTTTCTCACATTAAGTATATGATTACACACACACACACACTAGCATATAATCCATGCAAATGCATGGATAGGATTGACAAAATTGGACATGACTCGCGAACCCGATACGACATGAAATTAGCAGGTTATGGGTTGAGATTTAATAGGTTTGTGTCATATTCAGGTTGACACAACTAACCCGTTTAATAAACGAGTTAAGTTAGTGTTCAACCTATGAAACCTGTTTGACCCGTTTAATTAAATTATATATTACTAATATACCCTTCAAACCCTAGGTATATAAACTTATTAGTTATTGTGGTTTACTTTCTTTGACATATTGTGATTGAAATTTGTGATATTAAGATATACTTTAGTTTTGAATGATTATTTGTGATGCAGTTATTCGTTTGTTTTAAATTTTATATTAAAAACTTTTATTTGTTTGTTTTTTCATTTTTTTTTTTCATTTTGATAAAATTTGATAAATAAGTTGATACGATTGACCCGTTTAATAAATGAATCATGTTAGAGTTGAGGAATCTTGACCCATTTAATAAGCATGTCGGGTTAGCGTCGACCCATATAGTCAAATACTCATGAGTTAACACAAACCCGACACGCGAACACGAATTGTCACTCCTACGCATGGATGCATTTGAAATTAAACATAGTTTTTATTATAAAACTATAAATAATTAGTCAAATTATTAACAAAAATAGCATGTAACACATGCATTAGTGCATATGTATAGATACATTTAAAATTAAACACAATTTTTATCATAAAAATATATAATTAGTCAACTTTTTTTTTAAAAGTAAACATAATTCATCACATATTAAAATTTTTATCCAAATTTAATACTACTTATGATCATTTTTTCTTTCCTAATTTTTAATAAAATAGAACATGTGGTGATTTTTATTAAATATATGTGATTGATTTTTATTTTTTTTAAAATTTATAGTTCCTTAATATTAAATTTGTAGTATTTTGCATTCATTAACTCACTTGGCATAAAGGTTAAAAAATTTAAGTAGACACATGACACAAACTTAAGTAGATAATTATAGTGTAATCCTCACATAAATTTAGATACATGACGCAAAATTAGATTCTAGTTAATATATATATATATATATATATATATATATATATATATATATATATATATATATGTGGGGAGTAAAAGGACCCAAGCGGGCATTTGGGCCTTTGGGCAAGGAGGGCCAATCTGTTCTTGAGCTAAGAATTTGTTAGTACTGCGAATCAGCCCATACGCCGAGGGTCTGAGGACACATTCGAGGGTGAGTTTCTCCTCGGACAGACCCAAGAGAACTCGGAGATTCACTACGAAGGTCAAGGCAGAATTCCGGAAAGACTATTGGTTAAGAGGGGGAAACCTTGAACCTTTTAGATACACCGGTGTTAGAAAAATATCATAAGCAAAGGCTGTCACCTCCACATTAAAGACTCTGCACCTACCTCCCTGGCCGCATTAATGGGGAAGTGACCCCTGAACAGTAGAACTGAAACTTCTGGTTACTATTCAAAGGCACTAAGAGAAGAAATATCTAGAGGGGAGGGGATTTGAGCAACACGTGGATAAAGTATCAGGAGAAGAAGTATTTAAGGGGGGCAGTCTGTAACCAAGAGGGAGATGAAGAATTGTAATCTTTAAGAAAGAAAGAGAAATAATACAGAAGTAGTCCTCGGCTCACGTCCGAGGAGGTCCATCTATAATTATCATTCATTATTTACAAATGTTTGCACACCATAGCCTGTTATCAAGTTCTCAGTACCTCTAATCTAGATTTCAAGCCCACACTTTACAAATTTCATTATTTAAGGCTCATTGGGCCTGAGCCCATAATTGTCTTTGGGTTCAGGTGCAATTGTACACTTACAATATATATATATATATATATATTAGTGAAATTCAATATTGTATAGAGGAGGGAGTACATATTTGTTGTACTCTCGGTTTTTTTGCTTGGCAATATCTCTTATCATCAATACTAATGTAAAACTGTTAATAATAATTGATAGGGTATAAAAAAATATAACTCCAGCTTCGTCCATGGAGGTCGTCCCAGACAAAATCAAGTTGGCAAAGGTTGCAAGAACCTCGTCCAGGATAAGGCCGTCCACGCAGTAAGGTGTGTAGACGGGGCTTTGCATGGACAGTTCTATAACACCATGTCATGTCGTCCAAAGAGAACCATCAACCTCGTCTTGGGGGATCCTCCAGAAGGTAACGACCTTTCATTGGAAGCAAGATGCACCTAACTGGAGGTTCCCTAGACGAGCCCTTAACACTTGAGAAAAATTCCAAAGTGAATATAACAACTCCGTATCACACGCATAACTTCCAGTGACCGTTTTGTGAGGAAAAATGTAACTCCTAAACAGTTGAAGAAGTGATCCCTGAACCCTCACACCTCCTCAAATCTAGGGGAGATTACAAGTTTGATAACTGTCGTTAGAACACTATATAAACGCTCATTCAGACCAAATAAAGGTACGTTTTTACATTTCCCAAAAAGTTGGAACTCCAAAAATATAGAGAGAAAACTAACTTTGTCATCGAAGGGTTCTTGGCCGGCAACCCTGGTCACCTTTGATTGTTCTTTCTTTTTCAGATCATCAGGACAGCAAGTAGTCATTTCAAGTTCGAAGCGTTCAGCCTACTAATTTTCTTTGCATCATCAATAATAATAGAGTTCTACTAATATATGTTTAGAAAAATTTTTATGTGAAAATGTGAAAGTGGTTAACTTTTTCCACAACTTTTTTAATTTTTCACAAAATGTTTACTAAAATTGATGATTAATATATACCCAAGGGACATTAACCGAAGCCATAATAATATTGGTAACCAGTATGGCAAATGACAAACGGCAACTATTCATTTTTAGGGAATATTCATTTCAAAATTAATATTTTGTGACAACTTTTAGAGTTTCTCGTCTTAGATTTTGTAGTTAAACTGTGTTCATTAATTGTAACCTTAAGTTAAAACCTTATTCAATATTTTTTTATTGGAAGTGAATTTTGACAAATCTACTATTGAATTATATCTTCTTTTTATATTCTCCATACTGACAAAATTTCTAGAAAATTAAATATCAATAGTTAGGTCATTAATGAATTATTTAAATTACAGAGTTTTGCAATTTAAAATTATGCATAAAATATAAGTTTATGGATCATATTGTAAATAATATCTGATTGACACAAAATTTGACATGTATATTGATAGAGTAAAAAACGTACCATTCAACAATTATGTTGTAATCTTAGATTATAACTAATTATGTATCTAAATTATGTCCAATATTTAATTGTAAAAATAAATATAAAATGAAGAAGACATGTCCTTTAAAAATAAAAAATAAATAAATGGACATGCATCTCATGAATCATTCATGAACAGTAAAGTCATCCCATATTCCCAATTATACACCTGTAAGTGGAAGCGGCCAAACGCATATTACGGCGACATTGAGGGGGGGTGACGGTAGCATGAAAATGAGTTAGGAACCAAAACGAAGGGTATTGAAGGAAATGAAAAAATGGGCACGATGATCGAGGAGGTCACGCGCAAATCATGCGGTATAATTTTGTCCTCTTAAATCGTGGAGAGAGATAGCAAATTTGCAATTGCATAGCAGGCAGAGAGTATTGCACGCCATTTTAAAAAGAGCCTAACGGCTAGATTTTTATGAAAGCTACACCCTTCTGTGTTCTGTCCTTCTCTCTTTCACACGCTCTTTTTGACTAGATTTAAAAAAAAAAAGAAAAGAAAAGAAAAGATAACTGCTACCCTGCATTCTGTTGACTGTGTACTGTTCTCTTTCGTCAAGTATGAATGGTTTTTTTTGTTTCACATGTCATTTTGTGGGTGTGTGTATATATATATATATATATATATATATATTATAGAGTTCTAAATTATAATGCTACATCTATACTATGATTTTCTTTTTTTGTATTGAACTTTTATATGGTTCAAAAATACTCTTAAATTTTAGGTTTGATAGTGAAAAAACTTGAAAACAATCGGTAAAAATATATTTCTAGCTCCACTTAAAATGTTTACAAAATATAATACTTTTCTAGTAATTTATGTTTTCGAAACAAACTTATTTAAAATTTTTAAAAAAAATTCTGAAAATTATACACAAAAAAAGCCTCATTATACGTGTAAAATGGGTGTGATGAGGTTAATACAATTATAAACACATATGAATTACACATTTTTTAAATCATGAATTTCTAAAATATGTAATAGTTTTAGAATCTGATTGGATCTAGACTCTTCAGTTTTTACACTTAATAACTTACTTGCTACCAAAATAAAAAATAGTCAAAATTAACTCGAATTGAAATTCAATTTAGAATCTAATTGGATTTAGACTCATTGACTTTTGCATCTAATAATTCACCTTGACACAAAAAAATAAAATAAAAATTAGATTGGACACATGTGGCGCAAAATTGGACTGCAATTTGTAGTCTAATTAGACTTTCTCTAAGTTTTAATTTTAACTATACTAGTATGTAACTCATGCAAACACATGAATGTATTTAAAATTAAACACAATTTTTATTATAAAAATATAGATAGTTAGTCAAGTTATTAAAACTGCTGTATATACAATTGCAAACTAATTATAGGTTTTCTAGTATGACTTTTAAAGAAAGTCCAAAGCAAAAGTCCTAAATAGCTCTAAATCATTTTAAGTATTTAAATAATTTAAGTGCAAAGTCCAAAACTATCATTTTGTTAAAATATTTATGCTCTAATACCATGTTAAAAACTTAAATTACTGATTATAAATTTAATTATTTAACCACATAATTCTTACACAAATTTTCCCTATCACTATTTTTTTTTGGGAGCAAATTCCCTAACCCTAGCTTGAGCTTGTGAACATAAGATGAGAGAATATATATATATATGTGTGTGTGTGTGTGTGTGTGTGTGTGTGTGTGTGAGAACAAAGTTTAGTTACAAAATCTGTTGTAACTTAAGGCTACAAAGTCACTCAATAAAATAAATATTACAACATATTTTCAAAATCTAACTGTTGAATTGCATGTTCTTAAATTAAAGCTCTTAATACACATGTCAAATTTTGTATCAATTGGATATTATTTACTATATGATAAAATGTCTAAAAAATATAAAAAATATTTCATTATCATTAGCAGCTTCGTCATGGAATTTAGGCATGATCATTGATTGTTAAGCAAACGGACATTGTAAGGGCAGGAAAATCTTTTAGCCCACAACCAACTCAAAACAGTGGCTGTATCAAACCAGTTCAGGCTTAAAACAAAAAAATTGTAGAGAGGGAACAACACAACAGAGAATTGGCCCATCTTGAGGGTCAATAGGGAAGAAAACAAGCAAGATTTAAGATTAAATGAGTCAAATTCTTTCTTTAAAGAATTCCTGAGGAGACTAAGTTACACTCAAACAGTATTGTTCATTACACTGTTTTCACCATGTTCTTCTTGTTTTCTCTTTTTCCTTTTTTCTTCTAATCCTTTTTTTCATCCCCCCTTTATGCGGTCTCTCTCTTTCTATATATACTCCCTCCTTCCTTGCATCTTAACAGTCCATTTCCCACCTAACTGATTTCTTGCTTTGACACTTGTCCCTTCTCACAGTTTGTAGAAGGTGATGGAAACAACCTGCTTAACTGTGATCTGCACTGTTCAAGTCACTTCCTCATCAATGCAGCTGATAAAGCTGTTACCCACCATTTAATGCGGCCAAGAAGCTAGATGTAGGGCAAGCAATGTGGAGCCCATAGGCTACTCCAAACTAGAGTCTTCTCCTCTCAGCCACACGCTCCTGGACTCCTCTCAACACCTTCCTGAGCAGCCCTTCTCCTCAGGCTCGCGGCCCTTGGGCTTGTCATCCTACACTGCGACTTTTGAGCTTCATCCTTGGTCCTCGGGTCATCGTACGCCCCAATTCTCAAACCTCATCCTCGACCCTCAGTCCCCCACAGACATCTACCAAAAGTGAAAGAAAATATGGAAATCAAGAACTGTACACCCATAAAAAGGCAAGGGCCTTTGGATTATTATGTCAGTTCAAAAGGCACTCCCGTGAAATTCTACGATCCCCTTCCCTAAAAAAACAACAAGAAAGAGAGAGTTCTCTAGTCTTCTGGGCGTTGGCCTGTTAGGCTAAAAAGGCAAAAATTAATCATAACTTATAACATGATTAGATAAACAATCATATATTAAACGGTCAAAATTCAAAAAGGTTTACCATAGTAGGAAAGATACAAACAAAATAAATATATGCAGTGATGAAAAATTATAGACAAAAAATATCTTTTTCTTCGTTGTTGTTGTTGTTGTTGTTTTTTTTTTTTTTTTTTTTTTTTTTTCAGTTTCAGTTTCAGTTATTTATTTATTTTATGTGATGTTAAACACTGCAACATCATCAAACAAAGTTAGCCCTAATGCCACCTAAAGCAAACCACAAAGCAAGTTATAAAACAAACTAAAAGGGAGTTATTTAATGTCACAAAATAAACTACATGATAGTTTTATGTTTTAATGATATATGATAGGTTAGTGTGTGTGTGTATATATATATATAGATTTGAGAATGCTATAATATGTTGCTAATTCAGCAATTCAAATAATTTTCTCTCTTAGACATTTAAACACTTTGCATCCATTTGCCTAACGCGTTTACAGCGTTTTGTGTATTAAAACTGGGACTCAAGGCATTATTCACATTTCAGCCAACAAATGAAGAAAAACACAGCTACAGCGTTGAGGGCATTGTTCATGGCACTATTCACATTTTGCTATATTGTTTTCAGTTTTCAGCAAAATAAGCGATATCAAAACATACCATTTGTGCGTGAGGAGATGTTAATTAAGTTACAAGACTATTGACAAAAATAAGAAAGAGTATGTAAGAAGCAAATAATAATTGTGCAAGTAGGGCAACTCTCAATCTCAAATGGTCAAAAGGAAATAATATTTTAGTGCAATACTATCAAATGCATAGTACATTTTTATCTTCTTCTTCTTTCTTCCATCTTTTTTTTTTTATTTTAATTTTTTAAATTTTTTATTTGGTATAAGGAAAACTTTACTCATTGATATGTCACTTTGAAATTTAAATGATAAAAAGGATCTGCGGGGGGGTCCGTTATGGTCTATAAATTATAAAACCTTCCCACCACCACTAACATTATTGATAATGAACTTTCATGAATAGAAATTACCTGCCGGTAAAGCTATTACAAGAATTTATTACAGTTGGCACGAGTCCTTTTCAAAATACTGCACATATAAACATAACGGCTACTTTCTTTGTAGTAGGTTATGGGTTGGTTAGTGGGACGATGAGGTGGTTCCATCTATCCCACACGAATAAATATCTCATAGGATAATATCCTATGGACAGCAATAATTAGAAGCATAGATTGGAAAAGGCATTATATGAGGACTGAGACAGATCCATCCATGCCTACTGAACCCATGTGCCATTCTTCCCCACTTCTTTAACTTGCCTTAGTAGTTACTACTAGTGGGATTTGAGTGGGTGAGACCCTCTGACTCTTACTCTAAAGTCTAAGCAGTAGCCGAAAATGCGGATTACTTTTGTTGGAAGTGAGGGGGAGGAGATGGAGACTGGAGATACACCCCAGTCACTCAGTAGTTGTACTTTTATCAAATTAATTAATGAATTATATATTAGATTTATGAGGAGTGTTAATGGTCATTATGTGGTACCCGTTGTTAATAAAGTTAACTTTTTGTTAGATTTTCAACCAATTATATAGGGTGTAAAGTCAATAAAACAAACTTTTTAAGTTTTATTTATCACTGCACTACTATTATTAATTATTTCATCAATTTATACTAATTCTTTATTAGCGTGTGTTTGGGTAACGCGTTTTGCAGCATTAGATGCTGTTCACGCGTTTTAAGCATTGGACTCACGGAACTGTTGCAAACAAATGAAGAAAAACGCAAACCGCATAGTGTGAACAGTGTTTTGTTATAGTGTTTTTAACAAAAAAGTTTTTAATTTTTAGTAAAATAAGCGATATCCAAACTAATATTTAGTGCTACAAGGAATGCCGCAATGAGAATACAAAATGTGTGGGAGTATTGAACCATTGAGAGGACATTCTTAGAGTTCTCATGCAAACTACTTGTACTTAGTTAGGGCTGACCTAGTGTGAACGAAACTGGTAAGTAGGAATTCCCACTTTCAGTGACCTTAATTCCATCGTCTCCCATTTCACCATAACCAAACATATGCTTAAAGATGGGTTGAGTTTTGACCAACAGCCATCAGGAAAGGAGGCCTAGGTTGGATTCATTTATGTTTTCCTTTCAATTTATCCATACGAGAGAGAATTCTTATACATTGGGAAATATATAAATAGTAAAAATATCCCTTCCTGCTTGATCTATCTTGTTTTACTCTATCACACGTAGACGTAACAAAACAGGCCGGTCAAGTTTGGATAAAAAAAAGAAAGAAAGTTCATTTTAAGCAGGCTAGAAATGAGTCAGGTCAATTAGTTGGGTTGAGTCGATCAGTATTTTTTTTACATAACTTTTTTTAATTTAAAAAAAAATATTTGCCACTCGATAAGTCATGCAATAAACTATTTTGTGTGAAATTCATTACTTTGAATTTATTACTCCTATCAAGAAATAGTTCATCTCAACAAATTAATACTTGTTCAATAATTATAAAATTATACAAATCTCAACATTCCTAACCAAAACAAAATAGCTCAGATATAAAAGGAATCTTGTCTATCATTTGAAATCTAATTGAAACAAACACATAATTTTCACTTCTACACAAAATCAATAGCCCAAAACATAAAACATAAAACAAAATTACAAATGCCCTATTGGATGACTAATTTCATAAAAAAATAGAAACATATAAGAAATTTATAATCTTGAAAACTAATTTAATATCTTGGAAAATAATGATAGTTGTGTTTATTTTTAGATGCACTATGATTGGTACTCTGTTTCAGTTTTAGAATATACTTTAAATTTTAATTATTTGCTTATTTATAAATGGTTTCTTTTATGAATATTATATCATTGTTAACCAACATACATTCAAAGAAATAACATTTTTTTTTTAAAATTCGTTTATTTTGACTATGGACTGTTAACAAATAGGCCTAAGTATCCATAATTTAAACAAATTTTATTGATATGCTTCGGGTTTACTCTTTTCACACTTATAAATGTTTCTAATACATGTTTATAATTTTAAATATATATTTTTAACTTCATTGCAAGCATATTATCTTGGCATGTATAATGTATTTTGTCATTTGATATATAAAATTTTTTACTTATTGCGTTATTAATTCAAGAGAGAAGAATGCCCCAGTCATTTCATCTTCAATTTTTTTGCATGCAATTAGATAAATGTCTCATTTTTTTTTTCTTGAAGCTATTATATTTGACTGATGTTATCCCAAAAATGTTTAAAAATTTGATTTTCTTTTTAAATATTGTAATAATCACATGTTTTATATTTTTTAATTGAGTTTGAGTTGTGCACTATAAAGCCTACAACAAACAAGTACACCAATCTTGTCTTAATTAATTTTTTTTTTTACAACAAAAAAAAAGTTTAAAAAAATGGTTTGGGCCACGGGTTATTGGGTTGTATCGGGTCAACTAGTTTTTACTTTGGGTTAAAAAAAAAAAACAAAATTCATATTCAGGTCAAGTTAGTGAATCTCAACCTGTTTTGCCTTGTTTAGTCACATGCAAACTTTTCCCTTCTCAAAATAATGACTAGAGAGCATTCACAACAAAGTATAGCTTTTAATAAGTTAAAATAATATTTTATTTATTTTAATACTTCACTTTATAATACGCTTAACATCAAACGTTTTGTTTAACATTAAACATATTAAAATCATATATCCAATACAATAAACAACAACCACAATCATCGACATATTAAAATAGTATTGGTTTTATAACTTTGGAACTACAGTAAAATGTAAAAATTGACACTTATTTATAAACACAAATTTTTTAATAATATTTTTACTAATTATTAACATGATAAATTTATACTGCTTCTCATTTGAATCTAATTGTGATATTAATTTTTTACTCTCAAATAATTACTAACTACGTTGCAGTTTGTAAGAAAGTATGTAAAATGGTTTTTATTCTAGCATTTCTTTATATATTATTGATAATCATTTCAAAATATGTCTCTTTCTTTTCAAAGTACTTTACGTTCACCCTTCATCTTTTTCTTTCATCTCAATCTTGTCAACGTCGAGTCAATTCAACAGCGAAAAGGGGAAAAAGTCTCAATCTTATATGCATAAAAAAAAAAATATATATATATATATATATATATATTTTTTAAGATTTGGCCACTTTTGCAATTCTAAATCAAGAAATGACGGAAAGCAAGAAGTTTCAATATCATCAATATTTAGCATGCGTTTGAATTGGTCGTTTGTAGAGTAAATGCTATATTGGATGTTTTTGACCAGTATGTCATAGACTGTTTATGGACTAGTTGAGCAAGGAAAAACACAACAAGTGTTGATGTATAGTGTTTTTAGCTTTAAAAATTATTTTTTTGAGTGTTTTTAGTAATAAATTTTTAATTTTTAACAAAATAAATAAAATTTAAACAGACTCTTAAACTTTACCTCTTAAAATAATTTGGGAGCTCCCTAAATAAAAAAAAATTGAGAGCAAAAAATGTAATGATAAGTTTGTTAATTGAAAAGGACGAGTAAATCTAGTACAACAATTAATTTCATAATTTTGTCACATAATAATTCATAAGCCTGAAATTATGAACCCACCACCGTTTATTTCCATTACTTATAAATGGTAGAAAAAATAGTGAAAAATTTTGTCGCACTAAACTTCCTCAAATACAAGAAAGGATTAGAGAATAAATAGATAGTTGATGTGGGAATGTGTGAGTTTGCATTTCAAGGTGGGATTTTTTTTTTTTTTTTGTATTTGTCTTAAAGAGGTCACAATCATATCCCTTCAATGACTGTGCCGCATGGGACGGGGAGATAAAGAGAAAACAAATTAGAAATTTCGCTTCCTGTTTACTCTAATCTAAACGCATGTCTTGGTTGTTGGCATGGAGTGCCAGTTGCACATGGAGACTGGACACCACTGCCTGCCTCTTTCTCTCTGTCTACCAACATAAAAAAGCATCGGTAGTTGCAGCTGTCTCCAAATATTTCTTATCAACATCACCATCATCATTATCATCTTCTTCTTCTTCTTTTAATCTAATTTTTATACAAGCCTAATTTCTCTTTTTGTCTTTCTAGTTAACTTTTCAACTAGCTAGCTTCGAGGAAAAGAAAGCATATGTGCAGAAACTTACGTGCGCATTTATGGAGGTCAACTGAATAACGCTAGTTGAAAAGTTTTGTATTTGCAATTCAAAGCAAAAAACACATGCCAACGTCAAGTTTTGTATTTGTCTTCTATCCCAACAAAATTCAGAATTATGCTAAAGTATTATCACAAATTTGTGAGGTTACTGTACCACAATTATAAAAAGAATTAATATTTTTCTATTCATTTCTCTTTCCTCCTACTCTCTTCCTCACATCTCAATCTTCGCCTCTCATCTCATTTCTTGTTTTTTATTTATGTTTTGAAATATATTATTTTATTATGTAGGTATATTATTTTAATGTGTTGTGTACTTTTTTTTTTTTTTGAGAAGCTAATGTGTTGTATACTTGTATTGTAAAAAAAAGTTGGAATGTTGAGTATTGTAAAGTAGTATGGTATAATTGATAAAATAATTTTTTGAAATGATAAAATAGAATAGGATAACATTAACCATTGTGAATGCTTTAAGAAACAACTTCATTGAACTTTTTATTAGATTTTTAACTAATTTTATAGTGTAGAGTTAATAAGGTAACTTCTCATTTTAATACGATTTTTAGTCCTTTTATCAATTTATACCAATTTTTTATTAAGTAGGTTGCATAGTATGTACATTCGGTTAACATTTCTCTTCTTTTTTTTTTCTTTGTCCAAACGTGGGACGGTATTCAATTCATAATTCGATAAATGAAAATTCCTTCCTCAGTACAAAGTTGTAAGAGCACTTGCAGCAGTGGAGCTAAATAGCTATATAGCTATTTTAGCTCCACCAAAACACCAAAAAGAAGCATGCAGCAGTGGAGCTAAATCTATATTTTTTAGCTCATTGCTACAGTGCACATCTATAGATAGATGTGCACTGTTCATGAGAGCTAAAAAAAAATTAATTTTTTATTTTGTGTTCACGTTACCTTTTTATTGTGGTGTTTTTATTGTAGTGAGATGTATTATTTTATTGTGGTAGATATATTATTTTATTGTAATGTTTATATTATTTTATTGTGTTGAAAACTAAAATAGATCCACTGCTGCAGCATGTGTGTAGGTAAAATAGATAAAATAACTTTTGGTGGAGTTAAATTGCTAAATTTTTAGCTCCACTGCTGTGAATGCTCTAAAGCATGCCAAAACGTACTAGCTCCACCCAAAGAATTAAAAAAGAAAAAGAAAGATCGGCCTCTGACTAACAGCGTGGGTGCGGCACTAGCACACAAGGGGTTTAAAGAAACAAATTTAGTTAACAATACAATACTCCGTAGCCTGTACATGTGTTGCTGAAATTTATTATTTTGAATCCAAGATTTGGATTAAATATGAACAGGCCAGGTTGAATAAATTTATATATACGCAAACATAAATGAGAATTCTCGAATACAATATGAGATTATAGGGAATCCAAGCGAGCCAAATTGGATGTTGTTTCCACATTATCCATTCAAGTTGCTCCTAAGATTCTCTCTTGTAAGCTCGTGACACTTAAGGACAAGTCATTACGATAGGACTTGTTAGTGATCATGAAAAGACTCGCGGAAGATGCCTTGCCTAACATAAATGAGTTTTATTATCATAAATGATTGTATGGTAACGTATTAAGAAACAATAATTTTGTATCTTTGTATTTGATGATAGTTTGTTTGTTTGTTTTGTTTTTGTTTTTTTTTGGGTTAAACGATGATAGTTTGTTAATAACTTAATAATAAATGAATACTTATTTGAAGTTTTATAATAGTTTTTCTTGCTTATACTTCCGCTCCCTGGCTTCCAGTTCTGACACTATTCTAACAGTACTAATATTATATTTGTGCAACTATCTTAATTTTACTTGACATTGTTGGATACTCCTTGTTTGGCTATGAAAAATATTTTATTTTGCCATAGTTGAATATATGTACATAGCTTTGATAAAATATTTACATTGCTTTGTTTTTTTTTTTTTTTTTTGAGGAAATTTACATTGCTTTGTGTGAGGACCTGAGGACCTAAGAACCTGAGGACCCGAAGAAAGGAAGGCCAACATTTAGAATGAAAGATGAGGTCTCTCCGGGTGTGCCCGAAGATGAGGTGGCGAGGACGATAACTACATAAGGGGCATGTTACAAATATCTGGTTGTAATAGGCTGATTTGGAAGGTTGCAAAGTTGCATTAAATGCTTGGCAACAACCATTCTGGCCGCATTAATTAGCAAGCATCTCCTCTATCCGTCGCATTAATGTGGACATGACCTGAACAGTGTGGGATGCAAAGTGGAATCTTGTTCCATTGCCGACGGACAAATGTCACAGGAAAAGGACCGCAGATTGCAAGGTGTAAGGTTACGATGAAAACAGAGAATAGTATAAATAGGAATCAAGAGACTACGAGAAGAGGGCTTTTTGTTGTTGAACCCTCTCTACCAAATGTATTGTATGAGGACTCTTAAGTGAATAAAGCAGCAGTAACGTTTTGAAGTTGATTTTATGAGCTTTTGGTCCTTACACTTTGTTAAATCTATTTAATAGCATTGCTGGACCTCTTTATCTCTTTAGCATG
Source organism: Castanea sativa (assembly GCF_040712315.1). Taxonomy (NCBI): domain Eukaryota; kingdom Viridiplantae; phylum Streptophyta; class Magnoliopsida; order Fagales; family Fagaceae; genus Castanea; species Castanea sativa. The sequence goes on along the minus strand of NC_134019.1, from coordinate 1,581,507 downwards.
TTATTACATTCCTTATATTAATTAATTAATTGTTTTCCTAAACCACCAATTATTTTATTTTACTTACTAATTATATTATTTTATTGTCAATGGAGAAGCAGAATAGTAGCGACCAATGAGCGAACGATTTGCATGAGTTTCGCACTTGACTACCTTCAAAAAAATCTATTATAGCTATTTAATATGTCATAGAACGACATGTGATCACGTGATAAGCCCTTCTCTCCCTCCCCCACCCATTCTCTGGAATTAATTGTTTTCCTAAACCATGAATTATTTTATTTTACTTACTAATTATATTATTTTATTTCAATGGAGAAGTAAAACAGTAGTGACCAATGAGCAAACCATTGGCATGAGTTTTGCCATTGACTACCTCCAAAAAAATCTATTATAGTTGTTCAATGTGTGATAGAACTGTGTTGGCAATTTTTGTACTCCAGGGAAACTTATTGCGTATTCCCTGGAAACTTATTTTTGTCCCACATCGCAAAGATCATCCCCCACTTGCTGCCTTATAAGCCTAAAGCTGAAGGAGTAGTGTACCATCAGTTATCTTATAAGGCAGCAAGTGGGGGATGATCTTTGCGATGTGGGACAAAAACAAGTTTCCAGGGAGTACGCAATAAGTTTCCCTGGAGTACAAAAATTGTCGACACAGTTTCCATTGGCACGAGTTTCGCACTTGACTACCTCCAAAAAAATCTATTATAACTATTTAATGTGAGATAGAACGACATATGATCAAGCGATAAGCCCTTCCCCCCTCTTCTTCCAGAAAAGTTTGTAAAGAGATTAATAGAGTAAGCTCAAGAAAATGACAAAGTATAGAAAAGATGAGGTGCAAACATTTTTCTATGTTTAATTATGGTATTATAGGGTTTTTTCAGTGGGAGAAAATTCAGTATGTTTCGGAAATATGCATCCTCTCTCTCACATAAGGGTGGACTCCACACACTTCCCAATGTTGTCAAGAATGGATTCTGACAGCACACTATTCCCCCATGCTACCTGAGGCAACTCTATTAGCATCTCTCTACATTTGTAAGAAATGCTGATGGGATTTGTGAGCCCTTATTAATATTATCAATATTAGTAGAAACGTACTTCTCCAAACACTTCTTTTTAGCTAGATGAGGTCAGTAGCTAATCTCTACATAAGACTCTCCAAGTTTGATTTGTCTTATCGATACAAATTATGACCTAGATCTTGCTGATATTTCAATTTCAGTAAATAATGACATTATAGCTTCAATTTGATTAATTCTTAATATTTGTAAATTTTGAAGGCCGTTCTAGCTATATACAAAATCCTAGATTCATATTAATAATAATAATAATAATAAAATTAAATAAAATTCCTTTGGGAGCTCCATAGATTTATGAAGGCCTAATGTAGATCACATCATATTGGGGGTTTGTTAGTTTTGTGGTACATGTATACCATACTTGGCTATTCTAATTGAAGGACCACACTAGGGATTTGATCAGCCAAGCTCAACAGAAATAACTTTAGGTCGTGCAAGGAGTGAAATTCTAGGCCGTACCCTTTGGGCCGGGTTGGCTTAACAAGACTATGCTTGCTCAGACTAGGCACTAGTTTAAATCTTTCATCCTCTATTATAATTATCAAATTATTATTATTTTAAAAAGAAGTGTATTATTTTGTAAAAAGAAAAATTAATAAATATAAAAGATCCACTCCGCTTGTAGATCAAGCTTGAAAGCACGAACCAAAAATGAAATTTATTTTTTGTATTTCGTGACTGCGATTAAAAACTTAACAAATTGAAAATTCACATTCACTATTAATAAGTAACAAATATTAGTCACTTTTTCCGAGTGGTTAAGGCCCCGCGAGAGTTGGAATCTCTTAGGCGACGACTTTATAAATTTTTTTGTCTTCTCCCATTTATTTGCTATTGGGTTGATCATAATGGCTTCTCAAATATACTCTTTTTCCCAAATTAAAAACTACCGTGCTCTTTTATTTGTGTAAGTCAATTAAATGAAATTGGATATAAATAATTGCAAATTCCAATCTTGGGGACTGACAGAGTATGTCATGATAACTAGGTCAGCATTTGAAAAAAGTGGACTAATTTACATGTCTTCCTTGATTCAAGAATGCATCATGAAATATTCATCAAAAAAGAATGCATCATGAAATACTTGTTTTGTTTCTTTGGTTTTGGTTTTGGTTTTTTTCCCTCTTTGATTGGCAGCTACGACATACCTAAACACCCATGAACACCCCTATTTTTAGACATAATCATCATGAGAGACTTATTTTGTTTTTCAGAAGTGCAGCAGAACAATGAGCTCAAAATTTCTGTTCCCTCAACTTTGTTTCGTAATAGCCTAATAGGAGTTTAGAACCAATTCACAAACGGTAAACCACATATACATTATAAGACTTAAGCTAACTGGCTAACAATAATTTTTATCATCACAGGCTAACCAGACGGGATTAGTAAAATCATGTAATCAAGCTTGTTCAAATTAGGATCCTACGTAGGATTGGTCGAAGAGTTTCATATATTGAATTGTAGGATCGGATTGGTCGAAGAGTTTCATATATTGAATTGTAGGATCGGATCAAGGATTGTAGAATCCTACTTTTCGTTGAACAAAAAGAAAAGAAAAAAAATATTGATAATGACTTTGTGTTTGAATAACATTCTCAATGGAAAACATAGTTTTGTTTCACTATATTATTAGGAGGGAAGTTGGGAGGGAATATATAAATCATGGACCATCTGATAGCATCAATACATACTTGGGTATACGTAGACTTGACATAAATAAATTTTCTTGGAAAATGATGTCGTCTTTGCCTTTTCAACATGCTTAAACCATTTCTTTCTTAAAATGGTTTAAGATTGCCCAAATTGTGAATGCTGTATTAATTCTTTCCAAAAGTTTCACTGCAGCTAGTCAATGCTTGAACATCCAGAGACCAAAGGTAATGTTTACTAAAGGCAATGTTTCGCATGGCTTAATTACATTATATAGCCAATGGGTTTATAGCCCTGTGCCACTTTCCCATCGCCCTTGTTGTGTTTGTCTTCCCCCTTTAAATTAGCCCACAAATTATGTATATAAACCCCACCCCAAAACTAGTACCAAAAATTTCTTCGGAGAAAAGCGAAGACACGTGCACCGGTGTGAGCTAATCAGGTTTAAGAGAACATTTCTAGTGCGATGGTACAATGGGCACAGTTGCTGTTCCCTGAATTTTTGTCATAATAGGAGTTCAGAACCAATTTACAGATATCGGCTAAACTGGCTAGACCATAGGGCATAGGAAGCTTTTTTTTCTTTTTTTTTTTTAATAGATTTAATATTTATGGATGAGCCACAATTTTTTCTGGGGTGAAGTATGAGCTATCTTCATGTCAATGAAAATTCACATAATCTAAGCACCGATAAAACATGGAAAAACAGAAACATCGAACAGTGCTAAAAATGTTTAGAGAACTTCACATATTGCAGTTGATATGTAACCAATCAAACTCCTACAGTTATACAGCCCAAATGCTTGTTGGAAAGAAGTCACTCCAGCACAATTCACAAAAAAGAGTATGGATTATGGAAACAGATAAGAGATCCTGGTCCTTACCAAGACTGTAGCAGAACCAGATGTGAACTCCTGATCTTTCTTAGCAAGACTGTAGCAGAAACAGATGCGCGGGTCCGAAGGCTGCTGCATGTTGACTCTAATGACCATACTTTTGAAACTCCCATTCGCTGTTATCTGAAAAAGTAATAAGAAAGGAAATAAATAAAGTTCTTAAAATGATATAAGAGAGACAGGTAGAATAAGAAGAGGAGGGGGTGTTAGGCACAATGCTTACCTAATGGGCACACTTGACGAGTCTTGAGCCATCTACTGATGCAGTGGAAATGAAAGGCATGATTACAAACCCCTACATCAAAAAAACCAGCCCCTCAGCCAAAGAGATCATATGCACACGAGTGGAAAATGCAATAATGATCATCTTAATTACTTTTTTATTTAAAAAACTGAGAAAAATACAAAACTAAGAAAAATACAAAACTATCGCACAACCACATGTAGAAGCACATAAGAAGTTGCATTTTACTACCACACCAAATCACACATCAATTGAAAACTGCAACACAGTATATTTATACAAGCTGTACAAAATCACAGATCTGACAAGTGTAGGATTATTGTTAACAAAAATGCATTTAACACAAACACACGCACACACACACACTTCTAATTGTGCCAAAAGAAAAATGGGGAATTTAATTTGTAAAACCATTATGGACATAAGCCATAAAACATATCAAAGCAATTTGAACATGCAGAATCGCATATCAACTTAATGCTGGTAATTCTTTTTTTTTTTTTATAAGTAACTTAATGCCTGGTAATTTAACAAAGTTCAAAGGAAGACCGGCCATTGCTACTTTATAGACAATACTATTTATTATTTCTACCTATGTTTTGTAAGAGTATGGAGTCCCCAAATGAAATGGGTAGGCAGAAGCTTATGAGTAGAAAGGGTACAGCCCTGAAAACTTTTTACTTTTAAATGTAAAACCTAAAGGATACAGTCCTGCCATTAAAGAGATATAAAACCATAAAAACATGTTAAATAACTAACATAACAAGTTGTTTGATTCAGGGTACTCTTTTGGGATTATCCTTGAAGATTTCTAGAATCCCATCAAACCTCACTTTTGTGGGAAGGTGATTCCCTTTTAACAAGGTGGGGATCCATGTTCCCTTTTTTTTCCAGGGGCGAGGGGTGATTATCTTCACCTTTAAGGATTATCATTAACTTTGATTTTTATTTCCTATTGGAACTGTTTTAGTCTTCTAATAAAAATAAATAATTTTGATTGACAAGACATGATGTCTTAATAAACCATAAAAAACAAAGAAAATAAATTGAAATATTTGTGTTGTTCTTGCATTTATTATTTGAAAATGATATTAGACTATCATCATTGGAGATTAGATATAATTCATAGCTCAAATTATTTTTTCTTTATTTGCAATAAGCCACATAAAGTGATGGGTACTACAATATATTTTGGGGGCAATAAATAATTTCTACATCATTCCTAGAAACAAACCAAACATTGAGATCTCACATTTTAAGAAACTTTATCAGATCCCTAATCACATCAAACATGAGCATTTATATTTCCGAATATCTAGGTTTTCAGCATCACATTGCTAGGGATATGATTGCTAGGGGCCTACTAGATTATCCTAGATTCCCCAAACCAAATGCTATGTGGCATATTAGATTATCCAAGATTCCCCAAAGCAAATGCTATGCAAGTTTAAAAGGTTGCGTCTTCAGCCGCATGAGCACTCATGAATAGAGGTTGGGAGCATATGAAATTATTTAAACTGAAACGTGTTTACCATGTTGTGTTCTGATTCTTCTGAATCATTTCTAACAATAGCAGAATTATAAAGTTTTTTCTTCTTTCATTTTTTATTTTTATTTTTTTCTGTTGATAAATAGCAATGGCAGAAGTATGAAGTTGAAAGATTGTCACATAATGTTCAGATATAACTCTTTTTACCGAAAAAAAACTTAGGGTTTGGCCAAGACATCATTAATCAAACATTCAAAAATATAAATAACATTTTACAGAGTAAAAATATTAAGAAACTTTTGATTCTCAAATTATACTGCATTAAGAACAAGAGTGACGTCATGCTGATATCACATGGAAAATTTGTAAACATCTTCTTAGCCACTTGATCGAAAGCATCAAGCCATCGATCAGGATGTAAAGGAATCATACAGAGAAATCAACCACAATTAACTACAGCAATCAACTCCTACAAATCAAGCTAAGTAACTTTGATAGTTGTGGAGACAAGGGATTTTTTTTCCTGAATAAATAAATGTGGACTTCATAGGCCTTTCTAAATAGCATATAGTATTATATAATTTTTTTGATTACACAATACACATATATCTGATGGATCTTGAACCCACAACCTCACTCTTTACCTTACTCTTGCAAAGGCAGATCACATATAATGATAGTGTCATACTGTCATGTAGTATTAAATAGTGTCAGCTCATTGGCCATGTATAATCACATGCTGTCAGCTCTTAACAAATTATGATAAACAAGTTTAAACTGAAGTCTGGACCATCTGGTAATTATATCCCTATGATTTGTCAAAATGGATGTGCAGAACATGGAAAATGGAACATGTCCTTAAATCCCCTAAAAAATAAATAAGCACATTCTGATTTAAATTGATGGTGTGTTGAGAAAAAGGTGTAACTATACACTCTTGGTTAAGATGTTTTGGGTGTAACACAATGCAATTAGCTAAAGGGTGCATTTGTATAAGCTGTTGGAGAATAGTGTTTTAAGTTTAAAATGAGCTTTCGTAAAAAAGCTATGAGAAGTTGTGGTTTCAAAATAGAGATTTGGGTTTTAAAAATGCTCTTTTAATATCCCAAAACACCTAACCAAACAGACCCAAATAACATGGAAAGTAACATAAAATTTCATGTTAAAAAAAAAAAAAAAAAAATTAATCTCTAGAACTCAGCCAAACCAAAGTAAACAAAGAAAACAATAAATATCCTTATGAAGCAAAATTCAACACAAAGAACCAAATTTATGAAATACTTCACCATCCCTTATATCAAGCACACTTTGTTTCAAGCTTATGAATAATAGGCTAAACTACCAATTACATCCTCTCACTTTGACTTGTTTTCAATTCAGTTCTTTGTTTTTTTTTCCTTCCAAAATTCATTTAAATTATTTAACTTCCATTTGTTTCCCATGTAATTTTTCCATCCAATCTACAACATTAAATCCACTAAACGTCATTTACAAAGTGAAAGTACTACAATGAAGGGCAAGATTGGATGGACCTACACAGAAGTACTAAATTTAAAACAGCTTAAAGTTAAGGGACTAAAATTGGAAGAAAAAAAAAACCCATAAAGGACTGAATTGAAAGAGTGTATTATAGAACACTACGTTAAAAACTATAACCTACCACACTCTTTAAAGGTCATTGACAATGGTTAACACAACAAGTAAACCAATACAGAGACACAAGGTAAGATAATAGTAAACAAAAAATAGGGTTTTTAGAATCGAAAGCTTACCCCAAGCAACTGTACATTCCTCACTTGTAGCGCTAGCCTGATTCGCTTGGCACTCGATGCCTAATCAACAAACACCATGACCACAATAAAAATACATACTAATAATTAGGGCCCGTTTGGTAGAGGAGTTTGATTAATGTTGTTTGTAATTTTTTGAAATTCGATTGATTGAAAAAGTGTGTGGAAATGTGTGGAAGGTTGTTTAAAAACTGATAATGTGGGTTTGAACTCCCTTGCCAAACAGGCCCTTAAAGGCTAAAACACAGTTTAGACCACAAATTGTTTATTTATTTATTTTTAAAAAAACCCATAAATCTCCCATCTGTTTTTGTTAGACACAAAATTTCCAATAATTCAAGGACACTGTAGGTTCTTTAAATTCGACAATGGGCCAAATTTTGAGTAGAAATTCGTAAGTTAAGGTCATAAGCAAGAACAAATCGAAAATCAAAAGCCAGAAAAAAGAAACTCACAAAGATCCATGATATGGTTCCTGCAAATCGCACAGTTATCAACCACAATATCTGCAAGCAAAAACCAACATTACATTGCATTACATTACTCCAAAAAGATTCAATCATCAAAAACCCTAAGAAAAAAAAAAAAAAAAAACCCACACACGCAGGCACAAATTGATTGTAACAAAATAATGCAAAAAAGAAGAAAAGAAGGAGAGAAAGCTAGGGTTAGGGTTTGGGGAAAGAAGAGGTACCCCAGGCCCAGAGAGCGACTGCGTTCCACTTCTTGATCTCGAAACGCTTGTTCTTCTTTGAGGAAGAAGGTCCTGCACTGCTCGAAGCCTCGCCGACTGGGACCATCGGCACGTCGGAATCCAAGGTCGCCATGGCTAGATGGAGCTCTTGGTCAAGAAAAACGCAAACGAAAAAATAGCTCTGGACTTGGACAAGTGTTTTATTTTATAGAAAATCGTGGCCTCGGGCTGGGTTTCCTTAAGGGGGTTTTTATGTATGACTTAGAGTTCTATGGATTTGAGGTCCATTGTCTTTTGGGCCCATGGATAATGTATTCTTTTTTTTTTTTTTTGGATTTTTATTTTTTGTGTGTAGCTAAAAAGCCTAAAATGCATATTGCATTCTATAAATTTGATTGAAATTCATTTCAAGTCTTTATCTTTATTTTCCTTCAATTGGGTCTTCTAAGTTTCAAATTTATTCAATTAAGATATTTTGTGTAATTTTGTTAAAATTTGTCACTAAGTATGTAATTAACTAATAAAAAAAAAAAATGCTAAAATGCAAATTACACCTTCTAAATTTAGCTGAAATTCATTTTAGTTATTTAAATTTATTTTCATTCAATTGAGTTCTTTATTTTTCAAATTTATTCAATTCAGATCTTATGTCCAATTTGTTAAAAAAATAGCCCTTAAGAAAAAAAATTTATAAAATTAATAAATAGATTTTATAGATTTTTTTTATGTAAGAAATATTTTTCAAAACATCTTTTTTTTTTTTCATTAGTTAATTGCATACTTAATGATAAATTTTTTTTTAATGAAAGTAGACCAAATGCCTGAATTGAATAACTTTGAAACTTAAAGAACTCAATTGAACGAAAGTAAGTTAAAAGACAGAAATGAATTTTAGTCATACTTAGAGGGTGCACTTTGTATTTTAACCTAAATTTTTTTTTAAAAAAAAATTCTCACATGAAAAAATTTATATTAATTTTATAGAATTTTTTCAGACAAGAACAATTTTTTCTATTGGAAATTTTTTAACAAAAAAATTCTCACATAAAAAGATCTATTAAATCTTTATATTAATTTTATAGAAGTTTTTCATATGTGAACAATTTTTTCTAATGGCAATTTTTTAACAAAATTAGATAGTCCTTAAACAAGTTATAAATTGTCATCTCCCTTTTGTTTAGTTGGTACCGGCCGGTATTGCCCGAAATAGACCACGGCTAGTACATAGCCAGTACAGCCGGTATTTAAACTGGTACGAAACATTAGTGTTTCGATACCGGTATACATACCGGTACAGTACATACCGGCCGGTACCGGTATGATATCAACTACATTTGTTTGAATTGGTTTGCTTCATTCTAGAACTTTGGACTAATTCACATTTGATATTCACACATGACACACGAGTCTAATGCTCATCGAATTCCTATCTCATTTGTATATGTGCGCTTAAGCTTATGATTTATTATTTTTGTCTATGGAAGTGATTTTCTATATCATGTGTTTAATTCAAGGAAGTTAATACTGTACTGGAGGTTGTACTGGTTTGGTCAGCGGTACGATATATTTCGGATACCGGTTAATATCGGTGTACCGTTTCGGGATTACCGCTAATATATATATATATATATATATATATATATATATATATATATATAATTTTAAAATGATAAATTTATGTCACTCATCTAATCAATAACAACAACAATAATATATACTTTAGAAAAACCAACAAGTTCATATATATATATATTCTTCAACGTGACTATGGGTGGGTGAGTGCTAGAGTGGCAAGTTCCATCAACTTACTTAACACTAATAATAATAATAATAATAATAATAATAATAATAATATTAGAGCTAAAGTCCCATCACATTTCAAATTAGTGTCAGATTTTCACATGAGCTTTGAAGTCTTGAGCAGATAAATTGAGGGAAAACCGGAGAGGGAAGTCTTGAGCAGATAAAAGAGGAAGAAGAATAGAAGAGAGAACAGACCACAGGTGAACTAATCCGGTGTTGCTTGGGTGATCAACAACGGCAACAAATCCGGTACTGCTTCTTACTTTAATTGCTTCTTCTTCCTCTTCTACTTCTTCTTGTCAGCGTTCCTCTCTCTCAAAATTTACAAAGCAACTCTCTCTTTTCCTAAAAGTTTACCAATAAATCAAAGATTTTTGCTTCGGTCCGAAATGCACTTATCGGCCGGAATCCGGTATTTATTCCGGTACGGCCGAAACAGCTCTGGTATGGCCGGTATTAAATCCGGTACAAAATGAAAGTGTACATGTACCGGTGAAGGTGCCGGAACGGAAAATTTCGACCATATGGGCCGGTACGGTACGAAACTAACTTCCTTAGTTTAATCCTTTTGTTACTAAGTTTTGTACTTAACTTAGAGTTTTAAAATTTCAATTTTTTTTTTCCGGTTTTGAAAAAAAGGAAATAGAGTCACTCATGAGTTGATAAAGTCCTGAGTGCCTTTTGATGAAAATTTCATGTTTTCAAAATTTTTGGCCAGTGGCACGTGAGGAAGTTCAAACTTCAAAAGTCTATTATATGCTAGGGTGTCTTGTGAGTAGCTCATGAGTTGGTCAACCCGTAAGGGACCTACAAGTTACACTAACAACTTATTTTGTTGGACCAGCTATGCCTCTTTTTCCCACAATTTTTAACCTAGAGATTAAGGGTTTTGCAAATTAGAAACATCTGTTTTTGAGAGAAAGAGAGCTTCTCATCCCTTAAGAGAGAATTTCTTGTAGTCTCCTCTCTTCCCTCTCCTATTTTCATACATTGAGAGGAGTTTTCATCCAAACATAACCCATGCACAATTTGAGTGTAGAGAGTATTTTGGAGCTTAACCACATATTCAGCTAGTAAGGCGTGGTGGTGCAATCAAGAGTTATTGTGGAATTTGGAAAGCTAGTGAAGGCAAGACTTTTAGTTGTTTGTTGGTAACAGAAGCTTGGAGAGCTTAAATATAGTGGATGAATCAAGTCTCTTTGATTATCCTCCTACTCCAACTTATTTATTAGCGGATCATTTTTGGCTTGGGGGGCCGCGGGCACGGAGTGGTTTTTAATTCGAGTCCCTTCAATTTTCTTTTTTGATAACACATCAGGTGTTATCTTTGGTTTGCATCCCTTTACTTGTTCCCCTTAGCTTAAATGCTTTACCCAATTATACTTATCCATGCTTTGCCTTATAGCTTCGGTTGAGCAATTAATTAATTACGTAAATTTTGTATTAATTGTGATTAGCTTAAAATTAATCAAGTAATTAGAGGGGTTGTAATTAGCATCTAGTAATTAGACTAGCACACTTTTAGGGGTGTAAAATACAAAACCCCTACAGTATAGGGTGAATTTGTGCAATATGAAATAAAACCAATTCCATGATAATAAATAATTTATTATCGTAATATTATAATCTCCATATAGTAAAAATGTTAAGGTGAAGGGAACTCTTTTATTTTCGAAATAATTTGAATAAATGATTTTTTTAAGGAGGAAAATAATGCCACGTTGTTACAAATTGATCATTTTCATTCATTCTTATATCATTTCATATATAACTCAAATAAGGCATGAGGAAAACTATGTTGTACTTTTTTTGGGGGGGGGGGGGGAATGGCCCCTCTAAAAATTTATAGGACCTCTCTAATAGCAAGTAAAGCATAGATCACAGTTCAAATATTTATAAGCCGGCCCCCCCACGGCCAAACCCCCCCCCCCCCCCTCTCCAACAGAGCCACAAAATTTCGCCATTCCCAAATCCCAACTCTTTCATCACTTAATCTTTCCCATTCCTCTTCCCAGCAGATCAACATATGCCTATATATTTTACTAACTTCTAATTACTCTTTTAATTACTTTTAGCCATTAACTTTTACTAACTTTCATACACAGCTTCCCTCCACTCCTCTTTTCACAAAGTCTAACTCGTAGTCGCTCTTCATACATCTTTTCTATTTTAGTTCAATTTCTATTTATTATCTTATGATATACTTGATTATTTTCTTCTTCTATTCAATTTCTATGTAGTTCAAAGGTACAAAAGTGAGTTTGAATTTATTTTTGACCATAGTAGTCTAGTTTAGTTTAATTTAAATTTTATTTATTTTATACTTGCTTATAGTGATCTTGTTATATTTAATTGTTTTAGTAGTATATTTTCTTGTAGAAGTAGTCTAGTTTTGTTACGTACTTATATATAATTTTTATGAATGTTATGAACCTGTGATTGTTCAAAAGACTAGAAGGAAAACAAGTAAAAAATAACCCCAAGATACTCAATTGGTCGTCTAAAATTGTTAGTATTCTGAGCAGGGTGGTCGATACCGTACCGGTACCGGCCGTACCGGCCGGTACGTACCGTACCGGTCAGTGCACCGGTACCGGTACACTTCTATTTTGTACCGGAAAAAATACCGGCCGTACCGGTCGCGTACCGGCCATACCGGCCAATTTCGGGCAATACCGGCCGATACCGGGCGTACCGGCCGGTACAGAAAAAAACTTTTTTTTTTTTTTTTTGGTTTTGTAATTTTTGAATTTTTGTAAGGACATAATAATAACTTATTTACACTAAATTATTAGTATGATTTGTTTTCTTAGTATGCAATAAACAACTAAGCTTTCTATTTTTTATTTTGTGTTTTTTTTTCCTTTTAATTGATACTAAAGTTTAAAACTATGAATAATTTATTCTGAATTGAAGTAATATTTTATGATAAAATTTTATATTTACTATAATATAAGTGAAATATTATATGTTTATAACCATGGTTCTAGAGATTTTAGTGTGTGTATATAATATATACATATATATATATAAAATAGCGGTAAACCCGAAACGGTACACCGGTATTGACCGGTATCCGAAATATATCGTACCGGTGGCCAAACCGGTACAGCCTCCGGTACGGTATTGACTTCCTTGATTCTGAGTGCTAATTAGTAGTATGCTACTAAAAAATTCCTAACAAAAATTCCTCATTTTGCTCCCTAAAAAAGGGTTACTTTACTTCTCATTATTTTCCTTGCAAAACATTCAAGTAATAACAGAAAAGAAAATTTTAATCATTTGTACCCAAATATATATGAAATCTCAAACCGGTTGTTGAGGATATGCATTAGATACCCATGTGTTTTTGCACTACCTATGCTACCTCTATGTCTCATTGATACATGATAGTACACCACCCTTTTCTTTTTTTATTAATTTTTTTTTATTTTTTATGGGAAGTACACCACCCTTTTCAAGTATGAGTATTTGTATTGAAAAATGTGAAAATTAAAAGGACATGTGTCTTTGGGTCCGTTTAGATACAGTTAAAAACTGAAAATACTGTAACAAAATAATTTTTAAATGTGTGAATAATACTATAGGACCAATTTTTAATAAAAAGTTGCTGAAAAGTGTGTAAATAGTACATGAACAGCGCGTGCACAGTAATGTTGTCCACTGAAACGCGCAGCAGAAAAAAAAAGAAAAGAAAGAAGGAAAACACTGAACGCGGACGCATTCAACGCAATCCAAATAAATACTTTGTCACATAATAGAGAGGATTATATACAAAGGAGACTATGCTTCTCTTTGGAAACCAATGAAAAATGAAAATTATTTTGCTATTCAGTTTATTTTTGCTATTATTCATGAGCTCTATTGCAATTTTTGGTACTATTCATGTGCCCTACTGTACTATTTCAGCTAATTTTTACCTTCATCTACAGTACTTTTAGTAATAAGTATTCAGTTTCAGTAAAATAAGCGGTATCCAAACAAACCTTATGTCTCATTGTTCTACACCGCAAAAGAACATCCACATTGATGAAGTTATAAATTTAGCAATTTAGTACAACAAAAAACTACTTTATCTATTTTATCACCCCATATTACAAAACACCTAACATCAGTGGTTTTATTTTAACTTTTAACACAACAAAATAATATAAAAAATACAATAAAATAATATATCCACTACACATTAAAATAACATAACAATAATAAAAAAAATACAAAATATACAGCCCACCATTATCGATCAACCACCACTTCATATAGCCCACTACCACCACTACCACCACCACTACTACCCACGACCTACTCCTACCACCACAATCAGCCCACAACTATCTAAGAAATTCAATCCAAAACCACAAAAAAAAAATCATGGTAACAAAAAAAAAAAAAAACCACCTGAACCTCCAAAAAGCGCATAATAATACAATTCCATGTTTAAGGTCTATTTGGATACCGCTTAATGCTGAAAATTGGAAACACTGTAGCAAAATAATTTTTAAATGATGAATAGTGTCGTGAGACCTATTTTTAATGAAAGTTTTGCTGAAAAAGAAGGTTTGTGGGTCCCGTGAACAGTGCATGAGACCCATGCGCAAAACGTTGGACACGCAAACGTTCTGTTCACAGGACCCACGCGCAAAACGCTGGACACTTGCTGCTATCCAAACGTTCACTTAGTCACACGATTCACCAATTAAAATCTAAAAATTACTTTATCTATTTTATCACCCCACTTTACAAAACACCCAACATCAGTGGTTTTATTTTAACTTTTAACACAACAAAATAATATAAATAATACAATAAAATAATATATCTACTACACATTAAAATAACATAAAAAACTACATTAATAAAAAAAAATACAAAATATACAGCCCACCATTATCGATCAACCACCATTTCACATAGCCCACTACCACCACCACTACCCACGGCCTACTCCTACCACCACAATCAACCCACAACTATCTAAGAAATTCAACCCATAACCACAAAAAAAAAAAGCCACGGTAAAAAAAAAAAAAAAACCACCTGAACCTCCAAAAAGCGCATAATAATACAATTGCATGTTTAAGGTCTCTTTGGATATCGCTTATTGTTGAAAATTGAAAACATTGTAGCAAAATAATTTTTAAATGATGAATAGTACTGTGAGACCCATATTTAATGAAATTTTTGCTGAAAAAAGAGGTTTGTGGGTCCCGTGAACAGTGCATGGGACCCACGCGCAAAACGCTGGACGCTTGCTGCAATCCAAACGTTCATTTAGTCACACGATTCACTAATTGAATCTAAAAAGGTCTACAACAAAAAACTACTTTATTTATTTTATCACCTCACTTTACAAAACACCTAACATCAGTGGTTTTATTTTAACTTTTAACACAACAAAATAATATAAATAATACAATAAAATAATATATCCACTACACATTAAAATAACATAAAAAACTACAATAATAAAAAAAATACAAAATATACAGCCCACCATTATCAATCAACCACCACTTCACACTGTCCACTACCACCACCACCACCACCACTACTACCCACGACCTACTCCTACCACTACAATCAGCTCACAACTATCTAAGAAATTCAATCCATAACCACAAAAAAAAAAAACCCACAGTAACATAAAAAAAAAAAACCACCTGAACCTCCAAAATGCGCATAATAATACAATTCCATGTTTAAGGTCTGTTTGGATACCGCTTATTGCTAAAAACTGAAAACACTATAGCAAAATAATTTTTAAATGATGAATAGTGCCGTGAGACCCATTTTTAATGAAAGTTTTGTAAAAAAGAGGTTTGTGGGTCCCATGAACAGTGCACGGGATCCACGAGTAAAATGCTGGACGCTTGCTACTATCCAAATGTTCACTTAGTCACATGATTCACTAATTGAAATCTAAAAGGGCCCACAATTAGCAAAAATCCGAAAAAAATTATTAGCACAATTATGCTTTTATATGGCAAATTTTCTACACTAGACCTATCTAAAAAGACCCACGGTTAGCAAAAAACCGAAAAAGTTATTAGCACAAGTATGTTTTATGTGACAAATTTTCTACACTCAGCCTATCTAAAAGGACCCACAATTAGCCCAAAACAGAAAAAATTATTAGCACAAGCATGTTCCATATGACATACTTGTGCTAATAATTTTATGCTGTGGGCCTCTTTAGATAGGTCTAGTGTAGAAAACATTGAAAGGCCCTAAGAGCAACCGCATCAATAAGTAAAATTTTTTTCTTCTATTTTACACTAAAAACTTACTTTTTTTTTTAATTTTTTTATTTTACACACCTATTTTTACAAAACACTTTTGGATATCGCTTATTACTGAAAACTGAAAACACTGTAGCAAAATAATTTTTAAATGATGTAGACTTGAATGTGTGTGAAGCTCCCTCCTGTAGCAAAACACTATAGCAAAATAAATGTGTGTGAAGCTCTCTCCTGGAGACTTGAACCCTGGTCCTTGCCTCCCACACCTCATAAGTATTTATAGTTGTAGAGTGACCACCGTACCAAGGGTGCGCGGTGGTGTTGTGGATTTTTTTCTAATAGGTGATAATTGTGGAATTGTGGACCTAGAATTTAACTCAACCATGTACCGAGCTAAGTAGGCAATTATTATATTAAGTGTCTATTTAGAATAGTTTATTTAGCTAAAATATAAAATTAAATTTTTGTTAAAAATGTAAAAAAAATGTTAAAATATAAGTTGAATAATATAGTAAGACTCATAAATATATAGTATTAAAAAAATATAGTAGAACTATAAATAGTAGAAAAATAACCTGAAAGTAAAGATAAGCTCAGCTCATCCAAAATCTGCACCCTGATTGAGCTGAGTAGGTGATACGTCCTTTTCTACTGAACAAACATCCATAGTGCGTGGTATCAGATTGAGAAGTCACCACTTCTTTTTATGTACATACAACGACAAAGAGTCAAGGACCAAAACATACTACAGCTAGTTGAACTTTTTTTATTTTTTTATTTTATTCACTTTGTCTTGTATATATGTGAATGGAGCTTCATTTTGTTTATTATTTTAATTGGCAGAAACGGTTGTCTTTGTAACAATTCCACGGGATTAATGATAAATTACTCCCATTGGCAGAGTTACTTCTCCTTTGAGCGATTTCCGTCCAATGTTGTACAGTACCTTTAATTGGCCACCAATTATTTGGTAGCATGTTCGATTTGAAGACATTAATTTAAAAAAAAAAAAAAAATTTGTTACTATTGGCAATTTGGCAACTATTTTTTCACCATTTTCATAAGTCTAAGTTTAGTAGACAAATGCGGGTTCTAATTAATTTAATTTTAGTAAAATCATTGATAGTTAAATAAGAAATTTAAAATTTAATCATTGTTTATACCAAAAATCAATTAGTGTCTTGATCTGATGATTAAAAACTATTATCAAGAATTGTTAAAACTCCTTTTAAAAAGAAAAATGTTTGGTAGACAGATAGGTATCCGAAAATGTTGGGTAGGCAAATAGATAAAGCAAAAAACGTGATGTATTTCCCACGCGTATATTCAATTGGTCGTTGAACGTTAAAGAAACGAATATCTCCTCTCGTTTGGTTGCACGAAGAGGAGAAAAGAAAAATTTATAACCATCTTTTATGTGTGTGTATATATATATATATATATATATATGTAATATGCATATATTTATTTATTTTTATGCATTTGAACCATTATCCACATTTACTAGTATGCCCTTTGGTTAAGATATCAATAAAGTATTATATAACAAACAACTCCTATATTTAAAAAGTTACAAAAAAAAGTGTAGAAATCACAGTAAGTTCTAATCAAAGTGTCACATAAAAACTATACTTATAAAATATACATACAAAATTATATGAAAAATCCATAGCTGTATTAAATATAAACACAACTTCTAATCAATGTATTACATATTTATTAATTTTTGGTTGGTTTAAAATTTTACAAACATAAAAGTTAAAAAATATATAAAGATGATATAATTTACGATAAATTTGTTAAAATTTACATAATCTTATTATAAGAAATATCTAAAGATAATTTGTTAAATGCCAACCAACTTCAATAAAGATCTTGTTGCAGAAACTTTACTTCTGCCCATATCAAGTCTCTTATCTTGTCCTATCAAGCAAAGAAGAGGTCTCTTCCTTTGTCCTTTCTTGAATTCGTCCACTTCTAAGCATATATAAAGTACAACGAAAATTGGGACTCTGGAAAAATTTGTCAATCCTTTGCTTGCCTTTTACCAAACAATTTATACTCTCTCTCTCTCTCTCTCTCTCTCTCTCTCTCAATAGTTTTCCTACCAAACTTACCATTGAAGTTGTGGCGAATTCCAACCAAACGTTCATGCATGGACATGCATATGCTTTGAGATACGTGTTCGACACGTAATGACCTGACATGACATGGTATACGTACATGTTCAAGTGCAACGATGACGAATGAAGATTTGTATATTCTCGTAAGATTAATTCACAACTACTTTCTAATTATTAGCATTCGTAAGCCCAAATGATGGATTATATTGGGAAGAAAATTATTAGTACACACAACTTTTGTGTCACACCGCCTTTAAATTTAAGTAATGAACTAATTATCAAATGGCCCAGAAGCTAGAAAAACCAAGTGAATTGATAAAATTATTCGTCGCAAGCAGCCAAGTTCAATTTGTGAAAACATTTAATGACTGAAATGTTTATAATGCAACAAAGAGAATTATGAAGTGGTTAATTGCAGTGCAACAATGAGAAATACATGCACGTAACGGGAATATGGCCAGAATCATGAGAGTAACGGTTTCACTTCTACACACGCTATTGCCTCTATTTAGATATTTATTGCATGTGTAAGGTTGAAAATGAATCATAAACAGCTTGGGTTTGGCTTTTGGCTCAAAATATAGTTCATTCATATATGTTTATTTACAAACAGGTCAAGTTTGAGTATTAGTTTTGGACTTGTTTAATAAACAAGTCAAGTAATATATATATGTTCATTAACAAGCTTGTAAACAATATGGCTCAATAAAAAATAAATTAACCGAGCTTAGGCTCATTTAAGGGTTGGTAAAAAGATTGATATGAACTTAAAAAAATAAAACAATATCTTAGTAAGCCGTTAATTAATTGGAAGTTGGGTTCACTTGTCCAAATTAAGAGTCTGTTTGAAAACAATCTATTTAGCTAAAACTAAATTTTTTTTGCTAAAAATACTATAAATAAAGCTAAAATGTAGCTGGAATAGTATAATAGGACCTATAAATAGTACCAAAAAGTGTAATGAAACTCATGAATAGTAGAAAAAATAAGCTAAATAGTAAAATGTTCATGCTAATGGAAGCCCTTAGGGTAATGGTCAACAATCCATTTTGGGAAAATTTTGACACCACTTTTATGGGAAATGGAAAAAGTTGTCAAAATATTAATTGATTTTTTTTCTTTTTTCATAAAAATTTTCTTTGAATAGATTATTAATTATTGTTCTAAGGGCATCCGTTAACATTTTTCATAGTAAAAAAAGTTGGCTTTTTAAGCTAATGCCAAACTCAACATAAATGAGCTTGATAATATACTTAATATAGACTTGATAATATATTTGTGTTGGACTTGGATAATAGTTTCATATTGAGTTTAAGCTCGACTTAACTAATGAAACAAATTGAGTCAAACCGAGTTCAAATTTTTGGAAGAGTTTGATTTTGAATATTGTTTGTAAGCTTGGTTTGAATTCAATTCGAGTTAGAACATTTTATTTATGTTATTGAGTATTGACCCGAACTAAAAAACTCACTACTTGAATAAAGTTCAGTTTGTTTACAACCCTATTATTGAGACTGTTAACTTGATCCTCATATATCACCAAGAGACTTAGAGTTAGAGCATACATAGCAGAATTGCCAAGTGCTAAAAGTAGTCCAATATATATATACACACACACACACACACACAAGGTTTTTGTGAATGCTATTACTTATTTATTTATTTAAAGTAATTGGTAATTCGAAAGTGAATGCACTTACTTAAAAGGTAGTATATCGTGTACCTGTGAGATCCAACATATGCTAGGTGCAAGATATAATTTTCCTTGCTTGCTTAAAATAAGGCATTTATTTGTGCTCTTTCTCTTGGAATTGACGCAATGGTTTTGCATGAATATTAATTAATTCCACACCCCCCCCCGCGGGGCGCCGCAAAGGAAACAGGCCCTAGTGGTAGGCCCAGTTTAACGTTATATTTTAATATTTCTATAGTGTAGATTAATTGCATCTTCCCGAGCAAATTTGTTTATTTTAATATCTCTATAGTGTAGATTAATTGCATCTTCTCAAGTAAATTTACTTTCAGATATACATCTCTGGTTGACATACCAAGAACAAGGTGTAATATCAGGTAATTACTCCATTGTACAAAGTTACAAGTTATTGAAAATAGCATTACTCTAAAGCATCCCATCTTAACAAACCATTTTTAGTTTATCTAAACATTTTATAATCATTAGTTAGTTTATCTTATGTCCATATATAAGATAGACATCACTAGTGTACTCTTTTATTTATAACTAATCGCTAACCCGTATGATGCACGAGAATAGCTACTGGATGAGTTTCAGGAAAAAAAAATGTCATTTTTATTTATTAGTTTTTTATAGAAAGGAATAAGAAACATAATGTTATGTCTCTAGTTTAGTTTGTGTTGTATATATAGGTATATATAAGATATGTTGTAATATATATACCAAATGTGTCTATTAAAAGGTCATAACCCTTTAAATTGGATATACCAAAATGTGTCTATTGAAATGTCATAACCCTTCATATTGAATATATATTAAAGATGCTTATTGACTGAAAATGTGCATATTGAATGAAAATGTGTTTATTGAATGAAAATGTGTCTATTGACTGAAAAGATGCATATTGAATGAAAATGTGCTTGTTGAAGGGTCATAATCCTTTAGGTATAAATAGTGGTTCATATTAATTTAGTAGCTTTTTCTCAACTTCTTTTTCATCTTTCTTAAAAACACAAGAAACTTGTGAGTCTTCTCTAAAATTGTTATTTGTAAGTTGGTTTTTTTTTTTTCCTGTTAAATAGTGAAAATGGTCTAGGAATCAAGCCACACCAACGGTAGCAACAATTATATTGAATGATTTCTTTACATGTCTTACGAAAGCTATCCTTCTAAGATTTCTTATTCTCTTCCCTATTCCTTATTGATGCTTTCTTCTTAATGACAATTTTTTTTAATATATACATTTTATGTGAAATAGTGAGTAGATACCAAAATTTAACAGGCAAAATAAAAAGGCACAAATGTTTGGTGCTTTTAAATGAATAGGTGGCATAAATTTATTTAGTCACATGGCGCAATAAAGAATGGTCAACAAAAAGTCACGCGTTTCACTTTTATATTATTATATAAATGTGGTAGCTAGAAGGAGATGACTTCACCATTCACAAAATCTCCTCTTGGTACAAAACAAATTTCCTATAACATACATATACGGTATATTGATATATCTAACTTCTCAATTTATAATGTGTGGGTCTTACATTTATGTAAGGCTGTCCATGAATCGGGTTAGATTGGGTTTAGGCTTAACCTGCATTCAACCCGACCTAATCGGGTGGAGAAACCCTCAACCTGTTGCCAACTGAGAGGATGATTAGATCAGGCGGGTCAGTCAGGGTTGAAGATTTGGAAAATGGTGAAAATCTGACATGAAAACAATGAAAAAAGGCCAAAATTCGGTGAGATCTCGCCATCTCAACCATTTTTTGCAAGATTTTGCCTAGATCTGGCCATTTTCATCTAGAATTTGAGCCTAAGAAAATTAAATTTGACCTCTCAAAAAAATTCTTTGGTCTCTTAAACCAAAAATATAGGCCAAATAACAACAAACGATAGTCCAAAACATCAACAAGATTACTTAGACAACACCAAAACACTTAACAAGAAACTCATATTTTAGCCTTTTGAACACAAAAAATGAATAGAAAAAAACCCCTTTTAATCAAAGTTTCATGTTCAAAATACAATCCCTATAATAGGAGAGAGAGAGAGAGAGAGAGAGAGAGTGTTGGTAGCTTCACTCATCAGATTCAAACTTGTCTCTTCAAGCTGAGAACTAACATACAGACCCATGTTAAGGACAACAAGTTGAAAGCATAGTGTATAAGCTTTGAATGAGCTGGGTATGCTATGGATAGGCAGAGAAAGAAAGAGGCTGGTAGGGTATCTATTTGAGAATTGTTTTTTTTGATAGCTTATTTGCATAATGTGAAAGAAAAGGCTAAAAGTTAGCTTTTTTAAATAAAAAAAAAAGTTAGATTATTTGAAATAAATTTGCGATAAAAAGTAGTATGAGGCATGCAAACAATATATAAAACAAGCGAAAATCTAGCTTATAATCATTCTCCAAATACACACAAAAGCTAAAACTTAGCTTGTTTTCAAAAAATTAAAAGTTAAATTATTCAAAATAAAGTTAAGACAAAAAGTAGTGTGAGACTCACAAAATGTACATAAATTAAGTAAAATACTATTTTATAATCATTTATCAAACACACTTAGGATTCGTTTGGTTGGAGTGAAAATTGGAGGGTGTGTTTTGGGAGAGTGTGTTTGGTTAGGAGTGGAAATGAGGGAAGAAAATGGTGGAGCTCGGCAGTTTTATCCTCAGGCCCACCAAAACTCAATATTTCCAAATTAGGGAGAAAACTCGAGTGAAAATGAGGGCTGTGTTTTGGAAGAAATTGCCCAACCCAAAGCTTAGATTTTTTAAAGCATTTTTTTATTTTTCTTCTTTGCTTCTTTATTTATTTTTTGATCTTTTTCTATGTTATCATAACGATTTTGTTTTTATTTGTTTATTAGTTTTTTTTTCCTGTGCTTATCCTTTCTTTCATTTTTTTAATTACCTTTTCTTTTGTGCTTATCCTCTCTTTGGTTTTTCTTTTCTTTTCTTTTGTGCTTATCCTTTCTTTTCTCAACAATTTAGACTTTTTTTTTGTTACAAAAGTTTTGGGTCTTGAACTTGTTCTTTCTTAAAAAAAAAAAAAAAAATGAAGAACCATTTATACATAATTTGGTTTTTTGTTTTTGTTTTATTTAATAGGGACATGATAGCAAATTTATATAAACTATATTGTCTATCTTATATATCTTCTCAATCAAATGAGAATTTTTTCATCATTTTATTTTTTCATCCCCCAACCAAATACCATGAGAAAACCTGCATTTTTCATCCTCACTTTTCAACAATTCCAACCAAACCTACTAATAAGTTGGTTTCTATGTAGAAATTGGAATAAGAGATTGAAATTGTGAGAGTAGGAGTCTGTTTAGTTGAGGGTGAAACAAGGAGGATAGAAAATAGAAACGATAAAACTAATTTTATGTCTGTTTTGTTGGAGAGAATGAGAGTATGGAAAATTGCTAAGAGAAAGTGAATTCTCCCTTGGCCCACCAAAATTCTATCTCCCTAATTAGGAAAGAAAATAGAAAGAAAATGAATAGTTTCAGTTAATGATTGAACTAACCATCCTCCTTTTACGTGTTTGCTGGTTGCTTTTTTCTTTTTTTATTTTTTATTTTTTCCTTGGGTGTGAGTTGTAGTGCTTTCTTTTCTTTTCTTTTTTTGGTTGCTTTTTACTCTTTTTTTTTTTTTTTTCCCCTTTTCTAGGCGTAAGTTGTGGGCGCCACACACACATTTTTTTGGGTCTAACTAGACATGAATTTTAGAGTTTTTTTTTGGGCATGATTTTTAGTTTTTAATAAATTTGGGCGATTTCCTCTTTTTTTATTTGTTTTTTTTTCTTTTCACTTTTTTTGTTTTAATTGTGCACCATTTCTTTAAGGCATATGAGTAAATTTATTCAAAATCATTTTTTTTTATTTCTCCACTTTTATCCCTCCAACCAAACACAAATAAAGGAAACTAAATTTTTTTATATCCTCTAACTTTCTATCTCTTTCTTATTTTCTATTCTCTTACTTTTTTTTTACCTCTCTAGCCAAATGAACCCTAAGAGGAGCAAGTGAATTTGATTGAGCAGAAAGGTTATTAGTTTACAGCTGTGAATTATTAAATCATGAGAAAAACGTGTTTTACCCCTTTTTTCATTTTTTATTTTTCTGAATACAGGCGTGTTTTACCTTCACCTTGTGCATCGTGAACCTTACTATTTTGCTCTCTCTACTTTATGGAAATATGATTACGTGTATAAATTAAGTACTAAAGGGATCATTATCAGCCATACATGCATATTGTATTCTAATATCATCTTAAGAAATAATAATAGTTAAACCTTTAACCGAGAGAAGCCAAGATGGGATTCCCTTTGATTAAGCAGTAGTTTTTTCTTCTTTTATTTTATTTTATTTTATAATTATTTTAACTTCTTCACATTTTTCTAATGCGTTCATTTTAATAATATGTGACTGGTACGTAATATTCTCTATCTGACTATCTCACTACTCCACGTGCAGTTCGTGTTTAAGATACAGTACAGCTATGAAAATGAAACTCTTCATGACTACCCTTAGATTTAAACCTATATAAACCCCCGCAAAGAACTCTCTCACCACTGCAACCACCAAAATCCTCAGCAATGGAGCTCACTTCTTGGGCTGCTGTTTTAGCCATGGCATGGCTAGCTGCTTTGCTCTTTTTCTTCAAACATAACCCCCTTCGATTCCACAAGCTAAAACTTCCACCAGGACCCAAACCTTGGCCTATCATAGGCAATCTAAACGCTATTGGTCCTCTCCCTCACCAATCCTTTCATAAATTGTCTCAAAAATACGGACCCATTATGCAACTTAAGTTCGGGTCTGTCCCAGTAGTGGTTGCTTCATCTGCCGAAATGGCAAAGCAATTCCTAAAAACACACGATCACATCTTTGCCTGTAGACCCCAAACTGCTGCTGGGAAATACACCACTTATAACTTCACCAATATCTCATGGGCACCTTATGGACCATATTTGCGCCAAGGGCGTAAGATATATCTCTCTGAGCTATTTAGCTCGAAACAACTGGAGTCCTTTGAGTATATTCGCGTCGAAGAAAGGCGTGCTCTTCTCTCACGCTTATGTGCCTTGTCTGGGAAGCCGATTAGGCTGAAAGAGCATCTCTCGCACCTTACATTAAGCGTCATAAGCAGAATTGTATTGGGCAAGAAGTATTTCAGCGAGTCTGAATATGAGTCTTCGATAGTGACACTCAAAGAATTTCAAGATATGTTGGACGAATTGTTCTTGCTAAATGGGGTGTTGAACATTGGGGACTGGATACCAGGGCTCGATTTCTTAGACTTGCAGGGATACGTGAAGCGAATGAAGGCTATCACAAAAAAATTTGATCGATTCCATGACCATGTTATTGGTGAACATAAGGCAAAGAGAGAAAGCGTGAAAGATTTTGTGCCAAAGGATATGGTGGATTTATTATTGCAGCTCGCCGATGATCCTAATATTGATGTTAAGCTCACTTATGACAATATCAAAGCGCTCACTCAGGTATGCCTTATTAACCTTTCTAATTTTATTTTTATTTTTCTTGTTTAACCTCTATTTTTTTCTTGTAATTAGCAGATGGGGAATAATTGTAATTTTGGTGCCTTCTATTTTTCTAACCGAGAATGCATGCAGATATAATCCTTCTTGATCAAATTTGTTTGCAGGAGCGGAACTACACTTAAGGGTGCCACATTAACAAAATAATAAAAATATTTTTTTGTATTGTATTTAAAAATTGACTCATCAATTTATAAGACATGTTCTAAAATTTGTAGGATAGGCTAAAAGATATCAACCTTAATTATAAATGGTTGGAGTTATAGGTTTTTAAAAAAAAAAGAAGGCCTGCTCTTATCTGGTTATCCCCCTAAATGATAAATATATAGTGAATGACAATTGCTTTTGTTCATTAATGTCAGGATCTTGTAGCTGGAGGTACAGATACCTCTGCAACTACTGTGGAATGGGCTATGTCTGAACTCATGAAGCAACCACATCTCATCAAAAAGGCAACGGAAGAACTGGATAGGATTATTGGAAGAGAAAGATGGGTAGAAGAGAAAGACATCCCACAGCTTCCTTATATTGATGCAATTATGAAAGAAACAATGAGAAAACACCCTGTTGCCGTATTGCTTGCACCACATTTGGCTCTTCAAGACTGCAATGTAGCTGGTTACGACATTCGCAAAGGAACAACAATATTCATAAACACTTGGAGTATAGGAAGAGATCCATCAATATGGGATGCACCAGAAGAGTTCCGCCCAGAGAGATTTTTGGGTAAGCCTATTGATGTGAAGGGACAAAATTTTGAGCTATTGCCATTTGGTTCAGGGAGGAGGATGTGCCCTGGGTATAGCCTAGGACTAAAGATGATTAGCTCCAGTTTGGCTAATATGTTGCATGGGTTTGAGTGGAAATTGCCAGAAAATATGAAGCCAGAAGATTTGAGCATGGAGGAAATCTATGGCTTGGCTACGCCAAGAAAGTTTCCACTTGTTGCAGTCATGAAGCCACGGCTCCCGCTTCATCTTTATTAGTTATGACAATAATCGATATCGTATGTTGTATTTTCTTATATTTTGTACCAGTTTCCTATTAAGTGTATCCTTATTGCCGTACTTGACTCTGCCTTAATTGAAAATAAAATTGCAACTTCGTTGCACATATGATTTCTATTAATGTTTTTTTGTCTCGCAGGATTTAATTTTAGGCACACTTGATAATTCAAGGTCATAGTGGTCTGTTTTATGTCAACTTGGCCCCAAAATCATCAACGAATGCCGTATTAGCTAGAATAGTAGTTCACAAACAAGAATTTTTATTGAAATACATTTGTTGAACATTAGTTGACAAAGTCTTCAATTCAAAAATACTTCATTGAAACTTTTCAACGATTTTGAATTAAAAGAAAAAAAGTTTAGAAAAAGTAGTTGTATGATTAAAAAACCTGCTTACTAAAACCAAATTACCCCAACAAGTGTTGCAGCCAAACTTTGCTTTGCTAGCTATGTACCCCAAACCTCCCATTCGATAAGGGAGAAGAGATTAAAGGTCTCACTTTTTTTGGCATCCAATTGCAAAAAAAGTAGATACTAATGCAAGATAGATAGACATGGACGGGGTTTTTATTTGAGGAAAAAAATAAGAACAAAATAACGGGATAAGACATAGGAATCAACACTTTGTTTGACTTTTGTTATTCTCTATTTGCAACTTTTTTGGTAAAATTAATTAGCTTTTAGGTTAAAATATATATGAAATATAATTAGATGATATATATGACTTTTATTAGATTTTATTTTTGAGAGAAATGACTTTTATTAGATTGGTAAATTATGGAAAACGTAGCTATATTTGGTTCTTTCAAAAAAGAAAAAAGAAAAATTGCAAATACTTCAAAAAGATGGTTTGTGTACTACACAACTATTATAAGTTTTACTATATAGAATTTACAAACTGATGTATCAATTTTTGAACATTAAAAAAAATTAAGAAATTGTTTTCTATTTTATTAATGTGGCACAAATCATACTAATTGTTGCATTAATTTGTAAATATTTTGTAGTTGCCTTGTTATTATTTATTTATTTATTATGTCACTCATCATGTTCATTAACACTAGGAAGTCTTATTGGAAAACATTCTATCACTAGACATTCCTAAACCAACCAACTAGCAACCCCAAACTTCAGGCAACTCATATCTTGATCCACACGTGTCCTTCTACAAGCCCCATGGATCATAAAATTAACCCAAAAACGGCATGGCATAGACTCTAATCTCACAATTGTGTCCATGAAAAAACAATTGCGCTCTTAACATGGTGTTTGGCGTTGGTCTAGACAATTGACCCAAATTAAGACTTGGCCGCCCTGGGTGTATCTCTCTTAGTCACAAAGTTAACCGTGTACCTTCATTTCTCCCCAACATATTTAAAAACAAGCTTTATAGGCTTTATTTTAGTACCACCATCATTGGCACATTGATGGTCACTTCATAGACAGACCCAGCAGCCCCAGCATTGGTCAACACGCTGGTGTATTGAACAACCCTCATGTTTCCAAACACAATGGAGAATGATCGATAATTGAGTTGACCAAGGTCTGAAAATTTCCTTGAGCTCGTAACATTGGTGTGTTTATTTGTTCTTATCAACTTCTCATCTACTGCTTTATCAATTTTTTAAATGAACATAAAATCTTAATTGTTATTATCAACTTTTTTTTTTCATCTCTTTATATATCTCTAGCTATAATAAAAACAGCAAAAAAAACTCAAGAGTTTTTTTTTTTTTTTTGGATATATACAAAATTACAAAGCCTTAATTGTTGTTTAGGCTAAAGCCACTAGCAATGCAATTACTAAAAGAGCCCAAGAAGAAAGAAGAAGAAGACTCCATTTGGTAGGAATTATTATGGGGTTTGTATTTAGACCTGAAATATATATACACCATTCATGCACATGATGCCCTTGTGTTTTTTGGGGCATAGTAAGACGCTGAGAGGCAGATGGAGTCAATGTATTTAGACATTTTTAAATTTTTTTTTGCTTTTTCGATTAGATTCACTATAGCTCACGGATTTGGTACAACCATGCCTTGATAATTTGCAGTAGAATCACCATCCACACCCGCTGCTTTCCCTTTCCTAACATATCTCTTACTTTGTTGAAGCTAAATGCTGTTAGACATTGCAGCTTCAAGTTTCACTATGATCTGGGTCCAAACCTTTTCACACCACATCCATTATAATTTAATATAATGGAGACAGCTTCACGTTTCCTCTAGGATAATATAATGGAGTCTTCTTCTTCTTTCTTCTTGGGCTCTTTTAGTAATTGCATTGCTAGTGGCTTTTGCCTTTCTCTCAAAATTATTTCATAAATAAAATACTAACCTTTAAGCCTAAAAAAAGAGCGAATCATTTTCCTCTCAGTTTTCAGCAAAAGTGTTATTCCTTTAAATTTCAAAGGATGTTTTTGTACTTTGCCCAAAAGAAATTTCTCAATTTTAGCCCTTATCACTTGGGTGTCCTCCTAGGACAATCATTGCAATTTTTAATTGAATGGTTATGGCGATGGTCATGTCTTTTTTTTTCCCCCCATATTAAAGGCAATTAGTTGTAAATTTAAGTCAAATTAATGTCTTAGCTTAAAGCTAAAAAAGAAATAAAAAAAAGCAATCACTTTTTTTTTTTTGGCTAAAAAAAAGCAATAGCATTGATTAAAAGATAGAAAACATCAAATAGAATAGCAGTGGATTTGAATGATACATCAACATTATAAATAATATATATATATATATATATATATATATATATATATATATATATATATATATATAAAAGATTAAAAAGAAAAAGCTAGCGCAAGTCAAGTTCCACTTTTTTATTTATTTAATTTGCAAAGAACTCGATACTAATACTAATAATAGCAAGTTTCGCTTAAAAAAAATTATACATAAATTGAATATTCGAATATCAAGTTTCACGTGACATTTTTTATTTAAAAAAGCCACATTAGTGCTTGCCACCATGGCAAAACACGCATGGAATTTGATACTGGTAATATTGAGTTCTATATAGAACTCAATTTTCATAATATCAAGTTCCAAAAAAGTGGCATTTTACTAGATAGTTTCAAAACAATATTATTTTGCTGAAATTTTTGAAAATAAATGGTATTCTACCATTTTGCTAACTACCATTTATACAAAGTGTCAAGTACTCTACTAGTCTAGTACTCTCATTCCATCCAAATTGACTACATAGTGCAAAAGTTTGGAGTTGAAGATGAAGATCTGGTGCAACACACAACCCTGGATGCAATTACCCATTCTTTTCTCATAAAAAGTTATAATTTCTCTCAATTTTCTATTTTTCATTTCTAACTTTTTCTCACTTAAAGCAACCACATCTCATTAAAAAGGCAACAGAAGAGCTCGATAAAGTAATAGGGAGAGACAGATGGGTGGAAGAGATTGACATTCCACAACTTCCTTATATTGAAGCAATTGTCAAGGAGACAATGAGAAAGCACCCTGTGGCTGGATTGCTTGCACCGCATTTAGCTGTGCAAGATTGTGATGTAGCTGGTTACAAAATCCAGAAAGGAACTAGAGTCTTCGTAAACACATGGAGTATTGGGAGAGACTCATCAATATGGGATGCACCAGAAGAGTTCCGCCCAGAGAGGTTTTTGGGTAAGGCTATTGATGTGAAGGGCCAAAGTTTTGAGCTATTACCATTTGGTTCTGGGAGGAGAATGTGTCCTGGCTATAGCTTTGGACTCAAGGTGATTAGCTCTACCTTGGCTAATATGTTACATGGATTTAACTGGAAACTACCAGAAAATATGAAAAATGAAGATTTAAGCATGGATGAAGTTTATGGATTTGCAACATCTCGCAAATTCCCACTTGTTGCAATGATGGAACCTCGACTCCCTCTTCATCTTTATTAGTGGTGAATTGATGTGTAATGAACAATATATATATATATATATATATATATATATATATATATATATATGTATTTATTTGTTTTTCTTTTACCAAATTTTCTGTATTGAATCATTTCCTACTTATGTTGTATTCCCATGCTACCATTCTACCATAGAAATGTGTCGTAGTTATGTACTATGGGCTTTGCTCAATAAATAAAATCTTGGAAAAGAAGTTACTTCAGGGCTCTATCTTCCAATACGGCGAATGAGCTAGGTAAAATGTGCAGTAAGAAACTAAAACTTTTGTTGACTCACTTACATTTGTAATTCTTATTTGTCCATCCCACTTTTGAAAGGGATTGAAAATCACTGTCCACCGCACATTATATAGCCTCTTCCTTCTTACCCAAAGAAGAAAAAATTCCTCCTAATGAGCCACCTCCCACCCAAATAGTAGGACAGCTATATGCATGAGTAAGTTTGAGGAATGAATTATAATATTCACACAAGTAATCGTAACTTCTTCCTTACTAATACCTCTTCTTTATTAAAATAAAATGAGTACTTACCTCTATGATCTTGGAAGCAGCTTCTCCACGTAATAATCTATTAGAAATTATATGCACATCAGAATAAAATTTCTTTTTCAGACTTCAACTTTCTTGTTTCGAATTATAACCAAAGCAAGGTTATTTTACCCTATTTAAGAGTACTAGCATGAGCTCTTTTATAAAATTTAGTATTTAATACGTTAAAAAGTTACTTTATCTACTCTAACACACTATTTTACAGCTCAATTTACATCACGCAGTCTCTCTCTCTCTCTCTCTCTCTCTCTCTCTCTCTCTCTCTCTCTCTCTCTCTCTCTCTCTCTCTCTCTCTCTCTCTCTCCATTGTAGCAGCAGCCACACCCCACAACACTCCACCACCATAAACCCACAAGCTGCCACCACCACCACCGTAAAACCCAAATTTGCAACCCAACACTACTAGAAATCCACCACCACCACTAAAACACAACCCACCATCACCTCAAGTCTAAAAAAACACAAATCAAATAAAAAACTCATTACAAAACATAAATAAAAAAAATGCAAACCCAAAGAAATTTTTTTAAAAAAAACCTATCACCAATCTGTGAGAAAACTTTGATTTAAAATGTTTTATAAAAACACTTGTTTAATGTATTCATAATGCAAAAAAAAAAAAGAGGTGTTTGGCACCAAAAAACATATGTAATTTTACACAATTCACAAACCCAGTTGAGTTATTAAAACCCAGCCAGGTTACACGGTTTTCTTAGAACCCTCGGATTTTACTTGTTTTGACTAGGTGTTATGCACATCCGGTCCAATTGATGACCTAAACCGATCTATGTGCCAAGTCGCCAAATTACTGATCTAACTGTATGAGCTGGTTGAGTTTAATAATACTAGTTTAAATACTAAAAACTGTTGTTTGAACATCGCTATCAAACACAGCGACCGTAAATTGGCCTTTACCCAATTCTTTGCCAAACGTACAGTACTATAGATAAAGGTAAAAGTTAGTTGAAATAGTATAGTGGGACATATGAATAATACCAAAAAGTGCAGTGGGACCCATGAATAGTAGCAAAAATAAGCTGAATAGTAAAATAAATTGACAAAATTAATCAAACCAAAAGAACACTCAATATTGTATTGTCACGATAATATTGATTGCTTAAACAGTACTACTCTAATCAGAATATCAAAAATCTTATTTGCTTGCGTTAGTTTGCATATTGCTTGCCAAAAATTGTGTATGGTCCAAAGGCAAGTTTTAGGCTTGGAACTAAAACAAATAGTCTGAGGTTGACACATCAAAATTTATATTAGAAATTCAATTCAATTTTCAGAGAACATTGAATTTTCAAGGGGAAAGAGAATGAGAATTTTAGATCAAGAGTCTGAATCTGAAAAATGCAATAGTCTGGGAGGGAGGTGATTGTAGGTTGATTTAGATTTGAGCTATAATAATGCTTTTAGTTCAAATTTATTATTATTTGAATATAAAATTGTAAATCTTAAAACAGTCTATGTGTACGATGGTTTAGCATTTTCATGTTTTAACTGGGCACAAAACTTTGAAGCAATAAAATTATGTTTTCTAACTGAATTAAAAAATATATATGTTTGAATTTAATTAATGAACCTAATATACTACACTTAAGGTATCGTACGGTCATACCTAAAGTTTTACCTGATTTTTGCATTGCATATGATTCCTTTTGTTTTATAATAAAATTAAGAAAAAAGGATAAAGAGAGGAAGAAGAAATATATCATTTTATATTAAAAGAGTCTCACTTAGATCTCATTCAAAGTAGTTTTTGGGTGCATAGAACAGATTAGCAACTACTTAAAATTAAAAATCATGCCCCAAACTCCAAACCAAGATACAGTTTAGTTGATTTTTGGGCCCTCTGGGACAATATAAAGGATGTGGAGAGAAAAGGTTTGGACCCAAATCATAGTGCAACATGAACGATTTGGCTTAGGCTGTAGCTACAATGTCGACAACATTTATGCTATGTTTGGAAGTTTTGAGAGTGAGAAGAGTAGAGGGGAGTAGAGAGGAGTAGATGGAAGGAGAGTAGTGGAACGGAGAGTAGACAGGAATGATTATCCTCCAAATTATTTGGATGTTTTTAAAATTAAGTAAGGGGGAGGGGAATAATTAGTCTTTTCATTTGTAATTTTGTTAATATGGTAAGAGTAAATTTGATAATTCATTTGGTCAAGTATTTTTATACTCCACTCTCCCTCCAAATCTCTCCAATTTGGGGGAATTAAAAATGAGGGGTTAGAAGTAGTTCAAACCCCTCCAAATCCCTCCCCCTCATTCCATAAAAAACATCCATATAAGGTAATTAAATTACTCTCCCTCCCTCTACTCAACTCGCTCTTCTTCCCCTAACATCCAAACATAGCATTAGGGTGAATTTGTTTGGAGGTGAAATAGAGTGGATGGAAAAATTTGGAGAGAAAATAAGAAGGAAATTTTTTTTAAAGTATGTTTGGTTTGGTGAGAAGGAAGGAAAATAACTAGTGGGACCCAGGTGTTTTCTCTCCGAGCCCACCAAAATATTTTCTCCCTAAAGTGGACAGAAAATTGAGTGGGAATGAATTTTTTCTTGATTGACAAAAATGCCCATGTACACATGCCTAGGCGTTCACTTTTTTTTTTTTTTTTTTTTCTTCTGGGCAATAACTCACCTCCTCCTTTTTTTTCTTTTGATTTTCTAGTGCCTGGGTGTGATAGTTGTTTTTTTTAGGGATGTGATTTTTATTTTTTTAATAAATTTCGGTGATTGCTATTTTTTTGTGATTATTTGTCACTTTTTTTGTTTTAATTGAGCATCATTCTTTAACAAGGGTATATGAGTAAATTTATTTAAACTCATTTTTTCCATCACTCCACTTTTCCACTTCCAACCAAACAAACCTTACTTTTTCATCCTTCCACCATTTTCTATCCTCCCACTTTTCCACTCATCCAATCAAACGGACCCTTAGCTTCATCAAAGTAAGAAATATGTTGGGAAAGGGAAAGTAGTGGTGGATGGTGACTCAGACATTGTTGCTAGGGCTGTCTACGGGTCGGGCGGGTCGAGTTTGTGCCCAACCTACAACCAACCCACTAAAGATCGGGTAGGGAGTTGCTAGACCCGCAACCGACCCGTATTAGGGTCGGGTTTTACCCGTTGGGTGAGTGGCGGTTTCGAGTGAGGCTGAAACCCACCAGAGAGTACCGAAAAAAGGATAAATCGGCGAGATCTCTCCTGTTTGGTCCAAGATCTGATGTGATTTAGCCAGATCTGGCAGAGATTTCGCCAAATCCGATGCTTTTTCCCACAAATCATGCCTAGAATCGCCGAATCTGGTGTTTTGGTCTTCGAAATCTGCGAAAATCGTGCTGGGAATCTCGTCGGAAAGCTTGAAATCGCAACGAGTAGTTCTCTCTTCAGGCGGGTCGAGTTGAATGGGTTTTGAAGGAATGGAACTGAAATCGAACCCTTGGCGCCGGGTTTTGGAGCTCAGGACCCGCGTCCGACCACCAGAGCTGTTGGATTGGGTTGTAGCGAGTCTGGTACGGGCGGGTTGAGTGGGTTGGTCGGGTTGGTGGGTGAGATGGACAGCCCTAACTTCTGCAAATACCAACAAAAAAAAGTGTATATAGATTAGAAATGTAATCAACTGTTTAGGATTCTTACCGACTTTTGCCATATGCGTGCAATAACATTGTCTCCATCTGTCTATCAGTGTCTTACTACGTCCCAAAAAACCACAAGGGCATCGTGTGCATGAATGGTGTATATATTTCAGGTAAACTGCAGGGCCTAAATACAAACCCCATTATAATTCCTACCAAATGGAGTCTTCTTTTCCTTCTTCTGCTTGGGCTCTTTTAGTAATTGCATTGCTAGAAGCTTTAGCCTTTTTCTCAAAATTATTTTCTTTCAAACGCGACCAACTAAAATTTCCACCAGGTCCAAAACCATGGCCAATCATAGGCAATATAAATCTTGTGGGCTCTCATCCTCCCCAATCCCTTCACAATTTGGCCCAAAAATATGGACCAATTATGCAACTAAAGTTTGGATCCTTCCCTGTTGTGGTTGCCTCATCTGCTGAAATGGCAAAGGAATTCCTAAAAACACTTAGACCATGTCTTTGCCTCTAGACCCAAATCTGCTGCTGGCAAGTATTTATTATATAACAATCACAATATTACATGGGCACCTTATGGACCATATTGGCGCCAAGGCCGTAAGATTTATGCCTCCGAGTTGTTTAACTCAAAACGACTTGACTCCTATCAATACATTTGTGTTGAAGAAATGCGTGTTTTTTTTTTGTCACGCCTTTGCACCTTGTCAGGAAAGCCAATTATGCCAAAAGGCCATCTCTTTCATCTTTCTTTAAACATTATAAGCAGAATTGTATTTGGTAAAAAGTATGCTAGAAAGTCCAAATATGAGACCCCAATAATCACAGCTAAAGAGTTTCAAGAAATGTTAGACGAGTTGTTCTTTCTAAATGGGGTGTTTAATATAGGGGACTGGCTACCGTGGCTTGATTTCTTAGACTTGCAGGGGTATGTGAAGCGAATGAAGGCTTTAATTAAAAATTTTGATCAATTCTTCATCATGTATTTGATGAACACAAGGCATAGAAGGAAGGAGTGAAAGATTTTGTGCCAAAGGACATAGTGAATGTATTATTTCAACTCGCTGATGATCCTAATGTTGATATTAAGCTCACCTATAACAATATCAAGGCATTCACTCAGGTAATACCATTACCTTTTTATTTCTTCTTCTTTATTTTTTGGGAGAAGATCCTTTTTAATTCTAGTGTTTATATTTTCCTCTTGTTTTACTTTTTTTTTGGGGGGGGGGGGGGGGGGGGGCGGGGAGGAAGTTATGTGAACAAAATTGTTATCCCACCAGTGAATTACGTAGAGTATTTACTAAAGATTTCGGAAGTGTTTTTCAATTTTTTTTTTTACTTAATAAATGTAAAAAAATCGATTAAGTAATACATATTTCACTTTCTATATTTAAATTTATTTATTTCAAATTTATTCCTCTTGCTTTTTGGAAGATTGATTTTGCTATATGTTGCAATATAAATATAGTGTTGTATTATATGTGACCAAAATTAGGGGGCTTCTACTTGAAGGCCATAGACAATTGACTAAGTGATCTGGCCGAAAAGCCAGCCTTATAAGGTAATCCAAAATAAGGTTCCGGTCAGGCTAATATTGCAAGAAATAATTATTTCAAAAATATTATTGCACATCTTTGGCATAATGGTCACTTCACAATTACAAGTTTTTAGGAAGATATGGGATAAGGATCAATATTCAAGTTTTTAGAGGAAGTTTTACACACGTATACATTTAAATTAAGTCAAAGTAGAATTTTGATCTCAAATAATAATAAAAATTATGTCAAAAACATATTGGACTGCATTTGAAAATTATTGGATTATTTGCAATTTCCAATCTATTTTGATTTTAATTTCTCCACACAAGTTAGTGTCGAAATTAACAAATTACTAAGTTCGGTAGTTGCTAAGGCATATTAATAAGTCAAAATTAACAAATTAGTTCTCATCGATTTGCACTTTTCACCTTAATCAGCCCACAAATTTGTTACTTTAAAGTTTACTGTGAATATTAGAAATCACCTATAATCTAGCATCGATAGTTACAATTAACTGAAAGGCTGTAATTAATTCTACTATTATATGAAAACCATTGTTAAAGTTTCGAATTTTAGCTTGCCCCCTTGACATTGACATTATTAATTTTGCTCTTGTTAATCAATATTAATTAGGACCTGGAGGCACAGACATTTCGGGAACAACGATGGAATGGACAATGTCTGAACTCTTAAAGCAACCACATCTCATAAAAAAGGCCACTGAAGAGCTCGATAAAATAATTGGAAGAGAGAGATGGGTGGAAGAGATTGACATTCCACAACTGCCTTATATTGAAGCAATTGTCAAAGAGACAATGAGGAAACACCCTGTGGCTGGATTTCTTGCACCACATTTGGCTCTTGAAGATTGTGATGTGGCTGGTTCCAAAATCCGAAAAGGAACTAGAGTCTTCATAAACACATGGAGTATAGGGAGAGACTCATCAGTATGGGATGCACCAGAAGAGTTCCGCCCAGAGAGGTTTTTAGGTAAGAATATTGATGTGAAGGGTCAAAATTTTGAGCTTTTGCCATTTGGTTCAGGGAGGAGAATGTGCCCTGGCTACAGCTTTGGGCTCAAGGTGATTAGCTCTACTTTGGCTAATATGTTACAAGGATTTAATTGGAAACTACCGGAAAATATGAAAAATGAAGATTTAAGCATGGATGGAGTTCATGGATTTGCAACATCTCGCAAATTCCCACTTGTTGCGGTGAAGGAACCTCGACTCCCTCTTCATCTTTATCAAATGTGAAATTGATATATAATTGTGTTGTTGTCATGGACCAAGGCTTTGCTTATTAGTAAATACAATCTTGGAAATGATGTTAGTTATGGGCTTTATTTTGCGATATGGTGAACAAGATAGGTAAAATGTGTAAGTATTGTTAAAATAAAACTTTTGCTGATTCAACTACATTATTTTCAAATAGTAGTGACCTTGGGGATCAGAAGCTCTTAAAGAGGAGTCTCCAGAATTTGTAATATTAAAAAAAACCATTTTTTTAATAATAAAAAAATTGGGCTTTCAAGCCCAATATCAATATATCAACTTGTTCAAGAAAAACATATTCCAAAACCTGTGCAAAAAATCTGTTCACATAATGATCCAAATTTTTTCATTTAATTCACCATGCAAAAATATTTTGAAATTGCCTCAATAAGAGTTCAACTCCCAAAATACTATCATGTAGCATATAATATCATTAGTGTCACTTTGTTTGTCAGTGTCAATAACAATAAGCGTTAATGTATCCACTTAATAATGTATTACAGAACCATTTATCACTGTCCACAAATGCCAAAAGAAAGATATACAAATTAAATTAGCATTTAGGCAAAAGAATGCTAATTGCTTGTATCTCCAATAATAATCCCACCCATGAATACCTAAATAATTACCATTAGTGAAAAGTCCACTACCAATAACATGTACAGATATAATTAGCATATAGGCAAAAGAATGCTAATTCTTGTAAGTCCTTTGTCCAGTAAGTCTGTGCACTATGCATCATTCTAGAACTCCTACAAAACTAAACAAATCAAAATAAACATGTGTTAATAACAATAAAACGTTAATGAACAATAGAATATTTATAATTAACACAAACAAATGTATACTTACATAATACTAACTACTAACTAACTCCAAGCAAAGAGTAGCATATCACTCATCATTATCCAACATAACGGTGCTTGGATCCTCCTCCATAGGCATTGGGCAAACCGATGCAATTTCTACAATCCCATTCAAAATAAAATGATTCGTAAGCATTGAGCAAATAAATAAACAATTGATATATACAACAAACAAAATGAACATATATTTACTAGTGTCAATTTCAAAACCATTCATATTCTCCACATTATCCATGCACTCCCGAAGCTTTAGTGGTCTTTTTTTCTTTGCATCCTTCAACCAATTTTGGGTACAAATAAGGGCTTCAACTGTATTAGGAGATAGTGAACTACGGAACGAATCCAAAACATGCCCCCCTGTAATAAAAGCAGACTCGGATGCAACTGTAGAGACAGGAATAGCCAACACATCACGGGCAATT
Source organism: Castanea sativa (assembly GCF_040712315.1). NCBI lineage: Eukaryota > Viridiplantae > Streptophyta > Magnoliopsida > Fagales > Fagaceae > Castanea > Castanea sativa. The sequence goes on along the minus strand of NC_134019.1, from coordinate 1,543,046 downwards.
TGGGAAAGGACTCGATATCTAGAAGAATTCATTTTCCACCACATCAAGATGTCAAAATCTTCCACATCACGGTCCTTAGAAGATTCCAACAAATACCTATCTAACTCAGATTTGCTTTCCACACTGTCCTCGTCCACCAAGTGCTGCTTAAACCTATTATTATAATTTTTCATGCGATCAGAAAATGAAGCATTACCAACACTTGGCATGGAGTCCCTAGACAATGAAGCACCACTACCACTAGAACTCGAAGCTCCATTTTGACCCACTCTCTCCACATACAACATCTTCAATGCATCCCGAACCTTAGAGCTCATCTCATCCCCCTTGTCCTTTCCATACAACTCCCTACACCAAAACTTTACATACTTTAATCTATACTTTGGGTCAAGAACAACAGCAACAAAAAGCATCAAATTGATATTATCCATACTTCCCCAATACTTATCATACTTTTTTTTTTCATTTCTACTGCCATACTCTTCAAAAGTGGATCCCCATCAACACTACACAATTGTTGCAATTGATCTTCAATGCTAATAAGCTCATGGAAGTATGTATTAGAGGTAATAAACAAAGACTTAGAAAATTTAAGTGTCACCTCATAAAGTATGCCAAGAAATTTCACAAAGGTCTTGACATTTTCCCAATCAAGATAGTTAGGAGGACCAATGGGCTTTTTCCCATTCCCATCTGATTTAGAAAAATAAAGTTTGTAATGTCCATCATCCTCTTCCAACCTATCAAATGCTCTCACAAATTTCAAAACACAATCTAACATAAGAAAAGTAAAATTCCACCTTGTTAGCACATCAAGGGACAACAAACATTTGGCTTTGATTTTCTCATTTTCAACACATTCTTGAAACTTCTCAAACCTTGCGGGAGAAGCTCTCACATATCGCACCGCATTCCTAACCTTGGCAATTAATTCATGAATGGACTTCAACCCACTTTGCACTATCAAATTCAAGATATGCGCACAACAACGCATATGCATGAACTCACATCCCAATATGCTACTATCTCTTTCTTTTGTTTTCTTCTTCACATAATCAATTGCCACATCATTAGAACTAGCATTATTCGCAGTGATTGTAAACAATCGGTCTATACCCCACTTCAACAAACATGACTCAACCGCTCTACCTATGGTGTCCCCTTTGTGATTAGCTATAGGGCAAAAGTTTAAGATTTTCTTTTGGTAATTCCAATCCCCATCAATGAAGTGTGCGGTAACTACCATGTAGTTCAAGTTTTGTATGGATGTCCAAGTATCCGTTGTTACACAAACCCGTTGCCCAACAAAAGCTCCTCTCAAAATATCCACCTCACTAGAATAAATCTTCATACAAGCCCTTGCAATGGTAGTGCGATGGGGAATAGGAAACCTAGGCTCAACTATTTCCATAAATTCTTGAAAGCCTTGTCGCTCCACAAATTTAAAAGGCAATTCATCAATGATGATCATCCTTGCCAATGCCAACCTTATCTTCTCTTCACTATAGTTTGCAACCACTAACACATTTGAACCACTTTCCCCTTCTCTCTTCGCTTGGAAAGACAAAGTTTTTTGCTTATCATCACGGGGAAAAGGCCACTTTTTACACGCCTTCATGTGTTGCAACATGCCTGAAGTACCATTTTTCTTACCATGACATCTATATTGATTTTTACAATACTTGCATTGAGACTTAGGATTATTGGGATCAAAACTAGCCAACTTAATGAAGTGCTGCCATACTATAGACGGGTCTTTACCACCTTGTTTAGGTGATAGTGGGGGAAGTGATGCACAAAGTCCAATTGGTGCTGCAGGTTCAGGTGGGTTAGGGTTAGCACTACCAGGACTAGGAGGAGGTGGGTTATGGTCCCCAGGTGCACCAAATCCAGGTGGAGCATCGACATCTATCTAATAAAAAAAATTTCAACCAACAAAAAAACAAAGTTTCCACAACAATATTAGATTATAATTTTTCCAACAAATGCAGTATCAAATAACTCACTCTCAAATCTCAATCAATGAATGTCACAACCAGATTCAATAATAGCAATAACTAATCAATTTGGTTACAAAAATGCAGCAATAAGAGACTAACAATCATTAATCATTACTCAACAATTCATGTCACTAATATTAACAACAATTCACAATTAAATAAATATAAAATGAAAGCTAATTTTATATATAATTATATATAAACTTAAAGCAGTTGTTACTATGTACTAAAAATTTAAAATCATAATGTTAAATATAGTGAGTGTTTAGTGATTACCTCTCGGTGAAGGATTGAAAGCGTGAACTCTCTCAATCTCGTCTCCCTCAAAAATTAGAATGCTGAAGAATGAAGAAAAAAAAAAACGTTAGTGCTTACTACTTACTACTTAATAGACTATGACAAATAAATGCTAAAAAATTGATAACAACTAAACTGACAAGTGACAAGCATTATAATTGACAAGCATTAACTATATATTTACCAGGTATAAATTAACTAAATTGACTAAATAAATAAATAATTAAAAACTAACTAAATAAATTAACTAAAAACTAACGAAATAAATTAACTAATAAATTAATGAATGAATGGTTGTTGAATTAATGATAGCAGTGGACAAATTAAAGTTAAGAAAAGCTTTCACTAATCCTACCTCTAAGCATGAAAGTAACGAAATATATAAAAACTTATAAAGTTATAATAGAATATGAAAAAGCAATAAATTAAGTCCAATGTCAAGTGTCAACCAATAAATTAATTCAATGTGTTTTGTACTTATGTTATGTGTGTCCATACATGTGTCCAGCCGGCAGCCAAGGCCCAAGAGGCATGATGAATCATATAAAAGACAAACACTCTCCAATAAATATCATATAAGACTCTCCATTAAATATCATATAAGACTCTCCATTAAAAGACAAACACTCTCCAGCAAACACTCTCCATTAAATATCATATAAGACATAAGAGTCCCCACCACTAGCCACTCCCCACTTCTTCCTTCTTAGTTCTTATCCGGAGTTCCAAAAGACAAACACTCTCTACAATCTACTCTCTAGTATCTTCTCAAAGTCAGAATCTCAAAGCACAAACACGTTAATGGCAGATGACTTTTGTCCAATCTTACTATCTTAGTACGTACAAGGCTACAACTACAAACACAATCTCTCTCACTCCATTTCCATTAAAACCAAAAAAGAGGGGCTGATGGCTTACCGTGGTGAGCTGCTACTGCTACTGTTGCAAGGCGTGACTCAGGCCGGCGAGACCGCTAGAGGCAACTAGCGAGGTGAGAGCGAGAGAGAGAGTTAAGGGTCCCAGGTGCAAAAGAGTGAATTTATAGTATGGTAAGTCTGAAAACCTACATAAAACATAAAACGGTGCCGTTTGTGTCTCTGTGTGTTTTTTTTTTTTTTAATTTTATAATAACCCAATACAACTACGTTTTAGTAAAAAAATTTAAAACAGATTCACACCTAAACGATGTCGTATCCCTGATTTGAAAAATATTTCTCTATTTCTTTTTTTTTTCGGTTCGGTTCGGCTCTACTCGGTGCTTGCTTTGCATCTCCGATGTCCTCACCGCACCGGCAACGGAGCTCCGTTTGCGTTCCGATCGCCGGCATTGGCTCCATCGGTCGGTGCCAATTTTGGTGCGGGGGGGTCGGTGCCGGTCGGTGTTGTCGGCTTCGGTCATGGTTTGCACACTCCTAGGCTGAGGCTAGCTTCAATGTGGACTGGACTGCTATAGCTTCAACAAAGCAAGTGATATATTGGGAAAGTATTTTAGAACTCTTCTTTTGTTGTTTTGGACTCTTCCAAAACACTTTCCATATGCGTGCAATACGTAATTAAAAGTTGAGCCAATCTGTTTTGGACAACGTGTGCATAAATTCTGTATATATATTTAATGCTGTATAAACCCCATAATCTGCCTCAAACTCTCACTGCCATATCCTCTAACTCCTACCAAGTAATGGAGTCTTCTTCTTCTTTCTCTTCTTGGGCTCTTATAGCAATGGCATCACTAGCAACCTTAGCCTTTCTCTCAAAATTGTTACACTTCAAATCCCACCAGCTAAAATTTCCACCAGGTCCCAAAGCTTGGCCAATCATAGGCAATCTGAATCTTGTGGGCTCTCATCCTCCCAAATCGCTTCATAAATTGGCCCAAAAATATGGACCAATTATGCAGCTCAAGATTGGTTCCTTCCCTGTTGTGGTTGCCTCATCTGCCGAAATGGCAAAGGAATTCCTAAAAACGCATGACCAGGTCTTTGCCTCTAGACCCAAATCTGCCGTTGGCAAGCATTTAGTTTATAACAATTTCAATGTCACTTGGGCCCCAGCTGGACCATATTGGCGTCAAGGCCGTAAGATTTTTTCCGAGTTGTTTAACTCAAAACGACTCAACTCCTATCAATACATTCGTGTTGAAGAAATGCGTGCATTTATGTCACGCCTTTGCACCTTGTCAGGTACAGGGAAGCCACTTAAGCTAAAAGACCATCTCTTTGTTCATAATCTAAACATTATAAGCAGAGTTGTCTTTGGTAAAAACTGTGTTAGCAGTGAGTCCAAAAATGAGACCTCAACAGTGACACATGAAGAGTTACTAGAAATGTTAGACGAGTTGTTTTTCCTACATGTGGTGTTTAACATAGGGGACTGGATACCATGGCTTGATTTCCTAGACTTGCAGAGGTATGTGATGCGAATGAAGGCTTTAAGTAAGAAATTCGATAAATTCCTTGACCATGTCCTTCATGAACACAACGCAAAGAAGGAAGGAGCGAATGATTTTGTGCCAAAGGATGAGATTGTGAATTTATTAGTGCAGCGCGCTGATGATCCTAATGCTGATACTAAGCTCTCCTATGACGGTATCAAGGCGGTCATTCAAGTAATACCACTATCTTTTTAATTCAATTTTTTATATTTTGCTCTTGTTTCTCACATTCTTCTTTTTTCTTTTTCTTTTTTGTTGTTGTCTTTCAAAAACATTGTGAACAATGTTAGTGACGGCTTATTTTACAATATTTTTATAAAATGTTCTTATTTCAGTCCATTGCTACTAACATCACTTTTATACTTTTCAATAAACACTCATCAAATCAACTTCTTGTGAAATATTTTGCAAAATAATTTATAACTCTAACATTTTTCAAGTTAATATTCCACAAATGAATTACTTGAATATCTATAAAAGATTTTAGAATTGTATTCCAAATTTTTATTAAGAAAGTGCATGCATTATACTGTGGAAGCATGCATGGCTTTTTTTGTAATTACAGTAGTAGCGCCTGTTGGCCTAGCTTAGTAAATATTGAGGCATAGATGATAACTTTATATTAGACTTTTTTCTCTCTTTTTTATTTCTTAAAAAAAATTTCTATCATATCAATTAAATAATAATATTCGGCTATTTATATTTAAGTTCGTTTATTTAAAAACCATTCTTTTTATTATTTTTAAATCATATTTTGCTTTATGTTGCAAACTTGGAATATCAATTCGGCATTATTAATTATATTATATGCAATAAGTATTATAATTGAAGACTCATCCAGTATTATATTATTCAATCATTGGCAATAATAATTTCTTAAACAAAAATTAGAGTTGAAATTAAAAAATAAGTTCATTAGTTGCTAAGGTATATATATTAAGAATATGTCAACATTAAAAAATCAGTTCACATTAATCTGCAATTTTCACCTCAAACAAGCCATAAATTTGTTAATTTTGACATTAATACCGAATTAGAATGTCAATTGCTAAATTTTGTAGTTTATGGTTATCATTAAAAATTCCCTATAATATACTGTGGATATCTACAATTAACTCATATTTTAAATTCAATAAAAAAAAAAGACTCATATATTTTTATTTAATAAATTTGATAGTTACAATATGAGTTGTGGTAGTTGAGTTGTTAGACTTTAGACAAAAACCAATATATTTTAAATATGCTAGACTTTAATCATGTTATATGAAAGCCGTTTGTTATAGTTTCAGCTTGATCTATAGACATTAATCTTTGTCTTGTGAAACAAAATTAGGAACTGATAGCTGGAGGCACAAATACAACCATGACGACTCTGGAATGGGCAATGTCCGAACTCCTAAAGCAACCACGTCTAATTAAAAAGGCAACAGAAGAGCTCGATAAAGTAATAGGGAGAGACAGATGGGTGGAAGAGATTGACATTCCGCAACTTCCTTATATTGAAGCAATTGTCAAGGAGACAATGAGAAAGCACCCTGTGGCTGGATTGCTTGCACCACATTTAGCTATGCAAGATTGTGATGTAGCTGGTTACAAAATCCAGAAAGGAACTAGAGTCTTCGTAAACACATGGAGTATTGGGAGAGACTCATCAATATGGGATGCACCAGAAGAGTTCCGCCCAGAGAGGTTTTTGGGTAAGGCTATTGATGTGAAGGGCCAAAGTTTTGAGCTATTACCATTTGGTTCTGGGAGGAGAATGTGTCCTGGCTATAGCTTTGGACTCAAGGTGATTAGCTCTACCTTGGCTAATATGTTACATGGATTTAACTGGAAACTACCAGAAAATATGAAAAATGAAGATTTAAGCATGGATGAAGTTTATGGATTTGCAACATCTCGCAAATTCCCACTTGTTGCAATGATGGAACCTCGACTCCCTCTTCATCTTTATTAGTTGTGAATTTGATGTGTAATGAACAATATATATATATATATATATATTTGTTTTTCTTTTGGCAAATTTTCTGTATTGAATCATTTCCTACTTATGTTGTATGCCCATGCTACCATTCTACCATATAAATGTGTGGTAGTTATGTACTATGGGCTTTGCTCAATAAATAAAATCTTGGAAAAGAAGTTACTTCAGGGCTTTATCTTGCGATATGGCGAATGAGCTAGGTAAAATGTGCAGTAAGAAACTAAAACTTTTGTTGACTCAATTACATTTGTAATTCTTATTTGTCCATCCCACTTTTGAAAGGGATTGAATATCACTGTCCACCGCACATTATATAGCCTCTTCCTTCTTACCCAAAGAAGGTAAACTTCCTCCTAATGAGCCGCCTCCCACCCAAATAATAGGACAGCTATATGCATTAGTAAGTTTGAGGAATGAATTATAATATTCACACCATTAATCGTAACTTCTTCCTAACTAATACCTCTTTTTTATTGAAATAAAATGAGTACTTACCTCTATGATCTTGGAAGCAGCTTCTCCACGTAATAATCTATTAGAAATTATATGCACATCGGAATAAAAAAAAATTTTAAGACTTCAAGACCTCGTTTGGTACACTCACTTAAACACATGTTTTCAATTTTTAAATAACATTACACGTATTTTCACACATATTTTCAATTTTTAAGTGCATGTACCAAATACCCTCTAACTCTCTTGTTTAAGAGCACTAGCATCAACTCTTTTTAAAAATTTAGTATTTAACACATTAAAAGTTACTTTATCTACTATAAGAGCATCCACATCAGATGTGGCAAAAAAAAAAAAAAAAAAAGCAATTTTGCCACACCAAAGACATACTTTATTATTTTATCATATCATTTTACAATACCACATTTATCAGATATTTTATCATTCAATTCTATACATTAAAATAATATTTACTACACATTAAAATAATATATTATCTCCTCCCCCATTATCATCAACAACAGCAACAACATCAACGGCACAACCACCAACCACCAATATCCACTGCCGCAACAACACTTTTACTGCAAACCAACCACCATAATTACTCATCAATATCAGATCAATCCAAATTGCAGCAAAAAAAAAAAAAAAAAAAAACCCACAACCAGAGAGAGGCAAAGTGAAAGGTGGACAGAGAGGAGAGGGAAGAGGGTGAGATCAACAGTGGCCTCGGGGTGAGATCACCTGCCAAACCCAAACCTATCACCGGCTAAACCCACTTTCAAGCTCACACCGTCAAGCACCACCTTCAACCACCAAATCCACCAACCACTGGCCGCTATTAAAACCCATCTACCAACATCGATCACCACCATGGCAAACCCAACAAACCCATCTACCCCCATCGATGAATCCGATGTCACGGCCGCCGCTGCCAATTTCGACTAAGTCGCGGCTGCCTTTCCTCCTCTCTTGGCCGTCGCCACCGCCTTCTTCAGTGCTGCCTTCTTCAGTGCTCGCGTCCGATTGTGAGAAGAGGAAGAACACAGGTTGGGAACTTGGGAGAGAGAGACAGATTCTAAGAAGAGAGAGAGAAAATCAAATAAAAAAATGAGAGGAGAGAGAAAAGTCGAATAAAATAGTATTTTTCGGTTTGGCATTTGTGTTTGGTGTGCCAAATGTGCCAAATATTTGGCATTTGGCACATCTGTTGTCGGTGCTCTCTCTCTCTCTCTCTCTCTCTCTCTCTCCAAAGTAGCAGCAACCACACCCCACAACACCCCACCACCATAAATCTGCTGCTGGCAAGTATTTATCATATTATCATCACAATATTACATTGCTGTAAGATTTATGCCTGTGTTGTTTAACTCAAAACGACTCGACTCCTATCAATACATTCGTGTTGAAGAAATGTGTGCTTTTTTGTCACGCCTTTGCACCTTGTCAGGAAAGCCAATTATGCTAAAATGCCATCTCTTTCATCTTTCTCTAAACATTATAAGCAGAATTGTATTTGATAAAAAGTATGCTAGTGAGTCCAAATTAATATGAGACCCCAATAATCACAGTTAAAGAGTTTCAAGAAATGTTAGACGAGTTATTCTTTCTAAATGGGGTGTTTAATATAGGGGACTGGCTACCGTGGCTTGATTTCTTAGACTTGCAGGGGTATGTGAAGCGAATGAAGGCTTTAATTAAAAATTTTGATCAATTCCTTGATCATGTATTTGATGAACACAAGGCAAAGAAGGAAGGAGTGAAAGATTTTGTGTCAAAGGACATAGTGAATGTAATATTTGCAACTCGTTGATGATCCTAATGTTAATATTAAGCTCACCTATGACAATTTCAAGGCATTCATTCAGGTAATACCATTACCTTTTTATTTCTTCTTTTTTTTTTGGGAGAAGATCTTTTTCAGTTCTAGTGTTTATATTTTCCTCTTGTTTTACTTTTTTTATTTGGGAAGTTATGTCAACAAAATTGTTATCCCACTAGTGAATTACGTAGAGTATTTAGTAAAGATTTCGGAAGTGTTCTTCAATTTTTTTTTACTTAATAAATGTAAGAAAATTGATTAAGTAATACTTATTCACTTTCTATATTTAAATTTATTTATTTAAAATTTATTCCTCTTGCTTTTAGAAACGCGGCCCAAGTAGGGTCTTAGGCCGCGTTTTTCCAAACGCGGCTGAAAAAAACGCGGCCTAAGACCCGCGTTTTTTGTAGTGAATATAAATATAGTATTGTATTATATGTGACCAAAATTAGGGGGCTTCTACTTGAAGGCCATAGACAATTTACTAAGTGATCTGGTGGAAGAGCCAGCCTTATAAGGCAATCAAAAATAAGGTTCCGGTCAGAATAATATTGCAAGGAATAATTATTTCAAAAACATTATTGCACTCTTTGGTATAATTGTTACTTTACAAGTACAAGTTTTTATGAAGGTAGGGGGTGATGATTAATATTCAAGTCTCTAGAGAGAGTTTCACACATGTATACATTTAAATAAGTCAAAATAAAATTTTGATCTCATATAATAAAAAAAATTATGTCAAGAACATATTGGACTGCATTTGAAAATTATAGGATTATTTGCAATTTCCGATCTTTTTTTATTTTAGTTTCTCCACACAAGTTAGTGTCGAAATTAACAAATTACTAAATTCGGTAGTTGCTAAGGTATATTAATACGTCAAAATTTACAAATTAGTTCTCATCGATTTGCACTTTTCGCCTTAATCAACCCACAAATGTGTTACTTTAAAGTTTACTGTGAATATTAGAAATCACCTATAATCTAGCATGGATAATTACAATTAACTGAAAGGTTGTAATTAATTCTACTATTATATGACAACCATTGTTAAAGTTTCGAATATTAGCTTGCCCCCTTGGCATTGACATTATTAATCCTGCTCATGTTAATCAATATTAATTAGGACCTACTAGCTGGAGGCACAGACACTTCGGGAACAACGATGGAATGGGCAATGTCTGAACTCTTAAAGCAACCACATCTCATAAAAAAGGCCACTGAAGAGCTCGATAAAATAATTGGGAAAGAGAGATGGGTGGAAGAGATTGACATTCCACAACTGCCTTATATTGAAGCAATTGTCAAAGAGACAATGAGGAAACACCCTGTAGCTGGATTTCTTGCACCACATTGGGCTCTTGAAGATTGTGATGTAGCTGGTTATTACAAAATCCGTAAAGAAACTAGAGTCTTCATAAACACATGGAGTATTGGGAGAGACTCATCAGTATGGGATGCCCCAAAAGAGTTCCACCCAGAGAGGTTTTTAGGTAAGGATATTGATGTGAAGGGTCAAAATTTTGAGCTTTTGCCATTTGGTTCAGGGAGGAGAATGTGCCCTGGCTACAGCTTTGGGCTCAAGGTGACTAGCTCTACTTTGGCTAATATGTTACATGGATTTAATTGGAAACTACCAGAAAATATGAAAAATGAAGATTTAAGCATGGATGAGGTTTATGGATTTGCAGCATCTCGCAAATTCCCAATTGTGTTGTTGTCATGGACCAAGGCTTTGCTTATTAGTAAATAAAATCTTGGGAATGATGTTAGTTATGGGCTTGATTTTGCGATATGGGGAACGAGATAGGTAAAATGTGCAGTATTAATAAAATAAAACTTTTGCTGATTCGACTACATTATTTTTAAATAGTAGTGACCTTGGGTCAAAAGCTCTTAAAGAGGAGTCTATTACCATTATTATCTTCATTTCCAAATCCACCACTGTCACTCCTCATATCAAGTTAAATTTTACTTTGTGCTTTCCCTTGAAATAATTTGAAAGTAATTAATGCCTCATCCTTTTCTTCGACCTTCATGTTTCCACCATAGTCCAACAGGCAGTAAGTTGCATATATACTCAGGTCGTATGCCATTGATGAGGAGCCTCTATAGCTTGGATTCTGATATCTTGTTATGTGAATGATCTAATAGTTATATAGCTATTGTCATGATGTATTCATCTTAAGGAAATATTATGCAGCAGCAAGTTTTCCTTGCTCCATGCGTCTGATCTCTATTTTTAGAATTGAAGCAAGTGTGTGCTCTTCTTTCGGCAACCTTGGTGTTCCACTTCGTTCTTTCTCTGTGATCGATTGGTGGTCTGTGCCTTCTTGATAATGAACTTCCCACAAATCATTTCCTATCAAGTACGACTCCAAGCATGACCTCGACAATTCGTAGTTGGAATTATTGAGCTTCCTTATGAATGTGAAATACAACTGTTACTGACAATCTTCTCATTTGATTAGTTTCTCTCGAGATCAAACCAATTATGATACTAATTGTTGAGATATCTCGAGGTGGTGATTTTTTCAAAATAATAAATTTAATTTAACACTCAAGAAGAAAGTATTTTATCAAATACTTTGTTATAAATCTCACAACATTTAAACAAAGTACTTGCAGTGGTGGAGCTAAAAATTTATCTTTAAGGGGGCTATACATAAAATTAGAAAAAAAAAATTGTTTATATATTAATTACATTTTTTTTAAATGGTAAACTAAGTTCATTCAACTAAAAAAGAAGTACAAGATACAATCAAGAAACAAATGGAAACATTAGGCATTGTCAAATTAATTACATCCATACTACATATAAAATCTAGAACAGTAATGTATATGCAATTTAATCAAAGACGGACCCAGAATTTTAAGTCTAGGGGGCCGGAATATAAGCAAAAAAAAAATCCAAATAAGCATACATATAGCTTGTGACAACTCTAGAAATATTTTTAAGGTAGTTGTAAGTGCACAATTGCACCTGGACCCAAAGACAACTACGGGCTCAGGCCCAATGAGCCTTAGACAATAAAATTTGTAAAGCGTAGGCTTGAAACCTAGATTAGAAGTGCGGAGAACTTGATAACGGGCTAAGAGTTACAAACACGTATAGATAACAAAAGATAACTGAAAATAGGCCTCCTCGGACGTAAGCCGAGGACTATTTCTGTATTATTTTTTGTTTCTTCCTTAAAAGTTACAATTCTTAGTTTCTTTCTTTTTTGCTGACCCCTTTTTTCTCTAGCCTTCACCCCCTTAAATACTTCCTTCCCCGATACTTTTTGGACAGTGACTAGAAGTTTCAGCCCTACTGTTCAGGGGTCACTTCCCCATTAATGCGGCCAGGGAGGTAGGTGCAGAGCCTTTAATGCGGAGGTGGCAACCTTTGCATTTGATATTTTCTTTAACACTGGTGCATCTAGAAGGTTCAGGGTGTCCTCCTTTAACCATTAGTCTTTCCAGAGTTATGCCTTGACCTTCATAATGAAGTTTTGAGTTTTCTTGGATTTGTCCGAGGAGAAGCTCGTCCTCAGCTGTGCCTTCGGATCCTCGGCGTATGGGCCAATTCGTAGAGTTTAATTCCGGAGCAGGTCGGCCCTCCATGCTACAGTCCAAAGGCCCATATACCCATTTGGATCCTTTTACTCCCCACAGTGGTCATTAAGAAATTTAAGTTATGTGAATAAAATCGTAGCAATGACATAACTTGAAACTTGTCTTTGGGGGCCCCAAATGAAAACGAGATTTGTTTATATATGTTATATTCATAATTTATATAATAGTTTAAAGTATAATGTAAATACCATTCAATATGTAAGTTAATTATTTTATAACTCAACATTAGAATCCAAAAGTATAGTATTATTTTTAGAAATATCATTATGAATAGATCAAATAGTTTTAACTTGCTTATGGGATTATTATTAAAACTAAATTATTGTCCATTAAGTACTTAATGACTAACATATAAAAAAAAATACTAATAAGTTAAAGTTGCAAAGTAGACAAACAATTCTTGAAATTAAATGCATTAAAAAAATCTTATCAAATAATGATTTGCACATTTTAGTGTTTTATTTTTTATATTATATATTTTTATCTATTTTAAAATCAGCTTTTATATATATATATATATATATATATATATATATATATATATATGTATGTATGTATGTATGTATTGTTAATATGTTATATAATAATATAATTAATTTCATAAAAATCAAGAAAAGAAGAATCAAGAAAAGTCATACCTATCCCAGTATACCATACACGTGTGTGGTGGTTAAATAAAAGAGAAACAAAAAAAGAAAAAAGAGAGAGCAAACTAATGAAACCAAAACCTGTGGACCATGGTTGTAAATCTAATCCATACACGTGAATTATGGTTGTGGGAAGGTTTTGGGAGAGAGGGGACCTAACTATTTAAACATAAAATATACCTAGGAAAAACAAATTTGGGCCAGGGGGGCCCAGGCCCCCTACTAGGTCCGTCCTGAATTTTAACATATAATGATATATGATATGTGGGTTATTTTAATAACAATTAAGTGTGTTTGGTATTGGCTTAAACAGCTAGTTTTGTTTTACTATTTATCTTATTTTTGTTATTATTTATAGATCTTATTAAATTTTTTGATACTATTTATAGGTCTTATTATACTATTTCAACTACATTTTAATTTTATTTACGGTACTTTTAGTAAAAAAATTTTAATTTTAATAAAATAAATTATTTTTAAACAGAGCTAAATACATAGTAAAGAAAAGTCAAATTATAAAAAGATGAAAGGAAAAGTACCTTCGAAAGTGGGATTATGGTAATGCTACATAGTAACATAGGACACGGCTACAACGTACCCACATGCTTTGGTAGAGATTCTAGAGAAGAGTTTAACCACACACCGATAGTATGATACACGTGGTTATCTAGTCTACTGTCTGCAACTATTATTTACACAGAAGCTTTGTTACATTGTAAATGACAAAAACTAGATAGAGACATTCAGACAGAGAGAGCAAGAGAGTGGAGACACCATAGAGAGAGACTTTCAAACAGAGAGAGCAAGAGAGAGAGAGAGCACCTGTGTCCTATCTTGTGATGAGCAAAATGTTTGCAATTATGTGCTGGTGTGGCGAATCAAAGATATTTTCAATCTTTTTGCTATTCTACTACAAGTAAGTCCAAGAAGTGTTAGGGTGAAAATTAGATTTTTTTTTTTTTTTCCTTTTATTTTGTGAGGTATTTGTTAAAATAACTATGTGTTTATCGCTGAAAAATATCTAATTATTGTAATTTTTTAACAAATATATATTTATCACTGATTAGATTGTATCCCATTTCAATGAAAGTAATATGTAATTTTAGACTTATCCGGGCATGATAAGACTTATTCGGACATTATGAAATAATGCTGAGAATTAAATTTGAGAATCTAAGCAGTATATGCTGAATTAAATATATACCAAGAAACAGAAATCCACTCCTCATTTTCATGATTTTGGTCTTTGATCTTAGGATTCCTGGGTTTGGATTTGGGTTTTCTGTGTTTGTGGGTTTGAGTTGGCAATTTTGGATCACAAATCTAGCTTCTTTCTCATTTCTTTGTTCCTTTTAAAGAGGGTTTGTATATGTGGTTTTCAGTCTGTGGGTAAGAGAAAAATAAATTTTGAAATTTAAAATAGGGAAGAAGGAAAATATGTGCTATGAGTAAGAGAAAAAGTTCATGGAGAAACAATGCCAGAAGTGGGAGGGAACCAATCTATTGCTGGGTTATGTGAAATGGGTTTTGTGGAGTACAGAGGCGTGAAATCAGTTGCTGGGTTTTGTGATGGGAAGGAAGAGCAGTAAAATGAAGGGGGAGAATCTCACACGCTGGTACCCATATGACCGTTCTGTGTAGTGATAGTGGGTGGGCTCCACCATTTTGCCAAAAGATGTAGTTAGAGAGTGAGAGATATAACTTACATTTGGAACCAAACTCACATTTTAGAGATATTTGAGTGATAGTGGGAATAGAGTCATGAGTTATGAGTTTAAGTGTTGAGTTTTGAGATATGGGTTATAAGCTAAGCCAACCATCTAATAGACAATAACTCTTAATTAGTGTGGATTTGGCATCAACTTATTTAACTTTACACACACATGACTTTACTCTTTTTTTTGGGGATTTTTTTTGTGGTTTAACTATATTAGACTCTTTGTCTTTTGCACAACATTAACTCACCTAGAACAAGAATTTAATATATATATATATTAGATAGGACACATAGTACAAAATTAAACAATAATTGAAATTTAATTTAAAAGCTAATTAGATTGTCTTTCAATTTTAGCTTTAATTATATATATAGATTATTATATAACCTGTGCATATGCATGGTATAATTAAAAAAAAAATTACAATTACACATATGTACATATATGGATTCAAATTATACTCTCTCTCTTTTAATTTTTTTATTTTAATTTCTTTTGGATACACACATGAGTTTATTTTTTCTTTTTCTCTTTCTTTTTTTGTTAATTGGGTTTTTGATGATTTATTTATATTAGACATTTTGTCTTTTGCACCTCATTAACTCAACTAGAACAAAATTTAAAATAAAAAAAAAAACTTAAATAGGATACATGGCGTAAAATTAGACAATAAATAGAATTTAATCTAAAACCTAATTGGATTTTCTCTCAACTTTATATATATAAAGTGAGAAAAATGAAATAAATAAAAAATGTGAGGTTTTAAAAAAATGGTACTTAAAAGTTTAAAAAAAAAGAAAAAAGAAAAAAAAAAAAACCTTATAAGCTTAGCTTCTTAAACTAAAAATACTTATAAACCAAGCTTAGGGAGAGCAAGGGAATACAAATAATGCATGGCCACTGACATGATGAAAGCACCCTAACTCTCAAGAAAAATATATGGTTGGAACTTGGTAACACCAAAGATAAAAATTGCCAATTATGTGGTGAGCCGGTATATCCTGCACCCGGCATATATGCCGGGTGCAAGATATAATTTTCGGTGGTATAGGGCTTCCGGTCTGTTTTAGGAGTTTGTTCTATTTGCAGCATTGATTTATGAGAGTCTTGTAGGGTTATGGAAGGCCACAAACGAAGCCTTCATTTCCTTCATCTCAAAGTGCAAGATCCAAATAACTGGGCCATAGTCCACCGACGTGGGGGCGTGACTGAACGATTGGACATCCCAGAAAGAAGTCAAGAACATGGCCAATGGCAAGAAAGTAGTGGTTAGGGCTCACTCTGCTGCAATAATTATAGAAGCTGATTCAGAAAAAACATAATGATTGTGTGAGCAAACACATATCGCATTAAATTATGTTTTGGATTCTTACGGATATTAGCGGGCCCGTCTGTCCAAATCTTACTACTGCGTCCAAAACACACATTATATGTTTATATTCGTTGTTCATGTAAAGCGTACACAATTGTAAACAAATATGTATAATTGTGTACGCTTTACATGTACAAGTACAACGAATATAATTCTATTAAACGCAAGATTTAAAAAACCAATTTTTTCCAAGTATATAAAACCCATACACCATGCCTCAAACTCGCACGACCATATCCTCCATAATTCCCACCAAATGGAGTCATCTTCTTGGGCTCTTATAGTAATGGCATCACTAGCAGCCTTAGCCTTTCTCTCCAAATTATTACCCTTCAAATCCCACCAGCTAAAATTTCCACCAGGTCCCAAACCTTGGCCAATCATAGGCAATCTAAATCTTATTGGTTCCCATCCCCCCCAATCCCTTCACAAATTAGCCCAAAAATATGGACCAATTGTGCAACTAAAGTTTGGATCATTCCCTGTTGTGGTTGCCTCATCTGCCCAAATGGCAAAGGAATTCCTAAAAACACATGACCATGTCTTTGCCTCTAGACCAAAAACTGCCGCTGGCAAGTACACAGCTTATAACTATCACAACATCACGTGGTCACCCTATGGTCCATATTGGCGACAAGGCCGTAAGATTTTCCTCTCTGAACTTTTTAGCTCAAAACAACTCGAGTCTTATCAATACATTCGTGTTGAAGAAATGCGTGCTTTTTTGTCACGCCTTTGCATCTTGTCAGGGAAGCCAATTATGCTAAAAGACCATCTCTTCCGTCTTACTCTAAGCATTATAAGCAGAATTGTATTGAGTAAGAAGTATGTTAGTGATGAGTCCAAAAACAAGACCTCGATAGTGAGACCAGAAGAACTTCAAGAAATGTTAGACGAGTTGTTCTTGCTAAATGCGGTGTTTAATATAGGAGACTGGATACCATGGCTCGATTTCTTGGACTTACAAGGGTATGTGAAGCGAATGAAGGGTTTAAGGAAAAAATTTGATCGATTCCTTGACCACGTATTTGATGAACACAAGGCAAAGAAGGAAGGAGGGAATGATTTTATGCCAAAGGATACGGTGGATTTATTATTGCAGCTGGCTGATGATCCTAATATTGATGTTAAACTCACTTATGACTGTATCAAGGCACTCACTCAGGTAATATCGTTACCATTCTAATTTAAATAAAACTACTTAACAAAGTTTAGATGGCAAACTATTAATATAAAATGAATGAATAATTTTTTATTAAATGATGTTAGTAATAAGCCTAAAAGAAAATCAATAACAGTTTACCCCCTAAGCATTGCTGGAAAAATATTGTGCATCTAACACTTTTAATTTTAATGTATTTTTTTCCGCTCGTGTTTCACTTTCTTCCTTTTGTGAGAAGATACATGAACAAAATTGTTATCCCACAAAAGAATTATATTAAATTAATTCTAATTTTTATTGAAATGTATTTTAATACTTTAATGGACAAGATTTTCTTTCAAACCAGCCCAAGGGAATCTCCCTCTACCCCTACAGAGCAATTCATAATATCATCAATGTATATTATTTAAATAAGTCATATAAATTTTTAAAAATATCATGTGACAAAGTATTTATGAATGATATTTTTCAATTTTCATGTAATGGGTTGCATGAATTTTCCTCCAAACCAGTTATGTGAAAAACATATTTTCAAGGGAGTTGTTAATGCTTCTATTTTGCCTCATGTTTCACTTTCTTCTTTTTGTGGGTGGATATGTTTACCAATTTGATTTAACTAATAAATTATACCTTTTTTAAATAAACAAAGAAGATTTAAATAAAAATTATTTGTCCTACCTTTTGTTCATGCTCCATCAACCGTGCCATGCCATACGTCCTTTTTTTTTTTCTTTTTTCATTCTAAACTCTGATATTTTATAAGGAAAGTAAAAAAGAATACATGGGAAGGTATGACTAATAGAGTATAAAGTGAAATACAAAAAGAGTTATAAAAAAATTTTAATCCTAAAGAATTTAAGTGGCCTAATAATTAAGTTTATCACAAAATAAAAAAACATCTGTCATTTTTTTTTTAAATATAATTCAATATTTAGGAAATCGGAAATTTGAACCTTAGATATATTTGTTAGAAATACCATGAGGTATCATTTTGCTTGTTCCACTTTAGGCTTGGATTAATCCAAACTCTTGCTGTTGGACCTCAATACAAGAGTCCATGATCGTCTGTGAAGTGCAAAGAAAAAAAGACAAAGAAATAAATCAGTTTGTGATAATGAAGAGCGAGAAAATATATAACTCTTTTGTAGTCATAAACATATGTCCAATGGTGTTGGACCCCACTTTAGTAGAGTTATTTACAAAAATGTCATTTCAACTCAGTTTTCATCACTTGAAAACTCCTAAAAGTTCTTCTCATTGTCCTCAGCTCTAACTTAGTTTTTTGAGTTAAGTTATAGAAATTGAAAATGAAAGCTAAATCAAACAACTTCATTTAGTGTGGCCCACAAAAAGCGAGTAATGAGTTATGAAAAATGAATAATAGGTGCTAAAAACACACTAAACCAAGCATGGCCTTAATTACTCATAATCTACTTGTAATTTATAGTAAATAGTTACGATTTACACAACAATTACAAACAGGCTGATCATAGGACAATAATAAAACGAAGTTTGTCCATATTTTTTGCCGACCATTGCTAGCATTTCAGATTGCCAGATATCATTTATTGAAATTTTCTGTGGTCATGTGTATCAAAACTAGGACCTAATAGCTGGAGGAACGGATACCTCCGCAACAGTTATGGAATGGGCAATGTCTGAGCTAATAAAGCAACCACACCTTATCAAAAAGGCCACCGAAGAGCTGGATAGAGTAATTGGGAGAGAGAGATGGGTGGAAGAGAGAGACATTCCACAACTTCCTTATATTGATGCAATTATGAAAGAGACAATGAGGAAGCACCCTGTAGCTGGATTACTTGCACCACATTTAGCAATTCAAGATTGTGATGTAGCCGGTTACAAAATCAGAAAAGGAACTAGAGTCTTCATAAACACATGGAGTATAGGGAGAGACCCATCTATATGGGATGCACCAGAAGAGTTTCGACCAGAGAGATTTATGGGTAAGGATATCGATGTGAAGGGACAAAATTTTGAACTATTGCCATTTGGTTCTGGGAGGAGAATGTGCCCTGGCTACAGCCTTGGACTAAAGGTCGTTAGCTCTACCTTGGCAAATATGTTACATGGGTTTAACTGGAAATTACCAGACAATATGAAATGTGAAGAATTGAGCATGGATGAAGTTTATGGGCTCACAACATGCCGTAAATTCCCACTTGTTGCAGTGATGGAGCCTAGACTCTCACTTCATCTTTATTAGTTGTTAATTTCATATGCAATATATTTTGTTTTACCGACCTTTTTGTTATTATAGATTTCATACCCATGTTGTTACTCCAAGCTACAAAATAATTGGGTCGTAGTCATGTATAAATGTCTTTTCTTTTTCTTTTTTTGGGGAATGTTATTCATGTTTATGATGGGCCTTCTGTTTAATAAATAAACCAAAAGCCTTACTAACTTGATAACATTTATAATTCTTAGGGGGTGTTGGCATATCATAAAACACTGGTAAAAGAAAACATAACCAGTTTAATCAATTGCAAAATTTCCCGTCCTACTCCAATTAAGTGGGTTTTTCTAGTTCTTCAAAGGGGGCATTGTAGGGGCGGTTTTGCCTACTTCAAATCTTGGTGCAATGATAAGTAAAGATAGAGTAATGGGTTCAAGCACGGGTGTAACGCCCCAAAATCATAAATAATAAAAGGTTATTCAAGCTAAATAATTCATAAAAATATTAAATAAATGCAACCAGCAATCTAAAATATCATCACAATTGTCAAAGCTCTAATCCCACCAAAGATAAAATATCCTCAAAATAATTCTTCAATACAATATTTAATACCATAAAATTAATCATAAAACCTTCAGTTTCACAAAATAATTTTATAACTGTTGTTTTCTAAGAATCTCTACTCTAATGATTCCTCTAATGTATCTGTAAGAGGAATAAAAAAGGAGATGAGATAACTAAATAAGTGAAATTCACAACATTAGGGTGTGGGAACAAACCTTTTTAAATAAAATAATTCATACAACAAATTATAACTTGCAACCCATCAATATTTTCACATCAAATATTTCATATAATTAAAGTCTGTGTTGTGTATCCAAGAGTTAAGCCCTTTTGGATATACAACGCTGTTAGTTTCTTTAAAACCTTCTCCCATCTCCCCTTGTATGTGTGTGTATGTGTTAAAATACTTAGTATTCTCAAAAAAAAAATTCATATAAAAATATCATTGTATTATGAGCCATTATGATTTATCAACACCTTTATACAAACAATTTCCTAGGCTTTTCTCGTGGTCAATGTTTACGCACCATTGAAGAGGTTGTGTTGTTCCCTTTTAGGACTAGAACTCCCTTTCATCCCCTCTTTTAAGGGTGGCTCCTTTGGAACCTAAAGGTACACTCCCTTGCTAAGGAGCTCCCTTTTTATATCCTCAATGGTATACTCCCTTACTGAGGAGCTACCAAATGTGCACTATCCCCTTCTCTAAGACCGTCTCTTGCTAAAGACTAGCTACAGCATAATTGTCCCTTACTAAGGACTAAATACAACACTAAGCTTTCAATCACAACTTGCAATAGGATTCACAAATTCAAGATGCTAACAACAAATAATACAGTCATAATACTCAAAAAAAAATACAAAGATTTATCCACACATACAAGTTTTAATAAGTTAGGTTGTCCCACAAGTTTTTCATATAACAAATAGTCAATGTTTCCATACAATGTGCACATCAAACATTTATAGAATATCAATATATTTATAGAATATTAACATATTTCTTTGATATAAGAATAGTTTGATAATCAAAATTGTTTTGGAAAAACCCCCAAATTAGTAAATTCCACTTACCTCTTACTTGCAAAAATGAAACCAACCACCCTTGAGTCACAATAAATCAATAGAATCCAAACCTAGCAACAGCAAAAATAGGCCCATCAATACACGAATTCCCCACTAAAAATGTTTTTTCACACTTAAACAATATAATCTTGGACAACACTGATATTTCTAAAATTTTCCATTTATTCACTTAACTATCTAATTCACTTTCAGCTTTGATCAAATTTTTGGGATTAAAAATATTGCTGCATAACCCGATTTATGGCTTTGCCTATTCAGATTTTTCCATTAATATAATCATAGACGTTCATGAAACTTCAATATGGCTGAATGATGGATATCTGATCAATCCAATAGTAGAAGCCATATGTTATATCTTAGTTTATCAATCCCATAACTAGCCCATTATTCCCTTGATGCCCCAAAACTTAAAGATATTGGTGGACAAATTTTTGAACAATGGCAGTGCGTGGATGACAAATTGGTTAACTTAGATAATATATAATTTCTTATTCCTACTTTATAGGGCCTAAAAAGATATTCTAGGCATGAAAAACATTGCTGCCATCTACAATAAATTAGAGATGAATACATGTCACTAGAAGGATGATAAAGAAGATATATAGCAACCATTAAGCAACCTTTTCCCATTCACACGGTGACAAACTTAAATTGATAAAGCCCAAGCCTATTACTCTATCAAGTACTTTTTTTTTATCCAATCAATCTCAAAGCCTATGGAGTACCCCTTTCCTGACATGTGGCCATATGCATCATTCCTAATCTAATATAATAACAATTATAGGACATCTCTCCATTAATATAATGATAGATTAGGATCACGGACTAACGCCTATAGGTACTAAAATAAATTCATGGACAAACTCATGTCTTTCCTTTAAGCGTGGGACAATTGATAGCCATTAAATATTCAAACTTCCTAAATTTAAAGCAGGAGAAAACCATACTTGCAGTTTTCACGCACAGCTATAGAGAAGAAAAGAAAAGCTCAATCGTGTATTGCGGTTGAAACAAAAAGAACCCTCTTATATATATACACATGTAGCTTAAGAGGAAAATAGGCTAGAGTTTTAGAGCTTATCAAGGCTCATATATATATATATATATATACACACACACTTATGCCATCTCACTTGAGCCTCTTATATTATAATAATTATCTGATTTAAATATCTTAGGCCCAAATCAATTAAATCTATTTAATTGTAGGCCTCCTTTTTAATTTATGTATAAGAAAGAAATTAGTAATAAAATTATGGGATGTTACATTCTTCCCCCCTTAAAAAAATTTCGTCCTCAAAATTATAAATACCTTTGTTAGAGAACAACTCTGGATAATTTGATTTCATCTCATCTTCTCACTCCCAAGATGCCTCTGCCATTGTGTGATTCTTCCAAAGGACCTTAACCAATGATATGGTCTTGGTGCGTAGCACTTGATCCTTGTGGTCAAGAATTTGGATTGGAACTTCCTCATAAGTCAAGATGTCTTTGATCTTGAGTGTTTTATAGTTCAAAACATGTGAAGAATTCGGGATATACTTCCTTAGCATGGAAACATGAAACACATTATGCACTCTTGCAAGTGTAGGCAGTAAAGCCAACTCGTAGGCAACTTTACTAATGCGTTTAAGGATATCAAATGGACCAACAAACTAGGGACTCAACTTCTCCTTCTTCCCAAATCTCATCACACCCTTCATTCGAGCGACTTTCAAGAATACCATATCCCCAACTTCAAATGATACTTTCCTTCTCGAGTTGTCATAATAACTCTTCTGTCAACTTTGTGTTGTTTGCAATCGTTTACGAATCAAATCAATTTTCTCAGATGTCATCTAAATGATTTTTGGTCCCAACAATCTCTCACCAACCTCTTCCCAACACAATGGGGACCTGCATTTTCTACCATACAAAGCCTCATAGGGAGCCATCTCAATACTAGAGTGGTAGCTATCATTATAGGCAAATTCCACTAAAGACAAGTATTTTTCCCAACTTCCTTTGAAATCCAATATACAAGCCCTTAACATATCCTCCAAAGTCCCAATAGTCCTTTCTAATAGTCCATTTGTTTGCAGGTGGAAGGTTATTCTAAAGCTAAGATTAGTACCCAAAGCTTTATGTAGACTTTCCCAAAACTTTGAGGTGAATCTTGGGTCTCGATTAGACACAATTGATGCTAGAACTCCATGAAGACTTACAATCTCATCAATATATATATATATATATGTGTGTGTGTGTGTGTGTGTGTGTGTGTGTGTGTGTGTGTGTGTGTGTGTGTGTGTGCTAGCTAATCAAGTGAGTAATTTATCAATATATATCTGTACTAGACTTTGTTTTCTTCATCCTATCCACAATTACCCAAATGACCTCATGTCCCTTAAAATATTTTGGCAAACCAGTCACAAATTCCATACATTTATGCTCCCATTTCCATTCAGGAATGGGAAGTGGTTGCAATAATTCTAAAGGTCTCTGGTTTAGTGCCTTAATTTGTTGAAAAGTCAAGCATTGCTCCACAAACTAAGCTATCTCTCTCTTCATGTTATTCTACCAATATGTTTCTCTAATGTCACAATACATTTTAGTGCTACCAGGGTGCACTAAGTATGGGGTATGATGGGCTTCTTCCATAATCTCCTTCTTTAATGCAAAATCATTTGGCACACAAAGTCTATTTCTAAACCTTAAAACACCATTAACAGACACATTAAATTCTGGTCTCTTCCCTTCTTCAACTTGTGAACTCTTAATCTTCTCAATCAAAGTGGGTTGTATTGTCAAATTGGCCATAAAGGATTGGGAATCACCCATGACAATTTCAATTCCCTTCCTCTCCAAGTCATTAATAATCTCATTTTAAGTAGTTAACAAGGCAGTTGAGAAACCGGAAGACTTTTGACTAAATGCATCAGCCACCACATTAGCCTTGCCTGGATGGTAATTGATTGAGCAATCATAATATTTAATCAACTCAAGCCACCTTCGTTGTCTCATATTCAATTCTTTCTGAGTAAAGAAGTACTTCAAGAGCTTATGATCTGTATAAATCTCACACCTTTCACCATACAAGTAATGTCTCCAAATCTTCAATGCAAACACCACTACAGCTAACTCCAAGTCATGAGTGTGATAATTTTGTTCATAGCTCTTTAATTGGCAGAAGCATAAGCTATGACTTTACCATGCTGCATCAACACACAACCAAGCCCCTTTCTTGAAGCATCACTACAAATGACAAAGCCTCCAAGTTGCTAGATATGGTTAGTACTGTTGCAGTGACCGATCTTTGCTTAAGTTCTTGAAAGCTCTTTTCACATTCTTTTTTCCACACAAACTTGGCATTCTTACGAGTTAGTTGAGTCAATGGAACTGCAATACAGGAAAATCCCTCTACAAACCTCCTATAATAGCTAGCAAGGCTCAAAAAGCTTCTAACCTCACTCACATTCGTCGATCTTGCCTAATCAACCACAGCTTCAACCTTACTAAGGTCTACAGAAATCCCTGCCTCAGATATCACATGCCCTAGAAACACCATTTGGTCAAGCCAAAATTCAATCTTCTTAAATTTTGCATGTAGCTTCTTCTCCCTCAAAATTTGAAAAATAATTCTCAAGTACACCTCATGTTCTTCCATAATTTTGGAAAAATTTAGAATATCATCAACAAAGCGGTCTAAGTACTCATGAAACACCATATTCATCAAGTCCATGAATGCAGCAGGGGCATTGGTAAATCCAAAAGGCATTACCAAGAACTCATAATGCCCATACCTCATCCTGAAAGTTGTCTTAAGTATGTCTTCATTCTTGATTTTCAACTGGTGATACCCAAAACAAAGGTCAATCTTAGAGAATACTTGTGCCCCTTGCAATTGATCAAATAAGTCAACAATACGAGGGAGAGGGTATTTGTTTTCACAGTAACCCAATTTATCTCAAGGTAGTCAATACACAACCTTATAGTCTCATCCTTCTTTTTCACAAATAAAACTGGTGCACCCGAAGAAGATGCGCTTGGTCTGATGAACCCTTTATCAAGGATCTCTTGTAGCTATTCCTTGAGCTCCTTAAGTTTAGTTGATGCCATCCGGTATGGTGCTTTCGATATAGGAGAAGTTCCGAGAAAAACATCAATGGAGAATTCAATCTCCCTATCTATAAGTATCCTTGGTAGGTCTTCAGGAAAGACATCAAGAAACTCCCTAACAACAGGGATATCATCCAACTTCAATACATCTTTCCTAGTGTCCACCACATGAGCTAGGTACCCTTGGCATCCTTTCCATAATAGATGCTTAGCTCGAAGGGCTAATATCACCTTAGGTAAAGCATGCATCCTAGAGCCCTTAACCGAAATCCGGGTTCTCCTAGAGGCTGAAACACCACCTCCTTTCCAAAACAATCTACACTAGAATGATAAGCCGCCAACCAGTCCATTCCCAAAATTATATCATAGTCATACATGTCCATCAAAATTAAGCCTGCTAACATTTCTCTATCCTCAATTTGGATGACACAAGACTTAAGCATAGAATTACACACCAAAGAATCACCCATAGGCGTGGCCACAAACAAGTCATAATCCATAAGTCCAGGTTTCTTATCACATAACTTAGCATATCAACAGGAGATAAAAGAGTGAGTAGATCCTGAATCAAATAGAGTTTTAGCAAAGTTTGAGAATAATGGAAGGAAACCTGTAACTACAGTATCTAAAGCTTGAACGTCTTGTGGTGTGAGTGCAAAAACTCTCCCTTGTTCCTTCCTCCTCTGATCATTATTTTTAGGTTGTGCCATTGAGTTTTGTTGAGGCGATGTATAGGTTTGAGCTAACTTTCTTGTCTTCCCACAATTATAGCAAGCCTTTCCTTCGAAGAAACATGGCGTATCTCTATGAAACCTTCCACATGTAGGGCAAGCATTCGAACTTCTACCTTGAGCATTCTAGGGTGGATTCTTATTTTCTAGCTTATTTGATGATGAATTACTCCTAGACCTCCCAAAAGATCCTTTCTTGCTCCAATGACCTTGAGCATTGCCTTGTCGAAAGACTATCTGTCTAGTGTTTCTAGGTGGGTTCTCATTCCTAACATTTTTCTTGAAATCTTCCACCAGTCTCATAGCTCTCTTAACTGACTCTGCATAATTATCAACTCCTAATGCAATCAGATGGTGTCAAAGTCTCTCGTTCAACCCCTTTTGAAATCTACTTGCTTTCTTCGCCTCAGTAAGGATTATTTAAGGTCCAAAGTGATATAACTTGATGAATTTAGCTGCATACTGCTCAACAGTCATACTTCCTTGCACCAAATTAGCAAATTCCCTCTCTTTTCTTTCCCGAATCACCTCAAACAAGTAGTTATCATAGAAAACCCATTTAAATTTCTCCCAAGTGATGGGGTTTCTCTCAGTGTCCATTTCATCCAAAATGGCTTTAGTGGATCTCCACCAACACTCAACTTCTCCAATTAACTTGAAAGTTACAAACCGCACCTTTTGAGAATTAGTGCAATCCAAAGCTTCTAACAACTTCTCTATCTGCAAGAATCAATTCTCAGCTACCGTGGGATTCGGCTTTCCATCAAAGGAAGGGGGATTCTGCTTCATAAAAGTCTCAAAAGAGCAACCAACCTTTGCCTCTACTCTACCTGCACCTCTACTAGCAGCATGGGTCAACCTGTCCAACAGTCGTGCAACAGCTTCATCCAAAGGATCAGTGCGTGTCACCCTAGGACGTTCATTATCTCTCATGTTTTGAGTGACTTCAGCCTCAGTATTAACCCTTGCTTTGGTTGACCTTTGTAAATTAACAATAGGTTCCTCCCTATTGGAATTCGCTACTCTCTTCTTTTTGGGTGGCATGATACCTAGTTAACAAAAAAAATTAAGAAATATAGATGGTGCAACAATTATTACTACTAAACATAAGAAGTAACATTGCCAAAATTATTTAAAACTACTTATCAAACATAACCTAAATACCAAATGCTCTGACAAAAATCAAGATCATACCTTGTTTTAAGTTTCTACAGAATCATATCCTAAGCTCTGATACCACAATTTTAATGCCCCAAAATCATAAATAATAAAAGTCTATTCAAGTAAAATAATCCATAAAAATATTAAATAAATGCAACCAACAACCTAAAATATCATCACAATTGTCAAAGCTCTAATCCCACCAAAGATAAAATATCCTCAAAATAATTTTCCAATACAATATTTAATATTATAAAAATAATTTTAAAATCCTCAGTTCCACAAAAATATTTGTAACTGTTGTCTTCCAAGAATCTCTACTCCAATGATCTCTCTAATGTATCTATAAGGAGAAATAAAAAGGGAGTGAGATAACTCAATAAGTGGAATTCACTAACATTGAGGTGTGGGAACAAACCTTTTTAAATAAATAATTCATAGAACAAAGTTATAACTTGTAACCCATCAATATTTTAGCTTAGATAATATATAATTTCTTATTTCTACATTATAGGGGCTAAAAAGATATTCTAGGCTTGAAAAGCATTGTTGCCTTCTACAATAAATTAAAGATGAATACACGTCACTAGAAGGATGGTAAAGAAGATATATATCAATCATAAAGCAACCTTTTCCCATCACATGGTGACAAACTTAAATTGATGAAGTCCAAGCTTATTACTCAATAATGTACTATTTTCTATCCAATCAATCTCAAAGCCTATGGAGTACCCCTTTCTTGACATATAGCCATATGCATCATTCCTAGTCTAATATAATAATTATAGGACATCTTTTCCATTAATATAATGATAGATTAGGTTCACGGACTGACACCTATAGGTATTAAAATAAATTCATGCACAAACTCATGTCTTTCCTGTAAGCATGGGACAATTGATAGCCATTGAATATTCAAACTGCAGGAGAAAACTATACCTGCAATTTCTACACACAGCCGCAGAGAAGAAAAGAAAAGCTCAATTGTGTGTCGCGGTTGAAACAAAAGGAACCCTCTTATTTATATATATATATATATATATATATATATATATATATATACATGTATAGCTTAAGAGGAAAAATGTTAGGGCTTTTTAAAGCTTATCAAGACCCATATATATATATATATATATATATATATATATATATGCCATCTCACTTGGACCTCTTATACCTAATAATTATCTGATTGAATTATCTTAGGCCCAAATCAATTAAATCCATTTAATTGTGAGCCTCCTTTTTAATTTATGTATAAGAAAGAAATTAGTAATAAAATTATGGGGTGTTACAACAGGAATCACTCTCTCAAAAAAAAATTGAAATAAAGTTGTCTCCCAATTACCTCTTTCAAACCTTGCAAAAATGGCAATTAAATTTAAATAATATAATATATAATTTAAACTATATATATATATATATATATATATATATATATATATATATATATATATATATATATATATATATCTTATTAGTTAGCTGCTGCTGGATTAAATAGGCAAATAGAGAATGGTGTTGTAATTGAAAGTAATCAATAAAATTGAAGTTCGGATCCTTTCTCCCAATTCTGTTATATTATAGAGATCTCATTCTTTATTTTATCCTTTTATCAGTTTCTTGGAGACCTGGGTTTCTTGAATCAGAAACCACAATCCTATATATATGTGCATACCCAAACTTCCCTGGATGGGTTGGGCTTAGGATTGGGTTCATAACTTATTTGTATAGTGGGCTTAAGTGTTTCCTACTATGTGCAGTCCCTGGCCAAGCAACTCAATGAGACCCTTTCTCTCATGAACTCCCTTTCTTTCTCCTCTGCGTGTTACTTTCCCTCCTAGTGGTGCTAATACTATCACTCTTTTACTCTCTATTTTCTCTTTCGAAATGCCAACCCCCACTTCTCACTCTATTCTCCTATTTATAGCTCAAGATGAGTGGAGGCGTTATGATGATTTCTTGATCTCACTCATGTGGATGGGGTCCAATCCCATCATTTCTCATAAAAGGATGCTCTGTTGGGAACGGTGGTTAATGGCATTGGAACTGGTTCTAACCTCCAATAGACTACTTGGTAGCGATACTCCCTAAGGCAATACAGGGCAACCGAGAACATAGGCTGTTCTCGGTGAGTACATTCCCGATCAAACTACAATTGACCGGTACGGGCTTGTTTCTGATATGCTTAGGACAGGATGGGCTTATCATAGTACTCAAGCTCAGCTTGGGCCTTAAAGCGCGTCCGGCCCAAGATTAAGGATCCAATAGGGATGGGATCATGCGATGTACCATAAGATCTGGGCTCAAGGCTCAATGGGCCTGGGACCATTCCCCGTACAATACACACACACACACACACACACACACACACACACATATATATAGCTCTGCTCCTATTGGTGATGGGGCACCTTGATCTGACCTAGTGCCACCCTATTTTATCCTTAGTTTTAGTTTCATGATATTTTTTATTAAAACAAAAAATATTTATAAAAAAAAAAAACAAGCTAGTTCAAAATGGGATCAAATATATTTTCTTAAAAATTTAGTTTTAACTTTAGGTTTCAAATAAACTTTCCCACCAAAATCAATTTTTAAAATTCCTTTGTGATTCCAAATAGATATTCTTATAAAGATCTAATTTAAAATTTGAAATGTTAACATGCATGTTAACTAGAACTAGCTTTGATTTTCTTTCATTGGCAAACTTCATATAAAATTGAATCTTAACTAAAACAATACTAAACTGAATTGGTTTGCATTAGGAATAAACTAGCTTTGTGGTTGTCTAAATAGTAAATACCACATACTTGTCCATCCATTTTTTAACACATTATATAAAAACTCTGAAGTCTGAACCCATTACAAAGAAGTTAAAAATCCCGCCTAAGAGTTTTTCCATCCGCTAATTCCAAAAAAAATGGGAAAAATTTTGTCTCACCAAAAAAGTCACTTTATCTATATTAGAGCATTCATATCAACCTCCTCATATTTTTAGCTAAATTAGCCTAAAAACTTCTACTTTTAATAGTTTGAGAAATGATATATCCACAACATTTTTACAACAAATCTTAAGTGGCAAGTTGTTACTGATTGTTATTGTTGAGGAAAAAAAGTAATCTTAGTAATAGGTTCAAATTTAAACCAATAACAACTAATTACCTATGATTTGTTTTGAAAATATTATAAAAATGTTATGGACATAACACCTCTCTAATAGTTTAGTTGTCTACGTTCTTTATGCATACACATCCAACTCAATACTTTGTTTCTTACCTAATTTAAATATTTATTTTTTCTCTCTCCTCACTCCTTTCTTTCCTCTCAGTATATACAACCACCACCCCATCACAACCAACCGCCGCCACCAAAGACAACAAAACCCAAGATTAAATTCAAACACAACCACCCCATCACGACACTACCACCACTACACCATTGTATACAACAAGAAAAAAAAATTAATGAGAATTTGTAGCTGAGGTAGTGACATGGGGATTTGCTTTATAAAAATTCATAAAGTGTTAGAACAAAAAAAGTAAGTGATAAGTCCAAAGAAAAGGCACCCAGTTTTTATTTTCATGTGTCCCAACTCCCGAGTCCCAGCCCACCTTTTTAAGTTTTCTAATTAGACACAACTGAACCCAAAAAACTCAACAAATCACTCAACCAACCCCTGCCACCGCAAGCCCACAAATTCATCGTCACCACAACCCCTCCATATCACAACACAAACACAAACCCCAAGCCACCGTACAATGCTAAGTTTAAGAACAAACCCAAAAATCCAAAGCAAACTCAAACCCAAACCATTCATCTTTGTTGACAATGCCCAAAAAAGGAAACATCGCCGCGGCCCAAATGAAGTACCCACTGAACCCACATCGAAGTTGCCACCCAAAACAAAATCGTCATTTGCACCCAAATTGGATCGCTCAAACCACATATCTATGATTTTTTTTTTCCCCTTTTCCAACAATGATGGCTGGTGATGACCGTCAAAATGGTTATTGGCAACAGCAACTTGGTGGTCTAGAGAGGAGAGAGAGGCAAAAAAGGGTATAAAAAATAGCTATATATATATTGTT
This sequence comes from Castanea sativa, assembly GCF_040712315.1. Taxonomy (NCBI): domain Eukaryota; kingdom Viridiplantae; phylum Streptophyta; class Magnoliopsida; order Fagales; family Fagaceae; genus Castanea; species Castanea sativa. Next base: position 1,511,614 of record NC_134019.1, on the reverse strand, counting down.
AAATAAAAAAGGAGTCTCTGGTGTAGGCTCATCGACCTTATATTACATCACGGCCTTGTTAGAATTATTGCTTGAACTACTCCTCTTTGGATGATGGGACAGTGTTGAGAGAATGACTCTTATCATCAAGTCACACGCTGTGTGGTAGCAATATATATATATATATTGGTTGCATAAGCTACTGTCTAGTGTATTTTTACATAATACTGTAGCTAGTTGTATAATTTGCAACAAGAATAGATAACCATATAATAGAATCATATGTGTACCTGCAGCAACAAGTTTGAGTAATGAATTGGTCATAAACTCTTTTGGAATTTCTCAAATGATTACAATATTTCTTTGATAGGAGATTACAATTTTTTTTTTCTTGTTATGTAAGCTGGGAACTTGGGAATTGTGAGAGTATATTTGGAATGGAATTATGGATATTTATGAAGGATTGGAAATAAATATTAGCTTGTTTATCTTTATATATAAAAATGATTCAAAAAGTTAGTTATGACTTCAAAAAATATCAAAAATATCTCTAATCTAATTAGATAATTTTTATTCTTAAAAAAAAAAAGGTTAAAATTGTAATTCAACAAAATTCAAAAACAAAATTACTAGAGAAACTTTTTTCTTAAAAATTAGCACACTCTCTATCTAAACATATCTCACATACTTTTGATACTTTTTTTTTTTTCTAAAAACTAGTACAGACTAAATCCAGTAATTTACTCCATTTTAAATCTTAAATTTTAATTTTATAAAAATCTCTTCATTTGTAACCTCACTAATAATATATAAATTAAAATTAAAATTAAAAAAAAAAAAAAAACTATAAAAAAAAAAAAAAAAAAAAAAAAACGACTCACTGTGAGGAGCGCATGTGATAAGGCTAATAATATTTGAATGTTTTCGAGGAAAATAAAGAAAAAAGAAAATCAGAGATCCTAGAATGGAGCAAAGAACAAATAAAAGGGATGGATCAGCTTCTCAAAAAAAAAAAACACAGTTAGAGGATGATCAGAACTGGAAGTAGGTGGACCCTGTTCAGCCCATATTAGACGTGCAAAAATCTGGGCTCAATTTGCAAACAAATCCAAACCCCAAAAGGTGGCTTCCACAATTTGGCAATATATATAAATTAAAAAAAATTTAAAAAAAAAGCTATTTTGATTTTGGATTGACAACTCATGGTCTAAAATATTGCCTAGTCTAAAATATTGCCTATCTATAGCGACATTTATATGATTGGACTTCTAGAAGACATGTGTAGTGAATAACACTAAAGAAAATCATTAAAAATATCAAATGTCCATGGCCGAATAAGCCTGCAGTGTATCCGTTTGGATACAAATGATGTGCGTCTACGTTTTCCCTCTCAAGTTTCAGCTCTTTTTTTTTTCTTTTTTTTCACGAGTTTTAGGAGACATAGTCTACTGTTTATGCACCGTGCATAAACAGTAACCGCATTTGTTGACTTTTTTTTGCGTGAACAGTGCATCCGAGCACTGTTTACGGAGCCACAAACTTCACTTTTTATCGATTTTTTTTATTAAAAATAGGTCTCATAGTACTATTCACACATTTAAAAATTATTTTACTATAGTATTTTCAGTTTTTAATTTTCAACCATAAGTTCTATTCAAACGGACCCGTGTGGTTTTGATTAGCTTTTTTTTTAATTTATTTTACTATTTAACTTATTTTTATTATTATTTATGAGTCATACTATATTTATTAGTGCTATTAATAGATTCCACTGTACTATTCTAACTAAAATTTACGTTTTTCTACTGTACTTTCAACAAAAAAAATTTTAATTCTAGCAAAATAAGCAAGTTTTAAACAAATCCATTGTCTCTCATAATTCACTTGCGCTTGTTGATCCTATAAACAAGTCTTATTTGCTCACATAAAAAAATAGAAAGTCTTGGGACGGTGAATCAAGTTTTGTTTTCGAACAGCTAGGTAGGTATGTGTCATATTTGTGTCTCATCTAATTAATGAAGCAATAAACTCAAAAGTAAAAGCCAAATCCAAATCTATATCTTACGATAAATCCATGAGAAGGGCTGCTTAAGAATAATAATTATTAGTGGAATTGCTTAGTGGCACTTCACTTCATCACCTACCAAGGTTTCCGCGTTGCAAAATTTCAAACTGCCTCGCTGTAACAATGTTAAAAGTCTGCTTTCGATAAACATATCTAAATATCTAGTGGGCTAGTTTTGAATGGTCTTCACCTTCTTTATTAATTAAAACCATAAATATAAATGCATCATTGCATGCACTACAAACAATTGATAACAAAAGTGCCTCTATTATATTTTATTTAAAAAACAAAAAAAACATTTAAAACGCTGCTTCATTTCACATACAATTAAAAAACAATACTTCCTGTACACATTTGAAAAAAAAAAAATCAATTAAAGAAAAAATTATTCTCTCGAAACAAAAATCCTTACACTTCAGCCTAAAAAAATAAAGTGACAAACTATGCAATATGAAGGAAACCCAGAACAAATCTGTATTTACATTTACAGTATGATTTTTACATTACTATTGGTCTATGCCGCACTGCCCATATGGTGCAAAGGAGAGTGCAACCCTTGATGATCTCTACAGTTTTGGCGCAAGTCAGTTTGTGAGTGAATTTTCGGTGACTTTGGTGATCTATGTTGATGCCTATGACCATGATGGTGCCTACTCTCTTTCTTTTGGGAATCTCTTTTCAATTCCTTTTGTCCTTCTAATTCTTTGGCATTTTCCTCGTGTAAATCATTTTCAGACGGAACCGTGTACACAAATGGGCTAAAGGGGGTCTCATTATAATCCTTAAGGGGCTCCAATGTCTCAACCACAGTACTCATTGATGGTCTTTGCTTTGGTCTGTGGCTTAGGCATTGATATGCCAATGCAGCCGCCTTTCGAGCCCCAGATTCCGAGTATTGTCCTTCCAATCTTGGGTCCATAATTCTGCCAAGTTTCCGGGAATCATTCAACATTGGCCTTGCCCACTCTACTAGAATTTGCTCTCTGTTAGGACGATTTTTGTCTACTGATCTTCTTCCTGTTAGAAGCTCTAAGAGTACCACTCCAAAGCTATACACGTCACTCATTGCTGTTAAGTGACCTGAGAAAGAACATTAAACAAATGTTAATTATTTTTTGGTATTTTATTTATTTAAGTTTTACAAACTTATATATATGTCACTAATTACAAAAATTTAATTGAAATTGAAATAATAATAAAAATTATGAAAATGTGGTTTAGACATTTATTTGTTAAAATGACACCAATCATATTTATTATCACATTAATTTATTATTTTTTTTAGCAAAAAAACTTAGCTTTATTACTTTGCAAGTTGAGTATGAAAGTTGAAATTGGAACAAGTCGAAAGTCAATATGCGTTCACATTTGAATTGGCATTTAGTGTTTAATTAAATTGCCGGGAAAATAAAAAAAATAAAATGGGTCTAATAAATTAATTACCAGTCATGATGTATTCGGGAGCAGCATAGCCTTGGGTGCCCATAACACGAGTGGAAACGTGTGTTTCATCTCCTTCAGGACCATCTTTTGCAAGCCCAAAATCTGAGAGTTTTGCTGTGTAATCCTGCAAAGAAAATGATCGATAAGATAAGTTCATATTACCGTATACAACCCCATGTCATGGGAGTCTAATGGCAAGAGACAAAAGTCACAAAAAAGAAAAAAAAGAAAGTGATGCTTACTGAGTCTAACAAGATGTTTGAAGCCTTAAAATCTCGATATATAACAGGTTTTTCCGCTTCATGAAGAAAGCCAAGGCCCTTCGCAGCTCCAAGAGCAATTTTCATTCTTGTTGACCATGGTAGTGATACCGAATATCCTGCAAAACCAAATGATAGACATTAATTAATTTTTCTATGAATTTCCATGCAGATAGGGAAAAGAATAAAGTAAATGTACAAGGATCAAAAGTTGTTAATTTAATTATATATATATAGAGATGAGAAAGCAGCATACTTCTGAATAATTGATTCTCTAAGCTTCCTCTTGGCATATATTCATATGCAAGTAGTCTATGTTCCTCTTCGCAACAATATCCAATTAGTTTCACAAGGTGTGGATGCCTCAACTGCCCCAGAAAAATAACTTCTGTCTGTCGGAGAAAATGTAAGAAAAGCTAGAATCAGCAATCATTTAAATCTGCATGATCATAATGCAAAAATGTAAATTAGGAAATTTAGGTACACAATTAGATAAAGTTGTATAAAAATACTCACCAACCACTCCCTATGACCTTGTAAACCATCCAAGTCCAAAAGCTTGACAGCCACGGGCTGAGCCATTAGACCAGGTCTAAGTTTGTCATCAATGAACCCCTTGTGAACGGGTCCGAACCCACCTTCACCAAGAAAATTAGTTGAAGAGAAATTCTGGGTGATCTCCTTTAGCTCCATAAGCGTAAACACATGCAGATTAGAGCCTGCAAGAGATATAGAGAGGTCCTCGGAAAAAATTGAATCCGGGTTACTAAAATCGGAGAGTGAAATCCGTTGTAATGAATTTTGTTTTGAGCACATGACTTTCTTGGTCTTGGATGAAGGGCCTTCAGACTTGTAACATGTTGGTATTACTGATCTCCACGTGAATTTCTTGAGAGTCATTCTTGCTGACTTGCTGATAAACAATTTTGGTGTTGGTTTCTTAGATTCAAAAACTACAAGCACATAGTCGTCTAGTGGTTGTGAAATGTATGAAACAAGGAGCTAGATATGAATGAAACAAAAGAAGAAAAGAATGAGAATTTTAGAGGAGATGAATTGGTGAAATGGTCTATATATGGTTTGAAAGACTTAGAGAGGGAGGGGCTAAATATATATATTCGTCTAATATTCAAATTCACCTACTGCTTTATAAAGTCCAAACCAGACAAAGTGAGAAGAGAGCTTTACAACTATACCTTGTTGACTTTTCTTTTCCTTTTTGGACAATATGAATTCTTCAATCTTATTGAGTATATTTACGCGGATTTAGGTGATATATTATTGCTTATTTGGGAGAATGGGTGATGAGTCCAATGTCTACACAGTTGTTTCAAGATAAAATGACAAGGGCTAGCCACCTTTGACTTTTTGCATGATACGTGTGAGAAAAATAGAAGGGAGAAAGAAACTTCGTTTTTTTTTTCTTTTTGGTCTTTGGAACTTTTTTTTTATGAAGTCATAATTTCATCATGGTTTCACTTTTATCTCTCTTTCTAGTGATGCTAAGGATGCTAAGCGACAAGCCCAAAACTGAGTTTTTCCATGGAAGCTAGTTGACTTGTTTGTTTTTTATAAGATTACTAAACAAGTTTCAAGCTTTTTACACTATTTGTTAAGTTGAATAAGTAGAATTGAACGTATGGTAACAGTTACATAATGAGTGAATGTTTGGATAGCAACGAGTGTTTAGCGTTTGCGCGTTCAGTGTTTTGCGCGTGGGTCCTATGCACTGTTTAGATGATCTACAAACCTTTTTTTTCAACAAAATTTTCATTAATAATAGGTCCCATGAAACTATTCACACATTTAAAAATTATTTTGCAACAATATTTTCAGTTTTCAACAATAAACAGTATCTAAATAGACCATAATTATTCTTTATAATAAGATTAATATATTATTTAACTTTTTTCATTAATAAGTGAAATTCAATCATAAATTTTTTATTTGATAACCCAAAGACCGACCCTCACAATATTACAACCTACCATAGTGATTAGGTTTGAAATCAAACCAAAAACCCCGCCAAACATGAAGACAAAAATCATAGAAGAAGAAAATAGAGTTGCCAAGAGAGAATAAAGATAAAATCCAGCTATTTGACTACTTTACACTTAATGGACGGAGGGTTTTACCCTAGTGTGCTAGCCAGAGGGGATGAATCAATTAACTAATCAATTAGTTAACGTGTGATTTAGACTCAGTAATAATAAGGAAAAAACCTACGAAAGGTTGGTGTGGTTCCAATGTTGTTCGGCTTCTAGAAGCAGCTTGAATCAAATTAATTATAATCTGACAAATTATTAACAACCTCCCCATGTATATATGGTTAAAAAACGTAAACCAATCACAACCGTGAGTTCTTTGTACTTATCCTGTTCGGCAGATCAGATGCTCGTGATTCTAATACAGTTGACCTCAGATATCATCATTGCATGGTGGTTGTGGTGTCATCCTCATATGTATTTCTTTGATCATCTTGTTCATCCTTGTTCTTAATTCACACAAGAAATATAGGAATAGATCTAATGAGATATCTATTAAAAAAATTATTGGCAATGTATTTGGTCTTTTTTTCTGTGTTGTTTGTATCGAATAAGGTCGGTTGCGTTGCATGGAATTTGTGTTAGGTTAGGTGTCATTAATGGTGGTCTTATATGTATTAATTATTGCTTTTAGGAGGGATTATTAAAAAAATGGTAAAATGCAAAACTGACTCTCTAAATTTCTTCAGATTTCATTTCAGTTTTTTAACTTTGCTTTTATTTATTTCAGTTTATTTAATTAAAGTTTTTCCATCAAATTTTGTTATATATTGTGGTTAATTTTTCAATTTTATAAATTTTTCTTCAAATTTTTTTAATTAAAAAATTCAATTAATAATTGAAAAATATTTTCTAGATTTTTTTTTCAAAAAATTTTAACAAAAGTTAACAGAAATGCCTTAATTGAATAAATCTAAAACATAGAGGATTGAAATAAACAAAATCAAAATTAAAGGATAAATGAACGAAATTAAAGTTAGAGAACTGAAATAAAATATGAAGAAATTTAGAGAATTAATTTTACATTTTAGCCAAAAAAAAACAATAATTATTGATCTTATCAGAATTTTAAATAAGATTAAGATGGATTCCTGGAATTGTGTGAAAGATTCTTTGCCTCTCCACACGGGATGATCCCAATCCCTCCTGATTATGAAGATTGAAGAGGTCTCTCTCTCCCTCTCTCGAATGCAATTTTATTAATGGAGGGAGTAGGTGTTTAATGGACCATTGTTCGTGTTGTCGACTATCGAAAGTCAATTAATGGGCATAAGGGTCATTTCAAGAAAAAATATATATTAATACTAATGAACATTTCAACTTGAAAAACTGGATCCTCTCTGGATTAGATAGTGAAAAGCTTAATTTACCAAAAACAAATGGATCGTGAAACTTAATTTTCGTAAATGAATAAATAATTGTAACTTTGATAATATTTATATAATATTTTTACAACAAATCTTAAGTAATAAGTTGTTATTAATTTTAATTTGAATTCACTATAAAATTACATTTTTTATGCATCAGTAATAGCCGTTAACAATCTGCTATTTAAAATTTGTTGTAAAAATATTATAGAATAGTGTTACAAACATTATTAACTTGCATGTGGAACTTTTCATAAGTTTTACACTCTATGAGTTTTGAACTAAAGTGGCTATATTATATGCTCCACTAAGCAACAACTGTAAGCCAGTGAGATAATACTTACCACAAAAGCTAGTAATATAATACACTAATGGCCAGTAGGTTTATACCAATGTGCTTGCTATCTCCGGGAAAAAGAGGCTGCCTTTTTAAGCTTGCAAAAGAGTGTGACCATTCATGTTTTCATTAACAACTTATGGTAAGTAACACGGTGCGACTACAGCTTTCAATCACAATCTAAAATTTCTTAATCTGATTTTTGCTATTTCATGGAAAATTTATGACTATCACAGAAAATATCTTTGACAAAATGGTCCTGTAAGTTGCAACCCTGTTCTCAACCTCTTTTTTTTTTTTCTTTTTCTTTTTTTTGTGGGGGTGTTTTACTTAATATTTTCCATACATTATATGTACATATTATTTAACAAAACTATTGGGTTATAATTTACTATTATGTATCGGTAAAGGTCAAGAAATTTGGATGAACAAATCAATCCAGCTACAACTACCTTACCTTCTCTTTGGAATCCCACCAAACAACCCCAGGTTCAATAATTATATCTTGAAATTTGAAAATGGTCACATTGACTTAATCTTTCTTCTAAAAGCTTCTCCTTCTCGAAGGATTAATGTTATCACTGCACCTTGCTTTCTTCGATTGATTACCGAATACTAAGATAAATAAATTAGGTTGAGATCGAATCAAAGACATTTTTTTAATGGGCATATATATAATTATATATGCTGATAGATTAATCTTATCCACTAGTTTCTTGCTCGTTAATTCATCAAAGGAGATGGATTTGATAGCCAAGAATAATAATATAGATATATGATAGATGAACACAATCAAAGTCTCTGAAGAAATATGGTTTGTATGAATTTAGTTCAACGCTTCAACCACCAAAGGTCTCGTATTTCCACCTGGTAAGATCATCTTGGGCGTCACTCAGGCTCAACTCATGTTCATACATACAGACACGTCGACGTAGACTCCAAACGCAGAAAATTCGTGAGTTTAGGGTATAAAATTTAGTTAAGGCAAGACTCTGTTGTTGGTTGTGTTTAGCGCGTGTTTTAGAATTAAAACGCAGTTAAGACTCTGTTGGGTCAAAGCTCAAAAGGTCAATCTTTTCTGTTACCTTGTTGCTTAATGACACAACACTCACGCTGCATTTAGGTCATAAATTATTGGAACTAGTCTAAGCCGTGTCAGTGATAATCGTACCAGTTTTGTATAAAAACGGTGGGCTACCCAAAATCCTTTGTATATATGAAGTATGAACATTCTATGTATATATGAAGTATGAACATTCAGTGTAGATTGTTCGTATTGTCAACCTTTCCGGAATACTAGTTGGATTATCTTTATTGATCATGTGAACGTAATAAACATTGCCAAGTGTTAGTTAATATATATATACCTTGCCAAAATTTCATGCCCAAGCTTGTAAATTCAAATTAATGGTCTGTTTGAGAACTACTCATTTTGTTGAAACTGAAAATTTTTTGCTGAAATTAAAATTTTTTTGCTGAAAGTAGTACTATAGATAAAGGTAAAAATTAGCTGAAATAATATAGTGTAACCCATTAATAGTATCAAAAAGTGCAGTCTCCATGAATAGTACTAAAAAATGCAATAAAATCCATAAATAGTAGCAAAAATAAGCTGAATCATAAAAAAAGTTAGCAAAAATAATTCTTGCCAAACACATGCTAAGAATGATGATATATAATAAGTTAATTTGAGTATGTACTAACATATATTTTGTGATACATACATACATACATACATACATACATATATATATATATATATATATATATATATATATATATATATTAAAGTCTAATAAACCTCTTTTTTCTATACGACATCTCTCTTTCTCGTTTTACTAGTCAAAGAAATATGTGCATGCATGAAATTTAGTTGTCAAAGAAATAAATATGTGCATTAATGGAATTTTAAACCGCGTATATTAGTTTTATACTTCTATTATAACAGCTAAACAACAAGCCGACGTTTAGCAAACAAAAACAAGCCGATATTTGACTAAACTAACAATTGGTTTAGTAAATTTCGTTGGCACTATCCAAATCTTACACTTGATCGAAAACGAAAGGAGATAGTGGAGGTTGGGGGAGAAAAGAAATTAAAGAGAATTGACAATAGAAGAGACTACACAGAAAATACAAACTTGAAAATACAAAACTACAACGAAAATTCAAGTCGACGTCATGGCACACACCGTTTTGCATCACATTTAACGCAATACGTACGTAAGTGTGTGTGTGTATATATATATATATAAAACAAAAACACTAATTAAAGGGATAGGCATACGGTGAAAGTAAACTGTTGGACCAAGCTAGGGATCGATGCACCACGAATTGAACTGAGGTCTTTGCTTGGGAGAGAGATAGACAAGCAACTAGGCTATATACTCCTTTCCTCCTGCAAGCAATGATAGAATTATATATAAACTAGCACTACTAAAAACGTGGGCTAGCTATAGCCACGTTTTTAAAACATGGCTGTATATAGCCACATTTGTAGAAAAGCGACTTTAAAAGTTATTTTAGCCGCGCTTTCCAAACTCTGCTATAGGATTTACATTAGCTGCATTTAACAAATGCGACTATGGGTCCTAAATATAGGACCGCATTTTAAAAATGCAGCTATATGTTTTTTTTTTTTTTACTATAGCCATGTTTTATAGGTCCTAAACCTATAGCCACTTTTTAAAAACGTGGTTATAGGGATTTTTTTTCCCTAAGCAAATCACAAACTCCTTGTTTGATCAACCTGTTTATCAACCTATATATCAACTTGTTTATCAGTGGACATACCAACGTATCAAAATAATACATTATACATTCAAATCAACACATCAGGTATCCTACAATATTCATTTAGCAATAACTAAGTAATAGTACTCCTAAATCCCAAAAATATAAGAACTAAGTTAACTATCCTACTTTATACATTGATGCATACTTCTTGCAGTTGGAGAGTTCTCATCAATCCTCAACCTTATCGTCATCGTCATCCTGAATATATTAAGGGCATCATATTGATATCACATAACAACGTTCATACGAAATAGCTAGAAACGAACACAATACAACTAATTTCCTTTCAATGCATTGTAATGAACTGAGTTTCGTTAAATTAAATTTTTTTGGTGCCTGAGAAAGACGTGAAGAACACATATATGGGCTAAATTCAGCCAACATTTCTCTCATTTGCAACATCATTTGTTGCATTTCTTCATTCCTCTCACTTCGCTATTTCTCTAGTTGCTCTTTATGCAACACGTCTAATTGAGCCAATGATTGGGCTAGTATTTCTTGATGCTTCACATCTGATTGGGCTAGTGATTGGGCTAGTTGCTCTTCATGCCTTGCATCTAATTGGGCTAGTTGCTCCCTCATAGATACAAGCGCAATCTCCAATTCTGCAATCATCTAGGTCATTTCATTGGACGGCGGTGGAGTCAATGTATACTATGAAAGGTTTGTCCCACTTCTTTTCCTAATGGGGTTCGTCCAAAACTCACCCCACATACCCATCCACTGCGCTCTAGACCCATCACTCAAGCAAACGCATCATTTTTCGACCATAGGATTCCACCACTACTCTCTCCTTGTAGTGGTGTGCCATTTTTCATTCAAAATTTCTTTCATCCTAACCTGTTTTCCTAAAAGAACCAAATAACATATTAATTTCTATAATTAGTACAAATAGTTCCACATAAGATATAGGAAACAAATAGTGCTTACAATGTTCTCTCCCACTTGGGCAGTAGCAGGATTCCCATCTTTGGTACTATAGACTTTTTCATAAAAAACTGCACGCTCTACTTTTGCCCCTATTGATTTCGACTACAACATTTTCAACAGGCATAGTACTTTAGTTATAGGGTGAAAATTAATGTTGGTGATATTTGTTAACATTATTAATGTTCAACGACAAATAATATTGCTACTAACCTCATGAAGGTTATACGCCCCAATTTTAAACAAGAAATATGACATCGGAGTAAAAAAAAACATTATGAATTTCTTATTTCACATTGCACCTTAAGGGCTATGCGAAATCTAATTTTGATGTGAATATTACTGATCAAGAAAGGTATATATATTTCAAAGACAAATGATAGAATGGAAATTAAGGAAAATATCACATGAGAAGTGCTTCATTTGGTAGCCGATATGGGTTCCAGTGAGAGAAGGAAAGAATATTCAGCAAAAGAAGAAGGAAAGAAGACTAATATCCTGCTTTAAATTTAAGTATTTAACTCCCCAACAATTCCCTTCAAAATCATTAAAAACTAACAAATTCTTTTAGTAGCAACATTCTTTTTCTTTTTTTTATATACAAGATAGAATTTCTACTCTAACCTAATTTAAGTGTATATGTATGTGAAACTCCCACCTGAAAACTTGAACTCCGGCCCTTTGTCCCCCACACTCCACAAGCACATATACTTGTAGAGTAACCACCACACTAAAGATGTGCGGTAGTAGCAACATTCTTATGGCCTGTTTGGGAGTTTAGAGAAGGAGGAGAGTAGAGGGGAGGGGGGTAGTGGGGAGGAGAGTAGAGGAGAATGATTACCCTCCACCTTGTTTGGATGTTTTTATAATTAGTAAGGGGAATTGGAGTAATTAGCCCTTCCCCTTGTTTTTAACATTGTAATTTTATAAATATAATAAGGGTAAATTAGGTAATTTACTTTATCAATAATTTTATGTGCTCTACTCTCCCTCCAAATCTCTCCAATTTGGAGGAATTAAAAATGAGGGGGTTGGAACTAGTTGAAACCCCTTCAAACCTCTCCAAACCCCTCCCCCTCCTTCCTTAAAAAACTCCCAAACAAGGTAATTGAATTACTCCCCTTCCCTCTACTCTACTCCCCCTCCTTTTTTAAACATCCAAACAGGCCATTAGAGACTTTAAGATATTATAATTTCTAAACCTTCCCAATCCCTATAATAGAAAGGAAATACAATCATATTGATGAAGGAGATTGGTACTAAAATAAAAATTACAACATACGGATCAGGAGAATGACGATAAGAATGAAATTGCATGCATCATCATTGAATTCATTTGTCATTCTCAAAAATCAAAATGGGAAATCGATCCTAACTAGTATTTGAAACGTACAAAATTTCCAAAAGGAAAAGGGAAAAAAGTCAAAAACACGCGGACACATGATTTGAACAAGACTCCAAAATTTAATTCTTGGTTCCCTTTGGACTAGGTAATCTAAGATGAAACCAAGGCCTCATGTTACAGACATGCATGGCTTTCCAATCTAGAAAACATATTCCTTGGCTTGTGTCGCATCGGTATAGTTGATAAAGAAGCAGATCAACCACTAAATAAGGTTAAACACCATTCATGTTAAAAGTATGCTAATTGACTACAAAGACCTACTCTATCTAGTTGATGCCATTTGTGTTTGATTGAATCCAAAAACTATGAAATTCCAAGAAAATCACATATGTTGGACCAAACGAAACAGCCAACACGTGTACGGCAAGGATGCTTGGACTCATTGAATGTATATATAATTATATATAGGGGTTCATGGCCCTCTAAAAAATTTTAAAAATTAACAAATTTCATTTTAAATTTGAAAAGAAAACTCTTAAAATTTAAGATTTTTTTTTCTGTTCAAAAAAAAATTACAGTTACTATTTATCTTTAAAGTTTATCATTTTTATTTGTTTGAAATATATATATATATATATATATATATATATATATATATTTCTAAATAATAATAGATGTAAATTGATTGTTAGCCAAAATATTTCAAAAATAAAATGGTCATCTAGGCCATTCAGCTCAATGGTCCCTCCTAAAACAGAAACAATAACAACAACAACAAAACTCACACACACTCTTCTATTTTTTTTCCTAAATGACATAATTTTTCATTCATCAAAATTCAAGCATAATGCATTTTCCAATCACAAAAATATCTAGAGGTGTAATGAGATTTATGCATTTCTTGATGTATTTATATTTTGTATTACATCTCATCAAACTCCTAGAAATTTCAGTAATAGAAAAATGCATCAATCCCAAATTATGATGAATAGAAAGTTGTCATTTTAAAAAAAAAAAAAGAAGGGCATTTGAGCTTGCACAACTACTTGCGAAGAGCTTAGTCTTATATTCTTCAAATTATATCTCAGTACTCTATCTTCTTCAAACTCCTATTCCTATGTTTCCACATTCTATTTCAGTTTCTTTTCGCATGTATCTTTTTATTATATCTTCTTCAAAGTTCAAACTCCTATTCCTATGTTTCCACATTCTATTTCAGTTTCTTTTGGCATGTATCTTTTTATTACTCCAGTATTATTTCGCAAAGTTATGGCACATTTTCATTTCAAGTCCAATTTCTCTTTAAATTTAAAGAGCAATTCTAACAATTTTTTTTTCTTTTCAAAAGAGTGCAATTCTTTTCATATTCTAATTTCTATATATGGCTTAGGGTGGATACATATTTGAATTTGAAATCTAATCACTATCAAGAAATTTTAAGAAATCAAAAGTTGGGGAGCTATATATAAGCACTATCCTACGTTGTTGTTGTTGTTTGTTTTCTTCTATTTCTTTTCTCTCTTTTTTTTTACAAACTATCCCACAATATTAGAGATTTTTTTATATAATTCTATTTGAATTCAGCCTCAAACTTTCCATGGTCATATGGTTTTTAAAATATTAAATTTAAGATATTACAAATTTTATTACATAAACCTTAAAATAATAAAGTACAAATTACCAAAAAGAAGAAGAATCATTTATCAGATAATTGAGGCTTGTGATTAGGTATATCAAATTTATTGGCATATATTTTTTATACAAATTGAAATACTCATACAATTTTTAATTACACATACATTGTACGTTACAACCAAAATTAATCCCGCTAATATCTCATTTTTCTCATACGTTGCTCCATCTAACTGATACCTCAAAAACTCACATGTTTCTTCTTCAAAGTAATAATTTCCATCAAGTGAAACATACCTTCTCTGAAAGGGGAGATGGTGTGAAAGTGAGATAAAGGCATAGAGAAGAAGAGAGTATAAATTTTTTGTTAAGTGAGATTATTAAGAAATTATGAAAGAAAAATACACAACCAAGAAAGTAATAATTTCGACAATGTCAAAGAAAAAATACCTTATGTAAAGTGTGGTAACTGCATGTTAACAAGGGTAATCTCGAAAGTAAAGTATTGAATATGTGAAGGTCAACCAAGCATGTGAACAACTGAGCATGCAAGCAGTCGATCGCATGTGCAATCAATTAAAAACTTGGGTCCTTAATTTGAATTAATTATTAGGTCGTGTGCATGGTAGATAGTTGTTGAGGTGCAATTTTTCATTATCTAAATTTGGCCACAAAAGAAATTGTCATTACAAAAGGCCCAAAAGTCTCATATTCCACCTCACTATATTTCACTATTTGGCAAAGCCCAGAACCGATTGGTTAATTATATACTTGAACAGTAATCGATTAATTTGATAAAATCAGTAGTAAGCCATACTAAAAACTTTAAACAGAATTTTTCAATATTTTGTTAAAAAAAACAGTTAATTTTTAGCTAATTTATATTTTGTTAATCCGCGGTAGTTTGGATGTTCATATATTAATTTAGTTTTGAATAATATTATATTTCTTATTTTTTTAAACTATAAAAAATTTCATATACAAGTTAAACTATCAGAGAAGCTGAATAATTGGTTGTAGTTCTTTTTAATTTTTTTGGTTTTATCCTCAATGAAAACTTTCCCTGAAAAGAATTAGTGGGCTGATATTTCTCTGTCGTGTTTTTATATCTTTTCTTTGGACGTTCGTGACCATACATACATACAGATCAGCCTGGTTCTTTGGGCTGAACCTCAGGGTCATTATAGAAAGGAACATTGGGTTTTTCGTCTACATATTTGGGCCATAGACTAATCCAAGCAGAATCAAAAACCCCAATCCCTTTTTGACTAGTTCGCCACTTCCAAAAGTTTGCTGTCCACAAATGGATACATCCTGGATAGATGGATGAATAGCCAAAGAATAATTACGCAGAAATCAACAAAACAAGATACAAAATTAAAAGATCTGCAATCTCATATCGCTTAACACCACATGTATGTGTGACAAGAGTAGACCATCTTGAATATTCCAATGGTCCCAATGTTTCAATGTGTACATGGCTTAATAGAGATTCCCATTTATATTAGAAGACTTTGCCTTCTTAATGGTTGTTTTCCATATTTAGTCAAGTGATATATATTATTAAAAAAAAAGATCTTCTAAGGGACCAAAAATTTCTTAGGAAAACTTCATTTAAACTCTATAATTTTAAAAGTAAAAAATTAGACCACAAAGTTATAAAAAGTAATAAATTAAATCATATAGTTTCAAAAGTAATAAGTAAATAAATAAATAATAATAATAATAAAAACCCTAATATTTCAAAAAATAACAATTTTTTTATGAGAAAAAATAACAAGTTAAACCTTGAGCTTATTTTTTACCCCAAACATAATCCACTTGAATTGATTAATGTTTAATTTATTACTTTTTTTTAACTTTATAAATTAATTTGTTACTTTTGAAACTATAAGGTTTAGGAAAATGTTAAAGACACAAATTTTTTTACAAACTACTGATGTGGTGTGTGATTATTAATAAGTAAAAAAATAATGTTAGTGGTGGATTCAGAAAAGAACCAATAATAATTGCTACACTAATAGTTTGTAAAATAATTTGTACCTGTAGTATTACTCTAAGGTTTAATTTATTACTTTTAAATTTCATGATTTAATTGATTGCTTTTAAACCTACCAGGTTTAATTTGTACACTTTTAACTTAACTTAAGATCTATTTGGATAAGCTGTTTTAAAAAAATGCATTTTAAAAACGTGCGTTTTAAAAATACCATTTTAAATTCCAAAAAATGACTTAACTATTTTGTTAAGGTTATCTTGTCTTTTTTTCTTGTAATCATTGTTTTTTATTATCATTATTAAAAATATGTAATTAAGCTTAACAATTGCATTAATAATAACAACAATAATGATGTTGTCGTTGTTGAAATTCTTGGAGAGAAGTTTATCAAATTTAAAATTTTAAAAAAAAAAAGGATCAAGAGAAACATATTAAAGTGATTAGGAAAATAATTATATTAAAATTGTAAGGTCATTGGGCCCAGTAATTTATGAATGGTAGCCCAAGAATATCTTTTGGGCTAAAAGCCCAATCCGAGAATATCAAGTGATCCGAGGGTGTGTGAATGTTAACTCATAAAGAAAATACTAAGTAAAGAGGTGATAATATCTGAATAAATATATTTGAGAAAGATTGTGTCATCGGCTAGTGAAGCCGAGGTAAAAGAAGAGTTGTTTGATATCCCCAGACTATGTTATAGAAATTCCTATAGTTTAAGGAAGACATGGTATACGTAGAGGATAAGAGAAAAGGCGGTGGAATATCTAAGATAAAACTGCTACCACCGCCCTCGCATTAAAGACTCTGCAACTAATATTCTGGCCATATTAATAGAGAAATGGGACCTAAACATCAGGTTTGAAACTTGGCCCCTATCTCCAGAAACTTCAGGGAAAATGGATGGGACAAGTATCTAAACCAACGGTCTAACCATGAGGTGGGAGATGAGAAGAGGAAGAAGGAGGGAGTATAAAAGAAAGAAGGGACCTTCAGTAACAAAGGGGAAAAAGAAGGAAAAGAAGAAAGAGATTGTAGATTTGACTATTCACAATTGTAATCTATCTTAAGATATAGTATTATAAACTATCCTCGGACACACAGTCCGAGGAGGAATTTTCATTCATATTCATATAAACAACTCCTTATTTGTGTCATTGGACCCAAAGCTCATCTTTTTTTGTTGTTTAACCATCTTTAGAACCTAGATTTTAAGCCCACTCTCTACAAATTTATTGTAAAAATGCCTTTTAAGCCCTTTCCCTTCTAATTGTGAGTTAGGGGCTCGAATTGTGTCCTTACAAAAATGTTCATTGCCAACAATATCAATACTAGATAATCCATTATAATTATTAAAAAAATGTTCTTATCCAAAACATAAAAACCAAAATAGAAATAATGAAAATATTGTTTACAACCCACAAATGGACCGAGCTATCTTGTCACAAACAAATTTCATCTCCTCATTTACCTAAAATTTTCCTCAAACCCATCTACTATTCAAAAAGAAAAAACTAATTCCTTCCAATCCAAATGGTTTTGATCAACCCTATCTATCTGAATTTTTTTTTTTAAACTTCACAACCTTGTAAAGAAACAGCAACAAGAACAACAAATCATTCAATCAAGGTAAGTTCTAATATTTTGAGTTCAATCAGTCATCTAAACTAACATGCCAGAGCCCAAATCAATATCATAAGTTTAGAGATGGGTAATCGAGAATGATTACCTATAAATTGTGATGAAGAACAACGAAGGGAATCGGAGCAGAGCAATTGAGGAAAATAGAGAGCCAAATATTGTGAAACTAATGAAGAGAACCAAGAACGGAGGAAATATATATATATATATATATATATATATATATATATATATATATATATATATATATATTTCCTCCGTTCTTGGTTCTCTTCATTAGTTTCACGATATTTGGCTCTCTATTCTCTGTTCTTGCTCAATTGCATGTATATGGGGAAGGGAAAGCCCGGCATTTTGGTCATTAAGCATGAAGTTGAGGCTAATTTAGGTTTTCAGCCGAAAATATAAGTAATAACACAATCTTACAAATTACGTGATGCTAAAAAAGTAGTAGGAAATTGCATTTTCTGAATCGCACAAATTTGTGGAATTAAAAACGCAATCCTGTAGATATTGCCTTGTCAAATGTATCATCGGAATTGTGTTTTGGTAAACTATTGTTTTGAGCCCTCTAAACACCTAAACAAATGGGCTCTTATAGTGTTTAAAATGTAATTTTTTTTAATTTCTTTCACAGGTCCTTGTACGGTTGGTGTCATAAGAATTTAACAGGAGAATGTCTATAGACACAAAAAAAATTGACATACTTTTCATAATTGTTAATGTGGCAGTTTGGCAAATTGTTAATGGTAGTTAAAAAAAGTGATGTCAGTTATGGACCCAAATGAGAACTCTAGCATTGGTCATTTGACACAACTAGAAATCCTCTAATATCCTTAAACTTACCATTGAAATTGACTTTTACCTTCTATGTTAGGAGTTAGGACAATGTAACTCACTCGGAACGCCCACATTTTCGGACAAGAAGTGAAATGAATTCCCCAAATTATCTAGTCTATCTTAGGGACATTAAGGTAAATTGGATTTAAGATGAGAAAATACACCATGCATCTGATGCATAGTATACCACCCCGTTGAAGATGGTCAGGCTTAGGGAATAACCATCCAAGAGCAATCATGCAGAGAATATCGGCTGTGATATTCAGAATGTTATCATTCATGACCAAACTCCACTTTACTTATTTCTATTCTATAGGTATTCTCTAATAACTGCTTATGTTATGTTTCCCCTGTTCTGGATTACGAGGAATTGGTAAACAAGTAGTGGAAGCTGGTCCTTCAACAAGCTAGCCTACAGTGAAAAGAACTAGTATATGGTCATTCTTTGCTAACATGGTGATGGTGATGGTGAGAACCCCAACATGTGCACCTTATTAATTCTCTTTTTTATCTCACCTTTTTCGGTTTCAGACTGTATGAGTTCCAACAAATTGCGTAATGTGGACTGGGGAATAGTTTGGCCTATTTATTGTTTGGACAATACTTCTTCTTTTCTTTTTTTTTATATATATATACTACATAAAATGTCTACCAAGTATTGGTATTTGTTAATAATTGTTCATGTTTTCTCTCCATCCAGAAAGACCTCCTATTTTTCCTTTTTAGAGTAAATTCCAAAATAATTAATGATTGTTTAGAAAAATCATTAGGGTCGCCTATTAATATGGATAACCTTGCATCATTAGTAGGCCATTAAAGATAATCGCTCAACACATTCAATAACGACCATCAAAGGTCTTAAAATTTCATCAAAACAAAGAACGTTACAATTAAGGTAATAATCACCTTAATTTATGTACAACAACTACCTAAGTCACCTATAAAAAGGACAATCTGTCTCACTAGCTAAGATACGTCAAAAACTACTATAAAACACTATCCATATATATACAAAAGATATGGGTTGATACTAATTTAAGCATCGAAAGCTCTCCCACCGAGCATAATTCAGTGGTCTCTTCGATCAATCTCTCATTTATTTTGCAAGTCCTACAACATCGTCTAACGCTCTGGATTAGACGAATGACCCAACTAACAATTTTGGCATCATCAATTAACACCACAACAAATTTTATATGACAAATTATTATTGATTTTAATTTAAACTCATATTAAAAAAAAAAAATGAGCTCATTAGTAAAATTTAATGTCAAGATGTATCATTTATTGTGCCCATCCTAACTCCAGATTTTTTTATCTAGCAAATTTGGTCAATTGTGTGTGTCTGCCAATAATCCAGTTTCAGAACTCCACGTTAAAGGATAGAGTACTACCCTGAAAGTCTGAAACTATTGGCGCAATTTTTATTTGTCTGAACTAAAAGTTAAAGGTCAACATCCTCATCAACCTACCTGTCCCATCTTTCAATTATATCCTCTGTTGTTTTCCCATTGATAGTGCATACCAGTAACAAGCAACGTTGTCACTTTTATTTATTTATTCTGCTTGACTATTTTGTTTATGGGTTGTGTTAACGGCATCATAAGCCCTGTTAATAATATATTTTGGGTAAATTTTTGAGTAATTTTTTTAATTTTTTAGTTTTTGATAAATTTTTTTTATTTTTTTGGCAATTATTTTGACAGTTTTTTTTTAAAGTAAAATACATAAAAAAAAAATCTTAACAAGTACTGCTCGATGCTTGTTAATATTTTCCTTTATTTATAATAGTTGAAAGAGTAATTTTGATAGAATTTAACGTGAAGAAAACAATAAAAAAATTGAAGGGGATTGAGACAGAAAAGTGATGATATCAGATGAGAATGCCTTGTTAAGAAAAATAAAAATAATAAGATTAATCTATTAATTAAATAAATGAAGGTTGCATTTAGCATCGGCTGAAAAATACAATTATTTTTACTATCTAACTTATTTTTACTACTATTTATAAGTCTTATTGTACTCTTTTAGTACTATTTATAACTCTCGCTATATTATTCCTACTCAAAATTTCTGAAAAAAAAAATCATAAACAAAGATGGAATCTTTGAAATCATGTACATACCGCAAGTTGTGAGTGTAGCGACAAATATTTTGTGAGAACCAACATAACACCAATGTTTGCATCAATTGATTTGATATTCATAAGATGGAACTCTAGTGCTTTGGATTTGACTTAATCTGTTAAATGTTCTCCAACACCTTGTATTATTATAATAATAAAAGTGTTAACAACCTTCAAATAATTATTGGTTAGCGAAAAAAAACCTTCAAATTATTATTAAATATGTTGCTTTGCAACCCTGCATATATGCTTAATTGAAGGCTTTTTATATATTTGTTTTTAAAAAAAAAGTCTTTTTTCTTCCTTTAATTTAATGAATATCTTAATCTCACCCACCACCGCGCGGTCCATGTTTTTATATTTCTTTTTTCTTATTTTTATTAACTTTGAGGAAATTTTTTTAATCTTTTTACATTAACAAATATACTGCCATCATATTTTAGTCTCCAAAAAATATTCTATTGATTTATTTTTAATTATTTAATAAGTATTGTTTTGACAAATTCAAATTAAACCCACCAAATTTTGTACTCTATGTAATACAACTATATGTATTAAGTAACAAAGCCTTTTTACTTTTTATTTTTTCCTACAAAATGCTTTTTATATATTTGTTCTATGTATTGTTCAAAGAAAAATAGTATTTATTTGATTCTTTATAATGTCAAGCACTATTCATTATATATATGCATTCAAAAGGGTGAAAGTGTATTTCCCAATTCCCCACCCAACCGCACAGCCAACGACTGGTGGATACAACAAGTAGGTGGAATTTAAAATTGTTACATCACCATCACTAAATGTCACATGATGTACAAAAGAAAGAAAATTACTATATTTTAGACCTTGGAAATTAGAAAAATTATAAAACCGAACTATAAAGCTATGATCTATCTTCCTCTTATATAAACTAGTAAACCCTTCTTACGTGAGCTCTTACGCACACAAGAGCATTCAACGATAATGATAATGATAATGATAATGAGATGGTCTTATCTAGGTAAAATAAAATGATCACTTGATTTTTTTGCGGTAAGTAGATGAATGGTTACTTAGTACTAATATTAATAATATTGGTTTTTTTAGGGTAAGTAGATGGATGGGTTACTTGGTACTAATATTAATAAAACTAGTAGCTAATCTATGTCTATTTGTGAGGTAGACTAAAATAATTTTATAAAATATTAAATTGATTAATAAACTACACTATTACATGATTTGCTCTTGTATAACTTCAATTTGTGTTACAATTTGATGAATAAGTCGTTACTTAAACGTGCAATGACTTAAAAAAATTTGTCAGACAATTTCAGATACTGCAAAAAATAACTTAAAAATTTAAATATTAAAACTTCTGAGTGACTAAAAAAATATTAAAGAATCAAATGATTCACGACTTATAATTTATTGAAAAAAACAAAATATATATGACTAAAAATAGAAAAATATAAGAAAAAGATTGAGTTACATTCAAAAGAATAATCCAAGGCTACAAGTTTATACTCTATCATAAAATATCACGTTAGTGAAGTAGAGAGATAATAATAATAATAATAATAATAATAATAATAATAATAATAATAATAATATCAACGTTTAAGTTTGAATTTAAGTTTAAGTTTAACTTGTTAGAGAGATAGAGTTTCACTCCTTGTTAAGTTTGGATTAAACAAAAATAATTTTGTTTAACAAAATGATGAGTTTGAGTTTAAGTTGGACTTGTTAGAGAGATAGAGTTTCACTCCGTATTAATTTTAGACTAAACAAAAAAAAAATTATTTAAATAAAATAATAATTATATTTAAACATTGTGTTGATGTGGAAAATTATGAGAGCTTCAGAGGTTTCGGTTTTATATATATATATATATAGATAGATAGTTAGATTAGTCTTAAGTGTTGTAAAATGGTATATAATACATCCACACACACACATAAACAACAGCCATTCTCAAAGAAATTAAAAACTTGAAAACTCATTCAACCACAAAGTTTCTATATGTTGAGTTTTTCTTATAATGGGGGAATTAAAAAAACTTACCCCATGCCAGGCAATATCAAATTACGTTGCAATAAACAACATTTGTATTACATTTGGAATAAGTTCCAGCCACAAAATTTTGCTACATTACTTATAAAGTAATAACAATTTTGCCACTTCAATTCTTGAGAATGAACCACCAAAGGACTAATTACAAAATTTTCTTTCACATTGCTATGATCCTTTTTAATAACGAAAAAAAAAAGTATATACATAAATGAAACTTCTTCTTAAGGTTTTAAATTCAAGTATTAAACTTATCAACGTATCAAATAAAAAATATATTCCAAATGGCTAAACAAAGTATCAATGTAAAACTAAAATAGCAAACCAAAAAGCTTTAAATTTACACACTTACCATCTTAATCTTAACCCTCCATTCCCACTTTATTATGATCCAATGGCTAACATACAGCCACTAATCAGTGTGTAAATATAGTCATGACTATATTTACACACTTATTATCTTAATCTCATCCTCCATTTCCACTACACTTTCATCGAATGGTAAAAACACAATGACTTTGATTCATTTCTAATTTTTTAAAGCCTTCATTATCATCTTCCATTCCCACTTCACTCTCTCATCCAATGACAAACATTAACTTTGATTCATTTTTGTAATTTTCAAAGCTGGCTTCAGCCTTTTAAAAGCAAAGGTAAACACTTTTAACAATTAGGGGGTTTGGTCACTGTGCATGTAGGGATGGAAGGCCCAGGGACATATATTGGGTCGTGGGCCTTGTTCGAGAACAGTTAGATATTAGCTAAGATATACAAATTAACAGGGTATAGAAGGATTCTGGCCATGAAAGTTTGGTAACATAGTCCGAGGAGAAATGACTCCTCAGCTAAGCAAAGCAGAGGTCAAAAGGTTCAGTCTGCCATTAAGAGCAACACTCTAGACAATTCTACTGGTAAAAATAAATATCAGAAGGGTATAGGACAATAGAAAGCTAAGAAATATCTAAAAGAAAGCTGCTACCACCACATTAAATACTCTGTAACTAACTCTCTAGCCACATTAATGTGGAGGTGATACTTGAACAGTAATATACAGCCTTACAGCTACCTCCAAAGACTTAAAAAATGTACTGATGGGACAGGAATCAAAGCAAGCAACTTGACCTACACGTAGAGGGTGGAGATGAAGCAAAATAATGGAATATAAGGAAGAAAGACACCATCATACAGAGATAATTTGGAAATCTATAGAAAGAACATTGTAGCACTGAGAACTGGAATTGTAATCAACTCTAGAAGAAATATATCTAAGAACTATTCTCCTCGGACTGTGCTGAGGAAGATTTTCTTTGGATAAAACCTGTTTATTTTTGTTTTCTTGTTATTTAGACCCACTATAATTGTTGTCTAATTTATTAAAGTCTAGTTTCGATTCTACTCTCTATAAATTCATTGTGTTGGGCTCGTTGGGTCTTAATCCTATTACCCTGTGGACTTAGGATCCAAATCACGCCCTTACAGTGCACAGATATACTCAAAGTATAACACTTAATGAAACACACAGGAAAGCCGTCATAGCCATGCCTTGTATCATCACAATCACAGATGCCCACCTCAGCCACAACCTCCTCGAGTCACCATCGACGCTCAAGCAAATCATTCTCTTCATTTCTGCTTCACCTATGACTCTCTTCCTCTCAATGCCTTACAAATCTCACTCCTTCCCTCGATTTCAATATATATATATATATATATATATATATATATATATATATTTTTATTTTTTTAAAAGACGGGGAGATGGTGCATTTGATCCTTCTACAAATGTGAATCCAAATTCAATGAATTATAAGTGTTATTATTACTATCTCTTTGGTTTTCAAGCTTACCACTAATCTCTTTGGTTTTCATGGTTGCCACAATTATTGTGGTTTTCTTAACTTCCGTGTCAGGTGTCAATACATGTACAAAAATTTAAAAATTTATATAAGACACATCACATATGACTCAAAATTAGCTATCCAATTTAGAATTTAAATTAGTTATTCTCTTAGCTTTGCCTATATATAATGGTTGAACAGACATCTCCCACGTCACCCAAATATTGTATTTATTTTTGTGAAAACATTTGTATCTATATATTGCTCCTTCTCAAAACATTGAAACAGTAAAACATGTTGAGTAATGTTATAGTCACAAACTATTTTATAATATTTTTACAAATTATTAACATATTCAATTTGTTATTAGTTTTCATCTAGACCAACAATTAACGTCAGATTCTCTCAAATCACTATTAATTGGTCGTAGTTATTGTATGTATCCATGAAAATATCCTAAAAAAAACAAATAAGTAAAAGTCTACAAAATAGGTGGTAGAGACCAATTTGGTAACTTCCTCCACATCGTGTCCATATACATCATCCGACCAATTATTAATATTCATACATACTCAACACACATTATCCCACACAACAACAACAACAACATATTCTCTGTGTCTCTAAACCCTCCCAAAGTTCTCGGAAACATGGGGCGAGTGAGCTTGGTATCGTCGGTCCTATTAGTCCTATGCTGCGCTGCCGCAGGATCAACCTTCGATGACTCAAACCCAATCAGATTGGTATCTGACCACTTCGAGTCTGATCAGCTCATCCAACTCATCGGCCACACCCGCCACGCTCTCCGCTTTGCCCGCTTTGCCCGCCGCTATGGGAAAGAGTACGAGAGCTTGGAGGAGATCAAACTAAGGTTCCAGATTTTCTCTGACAACCTCAAACTTATCAGATCCACTAACAGGAAGGCCTTGTCTTACAAACTCGCCATTAATCGTAAGCCTCTCTTCCTTTCTTTCTTTCTTTTTTTTTTTCTCAGCCGTTGGATTCGTAGATTTTAGCTGTGTTGTGGACCCACTACTATGTCTGTCTCGCACGTACGTTACGTGTCCATCTTTTTTTCCATACGAGGTGCTTGTTATCTCAGAAAAAAAAAAAGAAACGAAAAGTCAAGCTCGTCATGTTCAATGAGAGATTCTTGCTGACCAAATCAAAGACTGTCTGGTTTCATATGATAAATCATTTGTACCCTGCTTTAAAATTATACAAAATTAAAAAAAAAAAAAATCATTTTTTACTATGGTAGAATAATTATAGAGTTTATGTTTTTTAATCATCTGATATACATACTAATACTAGCTTAAATTCTCGATTTTATTTTGCCAATAATGTAATATTATTGTAACTAATTATCTATTTTCAATCACGCATAGTTTTTCAATCTAAGGTAGTAGGTTCAGGCTCTGGTTCAATCCCCGTCTTCACCAAAAATCGAACTGTGTCTTGGTCTAATTATAAAAATATAATCAAATGAATTTATTTATTATAATTAATTAGCATTGATGTTTAGTCTTTCAACTTATACTTCAGATCAATAATCCAACTAATTAAATTTGCAATAGTAATAATGCTCTCAGGGTATTAAATAATTTTCTTACATTAATTCATCAGTGTTTTGGTGACCCAATTGATGGTTTTTAATTTGATCAAACAGGCTTTGCTGATTGGACTTGGGAAGAGTTCCAGAGGCACAGATTGGGAGCTGCACAAAACTGCTCTGCCACTTTAAAGGGCAATCACAAGCTTACTGATGAAGCTCTTCCTGAACTGGTAGTTCTTGTGGAAGATTCTTTATAGATTTCATTTATTATGCTCTTAGTTATGGAGAGTGGAGGCCTTATCTGGAAGTGACTATATTATAAAATAAAACTATGTTAATGGGAAATATTTTAACCTTATTATAATTTATCTGTATGTGCAGAAAGACTGGAGGGTAGAAGGCATAGTCAGCCCAATTAAAGATCAAGGCCACTGTGGGTCTTGCTGGACATTCAGGTTAGTTTGGGTTAGATTCGATGTGCTCAAATAAGGCACACAAAATATACCAATCACTCTGCTTCTAAGTTCTAACCTTCAATGAATATTTGTGTATTGCAGCACCACTGGGGCTCTTGAGGCAGCCTATGCCCAGGCATTTGGAAAGGCAGTCTCTCTCTCTGAGCAACAGCTTGTGGATTGCGCCAGAGCCTTCAATAACTTTGGCTGCAGTGGAGGGTTGCCATCCCAGGCCTTTGAGTACATCAAATACAATGGTGGCCTTGACACTGAGGAGGCATATCCTTACGTTGGAAAAGATGGTGAATGCAAATTCTCAGCAGAAAATGTTGGTGTCAAAGTCGTCGACTCTGTTAACATCACCTTGGTAATCATCATGGACAAATGTCTTCACGCTTTTTTTTTTTTTTTTTTTTTTCATTTAATGATTTCTGTATGCATATCTTGCGCTTGATGTGTAAATAAATGAAATTTTCCTGTTAACTTAGGGGAGAATTGGCATGAGAATCTATTCACTTGCCTATATATGCCTGTGGATTAATATATATATGTTTTTGATTGTTTTGACGTTTTCTAACATATCTGTGGACTAACACAGGGTGCTGAAGATGAGCTAAAGCATGCAGTTGCATTTGTTAGACCAGTGAGTGTGGCATTTCAGGTAGTGAATGGTTTCCGATTTTACAAGGAAGGAGTTTACACCAGTGAGACGTGTGGCAGCACTCCCATGGTGAGTTTTTCTGATTGGTATTTAGGATAGAGAATATATATATATATATATATATATATATATATATATATACACACACACACATATACATAGATGGAATTTGGTTAAGTGGTTAAGTGGCAATCAACCTATGTTTATTTATAAGTGCTTTTGTATTGTTGGTCCAGATATGTCATATGTGTATAGTTAACTTTAAAGAATTTAAGTTAGGTAATTGATTTATTGGTTAAGATCATCCTTATGCAAGATATGCCTGTATAATTTTTAATTTTTTTCCTTCTTGTGTGTATGTTAAACATGTGCCTATATGTATGCATGCAAGTGTATGATCATTCACTGATCAGGATTATAGTAGCATTTCCGAGCCACACAGATGGACAAACATTAACACATTCCTGGTGCATTCATTTCTTTTTAACACTACTGTAAATTTATCTGGCAGGATGTGAACCATGCTGTTCTAGCAGTTGGGTACGGAATTGAAGATGATGTCCCATACTGGCTTATCAAGAATTCATGGGGAGAAAGCTGGGGTGATAAAGGCTACTTCAAGATGGAGCTGGGGAAAAACATGTGTGGTAAGTTTTTGCGCTAGCTGATCCTAGTGTAATACAATATTACTCCATTTGCACGGGCCACTATACATACCTCAAGATTTTTTCTTATGCAATTCCACCCTGATCTTTCATACTTGATCCAGAGCCTAGGGCCTGAATGGACCATTGCAAAAGTTCAGGACCACATAGGTTATGTATGATCATATCAGATCATTGAAGTTTATTTGATCTTTAGGCTGTGGTCCATTGATTATGACCACTGATAACACTACATGTTTGACTGGTTTATATTAATAACATGCGTGAGAGTTTTAGTAAAAGGCTCACTAATGTCCGCTGTGGTCTCTGTGTTTCAATAGTTCCCACGTTATAAATGTGAACCAGCTAAATATACATGGACTAGTGCTTATTTGCTTAAACTAGCTAAACTTTTGGGGTCATTTTGAAATTGGTACCCAAATGGTTAAAGTCTAGATTTACCACTGAATACACCATCAATTGGAGATTGGAATTTGGATGCAATTAATCGTCCATTTCAGTGTTGTTTATGCTAATACTGATTGATCATCTAATTGCAGGTGTTGCAACTTGTGCATCATACCCAGTTGTTGCATAGATAGTCTCTGTTTCAGAAGATATGGTAGGCTCTATTGGTGGTGGATTATGTTGTATCATGCAAGTATTGTATGAGTCTGTCTTCTTCTTGCAGTTGTACGCATCTAAGGTTAAAGGGTTATATATGGTGTAATAATTAATGATAATGTAGACTTCTTGTAAAAATAAGATCCAAGAGATTGTAACTTTCACAACATGACCATGTGTATATTCTTTATGTATGGGTGATATGTGAAATCTGTTTCCTATTCATTTCATTTCCCTTACTCGCTTTTTCCTAGAATTCATAGAATTCAGAAGGTACTATTCTTAAATTGCATATTTATGACCATATATATGTCCCATGCGGGCTGTCACTCCAGCTTATCCAGGCCCTACCAAATATTACTATACTGAATCTTGACCGAAAAAACTATCAGAACGTATGGACTGGTTGTGGCTGAGGTGGGCCTGAACATGATCGTGTAGTACTTTGTGCTTGTTAACATTTCCCATTTATATATATGGAACACGATGGGTGTTGTCCAACATGCACTATTGTGTGTGTGTCTAGATTAAGGATAATGAATAGTTGGAACTTTATTGTCCGGTGGGGGTAGAGGGGAATTCACAACCAGGTAAGGAGGGATTTTAGTTCTTATAAAAGAGATCAGACAATATTCTTGAGGATACACGTGGAGGAAGTTCTTCTTTGAGCTCCAAATAATCCCAACCAACATAGGACAATGGTAGACACAGATATATTCTTCAATCTTACCTTATGTTTGGAAGGGGGAAAGTGAGGGAAGAGGAAAGGAGGCGACCGAAATGTATTGAATTTTTCCAGGCAAGTGTACACTTGACTCTCCTCTCCTCTCCTTTCATCTTCCTCCATTTCAAACATATTCTTAGACAAGTTGATGATGTTCTTTAACCTATACTGATACCAATAAAATGCATTATTTCCATACATCTAATTGGTTCTTTTTAATCCAAATTATAGGAACGTGCAATTGGAGAGTGCGAGCCACACTAGCTTGGTTACTTACTTCACATAAGAATCTATTTAGTCACAAGAATAACGAATTTGATCTGATATTCTAATGGGAAAACCACATGATAGCTTTTTTCTATGGTATATTTATTTTTTTGAGAATAATAGAGCAATAAGTGAAACAAGTTTTTTGGAGTGATGATAATGAATGTGCAAAAAATATATTAAATATAATTAAATTATAAATAACAAATATTAAATTATATATACATAATTTTATATATATATATATATATATATATATATATATAAAATAAAATAAAATATATATACAATGCACACACATTCGGGAACTAGCAGGATGAGAAAAAACCATCCTTTTCCCATCACCTATTTGAGGCGCGCAGGGATAGAGCAAGACAGGACAAGTCAAGCGAAATGAGAAATTTTCCTAATTAAAAGAAAACATAATAAATTCAGGACTAAATTAGACTCCTTATCACACTAAAATGATTAATTCTATCCTAAAACAAACGGCAATTTTTGGAAACAAAATTGGGTTACAAACCAATCCTATTCGTGCTTTATTCAAAAAACAATCAAATAAAATCATAGGATAACTAATAAGAGAAGATAAGTAAAAAAAAACTCAGATTAGTTTGCAACAATTCAAAGTCTTTCTCAAGCAATCCATAACTGAAGCCACATGCTTGTGCTTCCTGAAACAGCCAGGCTTCACCCACTATACTTTTTTGGGAAATTTGGGGTTAATAAATGATTGATAAAAGGCTTAAAGGCACAAACCTCTGTTGTCATTAGACAATATAGGGCTGTTTGGTATTAGATTTCAAACAATAGTTTTTAGTTCAAAAAAAAGTATGTTTGATAAGAATGTTTTATCAGGAGTGTTTGATTTACAATTCTCAAATTAAGGTATTTAAAATATTTATTTTGAAAACTTATCCATATCAGTTTTTACACGGTTGAGTGCCTTTTTGTAAATAAGATGAAAATTGTGGGGGCCACTTGACATGACCAACTCTCTCTCACATGCTTCAACCTTCTTTTTTTCTTTCTTTTTCTCCCACAGTCCCACCTCTTTCACGCATTATGTTTATGTCTTTCTCTCTTCATTTTTTCTTTCCTTTTCTCTCTCCTTAAATAAAATGGTATACTTTTACTATACAATCGTTACATTAAAAAAAACACATACACATACCAAACGCACAATTATGTTTTCACTTTTAAAAAAAATGTTATTTGATATATGGTACTAAACACATTTTTTGCATTATAAATACTTTAAATACATGTTTTCACAACATATTTTAAACCACAGTTTTCACATCGTTTTGAAAACCAATACTTGAGCACAACTACCAAACAAGCCCATATTCTTCGAATAGCATTCTTAAGAGAAATCTTGTCAGTTTCCTTAGCCCATATTCTTCAAATAGCATTCTTGAGAGAAATCTTGTCAGTTTCCTTATAATGGTGAAGAGTTTATCTTAAAGTGAATATTAATCACTATTTATTGGGCCAGCTGTGTCTCCATATTGAATTCCATGATGTAATTTGCATTAATGGTGATAATATAAATTTAAGGGATACATAAAATTGTTCTTCAAATAGATTAGTTTCATCCATGAACCTAACCAAAACTCATTTTAACCAACAAAACTATACCTTTTAGAGTAAAGTAGTTCTCTAATATGAGGAAGCCAAATCACAAAGAAAATTTTCAAATAAATATAGGGAGGGGAAAGTGGAAGTCACCACCACTAGAGGTGTGAATACAATGGAGCTATTTTCGAGAGTTTAAAAACAATTAACGCTTCTTGATATTTTCAATAGAAATGTCTAATATTCATATTCACACTCCCAACTATCAAATTATCTTTAAAAAAAAAGAAAGAAAAAGGAGAAGAAATCAATTGGCATATGCATGATAATAATAATAAGAGAATGGTTGTGTTTGAATCTCTCTCTCTCTCTCTCCACCCACCACTCGGTCACCCACCAAGTCAAAACTGTCTGAGATCGGAGTCCCTTCGATTGGATTGGGTCGATAGGGTGAATAGGGTTTAAAAAGTTGTAGAGTCTAACATTAAGGGGAAATTTGGCATTTAGCAATATTTTTAGCAACTATTTAGTTAGTTATCAAGTTTGCAAACAAACATCTCAAGAGTTTGAAACTCGAGTTCTTGTACTCGATTTGTGGATCTCTTATTCTTCTCCTTCTTTCTTCTTTCCTCTTCATTCTTCTTCTCTAAGATATGTAAAAATTGAGTTTGAGACTCGATTTCTTACGGCAAACTCGAGCAAGTTAGACTTAAGATGCTAGTTTCTTAAATAATTTCGAAAATATGCTAACTAATAAAATTGTTAGCAAAATGGTGTTAAATTACAAAAAAAATCCCTAACATTAATCAATAGACATAGCTGGCCTAATAATAATAATAATATTATCACACACCCTTGGTGCGATAGTCACTTTATAAGTATACATGCTTGAGGGTGTGGGGGTAAGGTTCGAAATTCAAGCTTTCGGTAAAATTCCTAGTATAAAAAAATAAAAATAAAAATAAGTAGTTTGAGGCTATGTGAACAGTGCACGGACAAAAAAGAAAAAAGAAAAAAACGCAATGAGTGCACAAACGCAAACTCTGTATCCAAACTTTCACAGGCTCCACAAAGGCCTGCACAAATAAAACAAACCAAATTGAGCCGAATTGAGCTGCAAAGTGCAAGCCAACAGCGGAAAGAAAACATTATAACACAAGAAGAAGAAGAAGAGCAAGATCGCATGATCTGTCTTTCTCTGACAATTCAAAACCGAAAATTGACACAGAGCGCATGACATTGATTCAAAATCTCACTCACTTCTCATAATAGACAAATGGCCACAGAAAGAGAGAGAAACGCTTCTTCTTCTTTCCCCTCAACATCACACCAAGACAACGCCCTGTAAGTCTTCTCTGTCCTTGAATTGTTTCCTATTATTATAGTGATTTTTGGCTTGTAAGCTTGTGAGTTGTGATCCATATTGATTTATCGAAATTCATAATTATTTACCACTTGACTTAAGTTGCGTTTGGCTGTCAAGAAAGTTTTTCCTAGATAATTAGTCAGAAAACTTTGCAATGATTGATTCAGATTCAGATGCTGATGGTTTCAATTTCAATGGTTTGTGGTCATTTTAGGTTTCTAGATATACTGCACGAGGCTCCTTTATTTGGTGACCGCAAGTCCAGAAGCATATTTGGGAGTGTTTTCTACTGTTTTTGCTTGGCAAGTTCAAAACTTTGGCTTTAATTTTAATTGCATTGTTTATGTAATTTTTTTGCTGACCTGACTAATAATGTTGGGTCGGGTCGATTTTAGGCGGGTTTTGTCCTGTTGGCCGTGGGAGCTCCATGGATTTTTCATCATATACAAAGCTTGATTGCGCAGTTGCTTTGCAGTTGCAATGTTGCTCTTTTACTAGTCACAGGTTTTTGAATCCAGTGGCTCTTATCTTATCTGATTTAACAATCTTATTTATCTCTGAAATTACATTTGTTTGCAATGACTTTGAAATCTTACATTACTTTGGAGATGCACCATACATAAAGCATACCTACTTATCTAGGCTTTTTGTTGTTGTTGTTGTTTTTGTTTAATTATCCCATTGAAGGTTAAGTGTGTCTTTGAGATTCTGTTATTTTGTGAAACTGAATCATGGGAACATGATATTACTATTATACTAGGACATGTAGTTCTTGGATGATTTTATTTTTACTCTTTTGGTGCTTGATGCCAATGAGTTCTAGCTCAAATGGTTCATCATCCTTCTATAATAATGAGATAAAGAGTCAGGCATTGAGTTCAAGACCCACGGAGTGTGTGTAACTTATCAATTATACATGTGTGTGTGTGTGTGTGTGTGTGTGTGTGTATGGTTTTTGGTGATTGATTTTCCTCCATTCCAACTTTGTTGTATACAATTAGTTATTTTTTGAGTTCTACTGTTGTTTGTACCTTATCTCGAATAGAGTAGGCATGCTGCCAATGTAGGGAATCAATCCACTAATGAAGATATTTCAATGTTGCAGGCATATTTCAACAATATCTGGTTTATCAAGTCCATAAAATACGCTTGCAGGTATATAATATATATATATAAATATATATATATATATCAGTTACATAGTTAACCGTCTATTTTCTGCTCTCTCTCTCTCTCTCTCTCTCTCTACCTATGTGATGAAGGTTCTCTTTCTCACAACCCCTCAATACACAGACAGAATTCTGATGGTCCTCTGGTTTGTGGAAATTTATTCTGAGTAGACATGGAAAGTTGTTCCTAAAAATAACTTAAAGGTCATACCTGGTGCATAATAATCTCACTTTTTGCGGGGTTTGGGAGAGGTGATTGAACTGCCTACCCTCATTTTTTTTCTCCCCGGAGAGGCTGATTCCTAGGCCTGAACCCACAGTTTGTCACTTTTGGTGGAAGGAATTTACCACTGCACCAAGGCCAACCTCTATCCCAACTACAAAAAAGAGTTTTCCTGTGGATCCCATAATAATTATTGAATATTCACTTACTGCCCCATTGAAAATAGAATTTCCTTTTGAATTGATACCATGGATTATATTGGTTTTGTTTATTCTTAAGGCCATGAGTCCCTAGTTAATGAGCTTAGTCCAAATGTCACTTCCTCCTTTCATAATAATGGCATGGAGGGTGAGGTCGTGGGTTTAATACTCATTTGCACGTATAACTTACCAATAAAAATAATCCATGAGT
The DNA here is from genome assembly GCF_040712315.1 of Castanea sativa. NCBI lineage: Eukaryota > Viridiplantae > Streptophyta > Magnoliopsida > Fagales > Fagaceae > Castanea > Castanea sativa. The sequence continues at coordinate 1,477,255 of NC_134019.1, read as the reverse complement.
CCCTGTACTGGTGATGAATCTAAGCACTGTCCAGACTAGAGGATTTAGTCATTTAGCTATTTAAGATGCAATAATAATTCTATTTTGTTGAATGGTATTGGGATGTTAATTCATATATTTTGATTTTGATTTTTTTTTAAATCGTGACATTTTTCTTGTCTGGTAGGGTTATTATAGTTTCAGCCAGAAATTGAAGCATATTGTTCGCTTACCTTTTGCCGTCACTGCATATGGTATGTAAGCATGAATTATTTTTCCTGTCCTCAACACCCCCCCACTCCCCCCTTTTTCTATTTTTGGTTTCTTTGGAATCTGAAAGAATATATATGGTTCTCACTGAAGTTGACTGGAGAGCAAGGATTCACGTAGCTAGATCATGGTTGTTGGGATTTTATCTTTGCAATAATTGTTGTTATTATTGGACTTGTTTCAAATATTTTGGTTTGATGATAGGAACTGCTGCAATGCTACTAATCATGGTATGGAAACCCTACATCAATTTCCTTTCCATCTCAACAATACTAAGGTACACATATTATCTAATTGTGCTGACTACCATTTATCTGCAAGATATACTGCTTCATGTAATAAAGTTGAGATAAAAGGGCAAAAAAAAAAAAAAAAAAAATTGCAAGAATTTTCCTCTTTGTACTATAAACAATACCTCTTAAATTTAGATGATCTTGAATGTGATTTTTTTTTCTCAAATTACAATACAAACTACAAAGTGAATCAACAAAGGAAGAGATAAATCTTTTACTGTGAACTCTATTGTAAGTGAATTAACCTAAAGGAGTTTAGTTTGACTAAAAAGACTTTTTCACTGTCCAGAATCTTTTTTGTTGTTGCCATAAATGTTCAGATTCCTGATCTAGATATGTTTAATTTGTTTATAAAAAGCCTAAGGAACTATTCATAGGTTTGAACTTTAATGGTAGGAAGCATGAGTGCAGATTTACAGTACAGATACATTGGTATGGCAATTTTTAGAAAAGAATATAATACAATCTGGTGTGGATATATTAATAAATGAACATACTTTTGTATATCTTCAAGGTATATCCAGTACTTGTAACCAATGAGTATATTGTAAAATTTTTACATCAAGTTATTGACAAATTTTGGGTACACCCATAAAGTATTGAATACATATTGAGATTTATCTCTTTCTAATTTTGCATTATTGATTTTTAACACTTAAATATTGATTGTTATGTCATGAAACAATGGATTATTGTCAACTTACCATCCTATCTGTTGGTAGCTTGTAGTTAAATATGTTTAATGTGAATGCTACTTCTCCAAATTGTATTCTTGATTAGTTTATGATTAAATATTGATTGTGACTGTGCCAAGCTATGTGCTGCTGACAAAACTTGGTTACGCATAAATCTGCAGGATTATTATGGTAATCGAAGCAATATGTGCTGGATCTTTTATGAGTGTCTATATTGGTGAGTTCTTACATCCTATTGACATTTAAAGGATTTGACATACTAGAGACTTGTGATTGAATCCTTTCTTTATTAAGGGGCTTGTGTGTGTGTGTGTGTGTGTGTGTGTGGGGGGGGGGGGGGGGGGGGGAGGGGGAGGGGTGTGTTAAGTTTATGGGTTGGTAAAGTGGTACTCATCGTTTCAATATTTGTATTCAACAGGCATAGCTATTGGAAAGAATTTATTGAATCCCAATGTTTCTGCTTATAATAATTTCGAAGTTTCTCTAACCTGTAGGCCCTAGTTGCCTTTCCAATTGTCTTAATAAATAAAACTACATAATTTCCAGTGGTTGTGTACCATATCCATATTATACTAAGACCAAATACAAGATAATCTCATAAGGTTGGTTGGTTTATTTGGCTGTTTTTTTGTTGGGTCTCTCTAATAGGTAAAAAATCACACACATCCAATGAGTTTTGAACCCACACTTCACCTTGCTCTAACAAGGGGATGAGATACTGTTTGAACTAGAGCTCACATACAAAAAAAGAAAAAGATAAACATGACCTAATTTATGTTTTGTTTCATTCCAACTGCGGTTTCTGTTTTGTCCAAGAGAAAAGCATTTTCTTCAGAGAATATTAGGATTCCTTTTTTCTGCTACCCCTTATGCTTTTGTTATGAAACAATTTTGCATGTTGTGGTATTCTATTTTGCTGAATATGAAGTTCTAAATTCATGTTGCATTGGAGGTTATAGGTTCCTTTAACTCTTTTCAATGTGTATTTTGGTGTTTGCAGGTTATGTACACCAATACAATTCATTGAATTCTCAACCTGATGTTTTAAAGTCATTATATTCTCCACTTCAACCATCTAGTTCTTTGGAAGGTTTGAGGTAATCATGGAGTTATTGTTAATTTTTTATTCCACTATCCATATTCAACACACACTCCCACACTCACAGTCATGCATATCTATTAGTTGGATTATATATAACGCAATATGTGATGCCATATAGTGAAATTTGGTGCAACAGATATCATGAAAGCGGTCGACTCTCTGATGAGCAAATGGCTTTGTTGCAATATCAGCGTGAAAACCTTCATTACTTGAGTGAGGAGGTATTTGATGATCTGAAATTTACAATTGGCATTGCTCCTATTGCACTGCATTTCATATTTAACAGTTCATTATGTCAGCATTAGCTGCTCCCACATAATGGATTCCGCACAGTAACACACACACACACACACACAAAATATGTATGTACAATATTGTTACTAATTTCAGAGAAAAATGTGCTCATGCAGATTCTGCGATTGCAAGAGTGCTTAAGTAAATATGAACGGTCTAATGATGGAAGCACACCCCAGGTATTTGTCATCCTGGAGATGATTTTCCCTTTTTCTGTCAAATAAAAGCAATCTGAATGTCTTTGTTTCCTCAAAGAAAGTTCTATCCACATGATAGTAGATGGTGATGGTCAGTTTTAGATCCTCGAAGACTCTTGAAAAGAATGTGATGTGATTATGGGAGTCTTGTTAACTCCATATTCATATGTGCAATGGCTTGTAAGATGCAGGTGGTGTATTAGAGAACATTTTGTAAAAGACATGAATTCTGATGGCCAGGTCATGCTTGTTAGGGAGAGCTTATTTCATTGGTTTATTGGCTGGGCTACCTAGAAAAAGTAGGGTTTTAAAAAGTTTTACATGAGCCAAATACGTTATGGCAAACAGTCACATCTAATTGAAGGATTTGATGAAATATTTGAAGTGAAATGTAATAATAATCGTATGATTTCTTTTGGAGTCCATCCAGTACGCCTATGTTCAATTTTTCACTAAAAGTCTTTAGGAAGGACAAAACTTAGATATAGTTTCCTTGGTGTTGTACCTTAGGTTCCCTAATTGAATTCAATCACGTGGTCCATAACATTGTTTGTACTGCATTGGTCAATATAATCATGTGATCAAATTCAACACTTAACATTATGTTTGGTTGGGTGGAAGGGGAAGAGAAGAAAAGAGAATAAGGAGAGGGAAAGGGAAAGGGGAAAAAAATTATTTTTTATGCGTGTTTGGATGTAGAACGGAAGAGAAAGGAGAGAGAGGGAATAAGAAAATAATAATAATAAAAGATCATTTTACTATTTTATCCTTATAAATTAATAATTAATTATGAGGACATAAAAGTAATTTCACAAAAAATTCAAAATTTTCCATGGGTATAAGAGTAATTTTAAAGATTTGAGGGTGAAACTAGAACATAAAAAATTGGTGGGGCCCCATGGAATCTATTTCTTCCCCCTTTCCCCCCTCTATTTCCTTCTAACCAAACAAAGGACAACGAGTCATTTCTCTTCCCTTCTCTCCCATTCCCTCAAACCAAACAAAGCCTTAAGGAATTGTATAAGTTTTACTTAGTTGAGGAATAGTCAGAAAACCATTTATTAATGGCTCCATGTACAGGTTGATCTCGCCCACATGTTAGCAGCTCGTGATCAAGAATTACGGACACTTACTGCTGAGGTAATACCTGGTTGATCTTCCTCACTTGTTCATGTTAGTATGTTACACTTCTCCAAATGTCAATCCCTCATGTTGCTTTGATTTGAACATTGCATGAGCAGTGTTTACTGCTGCTATCCATTTGAAAATGAAACAGATAATGTGCATGTTAATTTTGTACTCGTGCTTTCTGGATAAGCAATGGCATAATGTTTCCATTTTTGTAGTTTCCTGATGAAAAGCCTACTGTTGTGTTTTTTGATAAGAAACAAGCCTAATATTGTGTTCACATATCGTGATGCGTGTTTGAAAGAATTTATTGTTTCTATCTAGGAAAAAGAAAAGAGGAAAAAAGAAAGGCACAATTTTTTGTGATATATAATAAAGGTAGATTATGCCAATTACTATGTGAACTACACAGGCATATCAACATTTATTATAAGGGAGAAGTTTTACGTTTTCAAATTCGTAGTTAAATGGGTAGTCCTTTCTACTTCAGATACAGTGACCTATGGCATCATATAAACAACAAAAAATGACACTTTGATTTCGTTGACTGATGCATTATGTGTCGTTGCTGTGGTGAGACAGTAGATCATTTGTTGTTACATTGTGGGGAGGCTTATCGGCTGTGGTGTTTTGTCTTTTGGATTTTTGGGATTTCATGGGTTCCCTCATGTACGGTGCAAGACTTTCTATTTAGTTGGTGGAATTGGTTGGGGAAGCATTCATCTTACATTTGGAACCTAGTTCCGCTGTGTTTGATGTGGTGTATTTGGAGGGAACGCAATCGGCGGACGTTTGAGGATTTGGATAGATCTGAGGACCAACTGCTTGCTCTCTTTTCTGGTTCCCTTTTTGATTGGGCTAGGGCTTGGGGACTCACATCTAGTGACTCTATTCCTTTATTCCTTAGCTCTCTTCTTCTTTGTATTTAATGCCTTTTAGGGTTTTTGCTTTTCATCTTTTTTGTACTTCTATTCTGCTGGTGCGATTTTGCATCTAGTAGTCTTCTGAATATACTTTTTCTTACTCATCAAAACAAAAACAAAAAACATTGCAGCCGAAAAATAGAGATTTCTACATTCTTCTTTCTCGTCCAAAGATGAATGAGATGAGATCCCTGTTTTTATTTTGGCAAGTTACACACACATCTATGAGTTTTAAACTCACAACTTCACCTCCATAGTCTTGTGGGAGGAAGTGACATGATGAAATCCCTATGCGTTTGTTAATGTCTTTGGGGCTAATGTAATTGTTAGTGTCAAATGATGTAATCTCACTTTTGAGTTAGGTTAACTAGCAGTGGTTATCTCTTAGTTATCCATACAAAAAAAAAAACTACGAGTTGTAAAACTTATTCTTTCTTTTTTGGTTAACAGTAATTAAATCCTGTTCTTTGAAACAGAAGTATACATACTAAAACTTATCACTCAATGAGGTTAAATACGATTGAAAACTTTTCTCTGCCCCTAGACACTGGGACCTAATTTGTTCATCTGTGCACACTATTCTTTTATTTAGGAAATTGAATATAGCATTTGACAACAATCTACTGCATTATTGAACTGGATACTGAAAGGGACTCACATTGTAGGGGAATCAACTGCAATCTGAGCTAAGGCTTGCTCGGTCTTTGATAGCAGAGAGGGACTCTGAGATTCAGAGTGTTCGTGCTACAAACAATCAGGTAGGGACTAACATGTTAGCTCCATGTCATGTCAGTATTATGTATATGTATTATAATTATTGAAGACCTGGAAACTCTTTATTATATCAATATATTTGTATCATGTTTAGCATCTCCAGCTAGTAAGATCGACATACTTTTACGCTTGTGTTGGTTTTTTTTTAATGTTCTTTATATTTCTGGGGGTACTGAACAGTATGTAGAAGAGAATGAAAGACTAAGAGCTATTTTAGGTGAATGGAGTGCCCGAGCAGCAAAGGTATTGTCTATTCGTTTAACTATTTGGTGTATGAAGAACATTTGGCTCATACAATCTCAAATTTGATTTTTTAAAGCTTGAGCGAGCATTGGAGGTCGAGCGAATGTCCAATCTTGAATTGCAGAAGAAGGTTTCAACACTCACAAATCAATCAAATACATCAGCAGAACCTACTGAACACCGTGGAGCATAGTCACACTTGTGTTGAATGTTTCTCAGTTTCATTCCTCTGCTAGGTTACATTGAGAGAGAGAGAGAGAGAGAGAAGAAGAAGAAGAAGAAGAAGAAGAAGAAGAAGCGTTAAAAGAACTCAGCATTGACAATTGATGGTTGATTGTATATAAATTTGTTTATAGATTGCCCTTTTTTTCCTTACTCTGATAGGCGTAGAACATATATTAACAGCAGCCACCTAAAGGTGGTGGAAAAAATCCTCTCATTTTGTTTTTTTTTTTGGAAAGATAATTATAATATGCTCCTAACCCCGCAGCTCGAACCCTTTTCCCTTAGACCTCCAAGCACTTTGTATATGGAGGTATCAATTCAGCTACAAGGTTTTTGACTCTCATTTTGTTCTTGATAGAAAGAGTCCATAATGATTCACTTAAATTGTCCCAGGGCCATAGAGGATTTACAAATGCTCGTCTCATATTATGCACCCATAAGGTCTGTCTAGTTTATTTTCCTTTTAATTTCAACAAATTGGTATAATTTGATCCCTGATTTTCCTAGTCAACTCTTTAAATTTCAATCAGTTATAACTGGGAGGAGAATATGAATATATATATAGTCTTGTCATTCTCTCATTTGAGAGGTTTCTACTTTTTCTTTTTTTCTTCTTTTTGGGTGGGGGGAATTAACCCTTTTTTGAGAGTTAATAGGAGGGAATTACTTTCCTTCTTATACTAGCTTTTCAAGTCCTAAAAATTTATAAGAAAAAAATTATAAGAAATTGAAGTGGAATGAAATGAATCATTTGGAAATATTTATTCTATTCCCTTGTTTGGGAGTTTTAATACGAATTGAAAGATCATTCTCTTATTTGGAAATTTAAGTAAAAGAGAATGAAATTGATAGAACATTACACATTCTTCTCTATTTCCCTCAAAATGTCAAAATTTCATTTTCCTTAAAATTTGAATGAATCAAAGGGAACGAAATTAGGCTTAAAATTTTTTTATGAAAACTCACAAAATACCTCTATATATTTGGCAATTTATTTTAAAATAAGGGTCCAATAGCAATATTGTCATAAAATGGTTTCATTACTCTCCCTCTAAAACAAGATTACTTACCTTCCATCTATTTCTATTATTTTATTTTAAAACATTGAAAAAATATTGCTTAATTTTATTACATTTTCCCCCATTACTTAAATATATTATGTTTCATTTCATTCCTTATGATTTACTTATTACATTCTCTCCATTCTTTTACGAACTCCCAAACAAAGTGTTTCCATTCAAATTATCTAAACTGGAATGTCAGAAAGCATGTTACATCCAATCCCTTTTATCACTCATGATGTTTAGAGCACTTATATTTGTGTGGATTGCATAAGGTGTTAAATTTGCACATTCAAGCCCAAAAATCACCCACATTAATTGATCTAAAAGTGTGTAAATTTATATTGTTGCTATAATATCCATGTAAATATACATGGTTGTTATTCACATGCAATTTTTTTTTAATACTTATTTACTCATACACAAAGTGACGATTAAAAAAAAGTAATAAAAAATTTGATAAAAATATAATATTTTAATAAAATGTGGTCTAAAATAGATAATATGGTGTGAGATGCTTTGAAAATGATGGTGTAAAATAAAATAAAAAATTTATTTAAAAAAGCAGGTTCTTTTATGCTAAAATCAATAAAGATGAAAATGCTCTAATAGGAAATAGATTTAGCTAATTTCAAATATGTGCATATCCAACCCACATTAAAGTCCCAATGCCAAAAAGTACATTGAAATTTATGGAATTCTAAATTCTGTTGTGTGTCTCATAGTAAAATTTCAATTAGTTCAACTGCTAAAGCTCTTATTATCAAATAAAATACTTGAGTTCTAATCCCACCAATACAGCGTAGAAACCAATTGTTATCTTGTTTTTATAATTAAAAAAAAAAAAAAAAATCATGGAATTGACTCAATAGCTTTCAATCATAGCCTATCTAAAAAAAAACCATGATGATAGCAAGCAGAAATGGGAAATAGACTGTTACAAAAAGATTATTGGCTATAATTCAAATTACAAGGGGCTGACATGAGTAGTTTCATTCAGAAAGAGACAGCCAAACACATCATTAAAGAAATCACGACCTTTGATTTCTCCTCCAACTAGAGCTTCGGTATCATACTTACATGCTCTCGTACAGTCGGGACAATAAGTCACCTACACAACAAACAACATAACTCTTCATCATTTTGCCAAGTGCATTGGATAGAAACAAACCAAAAGAACACAATAATTGATACTAACACGAAGCTGGCATTCAGACTTTCAGGTACATACCTCCAGTAACTTTGGCTGGAAAGAGGTATCCAGCATGACATCCACACCATAAATAGCCCTTGATTTCGGACTGTGCATATCTGGATGTACTGCAGCAGCAGCCTCGAAGACTGATCGAATCATCGTTCTCACTCGCAGATGGATCTCCGACCATTTAACTACAACAAAAACAGGAATTTTCATGAGTTATGAGAAAGGTGATGATTTGTTAGAAGTTCTCAAATGACCATTCCCTAGGGAAGGCAAGCACAATTTCTAATGAGCTAGCCCTCATACCTTGATGTTCCTGTTCAAACTCTGTCACAAACTCTGGTGTATTCTTGTGACTAAACCTCCCACGATAATTCTGTAGGCCATAAATTGATCATGCAACAAAACTTAAAACTTACTTTAATGCACGAAAACTTAAATTTTTAAATAAAATGTCAAAATTTGTCTTGTTTTATTTACACAAACTTCAGGTTAAAACCTGTGGGGGGGGGGGGGGGGAGGTGGTCCATAACCACGTGCTAACTAGAAAATTTATATAGTGATACTCAACCATTATGCATAGAACATACCATGACAGTAAAGTGGGTCTCATATTCGAAAAAACTGTGCTTGTCTAAAGAATATTGGTTGTTCGCCAATCTAACCTGAAAACCAAAAATGAAAGAACCATCTTAATATGGAAATCTTAAATGAAGACAATATCCAAGATACTCACATGCTAAATGTTGTTCTTCATTAATCTTTAGATAGTAAAGACGACAGGTTCATATCACATAAGCATCTAGGAAGTATTACACCAAAGAAGAATGAGCATACCCAGAAAACGTCGGAAAGGAATATTTCTAGAGGGTTTATACTCCGAACTAATACTATGTAACGGAGATCAAACTTCTTCCCATTGAACAAAGCAGGGTGTTCAATATACTTTTGGCATATTTTAGGACCAGTCTCCATATGACGGATGATGCTGGATAAATTATCAGTTACAGTTGTATCAATGGTTCGTGCCATATTCCAAGGTTTTAAGATCCACAGATTGTCAAGCCCATCCCTTTTGCGTACATAATAGTCACCAATAAGTTGAGATAGATGAGTTTCAAGATTATAAGTAGGCTGCAACCATTCAGAAGATCCATAGGCCTGTTAGAACAAAAAAGATCCGAAGTTAATGATCTTCTTGCAGAGAAAAACAAGCCGTGTTTTTGTCTATGCCTTGATTATCCAAGCATGCCATGATGCATTAGTGACATGGCAGCTCTTCAAAAGAAAAGTAGGCTATTTAATTTAAAACTGATGACAGGCAAAGGTCAGTTCATTCAAAGAGTATTGACGATAGCATTCACATGCAAAGTGAGCTTTTCCTAACCTTATGAACAGTCTCTGCCAAATGATGCTTCATGACAAGACAAGCCTCAAAAGGAAATTGGTTTATATATTGCTGATCTGTTATTCCAGCAGCCTTTTTCATATCCTCATCTACCTGGGTACTTGTCCATACAATATCAGCATCCTTTGGTTCAGATACTGTAGCAAAACAAATCATAAAAGAAAACTTTCAGAAAAGAAAAAACCATAATTGAAAAAGACCATCAAGAAGAAAAAATAAAAAATAAAAAATAAATTGTTGTCAACCAAAGCTGACACCAAAAAATACACCTAACTTTTGCTTATTAGTGTAGTAGAGGATGCAGATAACTCCTACTAAACTGGCAATAATTATCGTATTCCTGATAATATTTTGCAGATGTGTATCTCATAGCTTACAGAAAGACGCTACTGAGATATTACATACTAAACACAACTATGAAAGAATATAAATTGATTAAATGAAGTCATGCATAAAGGAGTTTGAAAGCAATGAAACACAACACATACTGATAACAAACTCCGAACGTGTCAAAAACTCTTCTACGTGAGGTAAATCAGTGTACACACGTAAAGGAGACCCATCAGTATGATGTATACTTCTAGTGGTAGAAAACTGTACAGATGGAGAAATCAAACTTTTTGATTGCAACTTCTGACAGTGCTTCTTGTACTCCTGAAGGATTAATGTCATGTAAGACTTGGCAAGAAGACACATTTTGAATGAACAAAAACAGTGAATCACAATTTAAGATAGAAATAGGAGACAATACATTTATAAAATAATTCTGCGGCGTATGGAACCAAGCTGAAAGTCTGGCAGAACGTTGTTTGTCCTCCCCAATACCAAAAAGAAAATCACGAGTGCATTCATCTCCTTTTTTAACATTCTGGGTTGGCCATAATATAGAAAAGCTGAAAAAAGAGAACCAGGAATTATTAGTGTCAATATTTCTGCTAGTACCATTGGATTTACAACAAAGGAAAAGCTGCATCAAACAAAAAGCATATGACATCTCCACATGCATCAAACAAGTGCATAAGGATCATATAGGCGTTTACATAAATCATGCATGAAAAATCATGTGGAGAGAAATTACAAAGTTCATCTACAAATGAGAAAAATAGTCTGCAACAAAGCAGAAAATTAAAATGAAGGATAAAAAGACAACCTCACAGCTGATGCCAGATTCCCCTCTGGCATGAAGAGAAAAGGAGCCACCCTGAAATTTGGCTCATCATTATGCTGCAGTGCTGAACCTAGTTCATCCATCACATACCTAAAAAAGAAATCAGAAACAAAGAATCATCACTTCAAATTATCCCAAAAAGAAAAGTTCATCGATCCTTGAATGCATACCATACAGAGGTTTCATCAATCTTTTCCTCATCTGCAAGCCTATATGTCATCAAATATAGCCACATAGCACTTATAATGCGATCAGTAACAGGCTCCTCAGCAGTCCATTCAGGAAGACGCGGCTGAAGCACTGAATCAATCACATGCTTGCCAGTATCTAATATTTTTGATGCATTGACACCATTCAGTTCAGAAAGCTTAGGAAGAGATTCAAGAATATCTATGGCACTTTCCCCAAGGGGCCCAGGAAAATCCACCTGTAAAACAATTTAGTTTCTATAAAACCACAAAATTTTTCCAATGTTGCCTTCAACAGAATCATCTCTGCATATATAGGATTGTAGCTATATCAAACATAACTACCTCCAAAGACTGTAAGCAGGGAAATTCCTTCAGGACTTCCAACAAGACAGCAACAGAATTCTGTTCCAAAGGATTCCCCCGAATATTCAAGTATGATAGAGAAGGCAACTCAACAGGTGAAAAAGCCTGAAAAAGACAAAGGGGAATTAGGAAAAGATCAGTAATGACCACTCCATCAGACTAACCAATCACATAAAATTGTACATCCAAAAATCAAACTCAGTCCCTTTTTTCTTCAAATTGGCATGCAAATATCAAAACTATGTCAGCGAAGTAAATACAAGGCAACCCCATTGCAATATTCCAGATTTCAAAATTCTTATCTACCTAATAGTTGCCCATAAAATAAAGCATATAAACAAAGAAGAATCACATGAAGGAAGTACTGCCCGAACCTTACTGATCAAATTGTGAATACATCTATCCGAAAGGTCAAGAGAGGAAACACTCTCCAATTGATGGTCACCCTCATGGATACTGCCCGGATTATCCTTTCCATACACTCCTCCACAGAAACCCAATGCCCAAGCACCAAATTTAGCAGTGAAACGCGAGTTGTAAATTTCAAGTCTTGGCAGTCCTTGAAGAACTCTATTCTCCAGCTGACTATCACTGGAAAAAGAATACATCAGTCCACTCTTAATACAAAACCACTCAGTTAAAGCATAAGTGCATAACAGTAACAATTTTCCAAGTATTAGGGGCACATACCAATTTTTAACAACTGGGTTATTGTTCAACCAAAGAGCCCTTAGCTGTTCGAATTTAGTAACTTCCCGAGCAATTATTTCCACATTCTCAAGCTTGTTCCCACACAAGCTAAGTGCAAGTAAACCCTAATGCATAGCAAAACATATAGACACCCAAAATTCAAACAACGCCACATCCTGCTAATATTATGAAAATTTCTCAAATAACATGTAGGCTTTAAAAGTTAATGCGTCACACCGGAAATCTAGTAGATAAATCAAGGGACAAGAACGTGTCATCATCAATGTCAAGCTCATCAAGCTCCAGCCACCTGACTGTACCATCTCCAATCTCTTTTGCACCATGAATTTCACTTTCCATTGCTTCAAAAACGCTCAATTTGGTACCATTTTGATGTGAAATTCCATCAACAACTTCCTCAGTCTCTTCAGCATTGGAATTCAAATCAATATCGACACACATCAAAGCAGCCATCCTCTCAGCCAACCCTGAAACCTCCTGCAACTGTTTCAAATACCCAATTGAAAAGTCAATAAATTTCAATCAGAATTTGCAAAAACAAATTAAAAAGAAAGAGAGAATGGCAATGATATGAATGGTGTTTGAAAGTGGAGAGTGGGGTACCTGTTTGTAGGCATCGGAGAGGCGAAAAGTCCAGGCATGGTCGATGAGAAAGACATGGGATTCCTTAGCCATGGAGTCCGAGGAGGTGAGAAGGAGACGCCTTTGACGGCCATCTGAAGTGGGTTCGATAGAGAAGTGGGCTCCGCCGTCAAAGGTCTCCGAGGTGAGCTTCTGGAACAGCTGGAAGTGCAGCGACTGAGGTAGCCCTGACGCCGCTAGTAACAGCCCGTGAACTTTCACGAAGTCTGAGTACCTCGTTATTCTCTTGCCCCCATCCCCATCCCCATCCTCAGCCATTGCAGTTAAGTTATGTTCACTCTCAATCTCAATCTCTAGGAGCTGTGTACAAGTAGAAGAAGAAGAAGAAGAAGAAGGTAGCCTCGCCCTTTGCACTCGCTACACTACAGATACAGTAATAAGCTTATTATTATGAATATGAATATGAATATGAATATGAATAATAAGAGAAGAAATACCCTAAAATTCAAATTCCTTATAAGCCCAATGGTGTTCAACATGTCTTTTTTTTTCTTCTTTTCTTTTTTTCTTTTTGGGTTTGAAGTCGTGGTCCAAGTCTGTATCTTTACATATGGGGTAGCAGGCTTGTGATATAATCATATATGGAACAAGTTCTTCTAGAAACACAATAAAATGTCACATTATTTCTATAACAAGGAAAGTGTGAACCTATCATAGGTCAAATAAAATGAGGTTAAAAAAAATTATTCCTGAACTCACCACAAAATAAAAGACGATGTGAGATTTTGTTATGTTTCTAGTATTTATCTAATGGGACATAAGAATGTGATTTCAAAATCCATACATCAAGCTTAGAGAGTGTCATGTGTTTGAGCTTAGTACTCCTCTTGAGAGACCACCTTAGCATATGAATAAGAGATAGCACAAAGTTGGGATGAGGTGAAATCAAGGGTTCCCTATCCTCATCACCCTATCCCCAATTTGGGTGAGACAAACCTATGAAAGACAAGTTAGTTCTAAGATAGTTTTTGAGATATTTCGTCATCACATATAAGTTAGCTAAAATATAAATGACGTAGAGATGAAACAAAAAACAGAGAGGCAATCTTATAAGCATTATGGGAGAGAGAAGCATGAATTTTGGGGATGGTAATTGAATATGTACAATATATACCATTTTTTTTTTGGGGGGCGAGGCAAGGCAACCAAAACTTGTCCCCACCCTATCTCCTTATCAAAATTGCAAAAATTTTTGCACAAGATTGGGCCAAAACAGGTCAAGGAAGGCAAGAAATTTTTTCCATCCTTGCATCTGATCTTGGTTAATGCAAGGCATACAACCTAATTGACCAAATTTTCCATCATAATCAACTTAATTTGGGAAAGTGATTTTTTCACATTTGTACCAGTTGTAGATACTCGATTTTGCACCTATGATTTAATCAAGGAAGATGATTGGAATGACCATTCATATACCCAAAAATTATTCTTGCATTACATACATCAATTTGTTCTTGCATCACATGCATCAATTTGTTCTTGCATTGCATGCATTAGTCTATTCATTACATATCATATTAATGATCTTGAGATTCTAACGGAAGCAACGGTGTGTCTGGTTTCTAAATCGAACCATCGGATCGAAAGATATCGCATAATCAAGTTTGCATGGCCCATATGCATTGTGTCTAGGAAAAGTCGACCACACACGATTAATTTAAATTATTTCTGATTGGTTGAACAATTAAAATTAATTGAATAATTTTGTGGTTGGTTGATAATTAGTGTCTAAAATAGGGTTGCATGCATATGAATAAAATGGATAATTGGATAACAATAAAATTATGGATAATCAGAATTTTATCAAGATTTATTTTAGGATATTTATCTACAAGATAATTGTTCTTAAAAAGCCTAAATTATCTAGAAAAGATATAAAAAAAAAAAAATCTTGGACGGAGGATGAAAACACGTCTAGATACAAGGACCAAATAAAAAAACCCTAGAAGGAGAGTCCAAACGGCACCCAAAGATGAAAGAGCGTTCGGCATCCAAAATCACCATTTGGCACTATTGGAGTGCTGAATGGCACTTTAAAAGTGCTGAATTGGCATCTTTTGGGCTTTGGCCTAACGGCCTTCGGGTGACAATAAGGCACACCCATTTCGATCTTTTTCGCAAAATGATGCGTTCGGATTCACATCCTAATCGCCCGTGCCTATTTTTTAGAGTCTTCTGGCCTCTATAAATAGAGGCTGGGTCTTATAATTCAGCACCTTTTTTTGACGCTCTAAAAGGCATACGTTTTAGACTCTTAAATTGCTGATATTTGTTGATCTTCTCTAACATTTGTTGCAAAAA
The DNA here is from genome assembly GCF_040712315.1 of Castanea sativa. Classification (NCBI taxonomy): domain Eukaryota; kingdom Viridiplantae; phylum Streptophyta; class Magnoliopsida; order Fagales; family Fagaceae; genus Castanea; species Castanea sativa. Next base: position 1,462,086 of record NC_134019.1, on the reverse strand, counting down.
ATAGGGTTTTTAGGTTTCAAAGATAACTGAATAAGTTTCTTTGAACCCTAAGACATCCTCTCAAGTAGAAGAGTGCTCATGCAAGAGTTTACTTTTCTTCAAAATCTAGAAGTTTGAGAGTGTGAGATGAGGGATGTTGGAGTTCTAGACTTCCAAGGATCTTTAAGTTTTAACACATCTAAAGAAAATGAAGGAGAAAAAGAAACAATAAAAGAGATAGATTTTTGCTTTGTTAAGTGAATAGGCAAGTGCCTAATTTATAATTTTTACAATACTATGAATGTATTCAGTTCTGTGTGTGGGTGCACGCATATGTGCGTGTGCCTAATTGTGATTAGGGAAAATCTTGTTAGACGCTCTCTATTGCACACTCCATACGCACTCCTTTTAAAATTGAGTTTTAAAAATATGATTTCAGCCCATGGGCGAGTGTGTGATAATCATTATCCTTGTGATTATTCTTAATGTTACCCATGTATATACAGGTTCTATAAGCTAGTAATTTTCTAAAAATATAGTGCATTCCAATTTAACAATTTCTCATTATATGATTTAAACTCAATTCAAGATGTGTGTGTGCAGGGAGGGAGGGAGGGAGAGAGAACCTGAATTTTTATCCTCGAAAGAATTGTTGATATATATCTAAATTTCGTGAGCACATACATCAAATCTTAGAAAGAACTTGAAAAAGTGAACTTTGTACCGCCACTTAGGGGGTGTTTGATGGTTGTTTTCAAACAACCATTTTCAATTTTTAAGCAGCATTTCATGCATTTTCATACACTTTTTCACCCACACGTATTTCCACAAATGTTTTCAAACAACAATTTTCAGTTTTTAAACATATGTACCAAACGGGCCCTTAATCTCTCTTCAATTAGAAAGTTAGTTTCTTCCACAGCTTTGTAGTTATTTTAGAATATAAGTTAATTAACTTTTCCCATCTTTACCTCTATCTTCTTACTATTCTTGAGTCTTTTTTGAAAGTTATTATGTTAGGTGATAATATAAGGTTATGCAATTGACTCGATATATATGTGAGATTTGTAGGTTACATTTTCTAATTTAATTAAGTTTTCCCATGTTATTGACTCAATTGATATGTGAGAATTTTCGGTTGCCTTTGCTAACTTGGAGAAATTATTCATCATTGGCATAAATAACCTGAAGATGTTGTGGCACAACCAACTCGTTCCAGATTTGTTTTGCAAACTAAACCAATTAAATGTTGACAACTGTGAAAATCTAATGAATATTTTTCCGCCTAATATGTTGAGAAGAATCCAGAATCTAGAAAGCCTGCAGATAAGAGATTGCAATTCAGTAGAAGAGGTATTTGAGGTTAGAGGGGAAAATGTTGATGAAATATGTGGCATGGTACCCACTCAATTGAGAGTCCTGACTTTAATTAATCTACCAAAACTTAAGCATGTATGGACTTCGGATCTCCTATCAATCTTAACATTTCAAACTTTGCGTGAAGTTCAAGTTTCTAACTGTAAAAGTCTGAAAAGTCTCTTTCCAGCCTTAGTGGCCAAAAGTCTTGAACAACTTGAGAGGCTAAAAATAAGTGATTTTGGATTGAGGAAATTATTGCAGTGGAAGAAGGATCAGAAACAGTGCAGTTTATGTTCTCGTGAATAATCTCTCTAAGTCTTGAATTGTTGCCTAAGCTCAAGTGTTTCTACCCTGGAAAACATACTTTACAGTGGCCATCTTTGAAAATTTTGGAGATATACAAATGCGACAAAGTGAAGATCATTGCTTTGAATGAATTAAGCTTCCCATAAACAAAAGAGTTAGACTATCATCTTCATTTCAACAACCCCTCTTTCTATTTGAAAAAGTATGGACTTGTATTTGTTTCTATGTTAACATGATATGCCTGTGTAACTATCTTTATAAAACAACTATTAATAATCCAAAAAATTAAAATTAATAACAATATGTTAATACTTAAAAGACTAGTGCGACTACATATGTCCATTGCAGATAATTTGCGCTCCTAGTCTCATCCTCAAGGAGGCGAACCAACTACCAAAAGTAGCAATGGAGAAATGCACTTTGTGGTTTTAATTATGCTTATGTCTTGTACCCAAAAAAATAAATAATAGCAATAAGGAGTTGTGTAAGGTTGAATCTATTCAATCATGTGTTGGATTTATTTCGTGCCAAATTTGCTTGTAATTTTGCAATTAGATACCTGTATTTAGGTGGGAATAATGTAAGGGTTGTGTATGAGAGAGTGTGAAGAAAACTCAAGATGTGTGCACTTAAAGGAGTCTCACGACTGGCAAGTTGCCAAAGTGGCACACGTGTGAAGCATGCATGGAGCTAAAGGGTCACGACAGCTAGAGTACTACAGGATAAAAAGTACAGTCTGGCCTGGCAGTTAACTCACGACTAGTTCCAGTTGCGAGGCCAAGTGGCCAGAATGCCCTGTTTGGATGAAAAATGACTTTTCACATTCCTCACATACCCTACTATAAATACCCATATACCCACGAAATGTAGAGAGCTTTCAAAGAGAATTTTAAGGGAGAAACCCTAGAGAAAACCAAGATTGACTCATCCACAATCTTAGATATTTGGTTCTCCAAATTCCTCTACTCTCACCCTTTCCATTGACATATCCTTGAGGTGTTCATTAGCCAAATCCTTATCTCATCATACCTATATCAGTGAGGAGGTATTTTGGTGCTTGGGAAGTAGTTCAGAGAGGATCAATTCGTTTGGTTGATGCAGTAGGCTTATTGCGGGATTCGGGAAGCTAAAGAAGACACAGTTAGGCTTCACCTTGTTGGAGCAAGAAGTTTGGAGGGCTTAGGTGCATTGGATAGATTAGGCTTAGAGGGTCTACTGCTATTCGTGTATCCTAACTTTATTCTTTAGTGGATCATTTGACAGCTTCGAGGGCGACGTAGAGGTTTTTCGCTGAGTATTTCGGTTTCCTCTTCGACAATACATCATCGTGTTATCTTCGTGTTTGCATCTCTCTAGACAATACATCACCGTGTTATCTTCGTGTTTGCATCTCTCTAACCCTTACTCTTACCTTTTAATTGCTGCTATGTTGTGATTAATTATGGTTTAGAGTTTTTTATTTATTTGGGTATCGCTTGTACTTAACATTCCGCACATCTATTGTTTGAGTATAAGCTTATATTGGTTAATTTGAAATTGGGGGTCTAAACGTTCATTGGTGTTTTATACGTTAATTGAACTTTCAATTGGTATCAGAGCAGGTACACTTGTATGGTTTCATTACCTAAGTGTGATCCTAGACCCCCCCCCCCCTCTTTAGCTATGGATGAAGCTATGGAAAAGGCTATGTTGAATTGTGGCTTAAATGTTTGTGATAATGACTCTATGAGTATGTTTGAAGATTTTCCTAATAATGAACTCCTAGAGTTATTAAAAACAAAGAAACATGCTAGAATGTTTGTTCACATGTTGAAATATTTTGAAAATGAGAACCATATCCTACATAATAGCTTATGTGAGTCAGATTCTTTGATTGAGAAGTATAAAAGAATGAATAGAACATTGTGTGATATGGTTGTTGATCTTAAAAAGAAAATTCGATCTAGCAAGAGCATGGAAAATAAAGAAAATTTTCTTTTTAAAGACCAAAAGTGCTTGTCCCATGCTTGCTTATTTGTACACACCTCCTTGAAGGTATTTAACTCTTATTTATGGTATCTTGATAGCGGTTGCTCTCGTCATATGGCAGGAGATAAATCATTGTTCAAGTCACTTAAGGAGAAGGTCGGTGATTATGTGATTTTTGGAGATGGTAGTCATGATCAAGTACTTGGGAAAGGAACCGTTGAGATACCGGGGCTACCACTATTGAAGAATGTCCTATACATCAAAGGGCTTAAGGCGAACCTTTTGAGCGTCACTCAAATATGTGATGAGGACTTTCTAGTTCAATTCTCAAAGATGGGGTGTGTGATCATTGATGAAGAAGGGATCCAAGTATTGAAGGGAAATAGGAATATCGACAATTGTTACGGAATAGTTCCTACACCAAAGATTTCTTGTTGATGTGCTCGAGTTGACATGTTGGAGCTTTGGCATCAAAGATTGGGGCATGCAAACTTCAAGCAAGTGGCTAAGGTATCTAAACTTGAAGCCGTTGTGGGGCTTCCAAAATTTGGAAAGGTGGAGAAGACCATTTGCTTCATAATTAAACTTTGCTTCATGATTTGTTCTACTTAAGCCCAAAAAGAAAATTTAACTAAAATCTTAAAAAAAGATTAAAACATAGCAAGCCCAAATGCCCAATAGACCCCAAGAAAAAAGCCCAAGATCAATCTCACTCACTACTTAGACATAATTTAATCAACAAAAATATTAATAATTAAATTTCTATAAACTAAATACCTAATATGCCACACAAAAAAAACCCAATACCGAGCCTTTAGGGAAATTGAGATCCTAAATACCCAATACCCAATAAAAAAAAATTGAGATCCTAACCTAAAGGGAAAATAAACCTCATCCTCCCTTAACCCAGTGTCTCAAGCTCTCAACGAGTAGCGCCTCCACGGCTCCACCTCAGACTCAGCAACAGCAATAGAGCAACTCTGCAAGACCTCACCCCTGGTCCTAGAGCACATTGGCGACGGCAAGATCGAATCGGAGATTGCCTTGGCCTTAAGCAACAACAAAAGAGCAACTCAGCCCCGCCCCTAGTCCCAGAGCACATCGGCTGATCGCCAATGGCGGCTCGAATCGGACTTCGGAGATTGCCTTGGCCTCGATTCCTCGACGTGCTACCGCCGCCCCTACCCCTCAAGGTATTTTAGTTTTCTCTCTTTTTCGATATCTCATCTCTGTTGTGCTTTGAGAGTGAGAGCGGAGCTCTCTCTCTCTGTTTCTCTTTGAACTGAAAAATGAGATTCTGTCTTTGGAATTGAATAGCTTTACCTAATGTCTAATTGCCTTTATTTGACATTTTGACTTTATCGGTTTGTGAGTTTATCGTTTTGTGTATTATGAATGTTTTATATTCTTTAATGTTTTGTGTAATATTGATTAGCTTTTGTCTGTTGAGTGGGGGGTGGATGGGGGCCATGGGGCCGTGGGGTTGGATATTTGGATTAGGTAAGTGAACATTTAAGCAATGCAATATATAAATAATGAATTGCACAATCGAATGGGAGATCAGTGAATGAATGATTGCTTGGTTGTGTACATTGAAAGAGATGTAGCTTGTAGCATTGATAATGAGACTATCATGCAACGATTTCCAAATATGAAATCTCGTAAAAGAAAATTGTAAACTTTACATATTTACGTGTTTTTTTTATTGTTGCTATTGTCAATATATGAATTTCTCTTTTTATTAGATTGTGTAATTTATGCTTTTTAAGGAACATCTTGAGAAAAATTTTTGGAGCCTTTACTGCAAGATTCATTGGCATTTTCCTAGTAAGAATTCAAAAGATTCGTTCCACATTGTGGATCTTTTTTGAAAAGCAAAACAGTGATAATTGTAAAGTGAACGAATTATCTAGCATCGATTGGTCACCCATATTATGAATAAAAAGGGTAACGGACAAAGACTTTCATTTTTTTTTTGTTCACGTATGTGTTTCGAATTCTTTGGACACTTAACTATTCGTTCATGTGCATGTAATTTTTAATTTAAAATACATTACATAATTACAAAGATGAATCCCTTTTTGAGTGATCCAAATATGTTTCTTAAAATATTTAAATCTAGGACTACATGAATCTTAGGATGTCCGGAAAACTATTGCACTAATCCTTTGAGATTTTCCAACTTAATTTGGAAGCATAGTATAAATCTCACATATATATAGTTGTATACTCAATTTTTTGAGTTACATGCAATTATGTGCCCCATACATACTTTTTGGCAAGATATACATGCAAAATTTAACTTGAATGTATTAATTTGTCAATATAGTATTACGTGAATAACCTTGGAGATGTTCAATGCCAATGAGAGAAATGTTAGTGTTACAAATTATGACATCAATAATATTTAATATTAATCTAGTCACATTGATCCTTAAATTTCACAACTTTGGTAAAGATCATATAGTGATTTTGTTTTTCAAATTAATGTGAGAATGATGTGAACACCAACGCTATTCTTTGTAGCCAATTAATTTTGACTCATCTTCTCAAATTTTTTTTTTTTTTTTTGGGATTCAAATGACATTTAAATAGGATTGTGGATTCTAATTCAAATAGACATTTTATGCATATGTACTTTATCAAATAAAAAATAAATAAGAAAAACCTAACTTTGTCTTTTCCCTTTTCATTGAAATCTCAAATTTTCATTATTAGTTACATGTTCCATAAATACCATGATTTTTACCTTTCTTTCTTTTCATAAAATGTTATAATTTATTTGACCTAATTCATAGTGTGGGAGCGAGTGATGCAAGCACGTCTAGGGGTTTTAGGCCCTGTTTGAGGATGATTAAGGATCCGAGGATGGTTAAAGATCCATAAGCACATAGATAGGAAGTCCGACGAGGAAAGGCACCTCGGGAGTATTTTAAGTAATCAACTGTACCATAAAGTAGAGCCTCAGGGAAGATAACAGAGTCGTGTAGGCAACAAAATAAAGAAATATCTGGGAATGTGACTGCCACTTTCACATTCAATGCACTGCACCAACTAAATTGACTGCATTTATGAAGAAATGACACTTGAATAGTATTTTCATAGCTCACAGAAGGGTCTTGATGGGACAAGCATCCAAAGGTTTCCCTAGAAATTGTACAGATGGAAGGCTGGGATGCAAGGGGAGGGACTATATAAGGAAATGATCCCCACAGAAAGTGAGAGAGAGAGAGAGAGAGAGAGAGAGAGAGAGAGATAATCTTTATATGAACAACTCATTCTTAGACTTACCAAAGGATTTTACGTTGAATCTGTGTTTCTTATTCTAATGTTTTGAGCCTACTCATTCTAAAGTCTAAATTTTACTTAGTTTTGCAATTTGCTCACAAGATCCACTCCTTTAACAAAATTATTGTTTTGGGCCTATTGGGCTGGTCACACTGTTCTAGGTGGGCTGGGCTCCTCATACATAGGTACCCAATTTTTTGGGTCAAATTTTGTAATGCTAAACACAAAATGTTCACAATTTTTTTCATTAAAGAATATGGGCTTATGATATGGCCCAGAGCTTAAATTATATTTTTAAAGCCTAATTGGACCTATTTGAGCCTCTTCGAATATAATCATAAACCCATATATTTTTATCATTTTTTACAACTTATTAAAGTGATTACTTTTGATTAGAAGACCTTATTACGAGACAATGCGTCTAATACATGTATGTAGGCTAAAAACTGAGAAGCACATAATGTCAACCCAACCAATGAAATTTAGGATTAAAGTAAATGCAAACTCTATAATTTAGAATGTATAACAAAATAATTCATAGTATAATTTTAAGAGTAATAAATTAAACCTTAAGCTTTCAAAATTTAACAAAATATACCCCGATCCAAATTAAACCCTAAAGACAACATTATTCTAGTTAAATTGGCTGAGATTTAATTTAAGATGTAATTTTTACTTTCATTTTTATATAATTTGTACATTTTTAGACCCTTTAAACACAACCAGATTGACCTAGTTATTTAGCCAAGTGATTAACTTAGGTAAATTATGCAGATCTAGGTTAACACATATAAATCATTTCATTGTAAGGTGCAGAAAATAAAGAACACAACAATATGATAACCCAGGAAAACCAAACCGGAAAAAAACTTGGGGAGGATTTAACCTAGTTATCCTCAAGGTAAAACCGAATCCACTATGAAAAAATTAAAGTTTACACAATAGCGACTTAAACCACTAACATCCTATTGCTACCTCGAATAGGAAACTTACTACCATGACCATGTGACAGCTCCGAGTCCACGGACTACTTCTTTCTTGGATTCCCAGCAAGCACAAGTACTCCCGCTTGTATATCTTTAAGCTCTTGAATCTGCAACTGAATTGATCACCAAGTTCTTGACGTAAATCTAGATCTTGGTAACCCTAAGTGTATGTGAAGGCAAACACCTCTAAATTTCACAAGAGATTTACACATACAGCATAAAGAGCAACCACAAAACGTGGCTAGGGTTTTCCCTTTTATACCTAGGGCAAAACATAAAACCCTACACGTAAAATGGGCTTGGCTGAGTTGAAAAATTTTGCAGAAAAACAATCTGCATGAGTTTCGATCGATCGAGTCTAATTTTCGATAGATTGAGCCAGGCAGATTTACACAATAAATCCTATAGAAACTCAATTCCAACTTTACAATTTAAACATACTTTGAGCAAGTCTAAAACAAGACTAAACGTTTTGATCATGGTTTGCCAACATTACAAATTGAAGTTCTAATACATTTAAACCTAAAGTCTTAGATCCCAACATAATTAATTATATAATATGAATTTTACATGTAAACAAGCTCTCTCTCTCTCTCTCTCTCTCTCTCTCTCTCTCTCTCTATATATATATATATATATATTCCAAAAATGTTATCCATAAATTTTGTAACGAATGGATTTAATTTTATTGCATTATTATTAATTTAAATAGATATTAAAAATTTCAAGTTAGAGTCATGTTAAAAACCTTAGAGGATTCTAATTAAGTCCTAGCAAATCTCTTAAAAAAAAAGAAAAAAAGATCTATGGTTTTGAAAATTTTGACAATTGAGCTTAGTTGACTCTAAACTTTGGGAAGTAACAAGAGCCAACTAAAAGAAACTTGGGATCAAATAAAACACATACCCTCTCAAGTCTCAAATGTGAAAAATTCTTTTATAAGCTTGTCTCATGTAGTGCTCATTCTCGTAACTTGTGGGTACCACATATGTACCTAGTATATGATGTTTCAGGAACTCCACATCAGCACCTAGTTGGTGTTTCTAAGCCTAATAAAAATGTGATATCTGTCTAAAAGAAACAAATCAGCATATCACACCTTATACACCTAAAAAGATAAATATACCCTTGAAAAATTTCAAACCCCCGCCTTTAACACCGTTTTCCCCTTTTCAGCAAAATCAAAACTCTCTCTCCATTTCTGCTTTCTCTCACCGCACCACCATCTTCTCTCTCTTTCTCTCAACTCCAAAGATCCACAGCCATTGCCTAGCATCGCTGCTGAAAAAAATTTTAAAGACTCGCCTTCTCTTGCTTTTCCCTTTTCACAAAATCAAAAAAATTTCATCTCTTTCTCTCTCCATTTCTCTCGTCACCACCGGAGCACATCAGCACCTCCATGACTCCATCTTCTCTCTCTCAACTCCAAACCTTGACAACCACTGCCTAGCATTATTGCTGGAGACCGACCTTTGTCTCGTCAGAAAAACGCCCAAAACTATCTCTCTTTCTCGTTGTTTACAACCACCGACGTCAAAAGTTTTCTCGCCGCTTCTAACACCTGAATTTGCAAGAAGGTTTTCTTCTCTCTTTTTGAATTTATTTTCTAAAACTTTCTATTTACATGTGTTTTGTTTTGTATTATTTTTTATTTTTATAAATTGACATATACATTCATATGTAGAAAGGAAACTTGTACTATTTGATAAAATGCTTCAGTGAGATGATGCATTTATATATTACAACGCAATTACTAGTAGTATTTCGAGTTGAAGCACTTATGAAAAAACCCCCAAATAATGTTGATTAGATTATGTATTTATATGGGATTTATAAACATAGGAACTAGAATAGCCAAAGTCTGGGAGACTTGCAATTTCAGATTAGATAAGTTTAAGTTGTTTCTGGATTAGTGAAAACCATTTGTGATTAGTATGTATCCATACCAATTTTGTATGTACATTTCACTATCTATCTATCCACACACACACACACACACACTCACATTTCACTAACAATACAAATCTGTGCTTCAAGAATTCATAATTCTTATATTAGAAATTATTATCAATAAGATTTTGGTGTGCATGCTGCATGCAAACTGTTAAACCAATTAATTCAGTCACTACTAGCTAGGAAATATACCTAATCTGACCTTAGTAATAAGCTCACCCAATTGGTGCTGTGTCCTATATTATTTGCTTTTTCATAGTTGGAATTTTAACAATTTGTTTCATCCTTGTAATAATTTTTTTTCATGGTGCAGGGATGGATGTCATGCTTTTTGTTGGGGACATATTTTTATGTAATTGACATATCCTTTGACAAAACACACTTTACCTGTATTTGGGTAAATCTAAGTAGGTTCAAGATGATCATTACAAGTGGTTAAATTGAAGACATGAAAATTACTTAAGAACTGTTCAAGAAAAGTGCAATCTGCAGGTCTCGATACCTCCTCAACAGAAGCTCAATCTGTCGAGATTCATTAAAGCTCGACAGATGTCTCGATCGATCGAGCTTATGGGATTCAGTTTATAGCCAGCAATGTTTTATTCTAAAAAGGCTATTTGGTTATGGGTTTGTATAATTCTTATTGGACTAGGAAAGCCTAAGATTTGTGTAAACCTATTTGGAATAGGAGATTCCATTAAGCTCCTATTTAAAGGAGATGGAAAAAGAAAAACCTAACCCTAGAGAGCTTCATAAGGTTTTCTTTTTGAAACCTTAGCCTCCTCCTACAGAAGAAAGAGTTCTTGCTGTGTTTCTTGTATGCCTTTGGCTTTTGTAACCAAGCAAAGTCTCTTGCACCAACATTGAAGATTTTATTGGAGTTTCTATGTGAAGCTGTTGCAAATCAACTACAACAATCAAATGGTTGCTGTGGAGTTAGTCATGCATTGTGATTTGTGCAAAGGAGTAAGCCGCATACTGGGATCCGCACAATTGGTTAGTCATGTACTGGGAGCCGTGCATTGAAAATGAGAGATTGTCACTACAGAACAAGTCCAATTGGGTATTGGGGTAAGGGTTCAACTGTAGGTTGGAAAGGTATTTGGGATTCCTTTACTTGTAATCGCTTGTTGTAATAATAGTGGATTCTCGGGAGTAGTGACCTTAAATTCACCCGGTGGGGTTTTTGCCGTGTAGGTTTTCCCCGTTCGTAAACAAATCACTGTGTCATTTATTTTCCACTGCATACATAGTTTAATTGGTGATTTGTTTGTGCTACCACGCACTTTGCATGTTAACTTGATTAATTAATGACTTGGCTAATTAATCAACTTAATTTATCACAAGGGGTCAATACGTTTTTGGCCTATCACTTTTGTTCTGTTGTTTTTGCCGAAGGAATTGATTTTAATAAATAGTTTCTTCCTAAGAGTCTCCTCTGAGGTATTCAATCTATCTTTTCGTCGTTTTCTTAGTTTAAGTCCTTGGTTGAGTTATTATGGAAAATTAGGATATTTTGATAATTGGTATAAAGCCCACTTGAGTGTGTATGTGTATATGGCTGAGGACCAGTGGGTGCAAATGCTATATTGTTCCAGTTAAGGCAATATTTTGGTGCTAGACTTTTTTTTGTTTTGTTTTGTTATTTTGATAATGTAGTGAACGGTAGGTGCTGGACTCCTTTTTTTATTTAGATTTCTTACAAGTGGGGAAAAGGGGATTTGTTTTTATTTTTATTTTTCTGGGGGTGTGTTTACAAGAAGACTTTTAGAAGCATGGCAAGTTCATTTTGTGTGTGAAGGTTGTTATAAGGTTGAATTTATTCAATCATGTGTTGGCTTTATTCCATGCCGAATTTGCTTGTATTTTAGTAATTAGATACCTTGTATTTTGGAGGGAATTATGTAAGGGTTGTGTATGGGAAGAGTGTGAAGAATTGAAGAGTGTGAAGAATTCAAGTGTGTGAGCATTCAGAGGATTCTCACGACTGGATCTTGCGAGTGACTCGTGGCTGGCGACTTGCTAAAATGCTACACGTATGAAGCCTGCCAGAAGCTGAAGGGTCATGACAGCTGGAGCACTACAAGATAAAAAGTACAGTCTGGCCTGGCAGTTAACTTGCGACTCAAACTCGTGACTTGTTCCAGTCACGAAAGTGAGTCGCTAGAATGCCCTGTGTTGCAGAAAAAATGACTTTTCACATTCCTCACGTATCCTACTATAAATACCCTCATTATCCACAAAAATGGTAAGGAGCCTATTGAGAGAAAAACCCTAAGAGAGGTTTCTACAACGCACCCACCTTATTAGAGAGAGAGCTACTCATTCTTAGAGAGAAATCTTTGTAGTCTCTTCTCCTTACCTCTCCCTTTGTTATATCCATTGGGAGGAGATTTGTACACAAACACAACCCACACTCATTTAGAGTGTTAAGGGTGTTTTTGGAGCTTGGAAAGCATTGGAAGATGCCAAGGATGACAGATGCAATATGGAGCTTATTGCGAGATCTGAAAAGTTAGAGAAGACAAGGTTAGGTGAAACCCTGTTGGAGCAACAAGCTTGGAGGGCTTAGGTGCATCGGGTAGATTAGGCTTGGAGGGTCTATTGTTATTCATGTATCCCAACTTTATTCTTTAGTGGATCATTTTACCACTTGGAGGGCGGTAGAGAAGTTTTTCACTAAGTTCTTAAGTTTCCTTTTCGATAACACGTGCCAATGTTATCCTTGTGTTTGCATCTCTCTTCCCTTTCTCTTTAACCATTAATTGTTGCTGTGTTTGTGATTAATTATGTGTTAAAGTAGTTTGTCAAATTGGGTATTGCTTATATTTCATATTCTGCACATATATTGTTTGAGTATAAGTTTGTGTTGGTATTTTTGTAATTGAGTCTCTAAACATTCATTAATGTTTTACACACTAATTGAACTTTCAGTTGTTGACACTACTGCTACTACAAGTGCTGTTTTTGTGACTGAAAATACTATAAGGGCTGGAGAAGCAAGGGTTGCTGCTACAAGTGCTGGAGATTAAATAGCTGCTACTACAAGTGCTAAAGATTCGAAATCAAAAGATGTAGGCCAAGAAGAAGAACAAACCTGGGGGGATTTGAGAACATATAACTAGGAATTAACAATAATCTGTTTTATGTAATCCACATACATTTGGTGGTGATAATTTTGAAGCTTTAGGTGATATAGAGTATGTACCTGCAAATAATTCTGGAATTTTTTTTGGTCCTTAATATAATTCTGCAACTTTAGGTGATAATTCTCACCTATTTATCCTGAATAAAGCTGCATTTTTATAGATTGCATATTTAGGTGATATACATGAATAACATGACTACGTTGCTACATCAATAGGATGGAAACTCTTATCGGAATACCTATTTTGTCAAACTTGAAAATATGTCATTGCAAATTGCAATACTTATTCTATCAAAGCTTGAGCAAGATTTTTTCCCTGGACACAATTCTGAAATTTAGATTATATATAATGTGTTGTTTGTCATAATACCTATAATTTAGATTATATAAAATGCAACTGCCTTAATCAATGGTGCTATATGTCTTTGGTACCCAATGATTATCAAAGTTAACATAAAGGTAAATTTTCATTGAACCAAAAGCTAACATAAAGATAAATTTTATGATACATCACTATTATTGGCATCAATATTCAAAATGTTACATCAAGGTAACAATATTTAGGCTACAAAAAATTTCCAAGACCCTATTGATGCCTACTTTAGCTGCTTCACAATTATTTTGTATTTATCCATCATTGATTGATACTTTAAAGCTTCAATTTATCCCACTACTTCATATTTGACATCTTCATCGCTTTAATGAAAAATCTTACATAGTTGACAACCCCCGACAACAATCCAACAAGAAACAAAAATTTAATAATTAGTATAGCCAACAACAATACTAGATTTTTTTTTTTTTTGGATAGGTAAATAAAACTCCATTGCAATTATGATGAAAAAGTACCCAAAAAAAAAGACAAAGCAGGCAGTGTGCTTAGAACCAGAAAAATAGCAAACTATTAAATAAGAAAGTATAATTATTTAGCAAATCTGGTAAGGAATTAAAAGTAAAAAAAATTTGAAGTATGGTCAGGTCACTCTTTGTGCTTACTGCCTTACTCTTTGTCCTACATTGGATCTTCCTTTCAAATAGATATAGAAGTTGGTCATGCATATGAGTGAAACTTTAGCTACCCACAAGGTTATATTGTGCAAAAACATCCAAAGATTGCATATTCGAATTTACTTGTTCTGTGGGTTTGGGATCCTCAGCCTATAGTGACTACCTTAATCATTTATACCCTCCTTTATGTGGCTATGTTTCTGAAACTATTTCAGTTTTCCTAATCAATATTAATTTTTTTAAGAGTATAATTAGCAGCTATCACCGTAGTTTGCAAAAGGTCAAACAGGATCAAAACATAATTATCTTTCTTCTGTTGCATTCTTAAACATGGATGAATCGCAAAAGCATGCTCTCAAACAAATTGTGGTTTCCCTACCACCTCCATCTGAACTTAAAATTCCAATCCTCTTGTTATAGCTAACCAATGAAAGACTTGAGGTGTTATTAGTTTGTGAAAGAGACTTGATCAAGGAAAATTATGCATTTGTGCTTTTGGATGATATATGAAACATTCTGATTCTATAAGCAAACCATATGTAGCTACCCCCATTCTCCAATAAGTGATACTGCTTTCTTTCACCCACCTTTTGGAATGCACTTTTCCTTAATTTCAAAGCATCCTCACCAAATAAGTTACAACTTCAAGACATAACTCATTCGTGTGGACTATAGATGACGAAGAAAATTTATCAACACTGGTTTTAACTCCTGTCCATGGCAAGGCGCCTCACTCTTATTTTTTTTGAGTAAAGACGATAGAGCTCCTCACTCTTATTAAATATATGTTTTGTTGACAATACCTATTTTTATAGTACAAACCATCCTTCTCTTTAGTCCAGTGTGTGAACGGATTGATCAAAAGTCACAAGTTTCTAGGGGGACTCTAATTGCCGACGACATGCTCACTTTACTTTATTGGAAAGTAGTCACTAAGGAAAATTTTATTTTGGTTTGACAACTGGCTTCCTTATGGATTTTTAAGGAAAATTCTTGCGGGTCCTCTTATTGAGTTGGAGTTCAATCTTAAGGTGGTGGACAATCTCTCTGCTTGGAAAAGTAGGATTTTTATTGTAGTAGGATTTCCTTCGAAATTCCTAACTATTAAAAACAAGTCATTCAAGTTAGCTCAACTGGTAAAGTTTCAGATGATTGTATAAGAGATCTAGGGTTCAATCCCCACCTATACCAAAAACTGATTGGTGTCTTGGTCTAATAATAAAGAGCTATCATTAGGAGCGGACGCCATAGGTTGAAACTTTCTATAAAAAAAAAAAAAAGTCATCCAAGTCACTCATTTGTCACAAATCCACCTCCCAGGATAAAACAATTTTGGCCCTCCAACCCAGGCACTTAATAAGTCTAGGCTGCCTTTCGATTCCTTAAATAAAATAACTACAATGATAAGTGTTACCGGATTACAAAATTACAAATGAAAATAGACAGTATGCCAATATGAAACAAAATCAAATATGAAGAATGAAAATTTTAAAATATAAAAGACCAAAATAAAAATAACAAAAACTTTGTACAAAAGTTGCATTTTATTATATCTTAATTTAAAAATCTGTCTACATTAATCTTATCAAACGCAAACGTAGGCTTTGATCAACAGTTTACTTTAATCAACTTGATAATTCAGTTTACTTTAAGGGGAAAAGATTAAAGAATAGACAAGAAAATAGTGTACTTTAATCTATTCAATAATTCTGCCTCCCACTATCCAATATGGTGAAGAAAAGCAATGGAAAAGACAAGGAAAAAGGAAAAAGAGTATGAAAAAGTTACAAGCTCTTTATCTTTCATAGCTGCTGTCCCACTCCCACTCCCATAGCCCGGTGACTCTTTGCTCTTTGGCATTTTCCTAGTAAGAATTCAAAAGATTCGTTCCACATTCTGTATCCAAAAAAGCAAAACAATAAAATAATTGTAGACACTCTTTGCCCTCTCATTTTGGTTTTATTTTGCTCCACTTCTCAAAACAAAAAGAAAGAAAGAGTTTGATACTTTCTACTTTACGCCATTAATTTTCGTTGCAATCATCTCTTAGTTTGGTTTTGCTTTGCTCGATCCAGCTCTTTTTTTAAAAAAGGAAAAAAAAATTCAAACTTTTTACCTTAATTTTTGTTGCAGTGTTTTGTGTTTGCATCCTATCATTTTAGTTGAGTCTGCTTCACTTTTCCAAAAAATAAAAAAAAAAGTAGAGAAGTATTTTAAGCTTCTCACCCCTGCTCTCATTTACTATAGCAATTATCCTTGATCTGTGAAGTCATAGAAGAAAAACACACAAAAATTGTAGTGTGAAGGAGAGAGGTACTTCATTTTAGTTTCTTACTTTTATATATTTTTTTTCTTCGCTTATGCTATGCGTTCATTCTTCAATTTGATTTTTTGTTGCAGTTTATTTGCTCTGTTTTACTTATCAAGACTTGTAACGAAGGGAAAAGAAGAAGGTATCGCCAACTCTTCATGATTACTGCTACTCAGCACAGTGGCTGTCCGAGTGAAAAACAAAACAAGCTGTTCTGGAATAGTTTGATATCCTAAAGAGAGAGGTGCCTTCTTTTTTTTCTTTTATCTCATTCGTCCTTTGACATGGTTCATGCTTTGTTGCAGTTATAATCCCTTTTTTGCTTGTAATTGTGGTTCTAATAACTGTTCCTAATTTGATGCTTAAATAAGGTCACAATAGCTGCTCTTAAAAAGAAAACTAGCATGTAACCTGCACTATCTATAATTCTACATACACTTTAAGATTTGTAGGTCCTTTACCTCAAAAAAAAAAAAAAAAAAGATTTGTAGATCGTATGTTTGATTGTAGTATTTTAATATTTTTAGGTTGTGTTTTTTTAGTCTATGGACATGGGTCAACAAGGAAATCTTTTTGATAACCAAAGACTTTTGTTTCTATGAATATTGCTTTGATAAGTTGATTTTTTTTTTTTAATTTTTTGAGAATCAGTTGATTTGATTACTGAGTGATAAGAATAGAAAAGAAAATAATGTAATTTCTCATTTTTACCATATAGAAAACCACAAGACAAGACATGCCTGAGTTTTTTTTAAGAGAAAGGGTAAATATTTCAAAGATTAGACCGTTAAGAATGTTCAATTAAACTGATACCATCTAAAATGTAAAACCTGTAATTAATTTTCCATGTTTAACCTATGTTGAAAAAAAAATTATGTTTAATTACGCAGATAAAAAGAGAGAGAGAGGTGAAGTGGTCCACTCTCACTTTCTTTTTATGTTGATATAGATAAATTTTCATTTTATGTTTTGAATTTTTGTTTTTATTGAAATAAATAAAATCATAGTGGTGATTCTAGTGAAGATGGAAGTGGGGATTATTTCCCCAATTGATTGGCGTTTAGCTTCTTTGATACTGATTGTAAGTGCACAATTGCACCTGGACCCAAGCACAGTTATGGGCTCAGGCCCAATGAGCCTTAAACAATATGAATTTGTAGAGTGTGGGCTTGAAACCTAGATTAGAAGTGTGTGGGGATTAAATGACAAACTAAAGATGCAAGTACTTGGAAACAACCAGGAATATTGTAAATAGGCCTCCTCGGACATAAGCCGAGAGCTGTTCTTATATTATATATTTCTCTTTGTCTTTTTTCTTTTTAGATTACCAAAAGTCCGTCCCGTTTCTGTTCTAGGTTCCTCCTTAAATACTCCTCTTTTTAATACTTTATACACGTGTTGCCCCAACTCCTCCCTTAGTCTAGATATTTCTTTTCTTAGTGCCTTTGAACAGTAACTAGAAGTTTCCCTTCCACTGTTCAAGTGTCACTTCCCCATTAATGCGGCCAGGGTGGTAGGTGCAGGGTCTTTAATGTGGAGGTAGCAGCCTTTACCTTTGACATTTTTCCAACATCGGTGCTTCTAGGACATTCAAGGGTTCACCCCCTTTAACCATTGGTCTTGACCGTGTCATTCCCTATCCTTTACCATGAAGTCCCGGATTCTCTGGTGTCAGTCCGAGGGGAAAAACATCCTCGGCTATATCCTGGGATCCTCGGCGTATGGGCCGACCCGTAGTACTAACAAGCCCTAAACCCAAGAGCAGGTCGGCCTTCCTTAGCATGACCCAACGAGCTCATATTCCCATCAAGGCATCTTTACTCCCCACACTGATCATACCCAAATTGGCCATTAATCACCATTACGATTTTATTGGATAATATTCTTGGTAGTTGATAGTATTGGATCATATCAAGGTACTAAATTGGTGAAAAGATATTTTCATAGAACTGGACAATATCCAGCCAGTGTTTGATTCTTAAAAAAAAAAAAAATCGTGCCACTATCCTCGCTAAGCAATTCAAAGATACAAATTTAGGAGAAAGTTTAGGATTTGGGAGTGCCATATCAGTAATATATGTTTTCCACTAATTTTTATTGTTTTTCAATTGTTACGAAGATCAGGTGAGGTGGGAGATATACTATTCTTTTGTGCACAATGAAGAAGATAAACTTTAACCGTAATAAATTTTCCATATAAGAGTACAAAACATTTAATTACATAGTTGGAGATAATTAATGCTATTAGCAGTGGTAGCTTTAGAGCGGTTACTAAAAAATTTAAATTATACAAAATCTAATAAAGTGGTAATTTGAATATTTTCTATATCTGCGAGCCAAGTCGGTAAGGAAAGCAAAATTGTTATGATTGTAAAGCCAAAAAGAATAGAATTGTCATCACCATCAAGAAAAACTCAAAATCACAATATTTTTCTTGGTGCTATTTTTTAAGGAAAAAAAATTATAGATTATTTTTATTGAATAGGTTGAATGAGCTACAAATTTGAATGATTAACGATTTTTATCTTTTTGTTTTATAATAGGCTTTTTGTTAAATAATTTGTTCACTTGTTATTGTTTGGTCTTGTTTTGTTATTGTTTGATTTATGTTTGTTGTTATTTGGGTTGATATTTATTATTGTTATTTATATCTTAAAAAAAAAATTAAGGATTATGTTTAGGGGGGCAGAATTAATTTTGAAGTAATATTATGTTCACAACATTTTTATAATAAATTTTATGCAAAAAGTTGTTTATTGGTGGATAAAAAAATAGTATTAATATTAGGCCAAATTAGAATCAGTAACAACTTATCACATTGAATTTGTTATGAAATTATTATAAAAATATTATGAATGTAGCATTACTCTTATTTTTGTTGAACCAAAATTTTTGTAATTCTCATGTCAGAATGTTCAACATTTTTATAAAGTGGTCACAATATGTTATTTAATATATAATTTTTTTTTGGCAAGTTTATATATACATTTGTTTTTTTTTTTGCAAGTGAGGGTGATCCTGTGACCACCCTAGCTTGGCGGTTGGCTATAAGATCACTTATTTATAGAAGGTTGATGACAAGACCATTAGAGTGTTTCTATTGTTAGATTTATTACAAAATAATGACTTATAAAATGTGTAATTCTTACAAAGTTGCATAAGGTGTAACTCTTTCTCTCAATTTCATTACAAATTTATAAAGGAATGAATGTTATACAGACTTTTATAAAATGTGTAATTCTTTCAATAGAGATTGCTTTTTCTTGAGACATACAAACTTTATTACAAATATAAAGGAATGAATGATTTTAAAAATCTTGCAAATTCTCCCAATTTCAATAGAAAGGAATGAACGTTTTTTAAATCCTAGCAAATTCCCCATAAAATATCATTTTATAACAAAAATGAACTTTTGTGTTATACCACTATTTGTTGTTTTTCATTTTTTTAGAGAAGGAATTAAGAATTAAAACTTAGGTTCTCCCATTAGAGAAATTAGCTTATAACTCATTGCATATGCATGAAAGACATATACAAATAAATATAACTAAACTTTTCTTTTAAGAGATAGTTTCAATGTATGATGTACGTTTCTTATGATTTTTCTTTATCATTAGACTAAAACACTAATTGATTTTTAAGACTTAGATCGAACCCCAAATCTTTTTTTTGACAATAAAAGACTTTACTAGCTGAGTTAACTAGAACCTACATGAGCATAACTAAAATCGTATTAAAATTTTACCAAGTTTATATATAATATTTATGTATTTGAATATATGAAATAGTTGTGGGGGGTAAAAATGCTTAAATGAACGTTTGGGCGTTGGGCCTGGTTAGTTGGTATAAGTCTGTTTAATCAGAGGGTCTTCTAGGCCCACAGGTCAGTTCGCACTATAATGGTTCGAGGAGTTGTCCGAGGGGGAGTATCTCCTCGGACAGGCCCAGTAAAGGCCATGGGACTTGCTAAAGGGTTTAGAGACAGAATTTTGGAAGATCTGTTGGGTAAAGATGTGATCCAAGCACCCGTTAGAAGCAGGAACGTGTGAGAAATATCTGAGGAAAAAGCTGCTACCACCGTATTAAAGACCCTGCATCTACCTTCCTGGCTGCATTAATGGGAAAATGACCTTTGAACAGTAGTATTCAGCCTTCCAGCTATTATTTGAAGACTTTAAGAAGGTGGTGGATGGGACAAGTATCTAGGAGGAAGATCTGTGTTACACGTGGATAAAACAGGGAAGAAGAAGAAGGATATAAGAAGACGAGAGAGGAAAGAAGGAGAGGATCTTTTCTTTTTGAAAACTAAAAATTGTAACCTTTTGCTTAGAGAAAGAAAAGCTATACAAATTGTCCTCGGCTTCTGTCCGAGGAGGGTTTTTTGTTACATTCATCTATTACTTGCATAGACTGCGGCATTCTAGCCTGTTTATCAACTTTTCGATATCCCTAACCTAGGTTTCAAACCTATACTCTACAAATTTCATTGTATAAGGCTCTTTGGGCCTGAGCCTATCACTCGTTTTGGGTCCGGGTACAAATTGTGCACCTACAATTGGCGTCGTCTGTGGAAAATCTAGTGTTGAAGGAATTGGAACATCATGGCAAGCTTAGGCTCCCATCATGCAGAATCTCAGGGGTTCCAGCGTGAAGATCATTTTGAGCGTCTTGAGCGTTAGAGGGATCGAGAGGGAAGCGTGCATACAGTATACCCTGATACAAGCCATTCGCGTGGTGGAAGCAAGGCCACCCATGAGGATGATGCCAAGGCCATGCAGAAGAAGATTGACCACCTTAAGAAAAAGTTACGTCGTGTCAGACAAAGGCGGGCTTCACCCCCATCCAATCCTTCCTCAGGGGGGTCCCGGGAAAGCAGTTTCAGTCCAAGGTCCAGGACTCCCCCTAGCGAAACCTTCTCTTACGAAAAGGATGACCAACCAAGTCGTAAGAATAAGAAGTTTCCCTCTAGGGACTTGGGGAACGATGCTATGAGCCGAGCGTTGCACCAACTCTCCAAGTCACCCTTTTCACGTAGGATCGAGAAGGGAAGGCTCCCAAGACGGTTCACTCAGCCCACCTTCACCATCTATATTGGCAGGACAGACCAGTCGAACACGTGAGCCATTTTAATTAGAGGATGGCGGTACATTCTCAGAACGAAACCTTGATGTGCAAGTCTTTCCTTCTAGCCTGGGACCTGTTGCTATGAGATGGTTTAACGGACTAAAGTCGGGGTTTGTCGATTCTTTCATGGAACTCACCAGGGCATTCACGTCTCGATTTATTACATGCAGCAGAGTCCCTCGGCCTTTGGACTCATTGTTGTCTATGGCCACGAGGGAGGGTGAGACTTTGAAAGTATATTCTGACAAGTACTGGGAGATGTTTAACGAAATTAATGGAGATTTTGATGAAGTGGCAATTAACACTTTCAAAGTGGGCCTCCTAACTGATCATGATTCAAGGAAATCTCTGACCAAAAAGCCTGTACAGAGTGTACGTCGCCTCATGGATCACATCGACTAGTACAAAAGGGTTGAGGAAGATCAACAACAAGGTAAGGTAAGACAAAGGTTATCCCGCAGGAGAGAAGAGATTTCAGGTCGGACAGGTACGATAACAATAAGCCGAGGAGAGATTTCTCTAGGCAATCTGGTTCAGCCAATCCTCAAGTGGTTAATGTCGTATTCCGAGAACCAGTGCACCAATTGATGGAGAAAGTCCGTAAGGAACCCTACTTCAAGTGGCCCAGTAAGATGGCGGGGGACCCTACGAAACGGTATCAAAACCTTTTTTGCCAGTATCATTAGGATGTGGGTCATACCACCGAGAATTGTCGGACTCTTTGGAACCATTTAGAGTAGCTTGTTAGCAAGGAAAAATTGAAACAGCACCTGTATCAACCTAACGAACAAGGAAATCATTCGGGTTCAAACAATCAGAAGAACAACTCATCTTGGCCGCCCTTAGGAATGATTAATGTCATCTTCGCTGCACCTGGTAGGACCAGTTCCTGTCCTAAAAGAGTGATGGCGGTGTCACATTCCTAGGCCGAGGAGTCTAGCTCGAGGCTGAAGAGGATCAAAGGGAGTATGCCTATTTTGGGATTCTCTGATGAAGATAGGGTTGGGACTATTCAACCACATGACGACGCCCTGGTGGTCACATTGAGGATAGGGAATTATGACGTCAAGAAGGTGATGGTCGATCAAGGTAGCGGTGCGGATATTATGTACCCTGACTTATTCAAGGGGCTTAAGTTAAGGCTGGAGGATCTCACTCCATATGACTCGCCGTTGATAAGTTTTGAAGGGAAGGCTGTTATACCAAAGGGACAGATTTGATTGCCTGTACATTCAAGCTCGGTGATGGTCGATGTAGATTTCATTGTGGTTGACGCATATTCTCCATACATGGCCATCGTTGCCAGGCCTTGGCTGCATGCTTTGGGTGCTGTCTCCTTGAATTTACATGTTAAAGTGAAGTTTCCCTCGGGTGAATTAATTGAAGAAATTCTTGGTAGTCAATTAGTAGCAAGGCAATGCATATCAGCTGTAGTACTGCATCAAGCCAAATCAGAGTCCTCGGCCTTTGCTGTGGAAAACTTATAGCAATTAACAACTCTAGATGCACCTGTTATGGTGATAGCAGAGGAGGCCACGTGTGAAGATTTGGAAAGATTTCTCATAACTGATGACCTCAAAAGGTGCTTTCAAGTTGGGATACAGTTACCACACCAAGAGAAGATGGAATTGGTAATATTTTTGAAAAACAATATCGATGTTTTTGCCTGGGATCCCTATGAGGCTCCGGGGGTTGACCCAAGTTTCATTTGTCATCATTTGAACGTCAATCCTACCGTTGTTCCCAGGAGGCAACCACCTCGGTGTTCTTCGAAAGAGCATTCCGAGGCCGTCAAGAAGGAGGTGCTCAAGCTCAAAAGGGCTAGGGCTATTAAAGAAGTTTTCTACCCAGAATGGTTGGCTTACACTATCTTAGTAAAAAAGAAGAGCGGAAAGTGGAGAGTATGTGCGGACTTCACAGACCTGAACAAAGCCTGCCCGAAAGACTTTTTCCCGATGCCTCGCATCGATCAGCTAGTGGATGCTACGGTCCGGCATCCTCAGATGAGTTTTTTAGATACCTTCCAGGGTTACCGCCAAATACCATTGGCGTTGGGTGATCAGGAGAAGACTGCCTTCATTACTCCTATGGGAAATTATCACTATAAAGTGATGCCATTCGGTTTGAAAAATGCAAGGGCTACTTACCAAAGGATGATGACTAGGATATTCGAATCGCAACTTAGGAAGACCATTGAGGTATATGTGGATGATATGGTAGTGAAGAGTAAGACAGTACCTATACATGTGAAATATTTGGACGACACCTTTCAAACACTTAGGAAGTACAAGTTGTGCCTTAATGCCTCAAAGTGTTCTTTTGGGGTGGGCTCCGGAAAGTTCCTAGGCTACATGGTGACTCATAGAGGAATAGAGGTGAATCCGGCACAGTTGGCATGATCACATGCAAAGGGCCTCCGATTTGGAGAGCGTATGTTGATGGGGCAGCAAACCAGAGGGGATTAGGAATTGGACTTGTTTTGGTATCCCCTGAAGGAATTACCTTCGAGAAATCATTGAGGTTAGCGTTCTCGGCTATTAATAACGAGGCTGAGTATGAAGCTGTCTTGGTCGGTATGGACATGGTACGGAGAATGGGGGAAAGGCAGTTCATATTTCCTCGGATTCTCAATTAGTTGTGGGCCAAGTGACGAGGACCATGGAGGCTAGGGATCCAAGAATGCAAGAGTACCTGACCTAGGTTAAATGTTTACAAATCGAGTTTGATTCTTTCATCCTTTCGCATGTTTCTAGAAATGGAAACACACATGCAGATTCGTTGGCCACGTCGGCGACGCCCTCAGCTTAGTATTTGCCTAGGATTATCCTCGTCAAAGACTTGTTGAAACCGACTTTAACTGCCACAGGTGCCGTCCATATCCATCTGATAAGGCCCGGATCTAGCTGGATGGACCCCGTGGTTTCTTTTCTAAAAAGCGATGTTCT
This sequence comes from Castanea sativa, assembly GCF_040712315.1. NCBI lineage: Eukaryota > Viridiplantae > Streptophyta > Magnoliopsida > Fagales > Fagaceae > Castanea > Castanea sativa. The sequence continues at coordinate 1,437,711 of NC_134019.1, read as the reverse complement.
GCCCGAGGAGAAGTCTGAAGCAGATAAAATTCGTCGAAAGGCGCCTCGATTCTAGTTGTCAGAGGATCAGAAGTTGTATAAACACTCCTTTTCAGGACCATACCTACTGTGTGTACATCATGAAACGATGGAGGCACTTTTGGAAGAACTGCACGAGGGAATTTGTGGAAGCCATACTGGGGGGAGATCCTTAGCCCATAGAGCTTTGACTCAGGGATATTGGTGGCCTAATATGCAGAAAGAGACTCAGGACTACGCAAGAAAATGTGACCAATGCCAGAGGTTTGCTCCCAATATTAATCAGCCCGGTGGTGTCCTTAATCCTTTGTTTAATCCTAGGCCATTTGCTCAATGGGGACTGGATATAGTTGAGCCTTTTTCGAGGGCTGTGGGAAACAAAAGGTGGCTACTCATGGGAACTGATTACTTCACCAAGTGGGTCGAAGCCGAGCCTTTATCAAATATTAGGGATGTGGACTCCAAGAAATTTATCTAGAAGAACATTATCACTAGATTTGGGGTACCTCACACACTTATGTCAGATAATGACGTGCAATTTGATAGTAGAGCTTTCAGGAAATACTGTAATGACTTGGGCATCACAAATAGATACTCCACTCCAGCTTATCCTTAAGGAAATAGGCAGGCCTAGACCGTTAACAAACTTATAGTCAATGGACTTAAGAAGAAGCTAAATGATGCAAAGGGTATATGGGTAGAGGAATTGCCACACGTTTTGTGGACATATCGGACTATGCCGTGAAGATCCACTGGAGAAACACACTTCTCCATGACTTACGGGGCCGAGGTGGTGATACCTTTAGAATCTGGGTTTCCCACATTAAGAACGAGTTCTTTTAGCCCGAGAAATAACGATGGCCTCCTGGAAAAAAGCCTGGATCTGGTTGAGAAATGGCGAAAGGCCGCTATGGTCCAAATGGCTTATTATCAGCAGAAGCTTAAACAAGGATATGATGCTTATGTGAAGCTAAGGCCACTAGCGCCTGGGGATTTGGTGTTGAGGAAAGTCATGGGTACTTCCAAAAATCCAGCGTGGGGAAAGCTAGCACCAAATTGGGAAGGACCATATCGGATCATTTTTATAGCGGGCATAGGGTCATATCGCTTAGCTGATCTAGATGAAAAAATTGTACAACGCCTTTGGAATGTAAACAACCTACGAAGGTATTATTATTACTAAAAAGCATTTTTGTCGTTCGTTGTTCAAATTATCATTATACAGCTCGATTTATTTATTCCTAAATATCAAACGGAAACTTGGTCATGCATGGTTCTCGGACCACATACCTTGTGGAAATTGATATCTTATTGATTGTTAAACAAAACTTTAGTTATGTCGGGTCCACGGACTTTCTACTTTGAGAAAATTAATATTTCAGTTTACTATTCCCAAATATCAAACAGAAATTTGGTCATGCATGGTCCTCGGACCACATACCTTGTGGAAATTAATATCTTATTGATTGTTAAACAGAACCTTAGTTATGTCGGGTTCACGGACTTTCTACTTTGGGAAAATTAACATTTCAGTTCGCTATTCTTAAATATTAAACAGAAATTTGGTCATGCATGGTCCTCGGATCACATACCTTGTGGAAATTGATATCTTATTGATTGTTAAACAAAACCTTAGTTATGTCGGGTCCTCAGACCTTCTACTTTGGAGAAATTAACTTTTCAACTCACTATAGCTAGATGTCAAACAGAAACTTGGTCATGCATGGTCCTCGGATCACATGCCTTGTGGAAATTGATATCCTATTGACTGATAAACAAAATCTTAGTTATGTCGGGTCCTCGGACCCTCTACTTCGATAAAATTAGTGGAAACCATACGACATGAGTATTGATGTGTTGATGAGCCACAGTAAATTTGATGGATTGCTTTATACCCCAACTAAATGCTAAGTTCAGTTTTAGATTGTGTGTTGCTGTATTACATGTATTATGGTTTTGAGGCATGATTTACATATATACACCAAGTGTATGTACTATTATTTGAAGCTACTGCTAATCGAAATGTTGTAAAGACATTAGTATTGTTGTACTGAAGGTTAAAAGCCAGTCGAAAATCAAATCTTTCAAATTTCTCATTAATTTTTGTTAATGAATACATTGGAGATAAAATGTTGAAAAAAAAAAGAAGGTAAAAATGAAAGTCCTAATACAAAAAAAAAAAAAGTCATCACAAAAAGGAAAAAGGGAGTCCCAAGTGGCCTAAGCCTTAAGCCTTGAAAGGGGGGTCCTACTCGGAAGTGCTGGCAACCCCTTTCGATTTGCTGTCCTCCTCTGTTTGTTTCAGCTCTGCTTCGAATGAGGACTGGACTTGTTTCCCTTTGTCTCTTGCCATTGGTGGAGGGACATTGGGCTCGACATTCTGGCTCGTAGGCTTCTCGGCTCCATCGCCTTGTTCCTTCTCTTTGTCAGAACCAGCAGGTTCTTTAGGAGTTGGAATAGGCAGTGGAGTCATGGATGGATGCGTTGAAGGCACCGTCTCGGGGGTAGGTACGACAAGAGGAAGCTCTTCGAGCACCTGGATGTCCTGGGGAAGCCAAATGTTTTCAGGCTTCCTCAACTCGGAAGTTGTGGGAATCCCTGCCACATTTAGAGCTTCCACCCACAATTGTTGGCAGTACTCCCGGTACAGCTCGACGAACTTCTCTGTCAGTTGGTTTTCTGTTGCCTCCACCCCTTCTTTGTAAGCAGCCTTCTTCAAGGCCTCCATGCTGTCCTTGAAGGTACGAGCCTTTTCCCTCATTCTAGCAAGCTCCTTCTTCAGGTCGGAGTTTTCTTGTTGGGCTTTGGACAAGTCCTCGTCCTTCTGACGCAGAAGCTTGCGTTGCCCCTCCACCTGGGTTCTCATTGTCTTCAGGCTAGCCTCGACACCGTCCCTCTCCCTCTTCTACTCTGCTAGCTGCTTGTTTAGGTTCTCGTTCTCCACAAGAGCTTGGCCTAGGGACTTCTCGGTCTCCTACCGGACCTCAAGCTCAGCTCAGCTGCAGCTTTCTTCCGAGAGTCTTCCACCCATTTCTTGGCAGCAAAGACTTCCTGGATGGCCTGCGTTAAAATATTAAAATAAATGCATTATTGTTAAGGCAAATTCAAAGTACATGAGAACGATTTTTTCGTTAAAGTGTAGTGAAAGCAGTAATGTAGGGGTAAACACGAGACACTCATTAAAGCTAAGTCCCTTTTGAACTAGAGAAAAAGATGCGGTTGGTTCATCTTGTCCAGGGCGTCCATGTCCTTTGGCAGAAGAAGAGGTCGTTCCAAAGGCTTAGCCAGGTGGTGGGTGTGACCTTGCTGGAACGCCCTGATGCTGGATTGGCAAGAGATTGGTGCCCCATCCAGCTTCAGTTCGGGAGACCAGTTGGCCGGTGTACGGCGTACCTCGGCCAGGTCACGGTTCTCTCCACTTTCCACTGAAGAGGCACGTCCCTTACCTTTGTCAGTTTTCTGTTGTTGTTGTTGTTGTTGCTATTTTAGTTTCTTCTGCCTCTCCACATCTGCCTCCTCGGCCTCATTTTTCCTCTTCTTCGTAGGCTCTAGAATGGGAAGCTTAGGATCGGAGGGAGGAGGGGGTGGTGGCAAAGATGGAGGGATCTAGGACCCACCTGCGTCCTTGTTAGAGGCTTTCGAGCCCCTCTTCAACATCAGCTTCCTAAGAGTGGACATATCGTCTTTTTCGGAGCTAGAGTCGGGTTGTGCAATTATTAGACCTTTTATGCCCGAAGTTTCTGTGGGCACGTGCTCTTCGTTCAAGAGGATAACGAGTTGATCCTCTTGAGGTCTCTCAGCTTCTTTGAGGCAAAACTGGTCAATCTCCTCGTCCAACGATTGTTGCGAGGACGCAGGTTCTTCTCGGACGGCTGTTGTTTGGGAATGTGCCGAGAGAGGAATTGTTGCGATGGGGCGAGAGTATAGAATGATGGAGGGGTCGTCTGGGAGTTCGTGGTCAGAAAGGAAGCCTCGTCGAGAAACGTCTATCCTTCTGCGTTGTTTGTCTCCCGCGGTGATCGCGTTGTCAATCTCCTAGAAGTCGTCTGACAAAGGATCGTATCCTAATATCAGGTGGGCTGCTCTCACTTGTAGGTCTTCGCTAACGAAGGCTTCAGAGCGAAGAACGCGATTGAGGTCTGCGACATTGCAAAGGCTTAGACGTGGAAGTACGTGTTCTTTATCTGTGAAAAACATCCGAGGAGACGAGCATGGTTAGATTAGCGATAAATATCAAAGGAAAGTGCAATAATACACAATGTAATAAAAAACGGTAAAGATAATGGGATTAAGTCATGGGTTAAGGAATCTAACTCCTATGGAGTCACACCCCATTCGACTGGGCAGTAAGTACCGTCAGACCAATTTCCCGAGGCGATGAGATAGTCGTCTTTCATGCCTTTGTTGGACTTGGGAAGATAGGATATGAGTCTAACAATGCTAGACCTGGATTTAAGGTAGTATCCTACACTTTTAAGTTTATGGCACTCGTACATGTAAACAACGTTGTGCCATGTGAGGTTCAGACCCATTTGCTCGTTTAAAGCATCGACACAACCTAAGACCCTAAATACATTTGGCGTGCACTGATCTGGGCATAACCTATGGTTGCGTAGGTATTCGTTAGTTACGTTTTTCATGGGGAGGGTCATCCCACCTTCCAGGAAGGCAATGATGGGGATGATAACTTCTCCCTCTCTCCTAGTGTTACCTATAGCTTCTACTGGGCAGTATCTTAAGCTTACGTCTTGGAGAATCTGATATTTAGCCCGAAAACCCTCTATACCGGCGTCGGTATCTACTAAACACTTAAATCTACCCATTTGGTGGGAATGCGAATGAAAGTTTAGAGAAGGGAAGGGGTCTAGATGGTGGCCGAGGACAGAAGCCGAGAAGAAATGAGTAAAGGGAGTTGAAAACTTACGGGAAATAATTAAGCGATTCTTTGCGAGCTTCTTGAGAGGGAAGATAATGATTAATTCTTAGATGTGATTGATTTCTGGACTGTTGGATGTGTATATCACCATTGAACGTGGGGGACAAGACGTAACTTGCAGTCATAAATGCGAGTGTTTCGGGTTTTGAAGCGTCAGAAACGGTTTTAAAGGAGCTAAAGGACCCCTACACGTGTGGCGGTTTGCAAAGCGTGTGGAGGGTGCGTTGTTGGTTCAAAACTCCATTTCTCTCTTCGGATGGGAGGGAAAAATGAAGTTTCGAGGGGCTATTATTGTGGAGGGTAAAAATGCTTAAATGAACGTTGGGCCTTGAGCTTGGTTAGTTGGCATAAGTCTGTTCAATCAGAGTCTTCTAAGCCCACAAGTCAGTTCGCACTATAATGGTCCGAAGAGTTGTCCGAGTGGGAGTATCTCCTCGGACAAGCCCAGTAAAGTCCATGGGACTTGCTAAAGGGTTTAGAGACAGAATTCTAAAAGATCTGTTGGGTAAAGGTGTGATCCAAGCACCTGTTAGAAGCAGGAACGTGTGAGAAATATCTGAGGAAAAAGTTGATACCACCGCATTAAAGGCCCTGCATCTATCTCCCTGGCTGCATTAATGGGGAAATGACCTCTGAACAGTAGTATTCAACCTTCCAGCTATTATTTGAAGACTTTAAGAAGGTGGTGGATTGGACAAGTATCCAGAAGGAAGATTTGTGTTACATGTGGATGAAACAGGGAAGAAGAAAAAGGATATAAGAAGACGAGAGAGGAAAGAAGGAGAGGATCTTTTCTTTTTGAAAACTAAAAATTGTAATATTTTGCTTAGAGAAAGAAAAGCTATACAAATTGTCCTCGGCTTCTGTCCAAGGAGGGTTTTTTGTCACATTCATCTATTACTTGCATAGACTGCGGCATTCTAGCTTGTTTATCAACTTTTCGATATCCCTAACCTAGGTTTCAAACTCATACTCTACAAATTTCATTGTGTAAGGCTCTTTGGGCCTGAACCCATCACTCATTTTGGGTCCGGGTACAAATTGTGCACCCACAATAGCTATTAATAAATATAAGTTTATTTGAAACAAATGAAGAAAAAAAAAATCATATAGATTGTTATTGACAAAATTCTCAATTTAATATGTCCAACATCATATATATATATATATATATATATATATTAACATGAGCGGCTCCATTTGGAGCCTAGGGGGTTCAATGAACCCCCTCAACTGGCCCAAAAAAATACTATATATAATTTTTTTTGACCCCCTAAAATAAAAATTTGAACACCGTAACCTTATATTTTCTCTTAAGCCCAGCTGAAATAATTTTGAATATAATCCTCTTAACAATATCCTGACATATTTAAGCACAAAAAAAATGTCCAATAACAAACTAATTTGATCTCAAATTTGGGAAAAAATTAATAAGCCCAATTAAAAAAAGTAGAAATTTGTTTTTTTTTTTTTTTTACATCGAGTTTCAACTTATGACATCCGCTCTTGATGATGGCTCTTTATCATCAAACCATGACATCGATTGGTTTTTTGGTGTAGGCGGGGATTGAACCCTAGATTTTTTTTCCATCCATCAAAGACTTTACAAGTTGAGTTAATTTGAATCCATAGAAATTTGTTAATCTTAAGCCTTAAAAAAAGTCCATTTAGATCTTAACAAATTTGAAATAAATCAATCAAATGGGAGATTAATGAATAAATAATTGTTTGGCTGTATACATCAAAAGAGATGTAGCTCGTAGGATTGATAATAAAAATATCATGCAACGATTTCAAAATATGAAATATCTTAGAAAGAAATTGTAAAACTTTGTGTATTTCAGTTTTTGTTTTTTGTATTTTTTGTGATGTCGACATATTCAAGTTCTCTTTTGTTTTAAATTTTATATAATTTATGTTTCTTATTGATCTCCCTAACAAATAATCTTGGGGCTGCCAATATATACGTGTGTGTGTGTGTGTGTGTGTGTGTGTGAGAGAGAGAGAGAGAGAGAGAGAGAGAAGAACTAGGTAGTTCCACTGTATAATAAAGTTATAATATTGTGCAATTTTTTCGTAAAAAATGAAACTGAATTAACTTTTTTCCCCTTGAATGAAAGTGGTTAATCATGTATATCATTTGTAAGTTGTAACCATGTCCATGATTTAAAAACAGGAGTTAGGACTTAATACACCAAACGGCATGAGAAGTTGCTATTTTCTATTGCCCAGAGGGTAATTTCCTATTAGATTTGAAATTTATGTTGATTTACTAGCTTCTTAATAAAATTCAAAGCATTTTTTTCTCAAAAAAAAAAATTGAAATTATATTTATCCAAAAAAAAAATACTAACTCGATTTTGAGAATTATTATTTTCATACTAATTTTATTGTTATTATTAGAGCAACTTCTGTTATCTGATGGTTCAGATAAAGGATATATTTTCTTCTAAAAAAGAAAAAGATAAAGGATATATTTATGATAATAAATACTGCAAAGTACAAGAACAAAATCTAGAGTGAAAATAATGCCGCCACACACACACACACACACTAGTCTCATCACACGTGCTTCGCGCGTGCGATGAGACTTTTCTTTTTTAGTGGTCCTATTTTCTAAAAAAAAATTGTATTTAATTATTTTATATATATATATACACATTTGTTTTATAGACAGCCACGTATATTTATATTCCATATAATATGCTATATTAGTAACTGCCTCGCGTAACCACTGCACATTTTTGAAGCGTAACCACTGCACATTTTTGAAGCGATAGTAAATACTTGTGGAGTGTAGGAGACAAGGGCTGGAGTTTAAGTCTCCAAGAGGGAGTTTTGCACACATATTCACTTAAATTAGATTAGAATAAAATTCTATCTTGTAAAAAAAAAAAAAAACCTCCACGTAGAAACCTCATTTTGGAGGGGCGGTTGCACCCACAATCTTGCCAAGTGCCATTCATCTTATATGCGCAAGAAATGTATTAATTGCATCAAACCTTATTACAACCTGCCGTATATTAAAAAAAAAAAAAACTCTTAACTTGTAGTGTGGAGGAGAGAGGTACTTCCTTCTAGTTTCTTACTTTTATATTTTTCTTCGCTTATGCTATCCTTTCGTTCCTCAATTTGATTTTTTGCTGCAGTTTGTTTGCTCTGTTTTACTTATCAAGACTTGTAAAACGAAGGGAGAAGAAGAAGGTATCGCCAACTATTCACGATTACTGCTACTCAGCACATAGACTGTCCGAGTGGAAAACAAAAGAAATTGTTTTGGAATACTTTGATATCCTAAAGAGAGGTACCTTCTTTTTTTCTTTTTTCTCATTCATCCTTTGGTATGGTTCTTTCTTTGTTGTGGTTTAATCCCTTTGTTTTGGCTGTGTAATTTTGCTTAATTAGAATAGTTACCCTTGGTGCTTAATTATAGTTACAATTGTTACAGGAAAACTAGCATGTATTTTATCATTCATCCTTTAGGTTTTAGTATCTCAAACAAATTATTTTATCTATTTTATCACATCACTTTACAATAGCTAAAAAAAGTTCTATATTTTTTAGCACTTCATTCAAAATAATATAAAAAATTTATTAAAATAATAAAAAACAACTACCGTAAGAACAAATACCACAGAAACATGTAGCATCTAGCCATAGCCACAACCACCTCCACTTTCAACTCCACCTGCACCTCCACCTTCACCACCAACCACAACCACCTCCACCTTCACCATTGTGGCAACCACAACCCATCGCAAAAAAAGAAAAAAAAAAAGAAAAGAAAAGAAAAAGAAATCACAACCCATCACCACCACCACCAGTCACAACAACCTACCATCTCACAACCACAACCCACTACCACAGCCAAACCCACGAAACCCATAGCCAAAATCCACAAAACCCACTGCCACAGCCAAAATCAATCGCTATCACCAGTACTGCCACTAAACCTATATGAACACACACAAAAACAAGAACCCAATCACAATCAAAACATACCCAAATTTCGATCTCGATCCTGATCGCCACAGCCAAGAGAGAAGAGAGATAGACTTGGTGCCATGACAGCCTTGGAGGTCCGCAACGGTGGAGTGGTGGTGAGAGGAGGAAGAGAGACAGAGGGTTGGGTTGGGTATGTCATCGCTTTAATGGAGCAGCTGGGGCAAGAGGATGCAAAGAGAAAGAAAGAAAATACAAAAGAGAGAGAGAAAAGTGAATTAGCGAAGAAAAAAAAGGGAGTTGTGATATTGTGATACGTTAAAGAGAGAGAGAGAGAGAGAGAGAGAGAAGATTATTTTAATAGAAAAGAAAACTCAAGTGATGCAATAAAAAAAAATTATTTTATATCTCTTGAGCCACAGTCGACTATAATAGATGGTAGTTTAGTGTAACTTACTTGCAAAAAAAAATTAAGTATTGAACCATCATTGTAGCATGTTTTTTATGGTGTGGGTCAATAAAAGTAGGCTTTTAGCAATTTGAGAGGATCACTGTAAATGCTCTAATGAACTTTAGGAAATGATGATATTGGGGTGAGAAAAATTAGAGTAAAGAAGATAAACTTTAACAGTAATAAATTTTCTATTTAAGGGTCCAAAACATTTAGTTACATAGTTAGTGATAATTAGTGCTATTAGATCACTTATTTATAGAAGGTTGATGACATTATCATTAGGGTGTTTCTACCGTTAGATTTATTACAAATCAATGGCTTAAAAAAATTGTAACTCTTATAAAATTACATTAGGTGTAATTTTAAATCTCTCTCTCTCTCTCTCTCTCTCTCTCTCTCTCTCTCTCTCTCTCTCTCTCTCTCTCTCTCTATATATATATATATATATATACATATATATATATATATATATATATATAAAAGTTTGGAAGCAAGAATAGAGATTGCTTTATCTTGAGACATACAGACTTTATTACAATTATGAGTGTTCGTGGTGCAGTGTGATTTTAGGTCATTTTTAGCATTGCAATTTGTGGTGTAGTTTAGCCAAAACTATAACCACAACACTGCACCTTCATTTTTGCGGCCACATGTGCGGTACGATTCAGTATGGTGCAGTTTAGAGTTTAGTAAAAAACATAACTGCACTGCACCTCATTTATATGGTCACATGTGCGGTGCAGTGTATAAGATTGGCTTTGAAGCTGGTGTATTTTTCAAATTTTGGGTTTTTTCTGCCTAACCCAAAACGAACAATTTCCCTTTGTTTTGGGCCAAGTTTTAAATTATTGAGTTAGTTTTTCTTTATTTTGGGTTGACTTTCCTAATGAACACTTGTTAGGGTTATTAAACTTTTTTTTTTTTTTGAAAACTAGGGTTATCAAACTATTAATAATATATTTAATATTAAGAAAATGAATATATTAATATAGAGAGGGTGCTGTGCGGTGTGGTAATACCATTTTGCATGCGGTTTTTAGTGCAGTGTAGGTGAACACCCCAATTACAATAGAAAGGAGTGAATTATTTTTTTAAAATCTTGCAAATTCTCCCAATTACAATAGAAAGGAATGAACGGTTTTAAAATCCTTGGAAATTCCCCATAAAAAATCATTTTATGGACAAAAATGAACTTCGGTGTTATATTTCTATTTGTTGTTTTTCCCTTTTTTAATAGAAGGAATTGAGGATTAAAACTTAGGTTTTTCCATTAAAGAAATTAGCTTGTAACCCCATGCATATACATGAGATACATTTACAAATAAATATAACTTAACTTTTTCTTTTAGGGTAAATTGCAAATTACACCCCTAAAGTTTGGGAGTGTTTGGATTTTACACCCTGAAATTTTAGAATTTAGATTTTACCTCCTGACGTTTGGGGTGTTTGGATTTTACACCTTGACGTTATAGAATTTGGATTTTGCCCCCTAAAGTTTAGGAATGTTTGGATTTAACACCCTAAAATTCTAAAACTTCATGGTGTAAAATCCAAATACCCCTAAAATTTAAAGGGTAAATTTCAGATTTTAAAACGTCAGGGTGTAAAATCCAAACACTTTCAAACTCCAGGGGGTAAAATCTAAATTTTGAAACTTCAGAGTGTAAAATTCAAACACCCCCAAACTTTGGGGGTGTAATTTGCAATTTACCCTTTCTTTTAAGAGATAGTTTCAACTTATGGTGTTCGCTCCTGAAAATTTCTTTTATAATCAAACCAAGACACCAATTGGTTTTTAAGACGAGGATCAAATCCCAGATCTCTTATTCGACAACAAGAAATTTTATCAGTTGAGATGATTGAAACTCACATAAGCATGTATTAAAATTTTACCAAGTTTATATATAATATATATAATGTTTGTATATGTGAATATATAAATTAGCTATTAATAAATATAAGTTTATTTGAAACAAATGAGGAAAAAAATCATGTAAATTGTTATCCATGAAATTCTCAATTTTAGTTTGTCGAACTACTATTTGTATAATAATAATAATAATAATAAGAAAAATGAATCAACGATGGTTTTTTTTTTTTTAATTTTGAATTTTCACTTAATAACTCATTTAGCACAAAACAATTATGAAAATTAAATTGGATTTTTGTAGTGTAGTAAATAGTTATTATACCAAAACTAAGAAAATTGGATGAGACATATGGCACTGGATAGTTCCACTGAATAATAAATTTGTAAAATTGTGCAATTTTTGTCATAAAAAAAGAAACTTAATTAACTTTTTCCTGCCATAAAGAAAGTAGTTCATCATGTGTAGTTCATCATGTATATTATTTGTAAGTTGTATTTATCCATGATATAAAAACAGGAGTTAGGACTTAAGACACCAACGGCATGAGAATTTACTATTGCCAAGAACGTAATTTCCTATTAGATTTGAAATTATGTTTATCCAAAAAAAAAAAAAAACTAAATTGGATTTTAGGAATTATTATCTTCATACTAATTTTTATTGTTATTAATAGACCAACTTCTGTTATATGTATGATGGGTCGGATAAATGATATATTTTCTTCTCAAAAAAAAAAAAAAAAAAAAAAAAAAGAAGAAGAAGAAGAAGAAGAAGAAGATATTGTCAATGTTCTAAAAAAAGATTTATGCACAAGAATCTAATGCATCAAACCTTATTACAACCTGCCGTATTAGACTTTTAGCCCAAAAAAAAATAATAATAAAATCTCTAACTTGGTGTAGCTTTTTTTTAATATTGTCAATGTTCAGCTTTTTTTTTTTTGTATGTGGTCAAAAGTCTTATATCTTAATTGACATATTTTTACATATAAAGTGTTTGAAGTTTTTTTTTAGAAGAAAAGAGTCTACCGTAGAATTAGTAATATATTGTAATTATTTTCATAAATATTTCAAGACAGGGGAATGTGATGTCATCGCATTGGCTTCTTTTGTCTTTCAATTTGATTACATTTTCATTGTTTTCATCGTTTTTAATTGGGCCTTTCTTTACCTCTACTCTCAGGAAAGCAGCCCAACCCAAAAATACACAAAAAAGTGGACCAATCTGAAGCAACAAAAATGGAGGTTCTTACGCCATTCTGTCAAGTGGTCTTTGAAAAAATTGTGGATTACACAATCAGAGCAGCCGCACGTCACATGGGTTATCTGATTCACTACCAAAAATATGTTGACAATCTCAGGACCGAAGTTACAGAGCTCAACGAAGTTAGAGATAGTGTGCAACAAAAGGTCGAAGCTGCTGAAAGGAATGTAGAAGAAATTGAAGCTAAGGTACAGAGGTGGCTGACAAGTGTTGAGGAGATCACTGCAAAGGTACACAAATTCGAAGGCCAAGCAAATTTGAAGACCCGTTATCAGCTTGGCAGAAGAGCACACAAGTTGGGATTGGCCGTCAAGGATATCAAGGATAAGGGCACGTTCCAGACAGTTGGCCATCGTGTCCATATTCAAGGAGGTACTACAATTTCTACTAAAGGTTATATGGACTTTGAATCAAGAAAGATAATTTTCGATGGAGTGATGGAGACTCTAAAAGATGATAATATCCGTGCCATTGGGGTTTGTGGGATGGGCGGCTTGGGCAAGACCATGCTTGTTGGAAAAGTTGCTACACAAGCCAAAGAAGACAAGTCATTTAAAAGCATTGTTACAGTAGTTGTATCTCAAGCTCCAGACTTGAAAAAGATCCAGAAAGACATTGCGAATGAATTGGGTTTGAGTTTTCGAGATGAGGAGACTGATTCTCAGAAAGCAAATTTGCTACGTGAGCGGTTGAAGAAAGAGAAGATCCTTTTAATTATAGATGATATTTGGAACAAGATTGACTTGGAGGATCTTGGAGTTTCTTTCGGGGATGATCACAAAGGAAGCAAACTATTGCTAACGTCTAGATTTCGAGATGTATTGGCCACGTATGTGGATGCTCAAGAAATATTCCATGTTGGAGTTTTATCAAGCGATGAAGCAAAAGACTTGTTTTCGAAGATAGTGGGTGATTTAGCTAAAAACTTGAATGTCCAATCTATCATGGTTGAGGTTGTCAAAGAATGTGCTGGGTTACCGATTGCCATTACAACAGTTGCGAATGCACTGAAAAATAAAAAGGAACCAAGTGTTTGGAAGGATGCCTTGCGACAGTTAAAAAGGGCAAATCCAACGCATATCGAAGGAATGCATGACAAGGTATATCAGAGTATAAAGTTGAGCTATGATTTTTTAACTAAGGAAGAGCAATCGTTATTCTTGTTTTGCAGTTCATTTGAAGAAGATAGGGTCATATCAATAGAATTGTTATGGAGAATTTTGGTGGGTTTGGAGTTCTTTCAAGATGTTTATACAATGGAAGAATTGAGAAATAAGGTCCAAGCATTGGTTGAAAGTCTAAAAGATTCTTGCTTGTTGTTGGAAGGTTATGGAAGTGGTTCATTTAAAATGCATGACGTCATTCGTGATGTTGCCATTTATATTGCAGACAAAGATAAGGAAATGTTAACCATAAGAAGTTCCAATGATTTAGAAAAATGGTCAAATATGAAAAACTTGAAAGAACCCATTGGAATGGCACTTTTTGATGTTAAGTTCAGTGATCTTCCTAAAAGGTTGGAATTGCCACAACTTAACTTCATTTTGTTGGGTGATAAAGGCAATTCTTCGGCGATTCCTGATCACTTTTTTGAAGGGGTGAAAGAGCTCAAAATTTTAGCTCTGTTTGAAGCACGCATTTCACTTCCTTCATCCCTTTCATCTCTTCACAACCTCCAATCGTTGGTTTTGCGTAACTGTGAGTTAGAAGATGTGGCTATAATAGGAGAATTAAAGAATTTGAAAGCTCTTACCCTATCAGGGTCCAACATCAAACAGTTACCTATTGAAATAGGACAATTGACTCGCCTTCAATTGTTGGATTTGAAAAGATGCACCCAGCTTGAAGTTATTCCACCCAATGTATTATCGAATCTTAAAAGGTTAGAAGAATTATCTATGAAGAGTAGTTTTAATAAATGGCAGGTTGATGGAGAAAGCACGGAAAGGAACAATACTAGGGTCTCAGAGTTGGACTATTTGTCATGCTTGACCACATTATGTATACATATTCCCAATGCTAAGATTCTACCAAAAGCCTTACTTTTTGAGAAATTGGAAAGATATGAAATATTAATAGGCAATGAATGGGATTGGGATGAGGACGGTGATAGTGATGATGAGTTTAAATCCTCAAAAATGGTGAAACTTGAACTTGATAGAAGATTTCAAGCAGAGGATGGGATTATAATTTTATTGAAAATGTGTGAATATCTTGATCTGGCTCCTAAGGAGGGTCATAAAAATATTCTTTACGAAGTTGACAAGGAAGGTTTTCCACAATTGAAGCATCTCTATGTTCGAAACAGCACTGAGATTCAATACATCATTAACTTGGTGGGGTTTCAACGCATTGTCTTTCCTCTCTTGGAGTTTCTTTCTCTAGACAATATGACAAATTTGGAAAAGATATGCCATGGCCATGACCAACTTGCCATGGGGTCTTTCCGTAGCTTGAAAAAGTTAGAAGTGAGCAATTGTGATGAGTTGAAATTTGTCTTCTCCTTAACCATGCTTGGATGCTTTTCGCAACTTCAAGAAATAGTGATTAAGAATTGCAAGGTAATGAGCGCAATTGTTGCAAAGGAAAGAAAACATGAGATACAAGTCAACGACATCACTGACGACGTCAAAACAAATATAGCGGACTTCTCTCAATTGCGTTCTTTGGATCTACAAAATTTACCAAACTTGATGGGTTTCTATTCTGATGTTGATTCTCAACTACTTTTCAGCGAAAAGGTATCATTATGATTTGATATATTTTAATGAATTTGATAATCTTCACATATACACATATTTCAAGTTGAGCATGAAACCGAAATTTCACTGCTTTGTTTGTTAAGTGTCTCGTACATATGTTTATATTGTCAATAAGTATAAAAAGATTTATTTAAGTGATGGATTCATTTTTGAAAACAAGGCTAGATCAAAACTATCATTTTTAGCCATTCTCTACTCCTATTTGCCCTTTTCTTCTTTGGTAATATTTTAGTTATTTATTTTTTCCTCAGAAAACGCAGCTTATATGTGTTGTTTGTAATGCCTTAATCATAGATAAGCCTATAAGAGTGCAAGGGGCTTATGCTGGAAGGGTGGCATACCGCCACAAATGATCGTTTAGGAAAAATTAAAATGGGTATTTGTTATGCACAATATTACTTACGAAGTCTGTGTTAGAGATCATTATTGGATATCAGAAGTTAGAGATAATTTTTTGGAATAAATGTAATAATAGTGATCATTTGATAAACATGTTAGGGAGATAAACACTTTGAGATTCTTCAACTGAGTAGTTAATATAACATATAGAAACATATTTAATCCAAAAGATCTAATCCTATGGGTATGAGCTCAATTATATTAATTAACCACTCATTCCTCTTATCATTAGTGCACAACGATTTAACAATTTCTCATTATGTGATTATATATAATTCATAATATATATATATATTCTCAGAGCTAAATAATTTTCACCAAAACCAGATTTTACTTAAGATTTCAAACCAATTTTTATCCTTGAAAGCAATGTTATCTTTATTTTGTGAGCACACATCACATTTTAGAAAGAACTTTAAGAAATAAACTTTTGTATCGCCGCACAATCTCTCTTCAATTATAAGGCGGGTTTTTTTTTTTTTTTAAATGCTCCTTTCTTTCATTTGCCTGCTTCATGTTGTAGTAGCTTTGTTTTTTAGAATATAATTTAATTAAATTTTATCATGTCTGTCTATATAATGTCATATCCCCGCCATCAATCTGATTAATTTAATGAACTTTTCCCATTTAAATTACCTCTATCTTCTTATTTTTCTTGCCTATGTTAGGCAATATAAAGAAAAGCTAATTGACTCAATAATTATATGTGAATTGTAGGTTGCCTTTTTTAACTTGGAGACAATATTCATCAATGGCACAAATAACTTGAAGATGTTGTGGCACAACCAACTCGTTTCAGATTCCATTTGCAAAATAAAAAAATTGCATGTTGGCAGTTGTAAAAATTTAATGAACGTTTTTTCTCCTAATATGTTGAGAAGACTCCAAAATCTTGAAGAATTAAAGATAAAGGATTGCGATTCGGTAGAAGAGGTATTTGAGGTTAGAGGGGAAAATGTCGATGAAATATGTGATAAGGGATCTACTCAGTTGAGACGCCTGACTTTAAGCAATTTACCGAAACTTAAGCATGTATGGACTTCAGATCCTAAAGCAATTTTAACATTTCAAAATCTGCATAAAGTTAAAGTTTCGAGATGTAAAACTTTGAAAAGTCTTTTTCCAGTCTCGGTGGCCAAAAGTCTTGAACATCTTGAGAGTCTATGTATAAATGACTGTGGATTACTGGAGGAAATTGTTGCTTTGGAAGAAGGCTTGGAAACAATGACTAAGTTTGTGTTCCCACAAATAACCTCTCTAACTCTAAAATCACTGCCTGAACTCAAATGTTTCTATCCTGGAAAGCACACTTTAGAGTGGCCATCATTGAAAAGTTTGACGATATCTGAATGTGAGAAAGTGAGGATTGTTGCTTTGAATGAATTAAGCTTCACAGAAACAGATGAGTTAGGCGATCATGTTCCAGTTCAGCAGCCCCTCTTTCTCATTGAAAAGGTATGAATTTCTCCTTGTCTTTTTGTTAACATGGATATGACACTCAGTGTAATTATCTTAAAATAATCCAAGAAATTAAAATTAATTACAATTTGTTAATACTTAAGAAACTACTTGGCTTACAAGAAAACAAAAAATTAACATAAAGACTAGTCGGACTACATATAACGTAGTTGGATTATAGGATCCTATTTTCTACCTATACCACAATTGTGTTGAAGCTATACATACTAACTTTTAGATGAGCAATTTTCCTATTAGTCACTAATTAATTTTCATATTAGCACATATTAAACCAATCTTCGTATTAGTCACTAATTAATTTTCTTTGTGTACGTCAAATTATATGCTAATCATATCCTTTTTTATTTTATTAATTAACTTATTTTATCATTTGTAATATATTTAGAATGTTTAAATTAGATTGTTTAATTACTAATGTTAAGGTCCAAACTAATGCCTTAATCGGAGATAAGTGTGCAATGGGTTTATTCTGGTGGGATGGCACACTACCACAAATCATCATTTGGAAAACACCAAAATGGGTAGACGAGATTTTGCCCAAAACAAGATTTTACTTAAGAAATTCAATTGTTTTGTTTTTAAATCTTTGAAAGCAATATTTTTATCTAAATCTCGCGAGCACAGACATCACATTTTAGAAAGAACATGAAGAAATACACTTACTGTCTGCCTCTCAATCTCTCTTCATTAAAGCCTGGTTAATTTGTGTTTCTTTTCACCCATTTCTTTTATTAGTTTCTTCCATGTCCTACTTGCTTGATGGTTTTTTGGAATTTAATTTAATTAACTTTTCCCATGTTTGTCTCTATGCCTTATTCCCAACAATAATCTTCTTCTTCTCAACTACTTTTTGCAATATAAAGGAATATTATTGACTCAATTGATATGTGAGAATTGCAGGTTGCCTTCTTTAACTTGGAGACAATATTCATCAATGGCATAAATAACTTGAAGATGTTGTGGCACAACCAACTCGTTTCAGATTCCATTTGCAAAATAAAAAAGTTGCATGTTGGCAGTTGTAAAAATCTGATGAATGTTTTTCCTCTTAATATGTTGAGAAGACTCCAAAATCTTGAACAATTAAAGATAGAGGATTGCGATTCGGTAGAAGAAGTATTTGAGGTTAGAGGGGAAAATGTTGACGAAATATGTGATAAGGGATCTACTCAGTTGAGATATCTGACTTTATTCAATTTACCGAAACTTAAGCATGTATGGACGTCGGATCCTGAAGCAATTTTAACATTTCAAAATTTATGTCTAGTTTATGTTTATAGATGTAAAACTTTGAAAAGTCTTTTTCCAGTCTCGGTGGCCAAAAGTCTTGAACAACTTCATAGTCTAAATATAGTTGATTGTGAATTAGTGGAGGAAATTGTTACTTTGGAAGAAGGCTTGGAAACAATGACTAAGTTTGTGTTCCCACAAATAACCTCTCTGACTCTTCAATCACTGCCTGAACTCAAATGTTTCTATCCTGGAAAGCACACTTCAGAGTGGCCATCATTGAAAAGTTTGATGATATTTGAATGTGACAAAGTGAGGATTGTTGCTTCGAATGAATTAAGCTTCAAAGAAACAGATGAGTTAGGCGATCATGTTCCAGTTCAGCAGCCCCTCTTTCTCATTGAAAAGGTATGAATTTCTACTTGTCTTTTTGTTAACATGGATATGACACTCAGTGTAATTATCTTAAAATAATCCAAGAAATTAAAATTAATTACAATTTGTTAGTACTTAAGAAACTAGTTGGCTTATAAGAAAGCAAAAAATTAACATAAAGACTAGTCGGACTACATATAACGTAGTTGGATTATAGGATCCTATTTTCTACCTATACCACAGTTGTGTTGAAGCTATACATACTAACTTTTAGATGAGCAATTTTCCTATTAGTTACTAATTAATTTTCGTATTAGCACATATTAAACCAATCTTCGTATTAGTCACTAATTAATTTTCTTTGTCTACGTCAAATTATGCTAATCATATCCTTTTTTATTTTCTTAATTAACTTATTTTATCATTTGTAATATATTTAGAAAGTTTAAATTAGATTGTTTAATTACTAATGTTAAGGTCCAAACTAATGCCTTAATCGGAGATAAGTGTGCAATGGGTTTATTCTGGTGGGTGGCACACTACCACAAATCATCATTTGGAAAACACCAAAATGGGTAGACGAGATTTTGCCCAAAACAAGATTTTACTTAAGAAATTCAATTGTTTTGTTTTTAAATTTTTGAAAGCAATATTTTTATCTAAATCTCGCGAGCACAGACATCACATTTTAGAAAGAACATGAAGAAATACACTTACTGTCTGCCTCTCAATCTCTCTTCATTAAAGCCTGGTTAATTTGTGTTTCTTTTCACCCATTTCTTTTATTAGTTTCTTCTATGTTCTACTTGCTTGATGGTTTTTTGGAATTTAATTTAATTAACTTTTCCCATGTTTGTCTCTATGCCTTATTCCCAACAATAATCTTCTTCTTCTCAACTACTTTTTGCAATATAAAGGAATATTATTGACTCAATTGATATGTGAGAATTGCAGGTTGCCTTTTTTAACTTGGAGACAATATTCATCAATGGCATAAATAACTTGAAGATGTTGTGGCACAACCAACTCGTTTCAGATTCCATTTGCAAAATAAAAAAGTTGCATGTTGGCAGTTGTAAAAATCTGATGAATGTTTTTCCTCCTAATATGTTAAGAAGACTCCAAAATCTTGAAGAATTAAAGATAGAGGACTGCGATTCGGTAGAAGAAGTATTTGAGGTTAGAGGGGAAAATGTTGACGAAATATGTGATAAGGGATCTACTCAGTTGAGATATCTGACTTTATTCAATTTACCGAAACTTAAGCATGTATGGACTTCAGATCCTGAAGCAATTTTAACATTTCAAAATCTGCTTAAAGTTAAAGTTTCTAGATGTAAAACTCTGAAAGTCTTTTTCCAGTCTCGGTGGCCAAAAGTCTTGAACAACTTGAGAGTCTAGATATAGATGATTGTGAATTAGTGGAGGAAATTGTTACTTTGGAAGAAGGCTTGGAAACAATGACTAAGTTTGTGTTCCCACAAATAACCTCTCTGACTCTAAAATCACTGCCTGAACTCAAATGTTTCTATCCTGGAAAGCACACTTTAGAGTGGCCATCATTGAAAAGTTTGACGATATCTGAATGTGAGAAAGTGAGGATTGTTGCTTTGAATGAATTAAGCTTCACAGAAACAGATGAGTTAGGCGATCATGTTCCAGTTCAGCAGCCCCTCTTTCTCATTGAAAAGGTATGAATTTCTACTTGTCTTTTTGTTAACATGGATATGACACTCAGTGTAATTATCTTAAAATAATCCAAGAAATTAAAATTAATTACAATTTGTTAGTACTTAAGAAACTAGTTGGCTTATAAGAAAGCAAAAAATTAACATAAAGACTAGTCGGACTACATATAACGTAGTTGGATTATAGGATCCTATTTTTTACCTATACCACAGTTGTGTTGAAGCTATACATACTAACTTTTAGATGAGCAATTTTCCTATTAGTCACTAATTAATTTTCATATTAGCACATATTAAACCAATCTTAGTATTAGTCACTAATTAATTTTCTTTGTCTACGTCAAATTATGCTAATCATATCCTTTTTTATTTTCTTAATTAACTTATTTTATCATTTGTAATATATTTAGAAAGTTTAAATTAGATTGTTTAATTACTAATGTTAAGGTCCAATCTAATGCCTTAATCGGAGATAAGTGTGCAATGGGTTTATTCTGGTGGGTGGCACACTACCACAAATCATCATTTGGAAAACACCAAAATGGGTAGACGAGATTTTTCCCAAAACAAGATTTTACTTAAGAAATCCAATTGTTCTGTTTTTAAATTTTTGAAAGCAATATTTTTATCTAAATCTCGCGAGCACAGACATCACATTTTAGAAAGAACATGAAGAAATACACTTACTGTCTGCCTCTCAATCTCTCTTCATTAAAGCCTGGTTAATTTGTGTTTCTTTTCACCCATTTCTTTTATTAGTTTCTTCTATGTTCTACTTGCTTGATGGTTTTTTGGAATTTAATTCAATTAACTTTTCCCATGTTTGTCTCTATGCCTTATTCCCAACAATAATCTTCTTCTTCTCAACTACTTTTTGCAATATAAAGGTATATTATTGACTCAATTGATATGTGAGAATTGCAGGTTGCCTTTTTTAACTTGGAGAAAATATTCATCAATGGCATAAATAACTTGAAGATGTTGTGGCACAACCAACTCGTTTGAGATTCCATTTGCAAAATAAAAGAGTTGCATGTTGGCAGTTGTAAAAATCTAATGAACGTTTTTCCTCCTAATATGTTGAGAAGACTCCAAAATCTTGAAGAATTAAAGATAAAGGATTGCGATTCGGTAGAAGAGGTATTTGAGGTTAGAGGGGAAAATGTTGATGAAATATGTGATAAGGGATCTACTCAGTTGAGACGCCTGACTTTAAGCAATTTACCGAAACTTAAGCATGTATGGACTTCAGATCCTGAAGCAATTTTAACATTTCAAAATCTGCTTAAAGTTAAAGTTTCTAGATGTAAAACTCTGAAAAGTCTTTTTCCAGTCTCGGTGGCCAAAAGTCTTGAACATCTTGAGAGTCTATGTATAAATGATTGTGGATTATTGGAGGAAATTGTTACTTTGGAAGAAGGCTTGGAAACAATGACTAAGTTTGTGTTCCCACAAATAACCTCTCTGACTCTTCAATCACTGCCTGAACTCAAATGTTTCTATCCTGGAAAGCACACTTCAGAGTGGCCATCATTGGAAAGTTTGATGATATCCAAATGTGACAAAGTGAAGATTGTTGCTTCGAATGAATTAAGCTTCACAGAAACAGATGAGTTAGGCGATCATGTTCCAGTTCAGCAGCCCCTCTTTCTCATTGAAAAGGTATGAATTTCTACTTGTCTTTTTGTTAACATGGATTTGACACTCAGTGTAATTATCTTAAAATAATCCAAGAAATTAAAATTAATTACAATTTGTTAGTACTTAAGAAACTAGTTGGCTTATAAGAAAGCAAAAAATTAACATAAAGACTAGTCGGACTACATATAACGTAGTTGGATTATAGGATCCTATTTTTTACCTATACCACAGTTGTGTTGAAGCTATACATACTAACTTTTAGATGAGCAATTTTCCTATTAGTCACTAATTAATTTTCATATTAGCACATATTAAACCAATCTTCGTATTAGTCACTAATTAATTATCTTTGTCTACGTCAAATTATGCTAATCATATCCTTTTTTATTTTCTTAATTAACTTATTTTATCATTTGTAATATATTTAGAAAGTTTAAATTAGATTGTTTAATTACTAATGTTAAGGTCCAAACTAATGCCTTAATCAGAGATAAGTGTGCAATGGGTTTATTCTGGTGGGTGGCACACTACCACAAATCATCATTTGGAAAACACCAAAATGGGTAGACGAGATTTTGCCCAAAACAAGATTTTACTTAAGAAATCCAATTGTTCTGTTTTTAAATTTTTGAAAGCAATATTTTTATCTAAATCTCGCGAGCACAGACATCACATTTTAGAAAAAACATGAAGAAATACACTTACTGTCTGCCTCTCAATCTCTCTTCATTAAAACCTGGTTAATTTGTGTTTCTTTTCACCCATTTCTTTTATTAGTTTCTTCCATGTTCTGCTTGCTTGATGGTTTTTTGGAATTTAATTTAATTAACTTTTCCCATGTTTGTCTCTATGCCTTATTCCCAACAATAATCTTCTTCTTCTCAACTACTTTTTGCAATATAAAGGTATATTATTGACTCAATTGATATGTGAGAATTGCAGGTTGCCTTTTTTAACTTGGAGACAATATTCATCAACGACATAAATAACTTGAAGATGTTGTGGCACAACCAACTCGTTTCAGATTCCATTTGCAAAATAAAAGAGTTGCATGTTGGCAGTTGTAAAAATCTAATGAACGTTTTTCCTCCTAATATGTTGAGAAGTCTCCAAAATCTTGAAGAATTAAAGATAAAGGATTGCGATTCGGTAGAAGAGGTATTTGAGGTTAGAGGGGAAAATGTGGATGAAATATGTGATAAGGGATCTACTCAGTTGAGACGCCTGACTTTAAGCAATTTACCGAAACTTAAGCATGTATGGACTTCAGATCCTAATGCAATTTTAACATTTCAAAATCTGCTTAAAGTTAAAGTTTCGAGATGTAAAACTTTGAAAAGTCTTTTTCCAGTCTCGGTGGCCAAAAGTCTTGAACATCTTGAGAGTCTATGTATAAATGATTGTGGATTACTGGAGGAAATTGTTGCTTTGGAAGAAGGCTTGGAAACAATGACTAAGTTTGTGTTCCCACAAATAACATCTCTAACTCTAAAATCACTGCCTGAACTCAAATGTTTCTATCCTGGAAAGCACACTTTAGAGTGGCCATCATTGAAAAGTTTGACGATATCTGAATGTGAGAAAGTGAGGATTGTTGCTTTGAATGAATTAAGCTTCACAGAAACAGATGAGTTAGGCGATCATGTTCCAGTTCAGCAGCCCCTCTTTCTCATTGAAAAGGTATGAATTTCTACTTGTCTTTTTGTTAACATGGATATGACACTCAGTGTAATTATCTTAAAATAATCCAAGAAATTAAAATTAATTACAATTTGTTAGTACTTAAGAAACTAGTTGGCTTACAAGAAAACAAAAAATTAACATAAAGACTAGTCGGACTACATATAACGTAGTTGGATTATAGGATCCTATTTTCTACCTATACCACAATTGTGTTGAAGCTATACATACTAACTTTTAGATGAGCAATTTTCCTATTAGTCACTAATTAATTTTCATATTAGCACGTATTAAACCAATCTTCGTATTAGTCACTAATTAATTTTCTTTGTCTACGTCAAATTATGCTAATCATATCCTTTTTTATTTTATTAATTAACTTATTTTATCATTTGTAATATATTTAGAATGTTTAAATTAGATTGTTTAATTACTAATGTTAAGGTCCAAACTAATGCCTTAATCGGAGATAAGTGTGCAATGGGTTTCTTCTGGTGGGGTGGCACACTACCACAAATCATCATTTGGAAAACACCAAAATGGGTAGACGAGATTTTGCCCAAAACAAGATTTTACTTAAGAAATTCAATTGTTTTGTTTTTAAATCTTTGAAAGCAATGTTTTTATCTAAATCTCGCGAGCACAGACATCACATTTTAGAAAGAACATGAAGAAATACACTTACTGTCTGCCTCTCAATCTCTCTTCATTAAAGCCTGGTTAATTTGTGTTTCTTTTCCCCCATTTCTTTTATTAGTTTCTTCCATGTTCTACTTGCTTGATGGTTTTTTGGAATTTAATTTAATTAACTTTTCCCATGTTTGTCTCTATGCCTTATTCCCAACAATAATCTTCTTCTTCTCAACTACTTTTTGCAATATAAAGGTATATTATTGACTCAATTGATATGTGAGAATTGCAGGTTGCCTTTTTTAACTTGGAGACAATATTCATCAATGGCATAAATAACTTGAAGATGTTGTGGCACAACCAACTCGTTTCAGATTCCATTTGCAAAATAAAAGAGTTGCGTGGTGGCAGTTGTAAAAATCTAATGAACGTTTTTCCTCCTAATATGTTGAGAAGACTCCAAAATCTTGAAGAATTAAAGATAAAGGATTGCGATTCGGTAGAAGAGGTATTTGAGGTTAGAGGGGAAAATGTTGATGAAATATGTGATAAGGGATCTACTCAGTTGAGACGCCTGACTTTAAGCAATTTACCGAAACTTAAGCATGTATGGACTTCAGATCCTGAAACAATTTTAACATTTCAAAATCTGCTTAAAGTTAAAGTTTCTGGATGTAAAACTCTGAAAAGTCTTTTTCCAGTCTCGGTGGCCAAAAGTCTTGAACATCTTGAGAGTCTATGTATAAATGATTGTGGATTATTGGAGGAAATTGTTGCTTTGGAAGAGGGCTTGGAAACAATGACTAAGTTTGTGTTCCCACAAATAACCTCTCTGACTCTTCAATCACTGCCTGAACTCAAATGTTTCTATCCTGGAAAGCACACTTCAGAGTGGCCATCATTGAAAAGTTTGACGATATTTGAATGTGACAAAGTGACGATTGTTGCTTCGAATGAATTAAGGTTCAAAGAAACAGATGAGTTAGGCGATCATGTTCCAGTTCAGCAGCCCCTCTTTCTCATTGAAAAGGTATGAATTTCTACTTGTCTTTTTGTTAACATGGATATGACACTCAGTGCAATTATCTTAAAATAATCCAAGAAATTAAAATTAATTACAATTTGTTAGTACTTAAGAAACTAGTTGGCTTATAAGAAAGCAAAAAATTAACATAAAGACTAGTCGGACTACATATAACGTAGTTGGATTATAGGATCCTATTTTCTACCTGTACCACAGTTGTGTTGAAGCTATACATACTAACTTTTAGATGAGCAATTTTCCTATTAGTTACTAATTAATTTTCGTATTAGCACATATTAAACCAATATTAGTCACTAATTAATTTTCTTTGTCTACGTCAAATTATGCTAATCATATCCTTTTTTATTTTCTTAATTAACTTATTTTATCATTTGTAATATATTTAGAAAGTTTAAATTAGATTGTTTAATTACTAATGTTAAGGTCCAAACTAATGCCTTAATCGGAGATAAGTGTGCAATGGGTTTATTCTGGTGGGTGGCACACTACCACAAATCATCATTTGGAAAACACCAAAATGGGTAGACGAGATTTTGCCCAAAACAAGATTTTACTTAAGAAATTCAATTGTTTTGTTTTTAAATTTTTGAAAGCAATATTTTTATCTAAATCTCGCGAGCACAGACATCACATTTTAGAAAAAACATGAAGAAATACACTTACTGTCTGCCTCTCAATCTCTCTTCATTAAAGCCTGGTTAATTTGTGTTTCTTTTCACCCATTTCTTTTATTAGTTTCTTCCATGTTCTGCTTGCTTGATGGTTTTTTGGAATTTAATTTAATTAACTTTTCCCATGTTTGTCTCTATGCCTTATTCCCAACAATAATCTTCTTCTTCTCAACTACTTTTTGCAATATAAAGGTATATTATTGACTCAATTGATATGTGAGAATTGCAGGTTGCCTTTTTTAACTTGGAGACAATATTCATCAAAGGCATAAATAACTTGAAGATGTTGTGGCACAACCAACTCGTTTCAGATTCCATTTGCAAAATAGAAGAGTTGCATGTTGGCAGTTGTAAAAATCTAATGAACGTTTTTCCTCCTAATATGTTGAGAAGACTCCAAAATCTTGAAGAATTAAAGATAAAGGATTGCGATTCGGTAGAAGAGGTATTTGAGGTTAGAGGGGAAAATGTGGATGAAATATGTGATAAGGGATCTACTCAGTTGAGACGCCTGACTTTAAGCAATTTACCGAAACTTAAGCATGTATGGACTTCAGATCCTGAAGCAATTTTAACATTTCAAAATCTGCTTAAAGTTAAAGTTTCTAGATGTAAAACTCTGAAAAGTCTTTTTCCAGTCTCGGTGGCCAAAAGTCTTGAACATCTTGAGAGTCTATGTATAAATGATTGTGGATTATTGGAGGAAATTGTTACTTTGGAAGAAGGCTTGGAAACAATGACTAAGTTTGTGTTCCCACAAATAACCTCTCTGACTCTTCAATCACTGCCTGAGCTCAAATGTTTCTATCCTGGAAAGCATACTTCAGAGTGGCCATCATTGAAAAGTTTGACGATATCTAAATGTGACAAAGTGAAGATTGTTGCTTTGAATGAATTAAGCTTTTCGAATGAATTAAGCTTCACAGAAACAGATGAGTTAGGCGATCATGTTCCAGTTCAGCAGCCCCTCTTTCTCATTGAAAAGGTATGGATTTGTACTTGTTTCTTTGTTAACATGGATATGACACTTAGTTTAATTATCCTAAAATAATCCAAGAAATAAAAATTAATAACAATTTATTATTACTTAAAAAACTAGTCTGCTTATAAAAAATCATAAAACAAATAGAATAGTCGGACTACATATAAGTAGTTGGATTATAGGAGCCTAATTTCCAGTTGTACCATAGTTGTGTTGAAGCTATACATACTAACTTTTAACTGAGGAATTTTTGCTCAAATTAACATAGCTACATGTAGCCAACCTCCAGAAAAAATATAATAATAAAATAAAATCAATAGGCTACATTAAGTAAATGCTCGGAACAAGAAATTAGATATATATTGGGTAAGTCCATGGCCACTTAATATTATATGTGTATATTGTCTAGCGGAAAAAACAATAATTTTTAGATTTCTTTTTTGGAAAATTTATGGAAGACTTAATTGAGGTGTTTAAATGATAAAACCTTATATAAAGAGATTTTCTTTCAAACTAATAAGGATTTCTTATGTGGTTATTAATGTTTTTAAATTCGAATTTTTCTAGTGGGTTCCAATTAGTTTAATTGGTAAAAAATTTTGTTCTTAAATAAGAGATTTCAGCTTAAATCTACTTACACTAAAAATCAATTTAGTATCTTGAATTGATCAATGAGACCCTTTTTTATCTTTTATTTTTCCAAAAATTAATTTTAAAATAAAACAATAAAAAACTGTGTGCATTCATGTACTCAGACTTTTGTGCTTGAGTTATGTTGTTTGGAAGCAAATCCCTTAAAAAGAAACTATAATACCTGTAAGAGGTAGTATCTTGTATAACAACTATATAGGAATGGGTTACCTTTACCTGGGAAAATGTTATATATATAATTATTACATAGGATAGTAAATGGAGATGCATCGAAGCACGTTGCTCTCCCCTCTCTAGATAGCCACTTGATTTACATACATTCAGTCCCACTTGAAATTGTTGAGAATATTATCCCAAACTTGCTTAGAGAACGCTTACTTCTGCTTTCTTTTGTTCAATACCTCTATCTTTTCCAGGATACATTCCCTAACTTGAAATCATTGGAATTGGATTGGGATGATACCAAGAATCAGACAAATGGTCAACTTTTTGGAGAGTTCTTTTGCAAACTAGAAGTTCTCAGATTGTACGGCAAAGATGATAAATTGATAGCAGTTCCTTCGGTATTTGTTGAAGGATTTCGCTATCTTAAGTCTCTTTCCGTCACTAATCTTTTCTTCGATAACGAAGGACAATACGCTGGGATGTTTGAACGTTTGACGGAGTTGAATCTATATAAAATTCCCAAGTTGATGCTTTTGTGGAAGGAAAACTCTAAACAAGGTAGGGCCCTCCAAAATTTGGAGGAACTGACAGTATCAGAATGCGGCAGATTAAAAAATTTAGTGCCGTCCTCAATGCATTTCCGAAATTTAAACACTTTGAGTGTACGGAAATGTCATGGGTTGATTAGTTTAGCGACTTCCTCGACAGTCAAAAGTTTGGTGCAACTCAAAGAATTGTATTTATATGGATGCAAAAGAATGAGAGAAATAGTCACAAACGAGGGAGAAGGTGAAGCAAGAGATGAGATTTGTTTCAATCAATTGAATGTTTTGTGGCTTTTTGATTTACCCAGTCTGAGAAGCTTCCACTCGGGTAATCGCACCATCAAATTCCCATCACTGGAAGATCTAGATGTGTCAAGATGCCCGGAAATGAAGATCTTCTCTAATGGAGTCCTAAGCATGCCGAAGCTAGAGACAGTAGGATTGGACGAAAACGAATTGGAGCCAAACAAAAGAGAACTATTACCAGAGGAAGATGTGAATAGCGCCATAAAAAGATTTTGGGAGGAAAACTATGATCCATGTGTGCAACAACTATTCACTGAGAAGGTAATGTTCTAATGCTTTTATTTTATTTAATTTTTAAAAGCATTTTCATTGGAGTAGACACAAGGAAAGTGGCATGTACTGTGGACCCAATGGTCACATTCCCTAATATCTAAGGTAACATAAGGTTATTAAATATATGCGTAACACTTGCAATTCTTAATATTGCTTTGTCACTAATGGTCGCTAATAGGTACAATGCACTGGAATAGTAAATACTTTTATAAAAAAATATGATATACATTTAATTATTAGATATTAATGAGTAAAAAGTTCCCATAAAAAAATAAATAAAAAGTTAAATTAGAGAATTCGTATGAAAGAATATAGCTAATTTAATTAAAATTTGTTAGGAGAATATCAAACCTAATTTAATCAGAGTTTGTTTGATATTGGATTTCTTTATGTATTAAATTAAAACAGTGAGTTTAACTTAGTCTTAAGTTTGGCTTCAACTTTCTAAAAAAAAAATTAAATTAAATTTTATATATGAACTTATACATCTTCTATGGTGATGAAAATGCCTATGGTGATGCAAATGCTCATCTCTCCTATACGTAATCACAAAATGACATTACTTTTTTACTTAAGCATTGTATCATTCGCTTATATCACTGAATCACTGAAATAGAAACAAAAATTTTATCTTCTTAATTTCTTATTTTTGCTTTTAAGGAATTTGGTTTGAAAAGTAATGATATTTGTTCATGTGCTTGTGGATCTTCTGACTTTGGTGTCAATTGCATGTATATTTGGTAGATAAGAAATTAAGAATGAGATTGTTTATTTGATTATGATGTAGTGTTGTGTTGTTTTGGAATTAATTTTCTTTCATCTCATGTTTCTGGATTAATTTTTCATTTGGGCCATTAATTTCAACCTCTTTTATTGTAGACTGATGCAAGCACAAGTGAGGCCGGAGAGGAAATTGGTGTTGATAACTTGAGGATGACTTAAAGGAAGATTGATCTTTTAATTTATTAATGACTCAATTCTAGAACATTATAAATAATTTATATTGTAGTTATTCAATGCAGGTTCTATTGTTAAACATGTGATATAGTGTGTGTTTGGATACCAATGAAAAATTAAAATTATTTTATTATTCAGCTTATTTTTGCTACTATTCATGGGTTCCACTGTACTATTTCAACTAACTTTTATTTTTATCTACAGTACTTTTATCTTTTACCTCTATTGGGGGGGGGGGTGATTTAGACTTTATTGGATTGGGCCAACAAGTTTGTCAGAATGTATTGGTGTGTTATGTATGTGGTTGAGACTCATATAGACTCATAGTAGCTTTGTCACAGGGCTTTGGAGCTAAGACAAGGCTATTATATAGTCCAAGAAATCATATGAAGTTTTATTAGTGAAACTGGTAGTTTCGTAGACAAATTAATGGATTGTTTTAATCCAATAGTGCATTTTGTACTCATCCTTGCTCATCTTTAAGGAGTGAAAAACATATAGTAGGATATCTAACTAATTTCATGAGAGCGAAAAACAAATACCTCTTACTCTGAAACTATGATAAACTATCAGTGGTATCAAAATAGGAGATCGAGTTTGATACCTTTATATGTAGGACCAAAGATTCATAAATAAAATTAGAACATTTACCCTATAAATAACAACTCTTTTAAGCCGTGTTGTATATATTTAGTTTCAAATTTTAATTATACACGCTTAAGAGGGAACCAACTAAATGAGACCCATGTTAAAAAATGGCTTAGTACAAATGGAGGTCAACCCATCATATTAGGTGAGTTTAGGTGCCTAACACCATCTCAATTTTTTACCCAGTCTTCTTACTATTGGTCTTCACTTAGGTGCCTCTCACCAAAACTCAACTCTTAATAGTGGGTCTCTCACAAACATGAAGGCCCACACCATGGTATTGACACCTTCCTTAAGGATTAGTGCCAAATACCTATTTAGGCTACTTGCAAGACCAAAAGTATCTCAAAATAAAATAGGCATCACACGGTCACAGATATGTGAACTTCACGAGTATAGACCCCACATCCTTGTGTGAGACCTACTCTATGAAACAAGCTACAACCCAAGGGATGCTTTCACCTTCACAAGACTAAATTGTTTATAATAACTTTTTTTAATGGTTTATTTTACTTAAAAATTAAAAGTTGAATAAAAGTAAAACTATCCCTAGACAAGATAAAATTCATAGGAAAAAAAACTATACTTTTTCTATTAAGATGAAATAAAGAGATCTTTACAGGCGAAGTCAACCTGTTAGTGTTTCAGTTTTCAGACCTAAAAAATTTTTGTTAATAATGAGCTCCTTTAAGGTGAGTCGACCTATTAGTGGTTCAGACCTTTTAAAAGTTTTAGTTGTTGTGAGCAAAATCATCACATTTGTACATCTTGTGGACTTGGAAAATGTTCTCAAGTAGACGTTGGGGCTACATGGAGAGGGCGTGGCTTAATATCTCTACCCCGAATGAATGTCAAAAACTGTCCAGGTAGCTCTTCCAATAGAGCCTGAGCCATAGAAATGTGCCCACCTGTACAGACCATAACTAATTTGTTAGATGAAACAGAGTGAAGAAGCTCATTTAAAAAAAAAAAAAAATACAAGTACAACGAAATGAACAAATAAGGAAATCATTAATTCCAATTGATATAACAGATAATAGAACAAATAAGGAAATCATCAAATTCCAATTGATAAAACAGATTAGAGGCTCAAATAGATGTAAAAAAACTTCAAGAGGTAAGATACATAAAAATCAGCTTTGAGTACGCATTCACACTAATTGAAACCATGATCCCATTTTCTGTCTATAACATGTCCAATGGGTACTAGAAAAAGGTGGCTGCAAAGTGTATTAGACTGTCAACAACAATATAGTCAAAGACGGGATCAAGACAGCAGTGGCAACGGCAATCCATGCAACGTCTTTGTCTAATACATTTTTAAAGTTCACACACACCCATTTGGGCTATTCTACTATATGAGTAAGCAGTCATCTAAAGCTTTTTTGCTAGGGAAATTCAAACCAATACTTACCCACCATCCTAGCTTATGGAGGGAGAAAGTGT
This sequence comes from Castanea sativa, assembly GCF_040712315.1. Taxonomy (NCBI): domain Eukaryota; kingdom Viridiplantae; phylum Streptophyta; class Magnoliopsida; order Fagales; family Fagaceae; genus Castanea; species Castanea sativa. The sequence continues at coordinate 1,405,654 of NC_134019.1, read as the reverse complement.
CATTTGGTCCAAAAGTTATTGGCTACAACAATTCTAAAACTTTGACTACAAATTCAACATGCTTTTAGGACATCACCAACTAGGAGAAACTTGCGATTGCAAATGCACAATTACAGTTAGTGGATGCTTTTAGATGTAATAACAAAAGCTTTGTAGAGTGTCATCGTGTACTCACTATGTACTTCTCGCATTGGAACAAATTGTACGATGTCATGCGTTGCCACACGACCTGTAGAGCTCTCTAATCGTCTTCCATCATCAGCATCGAGCACCTGCCAAAAATTAAAATATATTAGTCATTCAAGTGAAAACTATAAAAGCTAAATTTCCACCATTCATTGTACAAAATAATTGAAATAAAGCAATTCAAAAGAGTCTAAAGGCTAAAAGGCCATTATATACAAGAGTATACCTCCATTTGCGTAAAATCAGCGCCTCCCACTCCTACTATGAGAATTGATAGTGGAAGATCAGATGCTCTGACCAGAGTATTTTTTGTTTCTTGTAGGTCTGTAAGGACTCCATCCTAGAGAGATGCCATTTTATTTAATTAACAAATAAAAAATTGACGGAAAGAGAGATCAAATAAAGTAACATTTTTATTCAAGAGAGCTTCGTGTATACATCCTTTGCATATAAAGCCTCTCATTTTCAATGAAAGTTGTAATTTATAATAAATAAAATCAACTAAAGTAGACATTTTCTAATTTTTCTTTTCCTTTTATTAACCATGTTATTAAAACGTCTCGTTCCCTCTGGGTCACTCTGTATCCTAGAGCACGTAGAAGCCTCAAGCTTATTGTTTGCCTACGAGATTCTAACCTTTCCAGGTCTGGTCAATAACTGTGGTATGGGTTTTTCTTTTTTTCTTTTCTGTTGATTTCTTTTGAGTCCTTCACTGCGTCTAGGGTATTTTATTCTGGTGGATAGTTTTCTTTTGGTGTTTTTTGACGGAATCAGAATTGGAGGAAATGTGGAAGATGTTCCGTTATTGCAAGAGGAGGGGGTAAAATGGTGATTAAATCAAAGGAAGTGGTTTACTCCTAGAAGCAAGCTCAATTTGATGTGCTAGCAAAACTTCAGATCAATAAGGATTACAATAAGGAAGCTTTTAAAGCTACTGTCAGATGTTTGTGGCCATTTTTTAGAAGGAGACTGATATGGAGGAGATTATAGCTAAAGGCCCCTAGTCTTTTAATAAACGTCTCATCCTTCTGAGGTTCCAGAAACTATGACATCTTCTTCTACATCCTGATACGTCCCAGTAATGTGAAGTTCCACGATGCTTAGTTTTAAATTCGTGTTTTTAATATTAAAACCAGACATGGCTGCAAGCAGTGGCATTGAGACAAAAAATCCAAGACTCTGCACAACATAATCTTCATTCCCAATGTGAAACCACAATGCCAAAAAATCGGGAAGTAGACAGAGATGCCATTGTTTTCAGGGATGATTTGGAACTGGTTTTGCCATTGACTAAGTTGAACCTGCTGGAAACACATGAAGCTGTGGTCCCAGTAGCACAGGTAATGGTCCACCAGGCTTTTCAGGATGACAAGGGTAAAATGGCTTCGGAGGTTGATCCCTACGCTCATGGGGATAACAGCTCATCTGATTTGAAAGTAAGACCACCTAATTCAAATTCAACCCTTGTAACTAACTCTGAAAGTAAGATCACCTAATTCAAATTCAAACCTTGTAACTAACTCAAAGAAGTGTATCGATAAAGATAAGGGGGGAATTTTTGGATAAGTCAACTTTACAAGAGAGTTGTGATACAGGTAGAGATAATGATATGACTTTTGTAGTGGATTGGGGTCAGTCCATAACTTTACAAAATTTGGAACTAGCTGATGGGAATTGGATTGCCTCATCAAAAGTAACTAATATAGAAGATGAAAATTGTGAGATGTATGTTGTTGATAACGTTCCATACTCAAACTGGTATTGACAAAGATGATCCAGTGACTGCAAAAAAGAGAGTTGTGAAGGTGTGTAATACATAAGCTCAAATTTCCACTATTTGAGCTGGATAAATTTCCTCTAAATCCAAGCAATTCTAGAGGACAGCTTAAGCTAAGAACTTTCATGGAGGGTAGTAAGGTTGAAGAACATGCCCCTTTTTTGCAGTCACTATTTTAGAGGATATTTCCATTATTTATTTAAGCTTTCATACTATATCTTTTTTGTTAGTGTTCCTCTAGAATGTAATTGTGCTGCTCTAGCTCTTGCTAGTGTTGCAAAAGAGAATGAGCCGGCCTCTGTTTGGTTAGAACATGCCCCTTTTTCTTTTTCCCATGTACAACATGAATTTCAATAAATAAAGTCTAATATCATTTCCTTTGAAAAAAAAAAAGTAGACATTCTCTTTACCGTAATAATGAGCAAATAAAAGTACTTGTCATTGTTGTATGAGATGGACTAGCTAGCAATTTGGGCAGCTTTGTTGATCACTTGGCCAAATAAAGTGGGTCCTGCCAGAGAAACATTATGTAGAGCACTTGAATAAGCAGCCATGATGCCTTCAACTCCTTCAACCTATTGATAAATAAAAGAAATTAAATAATTCATCCCAAAAAAAAAAAAATTGGTTACTTAAAGAATTTAATGCAGTGTTCAGATTCTTATCAACTTATACTCGACAGTTGTTAACTTACAACACATGAGAGATGCATCTTATGGTACCATCAATCATTTTCTAAGATATCTAATCTTCTGGTTATGATGCAAAACATATGATGTTCCAAAGTGTATTAGGTGATAACTCAATCTGTTTAATTTGCATCAAGGGCCTCTGAACTTTCTCAAATCTCTTGAGGACAAAACTCAGTATTTGGGGTTTTTGAATGTGTTGCTAGCTGTAAGTGGGGTCTTTGAACTTTCAAAAAAAAAAAAAAAGAGATTGGTTGAAAATGATGGTGATGTAGAAAATGGGAAATCCTAAGCAACAATCTATTAAAAGTAGTAAAAGGAGAGAGAGAGAGAGAGAGAGAGAGAGAGAGAGACATGTGTGTGCAGTATAAAGAAGATAAATATTTTCAGACAATATGACAGCCAGATTCTTCAAAGATTAAGCAAATCAAAGCATTATAAAGTCAGTTCCTCTCACCTTAAAGGCACTTGCACTTCCATTCAAGTTAAAACAATGCGATGTGGTCCCATCACATGTTCTTCCTCCAAAGCCCTAAGCAGGAAAGCGCCTATCAGAATCATAAAATTGAATGACCTCCCCAACCTCCAATATAGCCTGCAAGTTTAATATATTAAGTAGACAATTACTTCATCAATCAATGATGAATTCTTTGAAGTATATGCTAACAGAAGACCCCCTATGTAATGGAGATCAAACTTCTTCCCATTGAACAAAGCAGGGTGTTCAATATACTTTTGGCATATTTTAGGACCAGTCTCCATATGACGGATGATGGTGGATAAATTATCAGTTACAGTTGTATCAATGGTTCATGCCATATTCCAAGGTTTTAAGATCCACAGATTGTCAAGCCCATCTCTTTTGCGTACATAATAGTCACCAATAACTTGAGACAGATGAGTTTCAAGATTATAAGTAGGCTGCAACCATTCAGGAGATCCATAGGCCTGTTAGAACAAAAAAGATCTGAAGTTAATCATCTTCTCACAGAGAAAAAACAAGCCTTGTTTTTGTCTTTGACTTGATTATCCAAGCATGCCATAATGCCTTAGTTACATGGCAGCTCTTCAAAAGAGAAGTAGGCAATTTAATCTAAAACTGATGACAGGCAAAGATCAGTTCATTCAAAGAGTATTGACGCTAGCATTCACATGCAAAGTGAGCTTTTCCTAACCTTGTGAACAGTCTCTGCCAAATGATGTTTCATGACAAGACAAGCCTCGAAACGAAATTGGTTTATATATTGCTGATCTGTTATTCCAGCAGCCTTTTTCATATCCTCATCTACCTGGGTACTTGTCCATACAATATCAGCATCCTTTGGTTCAGATACTATAAGCAAAACAAATACTGTAATCATAAAAGAAAACTTTCAGAAAAGAAAAAACCATAATTGAAAAAAACCATCAAAACAACAAATATGAAATAAATTGTTGTCAACCAAAGCTGACACACCAAAAAATACACCTAAGTTTTGCTTATCAGTGTAGTAGAGGATGCAGATAACTGCTACTAAACTGGAAATACTTATCGTATTCCTAATAAGATATTACATACTAAACACAACTATGAAAGAATATAAATTGATTAAATGAAGTCATACATAAGGGAGTTTGAAAGCAATGAAACACAACACATACTGATAACAAACTCTGAACGTGTCAAAAACTCTTCTACATGAGGTAAATCAGTGTACACATGTAAAGGAGACCCATCAGTATGATGTATAATTCTAGTGGTAGAAGACTGTACAGATGGAGAAATCAAACTTTTCGATTGCAACTTCTGACAGTGCTTCTCGTACTCCTGAAGGATTAATGTCACATAAGACTTGGCAAGAAGACACAGTTTGAATGAATAAAAACAGTGAATCACGAATTAAGATAGAAATCAGAGACAATACTTTTATAAAAAAAATTCTGCAGCGTATGGAACCAAGCTGAAAGTCTGGCAGAACGTTGTTTGTCCTCCCCAATACCAAAAAGAAAATCGCGAGTGCATTCATCTCCTTTTTGAACATTCTGGGTTGGCCATTATATAGAAAAGCAGAAAAAAGATAACCAGGAATTATTAATGGCAATAATTCTGCTAGTACCATTGGATTTACAACAAAGGAAAAGCTGCATCAAACAAAATGAATATGATGCCACCACATGCGTTTATATGCACCAAGTGCATAAGGATCATATAGGTGTTTACATAAATCACACATGAAAAATCATGTGGAGAGAAATAACAAAGTTCATCTACAAATTAACAAAATAGTCTCTGCAACAAAGCAGAAAATTAAAATGAAGGATTAAAAGACAACCTCACAGCTGATGCCAGATTCCCCTCTGGTATGAAGAGAAAAGGAGCTACCCTGAAATTGGCTCATCATTATGCCGCAATGCTGAACCTAGTTCATCCATCACATACCTAAAAAGAAATCAGAAACAAAGAATCAGCACTTCAAATTATCCCAAAAAGAAAAGTTCATCAATCCTTAAATGCATACCATACAGAGGTTTCATCAATCTTTTCCTCATCTGCAAGCCTATACGTCATCAAATATAGCCACATAGCACTTATAATGCGATCAATAACAGGCTCCTCAGCAGTCCATTCAGGAAGATGCGGCTGAAGCACTGAATCAATCACATGCTTGCCAGTATCTAATATTTTTGATACATTGACACCATTCAGTTCAGAAAGCTTAGGAAGAGATTCAAGAATATCTATGGCACTTTCCCCAAGGGGCCCAGGAATATCCACCTGCAAAACAATTTAATTTCTATAGAACCACAATTTTTCCAGGTTGCCTTCAACAGAATCATCTCTTCATATATAGGATTGTAGCTATATCAAACATAACAACCTCCAAAGACTGTAAGCAGGGAAATTCCTTCAGGACTTCCAACAAGACAGCAACAGAATTCTGTTCCAAAGGATTCCCCCAAATATTCAAGTATGATAGAGAGGGCAACTCAACAGGTGAAAAAACCTGAAAAAAACAAAGGGGAATTAAGAAAAGATCAGCAATGACCGCTCCATCAGACTAACCAATCACATAAAATTGTACATCCAAAAATCAAACTGAGTCCCTTTTTTCTTCAAATTGGCATGCAAATATCAAAACTATGTCAGCGAAGTAAATACAAGGCAACCCCATTGCAATATTCCAGATTTCAAAATTCTTATCTGCCTAATAGTTGCCGATAAAATAAAGCATATAAACAAAGAAGAATCACATGAATGAAGTACTGCCCGAACCTTACTGATCAAATTGTGAATACATCTATCCGAAAGGTCAAGAGAGGAAACACTCTCCAATTGATGGTCACCCTCATGGATACTGCCCGGATTATCCTTTCCATACACTCCTCCACAGAAACCCAATGCCCAAGCACCAAATTTAGCAGTGAAACGCGAGTTGTAAATTTCACGTCTTGGCAGTCCTTGAAGAACTCTATTCTCCAGCTGACTATCACTGGAAAAAGAATACATCAGTCCGCTCTTAATATAATAACAGTAACAATTTTCCAAGTATTAGGGGCACATACCAATTTTTAACAACTGGGTTATTGTTCAACCAAATAGCCCTTAGCTGTTCGAATTTAGTAACTTCCCGAGCAATTATTTCCACATTCTCAAGCTTGTTCCCACACAAGCTAAGTGCAAGTAAACCCTAATGCATAGCAAAACATATAGACACCCAAAATTCAAACAACGCCACATCCTGCTAATATTATGAAAATTTCTCAAATAACATGTAGGCTGTAAAAGTTAAAGCCTAACGCAGTAGCCAAGAAAAAAAGACTGTCACACCGGAAATCTACTAGATAAATCAAGGGACAAGAACGTGTCATCATCAATGTCAAGCTCCTCAAGCTCCAGCCACCTGACTGCACCATCTCCATTCTCTTTTGCACCATGAATTACACTTTCCATTGCTTCAAAAACGCTCAATTTGGTACCATTTTGATGTGAAATTCCATCAACAACTTCCTCAGTCGCTTCTTCAGCATTGGAATACAAATCAACATCGACACACATCAAAGCAGCCATCCTCTCAGCCAATCCTGAAACCTCCGGCAACTGTTTATAAAATGAGTCAATTACCACAGTCACTTACAAATACCCAATTGAAAAGTTAATAAATTTCAATCAGAGTTTGCAAAAACGAATTAAAAAGAGAGAGAGAATGGCAATGTATGAATGGTGTTTGAAAGTAGAGAGTGACAGCCAGTGAACTTTCACGAAGTCTGAGTACCTCGTTATTCTCTTGCCCCCATCCCCATCCCCAGCCATTGCAGTTAAGTTATGGTCACTCTCAATCTCAATCTCAATCTCTAGGAACTGTCTACAAGTAGAAGAATAAGGTGGCCTTGCCCTTTTCACTCGCTTCACTAGAGATACAATAATTGGCCTATTATTATGAACAAAGTCTCTCCAAACTAGTTTGGAAAGAAACTCTACAAACTCATCATATATCTTTATATTGAGTGTGAATTTTGAAAATCTAACCGTTAGATTGCATGCTCTTATTACATTCTTAATGCTTACAAAATTTCAAGAAGATCAAAGATCAATTGCTATATCATCAAATAAATGTTATAATTTCAAGTTTTTGTGATCTAAAGTTGTATATAAAAAATAAGTTAATTGATCAAATAGTAAATAATATCCAATTTGAACGAAATTTGATACGTATGTTAAGAACATAAGGAACATGAAATTCAACGGTTAGATTCTCAAAATTCACACTCAAAAAAGAAATATATGAGAAGGTTGAAGAATTTCTCTCCAAACTACTTTGAAGAGAAACTTTGTTCTATTATTATTATGATTATGAATAAAAAGACTCTAAGCATTCACATTTGCGTGAATTATTATTAGGGCATTAATCATGATTTCAAGTTTAATAAGAGAAAGCCAGTGGGGTTGGCCGAGTAGTTGGGCATTTGGTCTTTAAGTGGCTGTCTTGAGTTTGACTAGGAATCCCTTTAGTTCAAGTCCACACACCTGTACTTTGAGAAAAAAAAAAATTCTCTAGACCAGCGATTTACCCTAGACCCACCTGTCATGAAAAAATACCCTAAAATTCAAATTCCTTATAAGCCCAATGGTGTTCAACAAAGCTGGAGCCTAGCCCTTTCCTTTGAAACAACAGAGAGGGAAACAACATGTTTCGGGGCAACTTGGTCTCTCGGGGTTGGGGTATATCTATCTATATACACCCCAATTTATGGGATGAATGCCAAGTTGCCAACACATGCAGCTAACATTTTTTTTTGTTTTTTTTTTTGGGCTTGAAGTCATGGTCCAAGTCTGTATCTTTACATATGGGGTAATAGGCTTGTGATATAATTATATATTGCACAAATTCTTTTAGAGACGCAACAAAATGTCACATTATTTCTATATTAAGGGAAGTGTGAACCTATCATAGGTCAAATAAAATGAGATTAAAAAAAATTATACCCGAACTCACCACAAAATATAAGACGATGTGAGATTTTGTTATGTTTCTAGTATTTCTCTAATGGGACATAAGAATGTGATTTCAAAATGCATACATCAAGCTTAGAGAGTCATGTGTTTGAGCTTAGCACACCTCTTTAGAGACCGCCTTAGCATATGAATAAGGGATAGCATAGAGTTGGGATGAGGTGAAATCAAGGGTGCCCTATATATCCTCATCACCCCATCCCCAATTTGGGTGAGAAAAACCTATGAAAGACAAGTTCGTTCTAAGATAGGTTTTGAGATATTTCATTATCACATATAAGTTAGCTAAAATATAAATGAGGCATAGATGAAACAAAAACTAGAGAGGCAATCCTAAAAGCTTTATGAGAGAGAGAGAGAGAGATGAATTTTGGGGATGGTAATTGAATATGTACAATATGTTTTTTTTTTTTTTTTTTGGGCAAGGCAAGGCAACCAAAATCTGTCCCCACCCTATCTCCTCATCAAAATTGTGAAAAAATTTGCACAAAATTGGGGCAAAACAAGTGAAGGAGGGCAAGAAATATTTGCCACCCTTGTGTCTTATCTTGGTTGATGCAAGGTATATAGCCTAATTGACCAAATTTTCCATCATAATTAGCTTGATTTGGGAAAGTGATTTTTTCACATTCGTACCAGTTAAATTAGTATTAATGCTCCTTAAATACCTTTGACTAGGTTTGTGCGTGTTCACTAATGAGGCAAATTTCTCTTCCTAAGACCATATATTCATCCATACTTAGTATATCTTCCATGACCTGAAAATCCACATTCCTCAACATACTAGGAGTATATAATAGTGAATTTTCTTGGAGTTGGTTTTGTGGCTTTTCCTTTAGGAGAGGGCTTCCCACATTTATAGGCTTGTAAAGTTATTGAGAACTTTTTTCATGTCATGTGTCACAATTTTATTGGCACCCCACACCACATCAACATTATCTCATACAAGAAAGAAATAATGGCTTTTGGGTTAAATCTCTTTAAGCCCAAAAAGTCCAAATTTTAATTAACTACATGGATCAAGCTTTCTTTCCAAGAATCCATATATTCTTGGATTGGGGTCATGGCCCATGACCTTTCCGCTGCAAGGGGTGGGCTCATGACCCACATCTCAATATTAGCTCTTTACTATTAAATCCAATGGTGGTTTTAGTTTTTTTTTTTGGGGGGGGGGTAGTTATTAAAAAACTCAAATTATACAAAATATAAGATATAAAAAAAGGAACTTGAATATCTCAACATCACACACACATGCACACAAAGTTTTACCATTCCTTCTACTAATAAAATGAAAAGGCAAAAAGGAATTGAAGAAAAATAAAGTGAAAATTGAGAATGCTGAGAAAAAAGTAATCAAGAGGGAGAAGATTTGAGATACTAATATAGAAGAGAGAGAGAGAGAGAGAGAGAGAGAGAGAGAGAGAGAGAGAGAGAGAAATGATACTACAACTACAAGCTGAGCGGCCAGATACAAGTGTCGTTGAGGAAATCTCATGGCCACAGTATCTCACTTGGTATCATTTTTTAGGAAAAACGAAATTAGAGATTATTTTTATAGAATGAGTTGAACAAGTTACAAATTTAAATGACTAGGGATTTTTATTTTTTGTTTTTGAATGGTCTTTTGGTTAAAAATTTTGTTCATTTGTTGTTGTTTGGCCTGTTCATCTTGTTGTTTAGGCTATTTTTGTTGTTATTTGGGTTAATTTTTATTAATCTTATTTAGGGGCATTTATTTTTATATATATTTTTTGTTTAAAGGGTTAAAGATTGTGTTTGGGTGGCCGAGATTACTTTTATTGAACCCAAATTCTTGGAATACTCAAGACAGGGTGTTTAATACATTTTTTTTTAGGGTAGATGTACTCATGCTTCATCTTACCATTGGATGTATAGACTTTCTCATTCTGCTGTCGGTGTTCATGATTGGACTTGTGTCATTTTTATTAATATCTTTTTGCCAAATTTATAAACTATTATTATCTCTAGACTCAAAATAAGTCATTGTTCCTCCACCTTCAAATTTATGATTACCTAACCGCTAAATGCAGGTTACTTTATTGTTATTTTTGGATTTAACTTACCTCCAGTACTTTTTTAACTGGAATATCATTTTGTTTTAATGAGAAACTGTCACATCACTCACTAACTAAATAAAAGGTGAAGATTAAAATCAACTACTACTTGCCATTGTATATTTAAAGCAACTGGAGATGTCAAGTTAAAAAAATATTGAAAGTAAGCCAAACTCATTATTTTTACCACTAAATGTACATGACTTCACTAATACTTTACTATTAAACACATGCTATTTAATTTATTTACTTTTCTTTGATATCAGATATACATTCCATTTATCTCACTACCCAATACACCTTACTTTGTTTTAATTCATCATTAAATCCATGCTATTATGATCTTCACTTAATGTTAAATAAATAACAAAGTTCTTTTTATTCATGCATTAGGCTTTGTTTCTTATTTAAGCTTAAAAATGCAATTGAAACCATTGGTCTTCTTCGAGTCAATGTCGAGTTTTTAATTTCACTACCAAAAACAATCTCGCACCTAGTTAGAACAATAGCATCAGATGTGTTAAATGATAAAGTTTTGGCACGTAGAATACAAAACACCAAAAGACCACATACATCAAATGTATCAAATGCCAACAAAAAAAAAATGGTTGAAGGGCATACTATTTTTTTATGTAGTTTTTAATTATATATTCTCTTCTCTCTCATAGTTAGTTCTCCACTCTTCCTCTGGACTCTCTTTTTTCTCTACCTCTCTTTCTCTCTTTCCTTTTCCTTAATATCTCTCATAGTCATCTTTCTCTCACTCTCAGCTTCTTACCATGCGATCGATGCCGCCGACCTCACTCTTTGGTTTTCGGGTTGATTTTGATCTTTTTTGGTTATTTTGGGTTAATGTAATATTGGTTTTTTGGGTTGGTGGTTTCGGTTTGCTTTTAGTGGTTTGGGCCGGTAGTGGTTGGTTGATTTTAGGTTGTTTTTACGGTAGCCAGTGGTGGTTAGGTTAATTTTGGGTGATGTTTGGTTGATTTTGGTGGTGGTGGTTTGCACTTTTTGCAATAGTGGTGAGTTGTGGGGGTGGGTTGTGGATGGTAGTTGGGTTTTGTAATTTTTTTTTTTGAATTTTTTTTTTATAATAGTAGGCTTTTTTAAAGGATATTTAATGTGTTGTAATGATAAAATAGAATTAAGGATATTTTAATGTATTGTAACAATAAAATAGAATATGAGATGAATGATGTATTGAAGGTGATGTTAAAAGACTGCAGTTGCCTTTTTGGTGTGTCAAAGTAACTTTTCGTTTTTGTTTTATTTTATCTTTGGACATAGCGTATGTCACCCCTCCTCTAATGACTAACAGATGGCATGCACCCCAACAGAAGTGGTATCAATCAATACATTCATATTGTAATTTATCAAATTTTCTCGACAAAAAAAAAAGAGGTTATTTCTCGACTAAAATAAACTGGTGTAGATGGGAAAATAAAATATTAAAATAATAACATAAAACCAAGAGGGACATAAAAACAAATTAAAATTTTGAGAATAAAAAATGAATGAGTTGATTATATCCAAAGAGTAATGTGGGGTCCGGTGGGGGTATTTACAAAGTGTTGGATGGTGGCCACCAATGTCAAATGAGATGAGATGCAGAGAAAGGAGAAAAATGAAAAATGAAAAATCTCAGTTCTTCTGGTTTTATAAGGGTTGGAGCCTTTGATAAGCAAGAAGCCAATGTTGTAATTCTTGCGGATGATTCTTTGAAGCAATAATTCCATAAGCAAATACATGAGACTCTTTTACTTTCAAGCTCCGAAGAAGACTGAAACTAACCCCACTTTCATTGACTAGTAATTGATAGCTGTCAGGTTCGCAGAATGACTGATGAAATTAATTGAATCCACTCTCGTGACATGATCGAAGTTCAATCCACCACTTTGAGGAAAGAGATGAGACTGTCTACCCATCTGTTTTACACATACGAGAAATCACTCACTGACAGACAAGAGGTGTCGACAATGTGAGCTTTATTGCCTGGCTTTCGGCCTTCTTCATCCAACTTCATTACTCTCTGAGACTACTGACTATTTGTGATTGGTTTATGATATCCTCCATTCTGAAAAGCTTTCTACTCAAGTGAGGAAAGCCTAATTTAGAATCCTTTTTCATAGCCTTTTTGCCCAAATGAGAGATCCATTCTTAGGGGAATCGTAGGCTTCAAATTGATTCATCAACAAAGGGTTCCTTTCAAGGAAAAAGTCATGACACCACATTTTCCCACTCTCTCATCTGTCTCATAGATGAGTAAGGCTGGCTAAAGCACCAAAACAAAGAGTTAGTAAGAGAGTGCCACCACAATAAAGATAAAAAGGATTCCAAAATTCTTGAGCAACACAGGAAATTGGCCTTTTGTCCTTTTTAACCATGCATTCGTTTAGGTTTAGCTCAGCTTGGCCCTGCCTCCTTCTCTCCCAGACTTCTTGGAGCTAGACCAAAACTCATTCGCATCTCCTGTCCAAGTGAGAATCTTTCTTCCTGCCTCTCCAGCTCCCATTTTAACTTATCTTTCTTCTGTCATTGGGGATGGTAGGAATTAAGGGGCGAGTAGGTTTAATGCTAGCTTTGTTGCCTTGGCATTGGCTGATTAAAGACATCCTCGCAAAGGCCCCATCTTTCTTAAGTAATGAATGGGCCTTTTTTTTGTAAACGTTAGGCTTAGCCGCCTGCCGCTACACTAGGCCTAAAGATTTCTAGATCAAGGAGTTGAAATCGGTCCAAGAGCAAACCTCCTCAGTCTGGCTTGTGCGCAAACAATACCCCTGTTAATCAGGCTTTGATCACATGCCCATGGCAGACAGAACTATTACGTTAACTACGATAGACAGATATAATAAAGATAATAATAATAAATTCCTTTATGATTCAAATAGAAGTAAGCAATGGGTTTTGATAAGGAATGCCTGTTTTATGAAAACAACAACAAGAGAATAGGTATTGAATGAATAACATTAAGCTTAAAGGAAATAAATGTCAGTCTATCGTGCTAAGTTATGTTGCCAAGTCTAAGTCAAGAAGGGGAATCAACTCTTTAATGCGATTAACATCTCTAAAGAAGAAGTTAACTACTTTAAAGGGGCGGGTCTGAGTGACTTGTGTTCAATGAGGTCTTTCCTTGTTACCAGAGAGCATGGGTTGAAGAGGGATAGGGAGATTGACCTATTCGGTGCATGCCTACCACTCTGTTCTTTCTATTTTCTTTTACTTCTCCTCTCTATTCATTAATTCTTTCCTTTCTTTCTTTTCGTTTTAACTCTCCTTTTTTTATTTTCTCTTATTCTTTCTCTCTTTTCTTCTTGTTTTCTTGCTCTCACTGTCTTTGTGATTCTAGCAATTATATCCTAGAGGTTGCCGTCCTCTCTCGCTGTGCATAGCAAAGGCTCCTTATATAGTGCTGGTCATGCTTGACTTTTACCATTTTAGCTCTTAACTGTTTTTGTCTGGTGTGGATGTCCTTACCGACCATTACTGACTGGTCAGTCACCCAGCCAGCGCCACTTATCTGCACTGGCCGCGCTACTCCACCTCACCAGACAAAGAAGGCTCTTTTTTTTGCTTGCTTGCCGTGACACTCTTACCTGCCATGGTGTAAATACTCTCCTTCTCTCTGTACCTCATGAAATGCACCTAGTAGTTCTAACTCAGCTTTGCCTCTTTTGGGTGGTATATCATCCCAGCAGGACATTACCTCCAAAAGAGTTTGAGCAGGAAACACGAAAATGAGTTTTTCCCCCTTTCTACTGCCAGACCATGACCCATGACCTCACCATTTCCTGTATTGGTTGGGTACATGTTGGTGGTGCCTGAGCCTTGCGCGTGCTTTACCTCCATGCTTATCCAAGTTCTGCCCGCTGCTCATGTGTCTACCACGGTCTAAAAGTCAATCTACCTTATCTGCCATTCATCTTTGACCTCTTATGGCGTGGGCTGCTTTCCTGACTTCGCATTTATGGTTTGCTTCTCTTAGGGGCTGGGCCTTGACCGATTGTGGGCTGTTTTTACGCTTTTATTCCCAGCCCTTGTTATTTGTTTCCTGTCACATCATTCTACTATGCCTGCCGTGAGGTTTGCTTGACCCAAGTCTACTGGGTCTCTCTAGGCTTTTCTATTCATTCTTTCTCTGAAGGCCTAATAAACTCATTGGGCCCTTTACTACTTGCGGACTCCCTCGTCCCACCTACTTTCCTTTGGGCATCCTTGGCCCATTTACTTTATTAGGGTGTCCTTGGCCCTTTGCACTTCTATGCTTCCCATGAGTTTTTACTAACTCCTTAGGCTTCACCGGTCCAGGTGTTTCTTACTTCATCCTTGGGGCTCATGGATTTTCCATTGCCCCTTACTTTCTTTACTTACATTGCTTTGGGCCTACTGCGACAGCCGTGACCCATTCTTACTTTTCCACGTCCATACTGCCCATGGGTTTGCTATTTCTTTCTTCCGGGCCTTTTTAGGCCCATTTACTTTTTCAGGGTCCATTTGTTTGCTTCACAGACCCATGATCCATTATTCCTGCCACTTGGACTTAATGACATTTCTATCCTACTCTCTTCTGCCCATGTCTTTGGGCTTTTCCCCCTGCTTGGCTTCTAAAAAATGAGCATCTTGAAGTAAAAACGTGACTTTCATAGGCCTTTAGGTCTTTTACTGGTGTTCTGCTTGAAAATAAAATACTTGAGTTTTTGAGACTATGTTTTGTTAACAACAGGTACTATTTCTGCCTTCACAGGTAAGGATCATCTGTGCTATGAGTTTCTCTTCCTTGATAGTGATCTAAGGCGGACTGGAACTTAGTTGGAAAACTCAAAAGCTCTGGCTCGAGCTACGCTATGGCCCTTTGTGCAGTGGCATTGCGTGAGGGCCTTTGACGCGCCGCACCAATTCTTCCTTCCCCACCCTCCGAAGTTACCCGCGAATCTCCCCTTCAGATCTTACCACCGAACTGATCTTCTGTGCTCTTCAAAACCTTTTCCAATTCGACGGAATGGTAGTTTTTTTTTTTAATCTTGTTTAAGTAGGTGAGAAGTATCTGACTTTCATCCGATTTGCTGTGGATTGAATGATGGATAAACCAGCAAGTAGGGTCTTGCCTAGGTTGAACATGCGCAACTAAAGGGCATAGCTATGTAAACGCAAGGTTTGCTCCAGCCTATGAAGGGAAATATGGTCCCAGACCTATCTGACCTACCGTTAGCTTTTCTAAAGCAATACTACCAGGGTAAGGACAGGTGGCATAGCGCAGCCCTCACCAATGTGAGTGACTGGACACCATATCTCGACCAGCTCGTCCCAACGGAGCGAAGAGGCCTCCTCAACGTGAAATCCTGACATGATCACATGAATACAAAGAATTTTTTGGGTATTTCAGAGGAGCCCAAAGGCGCTCTCTATGAAATCCTATGCTTAAGGCTTTATCCTAAGGGCTATAGAACTCTCTCTGGCAAGCATTAAGGCGTTGAATTGTCGACTCTATAAGCTTCTACGTGCTATATTCTCTTCGCCTAACACATTCAACTACCTTTTCTTGCAACGAGTCCGACTGCTGCTCTAATACAGTTTGTTTAGAGTCTCTTTTTATGCAGCTCCCCTTCCTAGGAGTCTTCTCATTGTTGGAACCTCTTTTTCTTTTTGAACTGCCCGAGCTAGATGACAAAGCTGAGCTAGAAGGCACCTTTTTGATGCTATCAAAGTACGTCGCAATCTCTTCTTCCGTTGCTGGGAAAGTCTTCCTTGGAATATAAGTCAAAGCCTTGAAGGAGTTGTCTCCCCAATTTGATTCTAGAATAAAAAGCTTGGTTATTACATTGTGGCCTTGACGGCAGATAGATATTTTCTGAAGAGTGAGTGCTGGCCTTTTTTCATATTGAATCACAGCCTTTTTTTATATTAAAAACTTCTAAAATCCACGTTTTGCTTTCGCAGGCAAACACGCTACTTAAACAAGGCACGTGGCATTATCTCTGCGGGTCTATCTCACCCTACTAACATTATTATGAATCTAGTTAATATATGCCTTAATCAGATATTAACTAAAAAGAATATACTAATACACGCACTAAGGTCTACCATAATGTTTATGTTGAAACGAAATAAAATATATTATTTATAATATGCGAAAAAGATAAAATTTCTGTTGCGGGTCGGGTCTACGTTACAAATAAGAATATTGCAACATATCTGAAGCAAATGCAGATCTGGATGAATATGGAACTATTAGTGGATTAAATACATTCACATAGTAAAGTAATAATAATGATCTTTATTTTAGTATTTCTTTATCTGCTTTCCCATGCCTAGCTCAGAAGAAGAATCAAGAAAGTGTTTACTGACCAGAAACCACAAAATCTGCTATCTGCATTAATATAAATAAAGAATGAGATGGAGTTATATTATATATTCACAATTATGTTTTATCATTGAACCTTAAAATCCAAAGACAATTTTTTTTTTCCCGTGCGTACACAAATTTTCAACAAGGATTTTTTTTTTTTCCCCTTTCAATATGTACTTTACTTTCTTTGTTAACTTGAAAAATGGTGGAACTCAAGTGATGATTCAACAATAATGCATTTATTTTTGGAAAAAGGATCCTCTCTATTTAGGAATGAAATGAAGAGTGTTTATATATTTAAGAATTGTGTGATTCAAATTAAAGTGTATCTATGATCTAGATTGTACCACATTATTTAAAATTTAATTGTGAACTTAATTTCTCCCTGTTCCACTACAAAATACTATAAATCTTAATCTTATCTCATAAACTTTCATAAATCCTAAACTTGAAGATAAAAAGTTTTGACTCTTTCTTGGTCATTTGTAATTGTGGATATTACTAGATAATTATTTAGATATCTTGACAATTGGATTAAACAAAATAAGAAAAGTCTCTTATTGTCAACCCCATTCATAAAAAAGTCTTGTTACTCATAAGAAAAGATAAGCTACATATGTTTGAAATTTCGAGGAAATTAACAATGGATGTTATAATATTAAGTCTCAAAATAACAAAAGACTTTTTTTTTAATATTATTTATGAAATTTGAATCAAACTCTAGATCTCTTATTCAAAAATAAGAAACTTTATCAATTGAACAAACTGGAAGTCTGGAACTCACATTTTCTACGTTAATATAACAATAAAGATAACAAAATGAATCTTCATATCAAATATTATGCACTATTTTTAAAGTTTATTACAGTATTACCACGTTTGGTAGTGATTATAGACTATAAATACAAAGTATAATGATAAGTCTAAAAATTTCACTAAGAGGAAGAGATTTGAATCACAAAATGTATTCGATTGCAAGAATTGATTAAGTCAAATTGTGAATAAAAATAATGTATTAGAGATAATGCTGAAAGTTGAAAGTGCACACACAAACGACAAAACTAAATGTTACAAAATAGGGGGAGGAGAAGTTAAGGTATTAAGGATAAGGCCCATTTCTTAATACAATTCAAATATATATATATATATATATATATATATATATATATATATATATATGAATGAATGATTAATGTGATTTGTTTTTTATTAATGCAAAATAAAAATAGTAGATTTATGTAAAACTATAAGCGATGGTTCTTTAGTCTTAATAATATAAATGCTTTTTTTTATCCTAACAAACAACATATGAAGTTGTACACATTTTCCAATATATGTTTTATTTAAATAGAATAAAGTACTCGTAGTTTTTTTTTCTCTGCTCATCAAATTAAAGAAGAGTAGTTTTTTCTTTAATAAGCTAAATACAACTATTTATAAGCCATTATTATTTTTCTTATTTGACCTAATGTTAAAAATTTTAAAATTATTGTGATTAATTTCTTAGGGTTTTGGACCATTTACAAAATAGACATTAAAAATTTTTTTTGACAAAACAGAGGCACAACCTTTCACTTCTTTGAATAAATTTAGAAATACAATTATATTTCACAACTAGTTGAAGTGAGATAGATTATGATTAGTAAAAAATAAAAGTAATGCTAGTACTTAGTGATCATTCCATATAAAAGTGATAATCTAATAGTTACCGCTTGTTATTTCAATATTTATTTATGTAATAATATCTAAATATTGTTCTTAAATCTTATTGTAATTTAAAAGGTTTAAGGGGTGATGAATACGATGAAGATGATAACAAAGCCGCTCACATCAAATACCAACAAGTCAACACTATCCTTGTACAGGCTCGAAACATCGTAACCGAGTACAACCTGGTCTACAACACAACTCTCACACTGACTGACACATAAATATTTTATTTAAATAAAAAAACACAAAATACAAAAGAGATAAATCACAGACCAAAAAACAAAAAGGAAAATTCTTTTTTTTTTTCTTTAAAACAGTCTACTTGCTAGATCTCTTTCATTTCCAAGAAATATATAAATGTAAATATAAATATAAATTTTAAAATTCTTCTTTGATCTGGATAAGGCTTCAGAGCTTCACTTTCCCCCTTATTTATTCTCACTCTTTTTCAAGAATGGAGAAAATATCGGTGACCCATGTGCTTGTTTTATAGTAAGAGTATATTTAGATCAGAAAGTAGTATTTATATCCACCAACTAAGCTCAGTACTCTCTCTCTCTCTCTCTCTCTCTCTCTTTCTGCTTATCCAAACTTTTAGTATTTTTATTTTTATTAATTTCTGAAGACTACTGAAAGTCCTATATTGATCAGACAGAACCATGTCGATCACGATCGAACGCTCCAAATTCATGCAGTGTATTCCGATCTACGACTCGCCGCGTTTCCGGGCGGAGAGAGTGGAGGACTCGTGTAGCTCTTCATCGGTCGGGAGGAACAGTGATACGTCGGACGGTGGTGGTGGTGGTGATGATGATGATGATGAGTCTGGAGAGGAGAGTGAGGTTCAGAGCTCGTTTAAGGGACCCTTGGATACCATGAATGATCTCCAGGAAGTTTTGCCGCTCAAGTATGTGTTTAGGCTTCGCTTAGCTTTACTACTACTTTTCTGTTTCAAGCTTTCATTTTTATTTGATTTTTACATTGTTTGATGCATTTGATTTGGAGTGGATTAAATAAGGAAAGTAAATCTGTGTATGGGCTGATGAATTTGTGGGTTTTAATTAAATTTCATATCTTGTAGTCTCATAAGCTGAATTTTGTTATCACAAGTAGTACGAAACCCCTGAAATGATTGATGAAGTTGTTTGTGTCTGTCTTCTTGCATTTCATAACTGGTCATAGGTAAAAAGCTCAAATTGCTGCACTTCCATTATGTTACTTGATATGGAATCATGCTCTGGCTGTTGTCAGAGGTAAAAGCTCAAATTGCTGCCTGCACTGACTTCCATTGTGTTACTTCATATGGCAATCATGCTCTGGCTGTTTCCTTTATCTACATCTTTGAACTAAGTGTGTCTACATTGTTACTGATTGGAGTTTTGTTTGGTCGGGAAGCTAATTTTCCCAAAATCAAATGGAGCGTAAAGAGGAGTTGTACAGATAATAGAAGGACGTGAGAAAGTTCTGATTATTAATGTTTAGGAGCTTGGATTCTAGGAGCATATAAAATCAACTTTATCTTAATATGGCCTATTAACTATTACCTATAAGAGTGATTTATTTCTATTCGCTTAAAAGTGAAGTTTTCCATTCAAAATAAAAGAAAATGAGTTTTTAACGCACTTGTATTCCACATCATTAGTATTCTAATGATGTGGAAGTAGGAAAGAGCGAGTCTATAGATTAGAATTATAGGTATTCTTGCTTAAGAAGACTAATTCTATGGAAGCAGGCTTCAAGCTTAGATATGCAATTTTCTATTACATGTTCCCATGGTCTATTACATGTTAACTCCATATTCATATGTGCAATGGCTTGTAAGATACAGGTGGTGTATTAGAGAACATTTAGTAAAAGACATGAATTCTGATGGCCAGTTCATGCTTGTTAGGGAGAGCTTATTTCATTGGTTTATTGGCTGGGCTACCTAGAAAAAGTAGGGTTTTAAAAAGTTTTACATGAGCCAAATAAGTTGTGGCAAACAGTCACATCTAATTGAAGGTTTTGATGAAATATTTGAAGTGAAATGTAATAATAATCGTATGATTTCTTTTGGAGTCCATCCAGTACGACTATGTTCAATTTTTCACTAAAAGTCTTTAGGAAGGACAAAACTTAGATACAGTTTCCTTGGTGTTGTACCTTAGGTTCCCTAATTGAATTCAATCATGTGGTCCATAACATTGTTTGTACTGCATTGGTCAATATAATCATGTGATCAAATTTAATTGGGGAATCTAAGATACAACACTTAACATTATGTTTGGTTGGGTGGAAGGGGAAGAGAAGAAAAGAGAATAAGGAGAGGGAAAGGGGAAAAAAATTATTTTTTATGCATGTTTGGATGTAGAAGGGAAGAGAAAGGAGAGAGAGGGAATACGAAAATAATAATAATAATAATAATAATAATAAAAGATCATTTTACTATTTTATCCTTATAAATTAATAATTAATTATGAGGACATAAAAGTAATTTCACAAAAAATTCAAAATTTTCCATGGGTATAAGAGTAATTTTAAAGATTTGAGGGTGAAACTAAAAAATAAAAAATTGGTGGGGCCCCATGGAATCTATTTCTTCCCCCTTTCCCCCCTCTATTTCCTTCTAACCAAACAAAGGACAACGAGTCATTTCTCTTCCCTTCTCTCCCATTCCCTCAAACCAAACAAAGCCTTAAGGGATTGTACCTAAGTTTTACGTAGTTGAGGAATAGTCAGAAAACCATTTATTAATGGCTCCATGTACAGGTTGATCTCGCCCACATGTTAGCAGCTCGTGATCAAGAATTACGGACACTTACTGCTGAGGTAATACCTGGTTGATCTTCCTCACTTGTTCATGTTAGTATGTTACACTTCTCCAAATGTCAATCCCTCCTATTGCTTTGATTTGAACATTGCATGAGCAGTGTTTACTGCTGCTATCCATTTGAAATGAAACAGATAATGTGCATGTTAATTTTGTACTCGTGCTTTCTGGATAAGCAATGGCATAATGTTTCCATTTTTGTACTTTCCTGATGAAAAGCCTACTGTTGTGTTTTTCGATAAGAAACAAGCCTAATATTGTGTTCACATATCGTGATGCGTGTTTGAAAGAATTTATTGTTTCTATCCAGGAAAAAGAAAAGAGGAAAAAAGAAAGGCACAATTTTTTGTGATATATAATAAAGGTAGATTATGCCAATTACTATGTGAACTACACAGGCATATCAACATTTATTATAAGGGAGAAGTTTTACGTTTTCAAATTCATAGTTAAATGGGTAGTCCTTTCTACTTCAGATACAGTGACCTATGGCATCATATAAACAACAAAAAATGGCACTTGGAGAGGTAACATTGCAGCAGAAAAATAGAGATTTCTACATTCGTCTTTCTAGTCCAAAGATGAATGAGATGAGATCCCTGTTTTTATTTTGGTAAGTTACACACACATCTATGAGTTTTGAACTCACAACTTCACCTCCATAGTCTTGTGGGAGGAAGTGACATGATGAAATCCCTACGTATTTGTTAATGTCTTTGGGGCTAATGTAATTGTTAGTGTCAAATGATGTAATCTCACTTTTGAGTTAGGTTAACTAGCAGTGGTTATCTCTTAGTTATCCATTCAAAAAAAATAAACTACGAGTAGTAAAACTTATTCTTTCTTTTTTGGTTAACAGTAATTAAATCCTGTTCTTTGAAACAGAAGTATACATACTAAAACTTATTACTCAATGACATTAAATACGATTGAAAATTTTTCTCTGCCCCTAGACACCGGGACCTAATTTGTTCATCCCTGCACACTATTCTTTTATTTAGGAAATTGAATATAGCATTTGACAACAATCTACTGCATTATTGAACTGGATACTGAACGGGACTCACATTGTAGGGGAATCAACTGCAATCTGAGCTAAGGCTTGCTCGGTCTTTGATAGCAGAGAGGGACTCTGAGATTCAGAGTGTTCGTGCTACAAACAATCAGGTAGGTACTAACATTTTAGCTCCATGTATCATGTTTAGCATCTCCAGCTAGAAAGATTGACAAAATTTTACGCTTGTGTTGATTTTTTTTTAATGTTCTTTATATTTCTGGGGGCACTGAACAGTATGTAGAAGAGAATGAAAGACTAAGAGCTATTTTAGGAGAATGGAGTGCCCGAGCAGCAAAGGTATTGTCTATTCGTTTAACTATTTGGTGTATGAAGAACATTTGGCTCATACAATCTCAAATTTGATTTTTTAAAGCTTGAGCGAGCATTGGAGGTCGAGCGAATGTCAAATCTTGAATTGCAGAAGAAGGTTTCAACACTCACAAATCAATCAAATACATCAGCAGAACCTACTTAACACCGTGGAGCATAGTCACACTTGTGTTGAATGTTTCTCAGTTGCATTCCTCTGCTAGGTTAAATTGAGAGAGAGAGAAGAAGAACAAGAAGAAGAAGAAGAAGAGGAAGCGTTAAAAGAACTCAGCATTGACAAGTGATGGTTGATTGTATATAAATTTGTTTATAGATTGCCCTTTTTTTTTCCTTACTCTGATAAGAGTAGAACATATATTAACAGCAGCCACCTATAGGTGGTGGAAAAAATCCTCTCATGTTGTTGTTGTTTTTATTTTTGTTATTTTTTTTTATGGAGAAATAATTACAACATGCTGCTAATTCCGCAGCTCAAATCCTTTCTCCTAGACCCCTAAGCACTTTGTACATGAGGAGTGTCAATTTAGTTACAAGGTCTTCGGCTCTCATTTTGTTCTTGATATAAAGAGTCCATAATGATTCACTTAAATTGTCCCATGGCCATAGAGGATTCATAAATACTCGCCTCATATTATGCACTCATAAGGTCTGTCTATTTTATTTTCCTTTTAATTTCAACAAAATGGTATAATTTGATAACTAATTTTCTTAGCCAACTCTTTAAATTTCAATCAGTTATAACTAGGAGGGGAATATGAATAATAGAAAAGAAAGAAAAGAATATATATAGTCTTGTCATTCTCTCATTTGGGTGGGGGGAATTAACCCTTTTTTGAGAGCTAATCGGAGGGAATTACTTTCCTTCTTATACTAGCTTTTCAACTCCAAAAAATTTATAAGAAAAAAATTATAAGAAATTGAAGGAAGTGGAATGAAATGAATCATTTAGAAATATTTATTTTATTCCTTTGTTTGGGAGTTTTAATAAGAATTGAAAGATCATTCTCTTATTTGGAAATTTAAGTAAAAATTAATGAAATTGATAGAACATTACACATTTCTCTCTATTTCCCTCAAAATGTCAAAATTTTATTTTCCTTAAAATTTGGATAGCAATTTTGTCCTGTCCTGCTTAACCCGTCTCTCCTCACTTTGCCTCGCGAGTTTTCTTCGTCTCGCAAAGGTGGTGAGGTGGGGATGGGTTTAGACTTTTTAGACCCACCCCGCCCCCCTCCTCCCCATCCCCACCCCGCCTTGTGTTGCTAAGGGGTTATAATTGTAAATTTTTCATGCTCTAAAACCCTACTATTTAAACAAATATATCAAGATTAGCTTATTTTATTCTACTTGACGTGGTTCTCTGCCTTTATTTTCTTGTGTTAGACTATTAGTTTTTTTTTTTTTTTGTGATTATCTTGTTAAAAACTTGAATATATTATTCAATTTTTTCTAAAAATTGATTTGATTTGATAGAATAAATTTAGTTTTAGTTTCAAGTATATTTTTATTAATGAAATATGTTTCATTAACAAAAATGTACTAGTTGTAGGGCAAATTAACAAAAAGTAAAGTTTTACAGAGTGGGGCAAGGCTTCGTTGGGTCCCAAGGGGTGCGAATAGGGTGAAAAAGTTTTTCCAGTCATGCGGCGAGGGGTGGGGATGAGACAAAACAAAACCATGCGAGGCCGAGGCGGAGACGAAGACCCCATCTTTCGATCCCAAGGTAGCCTATGAACAAGGGTAGCCTTCCACCCTTGGCTTGCCTAAACTAGGATTAAGAACCTAGCGTAAGACAAGCCAAGAATAGTTAATTAGTTTGTTACAAGGTGTAAAAATTAAGTTAGACTTGTCTCCATCAGATGTTGAATGTTGGCTCTACACACTTCTAATTGTCATTGTCACCAAGCAGAAAGCATACTTCTAATTGTCAAAACTGGAGGATCTAAAATTTGTTCTTATCAAGGGTTGTGGAGAAGGCAAGTGACATGCATACACAATCTCTCCCTTTCTACATGCATACACAATCTCTCCCTTTCTGCAAAAGTTGGATTATTATTTCCTTCTTTTAATTTTGGCTCAATAGAAACCCTTGTTGTTGATTCTAAGCATTGTGTAAGAATAAGGATGGTTTAAAATATTGCTGATGTATTGCAGTTGCTCATGATATAGCATTAACTGGTAGTGAATGTTCGAGAATTAGAGGCTTTGTATCTACATGTTAAAAATCTGATCCCTCTGTCATGGGTGGTTCCACTTTTTTCTTCATTGAATCCAAAACTTTTGAATTTTCCATTGTGAAGGGGGGTTCTTTTTTCTCTTTACGGATTTTTGAGAGAGGACATTCCTCAATGCGCTCTGTTTTTCTGGGGAAGGAGAGTGCACACCGATTCATGATCCATTTGGAGGATTTATATTCTAAGAAATCTTCTGATCATTATGCTAGAACATTTAGAGAAGGTAACTTGGTGTACATCCTTCAACTGGGGTCAAATGCACATGGTAAGTTTTTAATGGTATCTATAGTGATACCAGAAGGAAGATTGGGATGTGGCTGGCACTATTTCGGCATTAATCTGAGGAAAATATTGAGACCAGCCTCTTTGGTCAGCCAGGGATCTTCTCGGAGAACTCAGGGTGCTACAGAGGTGGAGGCGCCGGTGGAGGGTGACAGCTCCCTTATCCAAGGTGGTGAGAAAAACAAAAGGAAACTAAACACAGATGTCTCACATTCCTATGCATCGGTGGTGGTGGGGCATCGGAATAATACCACCGGCAGAGGGGTTGAAGGGAAGAAGAAAGCTGCGTTGGGAGGGGTGAAGATTTGGTCAGAAAGCAGTCGCAATCTCAGCAAGAAAAGTGTCCTAGGGCAGAGGGAGCAGGTTGGAAAGAAGATTGTGTCAGATTCAAGATGTGCTTACCGTGATTCCTGCAAGGCTAGTACTCTCGGTCAGAGGGAGATCCTAGGGGCGAAGGTTTTGTCAATGGTAAAGGAAATTGAAAGTGATGGGAAGAAATCTGAGCTATCGTTGGACCTATTTTTGCGCTTGGAACGTGGGTTAGATGGGAGTTGGGCTATTGTGTGGTCTGAGGTACATGAAGTGGGCCCAAACTCATTTAAATCCTCAAAGCCCATTAAGCTTACTCCCTCCAGCCCCAAGGTTTCAGCCAAGCCCAGTAGAGTGTGGAGGCCACGTCAAATTCCAAAAATGTTGAACCCAGCCCAATGCCTGAGCTCTAATCCTGAGCTCGTTGTTTCGGGATCCAGTCTTAAGATGCCGATGGAGGACCTGGTTCCGAGAGTGGGTCAAGTGGGCTCGTGTTCAAGGGAGGAAGTGACGAGGTCGGCGACGGCTTGTGGTGAAGACCCAGTGACCGGAATTGTTGGTGAGGTCCCTTGCAGCGCCGATAAAGCTAGTATCGACGCCGGCAAGGAGCTGACTAGGCTTTCGAGCCCAGATACTGGATCGCCTCTTCGGCTCGGGTTTGTGGAGCTGGGTGTCACCGGCGACTTGGTGGTTGGCTCGGAGCTGGTTAGGAATGGGCCGGTGAGTAATGGTCTGACTCCTATTGTAGACTTGGGTAACATGTTGGAGGTTCAGCTTGGGGAAGGGGAATCAATTGTGGAAGAGGTGGATTCAGTTGGGGATTTTCAGGCAGAATCTGGGCTCACTATTATTCCTAGGGAGTCCAGTGGGGGGGGTGGGCAGTGGTTGTGGCAGTGGAGAGAACGATAATTGTGTGTTGGACTGTGAACCTCTGTCTCTTTGGGTTCCTATTGATCCAAACGTGGGTACTTTGACTCAGGACTTTGTTGAGGGAGCACAGAGGAATGTATCTGGTCCACACTCGGATTGGGTATCCAAGTTGATGAAAAAATTCTGTAAATTGGTGGGGTTTCCTATTGTGAGACATGAAGCTCAATGTTTGGCCCTTTTTAGCATACTAGAACAGGACTGTCTCAAGGTGAATGACGAAGAGGTGGCTAAGAGACCTGCTAAGTCAGGGACACGAGGCCTTAGAGAGCTTAAGGGGCTGATTTCATATGTCAATTATGAGGGTGCCATTGCTAGGAGTAAGAGCAGAGACTCTTTGACTGACTTGGGGGATGCTAGTAGTTTTAAATGACGATACGACTGCTTTCTTGGAATGTAAGGGGGCTTAATAATCCCCGGAAGAGAGAGGTGTGCAAGAACCTTCTAAAAGAGTGGAAGTGCGATTTTGTGTGTATTCAAGAAACGAAAGTTTCGTCTATTGATGGGGTCTTTGTTCGGAGTATATGGGGTAGTCCTTTCACTGATTGGGCTGTTTTGGATGCTGTGCAGTCTTCAGGAGGGGTCTTGCTAATTTGGGATAAGAGGGTTTTTGAGAAGTTGGATATTATTGTGGGTCATTTCTCTATCAGTGTTTTATTGAGAGGAGTGGTAGACGATTTTGTGTGGGCTTGTTCAGGTGTGTATGGCCCTAATGACAATGGGCAACGGGCTAATTTGTGGGGGGAGTTGTCTCAGGTGCGCGCCAGGTGGCCTGTGGCGTGGTGTTTGATAGGTGATTTTAATATTATCAGATACCCAAGTGAGAGACTTGGCTGTGAGACTTTCAGCCCCGCTATGCACGCATTCTCAGATTTCATAGAGAATAATTCCTTAGTTGATTTACCTTTAGAGGGGGCTTCGTTCACTTGGTTTAGAGATTCCGGTCTTCCCTCTATGTCAAGAATCGACAGGGCCTTGGTCTCTCCTGATTGGGAGGAGCACTTCGAGAATGTATCCCAACGGGTGCTTCCCCGTGTTCTTTCAGACCACTGCCCTCTTCTGCTGGAAGCTGGTGTGGTTCGGCGTGGTCGAAGTGCCTTTAAATTTGAGAACATGTGGTTAAAGGATGAGGGCTTTGTAGACAGAGTTAAGCAGTGGTGGGATAGCTACAGTTTTGAGGGCTCTCCAAGTTTCATCTTGGCTCAAAAGTTGAAGGCTCTAAAAGCAGACTTAAAAAAGTGGAACAGAGAGGAGTTTGGTGATTTGGCTTTTAGAAAAAAGAACATGCTGACTGAGCTGATGGGGTTAGATCTGAGAGAGGAGCTAGTGGGTCTGTCTAGTGAGGATCAGATTCGGCGTCTCCAAATCAAAGGGGACATAGAGCACTTGGCTACTCTTGAGGAGACTTCCTGGAGGCAAAAGTCGAGAGCCTTATTCGTAAAAGAGGGAGATAATAATACTCGGTTTTTTCATAGATTAGCAAACTCCCATAGAAATGCTAATCAAATTAAAAGGATGGAGGTGAATGGTATTCTTTATGAGGATGAGCATGATGTACGCTCTCATATTGTCCTCTTTTACCAAGAGTTGTATAAGGAAACTGAGGTGGGGCGTCCTTCTATGGATGGGTTAGAGTTTGCCTGTGTTGAAGAGGAGGATCGGGTGTCCTTGGAGAAGGAGTTTACAAAGGAGGAAGTCTTCCAGGTTCTAAAGGAGATGGAGGGGGATAAAGCCCCGGGTCCTGATGGCTTTACCATGGCCTTTTTTCAGAATTGTTGGAGGGTCGTGGAAAGGGATGTAATGGATTTTTTTGATGATTTCCATCGGCATTCCTCGTTTGAACGGCCTTTGAATGCATCGTTCCTCACTTTAATTCCTAAGAAGTGCAGTGCCGTTAACATTACAGACTATCGCCCCATTAGTTTGGTGGGTAGTGTTTATAAGCTGTTGTCTAAGGTGCTGGCTAATAGAATGAGGAGAGTTTTTGATAATCTCATCTCTGAGACTCAGAATTCGTTTGTTGGCGGAAGGCAGATTCTGGACTCAGTGCTTATTGCTAATGAATGTTTGGATAGTAGGTTGAAGAGCAGAATTCCGGGGGTGGTTTGCAAGCTGGATATTGAGAAAGCTTATGATCATGTAAACTGGGAGGCCCTGTTTTATTTGTTGGGCCGGATGGGTTTTGGGGAGAAATGGAGGGGGTGGATTAAAGCTTGCGTTACATCTGTTCGTTTCTCAGTCCTTGTAAATGGTTCCCCTGAGGGCTTTTTTGGTAGCTCTCGTGGGTTGAGACAAGGGGATCCGCTATCTCCGTTATTATTTCTTTTGATAATGGAGGTTTTAAGTAGGCTTTTGAAGAAGACAGAGGAGTGTAATCTTATTCGGGGTTTTCAGGTGGGAGCTGTGAACTCTGCTGGGGTGAGTATTTCCCATCTGTTATTTGCGGATGACACCATCATATTTTGTGAGGCCTCTAGGGAGCAGCTACTGTCAATTAGGCTGGTGTTGTCTTGTTTTCAGGCGTTTACAGGTTTGAAGGTCAATGTGGGGAAAAGCGAGATTGTCCCCGTGGGGGAGGTGAATAATCTTGATGCTTTGGCTAATGTGCTTCACTGTAGAGTAGGCAAATTGCCTATGAAGCATTTGGGGATGCCATTGGGTTCTTCTTTTAAGTCCCCCTTGATCTGGAATCCTATTTTGGAAAAGATGGAGAAGAGGCTCTCTGGGTGGAAGCGTCTCTATTTATCTAAGGGTGGGAGGCTCATGTTAATTAAGAGTACTCTCTCATGTCTCCCGACTTACTTTCTATCTCTCTTTACTATTCCTAAAGCAGTGGCGGCTAGATTGGAATATATTCAGAGGAAGTTCCTTTGGGGGTCTTCGGAGGGGGGATTCAAATATCCTTTGGTGGCCTGGGATAAGGTGTGTCTTCCCGCCGAGATGGGCGGATTGGGGTTAAGAAAGGTGGTGTCATTTAATCAGGCTTTATTAGGGAAGTGGTTGTGGAGATATGGCCACGAAGATACCCACCTGTGGCGTCGTGTTATTTCTTCTAAATATGGCGAGGGGCAAGGGGGGTGGAGGACTAGGGCTTGCAGGAGGTCCCATGGGTGTGGCCTATGGAGAAGCATCAACGAAGGTTGGGAGAACTTTTCTAAGCATCTGTCATTTGTAGTAGGGGAAGGCACTCGTATCCGTTTTTGGCATGACAAGTGGATTGGTGACGCTACTCTAAAAGTTCTCTATCCTGAGCTTTATGAGTGTTCAGCGGTCAAGGATGCCTGTATCTCAGAGGTTTTGTGGATTCCAGAAGGGGGTACTGTTAGAGTGTGGAATATAACGTTTTATAGAGCCTTTGAGGATTGGGAGTTGGCGGCTTCGTATTCTCTTCTCCGGCTTATCCAAGCTCGTATTCCCCAGGGTAGTAGGAGAGACATCCTTTATTGGAGGCTTAAAGGGGATGGTATGTTTGATGCTCGGTCTTATTACCTCGCGATCCGGGGTGCTTCGGATTCTTGGCTTCCTTGGAAGGGGATTTGGAAACCTAAGATCCCTAAGCGGGTGGTGTTCTTTCTGTGGTCTGCTGCTCATGGCCGGATTCTCACCTTGGATAACCTCATGCTTAAGGGTAGGCCTTTGGTTAATAGGTGTTGTTTGTGTTGCAAGGATGGGGAGTCGGTTAACCACCTTCTCCTGCATTGTCCTGTTACCCACTCCCTATGGTCTTGGATGCTTCAGGCCTTTGGGATTCCTTGGGTTATGCCAGGATCGGTGGCGGATTTGATCTCTTGCTGGCATCAGTGGCATGGAAAGGACAAGTCGGACATATGGAACTTGATTCCAGGGTGCATAATGTGGATTGTGTGGTTGGAGCGGAATCGTCGTTCCTTTGAGGACAAAGAGAAGACCTTGATTGAGCTAAACCTTTTATGCCAGCGTAGTCTATTAGAGTGGTCTCGGTGTTGGGGGTTTACTAATTGTTCTTCTCTCTCAGTGTTTATGTCCTCTCTTAGCTTTGTTCCTTAGTAGCTTTTCTCTTGATGTTCATCATCATGAACTTCTTGTATGACTTTCTTTCTTTCTTTTTATAAGACTTCTGTTTACTTATCAAAAAAAAAAAAAACCCGCCTCATTGCCATTCCTAATTAGGCTAAAAGAAATTTTATGAAAACTCACAAAATACCTCTATATATTTGGCAATTTATTTTAAAATAGAAATCTAATAGTAATATTGTCATAAAATGGTTTCATTACTCTTCCTTTAAAACAAGATTACTTACCTTCCATCTATTTCTATTCTTTTATTTTAAAACATCCAAAAAGTATTGTTTAATTTTATTAAATTTTTTCCTCATTACTTAAATATATTATATTTCATTTCGTTCCTTTTCATTCATTTATGATTTACTTATTACATTCTATTCCATTCTTTTACCATTCAAATTACCTATAATGGAATGTCAGATAGCATGTTACACCCAATCCCTTTTATCACTCATGATCTTTAGAGCACTTATATTTGTGTGGATTGCATAAGGTGTTAAATTTGTACATTTGAGCCCAAAAATCACCCACGTTAATTAATCTAAAAGTGTGTAGATTTACATTGTTGCTATAATATCCATGTAAATATACATGGTTGCTATTCACATACAAATTTTTTTTAATACTTCTTTACTCATACACAAAGAGATGATTAAAAAAAAGTAATAAAAATTTGATAAAAAAATAATATTTTAATAAAATGTAGTATAAAATAGATAATATGATGTGAGATGCTTTGAAATGGGTGTAAAATAAAATAAAAAATTTATTAAAAAAAAAGTAGGTTCTTTTATGCTAAAATCAATAAAGATGAAAATGCTCTAATAGGAAATAGATTTAGCTAATTTTAACTATGTGCATATCCAACCCACATTGAAGTCCCAATGCCAAAAAGTACATTGAAAATTATGGAATTTTAAATTCTGTTGTGTGTCTCACAGTAAAATTTCAATTAGTTCAACTGTTAAAGTTCTTATTATTGAATAAAATACTTGAGTTCTAATCCCACCAATACAGCATAGAAACCAATTGTTATCTTGTTCTTATATATATTTTATAAATCATGGAATTGACTCAATAGCTTTCAATCATAGCCTATCTAAAAAAAAAACCATGATGATAGCAAGCAGAAATGGGAAATAGACCGTTACAAAAAGATTATTAGCTATAATTCAAATTACAAGGGGCTGACATGAGTAGTTTCATTCAGAAAGAGACAGCCAAACACATCATTAAAGAAATCACGACCTTTGATTTCTCCTCCAACTAGAGCTTCGGTATCATACTTACATGCTCTCGTACAGTCGGGACAATAAGTCACCTACACAACAAACAACATAACTCTTCATCATTTTGCCAAGTGCATTGGATAGAAACAAACCAAAAGAACACAATAATTGATACTAACACGAAGCTGGCATTCAAACTTTCAGGTACATACCTCCAGTAACTTTGGCTGGAAAGAGGTATCCAGCATGACATCCACACCATAAATAGCCCTTGATTTCGGACTGTGCATATCTGGATGTACTGCAGCAGCAGCCTCGAAGACTGATCGAATCATTGTTCTCACTCGCAGATGGATCTCCAACCATTTAACTACAACAAAAACAGGAATTTTCAGGAGTTATGAGAAAGGTGATGATTTGTTAGAAGTTCTCAAATGACCATTCCCTAGGGAAGGCAAGCACAATTTCTAATGAGCTAGCCCTCATACCTTGATGTTCCTGTTCAAACTCTGTCACAAACTCTGGTGTATTCTTGTGACTAAACCTCCCACGATAATTCTGTAGGCCATAAATTGATGCAACAAAACTTAAAACTTACTTTAATGCACGAAAACTTAAATTTTTAAATAAAATGTCAAAATTTGTCTTGTTTTATTTACACAAACTTTGGGTTAAAACCTTGGGGGGGGGGGGGGGTGGGGTGGGGGAGGTGGTCCATAACTGTGTGCTAACTAGAAAATTTATATAGTGATACTCAACCATTATGCATAGAACATACCATGACAGTAAAGTGGGTCTCATATTCGAAAAAACTGTGCTTGTCTAAAGAATATTGGTTGTTCGCCAATCTAACCTGAAAACCAAAATTGAAAGAACCATCTTAATATGGAAATCTTAAATGAAGACAATATCCAAGATACTCACATGCAAAATGTTGCTCTACATTAATCTTTAGATAGTAAAGACGACAGGTTCATATCACATAAGCATCTAGGAAGTATTACACCAAAGAAGAATGAGCATACCCAGAAAACGTTGGAAAGGAATATTTCTAGAGGATTTATACTCCGAACTAATACTATGTAACGGAGATCAAACTTCTTCCCATTAAACAAAGCTGGGTGTTCAATATACTTTTGGCATATTTTAGGACCAGGCTCCATATGACGGATGATGCTGGATAAATTATCAGTTTCAGTTGTATCAATGGTTCGTGCCATATTCCAAGGTTTTAAGATCCACAGATTGTCAAGCCCATCTCTTTTGCGTACATAATAGTCACCAATAAGTTGAGATAGATGAGTTTCAAGATTATAAGTAGGCTGCAACCATTCAGGAGATCCATAGGCCTGTTAGAACAAAAAAGATCTGAAGTTAATGATCTTCTTGCAGAGAAAAAACAAGCCTTGTTTTTGTCTTTGACTTGATTATCCAAGCATGCCATAATGCCTTAGTTACATGGCAGCTCTTCAAAAGAGAAGTAGGCAATTTAATTTAAAACTGATGACAGGCAAAGGTCAGTTCATTCAAAGAGTATTGACGCTAGCATTCACATGCAAAGTGAGCTTTTCCTAACCTTATGAACAGTCTCTGCCAAATGATGTTTCATGACAAGACAAGCCTTGAAAGGAAATTGGTTTATATATTGCTGATCTGTTATTCCAGCAGCCTTTTTCGTATCCTCATCTACCTGGGTACTTGTCCATACAATATCAGCATCCTTTGGTTCAGATACTGTAAGCAAAACAAGTGATAAAAGAAAACTTTCAGAAAAGAAAAAACCATAATTTAAAAAAACCATCAAAACAATAAATATGAAATAAATTGTTGTCAACCAAAGCTGACACACCAAAAAATACACCTAAGTTTTGCTTATCAGTGTAGTAGAGGATGCAGATAATTGCTACTAAACTGGCAATACTTATTGTATTCCTAATAATATTTTGCAGATGCATATCTCATAACTTAACAAAAAACGCTCTTGAGATATTACATACTAAACACAACTATGAAAGAATATAAATTGATTAAATGAAGTCATACATAAAGGAGTTGAAAGCAATGAAACACAACACATACTGATAACAAACTCTGAACGTGTCAAAAACTCTTCTACATGAGGTAAATCAGTGTACACACGTAAAGGAGACCCATAAGCATGATGTATACTTCTAGTGGTATGTATACTTCTAGTGGTAGAAGACTGTAAAGATGGAGAAATCAAACTTTTTGATTGCAACTTCTGACAGTGCTTCTCGTACTCCTGAAGGATTAATGTCACATAAGACTTGGCAAGAAGACACAGTTTGAATGAATAAAAACAGTGAATCACAATTTAAGATAGAAATCGGAGACAATACTTTTATAAAAAAATTCTGCGGCATATGGAACCAAGCTGAAAGTCTGGCAGAACATTGTTTTTCCTCCCCAATACCAAAAAGAAAATCGTGAGTGCATTCATCTCCTTTTTGAACATTCTGGGTTGGCCATAATATAGAAAAGCTGAAAAAAGATAACCAGGAATTATTAACGTCAATAATTCTGCTAGTACCATTGGATTTACAACAAAGGACAAAATGCATATGATGTCTCCACATGCGTTTATATGCACCAAGTGCATAAGGATCATATAGGTGTTTACATAAATCATGCATGAAAAATCATGTGGAGAGAAATTACAAAGTTCATCTACAAATGAGAACAATAGTCTGCAACAAAGCAGAAAATTAAAAGTGAAGGATAAAAAGACAACCTTACAGCTGATGCCAGATTCCCCTCTGGCATGAAGAGAAAAGGAGCCACCCTGAAATTTGGCTCATCATTATGCCGCAATGCTGAACCTAGTTCATCCATCACATACCTAAAAAAGAAATCAGAAACAAAGAATCATCACTTCAAATTATCCCAAAAAGAAAAGTTTGTCAATCCTTAAATGCGTACCACACAGAGGTTTCATCAATCTTTTCCTCATCTGCAAGCCTATATGTCATCAAATATAGCCACATAGCACCTATAATGCGATCAGTAACAGGCTCCTCAGCAGTCCATTCAGGAAGACGCGGCTGAAGCACTGAATCAATCACATGCTTGCCAGTATCTAATATTTTTGATGCATTGACACCATTCAGTTCAGAAAGCTTAGGAAGAGATTCAAGAATATCTATGGCACTTTCCCCAAGGGGCCCAGGAATATCCACCTGCAAAACAGTTTAATTTCTATAGAACCCCAAAATTTTTCCAATGTTGCCTTCAACAGAATCATCTCTGCATATATAGGATTGTAGCTATATCAAACATAACTACCTCCAAAGACTGTAAGCAGGGAAATTCCTTCAGGACTTCCAACAAGACAGCAACAGAATTCTGTTCCAAAGGATTCCCCCGAATATTCAAGTATGATAGAGAAGGCAACTCAACAGGTGAAAAAGCCTGAAAAAGACAGGGGAATTAGGAAAAGATCAGCAATGACCACTCCATCAGACTAACCAATCACATAAAATTGTACATCCAAAAATCAAACTCAGTCCCTTTTTCTTCAAATTGGTATGCAAACATCAAAACTATGTCAGTGAAGTAAGTACAAGGCAACCCCATTGCAATATTCCAGATTTCAAAATTCTTATCTACCTAATAGTTGCCGATAAAAAAAAGCATATAAACAAAGAAGAAACACATGAAGGAAGAACTGCCCGAACTTTAATGATCAAATTGTGAATACATCTATCCGAAAGGTCAAGAGAGGAAACACTCTCCAATTGATGGCCACCCTCAAGGATACTGCCCGGATTATCCTTTCCATACACTCCTCCACAGAAACCCAATGCCCAAGCACCAAATTTAGCAGTGCAACGTGAGTTGTAAATTTCAAGTCTTGGCAGCCCTTGAAGAACTCTATTCTCCAGCTGACTATCACTGGAAAAAGAATACATCAGTCCGCTGTTAATATAAAACCACTCAGTTAAAAGCATAAGTGCATAACAGTAACAATTTTCCAAGTATTAGGGACACATACCAGTTTTTAACAACTGGGTTATTGTTCAACCAAAGAGCCCTTAGCTGTTCGAATTTAGTAACTTCCCGACAATTATTTCCACATTCTCAAGCTTGTTCCAACACAAGCTAAAGTGCAAGTAAACCCTAATGCATAGCAAAACATATAGAAACCCAAAATTCAAACAACGCCACATCCTGCTAATATTATGAAAATTTCTCAAATAACATGTAGGCTTTAAAAGTTAATGCGTCACACCGGAAATCTAGTAGATAAATCAAGGGACAAGAACGTGTCATCATCAATGTCAAGCTCATCAAGCTCCAGCCACCTGACTGCACCATCTCCAATCTCTTTTGCACCATGAATTTCACTTTCCATTGCTTCAAAAACGCTCAATTTGGTACCATTTTGATGTGAAATTCCATCAACAACTTCCTCAGTCTCTTCAGCATTGGAATTCAAATCAATATCGACACACATCAAAGCAGCCATCCTCTCAGCCAATCCTGAAACCTCCTGCAACTGTTTATAAAAAAAACTTTTACTTTGGTACATGAAAACTGTGGCAAATACCCAATTGAAAAGTTAATAAATTTCAATCAGAGCATGGTCGATGAGAAAGACATGGGATTCGTTAGCCATGGAGTCCGAGGAGGTGAGTAGGAGACGCCTTTGACGGCCATCTGAAGTGGGCTCCGCCGTCAAAGGTCTCCGAGGTGAGCTTCTGGAACAGCTGGAAGTGCAGCGACTGAGGTAGCCCTGACGCCGTTAGTAACAGCCCGTGAACTTTCACGAAGTCTGAGTACCTCGTTATTCTCTTGCCCCCACCCCCATCCTCAGCCATTGCAGTTAAGTTATGTTCACTCTCAATCTCAATCTCTAGGAACTGTGTACAAGTAGAAGAAGGAGAAGAAGAAGGTAGCCTTGCCCTTTGCACTCGCTACACTACATATACAGTAATAAGCTTATTATTATGAATATGAATATGAATATGAATATGAATAATAAGAGAATAAATACCTAAAATTCAAATTCCTTATAAGCCCAATGGTGTTCAACATGTCTTTTTTTTTTTTTTTTTTTTTTTCTTCTTCTTCTTTTCTTTTTTTCTTTTTGGGTTTGAAGTCGTGGTCCAAGTCTGTATCTTTACATATGGGGTAGCAGACTTGTGATATAATCATATATGGAACAAGTTCTTCTAGAAACACAATAAAATGTCAAATTATTTTTATAACGAAGAAAGTGTGAACCTATCATAGGTCAAATAAAATGAGGTTAAAAAAAATTATTCCTGAACTCACCACAAAATAAAAGACAATGTGAGATTTTGTTATGTTTCTAGTATTTATCTAATGGGACATAAGAATGTGATTTCAAAATCCATACATCAAGCTTAGAGAGTGCCATGTGTTTGAGCTTAGCACTCCTCTTGAGAGACCACCTTAGCATATGAATAAGAGATAGCACAAAGTTGGGATGAGGTGAAATCAAGGGTTCCCTATCCTCATCACCCTATCCCCAATTTGGGTGAGACAAACCTATGAAAGACAAGTTAGTTCTAAGATAGGTTTTGAGATATTTCGTCATCACATATAAGTTAGCTAAAATATAAATGAAGTAGAGATGAAACAAAAAACAGAGAGGCAATCTTATAAGCATTATGGGAGAGAGAAGCATGAATTTTGGGGATGGTAATTGAATATGTACAATATATACCTTCTTCTTTTTTGGGGCGAGGCAAGGCAACCAAAACTTGTCTCCACCCTATCTTCTTATCAAAACCGTGAAATTTTTTGCATAGGATTGGGGCAAAATAGGTCAAGGAGGGCGAGAAATTGTTGTCATCCTTGCATCTGATCTTGGTTGATGCAAGGCATACAACTTAATTGACCAAATTTTCCATCATAATCAGCTTAATTTGGGAAAGTGATTTTTTCACATTTGTACCAGTTGTAGATACTTGATTTTATACCCATGATTTAATTAAGGAAGATGACTGGAATGACCATCCATGTACCCAAAAATCATTCTTGCATTACATGCATCAATTTGTTCTTGCATCACATGCATCAATTTGTTCTTGCATTGCATGCATCAGTCTATTAATATCATAATAATGACCTTGAAATTCTAATGGTAGCAACGTGTGTCTGGTTTCTAAATCGAACCATCGGATCTAAAGATATCGCATGATCAAGTTTGCATGGTCCATATGCATTGTGTCTAGAAAAAGTCGACCATACATGATTAATTTAAATTATTTCTGATTGGTTGAACAATTAAAATTAATTGAATACTTTTGTGGTTGGTTGATAATTAGTGTCTAAAATAGGGTTGCATGTATAGGAATAAAATGGACGATTGGATAACAATAGAGTTGTGAATAATCAGAATTTTATCAAGATTTATTTTAGGATATTTATCTACAAGATAATTGTTCTCAAAAAGCTTGAATTGTCTAGATAGAGATAAAAAATCATGGACGGAGGATGAAAACACGTCTAGATATAAGGACCAGATCAAAAAACCCTAGAAGGAGAGTTCAAATGGCATCCAAAGATGAAAGAGCGTTCGGCATCCAAAAGCACCATTCGGCACTTTTGGAGTGCCAAACAGCACTTTAAAAGTGTCAAATTGGCACATTTGGGCTTTGGCCCAACAGCCTTTGGGTGACGAAAAGGCACACCCTTTTCGATCTTTTCGCAATATGATGCGTCCGAATTCACATCCTAATCGTCCATGCCTATTTTTTAGAGTCCTTAGGCCTCTATAAATAAATTCTAGGTTTTATAATTCAGCACCTTTTTTTAACGCTCTAAGAGGCATACGTTTTGAGACTCTCAAATTGCTGATATTTGTTGATCCTCTCTGAGATTTGCTACAAAATTAGGGTTTTTAGGTTTCAAATATAACTGAATAAGTTTCTTTAAACCCTAAAATATCCTCTCAAGTAGAAGAGTGCTCATGCAAGAGTTTACTTTTCTTCAAAATCTAGAAGTTTAAGAGTGTGAGATGAGGGATGTTGGAGTTATAGACTTCCAAGGGTCTTTAAGTTTTAACACATCTAAAGAAAGTGAAGGAGAAAAAGAAAACTATAAAAGAGATAGATGTTTGCTCTGTTAAGTGAATAAGCAGGTGGCTAATTTATAATTTTTACAATACTATGAATGTGTTCAGTTGTGTGTGTGGGTGCACGCACATGTGCGTGTGCCTAATTGTGATTAGGGAAAATCTTGTTAGACGCTCTCTATTGCACACTTTATATGCACTCCTTTCAAAATTGAGTTTTAAAATATGATTTCAGCCCACGGGCGAGTGTGTGATAATCATTATCCTTGTGATTATTCTTAATGTTACCCATGTATATACAGGTTCTATAAGTTGTAATTTTCTAAAAATTAGGGCATTCCAATTTAACAATTTCTCATTATATGATTTAAACTCAATTCAAGATGTGTGTGTGTGCAGGGAGGGAGGGAGAGAGAACCTGAATTTTTATCCTCGAAAGAATTGTTGTTATCTAAATTTCGCGAGCACATACATCGAATCTTAGAAAGAACTTGAAAAAGTGAACTTTGTACTGCCACTTAATCTCTCTTCAATTAGAAAGTTAGTTTCTTCCATAGCTTTGTGGTTATTTTAGAATATAAGTTAATTAACTTTTCTATCTTTACCTCTATCTTCTTACTATTCTTGAGTCTTTTTTGAAAGTTATTATGTTAGGCGATAATATAAGGTTATGCAATTGACTCGATATATATGTGAGAATCGTGAGATTTGTAGGTTACATTTTCTAATTTAATTAAGTTTTCCCATGTTTTTCTCTATGTCTAATTCCCATTTTCTAATTTAATTAAGTTTTCCCATGTTATTGACTCAATTGATATGTGAGAATTGTAGGTTGCCTTTTCTAACTTGGAGAAATTATTCATCATTGGCATAAATAACCTGAAGATGTTGTGGAACAACCAACTCGTTCCAGATTTGTTTTGCAAACTAAACCAATTAAATGTTGACAACTGTGAAAATCTAATGAATATTTTTCCGCCTAATATGTTGAGAAGAATCTAGAATCTAGAAAGCTTGCAGATAAGAGATTGCAATTCGGTAGAAGAGGTATTTGAGGTTAGAGGGGCAAATGTTGATGAAATATGTGGCATGGTACCCACTCAATTGAGAGTCTTGACTTTAATTAATCTACCAAAACTTCAGCATGTATGGACCTCGGAACTCCTATCAATCTTAACATTTCAAACTCTGCGTGAAGTTCAAGTTTCTAACTGTAAAAGTCTGGAAAGTCTCTTTCCAGCCTCGGTGGCCAAAAGTCTTATACAACTTGAGAGGCTAAAAATAAGTGATTCTGGATTAGAGGAAATTATTGCAGTGGAAGAAGGATAAAAAACAGTGCAGTTTATGTTCCCGCGAATAATCTCTCTAAGTCTTGAATTGTTGCCTAAGCTCAAGTGCTTCTACCCTGGAAAACACACTTTACAGTGGCCATCTTTGAAAATTTTGGAGATATACAAATACGACAAAGTGAAGATCATTGCTTTGAATGAATTAAGCTTCCCAGAAACAAAAGAGTTAGGCTGAGTTTGAATAGGGATTATTGTGTTTACGTTTCACGTTTTAGCTGTTTTTTTTTTTTTTTTTTTTGGCAGCTTTTCAGCTTTTAAGGAACAACGGCTACTGTTCATGCACTGTGCTTGAATAGTAGCCGCAAATTATGACTTTTTCAACCACTTTTCTGCGTGAATAGTGCATCTGTGCACTGTTCACGAACCCACAAATATCACTTTTTAGCCACATTTTTATTAAAAATGGGTCACACGGTACTATTCACACATTTAAAAATTATTTTACTACAGTGTTTTCAGTTTTCAGTTTTCAGCTGTATCCAAACGGATCCTTAGACTATCATCTTCCGATTCAACAACCCCTCTTTCTATTTGAAAAGTATGGACTTGTACTGGTTTCCATGTTAACATGATATGACTGTGTAACTGTCTTTAAAAAACAACTATTAATAATCCAAAAAATTAAAATTAATAACAATTTGTTAATACTTAAAAGACTAGTGGGACTACATATGTCCATTGCAGATAATCTACCCCCTAGTCTCATCCTCAAGGAGGCGAACCAACTAGCAAAAGTGGCAATGGAGAAATGCACTTTGTGGTTTTAATTATGCTTATGTCTTGTACCCAAAAAAAGAAATAATAGCAATAAGGAGTTGTGTAAGGTTGAATTTATTCAATCATGTGTTGGCTTTATTTCATGCCAAATTTGCTTGTAATTTAGCAATTAGATACCTGTATTTAGGTGAGAATAATGTAAGGGTTGTGTGTGAGAGAGTGTGAAGAAAACTCAAGATGTGTACACTCAAAGGAGTCTCGCGACTAGCAAGCCACCAAAGTGGCACACGTGTGAAGCATGTAGGGAGCTAAAGGGTCACAACAGCTAGAGCACTACAGGACAAAAAGTACAGACTGACCTGACAGTTAACTCGCGACTAGTTCCAGTCGTGAGGCCGAGTGGCCAGAATGCCCTGTTTGGATGAAAAATGATTTTTCACATTCCTCACATACCCTACTATAAATACCCTTATACCCACGAAATGTAGAGAGCTTCTAGAGAGTTGAGAGAGAAACCCTAGAGAATACCAAGATTGACTCATCTTCAATCTTAGATATTTGATTCTCCAAATTCCTCTACTCTCACTCTTTCCATTGAC
The DNA here is from genome assembly GCF_040712315.1 of Castanea sativa. Taxonomy (NCBI): domain Eukaryota; kingdom Viridiplantae; phylum Streptophyta; class Magnoliopsida; order Fagales; family Fagaceae; genus Castanea; species Castanea sativa. The sequence goes on along the minus strand of NC_134019.1, from coordinate 1,364,434 downwards.
ATATCCTTGAGATGGTCATTAGCCAAATCCTTATCTCACCATACCCATATCAGTGAGGAGGTATTTTGGTGCTTGAGAAGTAGTTCAAAGAGGACCAATTCATTTGGTTGATACAATGGGCTTATTACAGGATCCGGGAAGCTAAAGAAGACATCGTTAGACTTAGGGTCCGTTTGGATAGAACTTATTGCTGAAAACTGAAAACTGAAAACACTGTAGCAAAATAATTTTTAAATGGGTAAAAAACATTGTTCATTCCAAAAGTTACTGTTCATTGGCCTAAAATCACTGTTCATGGCCAATGAACAGTAACAAACACGCGTTGAAAAAAAAAAAAAAAAACGTGGACGCAGCTAAAACGCTGGATCCAAACGTATTCTTAACCTTGTTGGAGCAAGAAGCTTGGAGGGCTTAGGTGCATTGGGTAGATTAGGCTTGTAGGGTCTATTACTATTCGTGTATCTTAACTTTATTCTTTAGTGGATCATTTGACCACTTGGAGGGCGGCAGAGAGGTTTTTCGCTGAGTATTTCAGTTTCCTCTTCGATAACACATCACCGTGTTTTCTTTGTGTTTGCATCTCTCTAACCCTTACTCTTACCCTTTAATTGTTGTTGTGTTGTGATTAATTATGGTTTAGAGTTGTTTATTTATTTGGGTATCGCTTGTTTTTATCATTCCACACATCTATTGTTTGAATATAAGCTTATATTGGTTAATTTGAAATTGGTGGTCTAAACGTTCATTGGTGTTTTATACGTTAATTGAACTTTCAATTGGTATCAGAGTGGGTACACTTGTATGGTTTCATTACCTAAGTGTGATCTTAGACCCCCTTTGAGCTATGGATGAAGCTATGGAAAAGGCTATGTTGAATTGTGGCTTAAATGTTTGTGATAATGACTTTATGAGTATGTTTGAAGATTGTCCTAACAATGAACTCCTAGAGTTATTAAAAAAAAAGAAACATGCTAGAATGTTTGTTTACATGCTAAAATATTTTGAAAATGAGAACCATATCCTACACAATAGTCTATGTGAGTCAGATTCTTTGATTGAGAGGTATAAAAGAATGAATAGAATATTGTGTGATAAGGTTGTTGATCTTAAAAAGAAAATTTGATCTAGCAAGAGAATGGAAAATGAAGAAAATTTTCTTTTTAAAGGCCAAAAGTGTTTGTCCCATGCTTACTTATTTGTACACACCTCCTTGAAGGTATTTAAGTCTTATTTATGGTATCTTGATAGCGGTTGCTCTCGTCATATGGCAAGAGATAAATCATTGTTCAAGTCATTCAAGGAGAATGTCGGTGATTACGTGACTTTTGGAGATGGTAGTTATGCTCAAGTACTTGGGAAAGGAACCGTTGAGATACCGGGGCTACGACTATTGAAGGATGTCCTATACATCAAAGGGCTTAAGGCGAACCTCTTGAGCGTCACTCAAATATGTGATAGGGGCTTTCTAGTTCAATTCTCAAAGAAGGGGTGTGTGATCATTGATGGGAACCTCTTGACACTTAAACAACAATTTTCAGTTTTTAAACAACATTATATGTATTTTCACACATTTTTTTTCGCCCACACATATTTTCACAAATATTTTCAAATAACAATTTTTAATTTTTAAATATATGTACCAAACGGGCCCTTTATCTTTCATAGCTGTTGTCCCACTCACACTCCCACAATCCCAGGACTCTTTGCTCTTTGGCATTTTCCTAGTAAGAATTCAAAAGATTTGTTCCACATTGTGTATCCAAAATAGCAAAACAACAAAATAATTGTAAAGCGAACTAAGGTTTTAAAACCTGGACCGTTCATTGAACCTTAAAAGGGAGAGGTTCAAGATTTTTGAGGTTGAATCGGGGTCGAACCATGATGATGTTATAATTAATTTAATAATTAATTAAAGCCTAAATATAAATATTAAATTTATAAAACTAGCAAAATTGACTAATATATCTATATATGTGAAGGAAATTTAATGATTTTCAAGCATATATTTAATAATTAAATAAGAAAGTTAATAAAATAAAATAATAACTATGAAAACATTAAAATTTATGGTTAATTTTTGAAGTAAAGTTGAATATCTTTGAAAGATTTTAATTATAATTTTTTATTCCTTGTAAGAGATGGATAATTTAATTAAGTAGAATAGAATTGTGTTAAGTTGTTTTTATTAAAATTTTAAAAAATTGCTAAGGGGTTGGACCGCACGGTTCTTGACACCGGTTCGTGCGGTCCAACCCCAGTTTTAGGAGTTCACATAATTAACTAAAAATATGGTTCTTTATGCTTAAAAAACGATTTTCATCTCAATTTTCGATTTTCACAATCTGACCTTTCGATTCGGTTCGGTTCTAAAAATAGTGAAGCGAATGAATCGTGTAGCATTGATTGATCACTAATATTATGAATAAAGAAGGTAACAGGACAAAGACTTCCGTGCTTTTATACGAGTCCAAATCTTCTGTCCCACATTTCTTGTTCCATTCTATACTCTACCAATAAAAACTTATCACGTGTTCACCTAATTAATTAAATATTATCATTATTGACTTATTAAATGCTACTATTATTAATTAATAGTAGTATTTAATTAATTAGGTGAACACGTGACAAATTTTTATTAGTGAAGTATAGAGTAAAGTAGAAAAAGTAGGACAGAAGATTTGGACTCGCTTTTATACACGTGCTTTTACGTGTGTCTATATATATATATATATATATATATATATATATTAGAGTTAAAAAGATGATAATAGTGAGATTAACTAGCCATAAAAGACCTACCAGCCTTCGAGAGTACGAACCAATAGCATAGGAGCCTTTAAAAAAAGTACTTTTTTTTATTTATTAAAACGGTAGAATTTTTATTATAATAATGAAAATGGTACAAGAGTAAGAAAAGGGCCTCAGACATTTATGGGCTACAAAAACTAGCCTGACACTCAAGCCAAGGACAAGAGCAGAAACGTCAAATCATGTCTCCTTTCAAAATACAAAATTTTTCCCGTTGCTTTAAATGTTCTGCCATCAGAAGATACACATTAAATTTCCTAAAATTATTGGATACAAACTTACATTTTTTTTAAAATTTTCTTTGAGAATGTACCTTTTGTATTTTAGCTAACTACTTTTCAACACATTCATATTTGATTGTCAGTTGCGTGAAAATATTATTATTATTTTTTTTTATTTCTCTCACTTTTCAAAATATTAATTTTTATTTATTTCAATTACTCTTGTAAAGAAGATATTTTCGGTTGAGGTCCATTGAAAGACTTTTCCTACTCTACTTTCCTTCATTTCCTTTGTCCTCTGAATTGATTTTCGCAGCAGCTTCTGTGTAGTCACTCTTCGCCCTCTCATTTGGGTTTTATTTTGCTCCACTTCTCAAAACAAAAAGAAAGAATTAATTTGATACTTTCTACTTTGCGCCATTAATTTTCGTTGCAGTCATCTCTTAGTTTGGTTCTGCTTTGCTCGATCCAGTTCTTTTTTAAAAAAAAAAATCAAACTTTTTACCTTAAATTTCGTTGCAGTTTTTTGTGTTAGTATCCTATCATTTTAGTTGAGTCTGCTTCACTTTTCCAAAAAAAATAAAAAAAAAGTAGTGAAGTATTTTAAGCTTCTCACCCCTGCTTTCATTTACTATAGCAATTATCCTTGATCTGTGAAGTCATAGAAGAAAAACATACAAAAATTGTAGTGTGAAGGAGAGAGGTACTTCATTTTAGTTTCTTACTTTTATATTTTTTTTTCTTCGCTTATGCTATGCGTTCATTCTTCAATTTGATTTTTTGTTGCAGTTTATTTGCTCTGTTTTACTTGTCAAGACTTGTGACGAAGGGAAAAGAAGAAGGTATCGCCAACTCTTCATCATTACTGCTACTCAGCACAGTGATTATCCGAGTGGAAAACAAAACAAGCTGTTCTGGAATAGTTTGATATCCTAAAGAGAGAGGTACCTTCTTTTTTTTCTTTTATCTCATTCGTCCTTTGACATGGTTCATGCTTTGTTGCAGTTATAATCCCTTTTTTTTTTGGCTTGTAATTGTGGTTCTAATAACTGTTCCTAATTTGATGCTTAAATAAGGTCACAATAGCTGCTCTTAAAAAGAAAACTAGCATGTAATGTAACCTGCATTATCTATAATTCTACATACACTTTAAGATTTGAAGGTCCTTTACCTCAAAAAAAAAAAAAAAGATTTGTAGATCGTATGTTTGATTGTAGTATTTTAATATTTTTAGGTTGTGTTTTTTTAGTCTATGGACATGGGTCAACAAGGAAATCTTTTGATAACCAAAGACTTTTGTTTCTATGAATATTGCTTTGATAAGTTGATTTTTTAAAAAAAAAAAAAATTGAGAATCGGTTGATTTGATTACTGAGTGATAAGAATAGAAAACAAAATAATGTAATATCTCATTTTTACCATATAGAAAACCACAAGACAAGACATGCCTGAGTTTTTTTTAAGAGAAAGGGTAAATATTTTATAGATCAGATCGTTAAGAATGTTCAATTAAACTGATACCATCTAAAATGTAAAACCTGTAATTAATTTTCCATGTTTAACCTATGTTGAAAAAAAAAATTATGTTTAATTATGCAGATAAAAAGAGGGAGAGAGGTGAAGTGGTCCAGTCTCACTTTCTTTTTATGTTGATATAGATAAATTTTCATTTTATGTTTTGAATTTTTGTTTTTATTGAAATAAATAAAATCATAGTGGTGATTCTGGTGATTTTGGTGAAGATGGAAGTGGGGATTATTTCCCCAATTGATTGGCGTTTAGCTTCTTTGATACTGATCGTACCCAAATTGGCCATTAATCACCATTATGATTTTATTGGATAATATTCTTGGTACTTGATAGTATTGGATCATATGAAGGTACTAAATTGGTGAAAAGATACTTTAATAGAATTGGACAATATATCCTGCCGGTGTTTGATTCTTAAAAAAAAAAAAAAAAAAAAATCGTGCCACTATCCTCGCTAAGCAATTCAAAGATACAAATTTAGGAGAAAGTTTAGGATTTGGGAGTGCCATATCAGTAATATATGTTTTCCACTAATTTTTATTGTTTTTCAATTGTTACGTAGATTGGGTGAGGTGGGAGATATACTATTCTTTTGTGCACAATGAAGAAGATAACTTTAACCGTAATAAATTTTCCATATAAGAGAACAAAACATTTAATTACATAGTTGGAGATAATTAATGCTATTAGCAGTGGCAGCTTTAGAGTGGTTACTAAAAAAATTAAATTATACAAAATCTAATAAAGTGATAATTTGAATATTTTCTATAACTGCGAGCCAAGTCGTTAAGGAAAGTAAAATTGTTATGACTGTAAAGCCAAAAAGAATAGAATTGTCGTCACCATCAAGAAAAACTCAAAATCACAATATTTTTCTTGGTGCCATTTTTTAAGGAAAAAAAAAATTATAGATTATTTTTATTGAATAGGTTGAATGAGCTACAAATTTGAATGATTAACGATTTTTATCTTTTTGTTTTATAATAGGCTTTTTGTTAAATAATTTGTTCACTTGTTGTTTGGTCTTGTTTTGTTATTGTTTGATTTATGTTTGTTGTTATTTGGGCTGATATTTATTATTGTTATTTATATCTTAAAAAAAAAATTAAGGATTATGTTTAGAGGGGCAGAATTAATTTTGGAATAATATTATGTTCACAACATTTTTATAATAAAACTTATGCAAAAAATTGTTTATTGGTGGATAAAAAAATAGTATTAATATTAGGCCAAATTAGAATCAGTAACAACTTATCACATTGAATTTGTTATGAAATTATTGTAAAAATATTATGAATGTAGCATTACTCTTATTTTTGTTGAACCAAAATTTTTGTAATTCTCATGTCAGAATGTTCAACATTTTTATAAAGTGGTCACAATATGTTATTTAATATATAATTTTTTTGGCAAGTTTATATATACATTTGTTTTTTTTTTTTGCAAGTGAGGGTGATCCTGTGACCACCCTAGCTTGGCGGTTGGCTATAAGATCACTTATTTATAGAAGGTTGATGACAAGACCATTAGAGTGTTTCAACTGTTAGATTTATTACAAAATAATTACTTATAAAATATGTAATTCTTACAAAGTTGCATAAGGTGTAACTCTTTCTCTCAATTTCATTACAAATTTATAAAGGAATGAATGTTATACAGACTTTTATAAAATGTGTAATTCTTTCAAAAGAGATTGCTTTTTCTTGAGACATACAAACTTTATTACAAATATAAAGGAATGAATGATTTTAAAAATCTTGCGAATTCTCCCAATTTCAATAGAAAGGAATGAACGGTTTTTAAATCCTAGCAAATTCCCCATAAAAAATCATTTTATAACAAAAATGAACTTTTGTGTTATACCGCTTTTTGTTGGTTTTCATTTTTTTAGAGAAGGAATTAAGAATTAAAACTTAGGTTCTCCCATTAGAGAAATTAGCTTGTAACTCATTGCATATGCATGAAAGACATGTACAAGTAAATATAACTAAACTTTTCTTTTAAGAGATAGTTTCATCGTATGATGTACGCTTCTTATGATTTTTCTTTATCATTAGACTAAAACACTAATTGATTTTTAAGACTTAGATCGAATCCCAAATCTCTTGTTTGACAATAAGAGACTTTACTAGTTGAGCTAACTAAAACCTACATAAGCATAACTAAAAGCGTATTAAAATTTTACCAAGTTTATATATAATATTTATGTATTTGAATATATGAAATAGCTATTAATAAATATAAGTTTATTTGAAACAAATGAAGAAAAAAAAAATCATATAAATTGTTATCCACAAAATTCTCAATTTTAGTATGTCCAACATTATATATATATGAAATTCTCAATTAACATGAGCGGCTCCATTTGGCCCCAAAAAATACTATATATAATTTTTTTTGACCCCCTAAAATAAAAATTTGAACACCGTAACCTTATATTTTCTTTTAAGCCCAGCTGAAATAATTTTGAATATAATCCTCTTAACAACATCCTGACATATTTAAACACAAAAAAAATGTCCAATAACAAACTAATTTGATCTAAAATTTGGGAAAAAATTAATAAGCCCAATAAAAGAAGTAGAAATTTGTTTTGTTTTGTTTTTTTTTTTTTTTTTTTTTTTTTTTTTTACATCGAGTTTCAACTTATGACATCCGCTCTTGATGATAGCTCTTTATCATCAGACCATGACACCGATTGGTTTTTTGGTGTAGATGGGGATTGAACCTTAGATTTTTTATCCAAGCATCAAAGATTTTACAAGTTGAGTTAACTGGATCCACAGAAATTTGTTAATCTTAAACCTTAGAAAAAGTCCATTTAGATCTTAACAAATTTGAAATAAATCAATCAAATGGGAGATTAATGAATAAATGATTGTTTGGCTGTATACATCAAAAGAAATGTAGCTCGTAGGATTGATAATAAAAATATCATGCAACGATTTCAAAATATGAAACATCGTAGAAAGAAATTGTAAAACTTTGTGTATTTCAGTTTTTGTTTTTTGTATTTTTTGTGATGTTGATATATTCAAGTTCTCTTTTGTTTTAAATTTTATATAATTTATGTTTCTTATTGATCTCCCTAACAAACAATCTTGGGGCTGCCAATATGTGTGTGTGTGTGTGTGTGAGAGAGAGAGAGAGAGAGAGAGAGAGAGAGAGAAGAACCAGGTAGTTCCACTGTATAATAAAGTTATAATATTGTGCAATTTTTTTCGTAAAAAATGAAACTGAATTAACTTTTTCCCCTTGAATGAAAGTGGTTAATCATGTGTATCATTTGTACATGTCCATCGTTTAAAAACAGGAGTTAGGACTTAAGACACCAAACAGCATGAGAAGTTACTATTGTCTATTGCCCAGAGGGTAATTTCCTATTAGATTTGAAATTTATGTTGATTTACCAGCTTCTTAATAAAATTCAAAGCATTTTTTTCTCAAAAAAAAAATTGAAATTATATTTATCCAAAAAAAAAAAAATACTAACTCGATTTTGAGAATTATTATTTTCATACTAATTTTATTGTTATTATTAGAGCAACTTCTGTTGTCTGATGGTTCAGATAAAGGATATAGTTTCTTCTAAAAAAGAAAAAGATAAAGGATATATTTATGATAATAAATACTGCAAAGTACAAGAACAAAATCTAGAGTGAAAATAATGCCGCCACATATATATATATATATATATATATATATATATATATATATATACACACACATTTGTTTTATAGACAGCCACGTATATTTATATTCCATATAGTATGCTATATTAGTAACTGCCTCGCGTAACCACTGCACATTTTTTGTGCGACAGTAAATATTTGTGGAGTGTAGGGGGCAAGAGCTGAAGTTTAAGTCTCCAAGAGGGAGTTTCACACACATATACACTTAAATTAGGCTAAAATAGAATTCTATCTTGTAAAAAAAAAAAAACCTCCATGTAGAAACCTCATTTTGGACGGGCGGTTGCACCCACAATCTTGCCAAGTGCCATTCATCTTATATGCGCAAGAAATGTATTAATTGCATCAAACCTTATTACAACCTGCCGTATATTAAAAAAAAAAAAAAAAACTCTTAACTTGTAGTGTGAAGGAGAGAGGTACTTCCTTCTAGTTTCTTACTTTTATATTTTTCTTCGCTTATGCTATCCTTTCGTTCCTCAATTTGATTTTTTGCTACAGTTTGTTTGCTCTGTTTTACTTATCAAGACTTGTAAAACGAAGGGAAAAGAAGAAGGTATCGCCAACTATTCACGATTACTGCTACTCAGCACATAGATTGTCCGAGTGGAAAACAAAAGAAATTGTTCTGGAATACTTTGATATCCTAAAGAGAGGTACCTTCTTTTTTTCTTTTTTCTCATTCATCCTTTGGTATGGTTCTTGCTTTGTTGTGGTTTAATCCCTTTGTTTTGGCCGTGTAATTTTGCTTAATTAGAATAGTTACCCTTGGTGCTTAATTATAGTTACAATTGTTACCCTTAAAAGGAAAACTAGTATGTATTTTATCATTCATCCTTTAGTTTTTAGTATCTGAAACCAATTATTTTATCTATTTTATCATCTCAGTTTGTAACAGTTAAAAAAAAGTTCTATATTTTTTATCAATTCATTCAAAATAATATAAAAAATTTATTAAAATAATAAAAAACAACTACCGTAAGAACAAATACCACAGAAACATATAGCATCTAGCCATAGCCACAACCACCTCCACCTCCACCTTCACCACCAACCACAACCACCTCCACCTCCACCACCAACCACAACCACCTCCACCTTCACCATTGTGGCAACCACAACCCATCGCAAAAAAAGAGAGAAGAAAAGAAAAAGAAATCACAACCCATCACCACCACCACCAGTCACAACAACCTACCATCTCACGACCACAACCCACTACCACAGCCAAACCCACGAAACCCATAGCCAAAATCCACAAAACCCACTGCCACAGCCAAAATCAATCGCTATCACCAGTACTGCCACTAAACCTATATGAACACACAAAAACAAGAACCCAATCACAATCAAAACATACCCAAATTTCGATCTCGATCCTGATCGTCACAGCCAAGAGAGAAGAGAGATAGACTTGGTGCCATGACGGCCTTGGAGGTCCGCGACGGTGGAGTGGTGGTGAGAGGAGGAAGAGAGACAAAGGTTTGGGTTGGGTGCATCATCGCTTTAATGGAGCAGCTGGGGCAAGAGGATGCAGAGAGAAACAAAGAAAATACAAAAGAGAGAGAGAGAGAGAGAGAGAGAAAAGTGAATTAGCGAAAAAAAAGAAAAGAAAAAAGGGAGTTGTGATACGGTAAAGAGAGAGAGAGAGAGAGAGAGAGAGAGAGAGAGAGAAAGAGAGATAAGATTATTTTAATAGAAAAGAAAACTCAAGTGATGCAATAAAAAAAAAAAAAAAATTATATCTCCTGAGCCACAGTAGACTATAATAGATGGTAGTTTAGTGTAACTTATTTGCAAAAAAAAAATTAAGTATTGAAACATCATTGTAGCATGTTTTTTATGGTGTGGGTCAATAAAAGTAGGCTTTTAGCAATTTGAGAGGATCACTGTAAATGCTCTAATGAACTTTAGGAAATGATGATATTGGGGTGAGAAAAATTAGAGTAAAGAAGATAAACTTTAACCGTAATAAATCTGCTATGTAAGGGTCCAAAACATTTAATTACATAGTTAATGATAATTAGTGCTATTAGATCACTTATTTATAAAAGGTTGATGACATTATCATTAGGATGTTTCTACCGTTAGATTTATTACAAATCAATGGCTTAAAAAAATTGTAACTCTTACAAAATTGCATTAGGTGTAATTTTAAATCTCTCTCTCTCTCTCTCTCTCTCTCTCTCTATATATATATGTATAAAAGTTTGGAAGCAAGAATAGAGATTGCTTTATCTTGAGACATACAGACTTTATTACAATTAGGAGTGTTTGTGGTGCAGTGTGGTTTTAGGTTATTTTTAGCATTGCAATTTGTGGTGTAGTTTAGCCAAAACTATAACCACAACACCGCACCTTCATTTTTGCGGCCACATGTGCGATGCGATGCAGTATGGTGAAATTTAGAGTTTAGTCAAAAACATAACCGCACCGCACCTCATTTATGGTGTCATATGTGCGGTGCAGTGTATATGATTGGCTTTGAAGCCGGTGTATTTTTCAAATTTTAAGTTTTTTTTGCCTAGCCCAAAACGGACAATTTCCCCTTATTTTGGACCAAGTTTTAAACTATTGAGTTAATTTTTCTTTATTTTGGGTTGACTTTCCTAATAAACACTTGTTATGGTTATTAAACTTTTTTTTTTTTTTTTTGAAAACTAGGGTTATCAAATTATTAATAATATATTTAATATTAAGAAAATGAATATATTAATATATAGAGAGGGTGCGGTGCGGTAATACCATTTTGCATGCGGTTTTTAGTGCAGTGTAGGTGAACACCCCAATTACAATAGAAAGGAAGTGAATTATTTTTAAAATCTTGCAAATTCTCCCAATTACAATAGAAAGGAATGAACGGTTTTAAAATCTTTGGAAATTCCCCATAAAAAATCATTTTATGGACAAAAATGAACTTCGGTGTTATATTTCTATTTGTTGTTTTTCACTTTTTTAATAGAAAGAATTGAGGATTAAAACTTAGGTTTTTCCATTAAAGAAATTAGCTTGTAACCCCATGCATATACATGAGATACATTTACAAATAAATATAACTTAACTTTTTCTTTTAGGGTAAATTGCAAATTACACCCTTAAAGTTTGGGAGTGTTTGAATTTTACACCCTAAAATTTTAGAATTTAGATTTTACCCCTTGACGTTTGGGGTGTTTGGATTTTACACCTTGACGTTATAGAATTTGAATTTTGCCCTCTAAAGTTTAGGAATGTTTGGATTTAACACCCTAAAATTCTAAAACTTCATGGTGTAAAATCCAAATACCCCTAAAATTTAAGAGGTAAATTTCAGATTTTAAAATGTCGAGGTGTAAAATCCAAACACTTTCAAATTTCAGGGGTAAAATTCAAATTTTAAAATTTCAAGGTGTAAAATTCAAATACCTTCAAACTTTGGGGGTGTAATTTTCAATTTACCAATTCTTTTAAGAGATAGTTTCAACTTATGGTGTTCACTCTTGAAAATTTCTCTTATAATCAAACCAAGACACCAATTGGTTTTTAAGACGAGGATCAAATCCCAAATCTCTTATTCGACAACAAGAAATTTTATTAGTTGAGATGATTGAAACTCACATAAGCATGTATTAAAATTTTACCAAGTTTATATATAATATATATAATGTTTGTATATGTGAATATATAAATTAGCTATTAATAAATATAAGTTTATTTGAAACAAATGAGGAAAAAAATCATGTAAATTGTTATCCACGAAATTCTCAATTTGAGTTTGTCGAACTACTATTTGTTTAATAATAATAATAATAATAATAATAATAAGAAAAATGAATCAACGATGGTTTTGTTTTTTAATTTTGAATTTTCACTTAATAACTCATTTAGCACAAAACAATTATGAGAATTCAATTGGATTTTTGTAGTGTAGTAAATAGTTATTATACCAAAACTAAGAAAATTGGATGAGACATATGGCACCGGATAGTTCCACTGAATAATAAATTTATAAAATTGTGCAATTTTTGTCATTAAAAAAGAAACTTAATTAACTTTTTCCTGCCATAAAGAAAGTAGTTAATCATGTATAGTATTTGTAAGTTGTATTTATCCATGATATAAAAACAGGAGTTAGGACTTAAGGCACCAACGGCATGAGAATTTACTATTGCCAAGAACGTAATTTCCTATTCGATTTGAAATTATGTTTATCCAAAAAAAAAAAAAAAACTAAATTGGATTTTAGGAATTATTATCTTCATACTAATTTTTATTGTTATTAATAGACCAACTTCTGTTATATGTATAATGGGTTAGATAAATGATATATTTTCTTCTCAAAAGAGGGGAAAAAAAAGAAGAAAAAAGAAGAAGAAGATATTGTCAATGTTCTAAAAAAAGATTTATGCACAAGAATCTAATGCATCAAACCTTATTACAACATGCCGTATTAGACTTTTAGCCCCAAAAAAAAAAAAAAAAAAAAATCTCTAACTTGGTGTAGCTTTTTTTTAATATTGTCAATGTTTAGCTTTTTTTGTATATAGTCAAAAGTCTTGTATCTTAATTGATATATTTTCACATATAAAGTGTTTGAAGTTTAGAAAAAAAATAGTCTACAGTAAAATTAGTAACATATTGAAATTATTTTCATAAATATTTCAATATAGAGGAACGTGATGTCATCGCATTGGCTTCTTTTGTCTTTCAATTTGATTACATTTTCATTGTTATCATCGTTTTTAATTGGGCCTTTCTTTACCTCTACTCTCAGGACAGCAGCCCAACCCAAAAATACACAAAAAAGTGGACCAATCTGAAGCAACAAAAATGGAGGTTCTTACGCCATTCTGTCAAGTGGTCTTTGAAAAAATTGTGGATTACACAATCGGAGCAGCCGCACGTCACATGGGTTATCTGATTCACTACCAAAAATATGTTGACAATCTCAGGACCGAAGTTACAGAGCTCAACGAAGTTAGAGATACTGTGCAAGAAAAGGTCGAAGCTGCTGAAAGGAATGTAGTAAAAATTGAAGCTAAGGTACAGAGGTGGCTGACAAGTGTTGAGGAGATCACTGCAGAGGTACAAAAATTCTTTGAGGACGAAGGCCAAGCAAATTTGAAGACCCGTTATCAGCTTGGCAGAAGAGCACACAAGTTGGGATTGGCCGTCAAGGATATCAAGGATAAGGGCACGTTCCAGACAGTTGGCCATCGTGTCCCTATACCAGGAGGTACTACAATTTCTACTAAAGGTTATGAGGACTTTGAATCAAGAAAGATAATTTTCGATGGAGTGATGAAGACTCTAAAAGATGATAATATCCGTGCCATTGGGGTTTGTGGGATGGGCGGCTTGGGCAAGACCATGCTTGTTGGAAAAGTTGCTACACAAGCCAAAGAAGACAAGTTATTTAAAAGCATTGTTACAGTAGTTGTATCTCAAGCTCCAGACTTGAAAAAGATCCAGAAAGACATTGCGAAAGAATTGGGTTTGAGTTTTCAAAATGAGGAGACCGATTCTCAGAAAGCAATATTGCTACATAAGCGGTTGAAGAAAGAGAAGATCCTTTTGGTTATAGATGATATTTGGAACAAGATTGACTTGGAGGATCTTGGAATTTCTTTCGGGGATGATCACAAAGGAAGCAAACTATTGCTAACGTCTAGATTTCGAGATGTATTGGCCACGGATATGGATGCTCAAAAAATATTCTATGTTGGAGTTTTATCAAACGATGAAGCAGAATACTTGTTTTCGAAGATAGTGGGTGATTTAGCTGAAAACTTGAATTTCCAATCTACCATGGTTGAGGTTGTCAAAGAATGTGCTGGGTTACCGATTGCCATTACAACAGTTGCGAATGCACTGAAAAATAAAAACAAATTAAGTGTTTGGAAGGATGCCTTGCGACAGTTAAAAAGGGCGAATCCAATGCATATCAAAGGAATGCATGACAAGGTATATCAGAGTATAAAGTTGAGCTATGATTTTTTAACTAAGGAAGAGCAATCGTTATTCTTGTTTTGCAGTTCATTTGAAGAAGATAGGGTCATACCAATAGCATTGTTATGGAGAATTTTGGTGGGTTTGGAGTTCTTTCAAGATGTTTATACAATGGAAGAAGTGAGAAATAAGGTCCAAGCATTGGTTGAAAGTCTAAAAGATTCTTGCTTGTTGTTGGAAGGTTATGGAAGTGGTTCATTTAAAATGCATGACGTCATTCGTGATGTTGCCATTTATATTGCAGACAAAGATAAGGAAATGTTAACCATAAGAAGTTCCAATGATTTAGAAAAATGGTCAAATATGAAAAACTTGAAAGAACCCATTGGAATGGCACTTTTTGATGTTAAGTTCAGTGATCTTCCTAAAAGGTTGGAATTTCCACAACTTAACTTCATTTTGTTGGGTGATGATTCATGTGATGATGGCTATTCTTCGGCAATTCCTAATCACTTTTTTGAAGGGGTGAAAGAGCTCAAAATTTTAGTTCTGTTTGAAGCACGCATTTCACTTCCTTCATCCCTTTCATCTCTTCACAACCTCCAATCGTTGGTTTTGCGTGACTGTGAGTTAGAAGATGTGGCTATAATAGGAGAATTAAAGAATTTGAAAGCTCTTACCCTATCAGGGTCCAACATCGAACAGTTACCTATTGAAATAGGACAATTGACTCACCTTCAATTGTTGGATTTGAAAGGATGCACCCAGCTTGAAGTTATTCCACCCAATGTATTATCGAATCTTAAAAGGTTAGAAGAATTATATATGAAGAGTAGTTTTAATAAATGGCAGGTTGATGGAGAAAGCACGGAAAGGAACAATACTAGGGTCTCAGAGTTGGACTATTTGTCACGTTTGACCACATTATGTATACATATTCCCAATGCTAAGATACTACCAAAAGCCTTGCTTTTTGAGAAATTGGAAAGATATGAAATATTAGTAGGCAATGATTGGCGTTGGGATTGGGAAAGTGATAGTGTCGATGAGTTTAAATTCTCAAAAATGGTGAAACTTGAACTTGATAGAAGATTTCAAGCAGAGGATGGGATTATAATTTTATTGAAAAGGTGTGAACATCTTGATCTGGCTCCTAAGGAGGGTCTTAAAAATATTCTTTACGAAGTTGACAAGGAAGGTTTTCCACAATTGAAGCATCTCTATGTTCGAAACAGCACTGAGATTCAATACATCATTAACTTGGTGGGGTTTCAACGCATTGTCTTTCCTCTCTTGGAGTTTCTTTCTCTAGACAATATGACAAATATGGAAAAGATATGCCATGGCCATGGCCAACTTGCCATGGGGTCATTCCGTAGCTTGAAAATTTTAAAAGTGAGCAATTGTGATGAGTTGAAATTTGTCTTCTCCTCAACCATGCTTGGATGCTTTTCGCAACTTCAAGAAATAGTGATTAAGAATTGCAAGGTAATGAGCGCAATTGTTGCAAAGGAAAGAAAACATGAGATACAAGTCAACGACATCACTGACGACGTCAAAACAAATATAGCGGACTTCTCTCAATTGCATTCTTTGGATCTACAAAATTTACCAAACTTGATGGGTTTCTATTCTGATGTTGATTCTCAACTACTTTTCAGCGAAAAGGTATCATTATGATTTGATATATTTTAATGAATTTGATAATCTTCACATATGCACATATTTTAAGTTGAGCATGAAACTGAAATTTCACTGCTTTGTTAGTTAAGTGTCTCGTACATATGTTTATGTTGTCAATAAGTATAACAAGATTTATTTAAGTGATAGATTCATTTTTGAAAACGAGGCTAGATCAAAACTATCATTTTTAGCCATTCTCTACTCCTATTTGGCCTTTTCTTCTTTGGTAATATTTTAGTTATTTATTTTTTCCTCAGAAAACGCAGCTTATATGTGTTGTTTGTTTGTAATGCCTTAATCATAGATAAGCCTATAAGAGTGCAAGGGGCTTATGCTGGAGGGGTGGCATACCGCCACAAATGATCGTTTAGGAAAAATTAAAATGGGTATTTGTTATACACATTATTACTTACGAAGTCTGTATTAGAGATCATTATTGGATATCAGAAGTTAGAGATAATTTTTTGGAATAAATGTAATAATAGTGATCATTTGATAAACATGTTAGGGAGATAAACACTTTGAGATTCTTCAACTGAGTAGTTAATATAACATATAGAAACATATTTAATCCAAAAGATCTAATCCTATGGGAATAAGCTCAATTATATTAATTAACCACTCATTCTTCTCATCATTAGTACACAACGATTTAACAATTTCTCATTATGTGATTATATATAATTCATAATATATATATATATATATATATATATATATATATATATATATATATTCTCAGAGCTAAATAATTTTCACCAAAACCAGATTTTACTTAAGATTTCAAACCAATTTTTATCCCTGAAAGCAATATTATCTTTATTTTGTGAGCACAGACATCACATTTTAGAAAGAACTTTAAGAAATAAACTTTTGTATCGCCACTAAATCTCTCTTCAATTATAAGGCTGGTTTTTTTTTTTTTTTAAATGCTCCTTTCTTTTATTTGCCTGCTTCATGTTGTAGTAGCTTTGTTTTTTAGAATATAATTTAATTAAATTTTATCATGTTTGTCTATATAATGTCATACCCCACCATCAATCTGATTAATTTAATGAACTTTTCCCATTTAAATTACCTTTATCTTCTTATTTTTCTTGCCTATGTTAGGCAATATAAAGATAAGCTAATTGACTCAATAATTATATGTGAATTGTAGGTTGCCTTTTTTAACTTGGAGACAATATTCATCAATGGCATAAATAACTTGAAGATGTTGTGGCACAACCAACTCGTTTCAGCTTCCATTTGCAAAATAAAAAAGTTGCATGTTGGTAGTTGTAAAAATCTAATGAACATTTTTCCTCCTAATATGTTGAGAAGACTCCAAAATCTTGAAGAATTAAAGATAGAGCATTGCCATTCGGTAGAAGAGGTATTTGAGGTTAGAGGGGAAAATGTTGATGAAATATGTGATAAGGGATCTACTCAGTTGAGACATCTGACTTTAATCAATTTACCGAAACTTAAGCATGTATGGACTTCAGATCTTGAAGCAATTTTAACATTTCAAAATCTGTGTCAAGTTGAAGTTTCTAGATGTAAAACTTTGAAAAGTCTTTTTCCAGTCTCGGTGGCCAAAAGTCTTGAACAACTTGAGAGTCTACGTATAAATGATTGTGAATTAGTGGAGGAAATTGTTACTTTGGAAGAAGGCTTGGAAACAATGACTAAGTTTGTGTTCCCACAAATAACCTCTCTAACTCTTCAATCACTGTTTGAACTCAAATGTTTCTATCCCGGAAAGCACACTTCAGAGTGGCCATCATTGAAAAGTTTGACGATATCTAAATGTGACAAAGTGAAGATTCTTGCTTCGAATGAATTAAGCTTCACAGAAACAGATGAGTTAGGCGATCATGTTCCAGTTCAACAGCCCCTCTTTCTCATTGAAAAGGTATGAATTTCTACTTGTCTTTTTGTTAACATGGATATGACACTCAGTGTAATTATCTTAAAATAATCCAAGAAATTAAAATTAATTACAATTTGTTAGTACTTGAGAAACTAGTTGGCTTGTAATAAAACAAAAAATTAACATAAAGACTGGTCGGACTACATATAACGTAGTTAAATTATAGGATCCTAATTTCTAGCTATACCACTGTTGTGTTGAAGCAATACATACTAACTTTTAGTTGAGCAATTTTCCTATTAGTCACTAATTAATTTTACTATTAGCACATATTACACCAATCTTCGTATTAGTCACTAATTAAATTTCTTTGTGTACGTCAAATTATGCTAATCATATCCTTTTTTATTTTCTTAATTAACTTATTTTATCATTTGTAATATATTTAGAAAGTTTAAATTAGATTTTTTAATTACTAATGTCAAGGTCCAAACTAATTTTGTTCGCAATAAAAAACTAGAGGGAAATTTAAAATTTTTTCAATTGCCGTTTTGAGCTTCACTACAACTAAAACTGCCCCCATTTTCAACTCTAATTCCCGCTTTAAAAAAAAAAAAATCGGTTTGGGTTGAGGGAAACCCACCCCATACCCAGCCCATGCCTATACCCCAATGCCTCCTGCAAGTTCTTAATTTGAAAAAAGTTACAAAACCATATTCGGTTTAATCTGCTAGTCGTGTTTTTTTTTTTTTTTTTCCATTAAAAAACAAAGCTTTTATGTGTTGCTTGTAATGCCTTAATCGGAGATAAGTGTGCAATGGGTTTATTGTGGTGGGGTGGCACACTACCACAAATCATCATTTGGAAAACACCAAAATGGGTAGACGAGATTTTGCCCAAAACAAGATTTTACTCAAGAAATTCAATTGTTTTGTTTTTAAATCTTTGAAAGCAATATTGTTATCTAAATCTCGTGAGCACAGACATCACATTTTAGAAAGAACTCGAAGAAATACACCTATTGTCTGCCTCTCAATCTCTCTTCATTAAAGCTTGGTTAATTTGTGTTTCTTTTCCCCCATTTCTTTTATTAGTTTCTTCCATGTTCTACTTGCTTGATGGTTTTTTGGAATTTAATTTAATTAACTTTTCCCATGTTTGTCTCTATGCCTTATTCCCAACAATAATCTTCTTCTTCTCAACTACTTTTTGCAATATAAACGTATATTATTGACTCAATTGATATGTGAGAATTGTAGGTTGCCTTTTTTAACTTGGAGACAATATTCATCGATGGCATAAATAACTTGAAGATGTTGTGGCACAACCAACTCGTTTCAGATTCCATTAGCAAAATAAAAAAGTTGCACGTTGACAGTTGTAAAAATCTAATGAACGTTTTTCCTCCGAATATGTTGAGAAGACTCCAAAATCTTGAAGAATTAAAGATAGAGGATTGCAATTCGGTAGAAGAGGTATTTGAGGTTAGAGGGGAAAATGTTGACGAAATATGTGATAAGGGATCTACTCAGCTGAGACATCTGACTTTAATCAATTTACCGAAACTTAAGCATGTATGGACTTCGGATCCTGAAGCAATTTTAACATTTCAAAATTTGCACCGAGTTGAAGTTTCTAAATGTAAAACTCTGAAAAGTCTTTTTCCAGTCTCGGTGGCCAAAAGTCTTGAACATCTTGAGAGTCTACATATAAATGATTGTGGATTAATGGAGGAAATTGTTGCTTTGGAAGAAGGATTGGAAACAAAGACTAAGTTTGTGTTCCCACGAATAATCTCTCTAACTCTTCAATCACTGCCTGAACTCAAATGTTTCTATCCTGGAAAGCACACTTCAGAGTGGCCATCACTGAAAAGTTTGAAGATATGCAAATGCAACAAAGTGAAGATTGTTGCTTTGAATGAATTAAGCTTTTCGAATGAATTAAGCTTCCCAAATACAAATGGGTTGGGTGATCATGTTCTGGTTCAGCAGCCCCTCTTTCTTATTGAAAAGGTATGGATTTGTACTTGTTTCTTTGTTTACATGGATATGACACTTAGTTTAATTATCCTAAAATAATCCAAGAAATAAAAATTAATAACAATTTGTTATTACTTAAAAAACTAGTCTGCATAAAAATACAAAAAATAAATAGAATAGTCGGACTACATATAAGTGGTTGGATTATAGGAGCCTAATTTCCAGTTGTACCATAGTTGTGTTGAAGCTATACATACTAACTTTTAACTGAGCAAGTCTTGCTCAAACCAACACAGCTACATTTAGCCAACCTCCAGAAAAAATATAATAATAAAATAAAATAAAAAGGCTACATTAAGTAATTAATACTCGGAACAAGAAATTAGATATATATATTGGGTAAGTCCATGACCACTTAATATTATATGTGTATATTGTCTAGCAGAAAAAACAATATGTTTTAGATTTCTTTTTTGAAAAATTTATGGAAGACTTAATTGAGGTGTCTAAATGATAAAACCTTATATAAAAAGATTTTCTTTCAAACTAATAAGGATTTCTTACGTGGTTATTAATGTTTTTAAATTCAAAATTTTCAAGTGGGTTCCAATTAGTTTAATTGGTAAAAAATTTTGTCTTTAAATAAGAGATTTCAGCTTAAATCTACTTACATTAAAAATCAATTTAGTATCTTGAATTGATCAATGTGTCCCTTTTTTATCTTTTATTTTTCCAAAAAATAATTTTAAAAATAAAACAATAAAAAACTGTGTGCATTCATGTACTCAGACTTTTGTGCTTGAGTTATCTTGTTTGGAAGCAAATCCCTTAAAAAGAAACTATAAAACATGTAAGAGGTAGTATCTTGTATAACAACTATATAGAAATGGGTTACCTTTACGAGGGAGATGGGAATTCACATCCACCTGAGAAAATGTTATATATAATTATTACATAGGATAATAAATGGAGATGCATCGAAGCACGTTGCTCTCCCTCTCTAGATAGCCACTTGATTTACATACATTCAGTCCCACTTGAAATTGTTGAGAATATTATCCCAAACTTGCTTAGAGAACACTTACTTCTGCTTTTTTTTGTTCAATACCTCTATCTTTTCCAGGATACATTCCCTAACTTGAAATCATTGGAATTGGATTGGTATGATACCAAGAATCAGACAAATGGTCGACTTTTTGGAGAGTTCTTTTGCAAACTAGAAGTTCTCAGATTGTACAGCAAAGATCATAAAGTGATAGCAGGCCCTTCGGTATTTGTTGAAGGATTACGCTCTCTTAAGGTTCTTTCCGTCAGTAATCTTTTCTTCAATAACGAAGGACAATACGCTGGGATGTTTGAACATTTGACAGAGTTGAATCTACAGAAAATGCCCAAGTTGATGCTTTTGTGGAAGGAAAACTCTGAACAAGGTAGGGCCCTCCAAAATTTGAAGAAACTAACAGTGTCAGAATGCGGCAGATTAAAAAATTTAGTGCCGTCCTCAATGTATTTCCGAAATTTAAACGCTTTGAGTGTACGGAAATGTCATGGGTTGATTAGTTTAGCGACTTCCTCGACAGTCAAAAGTTTGGTCCAACTCAAACAATTGTGTTTATATGAATGCAAAAGAATGAGAGAAATAGTCACAAACGAGGGAGCAGGTGAAGCAGGAGATGAGATTTGTTTCAATCAATTGAATGTTTTGTGGCTTTTTGATTTACCCAGTCTGAGAAGCTTCCACTTGGGTAATCGCACCATCAAATTCCCATCACTGAAAGATCTAGCTGTGTCAGGATGCCCGGAAATGAAGATCTTCTCTAATGGAGTCCTAAGCATGCCGAAGCTAAAGAGAGTTGGACTGGACGAAAACCAATGGTGGCCAAACAAAAGAGAACTATTACCAGAGGAAGATGTGAATAGCGCCATAAAAAGATTTTGGGAGGAAAACTATGATCCATGCGTGCAACAACTATTCATTGAGAAGGTAATGTTCTAATGCTTCTATTTTATTTAATTTTTAAAAGCATTTTCATTGGAGTAGACACAAGGAAAGTGGCATGCACTGTGGACCCAATGGTCACATCACATATCCTAATTTCTAAGGTAACATAAGGTTATTAAATATATGTGTAACACTTGCAATTCTTAATATTGCTTTGTCACTAATGGTCGCTAATAGGTACAATGGACTGGAATAGTAAATACCTTTATAAAAAAATATGATATACATTTAATTATTAAATATTAACAAGTAAAAAGTTCCCATAAAAAAAATAAATAAAAAGTTAAATTAGAGAATTCGTATGAAAGAATATAGCTAATTTAATTAAAATTTGTTAGGAGAATATCAAACCTAATTTAATCAGAGTTTGTTTGATATTGGATTTCTTTATGTATTAAATTAAAACAATGAGTTTAACTTAGTCTTAAGTTTGGCTTCAACTTTCTAAAAAAAAAATTAAATTAAATTTTATATATGTACTTATATATCTTCTATGGTGATGAAAATGCCTATGGTGATGCAAATGCTCATCTCTCCTATACGTAATCACAAAATGACATTACTTTTTTACTTAAGCATTGTATCATTCGCTTATATCACTGAATCACTGAAATAGAAACAAAAATTTTATCTTCTTAGTTTCTTATTTTTGCTTTTAAGGAATTTGGTTTGAAAAGTAATGATATTTGTTCATGTGCTTGTGGATCTTCTGACTTTGGTGTCAATTGCATGTATATTTGGTAGATAAGAAATTAATAATGAGATTGTTTATTTTATTATGATATAGTGTTGTGTTGTTTTGGAATTAATTTTCTTTCATCTCATTTTTCTGGATTAATTTTTCATTTGGGCCATTAATTTCAACCTCTTTTATTGTAGACTGATGCAAGCACAAGTGAGGCCGGAGAGGAAATTGGTGTTGATAACTTGAGGATGACTTAAAGGAAGATTGATCTTTTAATTTATTAATGACTCAATTCTAGAACATTAGAAATAATTTATATTGTAGTTATTCAATGCAGGTTCTATTGTTGAACATGTGATGTAGTGTGTGTTTGGATACCAATGAAAAATTAAAATTATTTTACTATTCAGCTTATTTTTGCTACTATTCATAGGTTCTACTGTATTATTTCAACTAACTTTTATTTTTATCTACAGTATTTTTATCTTTTACCTCTATTGGGGGGGGGGGGGTGATTTAGACTTTATTGGATTGGACCAAAAAGTTTGTCAGAATGTATTGGTGTGTTATGTATATGGTTGAGACTCGTATAGACTCATAGTAGCTTTGTCACAGGGCTTTGGAGCTAAGACAAGGCTATTATATAGTCCAAGAAATCATATGAAGTTTTATTAGTGCATTTTGTACTCATCCTTGCTCATCTTTAAGGAGTGAAAAACATATAGTAAGATCTCTAACTAATTTCACGAGAGCGAAAAACAAATACCTCTTACTCTGAAACTATGATAAACTATCAGTGGTATCAATATAGGAGATCGAGTTTGATGCCTTTATATGTAGGACCAAAGATTCATAAATAAAATTAGAACATTTACCCTATAAATAACAACTCTTTTAAGCCGTGTTGTATATATTTAGTTTCAAATTTTAATTATACACGCTTAAGAGGGAACCAGCTAAATGAGACCCATGTTAAAAAATGGCTTAATACAAATGGAGGTCAACCCATCATATTAGGTGAGTTTAGGTGCCTAACACCATCCCAAGTTTTTACCTATTGGTCTTCACTTAGGTGCCTCTCACCAAAACTCAACTCTTAATAGTGGGTCTCTCACAAACATGAAGGCCCACACCATGGTATTTACACATTTCTTAAGGATGAGTGCCAAATACCTATTTAGGCTACTTGCAAGACCAAAAGTATCTCAAAATAAAATAGGCATCACACGGTCACAGATATGTGAACTTCACGAGTATAGACCCCACATCCTTGTGTGAGACCTACTCTATGAAACAAGCTACAACCCAAGGGATGCTTTCACCTTCACAAGACTAAATTGTTTATAATAACTTTTTTTAATGGTTTATTTTACTTAAAAATTAAAAGTTGAATAAAAGTAAAACTATCCCTAGGCAAGATAAAATTCATAGGAAAAAAAACTATACTTTTTCTATTAAGATGAAATAAAGAGATCTTTACAGGCGAAGTCATCCTGTTAGTGTTTCAGTTTTCAGACCTAAAAAAAATTTGTTAATAATGAGCTCCTTTAAGGTGAGTCGACCTATTAGTGGTTCAGACCTTTTAAAAGTTTTAGTTGTTGTGAGCAAAATCATCACATTTGTACATCTTGTGGACTTGGAAAATGTTCTCAAGCAGACGTTGGGGCTACATGGAGAGGGCGTGGCTTAATATCTCTACCCCGAATGAATGTCAAAAACTGTCCAAGTAGCTCTTCCAATAGAGCTTGAACCACAAAAATGTGCCCAGCTGTACAGACCATAACTAATTTATTAGATGAAACAGAGTGAAGAACCTCATTTAAAAAAAAAAAAAAATACAAGTACAACGAAATGAACAAATAAGGAAATCATCAATTCCAATTGATAAAACAGATAATAGAACAAATAAGGAAATCATCAAATTCTAATTGATAAAACAGATAACAGGCTCAAATAGATGTAAAAAAACATCAAGAGGTAAGATACATAGAAATCAGCTTTGAGTATGCATTCACACTAATTGAAACCATGACCCCATTTTCTGTCTATAACATGTCCAATGGGTACTAGAAAAAGGTGACTGCAAAGTGTATTAGACTGTCAACAACAATATAGTCAAAGACGGGATCAAGATAGCAGTGGCAACGGCAATCCATGCAACGTCTTTGTCTAATACATTTTTAAAGTTCACACACACCCATTTGGGCTATTCTACTATATGAGTAAGCAGTCATCTAAAGCTTTTTTGCTAGGGAAATTCAAACCAATACTTACCCACCATCCCAGCTTATGGATGGAGAAAGTGTCATTTGGTCCAAAAGTTATTGGCTACAACAATTCTAAAACTTTGACTACAAATTCAACATGCTTTTAGGACATCACCAACTGGGAGAAACTTGCGATTGCAAATGCACAATTACAGTTAGTGGATGCTTTTAGATGTAATAACAAAAGCTTTGTAGAGTGTCATCGTGTACTCACTATGTACTTCTCGCATTGGAACAAATTGTACGATGTCATGCGTTGCCACACGACTTGTAGAGCTCTCTAATCGTCTTCCATCATCAGCATCGAGCACCTGCCAAAAATTAAAATATATTAGTCATTCAAGTGAAAACTATAAAAGCTAAATTTCCACCATTCATTGTACAAAATAATTGAAATAAAGCAATTCAAAAGAGTCTTAAAGGCTAAAAGGCCATTATATACAAGAGTATACCTCCATTTGCGTAAAATCAGCTCCTCCCACTCCTACTATGAGAATTGATAGTGGAAGATCAGATGCTTTGACCAGAGTATTTTTTGTTTCTTGTAGGTCTGTAAGGACTCCATCCTAGAGAGATGACATTTTATTTAATTAACAAATGAAAAATTGACGGAAAGAGAGATAAAATAAAGTAACATTTTTATTCAAGAGAGCTTCGTGTATACATCCTTTGCATATAAAGCCTCTCATTTTCAATGAAAGTTGTAATTTATAATAAATAAAATCAACTAAAATAGACATTTTCTAATTTTTCTTTTCCTTTTATTAACTATGTTATTAAAACGTCTCGTTCCCTCTGGGTCACTCTGTATCCTAGAGCACGTAGAAGCCTCAAGCTTATTGTTTGCCTACGAGATTCTAACCTTTCCAGGTCTGGTCAATAACTGTGGTATGGGTTTTTCTTTTTTTCTTTTCTGTTGATTTCTTTTGAGTCCTTCACTGCGTCTAGGGTATTTTATTCTGGTGGATAGTTTTCTTTTGGTGTTTTTTGACGGAATCAGAATTGGAGGAAATGTGGAAGATGTTCCGTTATTGCAAGAGGAGGGGGTGAAATGGTGATTAAATCAAAGGAAGTGGTTTACTCCTAGAAGCAAGCTCAATTTGATGTGCTAGCAAAACTTCAGATCAATAAGGATTACAATAAGGAAGCTTTTAAAGCTACTGTCAGATGTTTGTGGCCATT
The DNA here is from genome assembly GCF_040712315.1 of Castanea sativa. Lineage (NCBI taxonomy): Eukaryota > Viridiplantae > Streptophyta > Magnoliopsida > Fagales > Fagaceae > Castanea > Castanea sativa. Next base: position 1,338,602 of record NC_134019.1, on the reverse strand, counting down.
TTTTAGAAGGAGAATGATATGGAGGAGATTATAGCTAAAGGCCCCTAGTCTTTTAATAAACGTCTCATCCTTCTGAGGTTCCAGAAACTATGACATCTTCTTCTACATCCTGATACGTCCCAGTGATGTGAAGTTCCGCGATGCTTAGTTTTAAATTCGTGTTTTTAATATTAAAACCAGACATGGCTGCAAGCAGTGGCATTGAGACAAAAAATCCAAGACTCTGCACGACATAATCTTCATTCCCAATGTGAAACCACAATGCCAAAAAATCGGGAAGTAGACAGAGATGCCATTGTTTTCAGGGATGATTTGGAACTGGTTTTGCCATTGACTAAGTTGAACCTGCTGGAAACACATGAAGCTGTGGTCCCAGTAGCACAGGTAATGGTCCACCAGGCTTTTCAGGATGACAAGGGTAAATGGCTTCGGAGGTTGATCCCTACGCTCATGGGGATAACAGCTCATCTGATTTGAAAGTAAGACCACCTAATTCAAATTCAACCCTTGTAACTAACTCTGAAAGTAAGACCACCTAATTCAAATTCAACCCTTGTAACTAACTCTGAAAGTAAGACCACCTAATTCAAATTCAACCCTTGTAACTAACTCTGAAAGTAAGACCACCTAATTCATATTCAAACCTTGTAACTAACTCAAAGAAGTGTATCGATAAAGATAATGGGGGAATTTTTGGATGAGTCAACTTTACAAGAGAGTTGTGATACAGGTAGAGATAATGATATGACTTTTGTAGTGGATTGGGGTCAGTCCATAACTTTACAAAATTTGGACCTAGCTGATGGGAATTGGATTGCCTCATCAAAAGTAACTAATAAAGAAGATGAAAATTGTGAGATGTATGTTGTTGATAACGTTCCATACTCAAACTGATATTGACAAAGATGATCCAGTGACTGCAAAAAAGAGAGTTGTGAAGGTGTGTAATACATAAGCTCAAATTTCCACTATTTGAGCTGGATAAATTTCCTCTAAATCCAAGCAATTCTAGAGGACAGCTTAAGCTAAGAACTTTCATGGAGGGTAGTAAGGTTGAAGAACATGCCCCTTTTTTGCAGTCACTATTTTAGAGGATATTTCCATTATTTATTTAAGCTTTCATACTATATCTTTTTTGTTAGTGTTCCTCTAGAATGTAATTGTGCTGCTCTAGCTCTTGCTAGTGTTGCGAAAAAGAATGAGCCAGCCTCTGTTTGGTTAGAACATGCCCCTTTTTCTTTTTCCCATGTACAACGTGAATTTCAATAAATAAAGTCTAATATCATTTCCTTTGAAAAAAAAAAGTAGACATTCTCTTTACTGTAATAATGAGCAAATAAAAGTACTTGTCGTTGTTGTATGAGATGGACTAGCTAGCAATTTGTGCAGCTTTGTTGATCACTTGGCCAAATAAAGTGGGTCCTGCCAGAGAAACATTATGTAGAGCACTTGAATAAGCAGCCATGATGCCTTCAACTCCTTCAACCTATTGATAAATAAAAGAAATTAAATAATTCATCCCAAAAAAAAAATTGGTTACTTAAAGAATTTAATGCAGTGTTCAGATTCTTATCAACTTATACTCGACAGTTGTTAACTTACAACACATGAGAGATGCATCTTATGGTACCATCAATCATTTTCTAAGATATCTAATCTTCTGGTTATGATGCAAAACATATGATGTTCCAAAGTGTATTAGGTGATAACTCAATCTGTTTAATTTGCATCAAGGGCCTCTGAACTTTCTCAAATCTCTTGGGGACAAAACTCAGTATTTGGGGTTTTTGAATGTGTTGCTAGCTGTAAGTGGGGTCTTTGAACTTTCAAAAAAAAAAAAAAAGAGATTGGTTGAAAATGATGGTGATGTAGAAAATGGGAAATCCTAAGCAACAATCTATTAAAAGTAGTAAAAGGAGAGAGAGAGAGAGAGAGACATGTGTGTGCAGTATAAAGAAGATAAATATTTTCAGACAATATGACAGCCAGATTCTTCAAAAATTAAGCAAATCAAAGCATTATAAAGTCAGTTCCTCTCACCTTAAAGGCACTTGCACTTCCATTCAAGTTAAAACAATGCGATGTGGTCCCATCACATGTTCTTCCTCCAAAGCCCTAAGCAGGAAAGCGCCTATCAGAATCATAAAACTGAATGACCTCCCCAACCTCCAATATAGCCTGCAAGTTTAATATATTAAGTAGACAATTACTTCATCAATCAATGATGAATTCTTTGAAGTATATGCTAACAGAAGACCCCCTATGTAATGGAGATCAAACTTCTTCCCATTGAACAAAGCAGGGTGTTCAATATACTTTTGGCATATTTTAGGACCAGTCTCCATATGACGGATGATGGTGGATAAATTATCAGTTACAGTTGTATCAATGGTTCATGCCATATTCCAAGGTTTTAAGATCCACAGATTGTCAAGCCCATCTCTTTTGCGTACATAATAGTCACCAATAACTTGAGACAGATGAGTTTCAAGATTATAAGTAGGCTGCAACCATTCAGGAGATCCATAGGCCTGTTAGAACAAAAAAGATCTGAAGTTAATCATCTTCTCACAGAGGAAAAACAAGCCTTATTTTTGTCTTTGACTTGATTATCCAAGCATGCCATAATGCCTTAGTTACATGGCAGCTCTTCAAAAGAGAAGTAGGCAATTTAATCTAAAACTGATGACAGGCAAAGATCAGTTCATTCAAAGAGTATTGACGCTAGCATTCACATGCAAAGTGAGCTTTTCCTAACCTTGTGAACAGTCTCTGCCAAATGATGTTTCATGACAAGACAAGCCTCAAAACGAAATTGGTTTATATATTGCTGATCTGTTATTCCAGCAGCCTTTTTCATATCCTCATCTACCTGGGTACTTGTCCATACAATATCAGCATCCTTTGGTTCAGATACTGTAAGCAAAACAAATCATAAAAGAAAACTTTCAGAAAAGAAAAAACCATAATTGAAAAAAACCATCAAAACAACAAATATGAAATAAATTGTTGTCAACCAAAGCTGACACACCAAAAAATACACCTAAGTTTTGCTTATCAGTGTAGTAGAGGATGCAGATAACTGCTACTAAACTGGAAATACTTATCGTATTCCTAATAAGATATTACATACTAAACACAACTATGAAAGAATATAAATTGATTAAATGAAGTCATACATAAGGGAGTCTGAAAGCAATGAAACACAACACATACTGATAACAAACTCTGAACGTGTCAAAAACTCTTCTACACGAGGTAAATCAGTGTACACATGTAAAGGAGACCCATCAGTATGATGTATACTTCTAGTGGTAGAAGACTGTACAGATGGAGAAATCAAACTTTTCGATTGCAACTTCTGACAGTGCTTCTCGTACTCCTGAAGGATTAATGTCACATAAGACTTGGCAAGAAGACACAGTTTGAATGAATAAAAACAGTGAATCACAATTTAAGATAGAAATCAGAGACAATACTTTTATAAAAAATTCTGCAGCGTATGGAACCAAGCTGAAAGTCTGGCAGAACGTTGTTTGTCCTCCCCAATACCAAAAAGAAAATCGCGAGTGCATTCATCTCCTTTTTGAACATTCTGGGTTGGCCATAATATAGAAAAGCAGAAAAAAGATAACCAGGAATTATTAATGGCAATAATTCTGCTAGTACCATTGGATTTACAACAAAGGAAAAGCTGCATCAAACAAAATGAATATGATGCCTCCACATGCGTTTATATGCACCAAGTGCATAAGGATCATATAGGTGTTTACATAAATCACACATGAAAAATCATGTGGAGAGAAATTACAAAGTTCATCTACAAATTAACAAAATAGTCTCTGCAACAAAGCAGAAAATTAAAATGAAGGATTAAAAGACAACCTCACAGCTGATGCCAAATTCCCCTCTGGTATGAAGAGAAAAGGAGCTACCCTGAAATTTGGCTCATCATTATGCCGCAATGCTGAACCTAGTTCATCCATCACATACCTAAAAAGAAATCAGAAACAAAGAATCAGCACTTCAAATTATCCCAAAAAGAAAAGTTCATCAATCCTTAAATGCATACCATACAGAGGTTTCATCAATCTTTTCCTCATCTGCAAGCCTATATGTCATCAAATATAGCCACATAGCACTTATAATGCGATCAATAACAGGCTCCTCAGCAGTCCATTCAGGAAGATGCGGCTGAAGCACTGAATCAATCACATGCTTGCCAGTATCTAATATTTTTGATACATTGACACCATTCAGTTCAGAAAGCTTAGGAAGAGATTCAAGAATATCTATGGCACTTTCCCCAAGGGGCCCAGGAATATCCACCTGCAAAACAATTTAATTTCTATAGAACCACAATTTTTCCAGGTTGCCTTCAACAGAATCATCTCTGCATATATAGGATTGTAGCTATATCAAACATAACTACCTCCAAAGACTGTAAGCAGGGAAATTCCTTCAGGACTTCCAACAAGACAGCAACAGAATTCTGTTCCAAAGGATTCCCCCAAATATTCAAGTATGATAGAGAGGGCAACTCAACAGGTGAAAAAGCCTGAAAAAAACAAAGGGGAATTAGGAAAAGATCAGCAATGACCGCTCCATCAGACTAACCAATCACATAAAATCAAACTCAGTCCCTTTTTCTTCAAATTGGTATGCAAATATCAAAACTATGTCAGTGAAGTAAATACAAGGCAACCCCATTGCAATATTCCAGATTTCAAAATTCTTATCTACCTAATAGTTGCTGATAAAATAAAACATATAAACAAAGAAGAATCACATGAAGGAAGTACTGCCCGAACCTTATTGATCAAATTATGAATACATCTATCCGAAAGGTCAAGAGAGGAAACACTCTCCAATTGATGGTCACCCTCATGGATACTGCCCGGATTATCCTTTCCATACACTCCTCCACAGAAACCCAATGCCCATGCACCAAATTTAGCGGTGAAACGCGAGTTGTAAATTTCAAGTCTTGGCAGTCCTTGAAGAACTCTATTCTCCAGCTGACTATCACTGGAAAAAGAATACACCAGACCACTCTTAATATAAAACCACTCAGTTAAAGCACAAGTGCATAACAGTAACAATTTTCCAAGTATTAGGAACACATACCAATTTTTAACAACTGGGTTATTGTTCAACCAAAGAGCCCTTAGCTGTTCGAATTTAGTAACTTCCCGAGCAATTATTTCCACATTCTCAAGCTTGTTCCCACACAAGCTAAGTGCAAGTAAACCCTAATGCATAGCAAAACATATAGACACCCAAAATTCAAACAACGCCACATCCTGCTAATATTATGAAAATTTCTCAAATAACATGTAGGCTGTAAAAGTTAAAGCCTAACGCAGTAGCCAAGAAAAAAAGACTGTCACACCGGAAATCTACTAGATAAATCAAGGGACAAGAACGTGTCATCATCAATGTCAAGCTCCTCAAGCTCCAGCCACCTGACTGCACCATCTCCATTCTCTTTTGCACCATGAATTACACTTTCCATTGCTTCAAAAACGCTCAATTTGGTACCATTTTGATGTGAAATTCCATCAACAACTTCCTCAGTCTCTTCTTCAGCATTGGAATTCAAATCAACATCGACACACATCAAAGCAGCCATCCTCTCAGCCAATCCTGAAACCTCCTGCAACTGTTTATAAAATGAGTCAATTACCACAGTCACTTACAAATACCCAATTGAAAAGTTAATAAATTTCAATCAGAGTTTGCAAAAACGAATTAAAAAGAGAGAGAATGGCAATGTATGAATGGTGTTTGAAAGTAGAGAGTGAGGTACCTGTTTGTAGGCATCTGAGAGGCGAAAAGTCCAGGCATGGTCGATGAGAAAGACATGGGATTCCTTAGACATGTCCGAGGAGGTGAGTAGGAGGCGCCTTTGACGGCCATCTGAAGTGGGCTCGATAGAGAAGTGGGCTCCGCCGTCAAAGGTCTCCGAGGTGAGCTTCTGGAACAGTTGGAAGTGCAGTGACTGAGGTAGCCCTGACGCCGCTAGTAACAGCCAGTGAACTTTCACGAAGTCTGAGTACCTCGTTATTCTCTTGCCCCCATCCCCATCCCCAGCCATTGCAGTTAAGTTATGGTCACTCTCAATCTCAATCTCTAGGAATTGTCTACAAGTAGAAGAAGAAGGTGGCCTTGCCCTTTTCACTCGCTTCACTAGAGATACGGTAATAGGCCTATTATTATTATGATTATGAATAAAAAGACTCTAAGCATTCACATTTGCGTGAATTATTATTAGGGCATTAATCATGATTTCAAATTTAATAAGAGAAAGCCAGTGGGGTTGGCCGAGTAGTTGGGCATTCGGTCTTTAAGTGACTGTCTTGAGTTTGATTCGGTCTTAAAATGACTGTGTTGAGTTTGATTAGGAGTCCCTTAGTTCAAGTCCACGCACCGGTACTTTGAAAAAAAAAAATTTCTCTGGACCAGCGATTTATCTTGGACCCACCTGTCATGAAAAAATACCCTAAAATTCAAATTTCTTATAAGCCCAATGGTGTTCAACAAAGCTGGAGCCCAGCCCGTTCCTTTGAAACAACAGAGAGGGAAACAACATGTTTCGGGGCAACCTAGTCTCTCGAGGCTGGGGTATATCTATCTATATCCACCCCAATTTATGGGATGAATGCCATATCTTTACATATGGGGTAACAGACTTGTGATATAATTATATATCGGACAAATTCTTTTAGAGACGCATCAAAATGTCACATTATTTCTATATTAAGGGAAGTGTGAACCTATCATAGGTCAAATAAAATGAGATTAAAAAAAATTATACCCGAACTCACCACAAAATATAAGACGATGTGAGATTTTGTTATGTTTCTAGTATTTCTCTAATGGGACATAAGAATGTGATTTCAAAATGCATACATCAAGCTTAGAGAGTCATGTGTTTGAGCTTAGCACACCTCTTTAGAGACCGCCTTAGCATATGAATAAGGGATAGCATAGAGTTGGGATGAGGTGAAATCAAGGGTGCCCTATATATCCTCATCACCCAATCCCCAATTTGGATGAGAAAAACCTATGAAAGACAAGTTAGTTCTAAGATAGGTTTTGAGATATTTCGTTATCACATATAAGTTAGCTAAAATATAAATGAGGCATAGATGAAACAAAAACTAGAGAGGCAATCCTAAAAGCTTTATGAGAGAGAGAGAGAGAGAGAGAGAGAGAGAGAGAGAGATGAATTTTGGGGATGGTAATTGAATATGTACAATATGTATTATTTTTATTTTTTTTGGGCAAGGCAAGGCAACCAAAATCTGTCCCCACCCTATCTCCTCATCAAAATTGTGAAAAATTTTGCACAATATGGGGGCAAAACAAGTGAAGGAGGGCAAGAAATTTTTGCCACCCTTGCATCTTATCTTGGTTGATGCAAGGATTAAAGCCTAATTGACCAAATTTTCCATCATAATTAGCTTGATTTGGGAAAGTGATTTTTTCACATTCGTACTAGTTAAATTAGTATTAATGCTCCTTAAATACCTTTGACTAGGTTTGTGCGTGTTCACTAATGAGGCAAATTTCTCTTCCTAAGACCATATATTCATCCATACTTATTATATCTTCCATGACTTGAAAATCTACATTCCTCAACATACTAGGAGTATATAATAGTGAATTTTCTTGGAGTTGGTTTTGTGGTTTTTCCTTTAGGAGAGGGCTTCCCACATTTATAGGCTTGTAAAGTTATTGAGAACCTTTTTCATGTCATGTGTCACAATTTTATTGGCACCCCACACTACATCAACATTATCTCATAGAAGAAAGAAATAATGGGTTTTGGGTTAAATCTCTTTAAGCCCAAAAAGTCCAAATTTTAATTAACTACATGGATCATGCTTTCTTTCCAAGAATCCATATATTCTTGGATTGGGGTCATGGCCCATGACCTCTCCGCTGCAGGGGGTGGGCTCATGACCCACATCTCAATATTAGCTCTATACTATTTAATCCAATGGTGATTTTAGTTTTTTTATTTTATTTTGGGGTAGTTATTACAAAACTCAAATTATACAAAATATAATATATAAAAAAAGGAACTTGAATATATCAACATCACACACACACGCACACAAAGTTTTACCATTCCTTCTACTAATAAAATTAAAAGGCAAAAAGGAACTAAAGAAAAATAAAGTGAAAATTGAGAATGCTAAGATAAAAGTAATAAAGTGGGAGAAGATTTTGAGATACTAATATAGAAGAGAGAGAGAGATATGATACTACAACTACAAGCCGAGCGGCCAGATACAAGTGTCGTTGAGGAAAACTCATGGCCATAGTATCTCACTTGGTATTAGTTTTTAGGAAAAACGAAATTAGAGATTATTTTTATAGAATGAGTTGAACAAGTTACAAATTTAAATGACTAGGGATTTTTATTTTTTGTTTTTGAATGGTCTTTTGGTTAAAAATTTTGTTCATTTGTTGTTGTTTGGCCTGTTCATTTTGTTGTTTAGGCTATTTTTGTTGTTATTTGGGTTAATTTTTATTAATCTTATTTGGGGGCTTTTATTTTTATATATTTTTTGTTTAAAGGGTTGAAGATTATGTTTGGGTGGCCGAGATTACTTTTGTTGAACCCAAATTCTTGGAATACTCAAGTCAGAGTGTTTAATACATTTTTTTTAGGGTAGATGTACTCATGCTTCATCTTACCGTTGGATGTATAAACTTGTCTCATTTTGCTGCCAGTGTTCATGATTGGACTTGTGTCATTTTTATTAATATATTTTTGCCAAATTTATAAACTATTATTATCTCTAGACTCAAAATAAGTCATTGTTCCTCCACCTTCAAATTTATGATTACCTAACCGCTGAATGCAAGTTACTTTATTGTTATTTTTGGATTTAACTTACCTCCAGTACTTTTTTAACTGGAATCTCATTTTGTTTTAATGAGAAACTGTCACATCACTCACTAACTAAATAAAAGGTGAAGATTAAAATCAACTACTACTTGCCATTGTATATTTAAAGCAACTGGAGATGTTAAGTTAAAAAAATACTGAAAGTAAGCCAAACTCATTATTTTTACCACTAAATGTGCATAACTTCACTAATACTTTACTATTAAACACATGCTATTTAATTTATTTACTTTTCTTTGATATCAGATATACATTCCATTTATCGCACTACCCAATACACCTTACTTTGTTTTAATTCATCATTAAATCCATGCTATTACGATCTTCACTTAATGTTAAATAAATAACAAAGTTATTTTTATTCATGCGTTAGGCTTTGTTTCTTATTTAAGCTTAAAAATGCAATTGAAACCATTGGTCTTCTTCGAGTCAATGTTGAGTTTTTAATTTCACTACCAAAAACAATCTCGCACCTAGTTAGAACAATAGCATTAGATGTGTTAAATGATAAAGTTTTGGCACGTAGAATACAAAACACCAAAGGACCACATACATCAAATATGTCAAATGCTAACAAAAAAAAAATGGTTGAAGGGCATACTATTTTTTTACGTAGTTTTTAATTATATATTCTCTTCTCTCTCGTAGTTAGTTCTCCACTCTTCCTCTGGACTCTCTTTTTTCTCTACCTCTCTTTCTCTCTTTCCTTTTCCTTAATATCTTTCACAGTCATCTTTCTCTCACTCTCAGCTTCTTACCATGCGATCGATGCCGCCAACCTCACTCTTTGGTTTTTGGGTTGATTTTGATCTTTTTTTGGTTATTTTGGGTTAATGTAATATTGGTTTTTTGGGTTGGTGGTTTCGGTTTGCTTTTAGTGGGTTGGGCTGGTAGTGGTTGGTTGATTTTAGGTTGTTTTTACGGTAGCTAGTGGTGGTTAGGTTAATTTTGGGTGATGTTTGGTTGATTTTGGTGGTGGTGGTGGTTTGCACTTTTTGCAATAGTGGTGAGTTGTGGGGGTGGGTTGTGGATGGTAGTTGGGTTTTGTATTTTTTTTTTTTTTGAATTTATTTTTTATAATAGTAGGCTTTTTTAAAGGATATTTAATGTGTTGTAATGATAAAATAGAATTAAGGATATTTTAATGTATTGTAACAATAAAATAGAATATGAGATGAATGATGTATTGAATGTGATGTTAAAAGAGTGAAGTTGCCTTTTTGGTGTGTCAAAGTAACTTTTCGTTTTTGTTTTATTTTATCTTTGGACACAGTGTATGTCACCCCTCCTCTAATGACTAACAGATGGCATGCACCCCAACAGAAGTGGTATCAATCAATACATTCATATTGTAATTTATCAAATTTTCTCAACAAAAAAAAAAGTTATTTCTCGACTAAAATAAACTGGTGTAGAGGGGGAAATAAATTATTAAAATAATAACATAAAACCGAGAGGGACATAAAAACAAATCAAAATTTTGAGAATAAAAAATGAATGAGTGGATTATATCCAAAGAGTAATGTGGGGTCCGGTGGGGGTATTTACAAAGCGTTGGATGGTGGCCTCCAATGTCAAATGAGATGAGATGCAGAGAAAGGAGAAAAATGAAAAATGAAAAATCTCACTTCTTCTAGTTTTATAAGGGTTGGAGCCTTTGATAAGCAAGAAGCCAATGTTGTAATTCTTGCGGATGATTCTTTGAAGCAATAATTCCATAAGCAAATACATGAGACTCTTTTACTTTCAAGCTCCAAAGAAGACTGAAACTAACCCCACTTTCATTGACTAGTAATTGATAGCTGTCAGGTTCGCAGAATGACCGATGAAATTAACTGAATCCACTCTCGTGACATGATCGAAGTTCGATTCACCACTTTAAGGAAAGAGATGAGACTGTCTATCCGTCTGTTTTACACATACGAGAAATCACTCACTGACGGACAAGAGGTGTCGACAATGTGAGCTTTATTGCCTGGCTTTCGGCCTTCTTAATCCAACTTCATTACTCTTTGAGACTACAGACTACTTGTGCTTGGTTTAGGATATCCTCCATTCTGAAAAGCTTTCTACTCAAGTGAGGAAAGCCTAATTTAGAATCCTTTTTCATAGCCTTTTTGCCCAAATGAGAGATCCATTCTCAGGGGAATCGTAGGCTTCAAATTGATTCATCAACAGAGGGTGCCTTTCAAGGAAAAAGTCATGACACCGCATTTTCCCACTCCCTCATCTGTCTCATAGATGAGTAAGGCTGGCTAAAGCACCAAAACAAAGAGTTAGTAAGAGAATGCCACCAGGATAAAGATAAAAAGGATTCCAAAATTCTTGAGCAACACAGGAAATTGGCCTTTTGTCCTTTTTAACCATGCATTCGTTTAGGTTTAGCTCAACTTGGCCCTGCCTCCTTTTCTCCTAGACTTCTTGGAGCTAGACCAAAACTCATTCGCATCTCCTGTCCAAGTGAGAATCTTTCTTCCTGCCTCTCCAGCTCCCATTTTAACTTATCTTTCTTCTGTCATTGGGGATGGTAGGAATTAAGGGGCGAGTAGGTTTAATGCTAGCTTTGTTGCCTTGGCATTGGCTGATTAAAGACATCCTCGCAAAGGCGCCATCTTTCTTAAGTAATGAATTGGCATTTTTTGTAAATGTTGGGCTGGGCCGCCTGCCGTTACACTAGGCCCAAAGATTTCTAGATCAAGGAGTTGAGACCGGTCCAAGAGCAAACCTCCTTGGTCCGGCTTGTGCGCAAACAATGCCCCTGTTAATCAGGCTTTGATCATATGCCCATGGCAGGCAGAACTATTATGTTAATTACGACAAACAGACATAATAAAGATAATAATAATAAATTCCTTTATGATTCAGACAGAAGTAAGCAATGGGCTTTGATAAGGAATGTCTGTTTTATGAAAACAACAACAAGAGAATAGGTATTGAATGAATAACATTAAGCTTAAAGGAAATAAATGTCAGTCTACCGTGCTAAGTTATGTTGCCAAGTCTAAGTCAAGAAGGGGAATCACCTCTTCAATGCGATTAACCTCTCTGAAGAAGAAGTTAACTACTTTAAAGGGGCGGGCCTGAGTGACTCGTGTTCAATGAGGTCTTTCCTTGTTACCAGAGAGCATGGGTTGAAGAGGGAGAGGGAGATTGACCTATTCGGTGCATGCCTACCACTCTGTTCTTTCTGTTTTCTTTTACTTCTCCTCTCTATTCATTAATTCTTTCCTTTCTTTCTTTTCGTTTTTACTCTCCTTTTTTTTTATTTTCTCTTATTCTTTCTCTCTTTTCTTCTCGTTTTCTTGCTCTCACTGTCTTTGTGATTCTAGCAATTATATCCTAGAGGTTGCCGTCCTCCTTCGCCGTGCACAGCAAAGGCTCCTTATATAGTGCTAGTCAGGCTTGTCTTTTACCATTTTAGCCCTTAACCGTTTTTGTCTGGTGTGGATGTCCTTACTGACCATCACTGACTGGTCCGTCACCCAGCCAGCGCCACTTACCTGCACTGGTCGCGCCACTCCACCTCACCAGACAAAGAAGGCTCTTTTTTTTGCTTGCTTGCCGTGACACTCTTACCTGTCACGGTGTAAATACTCTCCTTCTCTCCGTACCTCATGACATGCACCTAGTGGTTCTAACTCAGTTTTGTCTCTTTTGGGTGGTATGTCATCCCAGCAAGACATTGCCTCCAAAAGAGCTTGAGCAGGAAACACGAAAATGAGTTTTTCCCCCTCCCTACTGCCAGACCATGTCCTCTTACCTCTGACCCATGACCTCACCATTTCCTGTATTGGTTGGGTACATGCTGGTGGTGCTTAGGCCTTGCGCGTGCTTTACCTCCATGCTCATCCAAGTTTTGTCCGCTGCTCATGTGTCTACCGCGGTTTGAAAGTCAATTTGCCGTTCATTTTTGACCTCTTATGGCGTGGGCTGCTTTCCTGACTTCGCATTTATGGTTTGCTTCTCTTAGGGGCTGGGCCTTGACCGATTGTGGGCTGTTTTTACACTTTTATTCCCAGCCCTTGTTATTTGTTTCCTGTCACATCATTCTACTATGCCTGCCGTGAGGTTTGCTTGACCCAAGTCTACTGGGTCTCTCTGGGCTTTTCTATTCATTCTTTCTCTGAAGGCCTAATAAACTCATTGGGCCCTTTACTACTTGCGGACTCCCTCGTCCCACCTACTTTCCTTTGGGCATCCTTGGCCCATTTACTTTATTAGGGTGTCCTTGGCCCTTTGCACTTCTATGCTTCCCATGAGTTTTTACTAACTCCTTAGGCTTCCCAGGTCCAGGTGTTTCTTACTTCATCCTTGGGGCTCATGGATTTTCCATTGCCCCTTACTTTCTTTACTTACATTGCTTTGGGCCTACTGCGACAGCCGTGACCCATTCTTACTTTTCCACGTCCATACTACCCATGGATTTGCTATTTCTTTCTTCCTGGCCTTTTTAGGCCCATTTACTTTTTCAGGGTCCATTTGTTTGCTTCACAGACCCATGATCCATTATTCCTGCCACTTGGACTTAATGGCATTTCTATCCTACTCTCTTCTGCCCATGTCTTTGGGCTTTTCCCCCTGCTTGGCTTCTAAAAAATGAGCATCTTGAAGTAAAAACGTGACTTTCATAGGCCTTTAGGTCTTTTACTGGTGTTCTGCTTGAAAATAAAATACTTGAGTTTTTGAGACTATGTTTTGTTAACAACAGGTACTATTTCTGCTTTCACGGGTAAGGATCATCTGTGCTATGAGTTTCTCTTCCTTGATAGTGATCTAAGGCGGACTGGAACTTAGTTGGAAAACTCAAAAGCTCTGGCTCGAGCTACGCTATGGCCCTTTGTGCAGTGGCATTGCGTGAGGGCCTTTGACGCGCCGCACCAATTCTTCCTTCCCCACCCTCCGAAGTTACCCGCGAATCTCCCCTTCAGATCTTACCACCGAACTGATCTTCTGTGCTCTTCAAAACCTTTTCCAATTCGACGGAATGGTAGTTATTTTTTTCAATCTTGTTTAAGTAGGTGAGAAGTATCTGACTTTCATCCGATTTGCTGTGGATTGAATGATGGATAAACCAGCAAGTAGGGTCTTGCCTAGGTTGAACATGCGCAACTAAAGGGCATAGCTATGTAAACGCAAGGTTTGCTCCAGCCTATGAAGGGAAATATGGTCCCAGACCTATCTGACCTACCGTTAGCTTTTCTAAAGCAATACTACCAGGGTAAGGACAGGTGGCATAGCGCAGCCCTCACCAATGTGAGTGACTGGACACCATATCTCGACCAGCTCGTCCCAACGGAGCGAAGAGGCCTCCTCAACGTGAAATCCTGACATGATCACATGAATACAAAGAATTTTTTGGGTATTTCAGAGGAGCCCAAAGGCGCTCTCTATGAAATCCTATGCTTAAGGCTTTATCCTAAGGGCTATAGAACTCTCTCTGGCAAGCATTAAGGCGTTGAATTGTCGACTCTATAAGCTTCTACGTGCTATATTCTCTTCGCCTAACACATTCAACTACCTTTTCTTGCAACGAGTCCGACTGCTGCTCTAATACAGTTTGTTTAGAGTCTCTTTTTATGCGGCTCCCCTTCCTAGGAGTCTTCTCATTGTTGGAACCTCTTTTTCTTTTTGAACTGCCCGAGCTAGATGACAAAGCTGAGCTAGAAGGTACCTTTTTGATGCTATCAAAGTACCTCGCAATCTCTTCTTCCGTTGCTGGGAAAGTCTTCCTTGGAATATAAGTCAAAGCCTTGAAGGAGTTGTCTTCCCAATTTGACTCTGGAATAAAAAGCTTGGTTATTACATTGTGGCCTTGACGGCAGATAGATATTTTCTGAAGAGTGAGTGCTGGCCTTTTTTCATATTGAATCACAGCCTTTTTTTTATATTAAAAACTTCTAAAATCCACGTTTTGCTTCCGCAGGCAAACACGTCACTTAAACAAGGCACGTGGCGTTATTTCTGCGGGTCTATCTCATCTTACTAACATTATTATGGATTTGATTAATATATGCCTTAGAGTAGATATTAACTAAAACGAATATACTAATACATGCACTAAGGTTTACCATAATGTCTATGTTGAAACGAAATAAAATATATTATTTATAATATGCGAAAAAGATAAAATTTCTGCTGCGGGTCGGGTCTACGTTACAAATAAGAATATTGCAACATATCTGAAGCAAATGCAGATCTGGATGAATATGGAACTATTAGTGGATTCAATACATTCACATAGTAAAGTAATAATAATGATCTTTATTTTAGTATTTCTTTATCTGCTTTCCCATGCCTAGCTCAGAAGAAGAATCAAGAAAGTGTTTACTGACCAGAAACCACAAAATCTGCTATCTGCATTAATATAAATAAAGAATAAGATGGAGTTATATTATATATTCACAATTATGTTTTATCATTGAACCTTAAAATCCAGAGACAATTTTTTTTGACATTGTTCTAGCCATTGCAACTAATTCTTCATATATAGTATTTTTTTTTTTCCCGTGCTTACACAAATTTTCAACAAGGATTTTTTTTTTTTCCTTTCAATATGTACTTTACTTTCTTTGTTAACTTGAAAAATGGTGGAACTCAAGTGATGATTCAACAATAATGCATTTATTTTTGGAAAAAGGATCCTCTCTATTTAGGAATGAAATGAAGAGTGTTCATATATTTAAGAATTGTGTGATTCAAATTAAAGTATATCTATGATCTAGATTGTACCACATTATTTAAAATTGAATTGTGAACTTTCTCCCTGTTCCACTACAAAACACTATAAATCTTAATCTTATCTCATAAACTTTCATAAATCCTAAACTTGAAGAGAAAAAGTTTTGACTCTTTCTTGGTCATTTGTAATTGTGGATATTACTAGATAATTATTTAGATATCTTGACAATTGGATTAAACAAAATAAGAGAAGTCTCTTATTGTCAACCCTATTCATAAAAAAGTCTTGCTTCTCATAAGAAAAGATAAGCTTCATATGTTTGAAATTTCGAGGAAATTAACAATGGATGTTATAATTTTAAGTCTCAAAATAACAAAAGGCTTTTTTCTTTTTTATGAAATTGGAATCAAATTCTAGATCTCTTATTCAAAGATATGAAATTTTATCAATTGAACAAACTGGAAGTCTGGAACCCACATTTTCAACATTAATATAACAACAAAGATAACAAAATGAATCTTCATATAAAATATTATGTACTATTTTTAAAGTTTATTATAGTACGTATTACCACTTTTGGTAGTGATTATGGACTATAAATACAAAGTATAATGATAAGTCTAAAAATTTCACTAAGAGGAAGAGACTTTGAATCACAAAATGTATTCGATTGCAGGAATTGATTAAGTCAAACTGTGAATAAAAATAATATATTGGCGATAATGCTGAAAGTTGAAAGTGCACACACAAACGACAAAACTAAATGTTCCCAAAGAGGGGAGGAGAAGTTAAGGTGTTAAGGATAAGGCCCATCTCTTAATACAACTCAAATATGTATACATACATACATACATAGATATATATATATATATATATATATATATATATGTGTGTGTGTGTGTGTGTGTGTGTGTGTGTGTGTGTGTGTGTGTGTGTGAATGATTAATGTGATTTGTTTTTATTAATGCAAAATAAAAATAGTAGATTCATGTAAAAGTGTGAGTGATGGTTCTTTAATCTTAATAACATAAATACTTTTTTTTTTTTTTTATCATAACAAACAATATGTGAAGTTGTACACATTTTCCATAATATGTTTTATTTAAATAGAATAAAGTACAAGTAGTTTTTTTTTTCTCTGCTCATCAAATTAAAGAAGAGTAGTTTTTTCTTTAATAAGTTAAATACAACTATTTATAAGCCATCATTATTTTTCTTATTTGACCTTATAATAAAAATTTTAAAATTATTGTGATTAATTTCTTAGGGTTTTGGACCATTTACAAAATAGACATTAAAAAAAATATTTGACAAAACACAAGTACAATCTTTCACTTCTTTGAATAAATTTAGAAATACAATTATATTTCACAACTAGTTGAAATGAGATAGATTATGATTAGTAAAAAATAAAAATGATGCTAGTACTTAGTGATCATTCCATGTAAAAATGATAATCCAATAATTACCGCTTGTTATCTCAATACTTATTTACGTAACAGTACCTAAATATCATTCTTAAGTCTTGTTGTAATTTAAAAAGTTTAAGGTGTGATGAATACGATGAAGATGATAACGAAGCCGTTCACATCAAATACCAACAAGTCAACACTATCCTTGTACAGCCTCGAAACATCGTAACCGAGTACAACCTGGTCTACAACACAACTCTCACACTGACTGACACATAAATTATTTTATTTAAATAAAAAAACACAAAATACAAAAGAGATAAATCACAGACCAAAAAACAAAAAGGAAAATTCTTTTTTTTTTCTTTAAAACAGTCTACTTGCTAGATCTCTTTCATTTCCAAGAAATATATAAATATAAATATAAATTTTAAAATTCTTCTTTGATCTGGATAAGGCTTCAGAGCTTCACTTTCCCCCTTATTTATTCTCACTCTTTTTCAAGAATGGAGAAAATATCGGTGACCCATGTGCTTGTTTTATAGTAAGAGTATATTTAGATCAGAAAGTAGTATTTATATCCACCAACTAAGCTCACTACTCTCTCTCTCTCTCTCTCTTTCTGCTTATCCAAACTTTTAGTATTTTTATTTTTATTAATTTCTGAAGACTACTGAAAGTCCTATATTGATCAGACAGAACCATGTCGATCACGATCGAACGCTCCAAATTCATGCAGTGTATTCCGATCTACGACTCGCCGCGTTTCCGGGCGGAGAGAGTGGAGGACTCGTGTAGCTCTTCATCGGTCGGGAGGAACAGTGATACGTCGGGCGGTGGTGGTGGTGATGATGATGATGATGATGAGTCTGGAGAGGAGAGTGAGGTTCAGAGCTCCTTTAAGGGACCCTTGGACACCATGAATGATCTCCAGGAAGTTTTGCCGCTCAAGTATGTGTTTAGGCTTCGCTTAGCTTTACTACTACTTTTTCTGTTTCAAGCTTTCATTTTTATTTGATTTTTACATTTGTTTGATGCATTTGAATTGGAGTGGATTAAATAAGGAAAGTAAATCTGTGTGTGGGCTGATGAATTTGTGGGTTTTAATTAAATTTCATATCTTGTAGTCTCATAAGCTGAATTTTGTTATCACAAGTAGTACGAAACCCCTGAAATGATTGATGAAGTTGTTTGTGTCTGTCTTCTTGCATTTCATAACTGAGTCATAGGTAAAAGCTCAAATTGCTGCACTTCCATTATGTTACTTGATATGGAAATCATGCTCTGGCTGTTGTCATAGGTAAAAGCTCAAATTGCTGCCTGCACTGACTTCCATTATGTTACTTCATATGGCAATCATGCTCTGGCTGTTTCCTTTATCTACATCCTTCTACTAAGTGTGTCTACATTGTTACTGATTGGAGTTTTGTACAAATAATAGGAGGAGGTGAAAAAGTGCTGATTATTAATGTTTAGGAGCTTGGATTCTAGGAGCATATAAAATCAACTTTATCTTAATATGACCTATTAACTATTACCTATAAGAGTGATTTATTTCTATTCACTTAAAAGTGAAGTTTTCCATTCAAAATAAAAGAAAATGAGTTTTTAACACACTTGTATTCCACATCATTAGTATTCTAATTCTAAATATGCCAATTTCCAGCTTTAACTGACTATGTTTGTATTAGGTTGAAGTAGAAAAGAGCGAGTCTATAGATTAGAATTATAGGTATTCTTGCTTATAAAGACTAATTCTATGGAAGCAGGCTTCAAGCTTAAATATGCAATTTTCTATTACATGTTCCCATGGTCTTTTCTTGCGTGAAAACAATTTGACGCATAACTGAGAGCGTTTTTCCCTAGGAGATCATTTTAACTGGAACAAATAGATCTTCAACTTCAAGATTATAAAATATAAACACATGAGCATGTAGCACCTGTCTTTCTTACAAATGTAATAGTTGGCTGATAAGTAACAGTTATGTTGTCCATCATTTTCATTGTTACCATCTGGTTTCTTAATTTTCTTGCAATGTTGTGCTTTGTCTCATTTCAGGAGAGGCATATCCAATTTTTATAGTGGCAAGTCAAAGTCCTTCACAAGCCTAGAAGATGCCTCATCTGCTACCTCTATTAAAGACCTTGAAAAGGCAGAAAATCCCTACACCAGGAAACGCAAGAATTTATTAGCTCATGGTAATTTCTTGGACAAGAATCACAATTACCCTTTGAAAAACAATGGTGGTGGGATATCAAAGAGACCAGCCAACTCCAGTCGAAGCACAACTCCAATTGGGGTGACCATGACCAGCTCTGTAAGCAATAATACAAGCGAGGATTCAAACTCAGTTTCAACATCCCCTTCTTTCTGCCTTCCACCTCTGCATCCACATGGCAAAACACCACCCAGCAGCAGCTCATCGCCACCGCCTCTACGGCGAAATTCTCCATGGCGGTCATTCTCTCTGTCTGATCTACAGTGTGTTGCTGCAGCAACTCCTAACATATCTAGCTTGGCAATTTCTAGTCGAGATGAGGAAAACAAATTACATTGACAAGCTTGTGTTTCATCCCACGCCGAGTTCAAAAGTTGGAAGCATGTTTGCTGTGTTAATTCTTTGCAGGCAGTCTTCTCGATTAATATGGAAATTTTGCCCATTGTATTTGCAGCTAAAGGTATCATGCCTGGGCATTTCAAGAATATGATCATAACAATGCTGCCCCCGCTCACCCCACTTTCAGTCCACTTTCGCAATCATGTAATGACTACAATGCTTTATTACTGTATAATAGAAGAACTTAAAGTTTGCTCCTCTTGTTTAAGCTATTTTAATTGTCATGATCAATCTATGAGAGCAATTATCCTGCTTGGGGATGAATGTAAATTTGTAAATAACCATATGTTACCAGTTTGTTTGATTAATTATCCTGCTAAGTGCTATGAGAAGTACACTTACTCTCTCTAGCCCTATAAAGGAGTGGGGTGCTCTGGAATGAGCATTCCAGCCTTTATATAGTGGGGGGAAGAGAATTTTAGAGTTGACGTGTGGGGCGATTGGATTATTAATTTGTTGGTGGAAGTGGAGAGCAAGCAAATCCATGTTTTTCTATAAAAGCTTCCCATAATAGCTAGCTAGCAGTTTAACTTTAATATATCACATCTCACTTGTTTCTTATTGAAATGGCTTTGTTCTTGTGCTCAAATTGAAGCTAACTTTTCAATGTAAAAATTCACTTTGAGTGTTTCTAAATGGCCAATATACGTTGTGAACGTTAAAATCAATCCACGTGACTCTTCCATAATGGCTTTTGAAGGGCTATAACCTTTAACTATAAATAGTGTTCCATAATTATTATTTGGGTAAATTTTCACACTTTTCATAGAAATTCCCAAGAATTCTCATAATTATCATGAGTAAATTTTCACCATTCTCATAGAGATTCATGAGAATTCTCTCAAGAGTACTACTTGAATAAGTCTCAGCTTAGTTGTATCCTGGGTACAAATTTACAACAACTCTTTAGTATCATTTTTGTGGGGGAAAATATTATCCAAGGATAATGAAGTGATCATGCCTCTAAGCCCTTTGTTATCTAATTATTTTATAATTCCTTCATTGAATTACATATATTTTCCTAACATAAACAAGGGTTCAAAAAGACCAAAATAGAAGGATGGGAGAGAATTTTAAATTTCAAGATCCTTTCTCTTTTATAAATATAAGAAGAAATCATTTGAAATTGGACTTTTGGCTCATCAAATTTTCATATATATATATATAGTATTTTTAAATAAAGAAATTAGGTTGCTTTCATACAACACCTCTCTCTGCAAGGAGCATGACTAAAGCTTCATTAGCAATCATTTCCCACCTCTTATACATCATTCACATATCACTCAAGCCATCTCAATCATCCCTCAAAAACCCTAGACACCAAAAAATTCATGAAACATCTGAAACACTTTTCGATTTGACTTAAAAGCGACATAAGGAAAAAATCTAGTCACATCTACGCTATATCCTAAAAGAACTAGTCTAGTAATGATTAAACTATAATAAAGTAACTGATTATTAAGTAATCGTTTTCACATTTCACAAACCAAAATAATGCAATTAATAAAGTAACAAATATGTCTTCTTATTATAGGATGAACCAGTATATGCTTTCTTTTCTTTTTTTGAGGGTGAGTATATGCTTTCTTTTCAATGGAAAGATTTACTGAATCTATGTCACATGCTTACAAAATACAAAACATAGAGTATACTCATTACTTTAGTAAGTAATCCAGTTTGCAACTTGCCGCTGAATTTACATGCAATAAATTGAATTTAATTATATAGTACTTAGTCATGAAGGAGAGAATTGAGAGTTGAAACAAATTGAAAAATTAACACACACACATATATATACTCACACACTTTTAAACTAAATTGCTATTCTCTGACCCATCAGACTATTTTATAATTTTTTAATTGCCAAAAATTTGGCTTCCAAACAAGGAAAGATTATTAATGACCCAACTTGCAATTTCTACAGAAAGGTTCAAAACATTAATTATGCATTACCATATATGAATTCTTACCTAAAACAGATGTTGAAAACAAGATAATCATTGTAATATGAAGAGGACTTTGATAAGAACAACATTAATTATGATACTAACTCATTTTTGGTTTACATAACTAGACTGACAATGTATATAAATTTTCATAGACGACGAAGTCATATTTGTGCGACTTTAAGAGCCTCCTGAACTTGGCTATCCTAGTTGGTTTACATAACTAGACTGATATGATGGCTTCTTCATCTTCTTTTGTCTCTCAAGAGGAGTTCAATACATTCTATACAATTGACCGAAAGGTTTACACCCTCCTTGTAATCAACCTTTGGCGAGATCCAGTGGAGTCTATGCAAATTATGGCCTTATGGCTTTGGTTGGAGCGGGTGGGCTTTAATAATGTCGTGCATAAGATGTTATCTTTGCCTTACACTTTAGTCAATGAGCTTGCAGATGAGGCTATCATATGCCTGAATTGCATCAACACCAACCAAATACCGATCTCATCTGAGAACAATGATATTCCTCTCACCCAAAGTTTAATGGAGAAAGAAATATCTCTCCAATTTTTCCTAGAAAATCGATTAAATGGTATCGTAGGGATCGCCAAAATTGTGAATGAGGTATGTATTAGAGCACTATCAGACATCATGCAACAAGCCGTTGAGAGAAATGCTTCTCAAAGTTTAGTAGAGAGCCAAATGTTGATGATGCCACCTTCTGCTTCCATTCACCAATCCTTAGTCCACCCTGGACCTCGTCAACCTAGAACCTTAGGAAATGAGGTACCAGCAGATGATAGGACCATGTTTGTTACATTCTCTAAAGGTTACCCTGTACATGAATGGGAAGTTAGAGAATTCTTTACTAGATCATATGGGGATTGTATAGAGTCTTTGCACATGCAAGATGTGCAGCCGCATCAACAAGCATTGTTTGCTCGTATCGTTTTTCACAATGCTTCAAATATGGAAATGATACTAGGTGGATTGGGAAAGGTAAAATTTATTATTAATGGTAAGCATGTTTGGGCTCGAAAATTTGTGCCAAAGCGTACAAGATCCTCATTGTTGCCGCCATTGCCAACATCAAATTTGCCAGCCACCTCATTTCGACCATAGTTTATTTATTTTAGATGAAAGGAGTTTAGTTGTTATGTCATGTTTTCTTAAGTTATTGGAATAGCATATTTGAATAAAGAATGAATGGAAAAAGGAAATCTTTGTAGAAATGCTTCAATCCTTTCACTTTAAGTAAATCCAAATTAAAATATATTTAACAAAATTTATTGCACACATTAATGCTACTTTTGTTGCACACATTGGTACTGGTGGTACATTAATAATGTTATTTATGATATCTAAACTGATGATTTAAAAAAGAATTGAAGAAGGAACAAAGTCAATAAATGTTGTCTCAGTCAAAAAAATCAATAAATGTTGTTAATAATTTGAATTTTACTATCAACACAATTTGAATTCCCAACATTTATTGGAAAAAAAAAAAAAAACTCCTTACATGTAAGACATTAACTTTCTTTAGTAATTTTATTGCGCTAGACAATTGACTAATCATTTGTGAGTAATGCTATAGTCTTAAACTATTTTACAATATTTAGGTTCCATTTGGAAGTTTATAAGGGAATGAAATGGAATGATCATAAGAGAATGAAATAGAATGGAATGTATTTAAGTAAGGGAAATGAATGGAAAAGAATGGAATGAAATGTAATTAAGCGACCTTGATTGGATATTTTAAAATAAAGGAATGAAAATGAATGGAATTTAAGTAATCTTGTTTGGGAGTAACATGAAGGGAATGAAATGGAATCATTTTATGACAATTTACTATTAGACCCCTATTTTAAAATAAAAGGCTGAATATATAAGGGTATTTTGGGAGTTTTAGTAAAAAATTTATTAAATCTAATTTCATTTCTTCCCATTCCTCCCAATTTCAGGGAATGAAAATTTGGGGTTTTAAGAAAATAGAGAAGAATGAGTGTTCCCTCCTACCCATTCCATTCCCTCCCACTTAAGCTCCCAAATAAAGGAATGGACTTTTCATTCCCTCCATTAAAACTCCCAAACAAGGAAAAGAAAGAATATTCTAAAATTATTCTTTTCATTTCTTTCCATTCCATTTCATTCCCTCCTCCCAAACGAGGCCTTAAACAAAATGTTGATGTGACAATTTTTTTTTATACAAGATAGAATTCTACTCTAATCTAATCTAAGTGTATATATATGTGTGAAACTCCCTTCTGGAGACTTGAACCCGGGCCCTTGCCCCCTCCACACCCCACAAGTTTTTATACTTGTGGAGTGACCACCGCACCAAGGCTGCGTGGTGGTTGATGCGATCAATTTCTTATTAGTTTTCATCTAAGCTCATCATTAATATCACTTTTTTTTTTATTTTTACATATAATCACTTACCACATCAATAGTTTATTAACTTTTTTTTGTAAAAGAATTTGTATTTCTAGCATTATTAATCACTTGTTATCTCTCAATAATGATATTGGGTGGACTTTTTATGACACTTTTTAAATAAACATGCTTTAGAGGATTGACCATAACCCTTTTTCATTCAATATTTGACACAATTTTTCCATAACTTTCTAAGGGCATCCGTAGTAGATATTGCAAAAAAAATGCCATTTTACAACACCAAAACCCTACTTTATTATTTTACCACATCATTTTACAACACCCCATTTATCAGATATTTTATTCTTCCATTCTATACATTAAAATAATATTTACACCACATTAAAATAATATATTAAATTCCTCTCCCATCATCCTCATCCACAACACCAACAACAACAACTACAACAACAGCAACAGCAACTACAACAACAACCAAAGATTGTTGCGGCCACAACTACCAAAAAAAAAAAAAACACAACCACCAAAATCACAACTGATTCACCATAACCCACGGCCACAATCATAACCGATTCACCATCACCGATTCATCACCACGGATTCACCATCACCGATTCGTCACCACCGATTCGCCATAACCCACAACCCATGAAACTCAACCCACCCACAGCCATAACCCACAACCCGAACCCACCCACAGCCATAACCCACAACCCGAACCCACCCACCACCGATCTGCCCATCTGAACCCACCCACCGCCATAACCCACAACCCATGAAACTCAACCCACCCACCGCCATAACCCACAATCCGAACCCACCCACCATCGATCTGCCTATCCGAACCCACCTATTGCCCAACCCACCCATCAAACCACAACCAAAAAACATGAACGGAAAAAAAAAAAAGGAAAAAAAAAAAGAAAGAACCTGAAGCGGAATAGATGGTCGGCGGCGTCGAGTGTTGGGCTTTGGTGATCCGCTTGCTGTGGAAGATGAAGAGTGGTGATCGGCTTGCTATGGAAGATGAAGAGAGAAGACAGAGATGAGAGAGAATACGAAGATGAGAAGACAGAGATATCTATGATGCGAGAGAGAAAACGGAATAAAATAAGGGCAAATATTTTTGCCATGGCTCGTCCGTACCGTGGCAAATTGCCACAATACTGTTCAATGTTGCAAAAAATTTGCAACATATAGCTAATCTGATAAAAGGGACTTTTTATGTTTGATGTGCTAAATGTGCCAAATATTTGGCATTTGGCACATTTAGCACATCTGCTAAGGATGCTCTAAGAAGGCAAGTTGTGGGTGGTAGACACGAAGTTCTAAAATCATAAAAGCTCCCCATTAATAGCTCACCTCTTAACAAACTTCCTAATCCCATTGACCATGATTGACTAAACAATATGTAGAAAGAAACTAAACAGTGGTCACCATTACATTCATTTCAATATGTTTCAATTGGTAGCAAATGATTTTTAAGTTATAGTGCACATAACGGTAATTTAGTTTATTAAAAAAAATGCTACGAATATATATAATGCAAAGTAGAATGTTTTCCTTGCACCCATAGTGACCGTGAGAAGCAAAAGAAAATTAGAGTAAAAAACCTCCTTTCACACGTGATATCAAAGGATATACCTTCTAGATGATTGCAATGTTGCCCATACTATTGGCAATATCTTTCACTTGATATATTTTAAAAAATGATATTGGATTTGTCAAGAGAAACTTGTAGTCTAGGCTAAAGAAGTGTGCATTACTAAATTCTTTTAATGGTTAAGGAAAAGTTTTGATTTTTAAAGTTTTAGATTGTTTTTGGCTCTGAATGTGTTTAGGAAGAAAAAATGTCAAGACCAGTAAACTTTTTATTATGTACATAGCTTTATGAATTCATACATCTAGAAAAAATAACATCTTGTGATTAAATCATCCTGCAAGCTTATGACTCCTAGACAATTTCAACTAGTGAAATATATAAAAGAGAACAACATGCATTCCCACGTGTCATTGTAATTTTAGGCATCATAATTAACAAATGAGTTTGTTTCCAACATATATAAGAAATTTTAAAATGCCCTCAATTTCAAGAAGAGTTTAATTGAATTGAACTTTCAGAGAACTTATACGTACTTTTTACCATGTAAACATTCAATAATATATTGATGTCATATGTATCCTTTTGTTGAAGTTCGTTTGAGCTTATCATGGGAGTATGGCATGGGTTATTTCAACGTTGTAGCGCTTGGTACTCAAACATTGGCTTATGGCATTTTATCTACCCCTTCATACCTTGAAAAAGCAGGGGCAACTTGCGTTCTTGAATTGATAACCATCTTTCGGCTAACCTAACCTCCTCCGTTCCTCAAGACCAACAAGGAGTTGTACAGAAATGTTCACCTGTTGTCAATTGACTACGCCTTTTGGCTAACAAATTTTAAATTTATTAATAAATAATGATTTATATGTTAACAATAAGACGTTAATTTATGGATATTCCAAACTAAAGTAATTAATAATCGTATAGTTTTGTTTGCTGTAAAAATATGTAACCAATAATGTAAATTCTTTAGTATTAATTGAGAGAGTGGTAGTATAATTAAAATTTGTGGACATTCGAAGATAAAATGATCAAGAGTAAATTACATCACCCTCCCTTAAGGTTTATTGAAATGAACCTTCCCTTTTGATGTTTTTATAAATGCAACATATAAATTTATGTCATACTTTCCCCGATTAAAATATTTAATTTTTAAAAAAGATTCCTTTCCTAATCTATAGTCAAATTCACACTCTTCCCACTTGAGATTTGTGTAAGTGATGTTCTCCACTTGAGATTTCTACAAATGAATTTGAATCTTTTTTAAAAGTGGAATATTCCTTTAGGAAAGTAATAGCATGCAAGGATATAGACTTGTTTATTGCATTTATAGAAACCTCAAGGGAAGTGTCATTTATACAAATGTTTTTTTAAAGTGGAATATTCTTTTAGGAAAGTAATAGCATGCAAGGATATGGACTTATTTATTGCATTTATAGAAACCTCAAGGGGAGTGTCATTTATACAAATGTTTGGGGGGGGGGGGGGGGAGTGCCGTTGTGATAAACTTAATGGAAGATTGGTGTAATTTACCCACTAATATAATTCTTTTTGGAAAATGTTTAGAATCAATTAATAAAATTTCAATTTTAATTGAGAATGATTAGATTTCAAGTTAGTTTTCCTCAAACACTAATGTAATCCATTAGACATTGATATAATTCTTTTTGGAAAATGTTTGGCGCCAAACATGTTTGGAGCTCTAGATTCTAACCACCAATAGAAAGAAGACAAGTACTTTGTTATATGCAAGTGCAATGCACATAACTCATTTAGTTAGTTGAGTTAAGTGAGTCATGTGCTTTGCATATGACAAATATAAATATTATCTTCTTATTAGTAGTTGTAGTCAAACACGGTCCATTTTGTAATTGCCAAAATTTGACATCCCAACAAGGAAGAATATTAACGAAGCCAACTACAATTTCTATAGAAGGATTCAAAACAATACTAACATCTTGCCATAAATGAATTCTTACTTAAAAATATGTTGAGTCCAGCATAATCTTTGTAAATGAAGAACACTAAGATAAGAACAACATTATGACATTGACTCGTATTTAGTTTTCATAATAGGATTGACAATACATATAAATTGTTTTGGTCTAAGAAGTCATATTTGTGTGACTTTCAACGCCTTCTGACTTTGTCTGCGCTAGTTGGTTGCTGAGTGATTCATAGTGAAAACTAGTCATACTTTAGAACAGCTATCTTCAGGTTTCTTTGTCCTTCCTAAATCCATAGCATGCCATTAAAAGACATTACTGTGATTCATTAGATGGATTACTCTCCTTAGAGAGTGTTATATATGATATATGGCTCTAGAGATGTATTGAAATGGTGGGCGAGAAATTGTACGACTCATGTGGATTCAATCACATATCTAGATATAAAATTTTTTTAGAATGTGCTAATCCTGGCCAAATTTCCTCCATTAGCATGTCGTTCATGAACTAGAATTATCTCTTTTTTAGTATTTTAGTATTGTGATAACAAATTTATTTTCTTCTTTGCTTCCTTTTTTTCTTCTGAATTGAAAACTTTTGTTGGTGGTATTGTGACAACAATATAATATTGACAATTGCATTTGTTTTGGCAGGATCTTGCTATCCTATCGCTAAGGTAAAGAAATTATGCATTCTTCATCTTCTTTTGTCTCTCAAGAGGAGTTCAATGCATTCCATACAATTGACAGAAAACTCTACTCCCTCCTTGTAATCAAACTTTGGCGAGATCCAGTGGAGTCTATGCAAGTTATGGCCCTATGGCTTTGGTTGGAGCATGTGGGATTTGATAATGTTGTGCACAAAATCTTATTGTTGCCTTACATTTTGGTTAATGAACTTGCAGATGAGGCTATTATATGCCTTAATTGCATTCACACCAACCAAATATCTTCATCATTTGATAACAATGATATTCCACTCATCCAAAGCTTGATGGAGAAAGAGATCTCTCTCCATTTTTTTCTAGAAAATCAACTAAATGGTATTGTAGGGATTGCCAAAATTGTGAATGAGGTATGTATTACAGCATTGTCAGACATCATGCAACAAGCTGTTGAGAGAAATGCTTCTCAAAGCGTAGCAGAGAGCCAGATGGTGATGTCACCTCCCACTCACCATTCCTTAGCCCACCATGGACTTTGTCATGTTGGACTTGGTGGAGGTGATTTGATTCAACCTATAACACTAGGGAATGAGGTACCAATAGATGATAGGACCATGTTTGTTACATTCTCTAAAGGTTATCCCGTACAAGAATGGGAAATCAGAGAGTTTTTTACTAGATCCTATGGGGATTGTATAGAGTCTTTGCATATGCAAGAAGTGAAAACACATCAACAAGTATTGTTCGCTCGTATAATTTTTCAAACGGCTTCAACCATGGAAATGATACTCAGTGGTACGGGGAAGGTAAAATTTACCATTAATGGGAAACATGTGTGGGCTCGAAAATTTGTGCCAAAGCATGCAAAATCCTCACTAGTATCACCACTGCCACCATCACATTTGTCAGACATCTCATTTTGACTATGGTTTTTTTTTCTTTTAAACGAAAGGGATTTAATTACTTGTTATGTTATGATTTTTTAAGTTATTGGTGGAATATAATTGAATAAAGTTCTTCATTAGAACAATCTTGTTGGAATGTTGTTTTGTTAGCATCAAACCAAAATAATGAATGGAAAAGAAAATATTTGCAGAATGACTACAATTCTTTCACTTTAATTTAGAACTAACAAGAGTTGTATTTTTATGTGCAATAAATTTAGTGAAATGCATCATAGTTTGACACTACAATCATTATGCTTTTTGGTGATATCTAAAAATAGATGTAAAAAAAGGAACGATCTTTTTAAAAATTAGGGAAAATTAAACCTATTAACATTCAAAACAAAACTTGATTCCCCCCCCCCCCCCCAAAAAAAAGAATTTGTCACATTTTCTTCCTTTTAGTTATTTAGTTATCTTTTATCAGACAAATTATCCATCATTTTGTTATTTCCTTAGAATGATGTTGAGTGAACTTATTATAACATTTTTTATTTTATAAGTTAATAGGACCACAACTAGGCTAATTGTTTTTAAAAAGAGGCCAATTGACACGACATGGGTTTTTTTTTCTTTTTTCTTAAAAAGAAGGGAGGTTTTTATTTATTTAAGTGAACTATTTATCGTGAGTGCCTTGATAAATTAAATCTTATATATAACAATGATACATAAAGTGTGGGTTTGGATAGCAAACGCGGCTTGCGTTTGCATTTTTTCTTGGATTTTGTACACTATTTACGGGACCTGTAAATACGAAAAAACATAAATATAACTTTAAAACTAGATCTCATTGACACTATTTATAATTTAAAAATTATTTCACTATTATATTTTTAATAATAAATTTTTAATTTTTAATAATAAGCAATATCTAAATAGACTCAAAATATGAACAATTATCATATTTGTCTGCATTGCTTTCTTATTTACAACCCCTTCTTGCCGGTCAATCAGCACAATTATTGGCTCCACAAAAAATGTGCCCGAGATGAATGGTCTAGTTGCAATCAAGCTTCTGCAATTAAAAGCCAAAATAACATTATTAGATTCAAGTCATCATTAGATTTTAACCAAGTAAGTGCTGTTTGTACTTATCAATATTAACAAAACAAAAAAAAAAAAAAAGGGTAAGTGCTGTTTGTGAGTCCGTTTCCAAATTGACACGATGAAGTTGTGAGCAGTGGACGGGAATGTTTGTCATTGAACAAAAAGGCAAGGACAAATTAGGTAAATCAGCAGCTTGCTGTAATAAAATTAAAATCTCCACCTCCCATCAACATTGTTATCAAACTTCAGACTTCAGAGCAACAGGCTGGGCCGTACATACGTTTACATGTACGCTTGTAATACGTATTCGATTGGGAAGGTAATTCCCTTTTTTGTGTCATGCTCTTCAAGCACTTCCTCTAAAACTAATGCTTTTGAAAGAAACAAAACTAAATTAGGCATACTGTTATGTGTTTGATGTTTCATACGCTCACTCACTCAATTCTACAGCTTTGTTCTTTTTTTTCTTTTCGAAAAAACAAGAATTTGTTTTGATCATTTTTTGGTTGCTAAATTATGGTGACCGAGTTTAGTGTGAACTTTTTGAGAATATTCAAGAAATGGGTTTGTGAGCTTTTGGGTAATTCTTTTTTTCTTCAGTTTTGATTCAATAAAAATGGATTCGGGTGTGAATGGCGAAGAACCCACTTCGTGGGAAGATCTGTACAACATTAACTTGATGCCATCAGAGTTGTTTTTGAAGTTCAGGAAAGAAATACAAGGTATTCGTGTTGGTCTCAATTTGGAGGTATCTTTCTATGCCTTGGCAAGATTCAATTTTTACTTGTCCAATTCCATTTGCTTTTAATTTCTGATATGTTACTTCTGTGTTTGGCAGCCAAAATATGAAAGGTAAAGTTGTTTTATGGACTATGTAATTAGTAGGTTACTCCTTTATGGTCATGTGGCCATGGTGTTAGTGTTAGTGTTACTGCATCCCTTTAGGTAACCCCAGCTCTACATTAGTGGAAAAACGACGTGTTTTTTGTTAATAGATTTAGTGCGGTAAACAACTTTGAGGCGTGTCAATGAGCTTTAGTTCAACTGGCACTTCCTCCTCCCATAATAATGGGATGGAGGGTGAGCTCATGTGTTCAAAACCCACTAGGTGTGTGAGTAACTTACCAACTAAAAAAAACTGTAGAGGGGGTAGTGGCCATTTGCTTCAAAACATGGCAACACTGTATCAGAATATGACTTGCATATGCACGTTCTAGTGCCTCTTACACAAGTTTAGTTCTAGGATTGTAAAACTATGCATTCAAGTGCTAGAACATATACTACCCTGTTTGTGATGGTCTTACTATGAAAAATTCTGTCTGTTTTTTGAAATTTGGCGTTTTGTCTAGTATTTGATGTGCTATCTATATTTGGTGTCTTCAATGCGTAGACTATAGCCATAGAAACAGTCTGATTTGGGTATTTTACGTGTTTTGAAGCATCTGTGTTGCATGGGACTGATGAATAGTTTGAAATCTCAACAATTGGAGAATTATTTCTGTTAGTAATTTTGTTTGGCTGAGGGGATTTTTCCTTGGATATAATAACACAACTTTTCTAGTTTCTATTGCGGTAGTAATAATTTAGTTAGTTTGAAATCTCAACAATTGGAGAATTATTTCTGTTAGTAATTTTGTTTGGCTGAGGGGATTTTCCCTTGGAAATAATAACACAACTTTTCTAGTTTCTATTGAGGTAGTAATAATTTAGTTAGTTTAATTCAGTGGATTGGCTTTTGTCATTTACTTTGTAATATGTTATTGAGATATTACTATCTGATTATGCCATGATATTGCTGCATATGACTTGATACTTAAGTGTGAATATTAGTACCTTCACTTAATTGGCTGTAAAATGAATTATAATTGAAGCCTCAGTTGTGTAAGCTTAGGCCAGTTATGGTGCATGGATACATAATATTGTGTGAAGTAGTCGTGCTGGACATGTCCTGGCAAGGCATGAGTTGGACAAAGCTGCTTTGGAGATATAACAATTACATGTGTTTGAACAAGAGTGAAACCTTGAGGGGTTGGCCTAATGGTTCCTAAGACCTCATGAGATCCATGAGGTCCTGGGTTTAAAACCTCTAGTCAACATCTTAGGATCACCCCTAAGGAATTCCTCCCTGTAATTACCTAGTGTGTATGGGACCTGGATTTCACAAAGCAGGGAAAATAGTCAAGTGCTCAAAGAGCTTTGGAGACCTTTGCAAAAAATAAAAAGAAGAGAAAATAAAAAAGAAGTGTGTGATTGATTCTGCATTCATTTGATCTTTGTGGTTGTGCCTTGCTAACCTCTAACCTAATTAACTAAGTTTGTAGATAGCCTAGTAACTACATTACATGTTTCACTCAACCATTCTGTACAAAAGATATGGTATAACCGAATGCTTAAACAATTTAGATGTTTGGCTTTCATCTCAGGCTTTGGTTTGCTTGAATTTTACTCCTTCACTAATCGATTCCCTCATACTGTGATATATCATAATCTTATCACCTCCAATTCACATTGTATGGATGACTTTTTTAATGGTATTTCCCGACTTAAACGTTGTTTTGGTTCAGTTCTATAATGCTCCCACCAATGAGTTTCAAGCAAAGCTTGTACTGAAGCCCTTAGCACCTGATCGGAGGTGGAAGTTTATGTATGAGCCTATTCATCAAGATGTACGCCTTCTTTCCAAAAAGATTCCCGTAACCAAATTTCTAAATCTCCAGGTTTGATGCTTTTACATACCTTTTTCTGTATACAAAGAATATAAATGCACACACACACACATGCACGCATAGAGAGAGAGAGAGAGAGAGGGAGAGGGGCATGACTCAAGGTAGTTGGCTTTTGTTGTATTTGGGCTTTCACACTCAAAGTGCAGGAAATATAGTATTTTGCATGCATGGACCAAGTAGTATTTTGTATTTGGTCATATTAGTGTGTGTGCACATGCTTATGGCACTATAGATGGCTTTAGTTGTATTTGGACTTTCACACACAAAGTGCTGGAAATATACAGGTTGGTATAGGCCACAATTTTCAGTTAAATGCAACTGGTTGGAAATGGAAGCTTACTACTTGTTTCGGTGGAGATGGCATATCTCGGATTCAGAATAAAACATCAGTTGGCTTATTTCCTGGCATGGATTTGCGTTTTGGGTGGAGGGCCGATTATGTTCTTCCAGAAATTACTGGGTAACTGCTCAATGTTCTACACATTTACTATTGAAGTAAATATGAGAACTTCTGGAATTTATGATAGTTCAGCATTAGAAACACTTTTATGTTCAATGACGTGCTTTATCTCATTTTTTTATGTTTATTTTAAAAGTGCTATATCTTGCTAACATGTAGTAGTGACCTAATAGTTTCTTAGGAATACATGTAATATTGCTATTCATCAGTTCATTCAATTATTTTTTTATTCACACTGACAGTCTATCATTGTTGAAACCTTGAATTTAATAGGGCTCTTGGTACTAGTGAACCATTGTTCAACATGAACTCTGGACGGTTGCAAGCTTCACTTGATAGAGTCGAGGCCATAGTAACCCACAGTGATCCAGAATATTGATCAAGTCAAAAAAGAAAAAAACCAGGTATACTTGCTGTTAACTTTGTGGAGACAACTATTAAGATATTAGCTTTAAGTATCACCAATACATAGGGAAAGGGTGTATTTGGAAAACAGAACATGAAAGGCTTCTATTTTCAATTTCAGAGCATCTCTCTTTTTTCTGGCGAAACAAATTGAAAAAATCATAGTATTTAAAATGGATGAACTTCTTTTCTTTCTTTTTTTAACTTCTAGTAGATGAGTATGTTTTACATGACACTCTGTGTACCATGTGGTTTCCAAGGTTTCATTTATTGTAATTGCTTGACGTATGTACTTTTTCCATTATGTGTTCCAGTTCCAGATGCTCTTGATATTGTTTTCATTTGAAGGGTCTTTTTCCCTCCAATGCTTCTGTGCACTAGAGGTGACTTTGGCACATCACATGTCTTAAAACGACCACATGTTGGCCTAGTGTCTTGTCTAGTGCACAAGAGCATTAGACATAAGCCTTACCCTCATTTGAAAATTTCCACAGTTACTTTTTCATTTATTATTATTATTTACGTGAACTTCACATACAACAGAAGCAGCAGGAAACTCATGAAAAGGATGCCAAGACTTCAGCATTGCTGAAAAAGGAGATATGATCATTACTTGGTTAGCTGTTCAAATGTTATGCAAGGGTCCAGTATTGAATTGTATAGCCTTAGGCTGGTGGGGATGCATAGTTACTTTAAGTTAAGAGATTCTTTCAATGTAAAACAAGTTGGTTTATGTAACCGGCTTCAGTGTACCTATGGTCTCTCCTGGCCTTCTAAAGACAATCCACTTATGGTCTCTCCTGGTCTTTTTAAAAGCAATCCAGTGAAATTCGCAAGTGATGGTTCTTAATTCTTATTCATGTCATTCCATATTGAAATGATATGTTTTCGATGAGGACCATCAACTTTTCATTGTTTTGTATTGGT
Organism: Castanea sativa; assembly: GCF_040712315.1. Lineage (NCBI taxonomy): Eukaryota > Viridiplantae > Streptophyta > Magnoliopsida > Fagales > Fagaceae > Castanea > Castanea sativa. Next base: position 1,303,909 of record NC_134019.1, on the reverse strand, counting down.
AATTTTCTTGTGAGCATTTGCATGTTTAGATGGAGAAGTTACAAATAGGGAAAGAAAATATGAATGAAACAGAGAAAAACAAACCCTAAAGCCTTTTTAGTGGTGAAAACGTGAAGTCTTAGTGCGATAGTAAGTGCTTTCTACCAAAAAACAATATAGTGAGGGTTTTGAGTCTGGAAATTAGCCTCTCTAGTATATTTTGGGGGGCACTGCCTATCATGACCTTTCTTAAATCCTCAAAAGTGGGAGCTAGACTTGAGGGGAGCACTGTCTACCATGACCTTTCTTAAATCTCACAAAATCTTTCTTAAATCTTACAAATGTGGGAGTTTTGTGCTCTAAGTATGACCTTCAAATTGTTTTTTTATTTATTTACTAAGCATAGCCCACAAATTATCTAGTCATTCTTATGTCACAGTAAACTACAGATACTAGACATGATTGTGATCATGTTTTCCAGTTCACAATGGACAAACTTTTCTCCCAAATTGAGTTACAGGAATTTCCTCAAATCCATTGCATTGTTTCTTAGAAGACCACTCAAGTGTTTTAAATGACATTATTTATTAAATCATTTAAAAGGGAAAGCCACGTCACATGAATATTAAGTAGGTCATTCGAATTAAAAATAATGTGATTAGTCTTGTGAGTTATCAACTAGAGTCCGTTTAAGAATTGGTTATTTCTTTTAACTTATTTGTATAGAATTTATGAAAAGATATGGTTTTTGATAATTTTATGATAAATGTATTATAAAAATAAATAAATAAATCAATTTATTTTTTTAAAAGATAGATTATTTGCAAAAAAGCTTAGATAAAATGCAAAAGAGATTTAGTAATTTTTTTTTAATTACTGAAAGTATATACTAATTAAATGTGTATAATATAACTTATATGGGATTAGGTGCAGTATGCTGTGGCTTTTTGGAAACAAAATCAGCACCTTCACTTCCAGGTGCATATTTTGCACCTCCACTATGGCCGGCAGTGCAGTGACCGCATTTGGCGGTTGGTTTTGGTCAATTTAGTTGCAGTTGGAGTTATTTTTTTTATACCGCCCTAAGTAGAATTACATTTTGGATCCGGTTAATGTGTGCTCTAATTAAGCCATTTATTTTTGAAAACATTTTATTGGGAATTGAAAAAACTGTCAATACTTTTTCAATTCCCGATAAAAAATTTTCAAAAATGATTAATTATTGTGTGCCCTTAGAGCACACATTAGCAAAATCCTTACATTTTTTGTCCAATTTTTTTTAAAAACTAAATATACCAATAAAAATATGCTCTACCAAATGAGCATTATTATATATTATGAATTTGTGAGATGATTTACTCAATAATCTTGGGCTCCATTAAGGAGAGTTGTTGAACAACATGTTTTTAATTTTTAAATAATATTATACACATTTTCACACATTTTTTTCACCTACACATATTTCAAAAAAATTCAAATAACGTTATCAAACAACCTCTAACTCTCATATCATGATGAACCAAACTGATCTGGGGATGACATTTTACTTTTCTTGTTCTTTGGGAAATATTTTACAATAAAATAGCTGCAATCATTTTGTTACTATCAGTTTTACAGGCCTGCAGGCTTTTTTGAACTTGAAAACGCCATCAAAATCCACAACATGTTTGAAAGTTGAAACCCAGAGGAGGGAATATTACATGGGATGATGGGACTGTGGGACCTCTCTTACCTAGCCGTTGAAGCCTCCAACGGCATAATCCCATTCCATTCATTCCAACCCCTGCCTTATAAATTCAAAATCTCCATTGCATCTCATAGCACATCTCAAGCTATTCCTATCATCTTCCGAGAGTCAGAATTCAGAACCCAATTAAAAATGGCTTCCTCCAAGCTTAGAAGCTCATGTTCCTTTCCAAATCTTGTCCTCTCATGCTTGAATTTCACTCTCTTTATACTTTCCTCAGCTTCTCTTGCACCCATTATTCTACTGAGAATGCCTCCAACTTCTATGGGTATGGCTTTCCTCATGGTCTCTTGTGTTTCATTGCTCTCCTCCTTTGTGGGCTTCTACTCTCAGCTCACCCACTTCTGTTTCATAACCCACATGTCACTTCTCCTTGGCTCGGCAATTGGGCAATTGCTTAGCATATTGGCCTTGTTTACAAAAGAGCAATCCAGCCTTTCCTTGCTCAAGTCCACAAGGGACCCCAAAGAGGCAAAGCTTTTGGTGAGGTTGGAATGTGGGGTTTTGATGGCAATGTTTCTAATGCAGTTGGTGGTGTTGGTACTGAGCTGTGCAGTGCACAGCTGTTGGCTGAGAGAATATGAGGGACTAGAAGCTGAAAGAGAGGCAATGGCAAAGAAGAGGAGTAGGAGGATAGCTAAAGTACAAGAGGAATCCATGGCTAATGTAGCCAAGATTTCAGAAGTTAAAGCCAAGGAATTGGATGACAAAATGAAGAGCAAGTATGGGCAGTGGGTAAAGACTGATTTTGAAGGCTAAGGCTCAGGCACTTTCTTGGCTGCTTGTTCATTATCAATGTTTAAATGGGTCTATGTATAATAGAGCGTTTCTCACTGTCTATTACTGTTTCTGAATCCCGGTTTCACTATTGGTGTGGCCATTGAGCGTGAAGTAGTGTGGAATTTATAGGCGGTTCTTTTGGTTTGTGTGGCAGTAATGTAGTATTGTGCCTATTGCCTTGTGAAAGTTTTAACGATTCTCTGTTACTCTCCACTCTGTGTGTGACTAGTAACCTTATACAAATCCAGAATCTGCTCTTTCTCTCTCTCTCTCTCTTAAATAATTAGAATAAGGTGATGAGTGAATTCCTCACTAATCGCTTTCAATTTAAAAGAATGCCATTTTACAAAAAATTTCCCCCCTAGCCTAGAAAATTAAAACCAGAGAATCGAGTTCATAGGTTTAAATTCCAAACCAACCTCAAAATACAATTAAAGTACTAATTAAGTGTTCCATAATCCAATTCCTTCAGATAACAATGTCATAGCATAATGAGTGGCAGTAAATATTGTACACTTCGTAGTTAGTACACACAAATATCCATAATTTTTACATTTGATGCTTACATCTTTTAAGCATGCCCCACGTTTAATATGTGAAATGAGTAATGTATATGAAACATGTGGGAAACATTTAATATGTGAAATGAGTAATGTATATCAATATCCTATTTGAATTAACAAATTATTAAGGATCAAATTGTGGGAAACATTTTCAAAAAACTTATAAATATACATGTTACTTCTAATTATTTGGTACCCGCACAATTAACTAATAATGATAGTCCACAATGGAGAGACAACATGTCTCCCCGCCATGCTATCCATTGGCTTTAAGATCTGTTTAGATATCATTTATTGTTGAAAACTAAAAATATTATAGCAAAATAATTTTTAAATGTGTGAATAGTACCGTGGGATCCAGTTTTAAGGTTTTTTTGCTGAATAAAGTACTTGTGAGTCTCATGAATAGTGCACGAAATCCACTGAAAAACGTACAATGTAGCTGAAAATTTAGTTTTAGCTCTATCTCAATGTAGACTAAATAATACATCAAATAAATAAGCCACGCTATCTATTAGCTTGTTTGAGGTTTGTTGAAGTGGGCCCGCGTGTGTGGCTTGAATTGCCACTAGCCCAAATCAATTACGAGTAAACCAAATACAACTTGTAATAGGAAACCACAAGTCTAAGTCGGTCGCAATAGTTGACCGAATATAGTTGATACAAGGAATCTTATATTGCCGACTTAAGCATAGCAATATATAAGTGCTAGTGTACGGCAATTATAAGAGACAATTCCTAAAACCTAGCAACAGCCGCATAAGAAGAAGAATAGTGTTTTTTTGTCTAGTGAGTGAGTGAGTGAGAGAGAGGTAGGGTGTATTGGGATTTGAGTTTCTAGAGAATGTTATTGTGCACTATTGTATATCCCTATTTTTATAGTGAAATTTCTCCGTCGTTGCTGTGGAGGTAGGCAGTTTGTCAAACCACGTAAATTCTTGTGTTCTTTGTGTGTACTTATTATTTGATTTCCGCTTATTTACTGTTATTGATTTGAATTATGTGGTGCTATTTGCACAACAAGGTTCAAATTTTGCAATAAGGGATGAAGGATTTGAACCGTAAACTTTTATGTTAGAGACACTAAGGTGGCATTTAAATTCCATGGAATATAATGCTTGGCAATTTGAATACTAGGGAATGAAACTATTTTTATATTTGGTTTAATTAGGAATCTAATAAGAATCTTGAAAATATGAGATGCTTATATTTGATTTATTTCTAAAATTCTTATAAAAATTATTTATTTTTTCCACAAAAATCCTTTGGATAGTATCAATTCTCTCTTTTTTTTCCTCCAAATGTATTATAAGAAACAAAAATTTAAACTATAAATCATGAAAAATTCAATAAAATTATTGTAAAACATTTTTTAATTGATATGTATAATACAAAATAATTATTTAAATTGTCAATAATTGTATTTTATTTTTATTTTATTTTTATGGGTTAAAGAGTAGAGAGGATCAGAGGAATGGGTAAAATTGTCAGTTTATAAAAAATGTATTTTTTTTTTAATGTGGATACCCACCTTTTTCAAAGAGAATCCACATTTCTATCAAAAGGGGGTTAAGTGGAAATCCAGATTCTTAAGCATCTGATTCTTTTGTGTGATTTGCAACCAAACATGAAAATGTTTCAACATTCTCAAGAATCCTAACAGATTACTCCATACCGAACGTCATCAAAGATGTGTTAATTGAACCACAAGACTCAATAAGTCAACGAATATAAAGTAGACTATCACATAAAAACCGTGGAATCCATCAATGTAAGATTTTTTTTTTTTACCTATCAAAAAAAAATTAATTTTTTTTTGTTGAGAAGTATGATTAACTTTAAACTTTAAAATTTAGATTCAATAATTAAATCCAATAGTTTTTGAAACAGATTGACATATCCACCTCATTAGAATGGGGACAAAGTACTGTTCGTCCAAATCAAATCTATTACGTGGTGGTTTATAAAACCATTTACATATAATACTACAACCACAAATTATTTCACAAATTATTTCACAATATTTTTACAAAATATTGATGCTGCTTACTTCTTATTGGTTTTCATTTAGACTCACTATTAATATCACTTTTTTATTTACCAATAATCACTCACCACATCAACAATTTATTAAAAAAAAATATAAAATAATTTATATTTCTAGCATTATTCTTCGTTAAATCATATAACAAGTCACACAACTATTAAATAGGCATTGTTATTAAAAGTACAATGGAATCAATACTAGAAGTTGATTCTATTTTGAAGTTTTAACATGTTCAATAAAAAGCTTTTAATTTATGTTCCCTATACTAGATCAGCTAATTTTGATAGAATTTATTTGGAGACAATAAGATATTATCGGATTAAATTAACTTGGTTTTGAAAGTTAAGAAATTAAATTGACAAAATTAATAACTGACAAACTAAATTAAATTTTATTTAATAAAAGGAATCTTTTTTGGTGCTAAAAATTCAATAATAGGATTAAATTAATAATTGAACTTCCCTATTGATTAAAGATAAAGTGAATATCTTGAGGCGGGTTACATAATAATGAAATTAGTGTAGTGGGTTGTTAAGGATCTACAAGTTGTCTGACAATGAAACCCAAAAGCATTGCATGACAGCCGCTGGCTGCTGGTTTCTCTACACCAATCTGTGTGTGTGTTTGCTCCAAAGCCACCAGCTACAGTTGATGCCTTTACCTGTTTTTCTTGTCATGTGGCAATTGCTGATTTGCTGTTCCCAAATGATAGTAGGACCCACCCCATGATTTTCGCACTTCTGGAATTTGGATAGGAGTAGCAGGAAGGACAGACCTATTTTTTACTTAATAAATAAGTTATTACTACTTCTTATCTTTATCTTATCCTATTCTGACAAACTACTCATCTCTATTCTTTAACAGAATCATCAGCATTTTTATTTGGTTTGAAAATACTTTTATATCTTAAATATTTAAACAGTGATAAAACTTGGGAATAATTATGGAAAATAAACACTAACCTCACTATACTACTTTCAATTTTCAAATACACGTTAAAATTCATAAATAAATAATTGAAAAGGTTAAAAAAAATATACATTGTAATCCATTCCAATTCAATGCCTATTCTATTTAAATTCGAATATTTTTCTCAAAAAAAAAAATTCAAATACCAGGCCTTAGCCGACTGCTTTAAAAAAAAAAAGACTTTTATCCTTATCCTTATCTCCACCTTTTCTCTATATCTCTATATAAAAGTAGATTCATATTCTGCTATTCTCATTAAAAAAAAAAAAAGTAGATTCTTACAACCCAACTCATATTGATTGTCTGTTAATTGAATTCAAATTTTTAATCCCTCATTTAAACAAAAAGGAGAAAAATTAAAAAAAAAAAAAAAAAAAGATACAGCTCCCTAACTTCTTTAGCCTATTTTATTTGAATTCAAATTTCTTAATCCCCTATCCCCTATCTGATAAAAAAAAAAAAAAAACACTATCAGTTATGAACTTTAAAATCCTTGCTCTATTTGTATATATTTCATATTTCAGTTTTTACTTTCTTTCCACAAAGACTTTGGTTTCCTCAATTTCTTTTTTCAATTCATCACTATCTCTTGGTTGAGAAAAGTACATTTCGATTGATATTATTTTAATTATTACTTTGTATTTTTTATTATATTTTTCTTTTCTTTAAACTAATTCGAATTCCAGTTAATTCAATTAGTAAAGTCTCTTATAATTGTATAAAAGATTTAGAGTTTAATTCTCACTTACATGAAAAATTGATTGGTATCTTAATCTAATAATAAGAGCTATCATCAAAAGTGAAAGTAATAAGTTAAAACTCTCTAAAAATAAATAATCAATTTAATCCCCTGTTATCTATTTCTATCTGATAACTTTTATAAAAATAATAATAATATTTGTGTTCGAGTCTTTGACTGGGCGGTTATGACGGGTACTTATTTGCGCACCATGTTTTTCAGTCAAAAAAAATCAGCTGCTTCATCTAAAATTCTATTCTATTCTATTGCTGCAGGGAGGGTCAAACAGACACAGACACAGACACAGACACAAACACAGACTCACCCATTTTTTGCTTTTTCTAGTTCAACAAAATTCTTGGAAAGCAAGCAGATATGTCCTCCGCCACCAACACGATTTCGATTCACAGACCCGAACTCTTGAGGTTTCCCCGCGATGCTGCTGCTGTTGTTGTTGTTGCTGCAGCAAATCATACTAAATTTCAAAGGGTCACAACAGCTTCTTGGACAATGTGAGTTTTTCTTTCTTATGAACACAACAACAACCCATGTATGTATGTGTTAATTAGTTTTAATGTTTTTTTTTGGTGACAATGACTGACACTGACACAGGGCAATGGATTCTAAAAAATCATCATTTGGTAATTATAATACGAGCAAGAAGAATAAGAAGGAAGAGGTGTCCATTATTCCTCACTGGGAATCATCATCATCTTCGTCCTCCGATTTCCGATTCGACCGCCTGCAGCCGTCGGATCAAGAATTGGGTACAGATCAAAAAAGACTCAAGTTTGGACACTACGTGGCGCGACAGGCCCTTCTTGATGAAGAGTTTTGGGTATACTATATATTATTCCATCTTATCTTCTTCATTTTCTTTCTTTGACACCACTGTTTTTTTTTTTTTTTTTTTTTAAACTTTTTATGTTTTTATTATTATTATGCGGTAGACAGCGGCATGGCTAAGAGCAGAGAGTCATTGGGAAAATAGAGCTAACGAACGGTATGCTTCTGCTTCTATATTATCCTTATATATGTTACAAATTAAGGGAAGGAGGGATTTAACAATTTGATCTTGTCTTTTTCTTTTTCTTTTTTAAATCTTCTTTCTTTCTTGTCTTCAATTAGTGAATTGGAACAAACAAACAGTATGATTTGAACCCAAATTCTTCCTGTGGAAAAAGAACAAAGGAAAGAAAGAAAGATTGGCATTAGATAGGCCAAATGGGTCATTGAAAGTAACATTATAATATGTTCAATTTTTTTTTTTTTTTTTTTTTTTAAATCACAAGCATAAGAGGAGAAAAAGACTGCCAATTTTTTGGAGAAACTGACAAATGTGGCTGATGGAGAAAACAAAGATGTAAAGGGATTAGGATTGGTTTTTAGATATGTTTAAGCCTCCAAAGTTTATTTGTTCTTTTAACTCTGAAAATGGTGGCCTATTTGGCATGTTTGTAGCGTCTTATGAGGATAATTGTATTTTATGCATAAAAAAGGGGGGAAATTGTTTGAGAATGACCGCTAATTCTAGCTGTGCTTGATTAACACAGATATGTAGATAACTTCAAAAGGAAATTTGCTGACCAGGTAGGACTTAATGTCTTCGTATTATTTTAGTTCATGTGTATATGTGGAATATATTTGTTGCATGAATTTCTGAGTTAGTACTTCTTGTTTCTATAGGAGTTTAATGCCATAAAAAGGCGCAGTAGAGGCCAAATTGGGCAGAAATGCACCTGCATTGTCACGGTATGAAACCAATCCACTAAGTTCGTCATCATACCCATTGGTTTGATTTAGTTCGAATATTGGTTAAAAACCCATTGGTTAGGGTGAGTTTAATTGGAGAATAGAACTTCTCTTTATTATGCTGGGGAAAAAAGGATTATTGAATCATTGGTTGCTTGATCTAATCAAAACTTCTGATAGTGTTCTGGTATATAATTTATCAGGTTATGAAGGAAGTGAAGAATGTAAAACGCACTGTAATTAAAAGTGTAGTTGGAACCCTTGATTTGAGCATCCGGTATATGTTGCATGGAGAGACTTTTCCTGGGGTACAATAGTTTTTTGTTTACATTTGCAGCTTTTATGTGTTGTCTGTCTAATCTAGTTCTTTGGCTAACTTGAACCTGGCAATGGAATTAATTGCTATTGCAGGAAAGGGTGAGAGCTCATCTCTTCTGCAGCATTAATAGAACAGACCCAAATAAATATGGTTATATTGCAAACTTATGTGTGATCAAATCAGCACGTCGTCGGGGTATTGCAAGAAACATGTTACATTTTGCTGTTGAATCAGCCAAATCTGAGAGTAAGTCAAAACATTCATCTTTTCTTTACAATATAAAACTTATAAACTGTCTGATATAGAGTAGATGTTAAGAAAAATTTCTCTTCTGATCTGTTCTTCTATGGCAGGCGTGGAACAGGTATATGTACATGTGCATAGAAGCAACATACCTGCTCTGGAACTTTACCAAAAGATGGGCTTTGAGGTAATGTGGATGATTACATGTATTCTACTTCTAGCTTCTTTTTTGGGCTTTTTCTTTTTATAGCTGAAGGGCTGATAGAGCTTTTGCATTCTTGACTAGATTGTGGAAGAGGCAAGCTCTCAATTGGTAGAAGACCAAACTTTCTTGCTTTGTTTGAAGACATAGAAATTCATTCAACACAATCTATTCCTTTTTTTTTTGGTACGATGACAAAGAGTCAATGTACACACAGATTGTAGAATTCTTGATGTTAATAGGCAATCTGTAATTGAGATGGTGATTTCCAAGTTCCTGTAAGAATGACTTGTTAGTCATCATATCCTGCAGAACCCATTATAACAATATTACTTTAAATGTAATGAATATATTACAAAATTGTAGGCTCTCTGCTTCCAAAGGAATGTGTTCTGCATTTGAAAGGGTTTCGTTCTTTCTTTTTTCCCAAGTTCATAGTAAAATCTGATATGAATTCATCTTTTGAAATCAAGGGATGATAATAACAGCTCCTTTGTGGTGAACAAAGAAGTGTAATACTTTTAACTAATCTGATAAGGCAGTTTAATGTGCGCAGCCCATCAGCAGGGCATGTGGTAGAAGAATAAACTGTTATAGAACAAAAGGAAAGTTGACCAAAGAAATAAAAATGGATTTTACATAAGAAAATCAGTCTCACCACATACAACAGGAACTACAATATATAAACAATTTGTGAAGCAGAAGCAGCAGTAGAATGAGAAATTAAGTGGGAGGAGAGTGCATGGAAAATCTGACAATGGTAAAATACTGTCCAAACAAACTCTCTATGATATTTAACAAAAATGTGTTGCTTACAAAAAGTAAATTAAAAAAAAAAAAAAAAAAATATATATATATATATATATATATATATGTATGTATGTATATCTAAAACGACATGCAGTTCTAAACAGATGGAACTTCATTTTCCTGTAGACATGAAGTCCATTTCACTCGGACTTTATGATGTTACAAATCATAATCATAACCTAAAAATCTGCAAAATAATAATAATCTTAACCTAAAGTTAACAGAAGGTCCTTTATACCTTCTTGGTAGAAAGAGGGACTTATTTATTATAATAAGAGTCTAGTACAGTTCTCTCCATTAACCACCCCAGATGGGTGTCTAGAAACAAAAGGTCCGTATGGCACTCCTTGGGGGCCAAGTAATGATTAGTTGAATAACCAATGTGAAGAGAAAATCCTTTAATCCAACAGCCCTGGTGATCTCTAATACCCCCCCCCCCCCCCCCCAACCTCTCACTTCAATGATCTTCGATTACCTAGTGAACTACCATGTGTGTTAAGGGTAACAAAGGGAATTGTAGGTGGTTGCCAAGTAATGATTTTAGTGACTTGAAGATGGCGATCCTTGAAACCTCCGAGGAGAGCTGGATGGTTTAATGCAGAAGTTGGTAGAGAGTGGCAAGGAACTGTTACAAATCAAAATCTTCAGCAATTAACATATTCTTCTTTAGTACAGTGTTGTTTTAATTTATAGTTTAGAAACATCAGACGCTGTGCTACAAAGAATGCCAAAAAAGAAATAAAATCAATTGCAATTGTTCCATATGATGAACTAGTATAATCTCCTAAAGCTAACCAATTATAAATCAAGTGCCACACCCCCACGGCCACGGGTCATGTTGCAATGTGTTCCTGCATATATAGTCCATGGTGGGAGCTAAGTTGGAGGCCAAGGTGAAGGTGTTAAGGGTTATGGAGACGAGGTTTTGGCGAGACTAAGGATCAGAGTAAGAATGAGATTGAGCTCAAAAGAAAGAGAGCAGAAATTCAAGAGACAAGAGGTAGTTGAAAGTTGAAAGGAAGAGAGTAGTAGTTTTACAAAAATGCAATGGGAATAGGCCCGTTCATTTACTAGCAAAACATGTCCTTGACATTAAAGACTTCTCCGTATAGATTGAAGAGAATCCTTATTTTATTGAACAAGCTTTTTTCCATGATGTACTTGTTGCTTTCCGTTATTAATAGAGTTTATGCTATCTTCCCATAACAAAAAAAAAAAAAAAGGTTAGGTTAGTTGTTACTAATTCTAATTTTGGGCTAATACTGACATTACTTTTTACCCATCAATAACAGCTTGTTGCATAAAATTTGTTGTGAAAATATTGTGTATGTAGTATAACTGTTATTTTTGTTAAACCCAAATTTTTGTATTTCTCGTATTTAACATTTTTATTAAGTGTCAAAATAGAGTGGTCTTAAGATAAACAAAACATCATGGAAGAGAGCTTGTTCAATAAAACAAGGATTCTCTTCAATCCATACAAAGAATATTCCACATGCCAGTGGTTCCTCTGTATCATATCATTGATCAGAGAAAATTCCCTTCTTGCTATTGACATAACCTCCTAATAACTCGGTAGGCAGATTCTCCTAAAGCATTACCTCTTTTTCACAACATGTCTTGGTGCTTAATTATATGCTCAGCCAGCTCCGCCGGATTCGGCTAAGTGGGCTAAAATGGGCCAAAACTAATCAATAAGTGGGCCTGCAATTCGAGAACGGCCTGCTGTTCTCGGTCCGTACAATTATCGTTTCAAACTCGATCTCCTTTCACTCTTCCATTTGAAAGTTCACTTCCCAAACTGTGAATCCAATAGCCTTTTAAGGTAGCTCCTTCAGGCAGGTTGACGTTCTCCCCCGAAACTCGACAAAATCCAATTTTCTTTCCTTTACAGTTTACAGTACTCGCTAGCAATCAGTCTTTGCCTTTACCTACTTTAAAACTCGAAGATCCTAGTCCCACATTGTAATGGTATAGTAAAAGCTTAACCAAACCAATAATGTGGCTTCTCAGCTCAGGGGCCCTTCTTTTAAATTCCAAAGCTCAAACCTTATTCTTGTCCTTGTCCAATCCAAGCACATACCGTATATATCGACAAGCTAAGCTAGTAGCTAGGATAATTTTATCAAAGCTTGACACTACAAGTCTACAAGACAAGACTCGAGAGCATTTTATATTGGGTTTGCATGGAAAGATTGATAGACGTGTTTGGGCTCCATGTAATTATAACTCCGGCCACCTTCTTTTACGTTTTCCCTCTAATTAATACTAATACATATATAGGGCATATTAATTAGTGGTAAATGGTAATTGTCACAACAAAAGTAACGCTGAAAAATATTCACGTATAGTCATGAGGTTGATTATTAATCACGAAGGTCAGTGGTGGTAGTGTATGTGTTGGGTTTTATTTATTTATTTATTTTATGTAATAGAATAAGAAAAGTATAAAATTATAAATTAATTAAGTAGGTTGGACATGTGACAAGTTTTTTATTAGTGGATAATAAAGTAAAATAGGAAAAGTAAAATAGAAGATTTGAACTCATGATTTAAATAGCAAAACAGTTCGTAAAGCTAATCTATAATTTAAGAAGGAAAAAGTTAATACGCATAGAAAAACAAAACCACATTCAGAATTAAAGAAACAACATTTTAACAAATTTTGTGATCTTCTATGATATTAAGTTTAATAAGTGTAATTAAATGTTTAACATGAAAGTATGGCTAACAAGAAAAACGACGTTTAGTTTTAAAAAACAGCTAGCGCACCGTTTAGGTTGAAACTAAATCAACATGTAGTTTACTTTAACAATGAGCGGCTTACTGCTTCAACAATAACATTTACTTCAACAATGCGTGGCTTAATTGATAGCTAGCAAAAGGTCAAAAAAGATCAACATGTAGTAATCTAAAACACAACATAACTTTTTTATATTTTATTGATAAAGTAATTGATTTTGTTGACAACTTTTTATATTTTCCATAAAAGTTATGTTAAAACTTTCCTAATATAGTTTATTAACAATTGCCCTAAGAGCATCAGTTAACATGACATTTTTACTAATGCAGTTTAAGAAGTGTAGCAAGGTTTGCTTTTCTTTTTCTTTTTTCTGGAGGATGGACGGATGGATGGGGGTTGTTGTAATCTCGTCTCGTGACTCTCTTTGTGTGTTAACTCCTCCACAACCATGGAGAGGGTCTTTATGGCCAGACCATCTGGGTATTTAGTTGATCTTAAAGATCAACCATGTGGCATTTGATGCTCGCTGTTAAAGTTTTACTTTTACCATAAAAAACCTAATGAACAATCACATTCGCCTACATCTATTGCTGTGAGGGACTTCTACAGTAGTAGAGTCCAGAGCCACATTAAAAAATTCACTATAAAACATGGAACGGCCATTCTGTCCCTATGACATTGAGAGGACTCAATTGAGCTGAACTGTGAGAGTAAACTTTTCCGCTCTTCTCAGAGCCTCTCCAAAGAATGCCCCATAATAGTCCCTGGCTCCTGCTTTTAGATGAGCTTTCTTAGCCGAGCACATTTTTCCAAACATTTCGACATTGCTTGCACATTGGTCAATTTGTGATTGAATTATATTACTAACACAATGGAACCACCAATAGTACTTGTGAAAATTAAACAATCTCCACCCAACACATCTACTAGATGTGGCAAGTGTGTGCAAGAGTGTCTCCAAACTTTTTCTAAAACAAGATAGTCTCACAAGATAAGACAATTTATTGAAAGATCTCCAATAAAAACTTCTTGTTATAAAAGTCTGTCCACAAGAATTGCTAAAGAAAGCATCTAACTGGAATCATGCGGATGATTACAAAATATCAACATTTGCAGTTAAGTTCAGTTCAGTTACACAGTACAATACTGTAATCAATTACAAAAGCAAGTAACAAGACTAGACAGGTACAGGGCAAAAAGAACACTGCTTAAGGAGTTTTCCACTCATATATGCTTTAACATCTTGAGTAACTTTTGTTATTCTATGTCTCTAGCTGCTGTATGATGTTAGTTATAATATTATGTCTGATGATCCAAATTGAGATCAGATTCGAGAAGACTATGAGTAATAAAGCAATGGACCTCCTTCATGATCAGGCACCTGGACATGTTCCAATACTGGGCACATCTTCAAGCCAATGATTTGTACATCTGGATTAGAGTGGCCATCGAGAAAAACTTTCGTAATCTGGAAAAAAAAAAAAGAGAGAGTTATCACATCTTGAAATCAATCTTCTTGTCAAATAATCTTAGATCCTATTAAATAAAGTTCTGAAAATTTCAGAATAAAGTTTTGAAAATTTCAGAACAAGCCTCAGAGTGGATATAAAACTGATCATAATTCAAAAACTCTGCATCTCTGTCCAGGAAGTGAGTCCAGAAATAGATACCTGAGTGCATCCAAAAAGTTTGAGCACCCTCAATGATAAGCAGTTGTCTACAACATAACCCACAGCCTCATCTGTCAAATTTCGGCACCAAGATAGATCCAGAGTATGCAACCTTTTTGAACGCCTGCCAAGTGATGCAGCTGTGTTGTAGCCAACCTGAATAACCACACAAGTCCCAGACAGAAATAAGAGAACATCATTTACAGTTAAATAGGCCTGGTTTCAACAGACCCATTCAACTGAAGGGCTGGAATTAAACAAAGTGGCAATGAAGTTATTATAACACAAATTGGCCAAAGACTGGCACATAAAGCAGGAAATTCAAGCACAAATCATTACTAAATACCAACACAAGCAGCAATCAGTTTTGCTTATGCAAAGCCTTGTATGAACCACACACATTTGAATCAATTTTGAAGTACCTTTATGAGCATGCCCATATGAGAGGGGATGTGTGTGAGAGAGACAAAGAGGCAAATGAATTACCTTCTTGACATTATTTAGTGAAAGCTCTTTCAACCAATCTCCAGAGGTTTCAAGGAATGCAGCGATAGCTTCATCACTGTCATGCAGAAAAAATTATTCAGTTGGTTCATCACTGAGACGATGTCAAGCCTGTGCTCGGTGAGCATCTAACAATTTAATATGAAATCAACAGAATGATAACCAAAACAAGGTAAACTAGAAATCATTCAGGCGATTGGAGTACAAATAGTACGGTGTTTATAAGTACATAGGAGAAGATGCCCTGAAAGTTTAAAAAAAAAAAAAAAAACTAAACAAAACAAAACCTTCATACACCCTGTACCAGAAACAACCTTCACACTCCAAAAATAATTTTTTGACTATACGTCACGTCCTCAGCATTTTCGAATACTTCTTTTATTCAGCCATGCAGTGCCTAAAAGTAAATGTTCCACCAGACTATTTTTTCTCTAAACTTCACTTTCTAAGAAACATTAAACCCAAGAAACCACGAATTTTAAAGAGCAAAAACCAGATTTTCATAATACTATCCATACAGAAAAATTTGGCTAATTAATTATGAAGTATGCTCCATGCAAATGAGAGTAAAGCTTGTATTTCCTACCACTTATAAATTTGAAAAATTCAAAGGCAAGGTCCTGTATGTAAATATTGCTGGGATTATTCTCCCTTAGCAGATTTCTTTAAGCTTTAGCTTGCTTGCAGCAAGTTTTTTCACTTTTCCGGCTCCCCAATGCATTAAAGAAGCAATATACCACAAATATTAACAAATATAATTTTATTAACATCGCTAGTATCTAGGGATAACCAATCCATTGTGACGATGCATTACATTCTATTGTACAGGAAAAAGAAAGTGAAAATATTAACTTAAACTATAAAAAGTAAAAACCTGAATGAATTGCGGCACAGTTTTAATTTTTGAATTGCGCGACAGCCATTTGCAAGATATCCAATAGCAAAATCTGTCAATTTGCTTAAGTTTACAAGATCAATCGCACATAATCCCGGACAGGTTTCGGAGATGACTTTAAAGGAAGAATCTGTCAATTTTCTGCACAAAATTGGAACACCCAGCAAAATTGAAGGAATAAGTGTCAAACATTTTCTAGGTAACTAAATGAAAGAATGTTCATATCTAAAATTAAAGATAATCAAGGAATTTTTTATTAGAAGAGTGTTAAAGAGACATACACACAATCAGCCAGAACAAGCTCCTTAATATTGTGACCACGAGCAGTCAAGAATTCCTTGAGAAAATCATCACCTACATTTTGAATACCTGCTAATGATAATACTTGTAGTTGTTCAAACTTCTTCAATGCTGGCAAGATAAGCATAGGATCGAGGCTTTGACAATCAGTAAGATTCAATTCTCTAAGAACTGATCCCAATGAATCAGCTAAAGTGTCAATACCGGAGGAGGTGAGAAGGGAACACTGGCTGAGATTTAATGATCTTAAAGCAGAGGCAGAAGAAACAAGTTTACTTAGCCCATCATCTGAAAGACGACATGCACCACTGAGGGATAAAGTAGTTAATGCAGCCAAGCTATTTGATGACCGAGCTAAGGTAGAAGGTAATACATAATCTGCCATACAGCGCCCACACTGGTCAAGTTGTAGCACCTGATTCCACAAATTAATGAATCTGGCTTATCAAGTGTTCAAGTCACAACAATATTATTCCCTCAAAATAAATGGAAACCCATTATTAGTTAACAACAGCTATAACCTTCCAGAAGAAGATCATCGTTGTATGAACAGTAACACTGCAAAACTAAGCTTGCACACAGAAACTTGTTAATACATTCAACACAAATTCTGAAATAATACACAGATAAAATTTTCAAAAGTAAACCCATTATTAAGTCCACAACTGATTCAGAGCTACTCTTTGCAATTACTTCACAGTACACTGTGTTTTGACGTTTATAAAGGAAAATGATGGAATGAAATGGGAAAATCATAAGGAAATGAGGTTAGTTTTTCTCCTTAAGTGTGTTTGGGAGTTTATAAAATAAATAGGAAAGTAAAGAAACATATAATTATACTATTACACCGATTATATTGTAATTGTGTTAATAAAAATAGGGATGCAAACATTTATCTCATTTCCCTAAATTAACGAGGGGAACAGAACGTTCCACCCAGCAGAACATTTATTAAGGGAATGGATGTCCATTCCCTTCTCCTATATGCAATGGAGTTCCACCATTCCCTCCATTGCATTCCCGTGGCACAGTGCATCCAAAAGCACTGTTAGTAAACCCCAAATGGAGCTTTGGTGATGGAACAAAATTGAGGACAACATGGAGAAACAAAAGACATCTCAAATGCAGATCAAGCATCAATATTTCTGGGAGAGGTAGAGATATGTCATGTCTAGCATCATAATTTTTGCAGTAACACACCAGCATACAGCTGCAATTTACTCATACTTTACTGCAATTATGACTAAATAGATTAATTAATCTTGAATGTTCCCAAGTATAACAGAAGCATAGGAGAGTGCCAGAATTCCATAAGAGCAGGCATTTCTACCAATATTGCATTCACAAGCAGCTTTAACTAAAAAGAAAAAAGCCAATAAACAAAATGTTTTAGCATAATCAAGTCATAGAATGAAATATATGAAGCAGACCAGAGAATTTAACCTGCACCCTTGCTCAGGGATTATGATCCAGCGCACAGAACTTTGGTGTTTAACAGTAATGTATATTAATAAAATGTACCAAATGAACATCATAAACTACATCGATATGAATCAATTACAATTGGTCAGATCATCATGATAATACACATGGAAATCTAACGTTTAGTTGCTTAAATATGTTGGTTTCAAGTATCCCATAATTTCCTACTCTATAAACATGTCCCAAACAAATATGAGCAAACCTCAAGACAAGATTTAAACCTGAACCTCCCACATGCGTGAACATTATAGAACTTAGCCTTTTGCCAATCATTAAACACTATTCTATTGCAATTATGAAGAAGAGTCCCATTAAACATACTATGCCAGGAATTCAAGTAATAATATAACTGAGATTTGGAGATAGTAGCAACATATCATATGATAACTTGAACATACTGTTAGATTGCTGGTGTCACACGTCTGAAAAGAATCTGTAAACTGCTCCTCCGTTAGCCACGAACAATCCCTTAAGCGAACCTCTGAAGGTGATCCACGAATAAGAAGCTCAAAAACATGATTGTTCATTCTGCGAGAATCGCATAGCAACTGACTCAGCTTGTGCTTCAAGGCATCTGGGACATTTTCAAGTGAAGCAATTGCATCAGCATTCTGGGAAAGAACTATCAAACATAGTTCTTTCAGTGAGGGAACCATGGGCTTTCTGTGATTTTGGCCATATCTCGGTGTCCATATCACTGGTACAGGTTTGCTCTTGTCTGAAGAGGAAGTCTCCACTCGCTTATTTTTAGTTTCCCGATCTCTAATGATCTTCATAGCTGTGGAGAAGGGTCCTGGCCAATCTTCGATTTCTGGTTCTGCTTCAGCCTCAGTAGGCACATTGTTCTCCTCTTCCTCTTGAGAAGAAAAATGAGCAAACCTAGAGGCATTTTCCCTGGCTATCTCTCGGAACCGTTCCATGTAATCCCTTCTGCTTGAGTCAATCTCTCTTGTGTTAGCCTTCCCAACTTTGGTTTGATCCAATGATGCTATATTATCCGCCATTTCTCTTTCATTAGCGTTCCCTATTCTGGTTTCATCCAACAAAATAACATCTTTATCTGAATTCTTAACTTGAGAACTCAAACTCAACTCCAATTTCTCACCACCATTCGGTAATGAAGAATCATGAACCAATTTGTTCTTCCCTTTCTCTTCCCTGCTATATCTCCTTCTGCTCTTATTAGCACTATTCTCATCAACACCCCCATCACTAGCACCACCCAACTTTCTCTTCCCCTTTTCATTTCCTCCACTCCCTTGCCCCGCATTATTCAACTTAAGCAAATCCACTGCACATTCCAAATCCAAATCCAAATCCAATTCCCCTACTTGAACACCATTATTTGCCTCTAAATCATCCAGGGCTAACTTCCCTGTCCCCTTTTCCTCTCTTCTAAGCCTCCTATCACCAGTCTCAATCTCAAGATCAATCACTTCCCTTCCTCCTCCTCCTCCTCCATCAACATCTCCACTCATTCTTTTCTTCACAACCCTCTTCCCGGACCGCAAACTCAAATACCCTTTACTATTCTCCTCATCCTCCACCAAATCTTCCGACCCTAGCACATTCAGATCAATACTCAATCTCCTCTTCCTTTTTGGCTCCTCCTTGACACTCTTATTAGACCTGGGCGTAGTAGTAGTAGTAGCAGTAGTAGTAGTATCGATTCCCAAATTAGAACCTAAACCAACTTCACCAAAACCCCTTAAACCCTCCTCTTCCTCTTCCTCCTCCTCTTCAGCGGAACCTAACACATTAAGGTCAATACTCAATTTCCTATTAAACCCATCATCGCGTAAACCCCTTAAACCGCCCTTATTAGATAAATCTTCGTCGGAGGCTTTCACACTCAATCCAGCAAAACCCAAATCCAAGGAATCAATAATACCCATTTCTCCATTACCCACAAAAACCCCACCTTTATCCTCCTCGGTGCCTTTTTCGCCGGATTTAGAAACGAGACGGAGACTTCGCCGCCGAGTAACCCCAGCAACGGAGACCGAATCGGATCCAAGCCCGATTGATGCAGGAGACATGGGTGTTGGAGTAGGAGTAGGAGTAGGAGATTGGAGAATGGGTTCTTGTATTTGGGTGGGAGTGGAGGGCTCGATTTTGGTTTTGGTTTTGGTTTTGGCTTTCCTTTTGGTATTGGTATTGGGTGTTGTAGTTAAAGGGACTATTTTACGAGACCTTAGGACCTTCATTGATGATGGATGATAGATACTAAAAATGAGAAAGAGCTCTCAATCTCTATCTCTATCTCTATCTCAATCTCTATGTATGGAAAGAAAGAAAAAAGGTGTTATTAGGTTTTTGGGGTTCTTTGGGTTTGGTACTGACAAACAACCAAAACTTCTCATATACGATGTTGCAATTTCCCGCCAGAGTGTATATAATAATAATAATAATAATAATAATAATAATAACTATTATTTTTTATATTAAACTTTTTTTTTATAAGAAAAAAAAATCAAATTTTATAGGTATTTTTATAAAATTAAAAATAAAAATTGAGAATCCTCCAATTTTATCCGTTTGGTAACATTGTTTGTATTTTTTAAAAATAAGTGTGGATGAAAAATATGTAAAAATGCGTGTAATATTGTTTAAAAATTGAAAATATGTATTCAAACTCTTAGACCAAACCGCTCGTAGCTCTTGAAATAGGTGGAATCTTATACTTTATAATTGTCTTTTTTTACCAAGCAAGTATATCAATTGTTTATCAAAAAAAAAAAAAAGCAAGTATATCAATTGAGATTTTTTTTGTTTTTTTTGGTTAAAGGTGGTGTTTGCACGCATATCCTTTATTGATGGAAATAATTGTTCTTAATTTTTCTTGATAAGCTAGTCGAAAGAACACTTCCGAAGAAACGCTTAACTTAATGGGACAGATGGGTCCTCGAGGTGATTACTCTTATTGGAGTTTTTTTTTTAATAAAATTTTATAAATCCTGATTAAAGGATTGAAAAGTTAGAATTGAAATTCATATATAAAAGCACATTTGATATACTATAATGGTAATTATATAAAAATAGGAATAGGTATTATAAAAAATACAAGATGTTGTAATGAAGCACTTATTACTATTCATTTGTTTGATGACAACACAATAATAATGCTCTGAATACAATGGAACGAAAGTATTTTAAATCAAACTTAAAATATATTTTCTAAAAAATAATTTCTTTTAAATTTGAAAGAAAAATTAGTTATTTTTTATGATTTTTTATTTTCATAATTATTATGTGCATATGGAAAGTTTTTTTTTTGGTAATGAAAGTTCGTTTATTTGAAAATATATTAATTTTAGAAATTAATAAGCCTACTAGGAATAGCTATTACAACCTTTTTAGAAGTGAATAATTATTCCTAATTTTGAAGAATAGTTATTTATAAGAAATGATTATTTCTTATAATAAAAACGTAATCAAACTATTGAATAGTTAAACCATAAAAAATAACTATTATATTACAGTATCTATTATCATCTACCAAACGTATCCTTAGTAATAATATCATGTAATAACAACAATTTCTTACCAATTTTAAAACTTTTCTGTTTACTCTCATTAGTTATATTTGACAATTTCTTTAATATATACGTAACGCCTAATTCTTGGTTGACTAAAAATCATTAGTGATATAAAATTTTCAAATTATTAATCAGTGTCATGCGTTATCGTCTTTGCTGTCACATTTTTTAAATACATATAGGTTACTTTTGTATTTTATAAAGTACAATGTTATATATATACACTTAAATTAGGTTAGAATATAATTTCTACATTCTATAAATAAATAAAAAATCTAATTTGACTGAAATATGAAATTAAAGGTAAAGGCTCTGCTCCACTTAAACCATTCCACATATATACACGGTCACTTAAGCATTGTAATTATCATTTTTTAGCTTTTACACTTTCAAATCCAACTCTTTTAAGCCAATATATCAATTAAATTATTGTTTTTTTTTTCTAGACAGCATTTAAACACATCTCCTTTATTGATGTAGAATGAGAATCCTTGGAATTTCTTGATAAACTAATCTAAAATCCACGTCCTTAGAAACATTTTAATTTAATGGGATGGTCGAATCTCAAGGTGATTAGTCCTATTAGAATATTTTTATTTTAAAACCTAATTAAATGATCATTTAAGTGAAAGAAAAAAAAAATGAAATCAATTTTCTTTTCACTGACACAT
The DNA here is from genome assembly GCF_040712315.1 of Castanea sativa. NCBI lineage: Eukaryota > Viridiplantae > Streptophyta > Magnoliopsida > Fagales > Fagaceae > Castanea > Castanea sativa. Next base: position 1,281,955 of record NC_134019.1, on the reverse strand, counting down.
CAGTTTCAGTCTTAGATTTTTTGTTTTTTTGTTTGAGGAAGTAGTCTTAGAAGGTCAGAATTGAAATTCAAATATAAGTGATGATATCATGTAATAGCATCAATTTCTTACCAATTTTAAAACTTTTCGGTTTGCTCTCATTTGTTATAATTTAACAATTTATTTAATATACACATAACACCCGGTTCTTTTTTTTAGATAAATAATACTATCTAAGACAAACACATATTTAAGGGAAGGGGATGAAATAAGTAAATACAGTCACATGTCAATACCAAAACTGCACGCAGTAGTTGGTATTGTGAAATAAGTGATAAGCCTTTTCTCAATATCACATTACTAAGGTGTGATATTGAGAAGGAGTTTATGACTTAGTTGAATAAAATAATTACTTGCATCAAATTTTCAAACTATCACCACTGTCATGCATTATTGTCTTTGCTGCCAAAATGATTGAATACATAAATGTTACTCTTATACATTAGAAAGTCTTGAATTTGATTGAAACATGAAAATAAAGGTAAAGGCTCCATTTGAACCATATAGATAAGATACACGGTCACGAAATCTTTTTTTTTTTTTTTTGAGAGATAAGGTTACGTAATTATTGTGATTATCATTTTTTTGACTTTATACTTCACATCCAACTCTTAAACTTACTCCTCCTTCAAACATTCTATTAAGCATTATATATTCGCGGAATTTGAGATAGATGGCATCACTACGTGTTGATTGTTTTTGAGAGAGACTACATGTTGATTATTGGTTACAATCGAGCCAATATATTAATTGGATTTTTTTTTTTTTTTTGGTAGGCAAGATTCAAACGCATGTTTATTATTAGTAGGAACACGTTTTGTGCCTAAGCCCAAAATAGTGAGGGAATAGGTCCAAAGAGTCCAATACAATTAATTTATAGAAAGTGAGTTTGAAATCTAGGTTCTAATGAGTTTATATACCAATTATAATGGGCTAAGATCACAATAGAAACAAATTTGTATAAGGTAAATCATCCTTCGGACTCAATCCGAGGAAGCTAACTCTTCTTTATATGACTCTCTCCCCCTTAATAACAGATTACAAATATTGTTCCTTAGTTTACAGTATTTTCCTTTCTCTCTCCCCCAATCCTATTGCTTGAGTGTCTCCTCTCCCTTTTATATTATCATTCCTCCTCTCTCTATCTTCCACGTATGGATCATATTGTTGGTCTGGATACTTGTTCCATCGACCCCTTCCTGAAGCCTTTGGAAGTAGCTGTAAGGCTGAACACCGTTGCCTTAGTAGGTTTATTAATTTTTAAAATTAATATATTTCCCAATAAACAAACGTTTCATATGCACATACCAATTATGAAAATAAAAAATCATATAAAATAACTAATTTTTCTTTCAAATTTAAAAAATATTATTTTTTAGGAAATATATTTTAATTGTGATTTAAAATGCTTTCATTCTATAGTATTTAGAGTTTTATTATTGTGTGTGAGGGTCCTTTTTTTTGACAGTACCCAGGCCCAAGTAAAAACAAAGATCCTGAGCCCTTTACTTGTTGTTTGGTAGACTGGGTGGGTTCACCGCAACTAAATAGGGGCTAATTACGAACTAAGTTGTGTGCAAGTCACATAAATCTCCTAAACGCAAAACACGATTCCTCCTAAGCAATAAAATACCATTATAAATGTTTTAGTATCATAAAATGACCATTTACTCTTATGAAATAAGTAAAATAAGTATTCATAATATTCACAATGAGAAGAAGATTGAAATAGAGTATTTGAGGCTTATCTTTTATTGTGTAAACATTTAAAAGAATTCCTTCACTTGGTAGCCCGAGTGTAATATCGTGGTACCCTAGACGTGGTGTCGTGGTTCTTAGGGATACTAGGCCTGTAAGAACTCAGAATGTTGATTCTCTGAACTATACGATCTTTCTCCGTGCTTATTATGTAATAGAGTTTTATCATTTCCCTTTACCTCTATAGATCCTGCATAAAAACATACTATACAATACACATATCTTCAAATAATTGTTAGTTTCTTATATTATAATATACATTTTAATACATATACATATATGTAAATGCATTTCATGAAAATGATTCAACCACGAAAATCCTGTCCCCAATTCTCATTGACTTAGTGCTTTTGCACAAGACTTGTGGGATTTGGAACTTAAGTCCAAGTGGCTTTGCTTGGGCATTGTCTTCCAAGATAATTAGGTGAGGAGGATTTTTGTGGGAGAGAGTGATATCTGATGTGTGCACGTTTTTGGCATATGTTTCTTTGGAGGCTAAGTGATATTGTGAATGATCTCAAGGATATGGGACAAATTCCTCCACCTTGGCTTTCTTATTTTGTTTCTTTCTTTCTTTTCCTTGAAGAGCTATTAAAACTCTAAGAATATATCTTTTGAATCTCTGAACTATCCATTTGAATCCACATTTTTCTCCCCCCTACTTGCTATATCTTAGTGTTCCTTTTATAGTGGATCTGGTTTGGTACTCCGAACGAGGACATCCTTGGTCTGCTGGGTAAGACCATGTCCTCTGGAACCTAAAAAGGTGCATTGGACAGAAGTTTAGCTTATTTAGGCAATTATAACTCAAAATGGGCATTTGGCTTAAGCTATAAATGAAAGATTCCTTCTTAGAAAGTCAAATGAGTGGGTGGGTTACTCAATGTACTTGATGACAGCTTTAGTTGAAAATGACAATTGAGAGGAAATTGTAGGGAGGTGTCATGCACATGGGGGAACTGAGTTTTCCATTGGTTCATGCATTCTAAGCAAATATATGAAACAAGAGAAAGCTTTGGGATCCTCCATTCACCAGAAATCACTTCCCTACCGACAAAACCACTTCTCCCTTACTATTCACTAGGGATCCCACGAGTTTGAACCATGGGTTACAAAGAAAATATCTATTTTGCTGGATTTTTAATGGTTTTTTTGCTGGAAATCTTGAACATACATCTTGGTTTTCCCATGTGCTAGCCAAGGCCCTCTTCTCAAGGTTCAAAAGGACACATCAAGGTCTTAGGGTCTTGATACTCTTTTTGCTGCATATCCTCTGACCGAGATCCTTGCTGGATGTCCTCTGACCAAGATCCTCTTATTTTTTCTTTATTATTATTATTTCTTTCTTTTTTTTTTCTTTTTGGGTTTTTGGGCCTTCATGATCCTTCTTAACTTCATGAATTGGATCTTCTTTTGTTAAGGCCCATGGTCTTTCCTTCCTTTTCATGGAATGGACTTTCTTATGAAATTTTGGTTCTCAACATGCATATACACTTAAATTATGTTAGAATAAAATTTCTACCTTCTATAAAAAAAAATCTAATTTGATTGAAATATGAAATTAAAGGTAAAGGCTCTGCTCCACTTAAACCACTCCATATATATGCACGGTCACTTAAGCATTGTAATTATCATTGTTTAGGCTTTACACTTCTAAATCCAACACTTTTAAGCCAATATATCAATTGGATTATTGTTTTTTTCTAGATAGCATTTAAACACATCTCCTTTATTGATGTAGAATGAGTATCCTTGGAATTTCTTGATAAACTACTCTAAAATCCATGTCCTTAGAAACATTTTAATTTAATGGGATGGTCGAATCTCTAGGTTTTTTTTTTTTTTTTTTTGAGAGAGTTTTAATCTATGGCGTCTGCTCCTAATAATAGCTTTTTACTATCAGACCAAGACACCAATCAGTTTTTGGTGTAGGCGGGGATTGAATTCCAAATCTCTTATACAATCATTAGAGATTTTACCAGCTGAGCTAACTGGAACCCACAATCGAATCTCTAGGTGATTACTCTTATTAGAATGTTTTAATTTTAAATCCTAATTAAATGATAATTTAAGTGAAAAAAAAATGAAATCAATTTTCTTTTCACTGACACGTCAGTTTCAGTCTTAGAAATTTTTTTTTTTTTGAGGAAGTAGTCTTAGAAGGTTAGAATTGAAATTCAAATATAAGTGATAATATCACGTAATAGCATCAATTTCTTACCAATTTTAAAACTTTTCTGTTTGCTCTCATTTGTTATAATTTAACAATTTATTTAATATACACATAACACCTGGTTCTTTTTTTTAGATAAATAATACTATCTAAGACAAACACACATATAAAGGAAGAGGATAAGATAAAGAAATGCACTCACACCTTACTAATGTGATATTGAGAAGGAGAAGGGGGTTTATGACTTGGTTGAATAAAACCATTACTTGCATCAAATTTTCAAACTATCAACACTGTCATGCGTTATTGTCTTTGCTAGCTGTCAAAATGATTGAAACATAAATGTTACTCTTTTTCTTTTTTGATAAGATAAATGTTGAAAGTTTTTTTTTTGGTTGAAAACAAATGTTGAAAGTTTTGAATTTGATTGAAACATGAAAATAAAGGTAAAGGCTCCATTTGAACCATATAGATAAGATACACGGTCACGAAATCTTTTTTTTTTTTTGAGAGATAAGGTTACGTAATTATTGTGATTATCATTTTTTTGACTTTATACTTTACGTCCAACTCTTAAACTTACTCCTCCTTCAAACATTCTATTAAGCATTATATATTCGCGGAATTTGACATAGATGGCATCACTACGTGTTGATTGTTGGTTACAATCAAGCCAATATATCAATTGGAATTTTTTTTTTTTTTTGGTACGTGAAATTCAAACCCTTGTTTATTATTGATGCAGAAAAAGTGTCCCGGGTACTTCTTGATAAACTACTTTTAAAACCATGTCCCAAGAAACGTTTGATGATTGAATCCTCAAGATGACTACTCTTGTTGGAGTCTTTTTATTAAATTTTTTTTTTTAAATCTTAATTAAACGATCATTCAATTGAATATATATATATAAAGTGACAACATCATCTACTAGCATCAATTTTTTTTACTAATTTTAAAACTTTTCCATTTTCTTACATTATTATATTTGACCCATTCTTTCCCACATTAGTTTTACTAGTATGTAACCCTATGCATATGTATGGGTACAATTAAAAACAATTACAATTACACAATTCAAATTATATATTTTTTTGGAAAAATGTTCAAATTATACATGGTATTTAGCTTACAACTTTTTAGACCATACATTTCTAAAATATATAATGGTTTCTTATAGTGTTTAGAATTTAATTAGATTTAGACTATTCAATTTTTGCACCCAATAATTCATTTGCCACAAAAATTAAAAAATTAGATGGGCACATGTGGCGTGAAATTGGGCTCCAATTTAAAACAAAACAAAAAAGTAGCACTATAGCAAACATACAGAGTCTAAGATGCAACTTTTAACCATCAAAATACTAAACACACTACCAATAAAACCACAAAAGAGTAGCAACAACTGCTAATCACAAAGCAGCACTCACTACAAACAGATTACTCCTTCAAAGGCTACAAAGCACAAAACTCATTGATGGAATTCTTTGTCTTGAACTTTAAAGCTAGGCAGCTTCTCACACAAAAACTATCTTGTAGTAATAAATTAAACAACCATAGTACTTGACTACTCAGATTTATCATAGCATGGGGGGAAAATAGTCAAATGGAAAGATCACATATCAAGTTTAAACGGAATTTAAGATACATCACCAATTTGGGAGGGAAAGGGAAGATGGTGGGAGTAAATCTATAGACCAACAGTTTCAGAATGCGGCATGTATGAGGAAACATACTATAAAAATGTGACCAGGGACAAAGCTAAGACTTCAAATGAGGGGGGCGAGATACACTCAAACCCAAATGCTTAAAAAATTGTTAGTCTAAACCTTCATATTGTAGCTCTAGATTAGTCCAAAGATAACCATGTTTTTATAAATTTCATAAACCATTTAAAACCCAGACAAAAACTCACAAAAAGAATCAAAATTTAATAAAAATCTGAATAAAAAAAGTGTTATTTTTGTGAAAGTATGGAAGCATTGAACAAAAATAGAGCATGAAAATTAAAAAACAAGCTTTATATATTATATATTTCCCTTTTTCTCATTGGGCCAAGGGGGGCCATTGTCCTCCTTGGTCTAAGCACAGTTCCGTCCCTGCATGTGACTGATGTAAACTGATAGGTGTATTCTTGTAAACAGTGCTACTTTAGACGCAAAATGATATCCTACTCCTTGTTAGTTTCCATTGGATGTGGACACAGGTTTAAACCAAATAGATCCACGATGGAGCAAGATTTTGAAAATTCCAAGCCCCAAACAAAATAGCAAAACAATGTAAAGTCGTAAAGAAATTAAATTAAATGTCCTATGGGTCATTCATGGCAGGTTTCTTCTATCACTTCACAAAAATGTTAATAAATTATCCCCTGGTCTTGCCCAATCATACTTTTACGAATAATTAGACTACTGGCTTTGTTTATTGTTGAGATGCAACCATATTGATAAATAAAATCACCAGATAGCATTATGATGTAGTTTTGTTTCCAAAAGCCAGGTAGATATGAATATTTTTTTTCAGATTCATATGGTTGCTTATTCCATTATATGGGATTTAAGTTTCATCTATGTATCTGAATTTTAATATTTTTAAATTCAATGGATATATATGAAGCAAAGGAGTTGTTAACTATCAAAAAAAGATGTGTGAAAATGAATTGACAGTGTTACTTAATTCAATGAATATGAAATAGAAAAGGAGTTGCAAGTTTTCTTACTAACTCGTTTGTTGTGCGTTTGGGGTTAGGGGGAGGGGGTTGGGAGTTCTTTGACAATGGCAACTAGTGATTTGGGGTTGAGAGAGCGATGAGGACAGAAAGAGTGAGGCAGTTGAGACCTGTGTTCAGAATGTCTCTGTCCTTCTTTTGCCCCAATGGACAACTCTTGTAAGTTGGGTTTTTTTATTGTAAATATGCATTTTTCTATTTTGCAGACTTTGGATAGAGATGGAATTTGGTCTAGTTCTTTTGTTTTTCCCCTGATTCGGGTTGAGCATATAATAATACTACTACTACTACTACTACTACTAATAATAATAATATCACTTTTACATATATTTATTTGACACTATTTATATTTATATTATGTTCAAGTCACTCATTTGTTGAGAAAAAGCTCTGCAATTTTTAATATTCTGGTGGTATTTTTTATTTGAAAAAAAAAAAAACCCTTCCGCAAGCTACATCTACCATTTTAAGTATGGACAAAATTTAATTACAAATTTGGTTGTAACCATTGACTATAAATTAATTAAATTTCATTAAAAAATAATATAGTTACATATTCTGAAATCTAATTATTGGATTGCATGTTCTTTATGACCTCTACACGCATCTCAAATTTTATGTCAATCAGATGTTATTTACTATTCAATTCATAAACTTATTTTTTAATGCATAATTTTATATTACAAAAACTTTAAATTTAAACATTTTTTTGATAACAAAGCTATTGATCTTTATATATATATAAAACCAATTCCAATTAGAACACGTCTACTTTTGAGAATTTCAGTCCATAACAAACTCTACTATTACAAGCCTCCTAATTTTACACATCATCTAATTATTTGTTATTTTTTATGCATATTTTATTTTATTTTTTATTTATTAATTTATGCTAATTTATAGCCGATGGTACCCGATTCTTTTTAGTCTCTCAAATATGATTGTCTCTCTTCAAGCTGGAAGCCTCCACCTCTGTCACTCTCTTTCTCTAAGCATTTATACGGCATCATCCTATATAAAAACCACGAAAAGTTACATACTTATCGTTTGTCTGGCAGTTAAATCACAGCCCTAGTGGAGTTTAGTATGTATAGATCAAAAGATCGCCAAAATCTAAATTCGATTGACAATTTTTTGTCTTTTTATTTTATGGATGTTTATGTCCATTTTTTTTATCAGTTATGTCCATCTATTAAACCTATAAGTAAGTCTACTACTCTAAACCTACTGAACTTAAAAGTTAATGTAAAATACCAATCTCACACCCAAATAGTGGTCTAAAGCCACCGATAGATTCACACTTTTTTTAATAATATTTTATATTATTATTTTTAATATTGTTTTGTCAATTTTTTTTAAGAGATTTTCAACATATAGTGTCTCCTCCTGATGATAGCTCTTTATCATTAGACCAAGACACCAATAAGTTTTTGGTGTAGGCGGGGATTGAACCCCAGATCTCTTATACAACCATCAAAGACTTTACCAGTTTAGCTAACTAGAACCCACTCAAATATTAAACTATTTGGTATTCAACTATTTGGGATAATTTACATAAATAATGTGTTTAGTGGTTGATATATATATATATATATATATATATATATATATATATATATATATATAATTTTATAATTTTACATCATTACCATTATCAAATTTATAATTTTTTAACAAAACAATATATTATAATTTTTTTAATCTTATCTTTTTCTCTTATCATTTCTAAGTTGATAAAAATCTTAATTTGATTACAATCAAAATTCTTATACTACAATTTATTTGTTCATATCCTCTCAAATTTTATTTATTTATTTTGGATAAATAAAAAAACAAAAGCAGCCACCGCCCACCATTATGGTCTTTTTTATTATTATTTAAAATATGCATCCTACTTGGTTGATACCTATACAATACCTATGGGAAATTATTTTAAATTATAAAATAATTTTTATTAACTTTTAATTAATAGTTTTTCATATAAGACTCTCTATTTGTTATTTTTTATATTATATCATATACTATATAATAAAAGTTGGGTTTAAACGCAGTGGTGACTCCATAAATATTTTTTAAGGGAGTCATTCAAATTTATGAAGTCGACAATGACCTCTTTGTAAATAATATTTTCTTAGTTCATCTTGATTATTATGATGATAAGATGAGATTTTTTACAATCTATGATTTGAATGAATATTTTTCAAGTCAGCGTAAGTTCTTTTAAATAATAAATCTTAGGTTGGAGATGAATCTTATGCTAAACGTGATTTTTTTATAAAAAAAATATATTTATAATACAGTAAGAGAATATATGATAAACTATTCTATCAAAAAAAAAATGAACTAATGAGACATTATCATAGTTCATGATATGCATTGTATGTGATTTATGTAATTTAGTCACAAAAGATGTAAATCACAAGTTCCTTGTAAACTCAAAATGTAGTTCGTAGTCGATAATGAAAATGGGCGTTTCATCTGCGAAGACTATAACATATCAACTAAGATGATTTGTCTTGATCATTGAAGTGGAGACTTTTAGTTGGTATGTTGATATGTTTTAAGAGTTAAGACATATTGAACTGGGCAACTGTGAGATTTATTATTTTCTTAACGACTGTCAATTGAATAATAAATCTCACGACTTCTATTAACATCAACTCTAAATCCTGAGAGAATAATGGACCTGATCATGAGATGTAGGTTGTTTTGATATATCAAGAGTGAGATCTATTAGTCACAGTCAAAAACTTAGTATGTTGAGCAGCCGCATTTAGTGTAGATGGAACATATATTCTCAAGATGGAATTCATAATCTCTTAATAGAGATATAAAATATTCCCTTGAGATAAGTTTAATAGGTTTAGTTATTCAAAGAGTTGGGTCCAACCACTTTAGTAAGAAATTACTAAAGTATATATTTATGAAATTGGATTTCATAAATATATGATGAATAACATAAAAGATTAAACCGGGTACTCAAGGATTAAGATGTAGTAATCTTCAAAGTGGCAATCTATATTCATAATTTTGTATTACTACAAATATTTTAATGAAAGAGTTGCATGTATAATAAAGTCTTGGGATATAATTTATTAATAAGGTCGAGAGTGCAATTATATTTATATAGTGGTATTAAATATAATAAATGGTAACTTTGGACTTGTCAAGAGTTGACAAAAAAACCCAAAGCTCATTGGAGCTAGAGTCTTATTGGTCCTTTTTGGTCCCACTCCAAGCCATAAACTACAACCCAATTTGAAAGGCCCAATAGGCCAGTCCAATTAGATAATCAGTTAATTATACATGGAGAAACATACAGAATTTCTATTAGTGATATAAGAAATGGTGTGTATGTGAGAGTTAGACACATTTTCATTCTCCTTTTAAAACTGATTGAGAGACCACACATCTTGGGCGTAAAGTGGAATTGAAGTAAAGATTAAAAATGTTATCAAGTGCTTCTAATATTTGGTTTTGAATTTCACCACACCAAAGTACGCTATCTTGTTCTTAAATTCTGAAATTTACATAGTACACGTTATCAATCATAAATGAGATAGATCCTTGTTTGTTGCTTTCGCTATGTGTTTTGTATGAGATACAAAACCAGTTTTTCCAACACTTAGGTGGGAGATGAATCTTGCGGTATACGTGATTTCTTTATAAAAAATATATTTATAATACAGTAAGAGAATAAAGGATAGACTATCCTGTCAAAAAAGAAAAAGAAAAAGGATAGACTATAAGTTCATTGAGTATATTGTTCCTTAGTATATTAAAGATTAGTGTTGCTAAAATTAAATCTTGGAAATCATCAATTTTTTCTTACTATTATAACAAAGTCATTAATTATTATTGTTAAGTGAACTTTAATTATAATTGCTTAGAATATTTTAATTTGTTATTTATTAGTTTTTGTCTTAACTCTATTCAATATTTTATTCAACAATTCAACTCAATTTTGACAACTTATTAGTCTTTATAATTTATTAAGAATATATATATATTTTTTTTGTCTTTTGCATTAATCTATCAAGATTTCAACGCAATAATACAATCATTAATAAAAAAATTGTCTTCACTTTCCACTGCCTAGTTCCCACTATTTACACTTTACTGCCTACTTTTTTTTTTTCATGAGATTTAAGATCAACAAATTACTAATTTTAAGGTACATGTTGGTGTTGAATTGATTTGTTATTGGGTTTATTTAAGGGGGTTCAAAATTTCAATTTACAGTGGTCAAAACAAAAACTTTAAAAAATATTATTATATGTAGTAAAAAAAAAATCCAAAAGTCAAGAGGTTCATTTGAAACCCCTAAACATTATGTGACGCTGCCACTGTTTAAACGTCGTGGTTGCGCCAAATGGCTTTATCAAATTACAGAATTCTTTTTAGATTTTTAGATTTAAAAATATATATAATTTTTCTTCCCCTATAATCTCTAAGTTGATAAAAATCTTAATTTGATTATAATCTAAGTACTTCATATAATCCATCTAACCCTTATCCTTATTTAATTTTAATTTTAATTTGATTACAATCCAAATTCTTCATCTAATACATTTAACAAACAAGTTTAAGTTTAAGCAAGACTCTAATTCTATTTGTTCTTCTCAACTTATTTGGTTAAATTAACAATAAGTATTGTCTCATTTTTTTTATAAAGTAACAATTTTACTTTTAGCCTAATTTAAACATTAATTTTTGTTGTGTGGATATAGTATCAAATGATAGCTAATAAGTATTAACATTCATGTAAACTTAATTAAAAATCTAGTTTAGATAACGTCAATCTCAGATTTTTGATAGAATGAATACCTGTAAGGCCTTTCATAGATTGCTTGAGTGCCTTCCTTCAAAAGTATTTGATGCTCATGTCCCCTCAGTGGTGGCAGACCTGTGGGTAACTCAAAAACCTTGCTAAACTTAGTCAGGAGTTCCTTAATTGCTTATTGGGTTTGCCCTGGTACTGATGCAACTGCCGTGGTGGACAGAATCTGTAGACACAAACCCTTCTTCACACTGGGCTTGAAGAATTTCTCAGAGTCTTGAAGATCAAGGCCTAAGGGTTGTAATCCTTTTACTAAGACAGGATTGCCTTGATGATTGAATTCCATAGTCAGATTTTGAAAATCCCATTGAATAAGACAGAGTGAACAATCATTGAGTCCCCAATACAACATCACACCCTCCCAATGACAGTATATTCAAATCCATATAGAATTCTTGGCCTTGAATCCTAATACCAACCCCATGACAAGCTCCTTTGGTTTTCAACATAGCCCCACTAGCAATCTTGACACCAAAAATATCTTGGATGGACAAGGGTAGCTTCAGCAACATCCACATTGTGGTATCCAGGAAGTTATGTGTGCTGCCTGTGTCAATCAAAATGATCAATTCCTGATGATTAATTCTGCCCAGCACCCTCATAGTTCCTGGAGAGGGGCTTCCTAAGAGTGCATAGAGTGTAATTTCAGCACTTTGCTCAAGGACCTCTGGCTGTAACTCCAATTAAGCATTACTCCCATCAAGCTCCCCTTCAAGGTCTGCATTTAGATCAACCTCCAACCCTTGTGATTGCACCCTTTCCATAAGAAAAACCTTTGGTGACTTACATTTGTGTCCATTGTGCCATTTCTCCTCACAATAGAAGCACAACCCCTTCTTTCTCCTTTTTTTAATCAATGCAATAGGGACCTTCTGAAGTGGTGTCTTCAGTGATTTGACATCATTCTCGGTAAGTGGTGGACCAAGAATTGATGGCCTTGACACTGGTACCTCCCCCCACGTTTTGGTACCCTTCCTACTTGCATTAAGGTATTCTTCTTAAATCCTGGCTAAACCAAATGCTGTACTAAGATTTTGAGGATTGAACATCTTAACATGTAGCCTAATTTCTTCCTTCAATCCACTCAAGAAATAGCTCAGCTTGTGTTTCTTAGAAAGCTCATTGATACGATTAGATAAAGCTTCAAATTGACCCTTGTATTGAACCACTGAATTGACTTGTCTTAACCTAGTTAAAGTTTCCATGGGATCATCATAAGTTGTTGTGCCAAACCTCACGTGCAAGGATCTAACAAATGCTTCCCAACTTGTAAACAACCCAACTTCTTCAACATCCTGAAACCTTATTAGTGCCTCATCTTCCATGTGATATGAAGCTAATAAAATTTTCTGATTTTGAGGAGTACCATACAATTGGAAGAATTGGTTAGCCTTGTAAACCCACCCCGAGGGGTTTTCACCCCTAAATCTTGGGAATTCCAAATTAATAGTCTTTGGAATTGTTACCATAACATTTTCTTGATGATCTTGTACGAGTAGAGATGAATGCCCCATTGGTGAATTGGGTCTCTGCTGTTGTTTCTGGTGCTAACCACTGCCAACTTTAGTAACCCTTGAACAGTCTCAAATAGGGTCTGCAACATAGTGGTCATAGCATCTAACGTTTGGTGCAAAACACTGAATTCAGCTTCATGTTGATCTAGGACCTTTGATAGCACATTGAATTTATCAATACGGGAAGCTACGGATCGGGTCTCTGTCATGGTTACAGAGATATGGCTCTGATACCAATGATAAGAACCTGCTAATACAATTGAAATTAAGAACACTTTGGTAGTTTCTTTTCAGGAAAACTAGGCCTCCAAGAACTTAGAGAAACAGACTTAAGAGAAGAAGAAGAAGAAAAGAAGAGATAAGGAAGAATTAAGTGAGAAGAATGCAAGTTTATTCATTTCTCATATATGGTCCATACAATCCATTCCCTAATCCTTTTATACAATCTAGTTCATCCACTAACTAGCTTCTTAACAACTGATCACAATAACTACCCTAACTAACTCCAGCTCAGCGTAGCCCTCAACTGATTCCAGCTCAGCATAGCCTTAGCACGTGCACAGTTTCAGCCCCTGCACTACACCTCTTTAGCACCTGCACTGCACCGTAAGTATAAGTGCTTATTAGGTGTGGGGGACAAGGGGTAGGGTTCAAGTTTCTAGGAGGGAGCTTCACACACACATACACTTAGATTAGGCTAGTAGAATTTCTATCTTGTATAAAATTTAATATAAAAAAAACAAAAAAAAGGATAAAGTAACCCAAAAAAACTAATATATATATATATATATATATATATATATTAAATAATGACAAATTTTGCACAAAAAAATGACAAATTCAAATTCACGTAAGTTTGAAGAAAAACATACAAATTTTGTTTCATGATATTGACAAAAAATAATACACAAAAAAAGAAGAATAAATCATCTTTTGCATTTTGAAAACAAACATATTTGTATAAAAAAAAAACATATTTATTGTACTCTTTTAATAAGTTATATATATATATATATGTATGTATATATGTATTTCATAATACCTTAGTTTCACATAATATGTTTATTATATAACTTAGCAGTAAAGTATTTATTTATTTTTATTATCTAATTTTAAGTAAATTAATAAAAAAATTATTTACATATAAATTTTGATTAAATCCTGCATCGCATGGACATAGTACTAATTATTATTATTATTATTATTATTGTTGTTGTTATACGAGGAAGGGAGTGTCCCAAGTCTCAATTTTCCGAATTGATGTGATGTTCCAAATCAATAAACCCATCACTCACATATTTTGTAAAGATTTAATCATTATTTGTGAAACTATAAAAAGTTTGTGAAATTTTTTTAATGTTTCTGCTAATAACTATTGTTTTTTGTTTTTGAATTTGGGGTAGTTGTAGTTCTTATTAGAGGTCAATATTGGTAGGCGGAAAAGATGATTTAGGTTGGACAATGGACAATTTATCCAGCTCTAATTCTAGTTGTGAGTCTCGACTCTCGATCGTGACCTCGAAAAGAACGTTCTCCAACGAAGTCCTTTTTTTTTTCTTTGGTGCTAAACTTCTCCAACGAAGTCCTTGTTTTATTATTCCAAGTATAAACATATAAGGCTGGGTCACATTTTCACCTATTTGCGTCTGTCAGTGAGTCCTATACACTATTTACAAGATTTACAGGTTGTCTAATTTAATAATATTTTTATTAAAATTAGGTTGTACAGTACTATTCACATATTTAAAGAATATTTTACTACAATATTTTTAGTTTTTAATTTTTAGCAATAAGCGGTATTTAAACATACCTTTAAGTTTATTACATAGAATTAAAGAAATCAATTAGAATCTTACATGACAAATTTAATGGGATGGTCGAATCTCAAGGTGATTACTCTTATTACAATATTTTTATTTTAAATCCTAATTAAATGATCATTTAAGTGGAAAAAAAAATGAAATCAATTTTCTTTTCACTGACATGTCAGTTACAGTCTTAGAAAGTTTTTTTTTTTTTTTTGAGGAAGTAGTCTTAGAAAGTTAGAATTGAAATTCAAATATAAGTGATAATCTATATATATAATAATATGTGAAGTTAAGAGAAAGTCAAATTAGAATTTCAAATTAGAGTTCTAATTTTATGCCACGTGTCTTATATAAGTTTTTGAGTTTTTGTGCTAAGTGAGTTATTGTATCAATTAAGTTTTCTTAATTTTGCTACTAAACACGAAATCCAAAGAGATTACAATAAGAACTTGGTTGGAGTACAATGCATTCAACCATTAGGATGGCAACATGCGACTATATTTATAGGAACGAAATGCACTAAGTTTACTATTCAATAAAATAAAAAAAAGAGAACGAAAGATAGAGGGAGAGAGAAACTCCATAAGGCAGAGAGAAAGAAAGAAATCTGAATTGCTCCACCATCAAGATAGCCTTTTTGCGTGTTTACTATGTACAAGGATTTTATGTTGTTTATTATGGTTTGGGGATCTATGTCTTGAATCTCTTAATCGGGTTTTTGTCGCCAAAGGAAGATCCAGAGCTTGAAGTCTTGGATGGGGCTTCTTTGCCAATGAAAGGTTCTGATGAATTTAAGCCTTTCATTCACCACGTCCTTGAATTTAGATTCTGGTAATTTAGCATTTCTCATTTTTTATTAGTCTTCTTTGTTATGCAAATTCATTTCTGGAGTGCATACGCATATTTTTCAAAACTTCCTGTGGTGTAGCTTTTTTTAATGAGTTTTTTTTTGGTAACTTCACTATCTCCTGTTTATTGAGTTTAAGGTTGGATAATCATTAATCACCTCTGGTTTGAGGAAATGTATCGGGAGAAGCATTTTAAGAGCCTACTTGAGCTTAAACATTGTTTAAATTATTGGTTTGGTTGTTGTTGCCATTGCAACTCATATTGGAGGGATAATCTTGTGTATTATGTAAAGCAAAATATTAACTACTTTGTTCTATTCTGTTAGGAATGTTATAAGCATATGGATAATAATTGTTGTATTGAGATTTAGTTAGTTAGTTAGTTACAATTCCAAGCATGTTAATCACATTTAGCACATGTTGGAATTATTAATGCACATAGAGAATAATAGAAACAATAGGATGAGGCCATGTAGGCCAATGAGATTAGAGCTAATCTCCTATAAATACATGATTGTAATCTAATATAAGATATCAATTGAAGATTAAACCAACTTCTTAGTGCATTAGTGCATCTCTCTCTCTCTCTCTCTTAATCTCTCTCTTTCTCTATGGAGGGTGATTACCTTGAATTAAGTTAATTTCCCTACAATTCCCATCAATCCCCCTATAATTCATACTCACCCCCATTAAAAACCTCTAGGTTCCTAATATTTGGTATCAGAGACGTTGATCTTGATACGAGTGAATATGATTGGCAAGAAATCTTAAAAATGGTGAATGAAGTTTCAAAGAATTTTAAGGCTTTGTAAGAATCTCACAATGCCATTTTAGAGAAGTTCAAGGCCTTGGATGAATCTAACATGGCCATGAAGGAAGAATTCTCAAGATTACAAGAAGGTCTTGAGAACATGACAAAAGAAGAGTTACAATCTCTTAATTCAATGAAACTCGAAGAACAAATCAAGTTCCAAGAATTTACTACTGTTGTTGTAAGACGGGATGTTGATTTTTGTGTTAAAGTGGATGATGATATACATGTACATCCTGCCCTTGAAGTTCAATCGAAAGAACCAACAAAGAAGGTGATGATGATCTTCCAAGAACCAATTCTTGATGCACCAATGGAGGCTTCCATTCAAGAGTCTGTGATTCAAGAATTGGCAATCCAAGTATCGGTGATCCAAGAATCCAATATACAAACGTCAAGAATTTTAATGGTTCTAGAATCAATGAGGTTTTGAGGATGCAAGAACATTTCAAGGCTCAAAGAACCAATGAGACCTTGAAGATTGAAGAACCATTGAAGGCTCAAGAATTTGAGCAAAGTTTGAAAATCTACGAAGAAAAAACCTTCATGTGCATAGGACCGCTTGTCAAAGAGAAATGCATGAATATGGTGATCAAAATGTCACTACGGTATTGGTCCATTGGAAGATCTCCTTTGATGAAGATCTCCTTTGATGAAGATGCTATTTCACAACAACACCTTGTGGGCAAGGTGTTTTCAAGGGGAAGGAAATGTTAGGAATGCTATAAACATATAGATTATAATTATTGTATTGAGATTTAGTTAGTTAGTTAGTTAATTACAATTCCAAGTATATTAATCACATTTAGCACATGTTGAAATTATTAATGCACATGGGGAACAATAGAACCAATAGGATGAGGCCATGTGGGCCAATGAGATTAGAGCTAGTCTCCTATAAATACATGATTGTAATCCAATATGAGATATCAATTGAAGAATAAACCAACTTCTTAGTGCATTAGTGCATCTCTCTCTCTCTTAATCTCTTTCTTTCTCTATGGAGAGTGACTACCTCAAATTAAGTCAATTTCCCTACAATTCTCATCAATCCCTCTACAATTCATACTCATCCCTATTAGGAACCTCTAGGTTCCTAACATATTCCTTATCTTTCTATGTACCATTTTATGTTAGATGGAGAAGTGTATAGAGTGGTTGAATCTAAATGTTATAACATTCATGACAAGCTTACATGGTAGCTTTTGTGTCATTTAAAACTTCGATTCTAATTTTAATAGTATAACTGTTTACATGGTAGCCTTTTCATTTTAAAAGCTAAACGATTCGAGCACATTACTAGCCTTTTCATTTCTTTTGGTAACATTGTTATTGCCAAGTCTCCGTTTAGAATGTGCTTTGCTTATTTTCTCAATTTGTGAACCATACTGTATCTTTACAATATGAGATTCTTGAGGATTTGAATAATTGAATCTATTAAGTTAGCTAGCTAATCAACGTTCCACTACAAAAGGATCGCTATTTCTCAAACAAAACTACAGTTTGGCAGAGATTAAACTACGGTGGGCAGGCCTGGTTGGATTTTTTCCAAATGAATGAGTCTCTAAGCCTCATGCTTTACCATGCTTGGGCTACATTTTGAGGTTCTTTTGAAATGGCCTATATATTTTACCCTTATATATATATACAATACAGTGGCCAACTTTAATGAACATCAATTAAATGGTAATAGGCGCATTCTTTTGGTGCTGGGTAGATTTTTTGAACACACCATGTTTAGAAATTCTGTTTGGCTTAGGACACTGCCTGTGATCTTTGGTTTTTTACTGTACCTTTTCATCTTTTTTGGAATAAAGATTTACCTATAAAAAAGAAGTTATATTTGGCTTGTACTACCTTTTATATATATATAATATGAGAAACTATTACATATTTTAGAAATGTATGTTTAAAAAAAATTGTAAACTAATATTATGTATAATTTGAACCTCTTCTTAAAAAAAAAAGTATAATTTAAACTGTATAATTTTAATTATTTTAAATTATATCCGTGCATGTGTACGAGGTTACACACTAGTATCATGTAATAGCATCAATTTCTTACCAATTTTAAAACGTTTCTGTTTGCCATCATTTGTTATAATTTAACAATTTATTTAATATACACATAACGCTCAGTTCTTTTTTTTTTTTTTTTTTTTGTGGATAAACAATACTATTTAAGACACACACACACATATAGGGGAAATGAGATGAGATAAAAGAATACACTCACACACTAATACCAAAATTGCATGCAGCAGTTAGCGTTGCAGAACAAGTGATACACCCCTTCTCAATATCACACCTTACCGATGTGATATTGAGATGGGGTTTATTACTTTTTTTTTATGGGAAACCTACTACTTTATTCAAAATCATATAGGGAGAGATACATCATGGTAAGAGTCTCTTCCATCCATGCTAAATAGTCAACAATGCCTACAACATGTTTTGCCAATAAATGGGCTGGTTTGTTACCCTGTCTATTAATGTGTGAGAAATCAACCCGGCTAAAAACCCCCCACAAAAATCAAGTATGCCCACAATGACAAATGCCACAAAGGATGGGGGAGAAGACTGACCACTCAGAGCATTATATACCACCAAAGAATCCCCTTCCATAATGAAATCAGAGATGCCTATATCCCGTGCAAAGTGAAGCCCCGCCTTGACTGCCTTTGCCTCCACCTCCAAAGCTCCCAAAGGTGCATCTATCTTTTGGCTTAGTGTTGCTACCACCTGCCCTTGTTCATCTTGGATGAGAACCCCAACCCCTGGTGATTTATGTGTTTTAAAAACCGCTCCATCCATGTTAATTTTATATCTTGCCGTTGGTGGAGGAGACCATCTCACAACTTGAGTCCTCAGTGGTAGTTCTAAGGGGTAGTTCGCACTCCTGTATTCGGTCAAGTATTGTGAACTCCACTTTACTATAGCCTCACCGGTCTTCTTTGTACCTCAATGTCGAATGTCATTACGGCTTGTCCAAATTGACCATGCAATAGTGACCACCATCGCCACCTTATCCTCATCATATACTTCCAACATCAGCAAGTGCCATAATAGATCAAAAAACAAAGAGATGGTAGCTGAGTCAAAAGAAAATCAGAGTTTGGTGCATTGCCATATTTGTTAAGCCCGCTGGCAGCTCCAAAACAAATGACTTGAGTTCTCCGCCCCATCATTGCATTCCTCACACCGATCCACGTCCAACACCTTACACCGTTTCAAATTCACTATTGTGGGTAGGATCTAGCGACAAGCTCTCCAAGTGAAGTGTCTTATTTTATGAGGGATTGATATCTTCCATAATAGCCTCCAAAACCTTCGAAGCCCACTGCCATCTAAGCTGGACCCAGAATTGTCAGACCAAGAGAGCTCCATCGCTAACCTGTATGCACTACGAACACTAAATAAACCATTAGTAGTTGCCGCCCATATAATCTTATCAGGGGGTAAGTGAATGCTTAAGGGATGCTCTTGATCGTGTCTACCTTATGGGGAAGAAAGAATGCCTCTACCACCTGCATTTTCCAACCCACTGGTTCATGTGAAATCAATTCACTAACTCGTAAATTAGCGTGCATAAACTGCCGAGGAGACACCACCCTGGAAGAAGATGATGAGGGCAACCATTTATCACCCCATACTCGTATAGATTCTCCAATCCCCACATTCCATCAGAGGCCATGCTTCACCAAATGTTGAGCTACCATGATATTCCTCCAAGCATAAGATGGATTATTTCCCATTGATGCGTGGATGAAGTCTGTGTGAGGGAAGTATTTTGCGTTAAAAAGGCGATAGACTAGTGAGTCATGCATTACTTGAAGCCTCCAACCTTGTTTAGCAAGAAGAGCAAGTTTAAATTGTTTTAATTGTTGAATGCCCATATCTCCATCCGCCTTTGGCTCACACATTTTCTCCCAACCAAGTCAAGACATTTTTCTCTCATCTCTTTTTTGACCTCACCAAAAATTTCGAATCATACTAGTCAGATCGTTACAAAGAGAATCAGGTATTTTAAAGCAACTCATAGTGTATGTTAGTATAGCTTGAGCTACATCCTTAATCAACACTTCCTTGTGTGCTTTTGAAATGAGTTTTTCTTTCCACCCTGCTAGCTTTTTGCCAAGCTTTTCCTTAATATCATTAAACGTATTCCTCTTATTCCTCCCCACCATAGATGGCAAACCCAAGTACTTCTCATGTTGTCTAATCACTTGAGCCCCAAATCTATTTTTTATTGACCACCCCTACATACTGTTATCCCTTCCATCTCCCCTGCATCCACTAACTTCTTTATTAAAGCTGATAATCCCTCAGCACATAACAAGAACAAATATGGGGACAAAGGGTCTCCTTATTGTATTCCCCTAGATGGTATGACAAGACCCCTTGGTTTTCCATTAATTTTTATTGAATAGGAAACCGATGTAACACATGTCATGACCAACTTCCTCCATTTCTCCCCGGAACCCAACTTTGCCATAATTTTTCAAGGCATGTCCACTCTACTCTATCATATGCCTTACTCATATCCAGCTTCAAAGTCATTTCACCATTTTTCCCCCTTTCCTCCCATTAATGTGGTGCATGGTCTCAAATGCTACAAGGGCGTTATCCGTGATCAACCTTCCATGCACAAAAGAACTTTGGGTGTCACTAATAATGGATGGCAAGATTTTCTTCAGTCTATTTGCAATCACCTTGGATGTAATCCTAAAAACCACATGACATAAACTAATAGAACGAAAGTCAGTCACCCTTTTGTGTTCCTTGACCTTAGGAATTAGCACAATATAAGTCTCATTAAAATTAGGAGGGGACAAACCATAATTAAGAAAGTCAAGAATAGTTTTAGTAACCACGTCACCTATAATTGGCCAAAAATATTGATAAAATAATGGAGGCATACCATCCGGACCTGGAGCTTTTAGAAGATGCATCTGCTTCAAAGCCACTTGTATCTCACTGGTAGTAAAAAACCTTGTCCAACTTCTGGTTCATTTGTGGGGTTACTTTTGGTTGAATGGCTTGCAATAATTCATTGAACTCTGTTGGCTGGCTTGTTGAAAATAAAGCCGCGTAGTACTCCTCCACTATATCACCCATCTTTACTTCATCTTCTTGCCATACATCTTGTGCATCTAACAACCCTTCAATCTGATTTTTTTTAAATCTTGCCAACGCCTTAGCATGGAAAAAGAACCTGTATTTTTGTCCCCATCCCGAAACCAATTAATTCTTGAGAATTGATACCACATTGCCTCCTCCTTCTCATGCCATTTGTTTTACTCCATTATCGTGTTTCGCATGTCATGGCTGTTACTTGGGGAAACTAGTTGAAGCTCCAGCCACTCCAAATGCCTCTGTAATTCATTTATTTTCTTTCCTACATGTCCAAACACGTTTTATTCCATGATTTCAGCTTCATCCTACACTGGTTTAGACATGAGACCAACGGGAAGTCCGACTGTTCTAACACTCCTTCACTCCAAGCGTGCTGCACTATTTCTTCACACTGTGGGTCCTTGAGCCACATTGACTCAAACCTAAATATTTTCTTCATTCTCTTTTTATCTAGTCTTTTGTCTAGCGGAAGCAACAAAGGGGAGTGGTCTGATGCCGCATTTGTAAGGTGATGGAGTCTTGCTCTTGGAAACAAGTTCATCCATTCGACGGACGCTAATGCTTGGTCAAGCCTTTCCCGAATTTGCCTGCCATCCCTCGTCACATAAATCCAAGTGAAACTCGGTCCCACAAAATCGATATCACGCAGGCCACAACAATTTATTGTTTCCAAAAAATTCGTCAGTTGTTGTCTCGGCTGAGAACTCCCTCCTTCCTTCTACGACATACTTGTGATCTCATTAAAGTCTCCAATGACAAGCCATGGCAGCGAAGAAGTAGTACTCAGATGTTTCATTTAGGCCCAAGATTCTGTTTGTCTTGAAGTTTCAGGATTACCGTAAAAACCAGTCAAGTGCCACCATCCATATTCATCCCCACCATCTATCAATGCATCAATGTGTGATTGTGAAAACGTTTGAATATCTAGTTTCACCTCCTCTTTGCATAGCATTGCCAACCCACCCTTCGACCCAATGCTATCCACAACAAACCATTTTTGAATTACATTTGTCTCTAACAATGATCATCCATTCTTGTTTGATTTTGTCTTCATAAAGAAGACAATTTTGGGCTCTTCTTTTTTAACCACTTTTACCAAGGTAATAACTGTCTAAAAGTTTCCAAGCCTCTAGTAATTTCAACTTAATAGATTCATTGCTCCCGGCAAGGTTGCTTAACAACCTCTGTCGATCTAAATTCTGATGCCATTAGCATGCTCAGGTTCTTTGTTTCCTCTTCCATTCTAATTCTCTTTTCTTTTTCCAATACCTCATCCTCCACATCTAGCTGACTTGCTTTCTTACGTTTGGGTCCTTTCTCAATAATACTTGTTTCACTTGAGTTCCGCGGTCTATCACTAATTTTGACCCACGTTCCACTGGGCCTATGTTCTGTCACTTGTAAATCCCGAGGAGGCCCATTGCCAATTTGGTTTTTTCTATTTTTGTTTGCACCCCCCACTCCCCTCCTACCTTATTTATATCTTTCAGTGTCCACCCAACCAGTTGTGAATATCACGTGCTCCCAATGCTGTGGAGACATTGACTTTAACAAAATATCCTGATCACCTTGTTCTGTATCTTTAGCCACCATATCACTTACTTCCATATTAGTTTCCTTGCCATAATGAACTACTATCATCTCAGCACCCTCCTCATTTGAAATTTGAACTCCAAAATTTCCGTTAATAGCCTCATCAATTTCCTGGGGTGTCACCGCAAACTCCCCTGAGGATTGATGCGCTACGGAATCCACAGATACGGGTCTGGTACTCGAGCTTCCATCGGATCCATTCTCCGGCGTACTACCCATCGGTGATACCCCTTCCACTGTATTTACTCCGACTTGCATGCCACCCCTTGTTTTTGAAGCCCTCGTTGTGCTTTCATATCCTTGAACCTTGACTATTGATTTCTTTGCTGGGTTGAATTGACTGGCCCTAATATAAGGTCCAAATTGTTGGTCTTGAACCGATAATGTTCCTTTACTCCGGAGCCACAAAACATAGTCTATATCATCATGGGTTAGGTGGCCACACCAATAACACAGATTAGGTAGTCGTTCATACTGAAAAGAAACCCAACCTTCATTGTTTTCATAAAAAAAAACTCGATTCGTCTTCCTCTGCTTAATGGTTCTCAATTGTCTACAGTCACTCTCACGAGATGGGGTTTATTACTTGGATGAATAAAACCATTACTTGCATCAAATATTCAAACTATCAACACTGTCATGCATTATTGTCTTTGCTGTCAAAATGATTGAATACATAAATGTTACTCTTTATATTCTACACTACAGACATTAGAAAGTTTTGAATTTGATTGAAACATGCAAATAAAGGTAAAGGCTCCATTTGAACCATATGGATAAGATACACGGTCACGTAGGCCTGTTTGGTTTAGGGGAGTTTTAAGTAATATGAACTAAAACTCATAACTGAGTTATCAAAACACATGAATTCACACAAATTTTTTTGTTTGGCTTCGTTTTCAGTCTTTGTTTCCATTACTCAATTCTCTGATTTTTGAGTGATGAGTTATGGAAACTGAAAACACATTTTAGGTGTTTTCAATTTTCATAACTCAGTTTTCAATGGCATTTTTGTAATTTCCACCTCCCAGCCGCAATGTTTGACAAACGGATTTTTTTTTTTTAAGAAACCCAGCCACACCTTTTTGAAGTTGAAAACTGGTATGAGTTAAGGTGCCAAACAATGGGTTTGGAAAATTGAGTTATTTTAAGTGATGAGTGATGAGTGATGAGAATTAAAAATTGAGTGATGATATATTTTAAACCAAACGGGCCTGTAATCTCTTTTTCTTTTCTTTTTTTTAAGAGATGCGGTTACCTAATTACTCTGATTATCATTTTTTTGACTACTACATCCAACTCTTAAACTTATTCCTTCAAAGTGAGTTCTAGTTAGCTCAACTGGTAAAATTTCTGATGGTTGTGTAAGAGATCTGTGGTTCAATCTCTGCCTACATCAAAAACTAATTGGTGTCTTGGTCTGATAATAAAGATCTATCATCAGGAACGGACGCTATAGTTTGAAACTCTAAAAAAAAAAAAAAAACTTATTCCTTCAAACATTCTATTAAGCATTATATATATATATATATATATATATATATATATATATATATATATTCGCGGAATTTGAGATAGATGGCATCACTACATGTTGATGGTTGGTTACAAACAAGCCAATATATCAATTGGATTTTTTTTTTTAGGTAGGCGAGATTCAAACGCTTGTTTATTATTGATAAACTAGTTTTAAAACCATGTCCCAAGAAACGTTTGATAATTGAATCCTCAAGGTGATTACTCTTGTTGCAGTATTTTTATAAAAATTATTATTTTTTATTTTAAATCCTAATTAAATGATCATTTAATTGAATATATATATAACGTGACAACATCATTTAATAGCATCAATTTTTTACTAATTTTAAAACTTTTCCATTTTCTCACATTATTATATTTGACAATTTCTTTCTCGCATTAGTTATACTAGTGTATAACCCTATGCATATGTATAGATACAATTAAAAATAATTACAATTACATAATTTAAATTGTATATTTTTTTGGAAAAATGTTCAAATTATGCATGGTATTAGGCTATTAGCTTACAACTTTTTAAACCATACATTTCTAAAACATGTAATGGTTTCTCATTATATATATATATGGTTTAGAATTTAATTAAATTTATACTTTTCAATTTTTGCACCCAATAATTCATTTGCCACAAAAATTAAAAAATTACTTTAGAAATAAAAAGCTTTATTACTATCCCATCAAAAAAAAAAAAAAAATCCTTGCTACTATAAATAAAAGATGTTGTAATGGAATAACTATTCTTAAGGCACGTTTGGTGTACTAGATGAGGATAACGACATGAAGGATAATCTTTATTAATAGGAATAAAAATGTGTTGTAATGAATGTAGGGACACGATTTTCAGACCAAGCCCAAAATGTAAGGGATTTTGGCCTAGTGAACCCAGTACAATAAATTTGTAGAGAGTGGGTCAAAGAGCTAGGCTTTAGTGCATTGACAACAGTTAGTATGGTTTTGGATGATGAGCCAACAAGAATTGTACCCGGTTTGTGCAAGAAAGTTTGTCCTCGACACAATCTGAGGAGCTCTGTTTTAGTATATATTGGATGACAATGGTTACAAGAGTTATTGAGATTGCTACAGTGCTTTCTCTTCTCCTTTTCTCGTCCCCCCTCTCTAGGATCTCTACCCTTATTTATATTACATCTCTCCCTTCATCCTTACCCTACATGTGGACTACATGTGGACAGTTGATGGTTTATGTTGATACTTGTCCCATCAGCCCCCTCTAAAAGTCTTCTAGGGTGGCTGTAAGGCTGCCATAATTCTGTTCAGAGGTCACTTCCTCATTAATGCAGTGGTAGCAGCTTCCCCTTAGATATTTTTTAGCCCTTATCCCTCTTGTACATTCATGGTGCTCGTTGCTATCATTAGAACTTTCTGAAAGGTCATCTTTGATCATTAGGATCTATACTAGATTTGCGTTTAACTTTAGTCCGAGGAGATAGTACTCCTCGGACTCGGATGACCCATGCTTCTCGGCCAAAACCACATGCTCTCGGCCAAATCCCAAAATCCATGACCCCACAATAGCCCCTCAAAACTCCGGTTTTCTCCTCGCATCCGAGGAGAAAAGTGGGGTTTTGAATTCTTAAGAGTCGATTCTGCTTTGATCCTTTGATTTACACCTGAGGGAGTGTCGTTTCATGCGCCCCATATTTATACTGTGAATTGCTTCTTTCAGAACTACTAATCTAAGGATTTGGTTATAATATTGGGCTTGTCTTGACACTTAGTGAGAAACAAATAGATGTTGTGGAATGATAATTCCCCAAAGTATGGGATTCGAGGACTGAGGCATGATTGAGTTATAGTTTAAACACTTTGAAGAGAAATTTTATGAAGTTTTAACTTTCTCATATCATTTGGTTCGAGGACCGAGGCATGATTGAGTTATAGTTTAAACACTTTGAAGAGAAATGTTATGAAGTTTTAACTTTCTCATATCATCTGGTTTGAGGACCGAGGCATGATTGAGTTATAGTTTAAACACTTTGAAGAGAAATGTTATTATGTGTTAATTTCCCCAAAGCAGGAGGTTTGAGGACTCGGCATAGCTAAGACTCTTTTAACACTTTAATAGATGCTAGTGTATATTAATTTCCCCAAAGCAGAAGGTCCGAGGACCCGACATAGCTAAGGTTCTGTTTAACCACTTCAATGGATGTCAGTGTGTGTTAATTTTCCCAAAGCAGGAGATCCGAGGACCCGGCATAGCTAAGGTTCTGTTTAACCACTTCAATAGATGTCAGTGTGTGTTAATTTTTCCAAAGCAGGAGGTCCGAGGACCCGGCATAGCTAAGGTTCTGTTTAACACTTCAATAAATGTCAGTGTGTGTTAATTTCCCCAAAACAGGAGGTCCGAGGACCTGTCATAGCTAAGGTTCTGTTTAACCACTTCAATGGATATCAGTGTGTGTTAATTTTCCCAAAGTAGGAGGTCTGAGGACCCGGCATAGCTAAGGTTCTGTTTAACCACTTTAATGGATGTCAGTGTGTGTTAATTTCCCCAAAACAGGAGGTCCGAGGACCCGTCATAGCTAAGGTTTTGTTAAACCACTTTAATGGATGTCAGTGTGTGTTAATTTCCCCAAAGCAGGAGGTTCGAGGACCCGTCATAGCTAAGGTTCTGTTTAACCACTTCAATGGATGTCAGTGTGTGTTAATTTCCCCAAAACAGGAGGTTCGAGGACCCGTCATAGCTAAGGTTCTGTTTAACCACTTCAATGGATGTCAGTGTGTGTTAATTTTCCCAAAGCAGGAGGTCCAAGGACCTGTCATAACTAAGGTTCTGTTTAACCACTTCAATGGATGTCAGTGTGTGTTAATTTCCCCAAAGCAGGAGGTCCGAGGACCCGTCATAGCTAAAGTTCTGTTTAACCACTTCAATGGATGTCAGTGTGTGTTAATTTCCCCAAAGCAGGAGGTCCGAGGACCCGTCATAACTAAGGTTCTGTTTAACCACTTCAATGGATTAAAAGATACTAATATATACCTTCAAGAACTAGCCCCGCCGCAGAGCCCCTTCTCATGTGTTGCTGCCACTTCTTCTAATGGAGGCTCAGCGAACTCAGCCACCAGATTTGCGAGGACCTGACCCTTGACAAAGGTACGAGGCATATACTTGATGTCAGAAGCCTCTAGAACTGTGCCCCATTCAGTAGTCCTCCCCATATAATCCGCACTTCGTCGTATAGACCTGAGCGGAAGCTAAGTTAGGACAACAATCATGTGTGCCCCACGTAGTGACTTGCTCACATAGTAAACTGGCCACCATAATGGCTTTCCCCAATGACTTTTGCTGATGGGGGCCCAAGCCCATCATATTTAACCGTTACACTCACTATTACACAAGCTCTTCCCACAGACGGCGCCAATTGTAGGGACACGATTTTCAGACCAAGCCCAAAATGTAAGGGATTTTGGCCCAGTGAACTTAGTACAATAAATTTGTAGAGAGTGGGTCAAAGAGCTAGGTTTTAGTGCATGGACAACAGTTAGTATGGTTTCGGATGATGAGCCAACAAGAATTGTACCCTGTTTGTGCAAGAAAGTTTGTCCTCGGCACAATCCGAGGAGCTCTGTTCTAGTATATATAGGATGACAATGGTTACAAGAGTTATTGAGATTGCTACAGTGCTTTATATTCTCCTTTTCTCGTCCCCCCTCTCTAGGATCTCTACCCTTATTTATATTACATCTCTCCCTTCATCCTTACCCTACATGTGGACTACATGTGGACAGTTGATGGTTTATGCTGATACTTGTCCCATCAGCCCCTCTAAAAGTCTTCTGGGGTGGCTGTAAGGCTGCCATAATTCTGTTCAGATGTCACTTCCTCATTAATGCGGTGGTAGCAGCTTCCCCTTAGATATTTTTGAGCCCTTATCCCTCTTGTACATTCATGGTGCTCGTTGCTATCATTAGAACTTTCTGAAAGGTTATCTTTGATCATTAGGATCTATACTAGATTTGCGTTTAACTTTAGTCCGAGGAGATAGTACTCCTCGGACTCGGACGACCCATGCTTCTCGGCCAAAACCACATGCTCTCGGCCAAATCCCAAAATCCATGACCCCACAATGAAAAAACTAAAATTATTCATAAGTTTGGTTCTAATTAAGTTGTAAGATTAGAATAACATTTAAGATTTATTTTAAGAAATATCTTATTCATACAATTTTATTTCCTTAAAAATAATATTTTTTGATGTGTTTATGAAAAATTTATTTATTTGGAAATATATTTATTTTTAAAATTATTACACCTCTTAAGGAATAGATATTACAATCTTTTTAGAGAAAAATAATTATTTCTCATTTTAAATAATAACTTTTCATAAAGAATAACTATTCCCTGTAATAAAAATATAACAAAACTAACGAATAGCTAAACCATAGGAATAAGTGTTTATTATAGTCTATCAAACATGTCCTTACTGATAAGTTTGGTTGTTACGTGTAGAAAGTTTGTAAAATATTATGCATATGAAATTTTTTAAATTGGCATTGGCTGTTGGGGGCAGTTAACACTGAACATAAAAGCTTATAGGTTTCTTTATGCTCTATTTGTTTCGGTAATGATATTTTTTAGAAAATTAGTCATTTTCATTAAGCATTTTTTATAAAACTATTTCATTTTACAATGTTTATTAGAAACTTTAAATGAGTTGAAAAACAACCTTCTAGCTTCCCTTATTTAGTTTGCTGTGAGATAAAGTTTTTTTTTTTGATAAGTAACATAAAAACTTTATTAAAACTCAGCCCAGTACATAGGAAATGTACGAAAAAGGCATAAACACCAAGAAACCAAGGTACAATGATCAATCAACACAGGAAGTGAGAAACAAGAAAAAGATGGTAAAATAAAACACCATTCGATAAGAGTAAAAAAGAAAAAAGACTTAAACTCAAGAATGGACCATTCTCAACCCTCAAAACTTCTAGAATTTCGTTCTCGCCAGATACACCACATCAAGCAATGCGGCACAAACCTCCAAATAACTATATTACGATGCCGCCTGAAATTGCATGACCAACAATCCAACAAATCCACCACCCTTTGCGGCATCACCCAACAAATACCAAACAAGTAAAAGATCATACTCCACATCTCAAAAGCTATGGGACAGTGAAGGAGGAGATAATCTACAGATTTCCCATACCTTTTGCACATAAAACACCACTCAAGAACAACAAGATGCCTCTTCCGAAGATTATCTATAGTTAGAATCTTGCCTAACGCGGTCCAAGTGAAGAAAGCTACTTGAGGAGGAACCTTCAATTGCCACACCATTTTTCAAGGGAAAGAAATGACACTAGAAGGGGATAGAGACTGATAATACTCGCTCACCTTGAACCTTCAACTGCTAGCTGGCTTCCAACAAAGTTTGTCAGAACCAACACCTTGCACCTTAGTGGAATAGATCAAAACCAAAAACGAATCCAAAGATTGAGACTCTTGATCATTCACTAAATGAAGAAACTGCATGTCCCAAGAAATTCTCCCATTTGCACAGCGCATAACCTCTGAGACCGAAGCATCCCTTGACCTACTAATATTATATAAATCTGGAAACGCCTCCTTAAGAAGATGATCCCCACACCACACATCATCCCAAAACTTCACACAAGTACCATCACCCACATCATACCGAATGAACTTGGAAAAACTCAACCAGCCACTTCTAATGAACTTTCACAAACAAACACCATATGCCCCAGACAAAAATTTTATGCACCAGCCACCCCACCCATTCCTATACTTCACCCCAATGACCCTTCTCCAAAGGGCATCATCCTCCAAACCATAACGCCACAACCATTTGGCTAATAAGGCAGAATTAAACCTTCTCAAACACCTAATGCCTAACCCTCCATTCTTCACTGGGCTACAAATCTTAGACCAATTTACTAAATGAATTTTACGATCGTCCCCAATACTAGTCCAAAGAAAATCTCTTTATAATTCCTCCATCCTCTTGGCCACCTTAACTGGAATAGGGAAGAGAGAAATGAAATACGTAGGTAAGCTAGAGAGAGTACTCTTAATAAGGGCAACCTTACCCCCCTTAAATAAATACAACCTCTTCCATCCAGCTAGCCTTCGCTCCATCTTCTCCAAAATAAGATTCCAAATCGTCTTATCTTTAAAAGTAGCACCCAACGGAGGACCTAAATATTTCAGCAGAAGAGCACCCTATAGCCCAAAATCTACACTAACTCATGTAGATCAGGCACATCCCCAACTAGAACCAATTCAGACTTTCCTAAATTAATATTTAGCCCTGACATATCCTCAAATCTAGAGAGAATCCCATGCAAGGCTGTTATATGATTGCTGTCAGCATCATAGAAAACAAGAGTATCATCCGCGAACAGTAAATGGGACACAGTCATTAAGGAACCAGTTACATTCCCAACTATGAAGCCTGGAAACTGTCCTGCTGCAGCAGCTACAACCAACATACGGCTCAAGGCCTCCATGACAATATAAAAGAGAAAAGGGGATAAAGGATCACCTTGCCGAAGACCTCTAGAACTCCCAAAAAAGTTAGAAGGGCAACCATTGATCAAAATAGAGAATTTAATAGGTTGATATAAAACACCTGATCCACCTTCTCTACTTTTTGGAAAAACCACACTGCTGTAACAAAAACAAGAGAAACTCCCAATTCACATGGTCGTACGCTTTCTCAATATCTAGTTTGCACAACACCCCCAGAACCCCTGCCTTTAATCGACTGTCTATACACTCAGAAGCAATAAGGACAAAATCTAGAATCTGTCTACCTTTCACAAAGACATTCTGAGATTCTGAAATAAGACCATGAACCACCCTTCGCATTCGATTGGCTAACACCTTAGCAATAATCTTGTACAACCCTCCCACCAAACTAATAGGCCAAAAGTCTTTGACATCCATTGCATCAATTTTCTTAGGAATAAGAGCGAGAAAAGTAGCATTTAGGCTCTTTTCAAACACAGCGTGGGCATGAAAAATATGAAACACATTCATAATATATGTTTTCACCATGCTCCAACAAGACTAAAAAATGTCATTGTAAAACCATCCGGACCTGGCGCTTTATAACCATTGAAGTCATGTAGCACACCAAATACTTCATCCTCATCAAAAAGACTGTCCAACCAAGAGGCATCTTCCTCAGAAATTCTAGAGAAAACAACCTCATCCAAAAGAGGTTTGTGTACCTCAGTCTCCGAGTATAACTGCTTATAGAACTAAGTAATGCACCCCTCAATGAGACCCTGATCCGTAGATAACTCTCTATCCATCATAAGTCTATCGATAGTATTGCATCTTCTATGAGAATTTGCAATACAATGAAAAAATTTTGTGTTCCTATCTCCCTCTTTAAGAAAAAGAGCCCTAGATTTCTGCCTCTAGCAGATTTCTTCCAACAAAGTTGTTTTTTCTAACTCTCCATGAATTCGATCATTTTCCCTACTTTCCTCCGCT
Source organism: Castanea sativa (assembly GCF_040712315.1). Lineage (NCBI taxonomy): Eukaryota > Viridiplantae > Streptophyta > Magnoliopsida > Fagales > Fagaceae > Castanea > Castanea sativa. The sequence goes on along the minus strand of NC_134019.1, from coordinate 1,249,692 downwards.
GTAAGAACACGATCATCCTCGATAACTTCCAACACATTAAAATGCTTCCACAAATTCTGCACCCTAAGACCTAATTACCGAACTCCTCCACATTCCATCTCTTCAAATCCAATTTCAACATCTTCAGTTTGTTAGCCAAAGAAAAACTCGGAGTTCCTTGGAAAAGATAAGACTCCCACCATGAACTCACCCTTTCCAAAAAGCCCTCATCCTTTAACCACATGTTCTCCAACCTAAAAGGTTTTCTGCCTCTGTATAAATTTCCACCCTCAAGAATGATTGGGAAATGATCCGAAAGCAACCTAGATAGGCGGCATTGACAAACAGATGGAAATTTCTCCTCCCAATCTGCTGACAACAAAAATCTGTCCAATCTAGATCTAGAAGCAACCTCTCTAGAATTAGACCAAGTGAAATTCCCCCCAACCAAAGGCAGATCAACAAGGCTATGCTCGGAAATAAAAGCTGAAAACCTATGCATAGCTGTAGTGAAATTTGCAGAACCAGAGCGTTCAGAAGGAAACTGCACCACATTAAAATCACCTCCCACACACCAAGGCACATCCCACCAACTACAAACGCCAGATAACTCCTCCCAAAAGAAACTTCTGTCTCTATCACTATTGGGTCCAAGGCCGGCCCTAGACATTTTGGGGCCTAAGGCGAGAACAAAAAATGGGGCCTTTTTTATACCTATATATATATATATATTTTGAAGGGTTTTTATACCTATATATTAATTAAATTAATGTTTATTTAATATTTTTATATTATAATATATTTCATTTCAAATCTATTTTTCTTGTCTTTTGAGATGCAAATTGACTAATTAAATTTTTGTATTCAAGTTCTTCTAACATCTCATTTTCAATTAATTTTTCTTCTTTTTTTCTTTTTTTAAGTTTATCATATCCAGATGCATATTTTTTAGTAGACATTTCTAATCAAACAATATATTTATAAAGACTAAAACAAAAAATAACTCTCAAGTGTAGAGAAAATGAGAAATAAAACCTGATTTATATAAAAAGTATTGTTGTAGTTTCACCAAACAATAACAAATTTTTAGCAATCTGAACCTGCATAAATAAAAAATAAAAAAAATTAAGCACAAGCATATCAAAAATTTAAGCACAACTATAAATAATAACACAAGGCTTATTAATAAGACCCACCCACCAAAAAAAAAAAAAAAACACAAAACAAATCCTATCTATAAACAAAAAAAAAAGGGGGAGGGGGGTGAATCTTATGGTTGAATCTTATTACAAGACTAGGCTTTATATATATAAAAAAAAAAAAAAAAATGAAGGCCCAAAATTGATAAATCAAACCAAGGCCCAAATCAGCCAATCTTATTACAAGTCATTGAAGTCAATTAGGCCCAAACCCACCAAATAATTTATACCTGAAGTGAAGAACAACTGAACCTGATAGTCTGAATGTCTGATACCCTAAACGGCTGAACAACAGTGAGCAGTTAACTGTTAAGGGAGGCGGAGAGCAGATTCAAAGAAAGAATGAAAGAGGCGGAGCCGCGGAGAGAAAGCTAAAATTTTGAGCAGATGAGCTGCCTTGCTTGTGCAGCTGCGCTGTTTAGCAGATGAGTCTGATGAGAACAGTGGAGTGGAGAGAATCAGAGACAGAGAGAGGCAGAGAGCAGAGAGAAAGATAAAATTTTTAGGGTTTGAGTTGTTTTATTTATTTTGATTTGTGATTGTTTTGTGGTTAATCTCTTAAACCAGGTTTGTAGTTTATCTGATTGATTTTTGGTTTGTGTAGAGGATAATAATGTTTAGCCAAATTTACCAAAATTTTTGTTTTTTGCCCCTACTATCCCTTTTTTTTTTTTTTTTTTTTTAAATTTTGGGGCCCTCCTTTCGCTTGGGGCCTTAGGCAATTGCCTAACTTGCATAAGGGAAGGGCCGGCCCTGATTGGGTCCATAAACACCTGTGAAAGCCCAAACAAAATAATCCACCACATTTTTGAATTTACAAGAGACAGAGAAACGACCTACCGCTTCCTCCAGCTTATCCACAACTCTGTTGTCCCACATCAATAAAACCCCACCTGAAGCACCCACAGAGCCTAAGTAGAGCCAATCCACATGCTGCCCTCCCCACAAACTACAAATGACACCTCTATTAATTAACTCCATCTTAGTTTCTTGCAAACAGACAATATTTGCTTTCCACTTTCGGATCAAATTTCTAACCTGAAGCAGCTTATCCTGCTCATTCAGCCCTCTCACATTCCATGAAACAATTCTCAAATTCATTGATGCACTACAACATCTCGATCCCTACTAGCACTCCTGTTCCTTTCTGACTCATTCTCATCACCCCACGAACTCAATAAACTCTTTAATTCACGATGCCCTTAGGGCTCAGCCTTATCCATCTTCCTCTTAGAAGCTACATCAAGCATCCGCTTTTTTCTTCACACTTCTAAAGCTAAGAGCAAACCTGTAACTTGTTCTTCGAATCCCTCAAGCGAAGTCCCAACAGATTTCTGGAAAGCTTTAATTCTACTAGTTACCCATTGTGACAACTTGGTGTTATCAAATTAAAATACAATGTAAAGAATAGAGACCGAATATGCAATTTATCCTATATTCTTTTACGCAACATTTTACCATTATCATATGTAAGACATATGATCCAATCACAAAAACCTAGGGGTGTGATGAGTATTATGTATTTGTAAGTGAAACAATGTTTACCTCCAGGTTTTTTTTTGTGATTGAAAAATTTAGTAATCCCAATTTTTAATGGATGCAAATTATTAACCTTTATCACAAAAAATAGAAGAGTCTTTGAGTAAGCGCATAATAATCAACTTATTGTCAAAAATACCTCTAATTTAATTAACTTATCATTATTCCTTAAACTTAAAAATTAGTTTAAAACTGTAAATTGATAAAAATTAAAAACAAAAAACCAACCCATGTTCTATAAAACTTCTCACTACCCCATCTACACAACAAAGACTACCCCTTGTTCCTATAAAAAAAGAAAAAGATATGTCCACAACATTTTCACAACATTTTTACAACAAATCCTAAATGGCAGGTTGTTACTGGTTATTATTATTCGGGCAAAAAGTAATCTTCTTGTTAGGTTCAAATTTGAACCAATAACAACTAACCACCTGTAATTTACTGTGAAAATGTTGTAAAAATATTGTGGACGTAGCATCTCTCATAAAAAGAAAGCCACCTCATGTTCTAAAAATAAAAAAAAAACTAATCCAAGTTCCTATAAAAGAAAAAAAAAATTATCTAAAAAAATAGCCTCATTACACGCACGAAGCGTGTGTAGTGTGTGTGTGTGTGTGTTTATATATATATATATATTCTTGGGTAAACTACATATTTAGTCTCTATCATTTACATCATATTTTAATTTAGTCTCTAACCTTTTAATTATGTCAATTTGATCTCTAACATTGATACAACTAAAAAGTTAAGGACCAAATTAAAATACAATGTAAAGAATAGAGACCGAATATGCAGTTTATCCTATATTCTTTTACCGCAACATTTTACCATTATCATATGTAAGACATATGATCCAATCACAAAAACCTAGAGTGTGATGAGTATTATATATTTGTAAGTGAAATAATGTTTACCTCCAGGTTTTTTTTGTGATTGGAAAATTTAGTAATCCCAATTTTTAATGGATGCAAATTATTAACCTTTATCACAAAAAATAGAAGAATCTTTGAGTACGTACATAATAATTAACTTATTGTCAAAAATACCCCTAATTTAATTAACTTATCCTTATTCCTTAAACTGAGAAATTAATTTAAAATTGTAAATTGATAAAAATTAAAAGCAAAAAACCAACCCATGTTTATAAAACTACCCCATGTTCTATAAAACTTCCCACTACCCCATGTTCCTATAAAAAAAAAGCTACCTCATGTTCTAAAAAAAAAAAAACTACTCCAAGTTCCTATAAAAGAAAAAAAAAAAAAAACTATCTAAAAAAATAGCCCCATTACACGCACGAAGCGCGTGTAGTATGTGTGTGTGTGTGTGTATATATATATATATTCTTGGGTAAAGTACTTATTTAGTCCCTATCATTTACATCATATTTCAATTTAGTCTCTAACCTTTTAATTATGCCAATTTGATCCCTAACATTGACACAGCTGAAAAGTTAATGACCAAATTAAAATACAATGTAAAGAATAGAGTCCGAACATGCAGTTTATCCTATATTCTTTTACCGCAACATTTTTCCATTATCATATGTAAGACATATGATCCAATAACAAAAACCTAGGGGTGTGATGAGTATTATATATTTGTAAGTGAAATAATGTTTACCTCTAGGTTTTTTTTTTGTGATTGGAAAATTTAGTATTCACAATTTATAATGGATGCAAATTATTAACCTTTATCACAAAAAATAAAAGAGTCTTTGAGTATGTGCATAATAATTTCAATCCATTATAACTTGAGATTACTACATTTTTCAATCACAAAATACCCAGAGGTGTGATGAAAAAAATATTTTATCCACAAATGCATAACATTCATCACACCTCTAGGTATTTTGTGATTGAAATTTAAAATATTTAATCCAATTTGAGACTTATACGTTTGTCCACATATATTATGCATTTGCAAATTATTGATACAACCTAAAGTTTCTAAGGCTAACTCCAAAAAATGAACACCAAAATAGCGTTGAAATGATATAGGTGAAATAATTTTTAAGTATATAAATCTCATCGCAAAAAATGACTATCGAAACAACATTCATTTTTTTTAGCTAACCTTATGACAATTCTAGTTGTCTTAGTAGTTTTAAATATGCAATTTTTGTGGAAAAAAACATGAGAAGTGCTACGTCCACAACATTTTTATAACATTTTCACAACAAATCATAGGTGGTTAGTTGTTATTGGTTCAAATTTGAACCTAACATCAAGATTACTTTTTTGCCCCAACAATAACAACCAGTAACAACCTGCCACTTAAGATTTGTTGTAAAAATATTGTGAAAATGTTGTGAATATATCATTTCTCAAAAAACATATATACCTCATATTAGAATGAGTGAAAAATTGTGACACTAAACCAAAAAAAAAAAAAAACCTAGCACTAAAAAAAAACTATGATAGTATTGAAGTCATTGTGTGGGTACTTTTACTTACAGACCTAACAAAGTAAATTGCATTCCATTAAACTCAAATATTTGGGAAGTACCCACATGGTCAAATGCGAAACCCACACACTCACATGCGAATCAATTTTTTTTAAAATTTATGTTAACAAAAATTTTCTTATATAAAAAAAAGTTTTTTTTTTTAAAATTTATGTTAACATAATTTTTCGCATAACTTATATATAGGAAAAAAAAGAGAATAAAATCAAGATAGATATATCACTACTAATCTACTATTGTTCATCTTTCACCCTTTTTATTGATATATTTGATTAAAATCCATCTGTTCATAATAAGATAATGAAGACATACATCCATACACAATAAATAAATAAATAAACAAAAAACCCTCCAAATTCCAGACCAACAATAAATCTCTTGGCTTCTAGATAAATGTATTTGATGATAGATGGTGCTAGACCAAATGATCTAAATATCTAACTATTTTCCAATGGCGCATGATCTCCATAATTTTTGAAGTCCAACCTGTTGATTGAAGACCGTGAAGTGTAGATTCGAAGTCCCATCGAAGATTGAAGTGCACGGGTGAGGGGATAAAGCCCATCATCATAGGTATCTGATGAACTTGCTCATTAACCATCTTCAGCAAAAACCAAAAATAGTTAGCACTAACAGCCAAATATAATATTTCCGCCCAAAAGAACAAAAAAATATATATATAAAAAAAACTCGTCAATTAAAAATGCTACTTTTAACATTTTTTATTTATTTATTATATAAATCATGTGTTCTAGACTTTTTGGTTTGTCTGGATGGAGAGACTAAGATTATTATTAAAAAAAAAAAAATGATGCATTCTCTAGAATCTCTTTCACTACATGAATGAAGGAAGTAATTCTAAAACAAACATTGTCTCAATAGAGAAGGATCTCAACCTCACCATCCGACTTTCTCCAACCATTCATTTGTTCCTTCGCAATCCTACTGAATTTCCTCAACTTGCAGTGTTTGTGTAAGGAACCTTTATTTCACCCATTGTAAACAACACTTTATTCACACTTTTATCTATGTCTCTACAAATTCAAAAAGAGATGACAATAAAAGATTTTATTGATTATTTCATAAGAAAAATAAAAATTAAACAGCTAAGTTCTATCTAAACAGAACTTTACAACACTCGATGATGCGAAATGAAAACTCTTCTGCCTTATTTAGAGGGACTATGCCCATACTATATTGGGCGTTACATTCATGCCATTAAAGACTCAACCACTTGGCAGCTATTCTTCACACGTCTTCACATGGGTCGTCTTCTTGACTTTCCATTTCCACGTCTGTGGGCACATTAATTGGTGATGAGATACAGTGGGGACACATGTGATCAGTACTTTGGCATTTTCTGACTTTTTCACAAAACTTTATCTTGGTTGCTTCGTCAGCATCAAGAGTATTTGTGAGAAAGTAATTTTTATAAGCACGAAACTTCTTGAAGTCCTCATCTGACATCTTCTTGTTGAAGTAGCTTGTCATGAGGACTTTGCTGGTCTTGTAATTAACTCTTATCTCCTTACTTTGAGAAATAGTAGTAAGGGTATTTTTGTAGATTCGGAACAATCCTTCAGCACGAAGGTCTTCAAGATGTTGTTCTGTAAATATGAGTTCTTCACGTTGGACTGGTTCCTTGAAGGCTTGATTATTATTCTTCGTTCCAAGTCGAACAAAACAGTAGGGGCTATGGAATTCTCCATTGTTATCCCACCATGGTAGGCTGGACTGAACACTTAAGAATAATTCACGATCAGAGTTCTTAAGAGCTCTTTTCTGGTAATTTTCCACCGCCTTCTTGAATCCGTAAGGAAAGAATTCAAGTTCCGCTAGATTTCTTACTGGGTAAATATTATCAATTAATCCGGAAAGGAACAACTGATAACATAGCTTAGGCTGCATACCTGCAAGAATATTAAACTTGGAGAGATCTCCATTGTCAGTTGAGAAAAACCTATTGTCTAGATATTTACTACCATCATCCTTTCGGATAATACTAGCAAATGTCTTCCATTGCTCAAAAGATATACCCTTTTCAGGATAATCTGCATTAACTCTGAACTTAATACCAAGAGGTACAAGAGTACTCTTTTCCTTGGGTTCGTTCTCGATATCTTTCTTTTCAGGATTTTCCTTGTCAATCCTCGGATATTCTTCCTTGTCTGCGATGTCGCTCATACTTTGACTTCCACTCGAGTAGTCTTCCTTGTCACTCACAGAGATCTTTTCCTTACCAGTAAGGGTGAGCTTACATGGTACTACAGCCAATACTGACTGTTTTCCTTCTACTCGGGAGACCTTTTTATTAAGGTTCCTTTGCATCTTCCTCCGTTTGAATAGGAGATGTTCGAGTTTTCCTTTTAGGAGTCTCATTTCTTCTCGAGTTTCCTCAATTTCTATGTCGAGTTCATTGAGATCTTCCATTATTTCTACAAAACAGATAATTCTCTAGTTAGTGCATCTGCTAAAAAATTATCTGATAAGGATAAGGATATCATCAACATATACGCAACAATATTCTGAGTATTGTTTGAATATGTTGTCCATGTCTCTTTGGAATATACCTGGTGCTTGTTTGAGACCAAACGGCACTACTTTCCAATGATATTGTCCTTGAGAACAGCTGAAAGCAGTTAATAACTGACTTTCTTCATCAAGTCTTACCTGCCAGAATCCTGCTTTACAGTCTAAACCAGAATTAAATTTCTTTCCTCTGATAAGCGTCAGAAGTTCTTCTTTCTTAGGTAGAAAGTAACCATCATCAATAGTTTCTTTGTTAAGAGTTTTATAATTGATGACCATTCTCTTTTTACCTATTCTTCTTTCTGCTTCATTTTCAACCAAAAATGCTGGTGAACTATGAGGCGATTTACTTGCTACTATTAGTTTCATTTCTAATAGTTCTTTTATCTGTTTCTTGAATTCAATTCGATCAGCTGGGTTATACTGCATTGGTTTAACCCTTATTACTTTTGTCGGATCCTTTAAGGCAATTTTGCCTAATAGATCTTCATTTTTATTTTTGGATCAAGAGGATTTTCAGAACTGGTTTGTCTGAGTAAATCTCTTATCCTGTCATATTCCTTGATTTCAAAGAGGTATGGGTTTTCCTCTTCTGAGAAATCATTTTCTATTCTGATCAAATGGATTTGGTTATCCATTAATTTTTCTTCAGTTCCTATAGTTCAGAAGTCCATGTTTCATAGCTTTCTTCCTGAAATTAACTGCGTCATTTGTAATGATACCAGCCAATTTCGTTGTTTCTTTCTTGTAAGATTTTTACAAGAATTTCTTCAATCAATTCATTTGGTAATTCGGGGAACTTCAATTTTTTTTTTGTGAGTAATAATGATATACATACGAAAGGCTAAATTAAGCAGGAAGAACATAGAGCAAACCCAAAAATACAAGAAGAGGAAAACAAAGAAAAAACATAAAAGAAAACTAAACAACAGAAAATTAACAAAATAAAGAGAGCAAAGAAAAGAAGGGAGGAAATCACTAGACATGAGTCCCCACATCTGAGACCAATCAAAAGGAGTTCTACCAAAAGAAGCAAGCATCTGATCACTGGAGTTATCTAAATTCTCAAAAATCATTCGATTCCATTCCTTCCAAATACACCATAAGATGCACAACAGAACTAAGTTCCAAATTTAAGACGAATGCTTCTCCAGCCAATTCCACAAGCCAAAAAGCAAGTCTGAAATTGAACTAGGTATAACCCAAGACAAGCCAAAAGTTATAAAGACAAAACTCCATAACCGATAAGCCATCTCACAATAAAGAAGTAAGTGGTCAACCGTCTCTCCACAATAATGACATATAATGCATCAATCCACAAAATCCAATTTCATTTTTATTACTATCTTACTGTAAAAGATTCTTTTACAAGTATCTTTCAAGTAAAAAGGTAAGTAGTTTGTTTTATAGGGTGTATTAGGCACGTGAAACCTAATAGATCCTGAGTATTTATGTAAGGGTAATTCCTTGTATGAGGAATATCCATAAATAGCTAGAGAATTGTTCCTAATTCTCCTGACTTCGTTGACAACTTCTTGTGATAAGAAGTTCATTTTGGTTGGATCTTTCCTATTTCAAATCCCGTAAGTAAAGGGACATGACGGACTTCTATGACATCATATGGTTCAAAGTCATTATTTCCTGCAATTCTATGCATAACTGACCTAATACAGGCTTGGTATAGACTATACAATCCTATATATTGCATGATGTTAGGCATGTAATTAACTGCAACCTGATTGGCTGCCGCTAATGCAATACTGCTAACTACCATAGTCATTTTATCTGCCCAAGATGTGTCTGGGCTAAACAGTACCTTGGTTTGAGAAGAATCCATTTTTCTTATTGCTTCGTCGACTTGAGTCAGCGTTTCCTGTATTTGTTTCAAAATGAAGTATAAGTCTCCACTTGAAACATTGTCTGGGTTAATCAAGTCCGTACCTGGTTTCTGAATACCTTCACAATTGATCAATACTCTATTGGTCAATTCCATAAGGTTGTTTAACTGATAAGTCATTTCTTCTGTATTATATTTTGTAGACGAGAAGACATATTTTTGTCCTACGTCATTATCTTGTCTGGGTAATTCTGTCACTACCTGATCTTTCCAGGCCTGAGGGCCAGGGTTTGTGCCATTACTGTTGCCCATATCCTAGTTTGTTCTAGGTTTGGATTGTCTTTCTAAAAGGTCAGTTGAGTTGTAAACAATATTTATGAAAATCAATCAAGCATCAAGTGTTGTACTAACCTGTTTCCAATAATGGGTCCACTGCCTTCCGCTTCTTTTCTCTTATCTTCACCTGTTCTGTCGTCTTTCTGCAATCTGAGGCCTGCGGGACGAGACGCACCTTCTTCCTAAGGGTCTCCGGTCCACGACGTATCAACCTTAGCACTGCGGTTATGTCAAACTCAAGAACAAGGGTTATGGATAGATGACAAGCTATTTGGGTTATGTTGGATAAAGAGAATACGAATAGGCAATAAGATAATCTTTATTGGAACATTGAACGGTTAAAGTAGAAACACTCTTATGCCTGATTGAAAGGCTTTACTGACTCATGACTAGAAAATACATTGCTCTTTTGATGAAAGAAAACTTGAAAGTATGCTAGTCTCTATGACACCCGATGATCTGAAATGAAAAACTCTTCTGCCTTATATAGAGGGACTATGCCCATATATTTGGCGTTACATTCATGCTATTAAAGACTCTTAACTACTTTTTTTTTTGCTGAATTAAAGACTCAACTACTTGACAGTTAATGCCATTAAAGACTCAACTACCCATATTCTACCTTACCTGGGCCGACCATGGATATACATACTCTACCCAAAACCCATTTATTTATTTATTTTAAATCCAAAACATTTTAAGTTAAAAACTAACCAACAGTTTTATTTTAAAAAAGATAAAACTAATTAATAAAAAATTTAAAAAAAATTTTATTGATTAGTTTGTATCTACTTTTTTTTTTTTTGGAGATAGAGATAGAAATTTTATTAGATAAAAAATTAAAAAAATAAAATAAAAAGCAACACATTATTCACCGGACCTGTTTTAGACAACCTTGAAATAAAAAAGCAGTACAACCCTAAAACAAATGTAGGGGAACAAGGACCTATTATGCAGAAAACAACAACTAAACAAATGCCAAGTGAGCAATATTTTCCTCTGAGCAAACAACAACAAAAATTACACAATCAAGTCATTGAGCAATATTTTCCTCTGCCTCTTCAGTTGTTTGTCAAGCAAATGCCAACTACTAAAATAAATTTCACAAAATCCCTTAACATAAAGGTCCATGTATCAGTAATAAAAGTCATCAAAACTCCATATTGTATCATCATGAATTCTAACAGAGACTTGTCAAAACAAACATAAATAATTGGCATTATATTCATGCTATTAAATACTCAACTACTTTTTTTTTGCTGAATTAAAGACTCAACTACTTGACAGCTAATGCCATTAAAGACTCAACTACCCATACTCTACCTGACCATGGATATCCATACTCTACCCAAAACCCATTTATTTATTTTTTTAATCCAAAACATTTTAGCTTAAAAACTAACCAATAGCTTTATCTTAAAAAAGAAAAAACTAATTAATAAAAAAAATTTAAAAAAAATTATTGATTAGTTTGTATCTGCTTCTTCTTCTTCTTTTTTTTCTTTTTTTTTTTGAGATAGAGATAGAAATTTTATTAGATAAAAAAATAAAAAAATAAAATAAAATAAAGAAGCAACACATTATTCACCGGACCTGTTTCAGACAACCTTGAAATAAAAAAGCAATACAACCCTAAAACAAATGCAGGGGAACAAGGACCTATTATGCTAAAAACAACAACTAAACAAATGCCAAGTGAGCAATATTTTCCTCTGAGCAAATAGCAACAGAAAATTACACAATCAAGTCATTGAGCAATATTTTCCTCTACCTCTTCAGTTGTTTGTCAAGCAAATGCCAACTACTAAAATAAATTTCAAAAATCCCTTAACATAAAGGTCCATGTATCAGTAATAAAAGTTAACTAAACTCCATATTGTATCATCATGAATTCTAACAGCGTAAGACTTGTCAAAACAAACATAAATAATATTAAAAATATAATGTCATTGGGTAGCATTTTTTCGCTAGAACTAACACAATCAAGGATAATCAAGGATGGTAATACCTGTCCATTAGTCTGAAAGCTCCATGGCATTACTTTCCTCCATTTCATTTTCTTCATAATCATCAAGAACATTTTGAATGGTAGCATCATTTGGTACACCTTTAAGTTCGCTCCATAACCAATTTTTCCCACACATCAATGCTTCTAAGGTATCATGATGAAGACGGCTACAGTGTGGACTCAACAGTCTCCCACTAGTGCTAAATGCCGACTCAGAGGCAATTGTTGTCATAGGAATAGCCAAAATATCCCTTGCAATGCATTGCAAGGTAGGATACCTACTACCATTATGCTTCCACCAACCCAAAACATCAAATTGTTCAGTTCTAGGTTCCACTTTCTCACTAGTATAAAGTTCAAACTCCGATATAATATCCCTACCCCTTTGGCCTATGTTAGTAGTCGCATTACTAACAAACAAATCATAGTCCCTCATTGTATCATCATATTCATGTGCAGCACTTGATGTAGATGTAGAAGATGAGACTTGAGAATAAATGACTCTATCAATGTTTTTTATGTCATACTCCGCAAATAACTCAAAAAGAAGGTTCTTAACCTTGTCAATTTCTTCGTTAGCCTTACTACCATACATTTTATTAAAATAAAATGTCAATAACATCAATTTATATCTTGAATCTAAAATAGTAGCAAAACTCATGATGGCATGAACGTCACTCCAATATTTATCAAACTTAGCTAACATCTTTGCTGCCATTTTCTTAACCAACTCATCTTCACTTGAAAACCACTAATTTAATTCCATCTTCAACCGGAAGGCTGAAGGAAAATAATGATTAGCCGTAGGGTAGGCAGTACTAGAAAGCAACTCAGTAACTTTATAAAAGTAACCCAACTTTCCACAAACAATTTGTGCTACCTCCCAATCCCTATTAGTTGGAGCGGAGGCTCACAACACAGTAAACGGGGTAAGACATCTTTATAAATCAAGGTAGTTGAAAGCATCAAATATGTCGAGTTCTAACAAGTCCTACAATCAAGTACCAATTTCTTCTTCTTCATATAAATGAAGGTCTTTTATTTGTGGTTTTTTGAAGTCTAAAACCTCACCACGTTTTCGCTTTCTGTGCATTTCTAAGAACTTACTATTAGCTACTAATCTAGCAGCTTTTACTTTTGGGACATAAATTGGCTCCTGATCAAGGGTAGTTAGTATTATGTAATCAATATACTGAGTAAATGGACTGTATAAGTTTAAAGAGTTGTTACCAATAATGAGATCAACTCCACTTTCTTGTTGATATATAGTAGGGACAAAGAATTTGACTCCTGCTATAATCATATTAATATTTCTAACAACTTTGTCAATGTTGAGGATGTTGTTATCTGCAATCTTGACTTTTATCGAATCGTCTATTGTTTGCCATATATCTTCTGGAAAGATATACTTGCTTGCTATACATATACGCATGTATATGATACTCATTGTATCCTTTTAATTTAAACCCTACTTTAATGTAGGTACTATTTGGATTTGTCACTGAGAGACCTTTCTTAGTTCTAGTCAGATTCACTGTCTGAATCTTCGCTTTCTTCTTCCAAAGTTTCACTTTCGGATGCTGATTCATTAGTTTTTGTCTCAGATAGCATATAGATGCTTTCTGTCTCACTTGCTTTTGAATCCTCGATTGGATCATATTCCATTATATTGATAACTTCAAGCATTTTTACTTCTTTCTTCAATTTGTCTTGCTTCCTATTAGGACATGCATTTGCATAATGTCCTTCCTCATTGTAAATCCAACATTTACAAGTTTTCTTGCCTGGTTGGACAATAATTTTGCGGTCGGGTATTATTGTACCTTCTTTTTCTCCTAAAGAATCTTCTTCTATAGGGTTGTTGTTTTCTATATTTTCTATATTTATTGAAAGGATATTTTATGAATTTGAATTTTCTTTTTCTTCCAAATTCCTTCCTATATTTCTTCTTTTTAAAAGATTTCTTTCTATATCTAGGAATTATGTCACAACCATATCTTGTTATTTTATAATCTGAGCTGTCGCAACAAATTCTATTTATGTTTTTGAATCTTTTTCCTAGCCGCGTCTTCTGACATTGTCTTACTATCCAATCTTGGATCATTTTTATAAGTCCTCCTAGCATATCGCTAGCTCCTTATGCTGCAATAGTTTTTTGCCATTCCATCCTTAATTCAGGTTGGAATTCATATGGTAATTTTCTCATGAAAATCTCTGTATAGATTTTCCTATCTATTTCATCTAGTTTATAAAACCAAAATTCAAAATTGCAAGCATAGTTTTCAAAGTAACACATATCGCAAATGACGATATTGTCAAGTTGAAATTTTGCTTCTTCGATCTCGTTCTGCCAAACTTGATCTTTCTTATCTTTTAGGTCTATGCCTAAAAATACCCTGTGAATTTCATCAACTATTTTGTCAAGGAAAACTTTCCCATTCGTCGAACATGTATAGAACATTCTTTTACGGTCATCTTTTGAAAGATTTCCATATCATGTGTTGGGCTTTGTGGAGTCTAGTTATGTTTGATCTAGTTGATGACTTAACCCAAATAATGTTGCGTGGTTTTTAATGGGAGATATTCTGAGGCTTAGTCCATGGAGCGGAGGCTTGGGTCGATAGGTCCAAGTCGAAGCGCTCATGGACAAGCTTTTTGGGGGTCCGGGGGCAATGCCCCTAGGAAAAAAATTTTAGCCCGTTTTGTAGCCCATTCGCAGGATGTAAAAAACGTTTTTTGTGATTAGGGTTTGTGGTGTTGTTGTTGTAGTCAGTTTTGAGAAAGAAAAGAATTGTAGCCGCACTTTGTATTTTTCCCTGATAATAGTAAAATTTCTGCAACTCCGTGAACGTAGACAAATTGTTGAATCACGTAAATATTGTCTTGTGCGTGTGATTGTTTTTCTTTGGCATGTGCTTTTCTATTTTTTTGTTTCTCACAGGTTGGGAATTCGTGGAAATTTCCCTACACCATGTTCTTACACTTCCTTGTAGCCTATGCATAATCAATGCATCCGCTCTATTTAATTCATTTAGAAGTTCTGTATTGGTTTGAATGATAACATCCATTTCAGTTGACCAATCTTCTATGATTCTTTTCCTATACTTGACACAATCAAGGTCTAGGTAACTAGTTACATATCTCCTAGAGGGAATGTACTCTAGTGGAATAGCTGGTCTAGTTCTATCTAACCTTTGCATATCGTACCTTAATGGTTGATTCCTATATGGTCTTGTTCTTTCGAATTCATGTTCATCCATGATTCTAGTTCTTTCTCTGTCTAGGTAGTTATACCTATCTCTAGACTTTCTTTCTATTTCATCTAATGCATCGTGCATTTCTCTATCATTCCTATTGCTAGGTTCGGGGATATTTGGTTTAACAGGCCTAACATTTGGTGGTAAGGGCTGTCTATTCATACTAATCCTTTGCCTAGGTGGTGTTAATGATTGATCTTCACTACTGCTTTCTTCTGTAGCTACTGATGGATCATCTTCTTCTTCTAGCTAATTCAACTTTGTATAGCTAAGATGTTTTTCTAATTCTTGGTGAGTCATAGTCATAAGCTTGACTATTGACGTCATATCTTCTCCTTCTTCAGGATTGTCAAACTTCTCTTGAAGTTTCTTTCTAAACTGATTCATCTGATCTTACAATAGGGACGATTGCTTTATCGTCAGCATATGTAGATCTTTCCCAATCAGTTACTGTTGCAGATCTTGGGGGTGGTAATGCTAACAATCCCCAGCTGCTTCCTTGAGAACTTCCTCCATCACCTGATGGTCTAGGAATTCTACTTGGTATAGTTTCTATATCTCTCTGAAGCTTTTTGAGTTGTGGTTTTAACTCATTCTTGAGCTTCTCAGTGCATGAGCATTTATTAATCTCGGTTCTGAGTCATAATGTTGTCTAGGTAAAATTTTCAAATCTTCTTTTGAAGTTAATTTGCCTATTTTCTCTTCTAAAACTGAAGCATCAGTTTTGGGTATTTTTCCTATCTCATTTCTGAGATCTTCTTTGCTAGCTAAGTTTTCTAGCTTACTTTCTAATTTAGAAGTATCCTGTTTAGGAATATTTTTAATTTCTTCTTTGATCATACTTTCTAAATCTTGTTTAGAAGGTAGATTTCTAAAGATTTAATCTAAGCTTTTGGATCTGTCTTGCTGTTTGACATAGCAGTCTCTTATGACCTGTTTGGAAGTTTAAAAAAAGAGGGGGAGTAGAGTAAAGGGAGGGAGAGTAATTCAATTACCTTATTTGAAAGTTTTTTAAGGAATGAGGGGGAGGGGTTTGGAAGGGTTTTAACTACCTCTAACCCCTCAATTTTAAGATTTGGAGGGAGAGTAAAGTAGATAAATTATTGACCGAATAAATTCTCCAATTTACCCTTTCTAAATTAACAAAATTACAAACCGATTATATAAATAATTTTGTTTTGTTTCCTGAGAAAACTTAACACTACAAATGACAAATCTTCCTAGTGCTTTCTTACAAACACAATTTCTACTAAATTTAGTATCTTTACAATTTCTATCCAATATTTTCTCAGCAACCAAACAAAAAAGAGAAACCTAAAACCGAATACTACACAAAGTCTCTAATTGTATAGATCCAAAGATCCAATACCCAAATCCATAAACTAAAAGAGCAACGATCACAAAACACAAAATCTGTCACACCCAGTTTCCCACATATTCTTGGCATCCAAGCACCCCCACGAAATCGAACCTTAAAAAAAAATAAAAAATCAAAGACTAATCTCAGCATCAAGGTATTCGAGCACGACAAAGAGGTAAATCGGAGTTCTGGCATCGACACGCTCAGTGTACTTGCCGGCTTTTAAGAACCGGGCGATACGACCCACAGGGAATTGAAGCCCAACTTTCTGTGATCGAGAAACAGACTTTAAGGACTTTGGTTTGCCTCGGCCACCCTTCATTGAACCTCCTGTGGAACTCATGGTTTTGTTTGGGTTTTGAATTTTTGAATTTTGTTTGGGTTTTGAATTTTTGAATTTATTTTTATTTTTATTTTTATTATAATTTTTTTTGAGGTAATAAAAATTATTTTATAATAGTTAATAGTAGTTTTATACTTTTATTAGTGGTATTTGATGGAATGAGAATGTTGATTAAATAATTATTTAATCTAACAAATTAATCATAAACCAATGTTGCAAGTTTATTTTCAAATAGGGGTAAATCTGTTTATTTAAATCATTTTCTCTCATTTCTATCCTAATTTTTAAAACATCTAAACAAGAGGAATGGCTAATTACTCACTTTCCCTTACTAATTTTAAAAACATCTAAACAAGATGAAGGATAACCATTCCCCCTTTATTCTCTCTTCCCCACTACTCTCCTCCTCTCTACTCTCCTTCCTCTCTAAACTTCCAAACAGGCCATTAATTCTTTCTTCAGTTGATTGAGGTTGTTGTTGTCAACTTCTATAACTAATTCTTTTAGCTTTTCTAAATCTCTAGAAAGCTGTTTGGTGTTTCTACCTTTACTTTGATTTTCAAGAATTAATTCAATGTTGTTTTGAATTTCTTGAATTCTTTTACTATTGATCTCATCAATTCTTTTGATGATCTTTTCTTGATTATCTTCTAGATTTTCTAAGTAGGATTGTAATTCCTGCTTATTATCTAGCTTTTTAATTCTTGTTAACACATCCTAGATGTTGTTATTTATTGACTGTCTATCTTGTTCAAGAACTTTCTTGCTTAGCTTGGATTTCTGAACATCCATCTCCTAATTCTTGTGTTGACTCTTTGAAAAAACTTCCTTCTAATTCGCAAACCTTGAGATATATGTGTCCTAATATCTCAGATTGATTATTTAAAACACCTATGCATCCTCTTAGGTTATTCACCGAAAAGGTATAAGGTTTATCAGTGATATATGCCTGCTTAGGCAATTCCTGATATTCATTATTTATGTAAAAAGATTGGGTATTTGTCCTAGTAGCTGGATCAGCTTTACAAGGAGTTAGGTTAAACCCTTCATTTTTATCTTTTTCTATTTCAGATTGACTACGAGATGTAGACATCGGGATTACTGTTTTTCCTGGAGGATAGGTATCTCCGCTACCGTACTCCGGAAGATATTTTCTAAATAGGTTTCCATTGTCTGTTAGGAAATCCCATTCAGCTTTATTCTTATGCATGTAATCGAGAAATTCTCGAAAACTTCTTTTCTGTGGCCAAGGTGATAGACCTTGTATAAACTTCTTAATGTATCCTTTTGCATGATGAAAAGTTCCAAAGTTAGGTTATCATGGTAATTTACATTTTCCCAATTTAACCAACTATTTATGTTATGAGCAGTATCACCTATAACGTTGGTGACTCATCAAAACAAACGGAAAGATATTCATATCACACTCAGTCCCTTTCAATTATAGTTTCTGTTGCTGTTCAAGGCAGCCGACGACATGAGTAATTAGAATTAATTGTACAATGCGTACTCGAAATCAAGAAAGAAAGGTCCTTTTGCTTGCTTCTTTCTTGTTTTCACATTTCATTTGGACCCGGATATCTTTTTCACCTAACATTGACACCGACTCTTCTAAAGATATTACTATAATTTGAACTCCAATTACTTTTTTTTTTTGGTCAAGCACCGATTCTACCGAGTGATCCATGCTGTTCAAACGTCTTACAATTTACAATTACAACTCTTTATGAGTCTGTTTGGATACCACTTATTTACTAAAAACTGAAAAATTATTACTGAAATGCGTAAATGCACTTTTAGTCTCTATATTTTGACTTTTTTTCATTTTACTCCCTACATTTTAATTTTACCACTTTTAGTCCTTAAACTAATTAACGCATGATTATATAATATAATGAAAATTAGAGAATTACAAATGACCAATCAAAGCAATAACCTAACGATAAAAAGGTACATGTTACAAAATTTCATTTATCCAATGATTGTGGAAGGTGAGTGGTGGTGAAGGTTTCATTTCATCGATTTTAGGAAGGTTTAATTTTCCATTAACACTCCTTCAATTCCAAATTTATGGTATAACTCCTATGCTTTTTATTAAATGACACCTCAACTCTTTCAAATAGGAAAATCATGTTTAGACCATTAAAAGAACAAAATGAAAAAGTACATGAAAATTAAGAAGTTCATTTGAGAACATCCCATTGTAGTAATAAACTAGAAGTTAGAATTAAATTTTGTAATAGCAAATTTAAAAATATAAAAACTTAAATGAAAATTTGTTGACTAAATTGAAAATAAAGCCAAAATATAGAAATCAAAATGATGTTTTTACGGAGATATTATCATTCCTCTAAGAAAAACAACAACAATAGCAATAACAACAACAACAACAATAGCAATAGCAACAACAATAGTGGTACTAGTGGTGGTAGTGGACCAATTTAGGGGTGTGCGCGGTTCAGTAGGGGGCAATTTTTTTCTAAATTTATTATCGAACCGATATAAATCGGTTTTTTCATAATTGGTACCGATGCACACCGCCTAAGGTCGGTTTTTCGACCTATAGCGGTGCGGTTTAGTCGGTTTGGTCGGTTTGAAATATTAAAAAAAACTATTTTTTTAATAATAAAAAATTGGGCTTTCAAGCCCAATATCAATATATTGACCTATTCAAGAAACCTGTGTCAAATAATTATGATACTGTGCAAACCTAGTTAAACATAAAACAGAAGCAAAAGAAGTCATAAAAAAAAAAAAATTTTAAAAATGCCACAAAGGAAAAGTCATAAAAACCACTGTCTGAAAGTTGAAACTGTCTGCACAACCCAAATAAAATCACAAATTCAGCTAATTAAGTGGGTTATTTTAATTTTTAACATTTCTTTACTGGGTCTATTAGGCACTTAATATTTTTAACACTTAATATCTATTAGACAATAATTAATAGTTGCTGGGTTACTTAACTCTATTAGACACGTTGGGCCCGGCCTACAACATATTTTCTCATAAAAGCTAATATACAAACAAAGCTTGTGGCCACTAGCCAACCCAACAATGTGATATTTGTTATTCCTTAAGTAAAATAACAAGAAATGAAGAAACAGTGAAACACAAACTCAGGAGGGACAACAAGAAAGTAGAAACACAAACATGACAAACCCGAGGCGAGAGGTGAGACAAACCCAGAACAACAAGATGGCTTACCAGTGACTATGAGCGCCTGTCCACAGTGAGTTGGTGCGAGCTCAGAGCCCAGACACGAGGCGACGAGGCAACAGCAGCAACAATCCAGCAAGAGGCAAGAGGTGAAAGCAAGAGAGAGAGTTAAGTCTTATGAGAGAGAAATAGAGTGTATTTATAGTGAGGCTGTGAGGGAAATCTGAAAACCTAGAACCAATTCAACCAAACGATGCCATTTTGTGTTCCAATACCCCGTTGTTTTAGTAAAAATAATTAAAATCAATACTCTGTAAAACGATGTTGTATCCTAAGGTTGAAAAACTAACGTATGAGATGCATATATCGGTTCGGTTCAGTGCCTCATCGGTGAGGATTTTCAGCTCCGACGATTGCACCGCACCGGTGCCGGATGTCCCTTCGCATTCCGATAGCCGGCGTCGGCCCCGTCGGTCGGTTGCAGATGCGGCTCGGGAAGGTCGGCTCCAGTTTCCTTTTGCACAGTCCTAGTAGTGGTAACACCACTACCTTGATTGAGTATCCACCATGAGATTGATGTCCATCTCAGCTCACCCAGATCCGAGATGGGCACCAACCCGGTTTCCCTTGATGGGTTTGACTCCACTTCTTCAGTTTTAGAAAGGAAGCACCACCACCACCACCACCATGTGAGTCACAGAGTAAACATTCATGGGACTAGTGCTAGTTGTGTCATCAAGGGATTTTTGCTGAACAAATCTGTGGTGGTGGAGTTGGGTTTTAGAGAAAAGAAGAAACTTGGGCATTGGATGTTCTTCTTGTTCTGTGGGATGTGTATTTTTCTGGGTCTTCTCAAGATTTGTGCTACTGGTTGGTTTGGATCTGCCATTGAGAGTGCTACCTCTAATCAGGTTACTTCTTGTTCGTGTTCATGTAGCTACCAATAATCAATATGTGTGTATGCCAATTGAAAAAATAATAATAATATGCTATATTCATCTTTGTATGATTGTATTGCTTGCTTTGTCATGTTCTTTCTCATCTATGATGTAACTTAATGGGGGTGATTATTTTCTTAGTGGTTGTGTTTCAATAAAGTATTCATTTTCTTGATTCGTCCGCTTTGCTAGGCATTTCATGACATGTGTAAATTGTCTAGGATTTTGAGTGATCTGGCTTGGTTTGCATCCTTTATCTCACCTAAACTAATCCATCTTTTTAATTAGGATTCAATTGACTCCATCACTGGTGGAAATCTAATGGATCAAAGTTCTCATGAATATAAATATAGGGAGGGAGGAATTGAAGTCGAACGCACTCTAATGACGGTGTAATCAGGTGTATTCAGGACCCAAAACGGCATTGCTGAAGTAAGTTTCCATTCTGCTTATCTTTAGCACACTATTTATGCACTTGGCTCTGATTGTTTCTCAAAAATGCATTTGAATAAGAAGTCATTTATGATAATTGCTTACCTTGAGAATCAACTGGTGGATCATGTCTCTTCAAGAGTATTGCCTCTTCTTTATAAAATATCACTTGTTGCGGTGACAACCTTTCTGAACCCTCCTCCAAGCCTGCCCTTCCATGCTGTCATAAAATTGAGAATCTCTGACAATGCTACCGTTCCAAATCCCAACTACGCCACTCTCACAGACTCTCTCCCTCCATTCTAAACATGCCATTAAGCTGATAAGAAATGATGAATTTTAACTTTTAAATAGGGGTAGAGTTGAGACAGGGTTTGATTAAGGATCACTACCACTATCACTGTGATAAATTTCCAGTATTCCCAAAAGTTTAAGCTGATAAGAAAGGGTGAATTTTAATACTCAACCATTATTCTAATACTTATGATGATTACAGCTCTCAAGTATCTGGTCCAAACCCAACAGTGAGAATTTCACCCAATGCATCCACCGGACAAGAAATCACAAAGTATGATATGCATCTCTCACTACCTCTGATGTCTTTTTCTGTTGTGCTTACTTGTTTGATTCCAAGGTTATTGCCTTTTCTTACTTCCTTCTTCTTGCTTCTCTTTGCAGAGCCAGATGCAACGACAAATGGTTATATTATTGTAAATGCCAATGGTTGCCTGAATCAGATGAGATTTGGGGTCTGGCTGTTGTGTGTTTTTTTTCTGTTTTCCATAAACTGTGAATGTGAACTATATTCTGATGCATCAATAATTTTAGAGCGCAGATTTGTGATATGGTTGCTGTCGCAAAGATTATGAAGGCAACACTTGTCCTCCCTTCACTGGATCATACCTCCTACTGGGCTGATGAGAGGTTGGTTTGTTTTTGTAATTCTACGATTTTTCACTGCAGTAATTGGAGTAATCCTTGTAAGAACAGTGGTTTTATATGTTTGCTCAGTAAGAAATTGACTCAAATTGGTGAAAGAAATCATGTAGGATTCATAATCTTTAAAAATTTTATGCTAACTATTTTGAGAGTGAGTTCAGAACACTGAGAAGTTTATTATTTTCTTTCCTTTCTCTCCTGTTCATTGCTTAGTAAAATAATGAATAAATGACATCTCTAGTCCTTTTGCATAACGCTTGGAAAAGTATTGGTCTTTTCTCTAGTCAGCGGATGTTAAAATTACATACCCAGAGCAAACCCTTGGGTATGAAGACAGCTTTTACCCTCTGTCCCTAAAGGAGAATTAAAAAAAAATTGACAACTTTTTCAATTCTTGATAAAAAAATTTCAAATACATAATTGTTAATGTATGCGCACACATTAGTAAAATCCTAATCATAACAACTAATAAGTCATCTTCTCATTTTGTTACCTCCCATATTACTATTATTTTTTGGTATTAAACTTTTTTTTATAAAAAAAAATCAAATTTTATAGGTTTTTTTTATAAAAATAAAAATTGAGAATTCTCCAATTTTATAGCTCTTGAAATAGGTGAAATCTTATATTTTATAATTGTTCTTTTACTATCAAGCAAATATATCAATTGAGATTTTTTTTTTTTTTTAAGGTGGTGTTTGCACGCATATCCCTTATTTATATACTAGCCTCATCACACGCGCTTCGCACGTGTGATGTTGCTTTTTTTTAAGTGGTCTTATGTTGTAGGAAAAAAAAAAAAAAGGCAAAACTATGATATTGGTCCCTTAAGTTTATCTTGTGTGCACAATTGGTCCCTTAAGTTTGAAACGTGCACAATTGGTCCTTCAAGTTTTCAAAATGAGCAATATAAGTCCTTTTACTAACTACCATTAACGGTATTACTTATGTGGTTAATGAAGAATGACTTGGCATTTTATTTTAATGATGTAGCATATTTTAATTAAAAAATTTCAAATTAAAATTACAGAAACATGTCCCAGCATTTTTTTTTTTTTTTTGCTTAAACTGGGATTTTATTAAATGTAAACAGAAACACACTTTAAAAAGTCTTACAACGCCACAAACTTCACAGACCAACTGGGCTAATAAAGATAGACACACTAACAAGACATATATTAACACAACAACTACACAGAACTGCAACAAAATACAGAAGCAGAGTAAACTAAAATAGCTAAACGTTTGCAGACACTCCAAGGGATGAAACAAAACCCATGGAATCCCAGTAGAGGCATAGCAGCAAAAAAGCAGGGCATGTATCATGTAGCACGTAGCACTTCGCAGCGTCTTTGCTTCTCCTTTGTTGTTTCTTTCTTTTATTTTCTTTAAATGTTTGATTTGGTTTGTGTTTTGTGGGTGAGGGTTAAACTCAAATGGGTTTTGTTTTCTGGGTTTGAGATTCTATTTTTATGAATTTTGTTTTGTTGGAGGGGTTAAATTCAATTGGGTTTTATTTTATTTGAAACAAGAAGACCACCAAAACAGCAAAACAGTAAACACCAACAAAAAAAAAATGCAGAAGAAGACCTTAGACCACCAATGTGTGGCTTCGTGCAAGAGAGATAGGAAATAAAAAGAAAAAGAAGAAAGAAGAAGACAATCAGTGGGTTTCGTGCAAGACCAAAAAAAAAAAAGTCATTTAGAAGAGAAAAAGAAGTTATTTGTGTTCACATCAGTGGGTCCCACGAATTTTGATATATTTACAATTGGTAGAAAAAAAAAAAAAAGAGTTTTTTTAATTTGGTACTGTTGTAAAAAAAAAGTTTCTCACGTGTACTTTTTAATTTGTAATTTTTTAATTAAAATATGTCACATCATTAAAATAAAATGTTTAGTCATTGTCCATTAGCCACATAAGTAACACCGTTAATGAAAGTTAGTAAAATGACTTATGCTCTGTTTGTTTTGCTGGAAAACTTTATGTAAAGATAGTTTTCCACATTTTCCAGTGTTTGGTAGTACAAAAAAAAACTGGTCAACGGAAAACTATCTTTAGTCAATTGGAAAATCCTAATAAAAATAAGGCTTGTTTTTTATAGCTTGTTTTCCAAAAAAAAATTTTGGAAAACAATCTCTATCTCACAGTACGCTCTCTCACTGTCACTCTTTCTCTTTTCCCTTTTCTTTTTCTTTTCTCACACCCTCACTATCACTCACTCTGGTCTCTCCTCTTCCATAGATCTCTCTCCCTCACTCTCTCTCCATATTTCTCTTCCCTTTTATAACACAGTTCTTTGAGTAGATTTTTTTTCCCTCATCGCTCAGTAATTATTTCATTCCTTTCTACCAACTTGCAAAAGAGAACATATTTGCAGCGGTAATTATTCATTCCTCTCTACCAAAATCTCAATTCTTTACTTTGAAATTCAAACTTGATTTTATTTTTTTCTCTAAGAAACTTTTAGTTTGATGGATTCCATGTATAAGTTTTTTTTTTTTGCACATAAAAGTGCTAAAAATATATATATAAAAAATAAAAAAGAAGAAAGAATGAATGAATGAATGAAGTAAAAGACGAAAATTTTAAACATAGTGCCTATATGACTCTAAATTACTTTTACATAGCATAATCTTTTTTGTTGATAGATACATTATGCAGATATTATGTAGTGATGATATATTATGTAGATACCTTATATAAATACATAATTTTGAGTAATATTAAAGACTTCTGGTTGACCATAGTAGACAATTAGTGTACTAGTAAAAAGAGTAGACAATGAAAAATTATTATTATTTTGTACTTATTAAAGATGTATTCTCCTGTCAATTTTATGTATATAGACAAATAGTTAATATATATATATATATATATATATATATATATATATATATATATATATATATATATAAATGTGTATGTGTGTGTGGACGTTTATGTCCATATATATAAGTAAAATGAGTGGTAGAGATCATGAAAATTTGACAACTAATTTTTATTGTATCTATTGTCAAAATTTTAGTATGAAAACCAAATTCATCCTTGGTTTTTTTTTTTTTAATATTGATTACATTAGTTAGTTTACATAATACGCATGTTTTAAATTACACAAGAAATATAAAAAATAAAAATAAAAATTTGCATACCAAACACCAGAAAACATTCTCAAGCTCATTTTCAAGGTCATTACCAAACACTGAAAAATAATATAATTTTCTAGAAAATGTTTTTTGGAAAATGAACCATTTTCTAGAAAATGTTGATGTTGAAACAAACAGAGCGTTATATTGCTCATTTTACAAACTTGAGGGACCAATTGCGCACGCTTCAAACTTGAAGGACCAATTGCGCACACAAGATAAACTTGAAGGACCAATATTGTAGTTTTGCCACACAAAAAAAGCTGTATTTTTTTATTTTATATATATATATATAATTTTTATTTTGAAAATATAATTTATAAGTGAATAAATCAATTTAAAAATTAATAGGAGAGTGGTCCTATTTTTTAGGTAATGTTTTAGTGGAAGTTAGAGTTGCATTTTTACCGAATTGTCCTTTAGTTTTTGTCTTTACATAAACATAAAGGTGTAGGGGCATTTTTGAGATAAGTCAATCCATGGGGTTGGTGACTTTTAGAGAAATGATATGTCCACAACATTTTTACAACAAATCCTAAGTGGCAGGATGTTACTGGTTGTTATTGTTGGGGCAAAAAAGTAATCTTAGTGTTAGGTTCAAATTTGAACCAATAACAACTAACCACTTATGATTTGTTGTAAAAATGTTGTGGACGTAGTACCTCTCTAACTTTTATGGGATAAGTCCTCAATTTGTGGAAGATATCTATGAGTAGTTTTCCTTAATTTTAAATTTTGAATAAAGAATGGTAAGACTTGTGATGATAAGGATGAAAAGGAGGAAATCAGGTAAAGGTAGATTGGTGGGAGAGAAGAGAGATAAATGGAAGGTTTTTTTTTTTTAATATATATAACCAAAGTCTCTGTTGGCACCACAATTTTCAACATCAGCATCATTTAAGAAAAAAAATCCGTTGGCTTTGGTTATGGAATATATATAACCGACACCTTTATTGGCACCACAATTTTCCACTTCAGCATCATTTAAGAAAAAAAACTATTTTTTTTTTCTCTCTAAAACCTGATAAAACCAAATAATACAAAAAAAAAATTACTCCTCCCTCAAACCCGATTCTTTGCCCATCTTCAAGTTGACTCCAAGTTTCTGAAAAACCTAAAAAAACACACGGTGAAACCTTCAACTACCTCCTTCCTTCTCTCTCACTCCAATCTCTATCTATCTCTATCTCCAATGAGACCCAGAAAACTTATAAATCAACCTATTGAAGAGTGAAAAAAAGTTTGCAGAGCTGTGATCCTTGAACAAATAACATTCTTGGATGACAACGCAGTCTTTTTATTCAATTGGTGATAAGAACACATTTCTCTTATAAAAATTTATCTGCAGTTTCTATCCATGCTTTTTGCATAAAGTCTATGATCTGCTACTGGTATCGTATTTTCTGTCCATACCAATTTATATATCTTCTTTTACCGCAACACAATGTTATCTTTACAACTTCTTTCTCTTCAAAATTTATGAGGGTTCTACTATATTCCAAAACATCTTATAGATGAAGGCCGCTCATGCGTGGCCTGGAAAGTAGGGACACGTCTAATTCTATCGTTCTATGGCTACACAATTTATTTATTTGATTTGAACCAAATTTTAGCAATGTGTTTCTCTTATGAGTGTGTGGAAGAAGATTGCGATGACCATTAAGTATCTCTTTGAGATGGATTTGCTGGACTAACAGTGGTGTTCATCGGTTGCAATAAGGTTATATCCTCATGCCCAATTCTTTTGTTGTATGTATTGAATATAAATTGGATTTTTTGGCTTAAGCGTATATCAGATTTAGGGATTAGGTTTGCACGACATAATTAGGGGAATGATCAATTCAATTTTACTTTGAATTAAATTACATATTTTCATTCATTTTTAAGTATACCATCAATCAAAATAAATATATGTAATTTTTTTTCATTCTTTGCTTTCTTTCTGTCTTCTTCTTTTTTTTTCTTCTTTTTTTTTTTTTTATCTTTCATCCTAATATGTCAATAAGTTTTTAATTTCTAGATTACATTATTTTAATTTTTTTTTTCAAGTTCCTCTATTTCAGCACCTATACATCAACTAAATTCTATTTCTTGGCTATATCTGTTAGGTATTTGACAAAAGGCCTACAAAGTAACTATTGTACATGTATTGGAATAATATAGTATTTGATGATGACCCATGGTCACTAAGCTGCATCTTGTTGTTCAATGAGTCATTAAGTCATGTATTTCTGTTTTATAACTTATATTCATGGGTGTAAATTTTTGCTATATGAAAAATGGGGTGTGATGATAGGGTGAATTGACTTGATTGTATTTTTGAAGACTAGGTGGGACTACTGATGTGTGGATTTTTGTTACCTGATTGTTTGATTCTCTGCTGGTAGATGGGTGCTTTAATAAAAATATGTTGGATTGCTTTAATTGGAAATACATAACTATGCAAATATTTATGTGTGCTGTTTCAAGTCCACCTTTTATTATTTATAAGCTAGGCAAACAGTGTTATGATCAAGGGTGAAAGTTCTTAATTTGAATACTTTTATCTTGGCTTTTGGATCCTTTGGGCATATATTGATATGATTAGGCTAGGTGGCTATGCAAAATCCATTGTGCCATTTAGAATACTTAATATTTACATTTCTTACTCTATGCAAATTGAGTGCATTTGATTTATGTGTAGGAACTGAAGGCAGCCAAATCATGAGAAAGAGATTGTCATACAAATTGTCAGATTGCTTGCTGCCACCTCCAAGGTTTGATACTTTCCTCTGCTTTTTTACTTTTATTTTGTTAATCTCTACCCATTCACAGGGGATTCTCATTTCTGTACTGTTGTTTACCTCTTGATTTCATTTTTTTTTCCTGTAATGAATGTGTTGTGTAGAGAGAGTTGGAGAGACAAATCTACAGGAGGCCCTTCACTACCGTCAAACCGGTCCCCTTTGATATTGATGAAGAGATTGCTGCATTAATTGTTGATCAGACATAACCGGATGAAGCATGGAGTTGAATGTTTTGTCTATGAGATTGTTCTAGTATTGGACAGATTCTTTTTCTTCTCTTTTATACTCTTCCATAGATTGTTTGTTCTTCTCTTTTCTGTTTTTTTATTTTATTTTTTTTATTATCTGAAGCATTGATGCAACTATATGACCAATCTTTGGAACTCTAGCATATTTCTCAAGGAGTCAATAGTTTATAGTTAGCATGTCTATTTGTTGGGCTTGGTTCCTGTGGTTGTTGGAGGTTTGTTTTAGTTTTGGGTTGCTGCTGGGGTTTGTTTCAATTTTGGGTTGCTAGAGTTTTTAATATCTTTTTTTTATCTGAATTGTTTTAATTTAGGCTTATGTTTAGATTTATCAAAATTTTAGGCTTATGTTTGGGCATGTGATTTTTTGAAAGAAAAATTCTTTTTGTTAATAAAGAATGTTCATAATATATGATTGTTTAAGGTCCTCAGATATTGTCAAGAACTGTTTTTTCTTTTCTTTTTTGTTTCTCTAAAACTACACAATAAATTAAAACATGCATTTTTCTTTACAAAAACAGTCCTATGGACAGTGAGATTGACATGTCTTTCCATTTGATTTTTGAATTTGATTGTGATTATCAATTTTTCATATACTTACTAATATATTTATTGTTTCTATGTCTTATTATGGTACAAATCGAATACTTTAGTGGGGTTTTTCAAACTTGGGCTTCTTCCTAGTTAAGTGATGGTATTATGATTTCTTTTGATTACATTTTTGTTTATGGTATCTTAATTTCTAATGTTGTTTCCACTTTGAAATTTTTATTTCATGTTCAATTATGTTTGATATGACTTTTGAGTTTAGTTCTAATATCACATTAGCTACTAAGCATGTGAATCTATTTCTAACTACTAAAGCTTAGAATGACATGTTTTCAATGTTGTCTTCCAGATCTTGCACATTTGTTTGCTGACTCCTAAAGATTGCAATCTTTGTAGTTCTATACCTCTATAATCAGATTGCAATGCCAGTACCTCTTTTCTCTGAGAAACTGAACATTTTGGTACTACACACAGAAAGACATTCATTGATCCATGTCTAGGTTTAGAAATATATATTATGTTACTTTCTTTTTTGCGTGCTTGGAGTTGCAAAGGATGTAGGAGTTAATTCTCTCACTGTTGTTTTTGTGAGTAGGTATTAACTTGATTTAGGTGGTCATTTATTGCACTATTATTTATCTTCATTATTTTGTTTTTTACAAATTATTTTAATTAAAAAAAACTAAAAAAATACTTATTTTGCGGGTTCTACTTTCTTTTTTGGATAAAGAGCATCGACTCAAGGTTTGTTAACAATTTCTGTAAAAAAAATTATAAAAAAAAAGTTCCTGTTGCATAAAAGTTATATATAAATAGTCAATATAAAACCATTAATCAGATCATTTATTGCTTTGCTACTAATACACGTATTGCACTATTTGTCTGATGTAGATAGTTTTGTTTATGGAATCTATATTTGTTCATTATTCTGTTTACTTGCTAAATAAAAGAAAAAAGAGAAACAAAAAAAATGACTCTTTTGTTTTTAGACTATTTTCACTTTAAAATTTTAAAAAAAGTATATTTAACTCAACTGGGTTGTTATACAAAATAAAAGAAATATTTCTTTTAAACGGTTGGAACATATTGTTTATTGCGATTGTTATACTCATTATAATTGTTTTAGTTGTTTTTCCAATAATTCATTGTGAGAAGGTAAAATATTTCTTTTAAACTGTTGGAAGGTAAAATATTTGTTTTCAATCGTACAACCTGCCCTTGAATATTTTGTATCTATAAAAATTCTTCTCTTGGATTCAACTCAAACTTTTCTCATAAACAATACTACTTTTGTTAGTGGGAAAGAAAGGAAAAATAGCTACCGTACATCATCTGTAAAGGAAAAACCAAACAACTTG
The DNA here is from genome assembly GCF_040712315.1 of Castanea sativa. Taxonomy (NCBI): domain Eukaryota; kingdom Viridiplantae; phylum Streptophyta; class Magnoliopsida; order Fagales; family Fagaceae; genus Castanea; species Castanea sativa. The sequence goes on along the minus strand of NC_134019.1, from coordinate 1,219,288 downwards.
GCAACCCAATCTGTTTTGTGTTAGACAGCACCTTTAAGATAATATACCCAACTGTTTTGTTCTTATTACAGAATCTGAATCTAAATTCCCAAATTTTTGAATGTTTACATAAATTTATGATCTTTTTCACTCATTTTTATTGTGTCCATGCTTTAATTTAAAAGATATTGCATTAAACAATGTCGTTGGGTTATTTTGGCATTTTAAAAGGTGCAGGAGTGGTGGAGAAAGTAGAGGTAGAGGTGGAGAAAAAGGAATATAAGTATGAGGAATTAGTTAAAGCCCTTGAAAACTTTGAAAACAGGTATTATATCTTTCTATTCTTTTTGTTTGTTTATCTAATTCTTTGAGTGGATTGAAAAGAATTAGATTCCTGTAGGTGTATAAAATTTGTTAACCCTGACAAACTTTAGTAGTTTTGGAAATCCTTTTACATTTTTTGCTAGTTATAAATAAACAGTTAAGTTCTTTCTCAATCTAACATTTTAATCTATTTAGATTTTTATCATTTTGGGTGTGTTATTGATGGTTGATATACGGGCCAATTTGTTTGGTCTGTTATGCACTCATCCTGTTACTCCCTTGATATCCCTGCTCCAGGAGGTATAAAACAACGCAAGAAAGCTTGGTGAGCTAAAACTTTTAGAGTTACTTCCTTTCCAATTGAGTCTAAAATCTTAACAATTTATGCTAGGTATGTTAATTCTGCTTCCAACAATCTCCCTCTATGTTCTTAATATTTGGTTCTTCATTTTGCGAATTTTAATGATTTTTATTTTGCTTCATTCTTCTCCCTTCAAATATTACGATTATTTGCTGGTGATATTTCTGCATTATGGTATTTTTAAAACAAGGCTACTTTTGAATCAATCTGTATCTATGTTAATGGTGTATATATTGAGAATTTTAATAATAATGGCATGGAAGATTTTGATAAAATCATGAATCTTAACTTTTGTTGAGGGCTACAAAAGTAGGAAATGAAAATTCTTGAATTTTGCTTTTGTCTGCATAGTTTTGCAAGGCAGGAAGCTTATGATGGGGGAGCTTTAGTTGTAGAGCAGAGAGAAGAATGAAGCAATCCAAGAGAGACTCTTTGTGATACAGTGGTATACAACAATATGCTTGCACCTGTTTTCTCATATTTAATATGATAACTTAAACAAGTCTTATCAAGAAGGTTATTTTTATTGATAAAATATAGTTAGTGAAGTTGCCCCCAGCAATTTAATAAGATTTTGTTGTTGATTTACAAAACTCTTTGAATATTATGATCATTTGTTATTAGTGCATGTCATATATTTTACTTTCTGTTAGTGTTTCTTTTAAATGTGATATGTAATCTTTTGATTTGAACTTTTACCCTTTTGTTGTGAAGTCAATAACCAATGATAGAACATCATATTATTTTTCATCTACTCAAATTGTAAATCACAACAACAAAAAGTATGTAAGCTTCTGCCTAGAATGAACATTGTAAATTGCTTCAAATGAGCAATAATTTGCTTTGTTGGCAGATTAAGAATTACGTGACAAGGTCACTATACACACATACACACACACACACACACATACACACACCTACCTTGGTTGACTAGCTCAAATCCTAATGAAATTTGTATATTCCTTGTTGTGTGAGTTATTCCTTAAATTCCAAAGCGAAATGGTCCATTTATACACACACACACACACACACCTACCTTGGTTGACCAACTCAAATCCTAATGAAATTTGTAGTTTCCATTTTTTGTTAGTTATTCCTTAAAATCCAAAGCAAAAAGGTCCATTTAAGTTAAATTTCTCCCAACCCAACAAAAAATGCATTTAATTTGATTAAAAAAAAATTTAGCATTTCTAAGAACTTTCCCGTGCATCGCACGGGTTAGCGACTAGATGATGTAAATAATTGTTCTTAAAATCTCTTGATAAGCTAGTCGAAAGAACACGTCTCAAGAAATGCTTAACTCAAGGGAACAGTTGGGTCCTCGAGGTGATTACTCTTATTGGAGTATTTTTTATAATTTTTTTTTAAAATTTTTATAAATCCTTATTAAAGGATTAAAAGTTAGAATTGAAACTCAAATATAAGGGCACGTTTGATATACTATAATGGCAATTACATAGGAATAAGAATAGGTATTATAAGGAATACAAGATTTTGTAATGTAATACTTATTACTATTCATTTGTTTGGTGATAACACAATGATAAAACTCTGAATACAATGGAATGAAAGCATTTTAAATCAAACTTAAAATATATTTCCTAAAAAATAATATTTTTTAAATTTGAAAGAAAAATTAGTTTTTTTTATGATTTTTTTATTTTCATAATTGTTATAGTGCATATAAAAAGTTTGTTTATTTGGAAATATATTAATTTTAGAAATAAATAAACCTACTAAGGAATAGTTATTACAACCCATTTAGAGGTGAATAGTTATTCCTAATTTTGAAGAATAGTTATTCATAAGTAATGACTATTCTTTGTAATAAAAACATAATCAAACTACTGAATAGCTAAACTATAGAAATAGCTATTACATTACAATGTCTATTACCATCTACCAAACGTACCTAAGTAATAATATCATGTAATAGCAACAATTTATTACCAATTTTAAAACTTTTCTGTTTACTCTCATTAGTTATATTTGACAATTTCTTTAATATATACGTAACGCCTAGTTCTTGGTTGACTAAAAATCATTAGTGATATAAAATTTTCAAATTATCAATCAGTGTCATGCGTTATTGTATTTGCTGTCACATTTTTTAAATACATATATGTTACTCTTGTATTTTATAAAGTACAAATGTTATGCATATATACTTAAATTATGTTAGAATATAATTCCTACTTTGTATAAAAAAATTTTAATTTGATTGAAACATGAAATTAAAGGTAAAGGCTCTGCTCCACTTAAACCATTCCATATATATACACGGTCACTTAAGCATTGTAATTATCATTTTTTAGCCTTTACACTTTTAAATCCAACTCTTTTAAGCCAATATATCAATTGGATTATTGTTTTTTTTCTAGATAGCATTTAAACACATCTCCTTTATTGATGTAGAATGAGTATCCTTGAAATTTCTTGATAAACTAAACTAAAATCCACGTCCTTAGAAACATTTTAATTTAATGGGATGGTCGAATCTCTAGGTGATTACTCTTATTAGAATATTTTTATTTTATATCCTAATTAAATGATCATTTAAGTGAAAAAAAAAATGAAATCAATTTTCTTTTCACTGACACGTCAGTTTCAGTCTTAGAAAGTTTTTTTTTTTTTTTTTTTTGAGGAAGTAGTCTTAGAAGGTTAGAATTGAAATTCAAATATAAGTGATAATATCATGTAGGCAAAAATGCAAAATTGACCCTCTAACTTTCTTTAGATTTCATTTCTGTCCTCTAACTTTGCTTTCGTTTATTTTAGCCCTCTAAATTTCAAATTTATTCAATTAAGGTCTTTCTGTTAACTTTTGTTAAAAAAAAAAAATTTTAAATCTGGAAAATATTTTTCAATCATTAATTGAATTTTTTAAATTTAAAAAATTTAAAGAAAAATTCATAAAATCGAAAAATTAACCACAACATACATATAACAAAAGTTGATGGAAAAACCTTAATTGAATAAACTTGAAAGTTAGAGGACTGAAATGAACAAAAGTAAAGTTAGAGGACTGAAATGAAATATGAAGAAGCTTAGAGGGTCACTTTTGCATTTTGCCCTATCATGTAATAGCATCAATTTCTTACCAATTTTAAAACTTTTCTGTTTGCTCTCATTTGTTATAATTTAACAATTTATTTAATATACACATAACACCTGGTTCTTTTTTTTAGATAAACAATACTATTTAAGACAAACACACATATAGGAGATGAGATAAGGAAATACACTCACATACTAACACCAAAACTGCACGCAGCAATTGGTATCGTGGAGCAAGTGATAGTGTGTGTTTGTTTCCACTTTCTTGAGCCAAAACACGCTTTTTAAGAGCAAAAAGTGAAAGTCAGACGTTTGGTAATATTTCAAAAACGTGCTTTCTCAAAAAAGCTGCGTTTTGAAATGCAAAGAATTGAGTCAAAACGTGCAGACAGGTTTGAGGAGCTTTTGCAAACGTAAAAGCGCTTTTGATCAATATTACCGTTGGATCTAAAGGTCAAGTACTAAATTGCCCACTATGTTTTCTTAAAAACTCAATTGAACCCTTTGATAAATCAAGGCAGATCACCATTTGTAGCCCCACAACCCTTTGATAAATTAATTGCTACAAAGACCACACAAAAAAAATAGCGTCTAGCCCAGGTTCAATTCAATAAAAAATTTCCAAATCCAAATACAAAAAAATCTATAACAAATTCCCAAATCAGCTAAGGAAAAAAAAAATCAATCCCTTGCAAATCAGGATTCCTCAAAATGCAAAACAAAAAAACATTGGAATATAGTGAAATCTTCCCTTATGCAGTATCTCCCTTTCATTTGCTCTACTCTTATCCAATCTTCAATAAATGACCGGCAACAAGCATGCGTGAACTCCAATTTAAAAGGTTGTCTCTCTTGCCTTTGTCATCCGTTGACGATCTTTGTGTGTGTGTGTGTGTGTGTGAGAGAGAGAGAGAGAGAGAGAGAGAGAGAGAGAGAGAGAGAGAGAGAGAGAGAGAGTGAGAGCTTTTGGTATGTTCTAGAACATAGAGAAGAAATAGTAGTCTAGTAGAGAAGAAAAGCAAAAAGAAAAGTCAAAAGTGAAGATAGAGAGAAGGTAAAGATTACATGTGTGGAGGTGAAAAAAAAGTGGAAAAAAATATTTAAAAAAACGTGTGGATGAAAGAAAAAGAGATAAACAGAAAAATAAAATAAAGAATAAGAAATTAAAACTAAGAAATGCTACTGAAATTGAGAATCATTCCACTGAGTTCATGTATTGTGCCAGCTCTCCAAGGTGCCCCGTTTCAAGGGTGGTAGTTGCATGTAGATGGGAGAAACCAGCAGAAGGTTGGATAAAGCTAAATTCTGATGGGTGTGCTACAAGTAGTCCGGGCTTAGCTGGATGTGGAGGTGTTGTGCGAGACAGTCATGGGGAATGGGTTTCTGGGTTTTCAAGGCATATAGGGATCACGAATAGCTTTGTGGCTGAATTATGGGGATTAAGGGGATGGTTTAGTGTTGTGCAGCAACTTGAATATTCCCTCTCTTATTGTTGAACTGGACGCTAAATCCATAGTGGATATTTTTTGTAGGGCTGGTTATGTCAATGATGTGATTTCTCCCATCTTGGATGACTGCAGGATGCTCATCACCAACTTTCAACAGGTGCAATTTAAACATTGTTTCTGGCAGGCGAATCAATGTGCAGATGCTCTTGCTAGGATAGGTGCTGATCAAGATTTAGAGTTTAGAACTTTTGAAAGTCCGCCTGTGGACGTTTTGTTATCTTTTTGAACAAGACAACAATGGTCTGTTCTTTAACAGGTTGTGTCCTGATCTTGTTCTGTTTTCTTAGTTTAATGAATTCATCACATTCACCAAAAAAAAAAAAAAGAGAAAAAGAGAAAAATAAAATAAAGAATAAGAAATTAAAACTAAGAAATGCTACTATAATATTTTCACAATAAATCTTAAATGGTGGGTTGTTACTAGCTAATACTAGTGAAATAATAATAATTTAAGTGGTGTGTTCAAACTAAAATCAGTAACAACTTACCACATATAATTTGTTGTGAAAATATTGTAAACATGTTAGGAGCGTGGCACTTCTCATTAAAACCATGGTTATTAAGTAGTTGATTTAAGTACGAAATAAACTCTCTTATATATACATTATCCTTTTTGGTAATTTACAACTCAAACCGCCACTTTTATAAGTGCTAGCCAAACACTCAGTTTTTTTCAAAAAGCACTTTTTAACCGTTTTGACCAAATACTCAACTTTTAAAAACAGCACAGTTTCATACCACACTTTTTGAAACTCCCACTTTTTCAAAAAGCACAGTTTTCTAAAAGCTGAACCAAACTCACCCATAAACCCCTTCTCAATATCACACCTTACTAATGTGATATTGAGAATGAATTTATGACTTGGTTGAATAAAACCATTACTTGCATCAAATTTTCAAACTATCAACACTGTCATGCATTATTGTCTTTGCTGTCAAAATGATTGAATACATAATTGTTACTCTAATACATTAGAAAGTTTTGAATTTGATTGAAACATGAAAATAAAGGTAAAGGCTCCATTTGAACCATATAGATAAGATACACGGTCACGAAATCTTTTTATTTTTTTGAGAGATGCGGTTACGTAATTATTGTGATTATCATTTTTTTGACTTTATACTTTACATCCAACTCTTAAACTTACTCCTTCTTCAAACATTCTATTATATATTCGCGGAATTTGAGATAGATGGCATCACTACATGTTGATTGTTGGTTACAATCAAGCCAATATATCAATTGGATTTTTTTTTTTGGTAGGCAAGATTCAAACACTTGTCTATTATTGATGCAGAATAAGTGTCCCGGGTACTTCTTGATAAACTAGTTTTAAAACCATGTAGCAAGAAACGTTTGATGATTGAATCCTCAAGATGATTACTCTTGTTGGAGTCTTTTTATTAAAAATTATTATTTTTTATTTTAAATCCTAATCAAACGATCATTCAATTGAATATATATATATATAAAGTGACAACATCATTTAATAGCATCAATTTTTACTAATTTTTAAACTTTTCCATTTTCTCACATTATTATATTTGACAATTTCTTTCTCACATTAGTTTTACTAGTATATAATCTCGTGCATATGTATAGGTACAATTAAAAAAAATCACAATTACACAATTCAAATTATATATTTTTTGGGGAAAATGTTCAAATTATACATGGTATTAACTTACAACTTTTTAGACCATACATTTCTAAAATATATAATGGTTTCTCATTATATATATATATATATATATATATATATATATATATATATATATATATATAGTGTTTAGAATTTAATTATATTTAGACTATTCAATTTTTGCACCTAATAATTCATTTGTCACAAAAATTAAAAAATTAGATGGGCACGTGTGGCATGAAATTGGACTCCATTTTAGAACCCAAAAAAAAAAAAAAGCAGCACTACAGCAAACATACAGAGACTAGGATGCAACTTTTAACCATCAAAATACTAAACACACTACCAATAAAACCACAAAAGAGTAGCAACAACTACTATTCACAAAGAGCAGCACTTACTGCAAACAGATTACTCCTTCAAAGGCTACAAAGCACAAAACTCATGATGGAATTCTTTGTCTTGAACTTTGAAGCTAGGCAGCTTCTCACACAAAAACTATGTTGTAGTAATAAATTAAACAACCATAGTACTTAACTACTCAGATTTATCATAGCATGGGGGAAAAAAGTCAAATGAAAAGATCACATATCAAGTCCAAAAGGAATTTAAGATACATCACCAATTTGGGAGGGAAAGCGAAGATGGCGGGAGTAAATCTACAAACCAACAGTTTCAGAATGCGGCATGTATGAGGAAACATACTATAAACATGTGACTGATGTGAACTGATAGGCGTATTCTTGTAAACAATGCTACTTTACGCCTTGTTAGTTTCCATGGATGTGGACACAAGTTTAAACCAAATAGATTCACAATGGAGCAAAATGTTGAATATTCCAGGCGCCAAACAAAATAGCAAAACAATGTAAACTCGTAAAGAAAATAAAATTAAATCTCCTATGGGTCATCCATGGCAGGTTTTTTCTATCACTTCACAAAAAAGCTAATAAATTATCCCTTGGTCTTGCTCAATCATACTCTTACGGTCTTACCAACAATAATTAGACTATTGGCTTTATTTATTGTTAAGATGCAACCATATTGATAAATAAAGTCACCAGATAACATTATAATGTAGTTTTGTTTCCAAAAGCCATGTAGATATGAATATTTTTTCAGATTCATATGGTTGCTTATTCCATTATATGGGATTTAAGTTTCATCTATTTATTTGAATTTTGATATTGTTAAATTCAATGGATATATGTGAAGCAAAGTCATTGTTAACTATCAAAAAAAGATGTGTGAAAAAGAATTGACAGCGTTACATAATTCAATGAATACGAAATAGAGGAGTTGCAACTTTTCTTACTAACCTGTTTGTTGTGCATTTGGGGTTGGGGGGAGGGGGTTGGGAGTTCTTTGACAATGGTAGCAAGTGATTCGGGATTGAGAGAGTGATGAGGACAGAAAGAGTGAGGCAATTGAGACCTGTATCCAGAATGTATCTGTTCATCTTTTGGCCCAATGGATAGCTCTTGCTAGTTGGGTTTTTTATTTTAAATATGCATTTTTCTATTTTGCAGGCTTTGAATAGAGATGGAATTGGTCTAGTTCTTTTGTTTCTCCCTTGATTCGGGTTGAGCATATAATAATAATAATAATAATAATAATAATAATAATAATAATATATCACTTTTACATATTTTTATTTGACACTTTTTATATTTATATTATGTTCAATTCACTCATTTGTTGAGAAAAAGCTCTGAAATTTTTAATATTGCAGTGGTATTTTTTATTTGAAAGAAAAAAAAAACCTTCCACAAGCTACATTTACCATTTTTAAACATTTTATTGATAACAAAACTATTAATCGTTATATATATATTGTAGGGATAAAAATGCCCAAAAATGCATATTGGGTCATGGGTTTTGTCCAATGACAGATTAACAGTAATGAAGATGTCAGACCTAAAAATCCACAAGCAAGTTGCGACCGAATAAGCTAAGGTAGGTAGTCCAAGGAGGGGTGTTTCCTTGGTTAAGCGAAGCAAAGATCAGATGGTATGTCCTGTTGTTTAGAACGATCTTCCAGTAGGTCCTATTGATGAGGATATGTTTCATGGGGGCACAGAGCAAAGGAGCGGCTATAAAATATCTAAGAGAAAACTGCTACCACTGCATTGAATGTTCTGAATCCAAATCTTTGGCCGCATTAATGAAGAAATGATATTTTAATAGTGATTTGCAACCTTACAGCTATTACTCAAAGACTTTAAGAAGGTGCTGATAGGACAAGTATCAACACTGACAATCTAGACCTACACATGGAGGGAGGAAATGAGAGGAAAAATGAAGTATAAAATAGAAGAAGGTCCCTGAGAAGAGGGGATCGGGAGAAAAAGAGAAAAATACTGTAGACTAAGGAACAATATTTGTAATTTGTCCTTAAGAGAAAGAAATATAAGAATCAACCTCCTCGACTTGAGTCCAATGACAATTTTCATTATACAAACTATTCCATCTTCACCATACTATGATATTGGCCCACTGTCATTGTTATCTAAACTCATTAGAACCTAGATTTTGAATCCACTCTCTACAAATTTCATTGTATTGAGCTTGTTGGGCCTATCCCCTTACTATTTTGGGCTTAGGTGCAACTCGTGTCCCTACATATATATATATATATATATATATATATATATATATATATATATATATATATATATATATATAACCAATTCCAATTAGAACACGTCTAATTTTGAGAATTTCAGTCCATAACAAACTCTACTATTAGAAGCCTCCTAATTTTACACATCATCTAATTATTTGTTATTTTTTATGCATATTTCATTTTGTTTTTATTTATTAATTTATGCTTATTTTTAGCCGATGGTACTTGATTCTTTTTCTTCCTCTCCTCTTTTTAGTCTCTAAAATCTGATTGTCTCTCATCAAACTAGAAGCCTCCACCTTTGTTACTCTCTTTCTCTAAGCATTTATATGGCATCATCCCATATAAAAACCACGAAAATTTATATACTTATCGTTTGTCTGGAAATTAAATCACAACCCTAGTGGAGTATAATATGTATAGATCAAAAGATTGCAAAAATCTAAATATAATTGACAATTTTTTGTCTTTTATGGATGTTTATGTCCATTTTTATTTATCAGTTATGTCCATCTATTAAACCTATGAGTAAGTCGACTACTCTAAGCCTACTGAACTTAAAAAGTAATGTAAAATACCAGTCTCACACCCAAACAGTGGTCTAAAGCCACCGATAGATTCACACTTTTTTTTTAATAATATTTTATATTATTATTTTTAATATTGTTTTGTCAAATATTAAACTATTCAGTATTCAACTATTTGGGATAATTTACATAAATAATGTGTTTAGTGGTTGATATATATATATATATATATATATATATATATATATATATATATATATATATATATATATATATATATAATTTTACATCATTATCATTATCAAATTTATAATTTTTTAACAAAACTGCATATTATAATTTTTTTAATCTTATCTTCTTCTCTTATAATTTCTAAGTCAATAAAAATCTTAATTTGATTACAATCAAAATTGTTATACTACAATTTATTTGTTCATATCCTATCAAATTATATTTCTTTCTTCTTTTTTTGGATAAATAATAAAACAAAAGTAGCCACTACCCACCACTACGGTCTTTTATTTATTTATTTAAAATATGCATCCTACTTCGTTGATACCTATACAATACCTATGGGAAATTATTTTAAATTATAAAATAATTTTTCTATTAACTTTTAATTAATATTTTTTCATATAAGACTCTCTATTTGTTATTTATTTTATTGTATCATATACTATATAATAAAAGTTGGGTTTAAACGCCATGGTTGCGCCAAGTGGCTTCATCAAATTGCAAAATTCTTTTTAGATTTTTAGATTTAAAAAAATATCTATATATAATTTTTCTTCTCCTATAATCTCTAAGTTGATACAAATCTTAATTTGATTACAATCCAAATACTTCATATAATTCATCTAATCCTTATACTTATTTAATTTTAATTTGATTACAATCCATATTCTTCATCTAATACATTTAACAAACAAGTTTAAGTTTAAGCAAGACTCTAATTTCATTTGTTCTTATCAACTTATTTGGTTAAAGTAGCAATAAGTATTGTCTCATTTTTTTTTTATAAAGTAACAATTTTACTTTTAGCCTAATTTGATGGTTATTTATTTATTTGTGGATAAAGTATCAAATGATGGCTAATAAGTATTAACATTAATGTAAACTTAATTATAAAAATCTAATTTAGATCACGTCAAAACCAAAGAAAAGGAACCACTGCATATCCTTGGTGCAATAATCACTCCACCAATATAAATGCTTGTGGGGTGTGGGGGACAAGGGTCGAGATTCAAGTCTCTAGGAGGGAGTTTTACACACATATACACTTAGATTAGGCTAAAGTAGAATTTCTATCTTATATAAAAAATAAATAAATAAAACACAAAAAAGGATAAAGTAACCCAAAAAAACTAATATGTATGTGTGTGTGTGTGTGTGTGTGTGTGTGTGTGTGTGTGTAATAATGACAAATTTTGCAAAAAAATAAATGACAAATTCAAATCCACGTAAGTTTGAAGAAAAGCATACAAATTTTGTTTCATGATATTGACAAAAAATAATACAAAAAAAAGAAGAATAAATCATCTTATGCATTTTGAAAACAAACATATTTGTATCCAAAAAAAAAAAATTTATTGTACTCTTTTAATAAGTTATTTGTAAGGACACAATTTGCTTCATAAGCTCAAAAGGTAAAAGGATCTAGACTCAAAGAACCCAACACAATGAATTTGTAGAGAGTGAGCTAGAAAACTAGACTTTAATGAACTAGATAACAATTATAGTGGATCTAAAAGACAAGAAAAAAAAAAAAAAACAAATTGGTTTTACCCAAATAAAATCGTCCTCGGCATAATCCGAGGAGACTAGTTCTTGTTATATCTCTTTTAAATTTGGTTACAAGTCCAATTCTTATTGCTACAATGTTTCTCTCTCAATCCTCAGATCCCCCACTATAATGGTGTCTCTCTTCCTTATATTCCGTTCTTTTTATTTCATCTCCACCTTCCACGTGTAGGTCAAGTGGTTGGCTTTGATCCTTGTCTCATTAGCACCTTCCTGAAGTCTCTGGGAGTGGTTGTAAGACTAAATATTACTGCTCAGATATCATCTCCACATTAATGCAGCCAGAGAGTTAGCTGCAGAACATTCAATGCGGTGGTAACAGCTTTCTCTTAGATATTTCTTAGCTTTCATTTGTCCTATGCTTTCCTGATGTTTATCCTTATCAATAAAAGCCTCTGGAGTGTTGCTCTTGATGACAGACCACATCTTCTAACCTTTGCTTTGATTAGCCGAGGTGTCGTTTGTCCTCAGACCTCCTTCCTGAACCCTCATGACCAGACCCCTTTCTTCATACACTAACGTGGACTTCTGCGATGACGTTTATTCATCTTCGGACTATTAGGCGTCTTCGGACAAAGCCCACGGCCCAACACACACTACTGGGCTTGTCATCCCTACATTATTACTTATATATATATGTGTGTATTTCATAATACCTTAGTTTCACACTATATGAATTTATTATATAACTTAAAAGTAAAATATTTATTTATTTTTATTATCTAATTTTAAGTAAATTAATAAAAAATTATTTGCATATAAATTTTGATTAAAGTGTGCATCACATGGACATAATACTAGTTATTATTATTATTATTGTTATTGTTTTATGAGGAAGGGAGTGTCCCAAGTCTCAATTTTCCGAATTGATGTGATGTTCCAAATTAATAATCCCATCACTCACATATTTTGTAAAGATTTAATCATTATTTGTGAAACTATAAAAAGTTTTTGAATTTTTTTTAATGTTTCCACTAATAACTATTGTTTTTTGTTTTTGAATTTGGGGGAGTTGTAGTTCTTATTAGAGGTCAATATTGGTAGGCGGAAAAGATGATTTAGGTTGGACAATGGACAATTTATCCAGCTCTCACTCTTGTTGTGAGTCTCGATCGTGACCTCGAAAAGGACGTTCTCCAACGAAGTCCTTTTTTTTTTTTTTTGTGCTAAACTTCTCCAACGAAGTCCTTGTTTTATTATTCCATGTATAAACGTATAAGGCTGGGTCTCATTTCAGCGCGTTTGTGTCTCTGTAGGTGGTCCTGTATACTATTTACAAGATTTACAAGTTGTCTAATTTAGCAATATTTTTATTAAAATTAAGTTTCACAGTATTATTTAAATATTTTTTAAAAAAATTTTGCTACAATGTTATTAGTTTTTAGTTTTCAACAATAAGAGGTATCTAAACAGATCTTTAAGTTTATTATTTAGAATTAAAGAAATCAATTAGAATCTTACATGGTAAATTTTATGATCCCATACCTATATTACATGTCAAATTTTATGTTTTTTTTTTTTAATAAGAATTGTTCCTACTTGTATATAAGCAAAATATTATTATAATAAAGCTAATAAGCTTTAACTAATCTTCTTTTCTTTTTTAAGGAACAAACTTTAACTAATCTATATTTGTGATTTGTCTAACTTCATTTGGTACTCTTTCCCTTACCAATTAACATTGTACAACTATATTCGAAATAGGGGTTTCTTTACTAGATGAGGATTACGACATGAAGGGTAATTTTATTACTATGGATAAAAATGTGTTGTAATAGAATAATTAAAACTATTTATTAGTTTGGTTATAAGTTGTAAGATTAGAATAAAATTTAAGATTTATTTTAAGAAATATTATATTCATACAATTATATTTCCTAAAAAATAATAATTTTTTTTTGAATTTGTTATGTGTTTAAGAAAATTTTATTTATTTGGAAATATATTTATTTTAGAAATTATTACACCTCCTGAAGAATAGTTATTACAATCCTTTTAGAAAGAAATCATTATTTCTCATTTTGGATAATAACTTTTCATAAGTAATGACTATTCCCTATAATAAAAATATAACAAAACTAAAAAATTGCTAAATTATAAGAATAACATTTACATTAAAGTGTTTATTATAGTCTATCAAATATGCTCTTACTGATAAGTTTGGTTGTTATGTGTGTAAAGTTTGTAAAATATAAATGTTATGCATATGAAATCTTTCTTCCCATTGCCACCGAAACCTAATGCAGACAATTCCCGTGGAACTAAAAAAGAAAAAAAAAAGAGTAAATTAGTAAAACATGAATATTCATTAGGATATACAAATATATTACTAAAAAATAACCTTTTTTTTTTTTTTTTTTTTGAGAATAGCACTGAACATAAAAGCTTATAGGTTTCAGTCCCTTTCAAGTTTCAATTATAGTTTGGTTTCTATTGCAGTTCAAGGTAGCGGACTTGACATGAGTAATTAAAATTTAATTGTACAACAACGCGTACGTACTCGAAATCAAGAAAGAAAGAAAGGTCTCTTTTCAATTAGTTTGGTTTCATTCTTGTTTTCACATTTCATTTGGACCCATATACCTTTAGAGAAATGATATGTCCACAACAGTTTTACAACATTTTTACAACAAATCCTAAGTGGCAGGATGTTACTGGTTGTTATTGTTGGGGCAAAAAAGTAATCTTAGTGTTAGGTTCAAATTTGAACCAATAACAACTAACCACCTATGATTTGTTGTAAAAATGTTATAAAAATGTTGTGGACGTAGCACCTCTCATATCTTTATCTTTATCTTTTTCACCAAACAATGACTCCGACTCTTCTAACAATATTATAATTTGAACTCTCCAATTACTTTTTGTTTTTGGTCAAGTCCCGATTCTACCGCGTGTTCCATTCTGTTCAAAGGTCAAAAACTTGCGATTACAACTCCCCAAGTCCCAAACTTTCAAGTAATTGTATTAATTAATTAGTGTACACATAAAAGTGATTAGATTATTACCAAGTGTTTTATTTATTTATTATTATTATTATTTAATACGGGCAAACATTCTTACGCCAACCATTGAGTTTTATATTAGTATTTTTCTTATAAATTATTGTTAACATGTGTGTTAGGAGATCACAATTTAATTCCCTACAATCACTCTAAAAATAGACACGCCTGGTGTGATGTCAAATGCCATAAAAGATTTGAACGTGTCTTTCTCATTACCAATTGGTTTTGAGATGGAATGACACAGCTCACAGTCTGACAAATAGTATCAGAGCTAAGGTCATGGGTTCAAACAGGCCTGCGTGGTGTAGGCTAAAATGTAAACTACACCTTTAAAGTTTTGGGGTTTTTGAATTTTACATTCTTAAATTTCAAACTTTAAATTTTGTCTCTTGAGTATATTATGTTTGCATCAGCAAACCTTCCATCTAGATTTTCCTCCTGAGGTTATTTTAATTGACGAATTAAACACGCGTCGCAAATTTATGTGACACTTAAATATGAATGAAGAGGCTATTAATGAAAAATTGAAAATATAATAAACTTTAAGGAGTAAAATTCAAATTATAAAATTTCAAGATGTAAAATATAAAGATCCCTAAATTTTAGGAGTCTAGTTTTCATTTTAGCCATTTGTTTTATAAAAAAAGTTCATGAAATTAAAAATAAATTATACAAAAATATCAATAAGATATATACCATTACTTTGAATGAATGCACTTGGAGCAAATGCAAGATACAAAAACTAATCTATTTTTGGATGAGAAAGGGAGTTTTATTTATTTATTTATTGTTCAAACAGTAACAAACCTAGCAACTAGGCACTGTCTAGTAATGCTACTAATGCCTAAGTTCATTACATCCCATATATAGTTATAATACACAAAAGTTGGATATGTATTAAATTCCAAAATTTTGCTTGGCTGCTTCCTTCCTCATTTTGTTAGTCCATTTGCTACTTCATTCGCCTCACGGTATATGTGATGAGGATGAACGATCCATTCCCAAGTTATAAGGTTCCTACAACAAAAAATCAAAAGGAGCAATATCCAAGGTATAAACACCATATGTCCATTCACCTCACGGTAATTTGTCTTTGATTAAATAAAAATGTCAAATTGAGAAATTTATATAATATAATGATGATGAAGGACGAAAATCCACCAGTTGTCACGTGGTCCTCACTTTACTCGAAACAACACCTGCACAACAACAGACAAGGCCAACAAAAGGCATCGGTGTGGTGCCGGCCAAAAACCCTCCGAAAGTCAAGTTAGAACTTATTTTCTTCTTCACAACCCTAAAGTGCTAGAGCTGAAGTGAATTATACGTACTGTGGCTTATGAGGGTTTTGGGGTATATATAGTAGCGTGGATCCGAAATAAGCGCCTTGGTAAGGAAGTACTTCCCTTCTAGGAGAGTAATTTATGGATTTTACGTATTACATAGAGCCATTTTCCTTATAGGAATCTTCTTGACTAAGGCCAAACGTGTAGCGCAAGAACTTTCCTCATATACGCGTACGTGGAGGACAAGATAAGTTATGGATGAAGGTTGACTTATCCCCTTCAGCTTTTACTTCATAAGGTTGTTAACCTACGTATGTCTCCGGAAAGGTCGTCAGCTTAGGTCCTTCAGCTTTGACTCCGTCAGCTTTTCTTCCTTCAGCCCAACGCCGTCAAATATGAGGCGGAGCTGAGGACGTTGAAAGGGGATGGTTTAGTGATCAGAGCTGACGGGCCTACTACTCCCGTCAACCACCTTAAGGTATTAGTAACTTGTACAATTATCCTCATCAAATGAAAATCAGAGAATTACAAATTACCAATCAAAGCAATAACCTAACACTAAAAAGGTACATGTTACAAAATTTTATTTCTCCAATGATTGTGGAAGGTGAGTAGTGAAGGTTTCTTTCTTGTTTTCACATTTCATTTGGACCCATATTTCTTTATCTTTATCTTTTTCACCAAACAATGACTCCGACTCTTCTAACAATATTATAATTTGAACTCCAATTACTTTTTGTTTTTGGTCAAGCACCGATTCTACCGCGTGTTCCATTCTGTTCAAAGGTCTTACAACTTGCGATTACAACTCCCCAAGTCCCAAATTTTCAAGTAATTGCATTAATTAATAAGTGTACACACATAAAAGTGATTAGATTATTACCAAGTGTTTTATTTATTTATTTATTACTATTATTTAATACGGGCAAATATTCTTATGCCAACCATTGAGTTTCACATTAGTATTTTTCTTATAAATAATTGTTAACATATGTGTTGGGATCACAATTTGACTTCTTACAAGCACTCTAAAAACATGTCCGCATGGTGTGATGTCGAATGTCATAAAAGATTTGAATATGTCTTTCTCATCACCAATTGGTTTTGAGGTGAAATGACACAGCTCATGGTCCGACAAATGGTATTAGAGCCAAGGTCATGGGTTCGAGTCATGGGAGTGTCATTGTGAGGGAGGAATTGTTGTGGAGATCACAATTTGACTCCTTACAACCACTCTAAAAACAGGCCACACATGGTGTGATGTCGAATATCATAAAAGATTTGAGTGTGTCTTCCTCATTACCAATTGGTTTTGAGGTGAAATGGCACAGCTCACAGTCCGACAATGTGTTTAAGGCTAAAATGTAAACTACACCTTTAAAGTTTTGGGGTCTTTAAATTTTACATCCTTAAGTTTCAAATTTTAAATTTTACCTCTTGAGAATATATTATGTTTGCATCGCCGAACCTTCCGTCTAGATTTTCCTCCCGAGGTTATTTTATTTGGCGAACTAAACACGCGTCGCAAATTTATGTGACACTTTTTTTTTTTTGAGAAACATTTATGTGACACTTAAATATGAACGAAGAGGCTATTAATGCAAAATTGAAAACAGAATATAACTTTAAGGAGTAAAATTCAAATTATAAAATCTTAAGGTGTAAAATATAAAGAACCCTAAATTTTAGGAGTCTAGTTTTCATTTTAGCCATTTGTTTAATACTAAAAGTTCATGAAATTAAAAATAAATTGTACAAAAATATCAATAAAATATATACAGTTACTTTGAATGAATGCACTTGGAGCAAATGCAAGATACAAAAACTAATATATTTTTGGATGAGAAAGGGAGTTTTATTTATTTATTTATTGTTCAAACAGTAACAAACCTAGCAACTAGGCACTGTCTAGTAATGCTACTAATGCCTAAGTTCATTACATCCCATATATAGTTATAATACACAAAAGTTGGGTATGTATTAAATTCCAAAATTTAGCTTGGCTGCTCCCTTCCTCATTTTGTTAGTCCATTTGCTACTTCATTCGCCTCACAGGATATGTGATGAACATGGAGGATCCATTCCCAATATATAAGGTTCGTACAAAAAAAAAAAAATCAAAGGAGCAATATCTAAGATATAAACATCATATGTGGGTTCCAATTAGCTCAATTGGTAAAGTTTTTTATGGTTGTATAAGAGATTTGGAGTTCAATCCCCGCTTACACCAAAAGCTGATTGGTATCTTGATCTGATGATAAAGAGCTATCATCAAAAGCGGATGTCATAAGTTAAAACTCTTAAAAAAAAAAAAAAAGGTATAAACACCATATTTCCATTCGCCAAACAGTAATCTGTCCTTGATTAAATAAAAATGTCAATTTGAGAAATTTATATAATATAATGAAAATCAGAGAATCACAAATTACCAATCAAAGCAATAAACTAACAATAAAAAGGAACATATTACAAAATTTAATTTCTCCAATGATTGTGAAAGGTGAGTAGTGAAGGTTTCATTTCATGGACTTTAGGAAGGTTTAATTTTCCATTAACACTCCTTCAATTCCAAATTTATGGTATAACTCCTGTGCTTTTTATTAAATGACAGCTCAACTCTTTCTTTTTTATACAAAATAAAATTTTTACTCTAGTCTAATTTAAGTGTATAACTCTTTCAAATAGGAAAATCATATTTAGATCATTAAAAGAACAAAATGAAAAAGTATATGAAAATTAAGAAGTTCATTGGAGAACATCCCATTGTAGTAATTAACTAGAAGTTAGAATTATTTTTTTTGTTATAAAATAGCCAACCTTTATGTTGAATGACACCTTTCAATATTTTCAACAAATTTGTTCAGAGTTCAAATAATCCTTCCTCTTAAAATGTATTAATTTTTTTATTTATAAAATCAAATATTTATGAGACTACAAAAAATATTATTAAAAAAATTAACTATGCCTAATTTATTTTAAGGGCAGAATTATCAACATCATAACCGCTCCGATACAGAATCATGGTATTTAAAAGTTTTAATTTTTATTTTGAAATTTATTCCTTGTCTAATATTATATTAATTTTCTTATTTGTACGTCAAAACAAGTTATATGAAAAACAAAAATTAAAAAACCTGGGATAATGGAGCATTATTGCATCTCTGAGATTTGTCTTAAAAGTTATAGAAGTGGCTTTTGTATTCTCTTTTTGGCAATGTACTTTTCGTTTGTTTCGTTGTAAAGTATTTTACAAAAAGGTATATTTAGATACTACTTGCCATAAAACCCAATTTTAAATAAATTTTTTGTTAAAACCATACTTGTGATACCCATGTACTATTCACAAGACTCATACAAAAACTCAGTCGTGGATACAAACGCGTTTGTATATAAACGTACTATAAGCATTTTATTATGTCTGTTTCATTGTAAAGTTTGATCAAACTAGAAAACATTTTCCATTGGCTCTAAAATCCATTTGTTTCATTATTCAATTTAAAAATGTAAAATGAAAATTTATTAACTAAATTAAAAATTTAGAAACTAAAATAATATTTTTATATAAATATTATTATTATTATTTTTTTTATAATAAAAAGGTTAGAAATTAAATTAAAAGAAGAAGGAATCACATCATTAATCAGCCAGGACAGAAGAAAACTGTAAAAGGTAAATCCTCTATTGGTATTGGGAAAAACATTGATTTCTTTTGAGTAATTTACTAAAATTCTCCATGGTTTCAGAGACTATTTATTCATTTTTTTGACAAAATGGTGAGATTGTGACAATGAGGAGGGGCTGTCGCTAGCTAAGAGCCATCTCATACTTTTCGAAGGTAGTCAGACTCAGATACAGACAGATAGATAGATAGATAAAACTCTCTTTTCTCTCTTTATCTATTGTTCGTTAATGGCGATCTCATCCCACTTCTTCTTCATTTACTAACAACATAATCACCTTCACCATTACACAGAGAGAGAGATAACAAAAGGGGTAATGGGTCACCATTACAACTCCAGCGATGGCATATCGCAGAGAGTCAATAGTCCTCGTTTCTCGGGTCCAATGACTCGCCGAGCCCACTCGTTCAAGCGCAACAACAACAGTGACAACACCAACAACAACAATAGCAATAACAACAACAATAGCAATAGCAATAGCAATAGCAACAACAATAGTGGTACTAGTGGTGGTAGTGGTAACACCACTACCTTGAGTATCCACCATGAAATTGATGTACATCAAAGCTCACCCAGATCCGAGATGGGCACCAACCCGGTTTCCCTTGATGGGTTTGATTCCACTTCTTCAGTTTTGGAGAGGAAGCACCACCACCACCACCACCATGTGAGTCACAGAGTAAACATTCATGGGAGTAGTACTAGTAGTCTCATCAAGTCTGTGGTGGTGGAGTTGGGTTTTAGAGAAAAGAAGAAACTTGGTCATTGGATGTTCTTCTTGTTCTGTGGGATGTGTATTTTTCTGGGTCTTCTCAAGATTTGTGCTACTGGTTGGTTTGGATCTGCCATTGAAAGTGCTACCTCTAATCAGGTTACTTCTTGTTCATGTTCATGTAGTTACCAATAATCAATATGTGTGTATGCCAATTGAAAAAATAATAATAACATGCTATATTCATCTTTGTATGATTGTATTGCTTGCTTTGTCATGTTCTTTCTCATCTATGATGTAACTTAATGGGGGTGATTAATTTCTTAGTGGTTGTGTTTCAATAAAGTATTCATTTTCTTGATTCATCCCCTTTGCTAGGCATATCATGACATGTTTAAATTGTCTAGGATTTTGAGTGATCTGGCTTGGTTTGCATCCTTTATCTCACCTAAACTAATCCATCTTTTTTAATTAGGATTCAATTGACTCCATCACTGGTGGAAATCTAATGGATCAAAGCTCTCATGAATATAAATATAGGGAGGGAGGAATTGAAGTCGAACGCACTCTAATGACGGTGTCATCGGGTGTATTCAGGACCCAAAACGGCATTGCTGAAGTAAGTTTCCATTCTGTTTATCTTTAGCACACTATTTATGCACTTGGCTCTGAGTGTTTCTCAAAAATGCATATGAATAAGAAGTAATTTATGATAATTGCTTACCTTGAGAATCAACTGGTGGATCATGTCTCTTCAAGAGTATTGCCTCTTCTTCATAAAATATCACTTGTTGCGGTGACGACCTTTCTGAACCCTCCTCCAAGCCTGCCCTTCCATGCCGTCATAAAATTGAGAATCTCTGACAATGCTACCGCTCCAAATCCCAACCACGCCACTCTCACAGGCTCTCTCCCTCCATTCTAAACATGCCATTAAATTGATAGGAAATGATGAATTTTAACTCTTAAATGGGGGTAGAGTTGAGACAGGGTTTGAATTAAGGATCACTACCACTGTCACTATGATAAACTTCCAGTAGTCCCAAAAGTTTAAGCTGATAAGAAAGGGTGAATTTTAGTACTTAAACATTATTCTAATACTTATGATGATTACAGTTATCAACTATCTGGTCCAAACCCAACAGTGAGAATTTCACCCAATGCATCCACCGGACAAGAAATCACAAAAGTATGATATGCATCTCTCGCTACCTCTGATGTCTATTTCTGTTGTGCTTACTTGTTTGATTCCAAGGCTATTGCCTTTTCTTACTTCCTTCTTCTTGCTTCTCTTTGCAGAGCCAGATGCAAAGACAAATGGTTATATTATTGTAAATGCCAATGGTGGCCTGAATCAGATGAGATTTGGGGTCTGGCTTTTGTGTGTTTTTTTTGTTTTCCATTAACTTTGAATGTGAACTATAGTCTGATGTATCAATAATTTTAGAGTGCAGATTTGTGATATGGTTGCTGTTGCAAAGATTATGAAGGCCACACTTGTCCTCCCTTCACTTGATCATACCTCCTATTGGGCTGATGAGAGGTTGGTTTGTTTTTGTACTTCTACCATTTTTTACTGCAGTAATTGGAGTAATCCTTGTAAGAACAGTGGCCTTATATGTTTGCTCAATATGAAATTGACTCAAATTGGTGAAAGAAATTATGTAGGATGCATAATCTTAAAAAATTTTATGCTAACTTTTTTGAGAGTGAGTTCATAACACTGAAGTTTATTATTTTCTTTCCTTTCTCTCCTTTTCATTGCTTAGTAAAATAATGAATAAATAACATCCCTAGGCCTTTTGCATAACGCTTGGAAAAGTATTGATCTTTTCTCTAGTTAGTGAATGTTAAAATTACATACCCAGAGCAAACCCTTGGGTATGAAGATGGCTTTTACCCTCCTGTTCCTGAAGGACAAAATGTCTTATGAACGTGACTGCAGGAGGGGTTTTTCTTGTCCTGCTTAACTGATGTCTACGGGCATGCATACAAGTTTTTCATTGATCAACTTTGAGCTAACTATTTTTGTATATATGGATATATGTTTGCAGTGGCTTTAAGGATCTGTTTGATTGGCAACACTTCATTGAGACTTTGAAGGATGATGTCCACATAGTTGAGAGATTGCCACAATCTTATGCTGGGATTGAGCCTTTCAACAAAACACCAATATCCTGGTCTAAGGTTAAACAAACTTGTGCATCTTGACTTGTCTCATTTTCTTTAATGCATGTGAATAATATAGTCAAGAGCCTTGTAGCTCAATTGGCACCTACTGATGATTCTAACAAAAATGTCTTCATATTCCCCCTCCTCCTTTGTAACCATTGAATTATCAAATTAAAAAAAAAAAAAAAAAAACCAGGCTGCCTGTAAGAACAGGATAGTATGTCCTCCATGCAATATAAATTATGTGGCAATAAGTGACATATCAGATTACTTTAGCTTCCAGCACAATCCGTTCAATGCATAAATGAGCTAGGTGCTTCAACATAATTCCAACATTACATGCTGTGCATCTTACATCATTATTACCTTTTTGGAGATTAATCAAAGTCAGTTACTTGTATTCATTCGTTCAGGTTCCTTATTATAAGACCGAGGTTCTCCCACTTTTGAAGCAGCACAAAGTAATCTATTTAACCCATACTGATTCTCGGCTTGCTAACAATGAGATCCCAAGTTCCATACAGAAGCTGAGGTGCCGTGTAAATTACGAGGCATTAAAATATGCGGCTCCAGTAGAAGCCCATGGAAACTCCTTGGTTTCTAGAATGCGACAGAATGGAAGTCCATATCTTGCTCTCCATTTGAGGCAAGTTTTGATAATTCTCTTTCTTTCAAATACTGATACTGATTTCTTTTACCTGCTTGTTTTAGTTGTGGTTGGCACGAGTCATATGCTGATTAAATGGGTGCTGATTTTATTTTTTGTGTGGGTTTCTCTAACTTGATTGTTGATTTTTTCTTTCCCTCTTAATTATAAAAAAAGATCTTTTCTTTCGCCCCCTTAAAATTTGATGTCAAACTTCCTCTTGAACTGTATACAAATATATCC
Source organism: Castanea sativa (assembly GCF_040712315.1). Lineage (NCBI taxonomy): Eukaryota > Viridiplantae > Streptophyta > Magnoliopsida > Fagales > Fagaceae > Castanea > Castanea sativa. The sequence continues at coordinate 1,195,722 of NC_134019.1, read as the reverse complement.
CACCATTAGACTTAAATGCCATTTTGATTTAGAGAAATTGAAACATAATGGGACCAAAGTATTACATTTATCATCTGCTTATCATAGGAATCAATGGCATCAATATGAAACTTGCTTTCACATTCCTGTTCGCATTATTTTGAAATGATGTGTTTAACCTTCCAATGCATGATTTTGGGAAGAAAGTAGGCAAGGGGCAAAGACGAAAGAAAGTGCAAATCTTTCAGACTGTAGTATCCACCTTAGAAAATGGGTTGCTTTATCTGAGAACATTAGTCCTGAGCTCTCATCAAAGCTGCGAGCAATCTCTAAAGGGGATTTCAAACTTGGGCCATGCTCAAGATTCATATTAGGTTTTATTGAAAAGGGGACCTTATGAATCACTTTTCTCTGAATGCGCGATGCAAATAAGGGAGCCCAAAATTGACTTGTGGGATTCCTGGTATATTGTGGTTTTCTTGGATTTGTGCTCAGACTAGATGATGCAGGACAGTCTAGGCTTCACCACCAAGAGCAGCCTGAAAACTTTAGGCTTCACAACCTAACCACCAAGTAAAACAGCACCTGGAGCCTTTTCATCGAACTTCTAGGAATAAAAGACCATGTCCCATAAAACTTTTAAATAAAGATAATCTAAAAACTTATCCCTATCTAAAAAGATATGAAATCTAATCCCTATCTGAACTCAAACTAAAAATGAAATTCTGAAATAATTCAATCCTATAAGATAAATGATATTCAGAAATAACAAATTCCAAAATAATAGGAGGACTAACTTGCTCTTGTGCTTGGTTCAATTTCTAGGGCTACTTATTTGCTAAATGAAGATCTTATGGAAGAATTATAGATAGATAATGATATGGTAATAAGGTTAGGGGTTGATTTATCTTGTCCCAACTGCTTTAATTATTTGTATTCCTCTCTCTGTTTTCTATTACAGGTATGAGAAGGATATGCTTGCATTTACAGGATGCAGTCATAATTTGACTGTAGAAGAAGATGAGGAGCTACGGAGGATGCGGTATGAAGTCAGCCACTGGAAGGAGAAAGAGATTAATGGGACGGAAAGAAGGTTGCTTGGTGGCTGCCCATTGACTCCTAGGGAGACATCTCTTTTGCTTAGGGGGCTTGGTTTTCCATCCAGCACCAGGATTTACTTGGTAGCTGGTGAAGCTTATGGTGGAACTATGCAATATCTTAAGGATGACTTCCCCTACATCTTTTCCCATTCCACTCTCTCTAGAGAGGAAGAGCTGAGTCCTTTTAAGAATCACCAAAACATGCTGGCTGGTATAGATTATGTTGTTGCCCTCCAGAGTGATGTGTTTGTTTATACTTACGATGGCAATATGGCAAAGGCAGTTCAAGGTCATAGGCGCTTTGAGCACTTTAAGAAGACAATCAATCCTGACAAGTAATGTACTAACCTATATAACTCCTGTCAACATGTCTAATTAGGCTGTTTTTTTTTTCTCTGTATTGATTTTTCACTCACCAAAATTGCAGTATATAAAATTTCCTTTCTGTGAATTCAGGATGCATTTCGTAAACCTTGTTGATGAGCTTGACGAAGGAAAAATCTCCTGGAAGAAATTTAGTTCCAAAGTCAAAAAGCTTCACGAAGACCGTGATGGAGCTCCATACTTTAGGGAATCTGGAGAGTTTCCAAAGTTGGAGGAAAGTTTTTATGCGAATCCCCTTCCAGGATGTATTTGTGAAACAAGAAATAAAAAATAAAAACTAAATCAACAGATTTTGTCATCATGTTTCATTGTGTTCGGCTGCATGCGAAAGAGATCAAATGGCATGCTGCCATTGCTTCAGCCTTATTGTCTTCGGGAACAACAGTCTTAAATTTCCAAAATCAGGAGAGAATCAGCTTTTTAGATAGAAGACGCTCCACTTATATGAGGAAAAATCCTTGGTTTAGATAGAACTGATACAATGAATTCTGATTGCAGACAATATCAAGGGCGACTGTGGACAGGTCAGATTTATATTTCTCAAGATATAAAAGTTAAAAGGGAAACATCTATACAATGTATTGAAACTTCTCTCTATCTCTATCACATCACACGCTTCAAAAAAACAATTGAAATTTCCTTTTTTTTTTTTTGGAGGGTGGGGGTGGGGGTTTGGGGGGGGGGGGAACTTGGGAAGTAGCGAGAGCTTGCATATACTCCAATTTTGTAACTTGGATAATTAATGGGATACAAGTGAATACCGAATGGATTGTATTATTTCAAGATATCAATAATAAGAAAAATGTGATTTTAAAGCTTTCATCTTCTGCTGGCTGTTGATGTACGAACCTCTTTTCTGAATTTTCTGTTATTACCATAAATAAAAATAGGAAGTGGTGCATATCTCTTCTATGCTGTCACTGAATGAGGCACCTGTATAATAATGGTCCTGATGTCAATGATTGTGTGCTGTCAATACATGGTGTTCGAAATGAATTATGATCTGATAAGTATAACCAGCTTGAAGAATCAAATTTCCCTTGTGGAAGCACTGGAGTTCAAGATTTATGCCAAACTTTGCTATGTCAGCTTCGTCATGCACCAAGCTAAAACAATTAAAACGAAGACACTATATTTTATGTCATGATGTTATGATGCTGGTGTGGTTTTGAAAGAAAAACCAATCCAAAATTAAGTAAAGAAAAGCATGGAGTTCACGGTGCAGGCGATCTTGATGACGTGATGTGAAAGTGTAGTAGAAGGGCGGGTCAGTGGTCATCATTTTATCTTCAAGTTGGCCGAAAGATGAGCCAATAAAAGATGCAAGGAGCAACAGCATAAAGGTTGAGAAAGACATCCTTTCATGGTTTCTTGTTAGATTTTGCGGGATGGTTATTGAAGATAGTGGTCACTCCGCTCTTCCTCTGTTGGAAGAAACACGAGGAAACAAATTTGTAGTAAATTGAAAACCAAGATGTTTGCAAGTCCTAAATGCTGGGTTGTCTCTGATGGAGAATGAGATGTTTGGACTGTTGCCTGTAATGGTACTCTTAACAAGTAAACAGAACTTCATGAGACTTGGAAAATAACTGTTGTTGCCCATAAGATAAGATAAGAGGACCAATTATTCTGACATACATATCTCATTGGAACCAAGCTGACATCCAAATACATATTCAAGGCTTTGGCACCTCATTTCTCATAAAAAAATCCGAGCAAAGCACCCTTTGAACTTGCTCGAAGTCTATATTTCATCTTTCTAGTTGTATTATACTAGTATTTTTTTACATTTTAACCAACAGAACCTGTAGACCTTGCTTCTATCTACTCTTCCGTTATGCATTACACAATTTATATTAGCATAAGCAAGGAAAGACTGCCAATCATTTGAGATAATTACAGAATAAAAATATAATATTGGCCACCAAATTTTATAGTCCAACAAATTAACAACTTTAAGTTAAATTATAGGGAAGCTGAGAATATTTAATTTAAATGGAAGAAAAGTATGGGAAGCTACACTACTCTGTAACCTTACATAGAAATTATGTAACTCACATTTTCCCAGATTTTTTTATTGTCTCTAATTTTTTAAAATAATTTTTATGGTTTTTGTCAAATGACTAAAAATTATAAAAATTTGGAAAAGTTAGGAGAATATTGTGAGATGCCACATCAATCTATTCTTAAACACAAAGATCATGAGAACCAAAATTGTCATTCATATATATATATATATATATAAAACATGATTTTTTGTTTGGGTTTCATTATTTTGTATCCTAAAATATCCTTACACAAATTCTTAAACTCTCTAAAATACCCTTATCTTTTAGTTAAATAATTTTTTTTGAGAAACTTTAGTTAAATAATTTCAAATTTAAAAATACAAACCGGTTAAAAAAGTAATTTACTATTTTTAAAAAAGTTCCTAAGTTTTAAATCTTTCAAACTTTTATCAATTCTCACGTAGATATAGATCCTAAAAATTAGGACATTATTTCTATCTCATTTTTAAACATTATTTCACTAAATCCAAAATAAAAGATAAAAAAGAGCCTAATTGCACGTGCAAATCGTCTGTGATGAGTCTTGTGTGTGTGTATTGGTTTTGATAAATGATTCAAAATGTTGAAAAAAATAATAATAATCTAGAAAAAATTATGGAAAGCCACATTAGTTTGTTCCTACACATAGAAAGTAAGAAATTCCTATTTTCCACATTTTTGGTTTCACTTTAATATTTTTAGTGGGTTTAGAGGCATAAAAGGGATTATTAGAAAATCATTTAATTAAATTTATTGTTGAAAAAATTTCAAAATAACATGCTAGAAGTTAAATAAAAATTATATGCTATTGAAACCTAGTTTTACATCATATCATATCATATATTATATAATAAAATTTGAGCATAAAAGTCATTGTTGTGCCAAGTAGTTTCGCCAAATTACAATATTATTTCAACTTATATGTTCTCATAAATTTTTTTAGATAAAATAATAATAAGTGTTTTAACAAAACCATAAACATGCATCTAAATTTTAGTTAATAGACGCAAAAACTTATTTGTTTTTATCAATTTCTTTAGATAAAGTAACAATAAGTGTTTTCACAAAACATTCAACATGCATCTAAGTTTCAATTGATAAAAATAACAACTTATTTGTTCTTATCAATTTTTTAGGTAAAGTAACAATAAGTCTTTTAATAAAACATGCAACATGCCCCAATTCCAACTAAAAATATATTATCAAAATTTCTAAAAAAATATATATATATATTTACTAATGGTATTTCCATAGAATTTCTCTTGCACTCCACTTTTTTTTTTAGTTACTACTTACTCATATGTATTTGTATTAGAATGATATACATGTTGTATAGATTCATAGGAGTTGATAAATTTATATGATATTCTCTCTCTCTTTGGAATAATTTTTTTCATAATAAACAACTACTCTCATTAATTTTCTAATTAATTTTTTACTAATTATTAGGATATATTTCCTCAAATTAAGGGATAAAGTTAATAATAGTTTAATTTACGTAAAACTTTATCATTTAAATTTTAACAAATTTAAATTCTATTCAAATTAAAAGTTTATTATAAATTTTTTTTTAACTACCTTCCCTAGAAAAGAAAAATTAAACTAAAATCCAAAATCCCACACAACACCTCCGGTTTCCCCCCCCCCCCCCCCATCAAGTACGATTTATTAATTATTTAAAAAATTATTTCATTAATTTTTAGGATATGTTTTCTCGAACCAAGGGATAAGATTTAATTATAATATAATTTACCTAAAACTTTATTATCTGTTTTAGAAATTTAAATCCCACTCCAACTAAAAATCTATTGTCAAAATTTAAAAACTTATATATATTCACCAATGGTCTTTCCATAAAATCCTTCTTGTACCCCACTTTTTTTTTTTTTCAAGTTGCAACTTACTTGTATGTATTTTGTATATGATAGTTTTGATTAAATAAATTTCATGTATGGATATTATGTTAAAAGAAGTCTACTATAAAGAAGCAAAACAAAGGACACCCATTTAAATTCTTGGTTTCTCTTAAGTACATTTTTTATTTATTTTTTAAAATTCTCAACTTTTGAACTATTTTGTGTGTTTTAGGTTTGGCTTATTCTATGTATTTAGTTTGTAAGTGTTTTGATTTTTTTCAATTGACTATCACTACAAAAAATTTAGTTCAAAACATGTTTTTCATGTGCTGTAATGGAATTGAATATCAAGTTACTTTTATCTATTGATTGTTAAGACTTTATCAATATTTATCTATTTTTATATATTTTTTGTGTGCTTTGTGTTAATTTCTTAGTATGCGGAATTCCTCCCATATTTTTTCGAAAGTCTAACTAAATTCAATTTAGAATTTCTCCTCTATCCTTTTAGATTATAGATTATATTTGGCTAAATTAGATTCATTGGTCCAAATTCCTATGTAAGTTTATCTTTTCTTAAATCCTTTTTCATTTTTTTTAAATAAAAATTTCAAAAACTTGGATTTTTCTTTCATGTGTAATATTAATATATATGTTCTTAAAGGCTAAAGTACAATATAATTAGAGACATTATTTAAGTTGTATAAGTTAGGGTGTTAACCATTTGAATAAAATTAACACTAAAACGGATGATTTAAATATCAAAATAAGACTTAAAACACAATATAATTATAGACATTATTTAAGTTGTATAAGTTAGGGTGTTAACCATTTGAATAAAATTAACACTAAAACAGATAATTTAAATATCAAAATAAGACTTAAAAATGAAATTTCTTTTAGGTGTACAAACGTACATGCAATTGATTTTTTAATCTTAAGTTTGGAATTAATTATTTTAGGATAACCTTATTTATGCAAGTATTTTAAAAGATTTAACTCCTTGAATTCAAATCAACCTCTTCATTAGTAAATAAGGAATTTTAAAAAAATAATTAGAAAAGTTTTTATTAGTAATTTTAATTAGAAATGTTATATATAAGGATATATATATATATATATATATATATGCATTTTATATAATAATAATAATCAATCATTTATTTAGAAACGAGTTCTAAAATTATGTAATAATAACTCATGTAGTTATTATTTCTCAAAAAATATATATATAAAGAAAATTCATGATTAAAACCGTGCAACGCATGAGATTTTCTCTAGTTAAATAATAATAACAAAGTAATTTACTTATATGGTGCATTTCTATGTGAGATTAATTCATGTAGTATTTGAGATTTTATTTTCTATAATTAAATTTGTATAATTAAATTTGTATGATTTTGTACCCTATCACATGTAGTGTGATTATATTGTTATGCATATGAACTTTTAAATGCGTGATGATTGGATGATGGAATGTATTGTAACACATACTTGAATAAGAACAAATACTTATGGGTAGTGTTCTAGTACTGCAAAAAAAGATTGATTAAGAAATCACTTTTGTGGTGGTCCGTTCCCAACAACCTTGGGCTTTTTGGTTTAAACCTCCAATTTATTTATACTCTGGATTGGGCTTATCCCACAATGAGAGGTTCATGAAGCGTTTCTTCTGGTCACTAATGAAGATTTAATGTTACTTTGGCTCCTAATACTCTGGTTTTTAGCTCAGCCAAGGTGGCTACTAGGCAACCAAGCCTCTTTTCTAAAATTCAAGCAGTATTTTCTTCTCTCCGAGATGTGTTTTTCTTACTACTCTTGTGTCTTTCTCTTCCCCAAAATTTTCAACCCCTTTTTCCTACATCTCCTCCTCTATTTATATCCCTCTCTCAGTGGGGTCGTCATAATGAGAGGATATTCCGTATGTCAGTGGATCTCTCCGTATCATATCACTAGTTAGAGGGGACCTACTTTCGGCTGTTGATATGACCTTCTAGTAACTCGTGCTTGACGCTGGTTATTGCTCAACGAGTAGATTCCCCCAAGGCATCATCTCTTGATCATAGCATGTCTTTGGATACTTGACTTGTGTGTTTAGCTAGCTTCACTCAGTTTGGCTAGTGGGCTGAGATGGACTAAGACTATGCACTTAGATGGGCTGAGACTATCCAATGAGTGGACCTGCAGTTTAGGGCCGGTCTGTTGTTTTTGGTCTGTACAACTTTGATAAATATTTTTTGTCATTAAAGTAGCAATATTCAAGTAGAAGCACCCTGCCTTCGCGAGAAGAAATCTACATGCTGATGTTTCATAAAAAGGGATACGGATCACAAAACTTATAACCACCATTGTTGGTAGATTTGGGTTGTCAACATTCTAAGTTAGGGAATCTAAAGAACATTTCTGTTTCATTACCGATGAATGATGAAGTCGAAAACATTTTCTCGATTTGTGGATTTGCAATGATGTCGCCTAATCAGCTAGGTTGATGACGACTTGGGTTCTCTCCTCGCCTATCTTCTTCTTCTTTAATTTTGCTGTTTCTTTTTAGGATTTTTATAGGAGTGTTAAAAGTCAAGGTTTCATTAGGTATGTTTATAGTAAATTGGACAATATACATCAATTTTATGGGTTTTTTGATAATTTTTAGGCCTTCCCTTAGCATTCGTTTGGGTGCCAAGAAAATGTCATGATGATTTTATTTTAAGTATTTTTTTAAAAATAAAAGTAGGAAAATGTTGAATTTTTTTAATTATTTCATTTTTTTATAGAAAATTTATTTAATTATTTTAAAAAAATTAGGCTAAAAAATGAAGTAGCATAATGAAAATGATATGGCATAATTTTATTAGACAAATTAAACATACGTGACAGACTTATATAACACTTATTAAAAAATATGGACAAAATGACTATTGATACAAACATAATATAACTTTAGGCATAAAATTGAAATTTGAAACTTTAGGTGTAAGATCTAACACCAACCCCCCACAAAAACAAAACAAAACAAAAAAAAAAAAAAAATTTAGGGGTGTAGTTTGCACATTAGCCAAATTTCTATTTATTTGGAGGTTATTATTAGTGACCTTGAAATAAGGCTACTTAAAATTAGGGGTAGACTGATTTAATTTATTAGTGTTTGTTTACACTTTTGTTAAACCCTTGAAAAAAGAGGATCAAAGTGAAAATAATTGTCTATCATTTCAAGCATGACTTGTCATCTTAATAAATTATCAAAAAGAATTGTGTCTATAAGAAAGTTGTTTAGAAAGAAGATGAGGGTCGTTTTAGTAAAGGTGTGTTGTGGTTTAAGGTTGCTTGGAATAGAGTGGTGGATCATGTCAAGTTGGGGTTGTCTGTTTATGCTGACATGTTCTTAATGAGATTATTACCTCAAAAGAGTTTGGATTGTGATCAAATTAGACATGATAGGATTTTGTCCCTGCATAACTCTTGAGCTCGTTGAACCAGTACTTATGATTCTAAATAAAAGTTGCAAGGGAATGACTCTTGGAATACGTTACCCATCAAGAAGTTTGGACCGTACAAAATAGTTGATAATCATCGCCACATTTCTACTATGATGATTTTAATGGTCTCTCCCTACAGAATTTTATTGTTAATATACTTAGTAAGCAATTTGGAATAGAAATTGCCACCGACTATCTTAGAGCTTGTGTGATAAGTATATCCCATTTAATTGGAACACAAAATAAATATCAAGCATTTATTTATCTTGCTTCGTCAAAGGCATTTGCATTTGCCATCAACGGAATGTTGGCTCGCATACTAGTCATAAATGCACTCATTAAAAGTCTACGATCAAAGCTTTATCTCAAAAAAAAAGTTCCAAAAGCAACACAAAAACCACGCACTCACAAGACTCTTTTTATTAATAAACCTAGCTAGCTAGCTAGCTAGAAACTGCCACTGACTTGAAGAATCCTACTCTTACAGGCCTTCTCAATCATGACAAAGAAACCATGGGAATGAAAAACAAACAAAAAAAGAAATTTATTAAGAGAATCTCTGCAAACATTTTTATTGGTAGATGATCTCCGAAGACCTTAACCAGTTCCACCAAAAACACCTTTAAGCTTTTTAATCTGAGCTGCGTCAAGGAAAGTAGTTGCTGCTACCAATTCAGTAGGTAAATTGTTTGCAAACAAAGCATAGTCCACAATTTGGAGACCTGGGCTTTGACTACTGAAGCTAGCAAATGCAGTAGCCAGAGTCCCTCCTGCATTTACTTGGAAGTGAAGTAATCCTTGAGGGAAAACTATAACGTCACCTTTATTAAGGGTTTTAGAGTAAACAGTGTTAGCTAACGAAACAAACCCGGCAAAGATTGTTCCTTGCACAACAATTAAGATTTCTGAACCTCCAGGATGTGTGTGAAATGGCACAACTCCGCCAGGTGCCATGTCTAGACGAACAAGAGAAATTCCAAGGCCATTGACACCAGGAAATTGAGCAGCGAATGCTGGAGTCAACGCGGCTTTAACAAGATTTGAGGTGTTACCAGGATTGCCTAGGCCAGAGAAAACAAAATCATTCACTGTGACCTTTGAAGGGTCCTTGCAAGAGTAGCCTGCAGGGCCTTGAGGAGCTGCGAGGTCACCGACACAGAAGTCTTGCACAGCAGCATGAGAGCTGCTGAAGAGACAAAAAATGAAGAACAAGGGAAGTATCATCATCTTCACAAATATTAAACAAGCCTATGTTTATTTTTAGCTTTTAGCGTGTGTTTGAAGGAAGGTGGTCTTGGTGTCAGTTATATAGGACTTTGGACATGGCCGGCCCTAGGCCTAGGCCTAGGCCACTTAGGCAACTGCCTAGGCTTCTAAAAAAGGAATGCCCTAAATTTTGGGGTAAAAATTATATATTTTTATAAAAAAAATTGGAAATATAGAAAAAAAATTAGTTGTATAATTTTTCTCTATTTTTAAGGTGTCCCAAAGTATTGAGTAATGCTAAAAATAATATAACTTTAAATACATGGGTCTATCACCGTACACCCTTAGTGCAATAGTCATTTTACAAGTATAAATGTTTGTGGGGTGTAGGGGGTAAGGATCGGGGTTTAAGTCTCTAGGACGGAGCTTCATACACATATACATTTAGATTAGGCTAGAGTAGAAATTTTATCTTGTATAAAAAAAAAATACATGGGTCTTACAAATAAAGTAATGTTATAGTTTTACAAACTATTTTACAAACTATTTTACAACATTTTTACAAATTGTTTTTGTGGCCAAATTCTTACTAGTTCTCATCTGGGCCTACCGATAACATCATTTTTTTTTTTTTATCTATAATCATTCACCATATCATTAGTTTGTAAAAAAAATTGTAAAAGAATTTATATCTCTAGCATTTTCCCTTACAAATATATGTGTCACTAATCGCAATAAATAATTCAGATGGGAAAATGCTAGAAATATTATTAATTTTTTTACTTGAAAATTTTACAAATTGATGTGACAATTAATATGATATGTGAATGTCAATAACCTATTAAATGTATTTTTGAATTATTTTTTGTAATTAATGATACATCTTTGTAAGCCTCATGTTGTAAAATTTATAATATCCCTAACATCATTCATTCAAATATTTGTTTATTATCTTCTTGAAGTGTCACTAATTACATTTATTTCTACATCATTTGAAAGTCTTTTTTAGTAAAATTTGCTATAACTTTAGCATTTTTCCAAAAAGAAAAAAAAAGCATATTACAAAATAAAAAGAATAGATTTTTGTTATAAAAAAATTATGATATTAAATATTAGTTAAATATTATTTAAGTGATAAAAAAAATGCTGCATTTAAATATATTCACTTAGGTTTCCAGATTTGTCGGGCGACCCTGACTTTGGATATATTGGATATTTTTTGGGCGTAGCAATTCGTTGATTTGGATACGCCGATGCAGCACTTCACGGGCAACTACAGGAAGAAACAGACAGATATGTACCTTATGTTTGGTCATGGAAGATATAATATAAATTACTTTTTAAACTATGAATCAATAACTACACTATAATACTTGCTTGCTATAATTTGGTTTACAAAATTGTTTGTTAATTTGTTGAACCCAATTAGCAATATATGTTAGTAAGCGCAAATAATGCCCGATTAGATTTAATTTTCATAATTTTTTTATTTACTAAAAGCAGGTGAAAATAAAATTTTACCTTAAAAAAAATTGAAACTATAAAAAACTGTATATAAATCAATAAGTAAATATACTATCATTTGAAAACTAAATTGAACATGTTGATATATATAATTCAAAAGTTGAAGAGTAAGGGTGTTCCCTTTGAAAATACTAAAAATGTCAATTAGTTGAGCTATAAAACTTTTGGCATCTTAAGAGTGCTTAAAATAGCTTTTCCCAAGATTCTGATGTTTATGCTTATAATTTTGATTTTGGTGACGAATGTAGGTAAATTTGAGGCAGATTCAAATTTTGTTGGACATTCAGAAGCCTCCTAGCTATATAGCTAATGCCTTTTCCTAGAATGGGTTTTGGCTTGAGCTAACGGCAAGTGGATCTTTTACCAACTTTATGGTTAGACTTAGGGCACCACACCCGTACACGGAATGATGAATAAGAATTGGAATATTCGTAAGAGAGACGTAGTACGTGTTAGCGAAGCAAGAAGGAATTAAAAGTTTTCCTATTCTCACATTTGTAGTGAAGATAAGGTTGTGATTAGTGACTAATGGACCATAACAGTATACGTACATCTCTAGGCTAGCTAGCAGCAGGGGTGGCGCCACCTTGTCAGGGTGGTCCTTCGTAAGAGAGAGGTAGTACGTGTCAGCGAAGCAAGAAGCTAGGAATTAAAAGTTTTCCTATTCTCACATTTGTAGTGAAGATGAGGTTGTGATTAGTGACTAATGGATCATAACAGCATACATACATCTTTAGGTCAGGACCACCTGACTTTAAAAAAAAAAAAATTTATATATAATAATTAAATTTTTTTTATTTGTCTACCTTTTAAAATATATTTGGGAATACCCTCAGTTTTTTTATGCCAATAAAATTAAATTTTGCTCTATAATTTGTTCTATATTCAGTGGATAAATAATTGTTTGGTTGTATACATTGAAAGAGATGTAGCTTGTAGCATTAATAATGAGACTATCATGTAACGATTTCAAAATATAAAAACTCGTAGAAGGTAATTGTAAATTTTATATATTTACGTGTTTTTTTTATTGTTGTTATTTTTTTTATTGTTGTTATTGTCAATATATGTATTTCTTTTTTTATTAGATGGTATAATTTATGCTTCTTAAAGAACACCTTGAGAAAAATTATTGAAGCCCCACTGGCTAGCAACAGGAAAATAAGATGCCAATTGCAATTATTGACGAAATATTATTATCTTTATCATTGCATGCACCATTTTTGTATCTAGTTTTATCATCTTAGCTCCACCGTTGCATGCTATCTTATCAACGTACAAATGTTCCTTCTAAAAAAAAAAAAAAATGTATTTGAATTAGAAGTTATGTACAATCTATAATCTATGAAGAGAGAAGGGTACGGGTTGGTATCTATAATCTATTCCATGTGTCAGTGTTTTAGAAGTTATGTATGTTAGATTTTAACGTTGGCTAATTTCAATCACAAACTTTAGAGTCAAAAAAATTTGAATTTTTTTTATTTGAATTAGATTACAACTCTGATAACTATCTGTTGAAGAAATTCAAATTCCATTACAACAAAATGTATTTTTAGTGAGGAAAAAATTCATTATTAAAAGTCCAGTTTTTCGTCACTAAGAACCTTTAGCGACAAATCGGACTTTTAGCGACGAAACTCATTTCGTCGCTGAAACCCCGTCGCTAAAAGTCTTAGCGATGAAAAATTTCGTCACTAAAAGTCCGATTTGTTTTAAAAAGAAAAAACTTTTAGAGACGAAAACATTTCGTCACTAAAAACACTTCAGTTTATTAAATCATATTTAGTGACGAACAATTTCGTCACTAAAACTATTTTTGGGTACATATAGTGACAAAAAAATTCGTCACTAAAACTATTTTTAAGAAAATCCAGGCAATATAATGACGAAAATTTTCGTCACTAAAACCATTTCTTACAAAATTTTGCTACATTTAGCGATTAAATATTTTGTCACTACACCAATTTTTTGTTGCTATATTTGTGACGAAAAAATTCGTCGCTAAAACTTATTTTCTGTTTTTATTTTTTTCATAACTTTGATATTAACCTATAACCTGTCACTACATTATTAAAACCTCAAATTTGAATAATACATTTATTTCAACAACACATTAATAAAAAAATATCTATACATTCCACAAGTAAAATATAAAAGAAGTATCCAATTCAAACTCCTTCTATACAATAATTGTTTGCAGCACATTCAATAACTCAAGAAGTTTTGCAACAATACAAAAAGTGTAGCATAATATAATTAGAACTAACAGAAGATGTTCTCATATGTCTTCAAGTAATGCGAAAAGTAAATCTCTTAAAAGCCACCAATAAGAAATCTGCACAAATATTAAAACAATACTACATTAAAATTGTAAAGTAAAAATATTAACTATGTTATAAGAAACATTTCTAACAATGCATTAAGAGTAGCCACACCAATGAATTAAAATCACAACTCCTAATGTATAAGTTGTAGGAAGCAAATATAGATTTTCAAGTGTAATATAATACAATTAGTTTCAAATAATGCATCAAAAAAAGTAATCACAGCATGTAGTGCGGGTCAATTGCTAAAATAAAATATTAATCAATAAGTGTTTTAATTTGAAGATGAACCACCCCCATAGGTAGGGGTGGCAAAATTTGACACGACCCGCGAACCCGACACGACACGACACGAAATTAGCAAGTTATGGGTTGAGGCTTAACGGGTTCGTGTCATATTCGGGTTGACACGACTAACCCGTTTAATAAATGGGTTGGGTTAGTGTTGAACACATAGAACCCTGTTTGGATTACCGTCTGACCCGTTTAATTAAATGATATTTTACCAATATACCCTTCAAACTCTAGGTATATAAACTTATTAGTTGTTGTGATTTATTTTCTTTGACATATTGTGATTGATTATTTGTGATATTGGGATATGCTTTAATTTTGAATAATTATTTGTGATGCAGTTACTCGTTAGTTCTGAATTTTATATGAAAAATATTTATTTGTTTGTTTTTTCATTAATTTTTATTTTTCATTTTGATAAAATCTGATAAACAGGTCGACACGACTGACCCGTTTAATAAATGGGTCGTATTAGGGTTGAGAAATCTTGACCCGTTTAATAAACATGTCGGGTTAGTGTTGACCTATGTAGTCGAATACTCATGACTTGACACGACACGAACCCGACACGCGAACACGAATTGCCACCCCTACCCATAGGTAAGAGCGTCATCATAATCATTGCTCCTCAAAAAGTTAAGAATATTCTTTTGGACCTCTTCTTGCTTAGCTCGTGCCTTTCGCTCCCTAGCTCTCTAACTCGCTCCTCTTGGTCCCTAGCTCTTACCTCTTTGAGCTCAATTATCTTATTTTCTAGCCGTTGGATATACTCTACTAAGAAACTAAATGAAGCGGTGGTTACTAGAGAAGAAGAAGGTCTCATGCCAAGGCCTTTTACAATACCGGACTTCTTCTTAAAAACCAAGTTTGAGATCTCCTCTTGTGTAAGGGGAATTGCATTAGGATCTTGACAATGATCCTCTTGCACTTTGAGAATAGTTTCCTATCATTTGAAAGAGAGAAAGAAACAAACAATCACAATATTAATACTACATATGTTATAGCTTTACAAACATGATAGGGATGGAATGATACACATACATATATCACTTCATCCTCATGGTGTATCCACATATTTGTATTTGGATTGAAATGAACATCTTTGAAGATTTTTGCCAATTCAGGAACTTGACCGCCATTATTATTTGTCTGATTAATTAACATTCGAGGGTTAGATAGATATAGTTAATTAATCACAACATGTAATATATTGAGGTTTAAGAAAATGAAAAAACATGCACCTCCTCATAAACCCTAACAGCAAGTGCCTTTGTCTCGCATCTATGTTTGCCTGAAATTTTCTTCCTATTTTCAGAGTTCTTTCTTGATTTTTCCTAATAAAGAACATTCAAGATACTTATTAAATTGTGAATAAAACAGTATACATTTACTTCATCTAAGTATTAAGCTAATCATTTGACAACATAATATAGTAAACATTGGATAATAATAATATACGCATAAATAATTTACCAGCTAGTTCTTATTGATCCATTTCCCATCAATAAGTCAAGTCCACTAATCAAGTGTGGCATTTTTTGGCGAGTGGCTTCTTGCATAGTCAGCACCGTGAGATTGTACGAGCTTTTTATAAGTTTGATGCAATTTGTTGGAGTTGCAACTCAATAATCTTCCACATTTTGTATTTAATGCTTTCGTTACCAAGTTGGAATCTCCTTGAAATCCATCCACTTGCTTCAACACAACAACTCACAACAAAACCAATCACAAACATCAAAAGTATATAGTTTTATAAGTATTTGAATAAAATAAAATACTATTCATCACATCTAATCAACAATAGTCATTAACATTTGCAAGAAATGAAAAACACTCCCAATCTTAGTTTAACCCACTTTATAACGCCATGCAAGCTACCCGCTTGCTCCAACACAACAACCCACCACAAAACCAATCACAAACATCACAAGTATAAAGTGTTTACAAGTATTGAAATCAATTAAAGTACTATTCCTCACATCTAATCAACAGATTCCATTCACATATACAAGAAACTAAAAACACTCTCAATATGAATTTAAACCACCTTATAACACCCTGCAAGCCACCCGCTTGCTCCAATACAACAACCCACCACAAAACCAATCACAAATATCACAAGTATAGAGTGATTACAAGTATTGAAATCGAATAAAATAATACTTATCACATCTAATCAACAAGGTTCATTCACATTTGCAAGAAATTAAAAACACTCCCAATATAAATTTAAACCACCTTATAACACCATACAAGTCACCCGCTTGCTCCAACACAACAACCCACCACAAAACCAATCACAAACATCACAAGTATAGAGTGTTTACAAGTATTGAAATCAATTAAAGTACTATTCATCACATCTAATCAACAAATTCCATTCACATTTGCAAGAAGCTAAAAACACTTCCAATATGAATTTAAACCACCTTATAACACCATGCAAGCTACCCGCTTGCTCCAACACAACAACCCACCACAAATTCAATTTTCGATATCACAAGTATAAAGTATTTACAAGTATTGAAATCAAATAAAGTACTATTCATCACATCTAATCAACAAATTCCATTCACATTTGTAAGAAATTAAAAACATTCCCAATATGAATTTAAACCACCTTATAACACCATGCAAGCCACCCACTTGCTCCAACACAACATACAACCACAAATTCAATTTCCAACATCTTAAGTATAGAGTTTTATAAGTTTTTAACTAAAATTTACTTACTTTGCTCAAGCTAAGCTTACAACTTTCAGAAAAAATCCAAAGTTATTGCAAACAATGTGTATATAACCTGCAAAAGAAAAGTTAAATTTATGAATACTTCAGTCTTGAAAATGATCTTGTCATAATAAAAAGAAGAAGCAAAGACACTAGGCCAGAAGTGACAAATCACTAGTTTTTGCCAAAGGGACACTCACTGTTGAAATGCTTTCTTGCAAAAAGAGAAACAAAATTGAAAATTGAGGAGCACAAATAATAATTTAAAATAACTAACTAAACCATAAAACAAAGAGAAATCAAAAAATAAATAAATAACGTTATTGCTGGAAAACATAATGAAATTGAGTCCCTAATGATAACTTCTCTTTGGTGTTCAGCTACTCAATTGCTTAAATACTATAATCGAAATTCTGTTTCTTTCATCCTACGGTACACATATTATCATACTACCTAATGGTGTCACACTACATTTTCTCTTCTAAACCAAACAAAATTTTCTCAGAATTCTAACCCAAGCATCATAGTAAACAATTTTTTTCTCAGAACCCATATAATTTCTCCTCTTATTCACAATGACAACTACCTATCTATCATTTCTCAATCAAATTTCTCACCTAAACCAAATGAAAATTTCTCAGAATCTAAGCACAGCTCAAATATTACACCAAAAATAGAAGGAAAAAAAAAAAAAAAACGCACCGTGAGCCTTGAGAACACGGAGGATCCTGCTTCCAGTGACAAACCCTTTTTGGCGAATTCGTATATGTTCTCCTCCACCTACAAAACCCAAAAAAGAAACCCAGAAAAGAAAATAAAAAATAAATGACAAAAACCCAAAAAAGAAAATAAAAAAGAAAAGGAAATTACCTATGGAGAAGATGAGAGGGAGATGAAAGCCGAAGCGTTGCCGGTGCGATGCGTCGCTGGAGCGTCGCCGCGAAGCGTCGTAATGTCATGCGTCGCCGAAGCTCGCCGGTGCGATGCATCGCCAAAGCTCGCCAGTGCGATGCATCGCCGTAGCTCATCGGTGCGATGGTGCTGGAGCTTCGCCGGTGCAATTTGGAGTGGGTATCGGTGTGAGGGAGAGAGTGGGTATTGCTGAATGAGTGAGGGAAAAAAAAGGAGTTAGAGTGCTATATATAGGACATCTATAGTGACGAATTCAATTTCGTTGCTATTCACTGCCTTTTTCTTCGCAGATACTCCACAAAAATCATGTGTTTTTCTTTTCAGCAACGAAGCATTTTCGTTGCTAATTGTCTCCTTCAGCGACGAAACCGGTTTCGTCACTAAAAGCATGACAGCAGCACCTTTAGCAATGAAATTGTTTCGTCGCAAAAACTAAAACTTTTAGCAACGAAAAAATTTCGTCGTTGTAGCTCCATTTGATTTCGCGCCTACACTTTTGTTTGGCGCCCCTTATTCAGCACCCCTTATAGCAACGAAATCTATGTTTCCTAGCTAAATGTATCTATAGTGACGAATTTAGTTTCGTCGCTATTCATTGCCTTTAGCGACGAATTTGAGCTCTACACAAATCTTGTGTTTTTCTTTTCAACGACAAAGTATTTTCGTCGCTAATTGTCTCCTTCAGCGACGAAATTTGTTTCGTCAATAAAAGCATGACTAGCAGCACCTTTAGCGACGAAATTGTTTTGCCGCAAAAACTAGAACTTTTAGCGACGAAAAAAGTCATCGCTGTAGATCCATTTGGTTTCCCACCTGCGCCTTCGTTTGGCGCCTCTAATTCAGCACCCCCTATAGCGACGAAATCTATGTTTCGTCGCTAAATGTTACCAATTTTTAAAAAAATAGCGACGAAATATAAATTTCATTGCTATATGGTACTTTTTTGCAATGAAAAAATTTTCCTCACTAAAATTCGTCACTGTAGTTACATTTTGTTGTAGTTCTGGAAATTTCACTCAAGCAAAACACTGATGTAAAGAGAGATTTTGGGTGTTATTTTCTCAACATTCACTCAAGTGAAATTATGTAGAAGTCAATTCCGAGCGCAATTTAAAAACATTGTTGGGAAATTTAGACCACGATTGATAGAATTAACAAGTTTTAAATCAAAGTTGTTAATTAGATTTATTATAAATAAACTTAGTTAAAACAAACAAACATCAATATCATGCACAACGGAAAAGTAAATAAGACAATATATGATTACCCAAGAAAACCAATAAAACAAGCTAGTTTCACAGTAAAAAACCTAGGGGGAAACCTTCCCAAAAAGCAATTCACTATAGTACAAACCTTTGTCCTTAGACTCTACAATTCCCGTAGATGAACTTACAACAGAAACCTTCTACTGCTTTAGAACCTCTGAACTCTTCAATATATGAACGCCACCCTTTTGATGCATGAATCTCAATACGTGACTAACTAATGATGCACAACTCCCAGTATGTGACTAACTCACCAACTTGAAGAAGATTGTTTGCTGCAAAATTCTTCACTTCTTTAACAAGTATGTGATTAAGAAATACTTGGTTACAAAACCCTAAGGCGCAAAGATGCAGTAGCTTTTTTCGGAGAGAATAAGGCATCGGTCACCTTTTTCATATGTTCTCCTTGAATTCTTCTATGTGACGGCCTTTAAAATAAGTCTTATATGTGTCTAGGATTGTGAGAAATAAAACCCTACACATACATGTCAGTATGAGCCGAAAATCAGATCTAGATATCTAAATTTCGTAATTCTCGATAGATACAGCTGTTGAGCTATCTATCAAAACCTCGATAGAAATATTTGTCGAGCTATCTGTTGAAATTCATTAATCCTCAATAGATATTATCTGTCAGCAGCTGTTGAGAATCTGTCCAGCTTTGATGAACAGCTTTTCTTTACTTGTTTCTTGGTCCAATCTTCATGGCTTTAATACTTGACTCGAATAACATGTTTCTTGAAGTCTTAAACCATCCTAGATCTACCCAAATACAAGTAAAGTGAGTTTTGTCAAAGAATTAGCCAATTCTAAATGACCTATGTTCATAACATGTTCCACATATGTCTTAACAATCTCTCCCTTTGGCAATCCGTGACAAAACCACAACAAACCACAACATGTTTCTCTTACTTACCGCTAGACTATTATTTAAACACTTATTGTGATGGGTCATCTTTTGTGCTAACTTATCTTTGTAGGAGGTATTTTTGGAGCCTTATTATAATCTTTGTTGGATGCAATTTAGACTTTGAGCAAAATGGGCCTTTCACATTTCGCCGATAGCCTTTGGGCCATGTTCCACTCCTAAAGTCGAGTCTCAGTCTTCACCCCCTAACAAGGTTGCTTGGAATAAAGTGGTGGAACGTGTCAAGTTGGGGTTGTTTGTTTATGTTGACATGCTCTTAATGGGGTTACCTCGAAAGAGTTTGGATTGTGACCAAATTAAATATGACAGGATTTTGTCCCTGTATAACTCTTGAGCTCGTTGAAGCAGTACTTAGGATTCTAAATAAAAGTTGCAAGGGAATGACTCTTAGAATACGTGACCCATCAAGAAGTTTGGACCATACAAAATAGTTGATAAGGTTATCGAATTTGATGGTGGATAATTTAAGATTTCAAATGCAATTCCTCATATGTAGAATAATCATCGCCAAATTTCTACTATGATGATTTTAATGGTCTCTCCCTACAGAATTTTGTTGTTAATATTCTTAGTAAGCAATTTGGAATAGAAATTGCCACCGACTATCTTAGAGCTTGTGTTATAAGTATATCCCATTTAATTAGAACACAATAAATATCGAGCTCGTCATAAATGCACTCATTAAGTCTACAATCAAAGCTCCAAAAGCAACACAAAAATCACTCACTCACAAGACTCTTTTTATTAATAAACCTAGCTAGCTAGCTAGAAACTGCTACTGCTACTGACTTGAAGAACCATCCTCTTACAGGCCTTCTCAATCATGACAAAGAAACCATGGGAATGAAAAACAAACAAAAAAAGAAATTGATTAAGAGAACCTCTGGAAACATTTTTAGTGGTAGATGATCTCCGAAGAGCTTAACCAGTTCCACCAAGAACACCTTTAAGCTTTTTAATCTGAGCTGCGTCAAGGAAAGTAGTTGCTGCTACCAATTCAGTAGGTAAATTGTTTCCAAACAAAGCATAGTCCAGAATTTGGAGACCTGGGCTTGCACTACTGAAGCTAACAAATGCAATAGCCACAGACCCTCCTGCATTTATTTGGAAGTGAAGTAATCCTTGAGGGAAAACCATAATGTCACCCTTATTAAGGGTTTTAAAGTAAACAGTGTTAGCTGACGAAACAAACCCGGCACAGATTCTTCCTTGCACAACAACCAAGATTTCTGAACCTCCAGGATGTGTGTGAAATGGCACAACTCCGCCAGGTGCCAAGTCTAGACGAGCAGAAGAAATATCAAGGCCATTGACACCAGGAAATTGCGCAGCGAATGCTGGAGTCACCGCGGCTTTAATAAGATTTGAGGTGTTACCAGGAATGCCTAGGCCAGAGAAAACAAAATCATTCACTGTGACCTTTGAAGGGTCCTTGCAAGAGTAGCCTGCAGGGCCTTGAGGGGCCTTGAGGTCACCAACACAGAAGTCTTGCACAGAAGCATGGGAGCTGCTGAAGAGACAAAAAATGAAGAATAAGGGAAGTATCATCCTCACAAATATTAGATAAGCCTATATTTTTAGCTTTTAGAGTGTGTTTGAAGGAAGGTGGTCTTGGTGTCAATTATATAGAACTTTGGATATATGGATATCTTTTGTGCGTAGCAATTTCGTTGATTTGGATACGCCCATGCAGCACTTCACGGGCAACTACAGGAAGAAACAGACAGATATTGAGCTAGCTGTGTTCCATGTCTGTTGTTATCTTTTTCCACAAAACAACAATAAGTCCCTTTTTGTTTGAAAGATCTTTCGCATTTACTGTGGTACATGTTTTCTAAATTTCACTTCTTTTAGGTATTACTTTTAAAAATAATCTGAAATTTCAAAATGTTGAAAAATAAGTTGTATCAATTAACACTTAATTATATAAAACATTTTTTCTGGCAAAAAAAATCGAAAGTAGAAAAATGTGATTGAAAAAAACTGATCACCGGACTAGGGCATTGCGGGTGAAGTTTGGATTCGTGATCATCGGAAACAAAGAAGCATGCAGGTTTGGATTAGTTTTTTGCTTAATTATTTGTGAAAATAGGCAAGAGTCCACGTATTACGCCTACAAAGAAAAAGTGCTAAATTTTTTTTTGAGAAAGATTTTTAATCTATGGCGTTTGCTCTTAATGATAACTCTTTATTATCAAACTAAGACACTAATCAATTTTTTATGTATGTAGAGATTAAACCTCAGATTTTTTATTTAACCATCAGAGATTTTACCAGTTGAGTAATCCCTCGCGTGGGAAGAAAATCATCTTTTCCACATGAAATGAATTAGCTGTACGTGTGCCTGTGTTCTTTTACCACATAACAAGCTCTTGCGTGCACTCAACAAATTTAATTGGAGTAATTAAAGATATATAATGTATAGTGGCAATGTAGCCAATTCATCATATCGGAAATATCCTCAAAATCAATTTGCATTACTCTTCCTTCCTTACAATAGCTTAATTAATTAATGTCCGATTGTAGAAAATAAATAAAAATAAAAAGACTCCTCCCTCAGTACGTATTATTATTTGAATAATTGCGTACAGTATATAATTGACCCAAAGCATGTTATTTTATAGTCTATCGGATCCGGATAAGATTAAGTAAGTAAGAACGTACTTAGTCAGGGAGTGAAGTCCGTAAGAAATTTCCATAGACGGTGGAGATTGGAGAAAATATCAAGATGTGGTCCACAAGCACGTGGAAAAGGGTGCAAAAGGGTGCAAAAGACAGCATAAGAAGACATTTTGACAGCTAAAAAGGAGTCTCTCTGCAAGTCTTTCCGACTTGTATGAATTGCAGCCAAGCAAAATTTGTGTGGATATTAGGAATGCCCCTCTTCCCACGGGTAAGACTCTTAAGTTCTTTCATTTTATGGTAATTTTCATACAGGAATGGATCAACCTTATTTTCCGGATAAGAATTAGATACAGTAGTAGGTGTTGTTACTAAGATTTTCATTTTAAAATTTTGTTATATAACTTTTTTCTTAAAGGATAGATGCATACTTTTTAGTTAAGTAAATATATAGTTGAATTTTAATAAGGAAACTTAAGAAATAGTACCTAACGTACTGAACATAAGTTTTGTTCTTATTTCTCTATTCAATTGCAAAATTTTGGAACGAAAAGACTTTTTTTTTTACTATTATTATTGTCTGTACCTTATGTTTGGTCATGGAAGATATATTATAGATTACATTTTAAACTATGAGTCAATAACTACACTATAATACTTGCTATAATTTGGTTTACAAAATTGTTTGTTAATTTGTTGAACCCGATTAGCAATATATGTTAGTAAGCACAGATAATGCCCGATTAGATTTATTTTTTCATAATTTTTTTATTTACTAAAAACAGGTGAAAGTAAAATTTTACCTAAAAAAAAAAAAAGAAACTTTAAAAAACTGTATATAAATCAATAAGTAAATATATATACTAGCATTTGAAAACTAAATTGAACATGCTAATATATATAATTCAAAAGTTGAAGATTAAGGGTGTTCTATTTGAAAAATACTAAAAATGTGTCAATTAGTTGAGCTACAAAACTTTTGTCATCTTAAAGGTGCTTAAAATGGCTTTTCCCAAGATTCTGATGTTTATGCTTTTAATTTTGATTTTGGTGACTGATGTAGGTAAATTTGACGCAGATTCAAATTTTTTTGGACAATCAGAAGCCTCCTAGCTAGCTAATGCCTTTTCCTAGAATGGGTTTTGGCTTGTGCTAACAGGAAGTGGATCTTTTACCAACTTTATGGTTAGACTTAGGGCACTACACCCATACACGGAATGATGAATAAGAATAGGAATATTCGTAAGAGAGAGGTAGTACGTGTTAGCGAAGCAAGAAGGAATTAAAAGTTTTCATATTCTCACATTTGTAGTGAAGATAAGGTTGTGATTAGTGACCAATGGACCATAACAGTATACGTACCTCTCAGCTCTAGGCTAGCAGCAGGAAAAGAAGATGCCAATTGCAATTATTGACTTGTCATTGCATGCACCATTTTTTGTTCCTAGTTTTATCATCTTAGCTCCACCATTGGTGGGAATTACACTTGACGCACTTATGATTTGTCTCAAATTTAACTTACTTATCTATTGTTTTATTTTTTTACACTTTATCCACCTGTGCTTCACTTTGTTACCAATCGGTTACCCACTTCATAGTCTGTCGTTACTCTAACAAGTTTCTTATCAAAAACACAACCCACGAAAGATCAAACATGCGCCTCTCTAAAAAAAAACACTCCCACACCTATAGTGCTTACCAGACGA
The DNA here is from genome assembly GCF_040712315.1 of Castanea sativa. NCBI lineage: Eukaryota > Viridiplantae > Streptophyta > Magnoliopsida > Fagales > Fagaceae > Castanea > Castanea sativa. The sequence goes on along the minus strand of NC_134019.1, from coordinate 1,171,374 downwards.
TGATCTAGAGGCTACAATGCGTCTTTCCTGAGAGATTGGACAGAGAACCAGTTGGGGTTTGATCGTGCAACTACACCGAGTAAGAACAAGGCAGAGTTTGGGTTCATCTCCATCAAATAGTTTTTTTTTTTTTACTTCATTCTAGGATTTGGATATATCATGTGGATTTTGTGCAAATGTTCTGTATTTTTTTTTTTTTTTTTTTTTTTTTTTTTTTTTTTGTATTTGGATATGTCATGTGGTCCACACAAACCACAACAAAGAAAAAGACAATATTCTTAACAGCTTTTGTTCTATTTTTGGGAGATAAAACCATGGAAATGGAATGTAGAAAAGGCACAAAACAAACAAAACAATTAATATTATACAAACTTAGGTGCAGCCCTTTTGAACAATGTAAATAAAAAAACACAAAACCCGGCACTGCAGAAAAAAAATTTTGTGCCCTACAGAAACCCAAATTCGAACAAATTTCTTTTTAAAACCCTATGTTTCAAAAATCTACCTAGTATCAGATAAAAAGAAAACCAAACTCGAAGCTTCATCATGATCTTTCAAAAAAAATTATTATTTTTTATAAAAATAATGTCAAAAAAATAAGATGAACGATGTAGGCATTGAAATGACTGATTGATTGATGTCACTATATCATAAATGATGTAATAGTTACAACAAAAAGTTTGCAACCATGTAGAATTGTGGAACTTGCCATTGGCTAATTCAAATGGAGACATCAATTCAAATTTTATGGTATGTTTATTTCTACCATAGAAATAAAATAGCCGTTTGTTGATCGATCATCTGAATTACATATATAACATGCATGTCACTCGGCTGCCACTGTGGGATTGGGAGGGTACTAAATGACTAGTTCTGATAACTTTGTTCTAGCTGATCACTAACTAAACATAAATAGGGTAAAAGCATAAAACGTTTCTCTCTTTGCTCACCAGACGGGCATTGTGGAATATAATCTAAACAAAAAGTGTTTTTTTTTTTTTAATGTAGTGTCGAAAATAAAATTTTACGATGAATAAAAATTTTCTTTCTCGTTTTTTGTCTATTGTTTTGATGGGGTTCTATTAATGTATTTGCATATATAAACAGGCGTTCTACCATAAAATAAAAAAGTGATGGCATCTTTGTGGATTGCGTTCATTCTGTTGGCTGTAGCAGCCATTAATCACAACAATAATGGCATTGCAGAGAAGCCGATATTTTATATATATGCAGGTGTTGTGTATGGAACGTCTGGAACTAACGTACCTGAGGCAGCTGAAGCATTTCCTCTCTGCCACGAATATGGCATTCGTAGAGTAAGGATTTTGGATGACAATACCTCTGCAATCCAATCTCTAAGGGTTATGGAACTTGAGGCAACTGTTGGCATAAAGAATGAAGATTTGGCTGGCCTAGCATCAAGCTATGAACTATGATGCACGGACACGGACACTAATACGGTAATACGGCAATTTTTAAAAAATAAAAACACGACACGACGTGGACACGGTAATTAAATAATTAATTAAATTTTATATTTAAGCATATTTTTAAATATTTTTAAACATAAAATATGTTTATGTCTAGAATTTAAATTATGTAAGAACTACAAATAAGTAAACTAACACTCAAAATAGTACAATAATACACATAAAATATTTAGAGTACAAACTAAAAATTTAAATAAGCTACATTCAAAAGCTACAATATTCATTTTCAATTTATACTTTCAGTATTTATTTTAATAAAATCATCTACAATATTTAAGTTTAACTTTAATAAATTAATAACACTATAATAAGTGAGTGGGATTAAAAAAAAAACACGTTGTCCTGAGAATAAGTGAGTGTTTATAAGTAACCCACTCACCCATTACCAAATGGCCAAATATCTATAAAAAAAAAAAATAAAAATAAAAAAAGAGAAGAAGCTTAAAGAAAAGAGATTGGATCTGACGTCCACGCCGAGAGAGAGAGAGAGATCGGAAGGGACAGGGCACATCGGCGACGTCAATGGAGCTCGCCGATCGGCCCGATCTAGCTCCGGCGATGGACAGAGGGCAACGGCAACGGAGCGGCAGCGGGTAGAGGGCACGGCAGCGGCGATGGACAGGGCACTGCAGCGGCAGCGCCGATCGCGAATCTGTGATTTTCTTCTCTCTCTCTCTCTCTTTTTTTCACTCCTGGCGTGTCAGTGCCGCGTCGGAGCCGTGCCGGAGAAGCGAAAAAAAAAAAAAAAAAAAAAAAAAAAAAAAAAAAAAAAAAGACTGCTTGGACACTGGAGTCCGGCGAATCATACCGGTTCCGGTGTCCGATACGTGTCAAACACCGACACGATGCCAAAAATGGCATGTCGGTGCAACCCAGGCTATGAAGCTGTCAAAACATGGTTTGCAAAAAATTTGCAGCCCTACGTTCCTCATGATTTTGTTGTTAACTGTATCGTTGTTGGAAACATGGCTATCCCAGGACCCTATGGCCAGTATGTTTTGCCGGTAGTAGCAAATCTTCAAAAGGTACTCGTTGATAATAATTTACGTCAAATACAAGTGGCCACTGCAGTGTCCACATCAGGTATTGGCATCTACTTTTCCACCTTCAAATGCTGCATTCTCAGTTGAGTCACAAGGGGATATGATACCGCTTTTAAGACATTTAGAAGCAACAGAATCACCCATATTGATCAGTGTATACCCTTACTATTACTCTGCAGCAGGTCTAATAAATCAAGATTTTGCAACATTTAGTACAGATAAACCGGTGTATTGGGACGGCAAGTTTGGTTGTTGGAGCATGTTTGATGCGTTGTGGGATGGTTTCTTATGGTCAATGGAGAAAGTGGGTGTGAATAGTGTGAAAATGATCATTGGTGAAACAGGTTGGCCTTCTGCTAAGAATGGTGAATTCACTACTCCAACACTTGCTAGGACATATAATCAGAATTTCCTAAGACATATCACTGCTGGACATGGCACACCAAAAAGACCTAATAATGTTTACATTGAAGTTTTTCTTTATTCTATGTTCAATGAAAATCACCAACAGCAACGGGCTGACCAAAATTTTGGATTATTCTATTCCAACCGACAGCCTGTTTATATTTTCCTTATCCTACTTCGGCTAAGAAATTTTGACTATTATTTTAGCATGTTTCTCGTGAAACTATTCTATATATATATATTTCAGTGACTATGCGGATATATATTTTAGGGTTTGACAATTGATAGGTATAATAATTGTATCAAATCTTTGTCTATTCTCGTATTTATATTATTGTGTAGAATAATTAAGTGTTGGGATGATTATTTGGCTATATATATATATATGCTCAAGGTACAAAATATTAAACTTTAGAGTTTAGAAAATATGTGTTTTCATATTATGTCATTTTTATTTCCCATGTAAATAATGCTATTGGAATATGCGTGTGTGTGTACGCACGTGCGTGTGTGCGCAAGTACGTGTGTGCAATCAAAACTACTAATTAGAAGAAAAAAAAATCTTATCTAAGAGTATTTCTAGTAGTTTATCCAAGTTTTTGTATTATTTGGAAAGCAAACAGTTACTATCATTTCTCTATCTCATTTAAATATTATTTCTTCATTATTTTTTATTATTTCTTTAATCTTTATTTATTTCTCCTATTGTATAATTTTCAAATTTTCCAACAATCTATTATATTGTTAATAGTCTAATTTTAATTCTTGATCATGCAATATTTATTTGTTATTCTTTATCAAATCTATGTTAGTCTTGTGCAAATCCTTTGAAATTTTTATGTAATCTAAAATTTATCAAGTTTATCTATATTTTAGGAATGAGTTTATTCATTAATTCTTCCCTTAAAAATTCCCTAGTTTTTAACTTTTTATCTGTTAATTATGAATATTTATTAATTTATCATTATCCTTTTCTATTTTTTTGGATAAAAAAAACCATCTAATCTTAATTTAAGAGATTATTATTCTAATTCAGTGAATTCTAATTAATTTTACTTTTAAAAATACTTACCGTAATTACTACATTAGTCAGTTTTTTTTTTAGGAACATTTTAATGATTAGTCCTTTTTTTAGCAAAAGGTTATCATTAATTTTTTTTATAAATAGACAAACTTATCAAGTTATCATTTAGTCAACAAGTTTCTTTCATTAAAAAAAAATGCCACACATTTAAAGTCCACATACTCCACACGTTTCTAATTCTTCCATTCATCACTTTGAGCTTCTCATGAGAGAGAGAGAGGGAGAGAGAGAGAGAGATCAACATTGTGCTCCACCAACGGAGAGAAATTGTCTTCATCCTCCTTCATCTGCTCCAACTCCACCACTGCTTATTCTCATCCCCACCACCAACATGTAGCCCATATACATGGTTAGATCGGCTCTTCTTTTTTTTATTAATTTGTTCTTATTTCGTTAGTTTTATGAGAAAGACTATGCTTTTTGATTCAACTGTGAAAAGAAACCAAGAGGGAGAGAGTGAGAGCAACAAGAAATGAAGGAGAAAAAAAATAATATAATATTTAGCTCTAGAATTTCATCCACGGTTACTACAACCAGGCTTCCGGGTTAGCACACAAATAAAAAATTATTTCATCCAAGCAAATGATGCATGACATGCAATATAATGACATATTAGACATATTATATACACAAAAGTAATGAACAAACAATGACATGATTGGCTACCATAACCTAATTGAAGTTTAATAACCCTCAATATTCCCAGTGGAGTCGCCACTGTGAGAGCTCGCGTCCCTGACCCATTTTGGAATTGGTTGGTTTGGGCCAAATTCACGTGAATGGATGAAGTCATGTTATTGCCTCTTAAAATGGAGGTTGAACTGATTATATTTTTTCCTTTAGATTAAGAGTTTTACAATAGAGTCATTACTTATTTAATTATTGGAATAAATAAGAAAACCATAATGGAAACATTCATCATTTTATTGATTTAAGAATGAATGTACATTGATCATAGGAAATTGCATGGCTTTGATCCTAGATACAATCTAAGATATAGTACATGACTTTGTTTTTTAGTTACAATCTAAAGATTGAAAATTATATGAACAAACATTGATCGACTAAACCTTGATCTAAGCTTGGAGGTTATATTATAAGATGGAAATGTATTAGGCATCCACATTGCCCAATGAAACTAGTCTTCTAGAATATGATAGCTAACATTCATATCACATCATCCAATATATTATCAATCAATTACATGTTCATTGCTTTGTTTGAATTTAATGTCTGTGCATGTGATAAATCCTATTTTCAAGTATTTGGAAAAATTATGAAATTAATATGTTTTTCATATTTCAAATATGGATTTAAGATCAAAACTAATATCATGCATGAACATGTGAGGAACAACCAAGAACAAGTGAACAATTATATGAACAACATTCAAGCTTATCAAGAACATTCTAGCATATTCAAGTAATTTAAATAATCCACTAGCATGCTTTAATCTTAAATTAACAAGGAAAAGTTGATTAGGCCATGGGTTCATTTCCTTCTTTCTTCTTATGGAGGCACATATTTATTCAAATAAATCATTCATTCACTTCCTTTTATCATTTTTATTATGCACCTTTTGCCTTTAGATGACCATCAATTCTTTAGAATTCCTAACACCTCTATATGAAGATCAAAGATGGTTGAAAAGACTCTAGATCAATGAAGTTTTAAACACGACAAGAGTTTTGAGACAAATGAAAATTTTTTAGCACAATAAGATGGAAGAAACTCTAGTCCAAAGAAGTTTCAAGTATGACAAGAGCTTAAAGATAGTAGAGCATAACATGATTCGAATACAAAATGAACCTTGAAGATAATTTGAGAATTTGAGGAAGGGAGGGAAAAACAAGGGATCATAGATCCAAATCAATTCGCACATCAATGTGTATTATCTTTAAGCTAGTTTTGCATGAATCACCTACCATATTCATTGATTAGCCCAAATAGGAATTTAAAATTTGATCATCTCTGGTCAACTCGATCATCGTTCTTGTATGAGCATGCACACCTCACTTATCTCATTTTTCTCTTTTTGTATTCTTCCCAATCAACTTGTCCCTAATTTATTGTCACATTTTCCTCATCATAGTTGCTTTAGCTTGGAGCTAGTCTCACCTTCTCTTGCATGGTAATTTCTTTGTCATTTTTGTTCATGGATTGCCCCTAGCTTGAAATAGGTTCATCATTTTCCTTGTGGTTCTCCTTTATTTCTTTTCTTGGTGCCTCCTCAATCTCTAGATATATACTTAGTACTTAGGGAGGTGCCATAAGACCAATTGGGTCATTGACCATAATTTGTGGGTTCTAGTAATTAGCACTCAACTAGTAAAGTCTCTTGTGATAAGAGATCCGGGGTTCGAGCCCCACCTACATTAAAAAACTAATATGTGTCTTGAGCTAATAATAAAAGAGTAATTATCTAAAATAGACATCGTAAGTTGAAACTATATTTTTTTTATTAAAAATAAAGGTTAAGGCAACGAAGAGAATACTAAAAATTAGCATCCATTTAAATTTTAAAATTAAATATCAAAGTTCATAAAGGATATTGGTTGTACTTCATATTTCTATAGTTTTCCATTTTGCATGCACAAAATGCAATATTCGTTGGTATGCAAAACATTAGAGCATTCCTATCAAAGTTTTTAAAAATTTTAGCATTTAGCATCTCAAAAAACCACTTTATCAATTTTAACAACTCATTTTACAATACATTCAACATCAAAGGTTCTATTTTTTTACCATTTTGTTTTAAATAATATAAATTACTCATTAAAATAATAGTAAAAACAACTACAAAAACCACCTTTTCCACCACAAGCATTAAAATAATAATTTTTTTTAATATTGGAGCTACAATGAGCTTTCAAAGGCGAAAGCTCACTGTAGCTTAGATTGTATTTTTTTTTTTAAGTTTAGCATATTTGTTGTAACTTGCTTTTCGGTGTTTTTTACAAACTTGATGTTAAAATTTAACATTTATAGCATTTAGCATTCTTAATGAGAATGCTCTTAGCCACGTATGAAGTTTACTTCCAGAAGTTTGCCAACAGAACTATGGATATTTGTTTTTCCATTGTTGTGGTTGTGCCATACAGGGATCGGTAAATAATAGGTAAAAAAAATCCAATTAATTTAGTCTCTTATTAATTAAGAATGCTACATATATACCTAATATGATGAAGAAATTATTTTGTTATATACTACTAGACTTACAAATTACGAATGTCTAAGTACAATTATTCATTAAAGAGTATACAAATCTTCTATATCACATTTTGTGTTCCACCAATTACAATTTGTCATGTATTTATTTATTTTTTCATTTTAAACTTTGACTATTTTATTAAAAAAGAAAAAGTTAAAACAGATACGTGATAAATTGTGATTGGTAAAATATAAAGTGAAACACAAAAAATTGTAAGGATTTGTATTGTATTAAAGGATCTTTAATTTGCATGCAAAAAACTTCCATTAAGTAAAGATATGAATGAATTGGGAGTAACTAAAATAAAGCAAATGGCTTAACAAAGCAATCAAATTGATGTGTCATGTGTGGGTGGTGTGCTAAAAAAATTAATGTGTGCGTCAGTGCGTTGATAACAACGACGTGCAGATAATTAATACATTGCCTTTTGTTTGAATCACTATATATACGACATCCATACTACATACTACAGGTGCTACGTGCATACAACCCTTGATCTAATATATATTCCGAGGTTTGGTAGATTTGAAAATGATATATATAAGACGATCGAAGGTAGGACTTTGAATCAAAGGTCTTCTAAAATCTCCAGCTTTGTTGTTGCATCTTCTACGTTTTTCTTAACTGATGTTGTATGTAGTTGTTAATAGGTCATATGGAAACGAAAGTATATAACAAGAGCATTTTCTGATATGTATATAATTATGCAATAACTAAGCAATCCTTTGAAAATTAATAATTCTTTTATTATTTATTCCTCTATTTGATTATTGATTCTCATTAATGACAGGACAAGCATTCCGTGATGAAAATAAGAAAAATTTCGATCTTCTGGATTGCATTCATTCTCTGTGTCATTGCAGCCACTCAGAGTCAAAACCAAGTTGTTCACGCACAAACCCCCCTTGATATTGGTGTTTGCTATGGAATGCTGGGAGATAACCTACCTCCTCCTACTGAAGTAATTCAACTCTACAAACAATATGGTATTAGCAAATTGAGACTCTTTGATCCCAATCCCGCAGCACTTGAAGCACTAAGAGGGAGCCAAATTGTTGTAACATTGGGCATGCGAAATGAAGATTTACGTGGCTTGGCAGCTAGCCAAGCAGCCGTAGAATCATGGTTTGCAATCAATGTGCAACCTTACCTTAATGATGTTGTTTTTGGGTATATTTCTGTTGGCAATGAGGTTATTCCTGGATCACTTGGCAATTACGTTTTGCCCGTAATGCAATTTCTCCAAAACATACTCATTGCTAGAAATCTAGCTAATGTCAAGGTGACCACAGTTGTGCCAGCAAATGTGTTGGGAACCTCTTATCCTCCTTCAGCTGGTGCATTCACAGCTGAGGCAAGCAATGTTATGGTTGACATTCTCAAATTTTTATCAGCTCAGAAAACCCCACTTATGATCAATGTGTATCCTTACTTTGCCTATGCATCCGACACAGCAAATGTTCACTTGGATTATGCACAGTTTACAGCAACCGGGATTGTGGTTCAGGATGGGGCCTTAGGCTATTCCAACCTTTTTGATGCCGTGGTTGATGCTTTTTATTCGGCAATGGAGAGGGCTGGTGTAGCTGATGTGAATGTGGCAGTGTCTGAGAGTGGATGGCCTTCAGCTGGGAATGGTGAGTTGACAACTCCATCACTTGCAGCAACATATAATAAGAACTTCATGCAGCATATTCTTGTCAAGAATGGGACTCCAAAAAGACCAAACATTAACATAGAAGGCTTCATTTTTGCCATGTTCAATGAGAATCAAAAGCCAGTCGGCGTAGAGCAGAACTTTGGGCTTTTCTTTCCCAACAAAACGCCTGTTTATCCTGTATTTACTCCTAGTTGAGAAGAGCGTTCTTATTCCTAAGTTTCCAAATAAATTGTGTACATAGCATATAATCCCCCCCCCCCCCCCCTTCTTTTATAAGGTAAATAATATCATTTAAGTTTGTAAGCTTTGTAAAAAATAATTTGTTTTTCATCCCTAGATTTTGTTAAGAGTTATTTTCTATAGTTTACAGACAAAAATAAGGGATAAATTTTTTTTTTTTTTTATAATTCTGAATGAAAGAAAAATCTTTCTTAAAGTTTAAGGAAAGAAAGTAAAAATTTTCCATAATTTAAGGATGAAAAATGAACTTTTTAATAGTTTAAGAAACAAAGAAAAAAATTTAAGTTCATGGATGAAAAACAAACTTTTGGTAAAATTTTGAATGTACTTTGTTAGGTTAAAACCTTAACTCATTGCCTCGTTAAAACATAATACATTTTATATTCAAAATATTCAATACTCCTCAAATATAGCAACGTGGTACTCCCGCTACTCACATTAATCGTGAGCTTCACCACAAATTTAATTATTAGGACCCATTTTGAATGTGATAGGAGGGAATACAGTTAGGATAAATAGTCTAAAAATACTCTAAAACTCAATAGTATGACTTAATCTTATAAGTAAAGGCGTTTTATAAGAAAATATTGGGATATCACAAAATGACAACAACATTTTTATAATACTCCTGTTTTCAATTATGGTAGGTCTTCTAATATAATTATTTTATTTTAACCTATGATAGGTTGACACCTTAGCATTTATGAAAATATTGTAATATTTTGGTATGGCAGTAAAATAACTTTTGTTTAATCATCAAAAAAGAACAATAATAACATGTGTTCTATTGGTTGTGGAAATGATTGTATAAAATAACTTTTTCCTTTTTTGTGTGTGACTGTGTGAGAATAGTTGTGTTTGTAGGCAGAACTATATTAGATCAACCACATGACCAATAGATGTCGTGATTGTTACGCAAGGAGGTGGGCTTCTCATCATTGTTGAGAGCGGCCATCCAACTGAATAAGAACGCACAAATTTGTATTAGCTTTTTAATTCAGTGTGTTACAGATAATTGAATTTCTCACCACTATTATAGCAAAGAGTATATATGTTCATAATCACTATTCTGGTAAACTTGCAAACATAGAAATTACATTCTAAGAATTAACACGAAGTTTGATTGCATTATCCTAACAATTCTAAGAACAAGCCCTACCCAACACTGGCTAGAAAAAATATGTTGCATAGCCTTATTTACAACTGTCCATATGATTAATTACAAGATGAATCTCAACAAACTGAATTAATAAAGGTAACTGGATGTAAAATACAAAAGCAGCTCAAGATGGTTAGCTGAAAAGAAAATAAGCAAACCTCATTGCAGTCTTCACGATGCAATAGTCCTATGCAGCTGCCCCAGTCATCAATTATAGGCACAACTGGATTTCTTAAGAAGCGCATAACCACCTTCTTCAAGGCCAGAGTACCATGTAGAGGCCGAGATGCTTCAAAAGGAATCATAATACTCTCAATTGGTTCATCTGGTGATACCTGAAGAGAAATGGTGTACTCAGGCAACCTAAAAGAAAATTTTCTGGACCAAAAGGAAAAACTAATATACATATATACATACATACATATATATATATATATATATATATATATATATATATATATATATATATATATATATATACATATATATATATCATGAAGACAGTCAGTCAGTGCTGAAAAATATGAAACATGGGAAACTAGCATTTGCACCCAACATTCAGAATGCTCAATTAAAAGGTCTGATAATTTAATGATTGTTCCAAAAGCTTATACTATTAGGAAATGGTGATTTCACACTCAACTATAATTTGAACACTCCCTCTCGTGTGTGGGCTTAATAAATGGTCTAACATATGGATTTTTAACTTTTTAAGTAGGAGGTAAAGTGGAGATAGGGTTCGAACTTAGGACCACCTACTTTGATACCATGATAAATTATTTGTTAGTCTCAAAATCTTAAATTGTTAGGAAATGATGAATTTAATCATTGAACCGTTTTTCTAACAGTCTCCATACAAGAGTCAACTAAATCTGCTTCTTGTGGGTGGTATCACTCAAGTATTGTGATAATTCTAGAACTGAAAATTGGATTTATCAGCCTTGCCCAAAAGTACCAGATTATGGATTATAAAGGTCATTGAATTCACTTAACCATTTTGGCCTAAGTGATCTTCCATATAAGAGCCACTGATGGTAAAAAGTGAGTCTACATGCACTGACACCTAAAATATGTATTGCATTCAAAAAATAGTCATTAGGACCTTATGAACATTTCGCAATTTGAGAAACAGAGAGACAAGCTGGAAACCTGAGGCAGTAGATGAGGACTGAACATGGATTTGGTGAATCCCAACAAAGCCTCTAAGCGCAGAGCAGCCTGCATTACAGATGTATACTAAAGGTGAGTATATATAAAAGCAAAACCAGAAAATAGCATGATAAAAATGTCCAGAGCAAATAAAATAAAATCAAGAAATTCAGAATAAATCGCCTAGTTTTTCAGCTAGCACAAAAGCAGGTGATATTATATGGTGCACCCCAGAAGATATAACCTAAAGGAGGCCCTTAACATGATTTCTGGATCTGTAAAAAACTATGGAACTTAAATGGCACCTTGCCAGTTGCCCAGCACCACATACAATTTTTTTCTGTGCATCTTCAAAATCAGGATATCATATTTGCATCAATCGCAAACAAAATATTATACAGACAATCATCACATCAGAACATTGAGTAGTTTAGGGGTTTATTTTGTATTTCATTTATTCCCATTATGCAATCATGGAAATTAACAATGCAATACACACCAAGCCTCCTCGACTTGTCCATGATATTCCCTTCCATCTTTTAATGATATTTGTTAGATGTTCAATAGCCTCATCAACCTGCAAACAAGCACCAAATACCAAACAGGTTTGAAAATATTAACATCAGTTGCACATGATAGTATGGGAAGATGTGCTCTGAATAACATGGAAAGGAAAGGTATTTTTTTTCTTGTTGTGTGTTTTTTTTTTTGGGGGGGGGTGGGGGAGAAAGAAACAAATAAGTACACAATAGTTTAGTTAATGTATGAGATAAAAAATTCCAAAGACCATCACAATTGCATGCAGCTACACCAAACAGGTTTGAAAAGTTCCAGATATGTGACGGCAATAAAACAAGGGTAAGAGATGTGACACATTAAGAACATAAAACAGTTGGCTCAGAGATATGTTTGACCAGATTCTAATCCAATATAATTTCTTTTCTCTTAGTCATCATATATTCTTAAGTTCATATTTATACACCACTTAATATCAATGAATAAGAATGCAATTTGGAGACTGGAGGTGAAACTTATGCTAGCATGATTGGCACATAATTACCACTGACAGGGCCCTCGTTAGTGCAAACTTAATTTCAATTTTTTATGCTATAATGCAACAATGTCAAATGATTCAATGATAGCAATCAGCTTACACATTCTTCTAGAGGCAGGGTATACTTTTTTTCTTTTTTTCTTTTTTTTTGATAAGTAATAAAGATAATTTCATTGATATATAAAAGAGAGTCACCCAAGTACACAGGGAGTATACAAGGGAGAACAAATCAAAGACGAACATTACAAAAGTCAAGAAAAGTATACAAGGGTATACTTTTTATAATAGGCCATAACTAATTTGCACCAACCATCATCAGGGAAAACACAAGTAATTGGGGAAAAAAGGACATCTATGCCTGAAAAGACATCAATGTTGATGATTATGTATAACCAGCTCTAGTACCTGACCATCATTTAAAGCTGCTTCCACGAGAAGATTATCAGCTTCTTCTTGACTTGTCAGGGAGATAGTTCCAGCAGTATCCGGCCACATGCGTTTATGCAGGGTTTTGACCATGTCATAATCTCCTCTACTAGCAAAAGCACGCATCAAGGAAAGATAGAGATGAGGCTTCAGTCGCAAGTCTGAATTTCTGCCAGCCTGCTTTAGCATTTCTCCAAATATACAAAGAGCGTCTAAACATCACGGACAGATAGAAACGAATTTATTTTTTAGTTATTAATACATTAAAACAGGATCTCGATCTGCCTTGAAATGAATTAAGTGGGAAGAATAAGAAGAATTGAAATTCACATTGTGCAGCCTCAAGTAACTAGGTTCAGATAACAGATATTGATGCCACTAAAAGATACCACCCTTTTGTAGTGCGTGTACATGTGAATATCAGCACGCAAATATACAAGCTTTATTTCAACAATATGAGCTTGGTGCTTCTCAGCCAAATTCTCTAAATGTAACATGAGCTCTACTTAATAGTTTTTACGTCAATAGACCCTCCGGTTTCATAATCCATTTAATACTAATTTAGCAAACCCCTCCCCCCCCCCCTCTCTCTCTCTCTCTCTCTCTCGCTTCCTTTTGTTTTCTGATGAGAAATGAGTTCATATGGTCATCTTTGGAACATACTGATTCTATGTTGCCTTACATTTTGTAAAATAAGATAGCTGTCCTTGATAGGTTTTCAAATAACATGACACTCTGGAAGCACCTAACTACATCTATCTAGCCCCAATTAAGTAAGTATGTAGTCATTTAAAAAGAAATAAAGAATACAGTTAGATAATTCCTAGCAATCAATTAACTATTCTCTTAATTTTACTCCACTTTACTGCTAGGTTTATAGTCATTTTCACAGGAATATATTCAAGAAAGTTACATACTGAGAAGACACTATAATATGTAGAATGTGACTAACAAACAGTGAGAGAATGCTAGGATATTAGCTACGCGATATTCATGAAAATCAACTCCAACTCTTGTTCATAATTCAACTAATTCTATTTGGATTTTCAAGTACTACAAAATCTTTAAAGGACATTTTATACTAGTTAGATAATTTTGAGATATGCATTGGCTCATAGTTCAGCCTTACCATTCATTAAAGTCATATCAACACATGCTGAACAAACGCAACATAAATTATATTGGATCTAAACTTGGATTGCCACCATACAATCCAAATCTGAGTCCATTACCTAACCTAGTCACCATTTCAGAATTCTGAAGGAAAATTCAAATGTAACATACCCTTGAATGCGTCACAATTTAGCAATGCATCAACTATTGCAGTGTATGCAGTTCGATCTATAAGCAAATTATGACATGATTTCATTTCCAATACAATCTTCTGAAGTCAAGCAGATCCTTGCAAAGTGCAAAACCCTACCAAAGAAAAAAGAACAAAGAAATCTTGCTCAAAATTTGAATCAACAAGACAAATATACAAATTTTACATTAACCAAAAGAAAAGCTAAAAGGCCCTTTCCTCAAAGACAAAGTCCTGCTAATTGTATCCTACCGAAAGAAGGATCAATCACAGTTCCAATTTGTGATTACAATGAATCGAGAAAGACATGTTTTACAGAGGAAGACACATACTTTTCACCAATCCCTGCCAAAAAATGCTATGATGTAATAACTAATAACTTTTAGATACTGTACAGCTGTAAATGTTTTTGAAATACTTAGATAATGTTATGCACTATGCACATTTGAACTTCTACAAACTAAGCATTATATAATTACACAATAAGATAATCACAAGAGCAACCAACCTTGAGTAATGTTGTATAGGTGACAACATCAGGGAAAAGATCATCATGGCCAAATTTCTGTGCTCTGTCCTGAAAAAAGAAAAATGTATAATTTTAGTAATCTAGGCTATTCTCTTGTGCTATTTAAGAGTAATTTCCAGGCTCTAAACTGGCCTTCTGGATACATTTTTGCAACCTTCATTTCCTCCAACGCGTGCATTGCTATGTCCAATTTGTCAGTCTTGACACAAGCATAGATTAGCTTATTATAGGTGAGCTTATCAGGCTTTAACCCTAAACGCAATATCTCTTCGTATGCGGCTCCAGCGGCCAGAGGATGGCCAGTGTTTATATATCCCTGAAAGTTTTTAAAAAAGAGAGAATGTTTAGGCAACATAATTGAGCTTCAGAGTTAGATAATTTACATCGAACGCTCAAGACCACATCATCAACAACTCCAATTTGGTGAGCTTAATGCTAAAGCACTAAGGGGAAAAACAAAAAACAAAAAAACAAAATCATACACTGCAATTTGTACTTTTCTCACAGATAGCCAGATAGGTATCGAACCTTCATTAATAAGTTATATGCTGAGACTGAAGGATTACTGCCTTCACGAAGCACAAAACCATATCGCCTAAAAAGACCATTAGCACGGCGTAAATCTCCTGTACTACAGCAATCCAAGTGAGGACATATCAGTGAGCATGACATGATTGTAATAAAGCAATTTGTAGCTTGACCATTAAATCAAAAACAAAAACAAATTCAATCATAGTCCAAAATACAAAACCAAACTTACAATAATAGCTATGTTATGAATCTGGTAAAAGTAACCAACAATAAATAAGAAGTGTAAAAAGAGACTAATGTTATCAATTTTCTAACACTGACCAGCTTCAATCAAAGCATCAAGCAGGCCGTAGATAAGTGGTGCAGAGTAATTCATGCGCTTGTATCTTCCAAATACGCTTCCAGGTCAAAGAACAGTCACCATCCGACAAGGAAGGGAGCCCATTGGTCACCTCTGTAGCAAGTAGCCTATATGCTGACTTTACCGAATAATTTCCATCTGGAGGGCCAAACCAGTGCATCTTCGTTACTCACTTCACTGACATAAATCTTCATGAACATCTCAGCTTCCCAGGGGTAAAAAAGGTCCTGTATTAGTCCCGAATCCAATATTTTTGTGCAGGGATAAAACAGCTCACACACCTTCTCCACCCCTGCACCATTCCTAGGCGAGATCACTCTACTCTGTCCCAGATCCGACAGCCATTTGTGACTCCAAATATCTATCATCCGGCCATCTCCTACTATCCACACAGCCCCCGTATGAATTACTTCCCTGGATTGTAAGATACTTCTCCAGGCATAGGTTTGGTTCAATTTACAGACCAGGTAAAAATAAAATAAAATAAAACAAATTTAAGAACGGCTTGTAAAATTTGTTTTATCTATAGCGTTATTGTTTCAAAAATGAAATTATATTAGCAACGTTACAAGACGTTGTACCATGAGAAGTTAAGTCCAGTAACAACATTCTTGTTACTTTTATGTTCTGTTAAACTCATGATCCATCAGAGGAATATCAAATAATTTCCATCTGAAAATGATAAATGATTTCCGCTGAATATTATTTTTCCATCAGGCCTGATACAGCTAAAGACTACTTCAAAAAACAAACATTAAAGAGATACAAAATTTCAAATGGGCAATAAAAAACAAAGATGGGGGAACATTCCAAGATGGTGAATGGTCCAAAACTTAAGAGTTTGCAGCCCACTGCTCGGGAGCTGCTTCTTCATCAGTCAATCGATCTTCCACTTGGCCTTCCTCAATCTGCTTCTGTTTGTCTGACCAACCAGGCATTTGTCTCCTGGCATCCCTACGAGCTGTCCTCTCGGCCACTTTCAGATCTTTAAAACGTTGTTCGAACCTGGCTTCATCCTCAGGTGAAAAGAAAACAACTTCCCTCTTCCCTAGCTCTTCGTACATCTTCTCAATCCTAGACTTCCAGTAGAGGCCCATTTCTGTGTCCATCTTGTGGTCAGGAGTTTTCAGCAGGTACTCATCAATCCCTCCTGCCTTGTCAAAGCAACGAAGGGCATGAGTGGTGACTTTCACTAGAACATGGCGGTCTAAAACGTAACTGAAGAGCCGCTTCTCCTGGACATTCGGCTTCCAAGTCCTCCTTGACCTATCACCAGAATTGCAGAAAAAGTTCTGATGAATAAAGATACTTCTTCTAAGTTGATAAAAGACAAAAACTTCAAATGCCAAAATGGAGCAAGCAGGAGACAACTTATGTTGCGCAACAACACAAGACAACTTCATTCTACGAATTGCATAAATGAATCCAATAAAACATTAAATATTATGTAGTAGAAGCGTACAGACTGACTGACTATATGCCTAATTTTAAAATCCTCATCCAAAACAAACTGCAACAAGCAAATCAATTAAATATCATGTATTAGAAGTGTTAAGGCTAATTGATTAAATGCCAAATTCTAAAAACCTCATCCAAACCTAACCACCACAAGCAAATCCATGAAAAAAGTAAGCACTTCATATACCTGAATGGCATTTGTCCAGATTATAAATATTCATTATCATAAAGATTTATAAAAGTAGATGTATTCATGTTTTATCCAGGCACAATTTAGCATTTGTCATCATCATCTCTGACAAGGATTCAATGACTTGATTAGAGGAAATCTACAGCAATGATGGCCAGATGTATGATATCATTGAATCCATTCAATCACATAGCAAAGTCCAAGGAATTGGAGGCTTATGCAAATACTTTAATACTCCATCACTTCACCAGGCCTCATTCCTATGTTTCAATGGATTGGTAAGACTATAACACTGACTTATTCTTAATGCATAATACCATAATCTTAAATAGTGAAAAAAGAAATCTACAGGTGAAAGGTTAGGAGCAATGTAGAATCTATCTCACTAGGATCAAGGAGTCAAGGACCTTTGGCTCAGTTTCAATTGGGAGATGCTCTCCTGCCTAAGGTCAGAAATATGAACTACCAAAAGGACATACAACGGCAATGGGCATGTAGCCCATGGGTAGTGTAGGGAGGACAAGGGGTAAAATAGCCAAATAGGAAAGAGTACGTCTTAAGACATCAGGGATACTAATGTGTCTAATATCATACAAAACTAAAGTCAGACTCATAAACAGTGATTGGTCTTCTAATTTCAACTAATACCTCCTTCCATCCCCGTGCTACTACGTACCCACCAAATATTGCAAGCACTTTCTGGCAATGAATCATATGAGGACTCAGACCCCAAGATATGATAGATGTGCAAATTTTCCAGCTAACAAAAATCCTGATTTACCTTATGCCAGTATAGCATTTTTTTTATTTTTTTTATAAATAACGTAATTTATTGACGAAAAAAGACAATATATACAGGACGTATACTAGAGAGCATCCCAATCATGGTGCAGAGTACAATGATCAATGAAATCTTTTTGATAGGTGAAAAAGAATAAAAACCCAATGAAGGCCCCGGTAAAGTAATTGATGAACCAACTCCAAGGATGGGCATATTAGAACTAGCTGACCTTTATGTGATTAGCTTTCTTTGCTAAATGCATCCATTGACCCCTCCTCCCCTTCCCAGGTTTTTCTTTCTTCTCTTCCCCCAACCTTCTCTCACAAGAAGAAGAAAAGAAAAACATGGACGTGGGACTAGTGGTCAATGCTCCATAAAAACATACTTATAAGTTATATCAAGGGACCCAAACATGTACCAGCTCCCAAATTTGTAATCAGTCACATACAAGGGATTGAACTAAACTTTGGTGGATATATACAACCTTCTACAGATTCAAGAACAAAAAGAAGGACAAACAGAGTACCATTACTCTTCATACTGCATCAACTTTTAGAACGTTCACAATACAAATTTGAGTATGGTTCTAAGTATCTTGGGTAATAAATAAGATTGAGGCAGAAGCTCTCTCTTTCTCTCTCTTACAGTCCAGTCATTGGAGAAAATTAACTATGAAAGAAAATAAAAGAATTCAGCAACTTGATTGAAATTAATTGGGGACCTAAGCTACAGTACCTAATTTTTCTCCAATTTCTAATTCATTATCATATATGCACAGTCTAGTTGTTTACAATAAAAGCTTACACAAATCAGAAGCATTTCATCCCTGGGATTCCTGGTTTGAGGCTGTAATTTCAGATTTTAACAAATTAGATAAGCACAGAATGACAAATTCTCCTCAACTAAAGCCAAACAAAGTCTAAAAGTATAAGACTTGGAACACATTTAAACTTTAGCAGAGAAAAATGTTAATTGATCCTACATACAGATTGCCAAAGGTCCCATTTTTAGAGGATTTGAAATGACCACCCATATGAACAAAATCGAAAGCATTTGGGCTCTCGGACTAGCTGTAATTTCAGGTTTTAACAAATAATATAATTACATAATGACTCATTCTTCTCAACTAATGCCAATTGTTGCCACCATCTTCACTGACGCGATTGCCGAACTGGATGTGGTGGCCAGCGTAGAGGCCGCGTTTGGCTCGGCCCATGACAACCTCACTGTCCAGTATGCATTTCTTGAGTGACTCTTTCAATCCAGGAGCCAAGTTCTTCTCTCCTACATTCTTGAACACTCTCTTCATCATCTACTTTCCTCTAAACACCATTTCTAAAGCTAATGAAAGGGGCTTGAATTCTTGGATTTATACCACTATAGGGAGGTCATCAGAATTGCGATTTCACCCATGTATGTAGCACTAAGTGCATTTCTAATGTGTCAAAATTATTGATCAAAAAAATTGGCAAACAATTCATCCAAGTGAATAGCACACTGAATAAAAATTTTGAAAATAAATAAGGAATTAAAGAGAAAAGCCAAACGCATACCTGTGCACATCTTTCTTCAATCAGCTTCTTATCCCCACCCCCCTGTAGAATTATTGTGTCATCAAGAGAGACAGACACCCATTATTTTATTTTACTTTTTTGAAGTTAGTCGTGTCCCAAAGAAATTCAAATATAGCACCATAGCACACTCTGCACAAAAACATAAACCTTTTTTGCAGTTCCAAGCATTTCAAATTGAACTTTGTCAAGGGTTAAACCACAATCTTCAGTGATAAACTGTACAATAAAGGTCTTAGCATAAAAAGAAAAATATAAAAGAGAAAAGAAAAGAGAAAAAACTCTGCATATTATAAGTGTGCGTGTGTGTATATATATATATATATTAGAAATTAATTTTGGGGTAAAAGATTGCATAACCTCTCCCCCGGTAAGAATTGGCAAGATCATCTAAGTTTGCTCTTCTATTTTCCCCAAAACCAGGAGCTTTGATTGCACAAACCTAAACACATGAAATTACACTTTTAAATTATGAAAGTTGACACTACAACAAGCAGAATTAATGTCAAAAACATGGGCGAGTTGTGAAATTCAATCACCCTGTTTTAAATTCCTTAGAAGAAAAAAAAAAGTGCAGAAAATAAAAGAAATTTCCACTTTTGCTTCTCACACTTGAATGTCATTTCCACATTTTCTAATAATGAAAAGATTCAAATATACAATTATACCAAACACCATTAGAAAAAAAGAACATATAAACAACTCAAAATGCCTACATAAAACCCATGTGGCAAACACGTTTACTTAGTGATTCAAAGAAAACCCATCACCCCCATTAAGCTTTAAACCCTTTTCTTTCATTTACTTTGCAGAACATGTCAGTTTTACTCTATTCTTAACCCAGTACCCTTCCAAATGCAAATACTAAAGAGAGGAACCAAATCCGAGATTCGAAGCTTACCGATGAGTGCTGGAGTGACCGGAAAGAGATAGCGTCAATATCCGGCGAACAACTCAGAAATCTGCTGAAGCTTTGAAGAGTTTTGATGTGATTGGAAGCCGAGAAAATGAGGGAAAATGAAAAACCCTCGTTAAACCTGAGAGCTGGTTTTTTTTTTTTTTTTTGGGATGGGTTGGGTTGAATTTGGGCTATATTGATTTTGGGTTAAATGGGGTTAAATGGCCCAATAATCATTGAGTCTAATTGAGATGATGTCCATTTAATTCAATTAATAATTGGATGAGTTTGAGTTAAATTAGAGTGGGTAGATTTGAGTAGACAAATGTGTTTGAGCTTATTTTGCCACCCTTCTCTTCATGAAACTCATTATAAAGAAAAGAAGGAAAAATATGTATAGATCTAATTAGCGAAAATTTTATTGAATATGGCTATGTATAAACTCTAAATTAGCAGAGAATCAAATTTTAAAATTAAATAAATAATGGAATGAAAAGTTAAAAACATTAATTTTTATATATGAGATTATGATGTTAGGCAAGCTAATGTTAATTTCTAGCGTAAGTAGTGTTGATGTAGCAATTTATAAACATCCTCAAATGATATTTTGAAAAATCATCACAGATGATATTGATAATAGTTCATTTGCAGTGTGATCCCGAATTGTGTAAGAAATATGGGATTATGATGTTAATCAACTTGACGAAAATCAATTAGCCTACATTAAGCTTGGTCTATATAAACCTTTTCAAACAAGCTACAAGTAGCTTTTCAATAATCGTGGTTTGCATTTTTTTTGCTTCACGAATTCTTTTTTGGTTATGCTTTGGCCCCCTCAAATTTGATCTCGTGCTAATGGACAGACTGAAATAATTTCTAGAACAGAATTGACAACCCCATAACATATCATAAGGATTTGTACTAATCGCTAAAAAAAGGGGGCATGTCAGCCAATAGCAACCCATTTTAGCCAGCAATATCAAATATCATTACAGGCTTACAGTGCATAAAAAGCTCCATGCCATAACACAAACTAATGAAGATTTGTTTCTGAAATTTGTAGTGTACAATGCATATTTGAAATTACTTCTGCTAACTATAATCACTCTTAAGTCTCCAGTCTCCACAACGAAAATATATCAAGTTTAAGCCCAAAACAAGACATAGGCAATTATTAGAGTAACGTACAAGCAATTATTCAGTTAATATGTCCCTAGCTATCAGAGGCGGGACAATGCCTCCTTTCCTTCCTTAGTTAGAAAAGGGTAGTCTGTGTACCCAACAACAGGATCCTGTGTATAGAAAGTTTTTCTAATGTACTTATTTAGGGGTGCATTGATCTTAAACCTCATGACCAAGTCCGGGTTTGAGATAAAATGGCGACCATAAGATATCAAATCAGCCTCATCTTGAGCCAAAGCTTGTATTCCTAGCTCTCGAGTGAAGCCACCACTACAGATAAAGGTTCCCTGATATGCTTTTCTGAAGGCCCTAATTAGGTGAGTTTCCTCCTCTTCACTGCCAGGTCTTCCAGATTCTGTCTGCCCATAAGCTGTGTATCGAGGCTGAGTCACATGAAGATAAGTGAGTTTTGAGCCATGTTCTACTTGGAATTTGTTAAGTCTTTCAATCACTGCCAAGCCTAGGCCAAGTGGGTCTGAATCTGTGGCATCAAGGTGATCAATTGCTGGAGAAATTCTCACTCCAACTCGTTCTGCGCCAATGGCTGCCACTACCGCTTTAACCACCTGCAATAAGAATTTGCACCGATTGTCAATTGAGCCACCATACTCGTCTGTTCGATCATTGATCCCATCCTTCAAAAATTGGTCAATGAGGTAGCCATGTGCCCCATGAATCTCAATTCCATCAAAACCTGCATTACACGAAGATTATTTTTATATTTTTTGATAAATTGCATTACATGAAGATTATATATACGATGATACTTGAACATAATAACAACTGCTTGTTTGTCAGTATGATGCACCATGGATGACAAACAAATCCATTGCATCAAACTTCAATCAAAGGTGCAGAGTGAAAAGATAACCTTGAGGCAATTACATGTCCTGCATTATAATTAATTTTTACTAACAATTTGAATTTTCAATGCAAACTGGTTAAAGAAAAATTAAACGCTTACTAAGTGATGCTTAAATTTTCAAAATAATAATAACCATTTGCTTTTTATAAAATTTCTGAAATCCTAAGCTCTTCTTATCTTTAATATTTTGATGCACCTGTGAGCAACTAAAGAATTGAGGGACCACGAATAGGTATCAAGTCCAAAACTATATGCACGGGTATGACATTGACATTTGGAATCATGATTTCACATATATGCATGCAGCCTTTCCACTTGTAATCTATTCAATAGCCACTAAAAGGAGACACACTCATAGTCACTTAACGTGCCCCATGTTACTACAAAGCAGAGTCATACTCATACAAAGTTATGATGGTTGAATACCCTTTTAGTTAAAACTTAAAAGGCACTTCACCCCAGTTATAAGCAGGTAAAGTAATTAAGCTAAAGTCATTAGAAGCTCAGAAGTAAAGCAACTGCATGACATAGTCACAAGCTGATAAAGACATAAGTTAAATTAACAAACCTGCTCGAATGGCATTCGATGCTGCCCTGCGATAATGCTCCACAACATCCAATATTTCATAAGTTTCCAGGGCTCTAGGCTTCGGGTATATGCCATAGGACCCGTCTGGCAAAAGAACTCTCCATCTATTTGATATGGGCTTGTTCGTGGATGAAATTGGAGGCGCCCCTCCGGGTTGATAAACTAATCAATTGGTCAAAGACACCAGCTAAAATGGTCAGCTCTTCAACAACAACAACAAAATTACCAGTCTACAACTACTAATAATAATAATAATAATAACATCGATCATCTTGTCTTTAGGAAGAGAGCAATGAATCTATCTTGAATCCAAAATAAGTTACGAAAGAAGCTCCATTTGAGATAAAGCTCATTGATGAGAATTTGATTAATTATTAATTATATAACATCAATTTCCAGATAGATAGATAGATAGATAGGCACCTTGATGAGATGCACGGCCAACATGCCACAATTGGCAGAAAATGATGGCACCTTTGGCATGAACTGCATCCACCACTTTCTTCCATGCTTCCACCTGCTCTTCATTATATATCCCAGGAACATGTGGGAACCTGCTTCCATCAACAAAAATATTCATTACTATCTATCTATCTATCTATCTATCTGTACGTAAACAAAAAAGATCATATATATTTGAACCTATATATAGTTAGTGTTGTTGTGACATATTGATCGAGGACACTAATTTGCAATAGCCAAAGCAGATAAAGCTTGATTCCAAGATGTTTAGGTTTATGGACAATAAAAATTCATTAAAATGACACATTAATTCATTTCTGTTGTATTTATTAAACAGAATGGTTATAATTTAATCAAGTGTTCTTTTTCTTTTCTTTTTTTTTTGTATAAATTCTTATCCATGTTCAATATGTGGAGCATTTGGAAAACTCAGATTTCATTCAACTTTCAGACATTGAAATAGTAACAGTAAGCCCATTTAAATCCAAAACTACTCTGTCCCAAATCCACAAAGATCCAATTACTACTTATCATGCCCAAATTAAAAGTGATACTAATTAGGATTCGTAATCTTTTTACAATTGATGATCAAAACATATCATGACTTTAAAACTTGCACACTAATTTATCACCAACCTCTTTTATGTTTTCTTTTTTCTTTTTTTTTAATTAACACCCGTCATTAGATGTTACACTCAAATTTCATAAAAATTGTGTTTTTATTTTTTTCATATTTACTTTTGAAAAAGGCTTTTGTTAATCGATCGATGCAATTGCACATCTGTTATGAGAAAAGTTTAAATAATTTAATAAGTGGGCTAATGAGTTGGAGAGACACACAAAAAAGTGATCGGTTGATGCGAAGTTGTAGTCATAAGTGGGGCACACATAACAGAGCACTAAAGTAAAAGAAAGATAAAAAAAAGTGAGGTGAAAAGACGAAAGTACCCGGCGGCTGTGTTGGAGACCAAAGTGCCTTCAGTGATGAGAAAACCGGCGTGAGTTGACCTTTGCTGGTAATACTCCGCAAGCGCTGCTTGTGGAATCCCATTCAAAGCTCTGCACCTCGTCATCGGAGCAAGTACCACCCTGCCAAGTGCCAAGTGCCAAGTGCCAAAGTGCATCTCAAATTAAGTAAAAAGTATAAAAGAAATAAGAAATAGTAGTGAGAGAGCTGACCTGTGAGAGAGGTTGAAGTTGCCCATCTTGTAGGGAGAGAAGAGTGTTGCTGATTTTTCCGCCATCTCTGTTATCACTATTGATCGATCTCGATGATGATGATGATGATGATGATCTGAAAGTATTAGTCGGAAGCCACGACACGAGACGAGACTCGAGAGACAGCAGCTTTTGTTATATAAATAAAATTATCGATCAAAAAGGGTTTACTTTTTGGACATTTTAGTATTTACCTGTTTTTTTTGTATTTTTGTAACTGGTCGGAAGGGAATAATATCACGTGAATCATGTGTGTGGCCGGCTGTCTGGATAAATGGAATGGGTTTTTCCTTTTCTATAAATAAATAAATAAAAAGCACACAAACCCACAATTTGCTGATATTTTAAAGGTCATAGTTAGTAAATTTATTATTAATAAACTATAATAGAAATTTTTTAACATTATTTTTATTATTTTTTTAATAAAATATTTTTAAAAGTAATTCCTAAATTAATGTCATTGGTTAACATTTTTCATAATTATACTATTATTTTTTTATGAATGTATACTATTTATATTTGAGAAATGATATGTCCATAATATTTTTACAATATTTTTACAATAAATCCTAAGTGGCAGGATGTTACTGGTTATTATTGTTGGGGCAAAAAAGTAATCTTAGTATTAGGTTCAAATTTGAACCAATAACAACTAACCACCTATGATTTGTTGTAAAAATATTATAAAAATATTGTCGACGTAGCACCTCTCTATATTTTGTCACTATGTACTTGTGATAAAAATTTAACAACACGTGATTACGATTAGAAAATTATCGTTTTTATTTTTATTTTTATTTTTATTTTTATTTTTTAAATTTTGTAGATTCCCCATGACGTTTTCATTTTAAATTATTTGAAGGTAGAACGAACACGTGTGGTATTTCAACATAAATGAGTTGTGTAATTTGACCGTACATTTTTTTTCAATGCTTCAAAGTCTAAACCGTGTTTGAATTTTGCAATTGATTGAAGAATGAAAGGCTAGTATGTTATACTATTTAGTTTGTCACGCTTGGACGGTGATCAACGATTAGTATGCGAATGACATTCATTTCTATTCAAAAACACCCCTTTTTTTTTTTAGCTCATCAAAAAAAAAAAAACACCCATTTTTTTTTTGTTTTTTTGTTGCTGAAAACTAACAAAATATAATTTTTAAGCTATGCTTATTACATGTAAATTGTAATCTTCAGATAATGGTGCTTCCACGTTAATCTTCATCTAGCGCAAGAATGGAAATATACAAAAATATGGGTTGGGTTGTGTACACTGAATAATTATTCGAGTTTTGGAAGTTATCTTAATTTTGCTGTAAATATATTGGATAAAAAGGTAACGTCATAAATTGAAGCAAAAAAAAGAAAAGTTAGGTAGAGATAATAGTTTTTTTTTTTTGAGAAAAGATAACAGATAATATTAGTAGTAATAATTGGGTAAGTCCTGCTGGATATGTTAATATATATATATATATATATATATATATATATATATATGTGTGTGTGTGTGTGTGTGTGTGTGTGTGTGTTGGAGGGGAATGTGAATGATTGGCACTCGTATCTCACACACAGTTAATTTGTATCATTGTTATTGATTCCGTTCCGTTCCGGCCGGAACGGCCGGAATTTTTCGTTCCGGTATGCAAACCGGTACCAGGATACCCATCATTCCACCTCGGGCCAGATTTCGGACCATTCCGGTCCATTCCGGCCGTTCCGGCCAATTCCGGCCAATTCCGGCCGAGATGTGAATTCCGGCCGGAACATGATTTGGCCTATGGAAAAAAAAAAAAAAAAAAAAATTGATGGCTAATATTATGTTATAAATTTTGTTGGCTTATTAGTTATTAATTATTATGGGCTTATGTAATGAGTAATAACTTGTTATAAATCTTCTTATTATTTGATGTTGTATTGAGGTTTAAGACATAAGAGTTAAGATTAAATGTTTTGTATTATTTGATATTTAGTTATTGTCTTCTAAATCTTCTTATTGTGTGATGTTAAATAGATGTTATATTGATGTTTAAGACTTAAGAGTTAAGACTAAATGATTTGTATTATTTGAAATTTAGTTATTTATTTATTAGAATTGACAATTTGATGTTTTACAAGAATATATATAATTTAATTTTTAGGAACCCGAAACACCTTAAAACGGTACGCCGAAATCGGCCGGTACCGAAATATTTCATTCCACTGGACAAACCGAAACGGGGTCCGAAACGGTATTAATAACAATGATTTGTATAAACCCTGGAGAACTTTCCTTGGGCTTTAAATGCATTAGAAACAAGATGTCCTCTTACTGGCTCTGTTCAGTTGGGCTTAGCCCACTTGATGTATTCCAACTCCAAGTTTCCAATAAATGGTCGTTCAAAAATACAAGCAACCATTAACATATCTTCTCTTCAAAATTAATAAAAATCAATGGAAACAGGTCAAAGTTCACATATTTTTTCTTATAAAAAAAAAAAAAGTTCACATATTTTTCTCATTTGATAAAAGAAGACAATCAAGTCTTATTTTTTTTGAGAAAAAAGTATTTAGAGTCTATTTGGCATTAGCCTCAACTTTTAGCTCTTAGTTTTTGTATACAGTTTTTTAAAATCTCATATTTTCCCATATTTTTTCACTTTTTCAAATCTTTTCAAGATACAGATATACTTTAATACACTTTTAGCAAAAAAATTTCAACAAAAAGTTAGATAAGTTGTTCCCAAATAGATACTTAATGTTTCGGATCAATATTGTCATAAACACAAATTTTCAAGCATCAAATAATTGAAATAGTTTCACAAATGAAATTTGTATTTATGAATGAGAAGGCACAATTCTTTGTATTTAGATTCTATTTAATGTAAAATAAATCTCTTATTCAATCTCCTTGGAAAAACTTTGATTCAAGAAATTATGTTGATGTAGTCTTGATTCTAATACAAGTGACCTCCGCATTGATTGGAAGATAGATTAAAAGGTCTTTGCAATGGAACTTTGACAAATATCTGGTTGTACGCTTGTTAGAGACTTCTTGTTCTTCGCGTTTTTTGTGTATTCTTTGAATGTTCTTCATCCTCAAACGTTAGTGGTGGAAGTTTTTCGGGGCTTTAGAGAATGAATATGATGAAACCTTGAAGGATTAGAGCCCCTGGAACTTGATTCCAACAAAACTTGAAGACTTTGAATGAATGTTCTTTGTATTCGAAGATCTTGATGTAGAAGTTCTTCAAAACTTTGAATATGACATAGCTTTCAAGGTATAAAATTTTGAAGTTATTAGAGGTTTTGAACTTTATTCCAGTAGAACTTTAAAACTTAGAGGGGTGAATGTTCTTATATTTGAAGATTTTATTGTAAAAGTTCTTAGAGGCTTTGAAGCTGCAATTCAACAGAGCTTTGATAGTTGAAGTTCTTAAAGGTTTTGAAACTTGAAACCAACAGAGTTTTAATAGTTCTGAATATTCTCCTACAATACTGGTAATAGCCTTTATTTATAGGAATCTTAAGAGGGTTTAATGACACATTGTAGGCAACATATGTCATAATTTGAATGGAGAAAGTTTAAGGGTTTTTTTTAAAAAAATTTTATGGGGAATCTTTAAGTCTTATCCTTTAAGGTACACGTGACATCATTTAATTATATAAAGTGTCTTCGTTTTAAGTAAAATCAGTGTGTAACCTCGTGCATATGTACGGGTATAATTATAAACAATTACAATTATATAGTTCAAATTATATATGGTATTAGTTTATACATTTTTTAAACTATACATTTCTAAAATATATATGTAATGGTTTCTCATTATATATATATGTGTGTGTGTGTGTGTGTGTGTGATTTAGAATTTAATTGAATTTAGACTTTTTGGTTTTAGCACCCAATAATTCACTTGTAACAAAAATTAAAAAATTAGATGGACACGTGGCGTAAAATTAAACTCCCATTAGATTTGGACTCTTTGATTTTGACACTCAACTAAAATGTAATCTGATGAGGCAATTCAATCGTAGGCTGGACGATCCGGATTTGAAAGGACAACTCGCTCTCCAATGACCTGAAAAACAGAGAAAAACGATCAAAGGTAATCGGGATCGCCGGTCAAGAACCCTCCGATGGTAAAGTCAGTTTTCTCTATATTCTTGGAGTTCCAATCTTTTGGGAAAAAATGTTCAACGTACCTTTCATTGGTCCGGACAAGTGCTTATATAGTGCCTTAGGAGCGGTTACTTGGGATTATAACCTCTCCTGAATTTGAGGAAACCGGGGGTTCGTGGATAACTCCTACAACCGTTTAGGAGTTAATATTCTCTCATATAACGGTCGCCTGAGGTTAGGCGTGAATTACGGGTGGTAAAATGTGCTTGATAATTCCAAGTGTAACATCCTCTTCCATGAGTCTTTATGTGGACGACTCCTCTCGGGACAGGCTGTGCGCATCCCATGGACGAGGGATGTAACTTCGCTATCACCTCAGGACGGCCTTGTCCGTTACCCTTGTCCTGAAGATAACTCCTGGACGGCTGCCGAGGTGATGACCGTCCAGGGACGGTCTGAGCGTCTTCATCCCACATCATAATCTATGCAAACGCATTGATGCATTTAAAATTAAACACAATTTTTATTATAAAAATATAAATAATTAGTCAAATTGTTGTAAATAAAAAAAGCATGTAACACATGCATACAAATATACATTTCTAAAATATCTATGTAACGGTTTCTCAGTTTATATTATATACATGATTTAGAATTTAATTGAATTTAGACTTTTTGGTTTTAGCACCCAATAATTCACTTGTAACAAAAATTAAAAAATTAGATGGGCACGTTGCGTAAAATTAGACTTCCATTGGATTTGGACTCTTTGATTTTGACACTCAACTAGAATGTAATCTATGCAAACGCATTGATGTATTTAAAATTAAACATAATTTTTATTATAAAAATATAAATAATTAATCAAACTGTTATAAATAAAAAAACATGTAACACATGCATACGTATGGATACATTTAAAATTAAACAAAACTTTTATCATAAAAATATAAATAATCAGTCAAATGATTTTTTTTTTTTAAGTAAACATAATTAGTCACATATTAAATTATTACCTAAATTTAATACTACTTGTGATCCTTTTTTTACTAATTTTTAAGAAGATATAACGTGTAGTAATTTTTGTTGTGTGATAATTTTTATTGAGTATATGCGATTGGTTTTTTTTTTAATTTTAATTTTATAATTCATTAATATTAGATTCTTAGTGTCTTGCACTCATTAACTTACTTGGTACAAAGATTAAAAAATTTAAATGGATAATTATGGTGTGGTCCTCACATAAATTTAAATATATGTCGTAAAATTGGATTCTTATTTCAAATTCTAAGTAAACTTTCTTTGAGTTTTACTTATTAATATATGTATGGATAACATGTGGATTCCAGTTAGCTCAGCTAGTAAAGTCTCTGATGTTTGTATAAGAGATATGGGTAGGGGTGTCCACGGTCGATCCGCTGATCTAGTCAGATTTTCTAGTTCGGGTCTTGTCGGTTTCAGGTTGTATTGGGTCGGTCTCAGGTTTCATCACCGAGGCCGATATCTAGCCGAATTCGGCGAGATCTAGCCAAAATCTGACCGGACCTGTCAAAATCTAGCCTAGATTTCATTGGATAACAATGATATCTCATTGGATCTCGAAGAATCTCGCCAAATTTGGTTTGGAATGCTCAATAATTTGTCAAAAACGTTGAAGGAATCGGTTCAGGTCGGGTCGAGTTAGAGTGATCGGAATCCAAGTCCGACCGCCAGAGTTGACGGATCGGGTGGAGGCGGGTCGGACTCGGGTGGGTTGGTCGGGTTGAGTGGTCTCGTGGGTCATTTGGACAGTTCTAGATATGAGGTTCAATCTCCACCTACACCAAAAACTGATTGGTGTCTTAGTCTGATAATAAAACGCCATAGGTTGAAACTCTCTAAAATATATATATATATATATATATATATATATATATATATATATATATGTATGGATAACTCACTTGGCATAAAAATTAAAAATTAGATGGGACACATGAAAATTTGAGAATCCAATTGAAATTTAATTAAATTTTCTCTTAACTTTTTATATATATACATATATGGACATGGCAATATTTAATTAGATTGCACATGTGACTTTAACATAAAAATATCAATGTATTTATGAGTGATTGACCCTTGAATATTCATTGTAATTTTTATTCAGCGATACTTTGTAATCGGTCTTTGAATAATGACAAAAGACCCATTAAACAACACGTGATATTTTGTACTTGGCCTTTTCGAATGTACCATGTAAACTTGGTAAATGATGTGGCAATTTGTGATTAGTTAAAAATTTCACTCTCCTGCATCACAATCACAACTTATTATTCACATTTTTTAAAGAGAAATATTAAAATAGGTTTTAGAAAAATAAGGGGTGGAGTTTTAAAAAACACAGTTTGGAATTAAACTTAGTTACTTAATATATTTTTATTGGATATGAACGCTGACAAACCTATTGTTAGATTACATTTTCTTCTTATATTATCCATGTTTGCAAAATTTTCAAAAGATCAAAGTCAAATAACTATGTCATCAATCAAATGTTTAAATTTTGAGTTTCTGTACTCTAAAATACTCCATGCATAAAAAATAAGTTTGTATCTAATTGGTAAGAAATTTTACACTTATGTTAAGAATATAAAGAACATGCAATTCAATGGTTTAATTTTCTAAATACGTAGACAAGTTACTTTTTTTTAAGTGGAAGTTGTAGTTTTAGATTACAACCAAGTTTGATTAATTTTTTTTAAAATA
Source organism: Castanea sativa (assembly GCF_040712315.1). NCBI lineage: Eukaryota > Viridiplantae > Streptophyta > Magnoliopsida > Fagales > Fagaceae > Castanea > Castanea sativa. The sequence goes on along the minus strand of NC_134019.1, from coordinate 1,139,675 downwards.
TTGATCTTAGAAAATAGGCAAAGAAAAAAAAAACCTCTATAAATAGTATGACTTAATCTCAAGTAAAGATATGAAAAATTTAAACCTATACATAAATATTTTTTTTAAAAGAAAACTATTGTCGTATGATTTAGCTCTATGGCTCATAAGCCTTAAGTCTTAAGTCTGTCTTAAGTCTTAAGTCTTAAGTCTTAACACCAATCCTTTAAACTTGAGGCCATTAGACGTAATGTTTTACAAATTCCATAAGATTTTTCCAGCCGTAGTTTGTGAAGATAAGTATACCGTAAGCATCAATAATGACCACTTTATTCTACCCAAAAAAAAATAAAAAATAAAAATAATGACCACTATGATTATATAAAATTTGACCGTATCCTTATCATATGCAATATAAATTCCACAGTCAAAGACCGGTCATATGCCGATATTCAGTAAGGGGACAAAAAAGGTGGGCGGAAATGAAACTTTCTTATAATATTAATAGCCCCCACTTGGTCAATTAAATTTGGCATTAATTCTTAAGTCTAACATATGATGAGTTCCATGACATAAACATTTGACGATACAATTTGGGAATTTAGGATGGATATTCACTGATTCTAGCATCTTTTTGTGATGTCTCAGATATTAGAGTCAATCTCTTTTAGCTCGTCAAAAATTTTGTAGTTTAATTAACTGACACTTCTTAATGTTTTCAAATTTTTGACTCGCCAGAAGCCGCAATGGGCAAGTCTAAATTTCCAGAGTATTGGCCGAGGAGCATTGGCTCCGTTTAAATTTCCTTTCTCCTAATTATCCAACTAAAAAAAATCAAAATTTAGAAGATGCCCATTATTTTGTCAAACAGGTAAAAAGCAGTCGTAATGGTAGTTGGTGCCTGTATGAAAGGAGGGGCTGCATTTTGTTGGCTGCTAGCTATTACTCACATTTTTGGTTCAGTCATCCATGTCCACTCAAAAGTTGGACTTTTGGCATGGGTGTTTTATTTGTTACAAGTACCCATCAGTTAGCCTGTGCAGGCCAAGAGGAAATGTTAAATGTCATCTACTTTTTTGGCTTATTCTCAAGGAAAAATGAAATATGAAAAGAAAAAAAAAAACTATTATTTTTGTTGAGGGTTAATTGTCAAAGTATTGCTAGAAACTTTTTTTTTTTCAAGATTGTAAATATATGATTTGTTGTGATCGAATAAACATTACTTTTGCCTTAGTTCAAAAATTGACACTATTTTTATTATGTAACAAACAACAAACTATATTTATAATTAGAAAAAATATTCTGAAAGATATTGTGTCCCTACTTGTTATACTTTTTGTAATTGTCATTCTCTAAGAGTCCAATATTTACCAATAAATAGCTGACTTATTGCTGTTTATGCTTTTGATTTCCAACTAAACTACCCAACCCTAAAAATCTCCAATTAGAATTTAGTTGTTCCAGTGTTTAAACATAGGTTTGATCTTTCATGCAAATATACAAAATTTTGTATATTTGCATAGAAGTCCAACATATTGCAAACACAAATTGACATCTTTACTTATGAGGGTCCGAGAGAGCACTCCAAAAAGTTTCATTGGCCAAATGGAGTGCTCAGCCTAATACTCCTTGGCCAAGTCAGAGAGTGTACTTGTGAGATTTTGAGAGATTATTGTGTTGAATTCTTAATAGAGTAATGCAAAAGACACAATAAAAATTCATGTGTTGATTTTTTTTTAATGATTCTGTTATTGTATTGAATTCTTAATAGACTAATGTAAACGACACTGTAGGGGTATTGGGCCCAATAGCATATGAAGGATGGCCCAACGAAGTATTTTGGGCTGGAAACCCAAAATCCGAAGACATCAAAATGGTCGTGGACTATTTACATATCCAAACACGTCCGAGGAGTAGATTTGTCCTCGGATTTCAAGGCCGAGGACATAGAAAGAGAAGTTTGGTATCCCTGGGTTATATTATAATGAGTCCTACAATTATGGGGATGCACGGTATACGTGGAGGGCGAGAGAAAGAATGGTGGAATGTCTAAAAATAAAGCTGCTACCACCGCCCATACATTAAAAGCTCTGTAAATTGATACAGCGTATAGATGGAAGGATGGGACTTTGAACATCGAGCTTGGAACTTGGTCCCTAATCCCGGCGGGCTTTAGGGAAGAATGGATGGGACAAGTATCGAAAAAGGGGGATTGCAACCAGAAAAGTGGAAGGTGATGAAGGGAAAGGAAAGGATATAAATAGGAGGAAAGGCATACGAAGAAGGGGGAGACTTTTCTGAGTAAAAGAGATAGAGCCAATAGTAAATGATAATCAACACTTGTATCCAAACTTGAGAAATATCATTAGAAACCATCCTCGGACACAATCCGAGGACGATTTCTCAGTCTTACTCTTTGCAAACGATTCTTTGTTCTGTTCTATTGGGCCCAAAGCCCGTTCTTTTTGTAATTGTCTAAACCATCCTTGAATCTAAATTACAAGCCCATCCTCTACAAATTCATTGTAAAGAAAGGTCTTTCAAGCCCATTTTTCTCCCGGTCGTAGTTTGGGAACTTGAATTGTGTCCTTACAATTGGCGCCGTCTGTGGGAATTTAGTCTTTAAGGAAGTTTAGGACATCATGGTAGGATCGGGACCACAACGCGGTGCGGAGTCCGTGGGCTCTCGGCGTGAGGATCTCTCCTTGCATCCCGATCACGGAGAGAACCGAGAGGGAAGTGTACATACTACACATACCATCGAAGTGCAAGTCATTCGCAAGGAGGAAGCGAGCTCCTTATGAAAGAAATGCCGGGGCCATGCAGAAGGAGATTGACGGCCTAAAGAGGAGATTGCGCCACGAGAGGCGAAGGAGAACTCCTCCGACCTGCGACCCCTCTTCGGAAGGATCCGAGGATGACAATTACGGGCAAAGATCCGAGAACTCCCCAGGTGAATATGCCTCTTCGAAGAAGACAATGCTGCATGGGAGACGTGGCGAGACTGCCCCCACAGGGGCTTAGGAAATGACGCGATGGGAAGAGCATTGCACCAAATCTCCGGGTCACCCTTCGCGCGCAGATTGGAAGAAGGAAGGTTGCCTCGGCGCTTCACACAACCGGCCTTCACTCTTTACAATGGTCGGACGGATCTGTAGAGCACGTAAGCCACTTCGGCCGGAGAATGGCGGTGCATTCTCAGGGAATGAAACTTTGTTATGCAAGATTTTTCCTTCTAGCCTAGGGCCCGTAGCCATGAGATGGTTTGACGGCTTAAGGGCGAGGCTCCATTGATTCTTTCAAAGAGCTTACTAGGGCATTTGGTTCTCGCTTTATCACGTGCGGTAGAGTTCCTCGTCCATTGGATTCTTTACTATCCATGGCCATGAGGGAAGGGGAAACCCCGAAAACATATTCGGACCGGTGCGGGAAATGTTCAACGAAATTGACGGGAGACTTTGACGATGTAGCAATAAGGACCTTCAAGGTCGGCCTACCAACGAGCATGACTTGAGGAAATCCTTAACGAAGAAACTGTCGAAGCGTACGTCGACCGATGGATCGCATCGACGAGTACAAAAGGGTTGAGGAAGATCGGCGGCAGCGAGGAAAGGGCAAGGCGAAGGTTATCCCACGAAAGGAGGGATTTCGTGCTCGGACCGATACAACAACAATAGGCCTACGCGGGATTTTCCGGGCGGTGGCCACGTACCCCCACAAGTGGTCAACCGAGTCTTCGGGGAGCGGTGCGGCAGCATTGGAGAAAATAAGGCATGAGCCTTTTTCAAATGGCCAAATAAAATGGCGGGGGACCCTTTGAGACGCAACCAAAATCTCCACCTGCCATTATCACCGGGAGAGAGGTCATACCACCGAGGGTGTCGCACTTTGTGGAATCATGCGGAACAATTGGTTAAAGAGGGAAAGGCTGAAACGGTTCTGTACCAACCCAACGGGCGAGGAAACCAATCGGGAGTGGCAAACCACGACGGTCCTTCATCCGGACCTCCCTGCAGGCACTATCAACGTCATTTTGCGGCACTGGTAGGATCGGCTCGGCTCCTTTCGGGGGTAATGTCGGTTGCTCGAACATTGGCCGAGGAGTCACGGGATCGGCCGAAGAGGATCAAGGCAAGTATCCTGCGGTCTAAGTTTCTGCGAAGAGGACAAGATGGGGACCATCCGGCCTCGCTGATGATGCCTTAGTGGTAACCCTCGAATTGGGAACTATGATGTAAAGAGGGTAATGGTTGATCAAGGTAGTGGTGCGGATATCATGTACACGACCTATTTAGAGGCTTGAAGTTAAGAGTTGAAGATCTTATGCCATATGACTCACCCTTGATAAGCTTCGAAGGGAGAGTTGTCGTTCCAAAGGGACGGATTAGGCTGCCACTGTGCAATCGGAGTCGGAGGTAGTAGACGTAGATTTCATCGTGGTCGATGCCTACTCTCCCTATACGGCTATTGTGGCGAGACCTTGGCCGCATGCGTTAGGGGCCGTTTTCCTCAACCTTGCATGTCAAAATCAAATTTCATTCGGAGATCGAGGTGGTGGAGTTACTTGGGAGTCGAGTGGCTCGACGGTGTGTCACTACTGCACTCGCGTCGACGAGAACCAGACTCCCGTCCTCGGCTAACGGTGAAGCATAGCAATCAAAGTCTCTTCCCAAGCCGAGGTAGATGAAGCAACGTGTGAAGAATTGGAGAAAATTATCATAGACAATGATCCCGAAAAGTTCTTCAGGGTTGGAGTTCGAATCCGGAAGAGAAGACAGAGCTGATTTTATTTTTAAAGAAAAATATGGATGTATTTGCTTGGAACGCGTATGAGGCCCCGGGGTTGATCCGAACTTCATATGTCATCATTTAAGGGTCAATCCAAATGTAGTGCCGAGGAGGCAACCACCTCGGAGGTCCTCGAAAGGAACATTCGGAAGCCGTCAAAGAGGAAGTGCTCAAACTCAAAGCGGCAGGGGGCTATCAAAGAAGTGTTTTATCCCTGAATGGTTAGCCCATCTTGTGGTGGTGAAAAAGAAGAATGGGAAGTGGAGAGTATGTGTAGATTTCACAGATTTAAACAAGGCTTGCCCAAAGGACTCATTCCGTGCCTCGGATTGATCAACCGGTTTGACGCTCTTGTTGGACATCCTCGGATGAGTTTTCTTGATGCTTTCCAAGGTTATCACCGGATACCTTTTAGCCGTTGAGGACCAGAGAAGACAGGCATTCGTCACTCCTACGGGAAATTATCATTATAAGGTAATGCCTTTTGGCTTGAAAAACGCGGGCTACCTACCAAAGGATGATGACGAGGATGTTTGAGGCACGGCTAGGAAAAAATATTGAGGTATACGTGGACGATATGGTAGTAAAGAGTAAAGAAGTTTACGCACATCTGGAAGATCGAGCAACACTTTTCGAAGCTAAGAGAGTATAAATTGCGGCTCAATGCCTCTAAATGCTCTTTCGGTGTGGGGTCGGGCAAGTTTCTAGGATATATGGTGACTCACCGAGGAATTGAAGTGAATCTTTGCTCGGGTTAAGGCAATAAGCAGACTTACACCCACCTCGGAATCCTAAAGAGGTGCAAAGACTAACGAGCATGATGCTGCTCAACCGATTTATATCTCGGTCCGCGGACGGATGCGAGGCCTTTCTTTCGGTTATTAAATAAATGGAAGGGTTTTGAATGGACCGAGGAGTGTGCAACGGCTTTCAATGACTAAAAGAATATCTCTCGCGACCACCGGTTATGTCTCGACTCGGAGGTTGATGAGATTCCGTTTGCATATATTGCGGTGGCTAAACATGCGGTTAACGGTTCTTATCCGAGATGACAATAACATCCGAAGAGACCGGTGTACTTATGTAAGCAAATCTCGTACGAGGCCGAGCGAGTTATTTGCCACTTTGGAAAAAGCTATCTTGGCGTGGTACATGCTACACGAAGACTTCCCCATGCTTCCGGTCTCGTACGGTTGTTGTTCTTACACAACTCCCTCTCGAAATCAATTTTGCGAAGTGCGGATTATATGGGAAGAATTGCCAAATGGGGAAGCTGTCCTAGGAGCTTTCGATATCAAGTATATGCCTCGCACCTCATAAAGGGGCAGTCATCGCGGACCTTGTGGCAGAGTTTGGCCGAGCCTTCGTTAGAAGACTATCAAGAAGGCATGGGTAAAAAATCGTAGGCATGATTTCGTGTGAAGGGCCTCCCGTTATGGAAAGTCCATGTTGATGGAGCGAGCAAATCGAGAGGGGATCGGTATCGGATTAGTTTTGATATCCCCGCAGGGTATTACTTTTGAGAAATCACGAGATTAGGATTCTCGGCCACCAACAACGAAGCGAGTATGAAGCGGTCCTCGCGGGGATGAACATGGTTCATAAAATGGGAGGAAAGGCGGTGCAAATGTTCTCGGACTCACTTATTGGTGGTAGGCCAAGTAGAAGGGAAGCTAGAAGCAAGGGATTCCAGAATGCGAGAATACCTAACCCGGTCGGAGTTTATGCAATCTAAATTTGAGTCTTTTCTACTATTGCATGTATCCGGATGTGGCAATACCCATGCCGACTCATTAGCCACGCTCGCGACGTCCTCGGCACAAAGTCTACCACGAGTTATCCTCGTTGAAGATCCGTGAAGCCAGTTTGGGACGGATGGTAACTCCACTCAAATTCTTCAAATTAGGACGGGACCTAGTTGGATGGATCAAATAGTAACATTTCTCGAAATGACATCCTACTGGAGAAAAGTGAAGCGGATAAGGTTCGCAGAAAAGCCACTCGTTTCGGTTATCCGAGGACCAAAAATTGTACAAACGTTCCTTTTCGGGACCATATTTGCTATGCATACACCCCGAGGCAACAGGAAGCTACTTTTGGAAGAGCTACACGAAGGGATTTGCGGAAGTCACACGGGAGGAAGGTCTTTAGCTCACGGGGCCCTTACTCGGGGCTATTGGTGGCCAAATATGCGAGAGAGAAGCGCAAGATTATGCAAAGAAATGTGACCAATGTCAAAGGTTCGCTCCAAACATACATCAACGGGTGGAGTCCTAAATCCTCTATCTAGCCCATGGCCTTTTGCCCAATGGGGCTTGGACATTGTTGGACCCTTCCCAAAGCAACGGAAACCGACGGTGGCTTCTCGTGGGAACGGATTACTTTACCAAATGGGTTGAAGCGAGCCATTATCAAACATCGAGAGACACGGAAGCAAAAAAGTTTGTATGGAAGAATATCGTTACCGAGGTTCGGCATCCTCATACTCTCATTTCGTATAACGGTTTACAATTTGATAGCAAAGCCTTTCGGAAATACCGCTTGTGATCTGGGCATTACGAATAGATATTCCAACTCGGCTTATCCCCAAGGAAATGGGCAAGCCGAAGCTGTAAACAAATTAATAGTGAGCGGACTCAAAAAGAGGTATGGTGACTCCAAGGGGAGCTTGGTGGAAGAGATGCAACAGGTCTTGTGGACGTATAGAACTACACCACGAAGATCCACGGGTGAAACACCTTCGCCATGACTTATGGAGCCGAGCGGTAATCCCCTTAGAAGCCCGGGTTCCCAACTACGAAGAAAAGCTCCTTTATTTCGATAGCAATGATGATCTATTAATGAGAAACTTAGACTTAGTTGAGGAACGGCGAGAAAGCGCCATGGTTCAACTAGCTTATTATCGACGAAGCTCGAGCGGGGATATGATTCTCATGTGAAACTTCGAAACCTCTTGGACCGGGTGACTTAGTATTAAGGAAAGTTTTGGGCACGATGAAGAATCTGCGTGGGGAAAATTGGGGCCCAACTGGGAAGGACCTTATCGTATTACTTCGGTCGCGGGGAATAGGGGCCTACAATCCGGAAGATTTGGACGAGAATGTTGTACAACGTCCACTGGAATGTAAATAATCTACGAAGGTACTATTACTAAATAAAGGGCACTTCGGCCGTTCTTTGTTGTAAACTACATTATATTCGTTATCTTCATTCGTCTAAGTATCAAGGCTGAAACTTGGTATGCACGGATCCTCGGACCACATACCTCGTCTAAATTGATATTCTTTACTAAGTGTTAAAACGAGAACCTAAGTTACGTACGGTCCTCGGATCATCTACTTTGGGAAAATTAACACTTTAAATTTATTCATCTAAGTATCAAAAAGCTGAAACTTGGTATGCACGGATCCTCGGACCACATACCTCGCAAATCTAAATTGATATTCTTTACTAAGTGTTAAACAGGAACCTAAGTTACGTCTGGTCCTCGGATCATCTACTTTGGGAAAATTAACATTTTAAATTTATTCAACTAAGTGTCAAGCTTTGAAACTTGGTATGCTCGGATCCTCGGACCACATACCTCGTCTAAATTGATATTCTTTACTAAGTGTTAAACGGAACCTAAGTTACGTCCGGTCCTCGGATCATCTACTTTGGGAAAATTAACACTTTAAATTTATTCATCTAAGTATCAAGTGAAACTTGGTATGCACGGATCCTCGGACCACATACCTCGTCTAAATTGATATTCTTTACTAAGTGTTAAACGAGAACCTAAGTTACGTCTGGTCCTCGGATCATCTACTTTGGGAAAATTAACATTTTAAATTTATTCAACTAAGTGTCAAGCTGAAACTTGGTATGCCCGGATCCTCGGACCACATACCTCGTCTAAATTGATATTCTTTACTAAAGTGTTAAAACGGAACCTAAGTTACGTCTGGTCCTCGGATCATCTACTTTGGGAAAATTAACATTTTTAAATTTATTCATCTAAGTATCAAGCTGAAACTTGGTATGCACGGATCCTCGGACCACATTACCTCGTCTAAATTGATATTCTTTACTAAGTGTTAAACAGAACCTAAGTTACGTACGGTCCTCGGATCATCTACTTTGGGAAAATTAACACTTTAAATTTATTCATCTAAGTATCAAAGTGAAACTTGGTATGCACGGATCCTCGGACCACATACCTCGTCTAAATTGATATTCTTTACTAAGTGTTAAACAGAACCTAAGTTACGTACGGTCCTCGGATCATCAACTTTGGGAAAATTAACATTTTAAATTTAATAAACTAAGTGTCAAGCTGAAACTTGGTATGCATGGATACTCGGACCACAAACATAGAATAAATTGATAATCTTTAATAAGTGTTAAAAACAACCTAAGTTACGTATGGTCCTCGGATCATCTAATTTGTGAATATTAACATTTTAAATTTATTCAACTAAGTGTCTAGCTGAAACTTGGTATGCACGGATCCTCGGACCACATACCTCGTCTAAATTGATATTCTTTACTAAGTGTTAAACAGAACCTAAGTTACGTCTGGTCCTCGGATCATCTACTTTGGGAAAATTAACATTTTTAAATTTATTCATCTAAGTGTCAAGCTGAAACTTGGTATGCCTCGATCCTCGGATCAATTACTTGGGAAAAATTAATACTTCTGTTCTTTTTTTTTTTTTTTGACATAAACATCAGATATTTGCATAGACCATATGCCTTATCTTTACATAGTTCAAACTAGAGATCCAAAATGAAGAATCAAATACTCAAAAAAAAAAAAAAAACATCACTTAAATGCAGTTCCCGGCATAATTAAACACTCCGGAGTATCAAATTTCAATTCAAGTTGTTGCTAGTAACTTTGGTAAAAGACAAGAAGATGATATTTATGGAATGATATGATCAGCATAAAAACAAAAAAAATATATGTATAAGAATCATCTAAAAACAAACATTCATTCTTGTATTAAATTCCAAAAAAGTACTTTTGCACCTATACTTAGGTATTACACTTGGAGACAAAATAAAAATAAAGAAAGGAAAGACAACAAGCAAGTCACTGTTTCGAAGCTTAATCTTCGAGAGGGCCTTTGGAGTCTTGAGGAGATGGAAGCCGAGCCGAGGACTCAACGGCAATTCCTTTGCCTTTGGGATCATCTATCAAGGTTATTGGGTTAGCTTGATCACCCAACTCATCCTTTGAAGATTCCGAAGATCACACAAATTTGTACGTCTTCAATTGCCTTTTCTTGTGCGGGGGTCAAGTTGTTCGGGGGCATCTTCGGGAAGAGTTGAGTCTTCGTCAAATCACCCCCTTATCCTCGGATGATCCTGGGCGGCTTCTTGTGCGGTGTCGGGGAATGGAAGAAGCGCGAATTGCGGGAGGATAGTAGACACTCTCTGCTTTCCAAAGAGTGGAAGAGGCATCAACCCGGCTTGGGAAAGTGCCTCATTCCACACTTTGGAGGCGTAGTGCCTACATACCTCGGGAACCCGAGCCTTGAAGGTTTCGGTGACCTCCTTCACGCCTATATCATAACCGTCTTGTTCGGCTTGGTCCCTCGAGTTCTCGGCCTCTTCCTTTGCTTTCTCGGCCTTTTCTTCTTCTCTCAATGGCTTCTTCTTTGCCCTTGATGGCTTCTTCTTTGGCCTTCTCGGACTCGTGCGAGATCTTTCTTAAGATCCTCTACGAGCCTTCGTGCTACTAAGAGGTTATCCTCGCTTGGCGAAGCATTAGGCACGATCCTCGGCTGTTTAGTCGTCGTTTTCATCGGCCTAAGCCCGCCTTGGCACTCTCAACCTTAGCCAATTTCTTGTGACCTCCTGCAGTTTCTTCTTATGAAGGTCCGAGATCTTTTGAGCGAGTTTCACGCACTGGACTCCTCGGCCCTCGGAGACTTATAGGAATTAATGGCAATCTCTTCCGCCCTATGGGCGCATTGAACGGCCTACAAACAAAACATATAAACCTTAGACGTATAGATATATATAGGAAATAAAAACAAAAGTCAAGGTTTTAGAGAAAACTCACCATTGCAAGCTCCTTCTTCAAAGTCATGAAGACGGTGTGGTCCCTTTTCTTTCTCGGCTCAATCATATCCTCGGGGAGTAACGGTGCTTGCTCCAAAGCATCCTGCGACGCATGCCGGCTGTCCCTTCATCGGAATTTCTAATGGACGCATCCACGGTAATGACCTCATCGTCCATAGAAAGGTCGAAGCCATACGAGGGCGCGTACGACCGCCTGTTGGTCGGTTCTTCTTTCCGACCTAGGTACGTATGGTGCGGGCTTGCTTTGCACCCTTTTCAACCTCGGGCTCCTTGGATACAGAACCCTTTCCTACCTCCACAACTTCCTTCCCTTTCGGCTGATCCCTTTTTCTTTTGAGATCAGCTATGTTGGCACGTTGAGTTTGGGAGGATGGAGGAGGAGGAGGAAGCCTAGCTTCGGGGCGTTTGTCGCCACCCTTTTCTTGAGTCCGAGGGCGCACCTCTTTTGGAGGTTCTTGGACTCTAGGGTCCTTGTCGGCCGCCTCAAGGACATCTTTCGGGCTGGGTTTAATCTTTCGTTGAATGCCCATAACGTCAAGTTCTTCGGTAGTAACCTTTGAGATTTGGGTAGAAGTGCCGAGGATGGAAGTTGAGTCTTCGGGAGAGTAGAGTTGATTAAAAACCTCGAACTCGTCCTCGGAATACGGTACGTCAACTTCTTCTTCTTCTTCTTCTTTACGGTAAGGTAGGAAGATGCGGCTTCACCGAGAGGTTAAAATTGTGGAGAAAGGAGCTGTGGAATCCCAATTGGAACAAATGGTGGCGGTTGGATTGGTTGGGTGACCAAGGTACCTTGAGGAATGGTAGTCCCCCCGGTAGCAAAAAACCCTCCACGGCAACGCTAATCCGAGGAAGACGAGGATCGCGGGCTTTAATCACGCACTTCGGCGCACGAAAGGCTTTTGATATTGGAGTGTAGCCGAGGGATCGGATGAGCCGCACGGAGTTGACCGTCGGTGTGCACGAAGATCTCGGCTTGTAGGATCCTATCCAATCGCCGAAATCCACAAGGTTAGGATGACGATCCGCTGCGTGTGGATCTGCAACGAGTTGTCCAAGTAAAAGTGGGTAAGAGTAAGTAAAAAGACGAAAGATAAAAGTATGTAAAAGAAACTTCTGGAGTCCCTTCCCACTTGTCGGACGGGGAGGCCGTCGTGCCAATTTCCTCGATATGATCGGGAAGTCATTTTTAGGCCCTTATTTGATTCGGGCGGACATTGAATTAGCCTCGACTTACAGGTGTCTAGACTTTAGGTAATATTCATCTTTTTTGCTTAGGTGATGGAGGTTATAAACCCATTCACGTCGTGGTGAGTGAGCCCTAGGTTCATCTTCTCATTTAAAGCGTCTATGGAACCTAAGATCCTAAAGACATTTGGGGCACAATTTGGGTGGGAGCCAACCTAAAAGCCCTAAGATAATCCCTAGTCACGGTTCCCATGGGGATTTTCATTCCCCTTCGATGAACGCAATCATCGGGATTACAACTTCCCCGTTTTTCTTTTTGTATAAAACTCTTCCTCGTTACGATTACCAATGGATACATCCGAGGGAATTTTGTACTTAACCTTAAAGCGTTCTATTTTTTCGTTTGAATCCACCAGGGGACGCAAATCTACCCATTCTTTTTGAAAAAAGGCGGGGTGTGGAGAAAAAATAACTATGCCGAGGATGAAAGACACGAGTGAAAAAGAGAAGATGGGAAAGAAAAGAAACAAAAGAAACAAAAAAGGCTGATAAGGAGGGGCGAGTATTGAAGAACTTACTTTTAAAAAGGAAGAAAGCACGGTCACCTCGGACGGGGTACTTGATAGACGAGAGAGAGAGTACGGGGAGATGAAAAGTGTGGCGGGTACGTTATGAGGTTTACGTAGTGTGAAGAATTTTGAAGAAAATTAGTATTTATATGTCGAGAAGATGTTTTAAAGCGGGCGAATTCCCGCCTAACCCAAGAATCGCTCTCGACCGTTGGATATGTGTCATATTAATGAAACGTGGGGGACATAGAAGCGCCAACAATCAATTCGGGGGCGTTTCGCATACCGAAGCATTGGGAACACGCGATGGGTGATTCGAAGTTATCTCTGTCAACAATGTTGCCAAAAGCGGGGTAACGGGGTCTTTTTAAGTCGAGATTCTATTTTTCTCCCGAGGTGAAAAAATAAAGAAACTCGAGGGGCTATTGTAGGGGTATTGGGCCCAATAGCATATGAAGGATGGCCCAACGAAGTATTTTAGGGCTGGAAACCCAAAATCCGAAGACATCAAAATGGTCGTGGACTATTTACATATCCAAACACGTCCGAGGAGTAGATTTGTCCTCGGATTTCAAGGCCGAGGACATAGAAAGAGAAGTTTGGTATCCCCTGGGTTATATTATAATGAGTCCTACAATTATGGGGATGCACGGTATACGTGGAGGGCGAGAGAAAGAACGGTGGAATGTCTAAAAATAAAGTCGCTTACCACCGCCCATACATTAAAAGCTCGTAAATTGATACGCGACCGTATAGATGGAAGGATGGGACCTGACGAACATCGAGCTTGGAACTTGGTCCCTAATCCCGGCGGGCTTTAGGGAAGAATGGATGGGACAAGTATCCAAAAAGGGGGATTGCAACCAGAAAAGTGGAAGGTGATGAAGGGAAAGGAAAGGATATAAATAGGAGGAAAGGCATACGAAGAAGGGGGGGACTTTTCTGAGTAAAAGAGATAGAGCCAATAGTAAATGATAATCAACACTTGTATCCAAACTTGAGAAATATCATTAGAAACCATCCTCGGACACAATCCGAGGACGATTTCTCAGTCTTACTCTTTGCAAACGATTCTTTGTTCTGTTCTATTGGGCCCAAAGCCCGTTCTTTTTGTAATTGTCTAAACCATCCTTGAAATCTAAATTACAAGCCCATCCTCTACAAATTCATTGTAAAGAAAGGTCTTTCAAGCCCATTTTTCTCCCAGTCGTAGTTTGGGAACTTGAATTGTGTCCTTACAGACACAATAAAAATTCTTTTTAATGAATTACAAAGACCAATAAGTTGTCAAAGTTGAGTTGAATTGGTAAATAAAATTATTGAAAAGAGTAAAGACACAAACTAATAAATAATAAATTAAAGTATTTTAAGTAATAATAATGAAAGTTCACTTAGCAACAATAATTAATCTTAGTAAAAATAATTAATAACTTTAACTATATATAGTAAAGGACAATTAACATTTAATCTTAGCAACAATAATTAACATCTTTGTTATATTAAGAAACAATTTTCCCATTGTACTTATAATTTATACCTTATTCTCTTCCTAGTGCTATGGACTTTGTGACAAGGAAAATCATGTGTATTGCAAGATTCATTTCCTGCTCAAGATTCAACTTCTAAGAAAACTCATGTTAACTTGAAAATTCTTCATTTGGATCATGGATTATTAGAAAATATCTTATCTTATTATCTTAATGGGTAAGATGAAATAAAAAATATATTATTTACACAAAAATCATTATTGACTTCTTAAACACAAATTTAAATGACGCCATAGAAATTTTTTTTTGTAGACGCTACCATAAATATATCACTCATTTCATTTATTTTGAGCAGAAGATTCATATGTTTTCATTGTACTCTTCTTTGAAATTGCATCTCAGTATGTTTTTAATAAAAAAAAAAATGTAAAGAAATTCACACATTGGCTGCGAAAATAGGTCAAGGCCACAAAGCCTGCGGGATGATGCTTTTAACTCATAAGTGGAATTACTTTCTCATTTGACCGTTGTCTACTTAATTTTAGAATAAAATAATTAAAAAAGCAATGATTTGGGAGGTTAAGGAATAATCCCATTAAGGCATTAGCCTCTTTAAGCTTGGTTCGTGGTTTTTTCCTCCCATTTTGTTTATGAGAAAAGTTAATAGATACTTTAAGAATATTGATTTAAAAAAATATATTTTTTGTAAAAAAATAAAAATATAATTAATTTTTTGATAACTTTTTATATTTCTCATAATAATAGTATCAAAACTTTTTAAAATGTTCTATTAACAAATATCTAAGGACACATGTTAATAGGACCCAAATATTTATTTGTTTATCCATAAATCTTTAAAGTTTTTTTTTAAAAATAAAAATTTAAATAAAATATTACTTTTATCTAGCAAATAAACAACCAAACCAACCATTTATCAAACTTTTCTCAATATTACTTTTATAACAAAAAAACCACAAAAACCAACCAAGCGTTTATACAACTTTTATCTCTTTTGTATTTTGTAGTTGAAGAAACAATAGAGGTTGTAGAGCATATTGGGAAGGGTTCACTGAGACCATCTATGATTCAAGGAGGCAATGCAATATTAAAAAGTCTCTTTATTTATAATGGGTTCGGTTAAAAATATTTTCTCAATAATTGAAAAAATTGTCAATATTTTTTTAATTTTCAAACAAATATTTTTAAAAATAATTTATTATTACGTGCCCTTAAAACACACATTAACAAAATCCATCTATCATTAGGATACCCCTTTGGTTGCTTTCTATTCTTTTTGTTTTCTTTTGTTTTGGCTGAATTATTCTTTTTGGTTAGGTGAGTTTGGATACTCAATGCTATAAGCCTGTAACCTATAAAATAGAAAAAAAAATCATATCCATATAGTACTGCTAGGGCCTTTGGGGCTAGGGTGGGTACCCCACATGGTCCTATTGCCCTACATTGTCAATGATGTTAGCCATAAAACTTTAATTTTCATCCAACTCTTAGTGGGCCCATCATCTCTACAACACACAGCAGAAAAAAGGGCACATTTTTTGTCCCCTCATCATACCACATCATACCATCCCCTCCCAAATTAAACCCAAAAAAAAAAAAAAAAATCATAAAGATCATGAAAATAAAAAGGGAAAGAAAGAAAACTCTTTCATTATTCTTTGACCGAAGACCAATAATAAAAAAGAAAATGTCTTAAAAGAATCTAGTACGAACACGTGGCATTGACTAAAAAAAAGGCTATCCCTCAGATCTTTTTTTTTGCCAAGTGTCAAAATCAGAAGCCGTGTATGGGTGCAAATACTAACACCCAAAGAAGTTCCTCACGCTTTCGTGCATTTCGAAGAGCGGCGCAATGCACGCCCTGAGTATCAGGGAAAAAGCAGATCTTAAAGAAACGTTTTAAAAATATCCCAAATCTCGTAAATTCATGATTCTGTTTTTTTCTTTTCTTTTTTGTTTGTGCAAAGAAGATTTTGGGTTTTTTTTTTATTTTTTATTTTTTTTTATTTTTACTTTGCGGCTTTGTGCAACTTGAAAAATCTAATTTTTAGATGTGAGTTATGACCATAGAATTAGATGGTTGCATTTAATGGAAAATATAAGATACAGTGTGTTTATGGTTTGAGTTCTGAAGTAATTAATTGATAGTAATATATTTTATGATGTCTCATATATGTAGTTTGAAATTAATATTTTCATTCTTGTTATTTATTTACTAAAACAAATTCAAATTATAAAAGAAGGTTTTTTTTTTTTTTGGGTATAAAAGTCATTCAAGTTGGATCAATCACCATGGTATGAAATATAATAAATGTTTACCACTTTCAAAAAATATCATTTAATACATTGTTATTGAAATAAAAATTATTATATTTTGAAATTAACATTATTTACATATATATATGTTTATAAATAATTTTTGCATCTGTATCTTATGTCATTATATATATATTTATAGAAATGTTATTATTTTTTATTAAATTCTTATAATATTGACATGTAAGCTTTTCAAAAACATAATTTTTTCCCATGTTATCCTCTTAATGTGTTTTTCAATTTGGTTTTTAGAATTATAAATAACTAGTTGCTAATTATTGAAAAATATAATAGATTTTAGGCAAAAATGCAATTTTCACTATGAACTTTGCTCAAAAATAATTTTAGTCCTTTAAGTTTGAAATTGGTCATTTTAGTCATTTAATTTTGAAAATTATCATTTTAGTCGAGTAACATTACTCGAAAATCATTTTAATCCTATAAGTTGGTAGTTTTGAGTGATTTTTGGACAAAGTTACTGAACCAAGTGAGTCTTTAAATGATTAAAATGATTTTTGCACAAAATTAATAGACTAAAATGACCAACTTCAAACTTTAAGGACAGAAATAATTTTTGAACAAAGTTTCTAGACTAAAGCGATTATTTTTAAACTTAAAGGACCAAAATTATTTTCAACCAAATTTGTAGGTGTAAATTTTATTTTTGATATTATTTTAAAATATGGCCTAGGAATTTTTAGAAAAGCTGTAACATGGTTAAATTATAATTTTTTTTAAAGAAATAACATATACAATTAGTCAAAGTTTTATTTTATTTATTAATACTTATTAATTAAATATACAATCTATATAAATATTTTTTAATTAAAATTTCAGTACATTACATGGATTAAAAATGATGTAATTCAAATTTTCAAATATATCATTCTATGCACTTTAGTTACACTAACCTCATCACATGCACTTCGCGTATGCGATAAGGTTTTTTTTTTTTTAGTAGTAGTAGCAAAAAAAAAAAATCTATGTTTTTTATTATATATAATTTTTATTTTAAGAATCTAATTTATAAGTGAATAAATAAATTTGAAAATCAATAAGAGAGTAAACTTATTTTGTAGGCAATGTTTTAGTAGAAGTTATGATTGTATTTTTACCGAATTGTTCTTTAATTTTGTTTTTATTTAAACATAAGGATATAGGGGTATTTTAGAACAAAAAAATCGATCTAAACAGGAAAAACTCTTTAAATAATACTATAGATAACTTATTTAAAAGATAAATTATTTATTTATAAAATAAAATCCACAAAGAAAATAATTTTCAAATAGTTAGATAAGACATTAAAAAATAATACTTTGTCCAAATAAGAAAAAAACAAAACATTAACTTAAAAAAAAGAAAAGAAAAAAAAGGAAGGCATTGGATGCTTATGTAGGAAAATGTAGTTATGTGAACATAAAAAAAACACGGACACAACACACATAACACAACACAACAAAGAAGAAACTGACCGTCCTCTCCTCTCTCTCTCTCTCTCTCTCTCTCTCTTTCCTTTCTTATATTTTTGCAGTTTCGACGTATACGAGAGACTAGGGGGACCCCTCTCTCACACATATTCTCGAACACATTAAATACATTATTTCTTCTCTACAAAAACTTCCATTATTAATTAAGCTAATTAATTTATTTTTATCACAAATCCTTCTTCTTCTTCTTCTCTCTCTCTCTCTCTTTGAGGACCTTTTACAGAGACAGAGCTCTGCTTTTTTTTTCTCTGGGTGTGTGTGATTATCGGTTATTTGAAAGGTGAGTTTGGTTTCATTTCTGTTTTTTCTTTACTCATAGCTCTCTTTCTCTCTCTTTATGTGTTTCATTCAATTTTGTGGTGTTCAACCTCCTTTTTCTTTGGTGTTTGAAATGATAATTTATGCTTGTGGGTTAGATTGATTCTGTGGTTAAAAGTTGTTGAATTGATTTAGTTATGAAATTCATGTCTGATGGGTGTTGAAATTTGTGGGTTATTTTTATTTTTATTTTTGGGGGTCTGGGCTTTTGATTTTTCTGAGCTTGGTGTAACTGTCAGAGTTGGATGAAAGGAAGTTAACTGATTGAAAAATAACCTTAGTTTAATCTTTTTTTTTTTTCAAAAAGCTGTTGAATTGGTTTACAAGCTTGCATCTTTATTAATAGCTTAATCAGAAGCTTTTGAGGAAACACTTTCTAAGTACGCATGTGTCTGTATCTATGTATATATACTCACACAAACACTCACTTATGGAGTCGAACTAGAAGGAATTGTGTACATGGTTAGTTAATTTTATGGACAATTTCACTTATACAACAACATAGCCTTTGTTCAAAAACTTTGGGAGCAGGAAAAAAAAGTTACACTTACACATCCCGGAATCAATCTCTCTGGGTAAGGTTGCCTACCATTACCAATCACCTATATTGAACTCCACAAAAGTGAGAGCTTTGTGCACTGGCTACAACATTTTATTGGTGACTGACACATGCAACTACTGTGTTTGGATCCCAGACCTCCGTCCCTACTGGTTACACAATCTAAACCTGCAAGAAACAAGTATTTTTTTTCCATTTGCCAATGAAATCACAATCTAAACCTGTATTGGGAATTTCTGGGAAGGTTTAAAAAAAAAAAAAAAACAAGAAAGTGTTTCTTTAGCAGTTCTAAAGTGTCTTCATGAGTAAAATCATGAATTACCTTTCATTTCTATGCTCTATACTGTCTTCAAATAAAGGGCCAATTTAATAGTTGCTTGAGAATTTCAGTCATTTGAAAATCTCTTCTCAAAGTTGTTACCACCGTTGTTTGTTGCTAGGCAAACTATTTGGCTAGTGGCTTCTAGTTCTTGGGGTCAGATTAATATCTTGAATATCAAGGCAAGCTTTGTATTTTTGCAAATATTTTCTTTTTAATTTAGCTAGTGTTTTTTTTTTGATAGGTAATCTAGCTAGTGATTTTGTGTGTCTCAGACTTGGATTATTGTGTTTGTAGGTGGAGAGAAATCTTTAGGATGACTAATGGTGAAGACACAGGTAGTCCGGGTTGGGGTGCTTCGTTCTTCATGCAGACAAGGGACGATGTTGCAAGAGCTGTTGCTGCGGCAGCTGCTGCTGCCACTGCTTCTCGTTCGCCTCGGCCATCTGTGGTGTTTTCATCAAAAGATGATACTGGGGGTAGCCCAATTGAAAAAATTCAGCGTCAATTCACAAAAGTGCTAAAAGGATTCTCACAGCCTCCTGAAGTGAAAAGTGCAAATTACAATCCGGAAGTTCTGACTAGCCAGAAGCGGCAATGGGCAAGCTGTCAGCTCCAATACTTGGTATGCTATTTTGTTTCAGTGGACTCCTCCAAATTCTCCATGGAGGAAGTTCATCAGGCTGTAACTGAAGTGTTTTCCAAGTTTGAGTTTATATAGTTATTCCATCCTGCTTGTTTGATTCGGTTATTTAATTATAGCAGAATGATGACTGATAAAGGCCATTGTTGGGGTTTGCTTTATGTGCTTTGTATCCTTTAATCATCAGACATTTACTATTAAAAATGAAAAACTGTCTGCAGTGTTTCTGTAACATCTCTCCTATTCAAGTGTGCAGGATCATAGGTCTTTAAAGGAGCCAACAAGGCTTTTTGAGAGCATGGTAGTTGTCGGGCTTCATCCTAACTGTGATATTCAAGCACTTCATAGGCAATACATTGCCAGAAAGTCTGAAGGTTCTGGAAGATTGCGAAGCGCACTAAGTTCTCAGAATCAATCACGTGTAGAACCAAATGTTGAACCTCAGGTTGGGCATTATCCTTGAGAAATATTGAATTCATTTACCTTTGGATCTTTGTTTAAGAATTTGATATGATATATACATATATTTTTTCTATTTTCAGGTCTTATTTGTTTACCCTCCAGAAAAGCAGCTGCCTCTTAAATACAAAGATCTTCTTTCATTTTGCTTCCCTGGAGGCCTGGAGGTTGGGTGTATGCTCGATGGGTCTATTTTTTGAATGATCAGTTTGTGTATTTGAAAATTTGGAACTGTGTTTCTTATTTGCTCATGACTTCTAGTTATTTAGCTGTTAAGGATTCATAGAATGTAGCTACAGGTGAAGTTTATTTAGTTGCCATCTTACTGACACAACAAAAATCCTCTTGTGAGTTGTGAGTCCATTCAGTTGCCACCTTACTGACCCTCGTAGGCAAGTGTTACCTCCACCCTTTACTAAGGAGCAGTTCTTGGTCTTGGTTCCAGCCATGGGAGTGATGGATTTGGGAGGGGGAGTTCTAGCCTATTTTTGCTCTTTGATATAAAACCTGAAAATGAAAAAGGGGTTGTGTATTATTGTCAATAACAAGAAAAATATTGTCTTCAGCTGTGGTGACTTGTACACTCACGCAGTTTATGTAAGAGTAGAATTTTGGTACAACTGAAACTTCATGTGAGCATGTTTCTTGATGTTTTTAAAGAAGTTAAATATCTATATGTCTATGTACTTAACTGGTTTGATGTTTGAGAGTTTAGTCACTGATTTTGTTTCTTTGTTCATGTATTTTAGTACTCAAAAGTATATTTTCTATTTGTTTGTTCATAGAGTAGTGTGAGCTTTTACATGGTGTTTCTAAAACTTGGAGATATGTGATTTCAGGTTCATGCTATTGATAGAACTCCTTCCATGAGTGAGTTGAATGAAATTCTTCTTGGGCAGGTACTTTACTATATGATGTGACAGCTTACAATCATGAGTATTCCTTAATCTTCAGCTAGTTCAAGTTATTTCCTTGTTCCTTTTAATAATTTATGTTTACCAAGTTTATTGTTTTTTCCTAACAATTTTGTAGTCTTAATAGCTTCCATTATAACTGAGGAGAAGTTTGATCCTCTATTTCATTGCTTATACTACAGGAACACTTTAAACAAAGCGACCTCTCCTTTGTATTCCGGTTACAGGTAAGATACGGAATGTTATGCCACTTTGTTTTCATTTTCTTGTATATGTATTGTTTGCCTTTCTTTAACAAGAATTCTATTACTCTGTTACCTTATGAAACCTGTTGTTTGACCTGTAAATTTCTCCTTGTTCTTGGGATGAGACTGGTTTCTAGCTACTTCAAATAGCGATAATGATTTGATGTATAGGGCGTTTTAACTCTATGGTTTAGAATTATGCCTGGATAGCTATATTTTTCTGTAGTTGTAGAATATGTATATATATATATATATATATATATATATATATATATATATATATATATTCCCATTGTGCAGTCATCAAGTGTGGTTCTTTGATGATTATTAAACTCGATTGCTCTTTAAGTTACTTTTTAGCATCACTTATACAATTATGAGCACGTTAGTTGATATTTTAAACAATAGCAGTTTTGTCCATCTTCAATTACTGCATTGATGGTGAACCCAATTGAGTGCTGAACCCTCTCCTTCTGTCACTTACCCATGCATACTCTATTTTAGTGCTAAAACTTAAAAATCTGTTTGTTTTGACATGCATCACACTTTGTTAGTTGTTTACAATCAACCAAAAACTTTGGCCAGTATTGTCCATAATTTCTCAGAGAAATACCCAATTAATGAGTATGTTTTTAAAGAATGGATCAATCTAATGAGTATTGAATGTAGATGAGTTCTGAAACCCCTCTGAAGGTTCCAAAGAAGCTGTAGCCTAATTTGGAGAAAAGGGTGTTATCATTTGAGGAGCCATCAATTCAGTAGAGAATATTTGTGTTCTCATTAATCTTTTATGCCAAGATCATTTGTGCTCCAATTAAGTGGACCAGGTTGCAATCCCCGCAGGTTTTGAGATTCTGCCCCAGATTTTCTAGGTGTAACAACCTGCTAGATTCACCGAATGTTATTTTTAAGTAAATAAATTTCATTAAAAATGTGCATGTAATCCTACTACATGGGCTGTGTACAAAGGAAGAGCTAAAAATGGGAAAACAAAAAAAATTAACACCTAAAATCGATCTATCTTGGAGCTCGAAGAAATTTGTGGAAGAAGATGAGCTAGCAGCTGACTCCCAATCATACCCCAGCTCCCAAAACTACTGATATCTAATTTCCTTTAGAAGTGCATGCATTCCTTTCTCCCCAAATGCTCCACTTTGAACATAAAAGAATTGCTGGAATGCCCTTTCCAACATACCATAGTTCAATCATTGAGCTTGGCATAGTCCACTCACCCTAAACTTGCAGAGAACAAGAGTCTACAATTCCCAAGCAACATTACAATTTAGAAACATATGATTGACAGACACCTCCATTTGACTTACACATGCAACACCAATCAGTAATAATTATGCCCTGCTTTCTTAAATTATCAGTCGTTATGAATACCCATAACACTGGTCCAGTTAGTTAAAAAAAACCCACTCTTGGTAGAGCTCTGACTTTCCATATTCTTCTACATGAAAATGGGCTATCTCCCCCCACCCCTAGGCCTTGTACCAACTTTTGACTAGAAAATCACGGCTTTTGAAAGGGACAAAACCACCTTGTTGTCTCTCTCTTAAAAAACTCTAATAGCTTATACATTATCCAAGAATTGAGCCATAGATTTTTATTCCCAAGCTTGTACCACTCTAAGAAATAAAGGGTTCCGATGAATACAGTCATATGACTTTCATGTAATCTGTCACCATTGCATCTCTATTCCTAGCAATTATGAATAACTCAGGATACCTATCCTTAAATTTTGTATCACTACACCAAAGATAATACCGAAAACGAGTTCCGGTTCTATCTCATACCTCAAACCAAACAAATCTAGCAAATCTGGCCTATCTGTTTCTGATTTTTTCTTGGGCACATTCCATAAGGACCCCTAACAGTATCTGAACACCAGCCTCCCCAAGAAATTCCATATTTGATGCTAGAGTCAGAGACACAGAATTCAAGTGTTGGCTGATATTTTGGGAAATAACTATTAATTTACGAAGGAAGTATGTTTGAAGTTTCTCATTTTGTAATGAATTGGTATATTGAGTTATTTCATTCAAAGATTTTGTTTGGAGTTGTGTTTATGCCCAAGGAGGAAGAATTCCTTGAAGGCAAGCAAGAACTGAGACAATTACGTACTGTTAGTTTTTAATTTTTATTACCTCTGGTAGGTATGCATTTAAATACTTGCTGTATTTGCTGCTTATGTGGCCTATTTGAGCTATAATCTCTGTTTTACTTTAATAGATTTAGATTATTTGCATGACATGTTTTTCTATTTTCCTTCAGGTTAATTATGTGATCCATTTCTTTTTTGTTTTCTAACTAACACATACCTATGCATTTTTTTTAATAGGTTGCTGATGATTCAACAATGTATGGATGCTGTGTGTTAGTTGAAGAACTTGTACAAAAGCCCTTTGGATTGCTTTCCATGATTTCAGATAAACAACCTTCTTGCCCACCTTTAAGTCGTCATATATTAACCACAAAGAGATGTTATTGCATTCTCTCGAGGCTTCCCTTCTTCGAATTGCATTTTGGTGTACTGAATAGGTGTGTTTATATACATATTTGATCAACTTACTTTTGGTTTAAAAATTGCAGTAATAAATATAAAACATATATCCAATATGCTATGTACCTAAGGAAGTTTAGTGAATGGATTTGAAAAAAGAAAAAGCTGGATTAGCACATGTGATATTGATATGAGGCGACGTAGAACAAAATGGGGAATTTGTCTACTTGTGGTTGTGGTGGGTTAAAGTTTAGGAGGAATCCTGGAAATGGGATTTAGAGTTGTTGAAGAAAGGGTTATGGGGTTGTGTTAGGAATTAAAATGTGAGCTGATGAGTTATTTGATGGCTATTTGGTTGAAGAAAGTATGTAGGGTTTAGGGTTTTGATAGGTAAAGAAGGGTTTGATTTGGGGTTGTAAGGAAGAAGAAAAATAGAGGCTTTTTTATGGTGGTCAGAGGTTGTATGAACCGTACCCATGAACAGTTATCTCTACTCTACCTATCAAAAAAAAAAAAAAAAATACAGTACCACAAGAGAAGAAGAGGACAAGAGAGAACAAAAAGGGGAGAAAAGGACACACAAAGGCTAACATGCCTCTGTGCTCAAAACAATCAATAATTTTATATTTAACTCCTCCTTTGAGTACCTTGAGCACAAATATATATAAGGCCCTTTTCTTGTACTAGTGGTCCTAGTTTCACTAATAAACAAAAAAACCTAACAAAAGACAAAATTGGGCTCAAAGAAAATAAAATTTAAGATACTTAAAATTTCTTGACTCTAAACTATCAAAATACCCTTAATTCGTGGGAATAGTAGAACATAACTAATAAAAGAAGAACTCAAATAAAAATTAAAAAGAAAAACTCAAAAAAAAAAAAAAAATCTAAAAGACTCCTACATAAACTGTTAAAACTACATGATTTTTACTTCAATTGGACTTCACATGTGGACCCATAAAATAATTATTAAATAGGAAAATTTGCAAAGTAATAACAAATCAATCATCCATTGCGATATCAGGAGAGTTAAACAGTACATGTTTCCTGAAACTGAGATATAGTTTTGCAGGTGAAATGACATGGTTTGACCTCTTTGTGAGGAGAATATTAAACATTTCCCCCCCACCCCCCTTCCCCTCCTAGTGGTCCTTGCACTTTGGAGAGATTGTCATAAGCAAAAAAATTTATCAGGAGCTTCCAAGAAAAGGGCATAACCCAATTACACATGAAGCATACCAACGGAGACCACTCTAAGAGGAAGGAAAAAGGATTAAGGAAAGAATACAATTTATATTCTGAAGCATCTATCCTAGATTATACCTGAGGCTATTCTAAGAGGATATATTGAAACTGAGGAGAACAAGGCTACGTGGAATCCTTTTTACATCTTACCCCAGACTGTTGGCTTTGAAAGCCTTCCTATTCCTCTCTGATAATTTTATTCTATATTAAACAAGAAGGCTTCCAAGATGCCAACTATAAAATCATCTAATGATGCATAAACCAGAAGAAACCAAAGAGCATTATATGCTCCTCCATCTTATCACTATGACATGGGGAAAGGAGAAATTTGGTGAATATCCATGCTTTGATGGAGTAGATTTTACTTGATATAGTACTTCCACTTCACTAATCAATGCCAACAGTATTCTCTCTGTTTTGTTTTTTTGTTTTTGTTTTTGTTTTTTTGTTTTTTTTTTCATGTGAACTTTGCTCATCTTGACATTTCTTGCCATTTTCCTGTAGCATCTTCACAGAAGAAAGGTTGGAACGGCTAACAAAAGATATTGGTCTTCTAAATCCAGAGTCCCTTGAGGATTGTAGGGAGGAAGAAAATTTAGAAGAAAATTCAGATGATGTAATACAGAATCACCGAGTGGAGGACATGCTGCACGGAACAGCAGAAATTTCTGAATTAAGTTTAAGAGAGTCTAAACTTGAAAGAGTTACAGATGATGCAAATCATGAAGAACATGAAATGCTTGAGGGAGACTTTTGCATGTTGAAGGAAGTTGTTAATGATAATGTTGTTGTTCCTATAGATCTAGATTCTGAGATGGTATCAGCGAAAAGAGAATCTAGCACTGCAAACCCTGAAGATTGTGATATCTATGTGGATGATTGCTCAGCAAACAAGCAAGTGGTAGAAAGGCGTTTGCCAAATGCTGTCCTGCCACTCCTGCGGTATTATCAGTATGAAAGCTCTGAATCTTCCTCTAGGTATATCTCTCTCATTTGGTATTATGTTATAGGAACAATATCATATTCAGGGTATATGCTTTGTTTCTTTAGGGGGGACTAAACCTGCAGGAAGCTATGCTCTTTTTTTTTTTTTTTTTTTTGTGTTTCCTTCTTATATCTTTACCTTCCCTCCATAGGCCTTTGATTTTTTCTTTTTCTTTTTAAATTGGCCGAAGGGTACTGGTAGATTTACAAGTAACGTGAAAAAAATTATCTGATGTTAAGTTGAATGGAGGACATGTAAATGCCTTGTTTTATAGAGTTTCTTGCTATTTCAAGACAAATGTAGGTAATAAAAATGCTGTTATATGTGTGTAAACCATTTTAATGATACTGAACAAATTTTGAAGTGATGTTACATGATTGTATGCCATGTGTATGCCTTAATAATAAAAAAAGTCATATGATTGTGAGCTGCTTATATATGCCATATATGTATATATAAATATTGTTTTATGCAGTTTTCAGGGTTCTCCTAGTGAAGATAGAAATTTTAGAAGTGATGCTGATGATACGGAGACAGAAGAGGCATCTTTCTCTGGCCAGGAATATCCCAGTGACCTTGTTGACATTCTTGAATGGGCTAAGGTTCAAACAAGTCATCTTTTTTAAATAGGTCCATTTAAATATTTTAAGCTGTCTGCTTCTTAATCTTGTAGCTGGATCTCCTCAACAATTTATGAATTTTCCCTGGTTTTCTAGGCAAACAACCATGGGCCATTACAGATCATATGTGAGTATTACCGGTTACATTGCCCTGCCAGGGGTTCAACACTTAGGTTTCATCCTTTGGAGCACCTGCATCCTTTGGAATATAATAGACCAGATGAAACAGTTTTACATATTGCTGGCTCAACTATTAATTTGAGATCATGCAGTACAAGTCTAGAGTTTGCTGAGGTAGATTCTGATGAAAACTGTGTTTGATCTATTTCCTCTTTTGAAATAAAATTATTTCAATTATATATATAACTTTGTAGGATCAGTTGAATTAACCTAACCTTTTTCCAGCGTGGTGATTTTTAGCTAAACTATTTTCTGTAGCAATATTTTTGTTAACTTTCTTTCCACCAGCCCAGGGAAAAAAAGGGCCCGGGGGGGGGGGGGGTTTAAATATTATGTGTTATTGTAGGCATGATAGGTCATATGAATCTTATTGTCTATTCTTATCAGGCACACGGTGCACTCTTGGTGGAGGAGGAAGCGTCTGCCTTATCTGTATGGGCTATTGCATGCATATGTGGCTCCTTACGACTTGAGAATGTAAGTTGATGCCGAGCTTTGTATTTTATTATTAGTGCTCCCTGCTACTGATTGCTGTTGATTTTTATTGGCGTTTATGAATTAATATATTTAAACTTTTGCTGGATGATAGTTTTTAGTGTTGTTCATAGCTTGGTGAGTAGTTGTGTCCTGCTCATCTTTTAAACTTATATCTGGAATTGTTCATCACTGTTCTATATATACGGATAATAGGTGCAATGTTACCCGTCAGGGTGCAATGTTACCCGTCAGGGTGCAATGTAGTGGTTGGAGGCTTGAGATGAGTTGTAGACCCAGATATCCTGTGGTCGATCCCTACTAGTTCCCTTGGATTACTTGATATGCGGTTCTAGTGGGTGGGTTTGTGTATCTGTGGTTTAGTCCCTAGGGGTGGGTCCAAGGGGTCTTCCCTTGGTGAGGTTCCATGTCATAAAGAAAAAGGTGTAATGTTAATGTGAATCATTGAACATTGAAGTCTCCTGTATACAATTCTAGTCTCTGTTACAATGTTTTCTCAATGTGGCTAATATCCTGTATCTTTAATATTGATTTGTGAGGATCAGTGTAGAATGGTGGTTTCTTCCAGTATCTCAAATTGAATCAATAGTAATTAGAATGTATACATGATGGCTGAAGCATAGGTATTGATTTTCTTTGCACTTTGCAGGTCTTAACAATGTTTGCAGCAGCTCTGCTGGAAAAGCATATTGTGGTTGTTTGTTCCAATTTGGTACGTAATTTGCTTCATGTCATGTTTATAATGATCTCATGAAGATGTATAGTCTCCACCACATTATTTTGTTTGCTGAGAAATGCAATATTGTTAGTTTAGTCCCACTTTCAAAAAATTTAGGATGGTTATGGGCTGCTTATTTATTCATTATGATTATCATATAATGGTTGGGCTTGGGCAGTTTTCAGAATATACAGGTTTAAAATGTTGCATTTGTGATGTTTTGTTTGACATGTCATCTTTAATGTATTTCATTGCAAAACCCTTTGAGATTATATTTGAATCATTTAGATTTTCATTTGTTTTTTATTAGTTTTCAAAAATGCAGCAGAACCTTTGGAGATTATATTGGATTTTTGAAATTCTTTGATGTACAGGGAATCTTATCTGCTTCAGTTTTGTCCATTATCCCTCTTATCCGCCCCTACCAGTGGCAAAGCCTGCTAATGCCGGTATAGATTTCTTGTGACCTTTGAACATTTTCAAGTGAACTGTAATTATTAGGATTATTTTAACACATTTTTTCTCTATTAAACTATTCTGTGTCTTAATCGATTGCATCAAAATCCAGGTTTTACCAAATGACATGCTGGACTTTTTGGATGCACCTGTCCCTTACATTGTAAGTGTTCATTAGTTACACTGTAATGTGTCTTATTATACTTAACTTCTTTGAATAATATTAGGAATGGGTTTTTTTAGACTATAAATGTGCAAGTTTGGTTGTTTTTATTCAGCATTTACTTTGTACAAGTGCATGCTGCATACTTGATATGGTGAGGAGAACTTAGATCTAGTGTAGGAGAAGGGTTTTAGAGGAAATTCCAACTACAAACAAGATTTAGGCGAAGAAATAGGTAATAGTATTGAAGTTGGAACAATCAAAATATCAATTGCTAGTCTCAAAGAGTTCAAGAAAAACATAAATCTGTAATTTTTATGAATTAGATAAGAAAAAGCTGCCTACAATGACACAAAAGGGGCTATTTATAATAGCCTTTAGTAACCCTAGAATCCTAGCCTTTCATCTTACATATAACAATTAAATCCTAACCATCCAACTTCATTTAAAGTCCCATGCTAGTCGCATGTCCTTTTAAAACTTTGTATTTTTTATCATCTAGCTTAGCTGAGATGTTCATCTAGTATAATTTCTGTATACCTGATGTCTGTTGTTTTTTCCAAATAAAACTTTTTATTACTTTCAAAAAAGAAAAGAAAAGAAGGTAAAGACATAATAATAAATAAAACATAACATAGAGTGATAAGAAAATAGTCTTATAATGACTATGGGCTAGACAAAATAAACTATTGGGCCTTCTTTGTTTTGGGCTTAGATGCTCCTGCATCTATATTGTTGGTAAATATCAGGGTCCATATGATGGAGATAAATCCAAATGTGTCTTCCAGCCATTATATTCTACATAATTTTTTAGTTAGTACTACTGCTTACATCTGATTGATTCCATTTAGTGATTTTCATCCACAGGTTGGTGTAAAGAACAAAACCAATGAAGTTCAGTCAAAGTTGACAAATGTCATTCTAGTTGATGTCAACAAGAACCAGGTGTGTAATTTTTTTTCTTTTTCAGAAATTTATTTGGTTTGATTGATGCTTTTCAAGTTTCTTGTCTTTCTTTTCTGTTTTAAATTTTCCAAAGAATATCGTGGTTGAACAAGGCAGATGATTTATAGAAGATTATAAATATTTTTCTGTTCATTGTTGTCTTTTGTTTCTTTTAAAAGATAGCATTTGTTGCTTGTCAAGCAACTTCAAGGTTCAGATAATTTCTCCTTGGATGGTGTTACCATAAGATAACAACCTGCTTATGATATATGTTGGTCAAGATTTGGATAGCATCCTTTCCTTGGGTTTTGAGGTTTGAGGCACTTGGATCCTAGAGTATGTTCTTCTTTAAGTATTTATGTGCATGGAGAGACTTTATTCTGGTTTTCAGTTTAAAAATAATCTGAAATGGTTTGATGCATGAGTACTCATGGAACTTGATGCAAGGAAAAAGGCACTGTAATATTGGCCAGAAAATTTAAAGGGTCAAAGTGAGTTTAAGTGCATGCTTTTCTTTCGCATCATGAAATTTGTATATCACCTTTAGTGATGTTCGTTTGCTGCCACTCTTTTACATCACTTTGTATTGTTTAATTCCATAATGTAAGTAATATATATTTGGACCTATTGTTTAGCTTAGACTTTGTAACCAAGTTATCTTATTTATAATTATTCCTCTGATGCATTAGGTGAAGTCACCGTCAATACCTCAACTGCCACAACAAAGGGAGTTATTTTCCTTGTTAAGTCCTTATCATGCAAAGCTTGTTGGAGAAAGTTATTTGGGGAAGAAACGGCCAGTGTATGAATGCACAGAAGTGCAGGTGTGCTCTTTTGCCTTATCTGTTTGGTCCTCACTGTTCCTTTGCACCCTCCTTCCCCTGGCCAAATCTACTTGTTCTCCATTCTTGCATGCTTTTAGTGTTATTGACATATATCTGGGCTAGCAGGAAGCCCTTGTTTGTCATAGTAAATTTCTTTAGAAAGAGTGAATCAGTAGCAACTTTTGTTTGTGATATGAGAACCGTAGGCACCAGGAGTCTAGTTGACTGCCAATGTTGCATCTGGTATAGCTGATTATGCAGTTTCTCATTGCCATGAGTTCATTATGGTTCCAACAATGGCTTTATGCCTTTCCCATTAATGCTAAATGAGATTGGTGAGTGTTCTTGATGGAATTTTTGGTACTGGCCACATGGCGATTACAAATGTACAAGATAGATGTGTGCATTTTGCCAACAGCTTCTTCTTTTAGCTTTTTAGCTTATTTGCTTATGCGCGGCTTTTTAAAGCCCCATTTTTTCTCAGTACAATTGTACTTCCAACCAACTTTAATCAAAAAGCTTCTTCCAAACTCACTATTACCCTTTGTTTGCGGATTTCCACCCTTTTACTGATTTGGCCTCTTACATCCTTGTGCAAAGTGAAGATCTTTTCCTGTCACAAGCCTCACAGAATGCCTCCCAATGGTCTGTGTTGTTACTACATTGTCCATAAGATTGCCATTGTCTTACGCCTTTTGCTGTGCCTGTTGTAATATGTATCTATTCCCATATTATCTTAATCAACTATTCTTTTGGAATAATCTCTATTTTTTGAGAATGTAGGTTTTGGTTAACTGCCTTCTTTTTAAAATTAACTTCTTATCTTGATTGAACCATCTTAGTTTGGTTGGTGACATGATTGACACAAAGCAATATATTTTATTTCTTATATCAAATATCAATGATGACCAATTTGCTATGTTCTTTATACTTGAGATGAGATTCTTACCTTGAATGATGTGACAATGGTATTAGATGGTTTGTTCTCCATTGTAACTCAACTAGTTGACACCTCCTGATGTTTCCAACGGAGACATCTAGGGTTCAAATTACCTCCCTCATTGTAACTATTGAATTATAAAAAAATAAAAATAAAAAAGGTATTTGATGGTCTGCTCACTGTTGTTTTTGTATCTATGATTGTGATATGTAGGTTGAAGCAGCAAAGGGTTTCCTAGCAGTGCTAAGGTCTTACTTGGATTCTCTATGCTCTAACCTTCGTTCACACACAATTACAAATGTTCAATCCAATGATGATAAGGTTTGTATTTTTCCCTGATTGGGATGTTAGGAAATTTTTGTTCGACTGCTTTCTATTAGTTGGTGGCATCTTTAAACATCGATTATTCTTTTATTTCTGTCATAGTAATTATGTTTTTGGAAGAACTGGCTTTACTCAATGCAATATATGCTATCATTACCTGTCAAGAAAAACTTTCACAATATCTTCCTAATCTAGATCAGATATTTAAGTGGTGGCAGAGATAGCACTAAGATAATAGGATAGGTATTAGAATTTTTTGCAGAAGTGAGATTTAGAAATTAGCACAGGGATCAGAGTACCACCCGCAGTCCATTTTGTTAATCTTGAAAGTGAATGTGCACAAGGACTTCCATATGCAGCAAGCTTGCAAAAATAGATGCAGAAATTGCATGATTATTTGACTTGTAATGTTGAATAACAAACGTCAAGAGCCTTGTAGCTCAATTGGCAACTCCTGGTGTTTCCAACGGAGATGTCCAGGTTTCAAATCCCCCCTCCCATCAATTATTGAATTATCAAAAGATTTTGAATAGCAAACAATCTCTTCGTGACTTACTTTAGCAAAGTGCAAAATATGTTGAAAACAGATCTGACACTAAATTCCTTCTACTTTGTAGGTATCATTGCTTTTGAAGGAGAGTTTCATTGACTCATTCCCCAGTCGTGATCGACCATTTATGAAGGTGTGTTTTGTTTCCAACATGATTTACACTAGTTTGTGTAACCCATTTCTATTTCTTATTGAGATTATTTGAGAAGTTATCTTGCAAACAGGTTGGGCCAGGGTTCCCCCCCAACCCCCCCCCCCCCCCCCTCTCTCTCTCTCTCTCCATTTAAGATAGTTTTTATTTTTATTTTTATTTTTCTGGGTAAGAATTCTTCATAGAAAGAGGGTAACATCTAAAAAGGAGCAAATGGCCTTCAGGTCAAATGACACTTAGCAATTTATTTTAAAAAAAAATCTGACTGCATTTTAAAAAGACATATCTGGTGGCATCTTTTCCAAACCTTTATTCATGTTCATGTGAGTTTATGATGTTAATATGAAGGCACACATCATGGTTTTGTCAAATTGCTTGTTTTGGAATAAACTGCAGACAATCACCATTTGATTTTTTAACCTTTTGCAACTTGTTTTAATCCTTACTCCTAATGATCTTTATTATGGAGAGAGTATTAAAAGCTAAAATCATACTAATTTTTTTTCCTCCTCTCTATCATGGCAAGCAGCTTTTTGTGGACACACAACTTTTTTCTGTACATACAGATCTTGTTCTTTCATTCTTCCAGAAGGAATAGTGCTCTACCATGCAAGGTTGGCCTGGAGTTTGTGCTTTTTGTGTAACTTGAACGCAAGTTCAGTAATGTATAATTTTTCAATTATATTATGAGTAAAATTTTCCTGGCGTGAAATGCTGCTATATTTGCTTGTTCTTCAAAGCTCATCCACGGCCATGCCACCTTTAATGTATAATTACGTAAAGCCCTGCTTTTGGATTAAGATGTGATATTAGCTCACCATAGGCAGACAAAATTTAGAAAGTATAGGTAGATAAAGATAAGAAATCCTGCATGCCATCCAACTTGTGAATACCAACATTGTATTTGATATATATATTGCAATTCATTTCGCTTGCTCTTTCCATACTTCAGCTGCACTTAAATTATCGAAATTCTAGACTAAAATTATGTTTGTCATTCCAAATATCAGATTATTTCTCCAGATTTCACTCGTCAAATTTTGTTTCTCATGATTTTGCTAGCTTACACTGTTGACATGGTTAGCCAATGCAGATCCTTTTTATGGTGTATGGAGTGTGGAGTGTGGAGTTTACATGATCAATCAAAAATGCAACTTCGATAGTGTTAAATCATGTGCATAGAAGTTAATATAATGGTGTGGAAAATAAGGTTTTAAGAGTGTAGATTTTAGCATCAACCTAACTATAACAAGAAAGGCACGAGTTTGTTTCTTTTATTATATATATAAAATGGTAAAATAAGGACTTGTTTAATTAATGTCCATTATGTCACTATGAGTATGAGGTAAGATATTGCAAAGTCCTAGTTTAAAATGTTCAAGTCTCCCTTGAATTCATACACCCGGACTTCAAGGATCACTAACAAGAGGAGTAACATTCTAACATGATCTTATAAGATATAAAGTGGTCACATCAATAATTGATTAATTGTGGCTTCTCTCAGTTTTCACAAATCAACAATATTTTAATTTGGATATTATAGGAGAAAAATTCAAGTGATAAATATCCTATATAATATTAATAGGCCTAGCTTGCAGTGCCTCAAAGTTTATTAATAATTCATTATTTTATCGGATATTAACATGCTTAATTAGCACAATATTTCATAACAAATTCTACTTTAAAGTGCAATATTTCATAACTTGAAAAATGTTTTGACATTTCTGTGTTAACAATTCATTTTAAGGTTAAGTCTAAGTCTAATAAAAGTAAATACTAATATAATTACAATTATAATATGATGCTAATAAAACAACGTTTCTTATTTTAAAAGATAAAAATGACAAAAATTATTTACTCGTAAGTTGACAAGTATCTGATGAACCAATAACAAAATCTTATAATAGACTGTCAATTGCGTTATTAGAAAATAGAAAGTAAGAACAAGAATTAATGAAAACACTTTTTTTTTTTTCTTTTTTGAGAAACATCTGAATCAATACAAATTAATGAAAAAACTTGATACACAAATTTAACATTCACAATTGATCCACAGCACGTAGTTCATTTGCCATGTATACCTCAAAGCACCGGTTTTATCAAAATTGATAATTTACCCACTGATCATGATGCATTATGAAATCTAGACATCCTATTGTAGATACCACATTTTGCAATCCATTTATTATCTTTCATTTTTTTTTTAAGAATTAAGGGTAAAACAATAATTTCGCATTTTTCAGAATTTCAGAAGTGAACTCAGCCCTAAATTTCACATCTCAATTCTCAAGTGGCCATATTATAGTCTCAAGAAAGTTGACCTCCTTTTGTGTTCAAAATACTGCCCAAGTCATTGTTTTGTTAATACTCAAATTTGTCTGGTTGATCATTGACCGTATCATAGACATGCATGCATAAGATTATCATTGGTTAATTTTAATTGGTCCCTAAAATGATTAAATAAATTTTAATAGAAAGATTAAATCCTATTTTTGTTGTTAATCCTAATTATAGTGGACATGTAATGGTAATTCCATGGAGATAATATTTTATTTTTAGGCTGCGTTTATTTCCACATAAAGAAAATATTTTTAATGTTTTCAGGTGTTTGCTCTAGCGTAAATTCCTACTCAAACTGGAAAAAAAAAAAAATCAATTGACCAAGAAAATGCAATTATTATTTTAAAAAAAAAGTAAAATGCTTTTTACAATCAACCCCTTCACTGTGTCTACACCAAGCACCTTTGAAATTGCCAAATTAGCCTTGGAATATCGAAATAACCATGGTACTACTTAAACTTCCAAAATACCTTTGAAACCTTAGAAGTGATCATAGTACCCTTCAAAATGTCCAAAATGACTACAATAACCCCAAAAATGACCAAAATAACCTTGAAGCTTCTAAAATGACTAAATTCCACTAGAATCTATAAAAGGACCAAATAATACTAAAAACTATTAAAATGACCAAAATACCGCCTAAACCTCCAAAATACCTTTAAAACTTACAAAATGATCAAAATATCTTCTAAAAGGAAACGTAACCAATCACTAAAAATAAACTTTATACTAAAACAAACACAACCTTTAATATAAATTTTAGGTATTTTGTAATTGTCTTATTGGATAATGTATTTATTTTAATTAATTAATTAAGTATAATTTAAGCCATGAAATAAAACTATAAAAGATAGAGTCCAAATATGATAAAAAAAAAGCTTAATTATCTCTTAAAAAACACTGAAAATCAAAATCAAATAAAAGAATAAGAAGTAGCCCCCACAGTGATTATTGGTATTTCGATCCAAAATGTAAGTAAAAATTGACACATGATTCTTTGTGAGACCAGAACTGAAGCACTTGTTAACACTTGATTCTGTCTAACCTAAAATGAAGTGCCAATTGGCACTTGGGTCATTACCAACTTAAAGAGGATTGTAATTTTCACAAATTTAGGCACTGTTTGATTGGGGTGAATATAGGAAAGATGAAAAATGGAGAAGAGAAAAGTGAGGAGAAAATTATATTTGTAGTTTTTTGGTTGAGGAGGGAAAAGAGGGAAGATTTTGGTAAGGGTTATTAAGAGTTTTCTCCAAAACATAAACTCTCCGAATTGGAGAGAAAATAGGAAAGAAAAGGAAGCATAAACAAATGCCCATGTTAACATGCTTTTATTTACTGTACGTGCTGCATTTGTGTGGTTTTTTTGTTTTTTCTTTGGTTGGCTATTATTATTATTATTTTCTAACTGGGCCTGGCGTAAGAAATGGAATGCTTGTAATTTTAGTTGTTCAGTTTTTTTTTTTTTTTTTCTATTTCTTTTTTTGAATGGGGCGTGATTGGGTTTTTTTGGGTCGGTTCATTTTTTTTTAATTTTTATTTGGGCATGGTTTTTGTTTTAATAAACTTGGCCAGCTTCTTTTTTTATTTATTTAAATGGGCATAATTTTGTTGTTGATTTTTTGCTTTTTTTTTTTATTGGGTGTAATTTTTTAATAAGGGTATTTGAGTTAATTTATATAATTAAGTAAGTTACCCATGTGATGCATGGATAATGTTGTAATATTTTATGTAAAATGGTTTTGGAGAATACTGTATCTGTATTATGACATAATTTTTATAGAGCTTTATTAGTAATGAGTTTATCATAAAAAATAATAATTATAAATTGCACACTATTATAATTATTCAATTGAAATAATGAGAAGAAAAAAAACTTTGGAGGAATATTATAGAACAAAAGTTGATATAGAATGTGTCTTCCTCTTTGTCATTAATTCTAAAACAAAATACACATCACAAACATCCACAATCAATGGCATCATTTACAAAACCCACAAATTCACAATGTCTGACCTTAACATCAAAATCGTAATTGTTGTTGTCACTCAATATAAAATGCAAGCCCCCTTTCCTTGCGTGTATTTGACATGAGATGACATGAAGGGTTATGAGTAGGTATATATAATGAGGTAGAAGTGCAAAATGTGAAGATGATGAATTAAAATGAAAAGATTTTTGTGTGTATCTGTGAGAGATAAACAGTCTTGAAATATTGAACCAAATGATGCAAAAAATATGTATTTTTTAATTAGAAATGTCTTGAAATATTGAACCAAAGGATACAAAGAATATGTATTTTTTAATTAGATATGTCTTGAAACATTGAACCAAATGAAACAAAAAAATTAATATTTAATTTGTTTTTATCTCTGATGTGACACTTGAGAATGTTTTATTTGCATAAAATTCGCCACTTGGCAGAACCTCATGCCTTTCCATATCATGAGATCTTTGCTTTTATATTGATATTGATGATTATATTTTTCATCTTCTCACTCTTCTCTTTAACTAAACAAAAGAGTTTTTTATCCCTCCAACTGAATACAAATGAGGAAAAACTAAATTTTTTCTATTCTATAATCACCATTTTATATCCTCCTACTTTTCTATCTCTTCAACTGAACAAAAGAGCCCTATTAATACTTAGTAAAGAAAACCAAATTCACCCTGTGGTGCTCAACCAATCTCAATCCTGACGTTGCATGCAGGTAGTATTCTTATCCTTATAATCGGGGTTTAAGTTTTTAATTCAAAAATATTTTTTAGAAAATAACATCATAAAGTTTTTAGATCTAGTTTAAATATGATAATTGTGTTTCTGTGTGCTGACTAACTATGGTTGGCGACCTTCATTAAGGAACACTTTGCTTGAAAACAACCTCACACTCAATTTTTTCACTATAAAAGAGGCCCTATAGGAACACTTTTCACAACACAACGAAGTATTCCAAGAAATAATTATAGAGTTGCTTAAAATGATTCAAGAATTGATAAAGGGGAACTGTCAAAATCAAGTTTTGGCTTCTCACATTTGAGAGAGTGTTTTTTTTTTTTTCCTTCTAAATTTTAGTTTTTATTTTAATCGTTTTAATTCCTTTTTCATTTAATATAATTTTTATTGCTTTTAGTAGCTAATAATCTTAGTTTAGTTGTTTTAATAATTTAGAAACATGTTTTAGGCTAGTATAATTCTAGGGTTTTTGCTTCAGGCCCTACTTGCACAACTTAAGGAGCCTACATGCACAGCTTGAGTCATGCGCATCTAGATTTATCTAGAAACACAGTTCTTCAATTTGTTTGTTGTTTCTGCCTTTTGATTTCATGGTAGTGACATGCCTAGGACTTCTTTGATTCCTTAGCAACATGATTAGGGTTTCCATTCTATTAGAAACATGTTTAGGATCTTGGGTTAACAACATTCTTAGGATTTGAATGATGAACATGAATATGATAAATGATGAATATCAATACATGAGGAGGATAACATTAACATGAAGAACATGCACATGGATATCATAAATGTGATGATATCATGAATATAATGGATATGAATGTGAATGTGAGTGAGATAAGCATATGATGATGTCGATGATGAGTGTGATTAATTTCTATTTGGTTATGTATGTTGTGTGTGTTGCCCTATTTAATTTGATTGCATGATTAGGATACCACATTAGGGAGTTCCTTAATAAAATTAGGCCATGAGATGTAAGAATGGAGTCTGGCCCACGAATCTAGCGGGTTGGGTGCTAATACCTTTCCATGTCCATACCACAACTCTAAAGTCAATGTCTGGTGCATAGACCTCTGCATAGGGGTCAAAAGTTGGTTCCTAAACCTATCCAAGTGGGGAATCCCAAGAATTCTCCGCTTCTAGTCTACTCAAGTGAGACATACTCCACATGTCATCTCTCTGCTAAGGTTGATGAGATTGGTATGCATGCCTTATGGGAGTGTGATAAGATTAAAACAATATTTGGGACATAGAATTTATTTGGGTGGATTAATCAAAAACTTCCCAGGACTCTTTCTTGGACTTGACCATACTTATTAAGAAAAGCCCCGGTTTGTTGAGTCTTTTACAATTACAGCTTGGCATATCTACTGGACACACTGTAATAAGTCTCTCCTCAAAGAAAGTTTAATCCCTCCTAAAAGAACATTTGATGTGGTTAAAAGCTATCACCTGTGCTTCTGTTAAAGCTAGTTCTAAAAGCCGAAGTAGAAGATTTGCATAGGTAAGAGGTCTTGGATTCCCCTGCCTTCGAATTCCTATAAAACAAATTTTGATGGGGGCTATGTTTGAAGATACAAATGAAGTTGGTATTGGTGAGGTTATTTGTAACTCCGGTGGTGAGATCATGGAAACTATGTCAAAGAAAATTCTAAAGCCTCCCTCTATGGTTATATTGGAATCTCTAACTGCTAGGAGAGCTATACTGTTCGCTCATGAAGTAGGAGTCAATCAATTCTCCTTTGAAGGAGACTCGAAGATTGTTATAAATTCCTTATGATGTGGCGATAAGCTCTTTTCGTCTTTTGGTCATATAATTAAATATACTTTGTCTTTCTTGAGCTCTTTGCTAAAATTTTCCTTCTCTAGGTCCGTAGTTAGGCAAGGTAATATGGTTGCTTATAACATAACTAGGAGAGCAAGATTGTTTTTTTCGCTTTTTATTTGGATGAAGATTGTTACTCCAGATATTAGCTCCGTTGTTATAGCTAATATACTAGCTTTGTAATAAAAGTTTTGATGACCTTTTCCTCAAAAAAACAAAACAAAAAGTGAGGCGTACTCCTCAGGCAACACCTATGTCTAGTATAGTGTACCCACAATGATATTCTAGTTACACTCCCTCAAAAAACGAGCTTTTAAACTATGGTATTTTCATCAATTGAAAACTTGATAATGTTGTTTTCATTTTGTGGGATCATGAAATAGGTGATTAGAGCATTAGCATAGGGAGTTCCAAAACTCCCAATTCGCTATTTTATAGCATCAAACCACAAAAAACATGCATTATCTGGGTGTTTATATCTAAAAATATTTACCCATTTGCTGCAGTAAAGTTGTATATACTATATATAGCAAGTTGTTTTCACATTTTTTATATCTTTTATTATTTTTCTCTCACCTTTGTCTCTTCAGTTTTGCTCTCTCTCTCTCTCTCTCTCTCTCTCATGTTGGTGTTGGGCCTCCAAGGTGGCAGAACAAAGATGTAGCAAAGATCAATGGGGATGAGAAGCAACATTGGCGGCTCCATGATTTTTTTCTAGGGGGGTCAATAGTGTTGTAATTTTTGTGTGTTAAAAGTTGTGTAATTTTTTTCTAATGAAGAAGGAAAGTGCAAGAAAAAAAATTTCATTCCGTGGCCAATGGCGAAGTAAGCCATAATCTGGAGAGATGATTTATTTATTTTTAAAAATGAAGCAACAATTTTAAGAGTATAGCTAGCTACTGACACAACACTTTCACAACAAAATTTAGGTGGCAAGTTGTTAAAGATATATAAAAAAGTGATGTTATTTGTGGGTTTAGATAGAAACCAATTAAAACTTGCCACTTAACTTTTATTGTAAAATTATTGTGAAAATAGTACTAAAATGATTATATTCAAACTTATTTCCAATTAGGATTAAACAAAATTTAGGGTTAGAGTGTTCAAAATTTTATTATAAGGGTAAAAAAAAAAAAAATTTATATATAACTTTTGGTTCTTAGCCAAGTCAGGGGGTTCATCTGAACCCCTGGGCTGGCTGTAGAGCCGCCTCTGAGAAGCAAAGATTGATGGGATGAGAAACAAAGATGGCTGTGGGTTTTGGTCTAGTTTTCATTGATATGCTAGTTGCTTGGTGGTGGTTTGATGGAGGTTACAGTTTTGGTTTTGAATTTGGTGGTGGTTTTAGATTTAATGAGTTTTTGTGGTTTTTTTAATGGGTTTTGGTGGGTAGCATGGTGGTGGCGATGTGGTTGTTATGTTTGGTTGTAGTGGTTGCTAGTGGTGGTTTTAGTTTCTATTGGTGGTGGTTGTTGGGTTTTAGTGGTTGGGATGATATGCATTTGAGTGGGGAGCGGTAGATGGATTGATTTGAGTATGGTTTTGGGTGGTAGCTGGTGGATGAGTTGATTTTTTTTGGGTGTTGGGTGGTTGAGAGAGAGGGGAAGAAAGACAAAGCGAAGAAAACAGAGAGATGAGATATATTCGTTTATGGGATATTGGATATTATTTTAATAGGCTGTATGTTGAAATAGAATTTGGAAAGTTAGGTGTATTGTAAAGTGGTATTGTACAATAGATAAAAATAACTTTTTAGATGGTAAAATAAAAACTATTATGCAAACTTGGATGCTAATGCTCTTAGTAGGCAATCTTATTACCTTCTTTTTTTTTGTCGAAAAGTTTTCACTTTTACAAAATTTCGAAGATTTTATTTGATAGAAGAAAGTTTCTCTTTATTTATTTATATATATATATATAATTTATTACATGACTATATAAAATCAAGTAGGAATTTTTGATCTATTAAGACATTAAAGTTATTATGATTTTAGTCAAGGGCAAAGATTAGGTTCAGCCTTCCTATGTACTAGGCCCATCAAGATTATGACATGTGTCCAATTTTAACTGACTCTTTTATCGGTTAGGTTAGTGAAAGTGGATTTTAATGCCTCATAGAGTGAGACGGTCTTTGTTAACTTTTAATTTATTTTCTTCTTTTAATTCTGGTAAACTACGCCCACCACTTTTAAAATTTCACAAAATGACACTTCACATATTTAAAAAAAATGACACTTAAAAAAAAGAAAAGTTCTACAAATGTTAAGGGAAGTGTCAATCATTCATTCACAAACTACTTTAGAAGAGTGTCATTTCCTCTTTTAACATCGTAGTGTGAGAGGGCATGGGTAGGTATGTGCATGGCATTTATACAAATCTTTAATGGAAATGTTATTTTTCGTAATGTTTCGCTATTTCAACCATAATTATTCCCTTTTTTTCAGAGAGTGAAAGTGAGTGAAGTAATTTAATGACTGCCAAACAGTGAATCTGAAAGTGTAAGATATTTAAATTAATACAAGAAAATGCAGTAAATTGTGGTTACGTAAATTATTAATTTTTTTTAAAAAAGGTTTGCATTTGTTTGAGCTTGCGGGGAGAGGAAAAAGAAACAGTGCGGAAGAGTGCACCGCTCTTACTCTTTGTACAACTCTCTGACAAAGTAACTCTCCAGTCTCCAGGAATAGTTGAGATTTTTAATGCAACCAACAAAAAAAAAAATCCATTTATTATAGTCAAAACACTTCTGGTACCTATAGTTGAATGTTCCAATTCCTGATGTCTTTGACCGTACACCATACAAAGAAACCCCAAATTAAACTCCTAGCTAGAGTTGTAAATTGTCATGTCTGAGATATCAATCCCAGTAACTTCACCTAACAACCAAAAAAGAAAAATTGTAAATTTTTTAGGTAAAGAGGGAGATGTAAGAGTTAACATTTAGATCCACTCCATTAATTTAGAACTTTTTTTTTTTTTTCACTCCAATACTTCCCATTTATTTTAATATTCCTAATAAAGCGAGAGTGAATAAATTTTACGTTGGCCACGAACTTAGCACAACCCTCCACATTTTCCTGGACTTAAGAGTGAACTAAAATATATGATACTAAGTGCAGAAACTGACAAAGTTCTCATTTTAATGCTTTCCCAGCAATCAGAAACAACCATAAAACCAAGAAATTGTATTTCTTGGTTTTATCGTAGGGGTGTCAATGTGAGTTAGCGTGTCGGGTTCATATCGTGTTGAAGTAGGGTATTCGACAAAATAGCTCAATCCGAACCCAATCCATTTAATAATCGTGTTATGATCCTTCAATCCTAACCCGACTTGTTAATAAAGCGGGTTGACCTGACCCTACCCACTTGACACGCTTAATAAACAAGTCATGTTGGGTTGACACGAATATAACACAACCCATTTTAACATGTATAATATTAAATATAACATTTATTTAGAAATATTTTTTTTTACATCCCTAAAGTAGTGCATACACTTCAAGTCTTTAACCCACATTCAAAATAATATAGTTCTCCAAAAATATAATATCTATCTAGAAATAAGTTCTTTTCGCCCCAAAAGAAATGCATAAACTTCAACCTAAATTCAAAATAGCATAGTTCAACAAAAATATAATATCCTTAGGGTCTGTAAAATTTCAATTTGCAATTATATCATTTGTAAGTTTTGTAATTACTCACTTTTCATTTTAAATTTAAAATATAGGTTGGATATAAAAAGTATTTGACAAATCTAAAATAAAATGAATATTTATTTGTTATACTAGTTAAACGGGTTGTGTTAAATGAGTCATTTCGAGTTGACATAAATAAATTGGCATGTCAAATGTGTCTATTACAGGTTACGCAGGTTGACCTCCTTATGACGCGTTTCTTATTATGTCACTTTCGAGTTGACCCGTTTATAACTCAAACCCGCTAAGACCCAACCCTAACTTACAAAAACCCATGTTGGGTTCGTATCATGTTCACAGATTGGGTCAAACATTTACGACATAAAGAGTTTTATGGTTGTATATGATTGCTGAAATAGCGTTAATCTTGGTTCAATCCTGCATTTACATACTGAACATGCGTAAATGATCAGAATTTAATTCCCGTGTACTTGAGAGCAAATCGTTCCACCATTTTTTTTTTTTTTGGTTGACAAATCCACAAGTTCCCAATTTGGACCATTTTAATTACAAGTTCGTTTCCTTTTGTCTCTTTAGTTTCACTAAATTGATTAGATCAACATTGATTAATCAGAGAGGAAGACTTTCTGGTGCGTACTTCTACTGAAAATCAATAATGCCATTTAATTTCTATGCAATCTATTGTTGTGTCATAGTCTCATAGATCATGAAGATCCCATTAAAGAAGAGACAGTAACGGGAAAAAAAGTTAGGTACGTAGGTTGAATGTGAAGATTATGTAAGCCACAGAAAAATCAACTTTCTTTAACAAAACAAAAGTATATATATGGTCCATATGGATGGCATTCTGATCCTTAATCAGTGTTCTTTCTTTCCTGAACCAGGAATTATGGTGTAATTAATTATTATTATTATTATTATTATTATTATTATGTGGTAAAATTACAATAAGTTATTAAAAAAATAATACATTGTTTTACAACTGTTGGTGGGCATAACGTGATATGAAAATTTTAAACTTACAACAATAATAATATTTTTTCTCTGTTTTCCTCACTCTCCATGTTCTCTATTCTCATTCCTAATGATCCTAGCATGGGCAGATCAGCGATTGATGTACCAGTACTAAGTAGAACGACACAGACACACACAGATACAGTCAAATCTCAAAACAGCATATATATATATATATATATATATATGAATTCTATTAATTAAAGACATACAATAATATATCATTTAAAAAAAATTATTAAGAATTGAAAAAAATTTAATAGTATTTTTAATTAATTTTTTTTCAAAAATAAATTTGTTAATAGGAGAGTTCAACCCCTACATATATTAAAAATTAATTGTTAATATTCTGTTCTAGTAATAAAGAATTATTATTAAAGAGAGGGGGTTCACAGATCGTATAATTGTTAACAGCTTTTAAGAATTAAAAAAACATAAAACATAAACAGATATAAAAAGAACAGGAAGTGTTTTACTTTTATGATATCCGAAGCCAAAAAAAAGGTCAAATAGTAAGTGGAGGAGTGAGGTAACGGAACAGAAAAAAAAACTAAAAAGTAAAAGAGTTAGGAGCAGTAAAAGCTAAAACCGTACAACCTTCGCTCAGACAGACAGGCATTGGTTTCAGACACCAACTCTTACAGTCTTACTTATAATAATAATAACGCCAATATTAATTATTTTCTCTTTTGTTTTTTTATTAAAT
This sequence comes from Castanea sativa, assembly GCF_040712315.1. NCBI lineage: Eukaryota > Viridiplantae > Streptophyta > Magnoliopsida > Fagales > Fagaceae > Castanea > Castanea sativa. Next base: position 1,094,937 of record NC_134019.1, on the reverse strand, counting down.
AATCTTTATAATGTTACTTTGGTTTATGGATTTCCGTAGAGATGTCAGAGACAGGAGCTGCCATACAGGCAGCTTAGGTGCAGAAGCAGAAGCAACAGAGAGGTGCAGTCATAATAGGAGCAGGCAGAGAAAGAGAGAGAGAGAGAAAGAGGTGTGGCATGGCATGCAACACTGTAATCAGAACCATTAGTTTTATCCATGTACAGAAGATTCTGCAGCCCAATGGTCCCTGAAATAAATATACCTACTCTACTCCAAGCTCTTCTAGCACTGCTACTAGTAATGTAATAAGTAATAACCCCCCTCAGTCCAAACACATCTCTGATGCTTCTCTTTTTTTCTCTCTGCTCCTGAACCTGGTCTTTTTTTTTTTTATAAGTTTTTTACTGCACCTGTGAACTCTGAAGACAAGGGAAGAGGTTCTTTTCTTTTTCCTCTTTGAAAGTTCCTTTCTTTTTCTTTTTCTTTTTCTTTTCTTCTTCTTCTTCTTCTTCAAGAAGAGATGAGTGGAAGAAACAGGTTTCCCTTCACTGCATCTCAATGGCAAGAGCTTGAACACCAAGCTCTAATCTTCAAGTACATGGCTTCAGGCATCCCTATCCCACCTGATCTCCTCTATACCATCAAAAGAAGCTGCCTTGACTCTTCTCTCTCTTCAAAGTTCTTCCCTCACCTACCTCATCAACATGGTAAACCAACTACACTATATATTTTTTAATTTCTTTCAGTTTTTTGAGTTGTTGAATGGAATTTTGTGGTATTGGTGACAAATTAATTAAGGAGGGGTTTTGAGTGCAGTTGGACTTGGATGGAATTGTTTGCAGATGGGTTTGGGGAGGAAGATAGACCCAGAGCCAGGGAGGTGTAGAAGAACAGATGGCAAAAAATGGAGGTGCTCAAAAGAGGCATTTCCAGATTCAAAGTACTGTGAGAGACACATGCACAGAGGGAAAAACCGTTCAAGAAAGCCTGTGGAAGTTTTGAAAACAACAACAACATCATATTCATCATCATCAACAACAACAAACCCATCAAATTCAACAATCTCATCAATCACCAGGAGCCACTCAGCTGCACTAACCCCAACCTCTCATTATCCTAATCCTTTTTCTTCACTCTCTTCAATGTCATCCTCAGATACCCATCACAGCCACCTTCACCATTCTTACCACACTAACAGTACCCCTCCTCACCATCACTTCCTTTATCATAGTCCCACATCTTCTTCAAAGACTCCAGGTATTGGCTTGTCACCTCATGACAACAATACCACCCCATTGCTTTTGGAGTCTAGCCCTTACTCCCAGACGAACGCTGATTTCAGGTGTGTGTGTGTGTTACTGTCTTGAGAAAAAGTACTTGTCTTGAATTAATACGACTTTCAAAAACATATTTATATATGGTACTTATTTATTAGTGCTTTAATTTATGATTTTCTTGTTCTTCGGGAAGAAGAAACAGGTATATTTATGGGCTGAAAGAGGAGGTTGATGAGCATGCTTTCTTCTCAGAGCCATCTGGGACTATGAGAAGCTTATCCGGTCCATTATCCATGGATGACCCATGGCAACTCACACCACTGACAATGAGCACATCTTCTTCAAAACAAAGGAGCTGCTCTGGTTTACAAAACCAGAGTGACTATTCTTCTTCCTTGCAGCTTCAAAGCCTCAGTGATTCCACCACAAAACAATCAGAAGAAGACCAGCATTTCTTTGTTCTGGGTAGTGATATCAAATTAATGGAGAAAGAACAACCCCAACCCCAACCCCAGAAGACCATTCACCATTTCTTTGATGAATGGCCCCCTAAAGAGAGAGATTCATGGGTTGATCAGTTGGATGATAAATCATCAAATAGCTCATCAGTTTCAACAACCCGCCTATCCATTTCCATTCCTAACTCCTCTCATCATGATTTCCCCATCTTCAGTTCCAGAACCCATAATGGTAATTGAATTTCAAAAAACAACTTTTCTTTTATTAATACAAATTTGTTCATGTTCTTCATCCTTCTTCATAACCCAGTTGTTTCAAACCTATTTTAATATAATATAACTCCACTTTGTTTGTTTTGCAGATGGTTGAGCTTTCAGTACTGATGAGTTTCTGAATCAAAAGCCAAAAATGTACTTATGTGGTGGGGGGACATGGTTTTGTGTGAGGTCTAAGAACTGCTGTCTTTTCTCTCTCTCTCTCTCTCTCTCTCTCTCTCTCTCTCTTTTTTTTTTTTTTGAGAATGTGGTTGGGCTTGGTTATGTGTGTTTTAATTGAAGGATCCTATGTCTTTTGCCTTTTTAGTTCTATTCCTTTCCACTTCACTTCACAAATAGTTTGAATGACTCAGCCAAATCTGTGTCTTATTACTAAGCTTAAATTTTGATTTGTATCTTCTGGGTTTTATTCAATGCTCTCTGTTTGTTTGCTGCTATTATGATAGAGGGGACATCCAAAAAAAAAAAAATATTATGATGGAGGGACCCAATGGCACCAAGATTTTCTACTTTGTCACTTCTGAATTCATCCAAATTAATTGGTATAGACAGTCTCACCCACTGTACTCATCAAACTAAGGCAAATTTATTGACTACTCAATATTATTTACATCCTTTATAATGGAACAAGACAATCAACGGAAGTTCTCTCTCACCCTACTTGTTTGGAGTATCTGCATGATTATTTGATTTATTGCCAATCAACCCTTCTACTATTTTTTTTTTTTTTTAGCTCAGCTCAATTTACCCTTCTAGCTATGATATTGCTTAAACACATTGATATTCTTCAGAAGCATGAAAAATTGAATACAAAGGCATAGATTAGCTCAATTCTTGCGATGTTGGCTGCTTCTTTGTAAATTGCAATGTCTGCCTCTTTACAAGCCTAAGATGCTTTGGAAGATGTGTTTTTAAAGAGATTTCCATTAAAAGAGCGGGGGGGGGGGGGGGGTGGGGGACCAGCCAGAAAACACTTCAACGTATATCTTTGCCTTCTATGTGTTATATACTTATATCGCCCTCAGGTTTGCTGATCACCCACACATGATTACACAACAAAAAATGAAAGAAAAGAAGAATAAGTTTTTTTTATTTAAATTGTTGACAACTCTTTGCATTTAACTTCACATGGAAGGGAAAAGAGAAATTTCACTTTAGAGACAAGCATCTTAACTGCGGCCATTAGATCCTTAATTTTGTTTCATCAAAATGATTTTGATATTACAACGATCAAATTAATTGGTTATAAGCCTAAATCAGACCACTAAATTAAAAGTTATCATCAAATCAAGTTTTGATGACTAAGATGTACTATCACAAATTAAGTCCAACTATGTGATTATGAACAATTAATTTCAATTGTTTATAATTATAATTAATTTGAAATTAATAATATGTCATAATTTGATTGGCTAGAACTACATCTTATAGTAAGGTTGCGCACACTTAATTAATAAATCAATAAATAATTTGTGCAGTTATCTTTTTAATTAGGGTAAATTTGGGATTGATTAATTCTAATTTGGAAGTAATTGGGGTCTATTAATGTTAATTGAAAATTAATTTGGGGTCTATTAATGTTATTTATGCTAAAACTATTTTCTAACAAATGATCTCTGCTCATCCTTTCGTTAATATCTCTTAGAATATTTTGAATGTGTAAGTGAGGTTAATTTTGATAGAAACTAGACATTTGAGGCTTCAATTTGAGCAAAAGAATGAGGCAATTCCAATCAGAATTAAGAATGGGTATATAATCCTGTCAATTTAATGGTTAGTATAACCCAAGGGTATAGTTAATGGGCAGTTACATACAACAACAAAAATTTATGGGTTATTATATCATCATTTGTAACTCATAACTCTTCAATTTCTTACATTTGTGTAACTCATAGCTACTCATCTTGATAATTGCACTATATGTAACAAACTACATTATAAATTCCAATTGTAACAAAAGTATTCTCACAAAGGTACAACGTCAGTTTATATCTTTTGTCAACTTTTCCTTTTTTATTTTATTTTAATTTATTTAATCTTTCTCCATATTCGATAAATCTTCTTTTTATTTTTGAAGTTATTTTTCTATTTTATTTGACAAAAATAAATAAATAGAAATTGGTTAATCTTAACGTTTTTGTTGATGTTGTTCTTCATATATAGAAAGTTACCGAGAAATTAAACAAACCCTGAAATCAGGTAACAAAGAGAGATATGGAAATTGTGGGATTCTACTTCTCTTAATGTTGATGAAGTTCTATTGTTTATTGATGTTCTTAATAGATAAGCTTTCAAGTACTTTTGTTTTTTGTTTTTTTGTTTTGTTAAATAGCAAATTTGATGTCATTGATATGTTATTAACTATCCGTATGTACATTTTTTTTTTCTTTAAGTTTATATAAGTAGTTAATTGAAAATTGCTCAATTGGTTTTCTCATTCTATTATTTAAAATTTATACTTTCAAAGGGGAAAAAAATAAAGTAATCAAATTTAGTCACAAATTAAAAGAGGACAACAAAAAATAATAACAAAAGTTTATATAATAATAATAATACTACCGCACACCCTTGGTGCGATGGTTACTTCATAAGTATAAGTGCTTATGGGGTGTAGAGGGCAAAGATCGAGATTAGGAAGCTTCACACACATATACACTTAGATTAGGCTAAAGTAGAATTTCTATCTTGCATAAAAAAAATAATATACTTTTTTTTTTAATGAAGAATAATTTTTCTTATAACATTTCTGCTTATAATATTTTTAAATTGATAAATAAAAGAAAAAATTGTGCGAAGCACAAACCAATAACTAGTATATTATAAAAGTTGAATCCCTAAAACTGGTGGATGCATTAAATGGTGACGCATGTCCCTCTATCAAAGCCTATTACAATGATAAATGTGAAAACATCTAATAATTATTAATTTTAATTTAAAAATAAAAAGTGAAAAGAAAAATAACTGGAATTTGTTTGAAGAATAGTTTTTCTTATACATTTCTACTTATAATATTTATAAATTGATAAATTTAAGAAAAAAAATCCTGCGAAGCACAAACCAATAACTAGTCAATCATGTCGCTATAAGTTTCTTATTAATTTTTTAAACGTTCTTCATTAGTTATTGATATGGGTTGGGGTTGACAATTAGACCAAACAAATGTAATTCTTTAAAAACAAATGACTACTTCTCAAAATAGACAAAAAACCCAAGCCCAGCCATTATGATTTATGACCCAAATTTGAACTCTCTCACCCACATGTATCTCGAAACCTACAAGGTCTGACCCACTCTTACAATTGTGTACATCAAAGGTTAAACCTATGTGTCTGCCGTTTATCCACAAAAAAGGTTAAGACTCTGTGCAGTAAAATTTTGTATTATTAAATGGATTATAAATATTTAAAATAGTAATTAGTATTTAGAATATAGATTGTGGAGAGATTTATCTTTATCTTTTTTTCTTTGTACAGTACTTTATAATCAAGAAGTAAAGTACTGAGTAAATTTTTTTTTTCACATTTTTTTTTCTATTGTAAATTTTATATTATTAAATGAATTATAAATATTTAAGATAGTAATTAGTATTTAGAGTGTAAACGGTGGAGTGATTTATCTTTATCTTTTTTTTTTGTATGGTACTTTAATTTTAAGAAATCAAGTACTAGACAATTTTTTTTTTCACCATTTTTTTTATTGATTTTATATTATTAAGTAGATTCCAAATATTTAAAACAGTAATTAGTATTTAGAGTGTGAACTATGGAGTGATTTATCTTTATTTATTTTTTCTTTTTGTATGGTACTTTACTTTCAAGACTATGGAGTAATTTATCTTTATCTTTTTTTTTTTTTTTTCCATTTTGTATGGTACTTTATTTTGAAGAAATCAAGTACTAGGCAAAAAATTTTCAAAATTTTTTTTCTTTTGTAAATTTTATATTATTAAGTGGATTACAAATATTTAAGATAGTAATTAGTATTTAGAATGTAAACAGTGGAGTGGTTTATATTATTAAGTGGATTACAAATATTTAAGATAGTAATTAGTATTTAGAATGTAAACAGTGGAGTGGTTTATTTTTATATTCTTTTTGTATAGTATTTTAATTTCAAGAAATCAAGTACTGGTTAATTTTTTTTTCTTTTGCTAATTTTATATTATTAAGGGGATTCTAAATATTTAAAATAATAATTAGTATTTGGAGTGTGGACTATAGAGTAATTTATCTTTTTTTTTTTTTTTTTTTTCATTTTGTATGGTACTTTACTTTGAAGAAATTAAGTACGGGGTAAATTTTTTTTTCACTTTTTTTTTCTTTTCTAAATTTTATATTATTAAGTAGATTATAAATATTTAAGGTAGTAATTAGTATTTAGAATGTGGACTGTGGAGTAACTTATCTTTATTTTTTTCTTTTTCTTTTTGTATGGTACTTTAACTTTAAGAAATAAAGTAATAGGTATATTTTTTTCACTTTTTTTTCTTTTGTAAATTTTTTATTATTAAGTGAATTATAAATATTTAAGATAATAATTAGTATTTAGAGTGTGGACTGTGGAGGAATTTTTTTTTCTTTTTGTATGGTACTTTACTTTCAAGAAACAAAGTACTGTGAATTTTTTTCCTTTTGTTAATTTTATATTATTAAGTGGATTCTAAATATTTAAAATAGTAATTAGTATTTAGAGTGTGGACTATGGAGTTATAAGTGCACAATTGTACCTGGACCCAAAGACAATTATGGGCTCAGGCCCAATGAGCCTTAAACAATGAAATTTGTAGAGTGTGGGCTTGAAATCTAGATTAGAGGTACTGAGAACTTGATAACAGGTTATGGTGTGCAAACACTTGTAAATAATGAATGATAATTGCAGATGGACCTCCGAGGACGTGAGCCGAGGACTACTTCTGTATTATTTCTCTTTTTTTCTTAAAGATTACAATTCTTTTTCCCTCCCTTGGTTACAGACTGCCCCCTTAAATACTTCTTCTCCTGATGCTTTATCCACGTGTTGCTCAAATCCCCTCCACTCTAGATATTTCTTCTCTTAGTGCCTTTGAATAGTAACCAGAAGTTTCAGTTCTACTATTCAGGGGTCACTTCCCCATTAATGCGGCCAGGGAGGTAGGTACAGAGTCTTTAATGTAGAGGTGGCAGCCTTTGCTCATGATATTTTTCTAACACCGGTGTATCTAGAAGGTTCAGGGTTTCCCCCTCTTAACCAACAGTCTTTCCGGAATTCTGCCTTGACCTTCGTAGTGAATCTCCGAGTTCTCTTGGGTCTGTCCGAGGAGAAACTCACCCTCGGATGTGTTCTCGGACCCTCAGCGTATGGGCCGATTCGCAATACTAACAAGTTCTTAGCTCAAGAACAGATCGGCCCTTCTTGCTAGAGCCCAAAGGCCCAAATGCCCGCTTGGGTCCTTTTACTCCCCACAGGAGTGATTTATCTTTATTTTTTTTTTCTTTTTGTATGATACTTTACTTTCAAGACTATGGAGTAATTTATCTTTATCTTTTTTTTTTTTTCCATTTTGTATGGTACTTTACTTTGAAGAAATCAAGTACTAGGTAAAATTTTTTCAATTTTTTTTCTTTTATAAATTTTATATTATTAAGTGGATTACAAATATTTAAAATAATAATTAGTATTTAGAATGTAAACAGTGGAGTGATTTATTTTTATCTTTTTTTTATTCTTTATGTATGATACTTTAATTTCAAGAAATCAAGTACTGGGTAAATTTTTTTTTTAATTTTATATTATTAAGTGAATTCTAAATATTTAAAATAGTAATTAGTATTTAGAGTGTGTACTATAGAGTAATTTATCCTTATCTTTTTTTTTTTTTTTTTTTCATTTGTATGGTACTTTACTTTGAAGAAATTAAGTATGGGGTAAATTTTTTTTTTTTCACACTTTTTTTCTAAATTTTATATTATTAAGTAGATTATAAATATTTAAGGTAGTAATTAGTATTTAGAATGTGGACTGCGGAGTGACTTATCTTTATTTTTTTCTTTTTCTTTTTGTATGGTACTTTAATTTTAAGAAATAAAGTAATGGGTATAATTTTTTTCACTTTTTTTTCTTATGTAAATTTTATATTATTAAGTGAATTATAAATATTTAAAATAGTAATTAGTATTTAGAATGTGGACTGTGGAGGGATTTTTTTTTCTTTTTGTATGGTATTTTACTTTCAAGAAATAAAGTACTGCGAATTTTTTTTCTTTTGTAAGTTTTATATTATTAAGTGGATTATAAATATTTAAGATAGTTATTGGTATTAGTGTGGAAGGTGGAGTGATTTATCTCTATTTTTTTCTTTTCCTTTTTGTATGGTACTTTAATTTCAAAAATCAAGTACTGGGTAAATTTCATTTTTCAAATTTTTTTTTCTTTTGTAGATTTTATATTATTAAGCGGATTATAAATATTTATTATGATTTATGACCCAAATCTGAACTCTCTCACCAATGGGTAGCTCAAAACCTACAAGGTCTGAACCACCCCCACAGTTGTGCACATCAAAGGTTAAATCTATGTGTCTACCGTTTATCCTCAAAAAAGGTTAGAACTCTGAGCAGTTAAATATTGTATTATTAAGTGGATTATAAATATTTAAGATAATAATTAGTATTTAGAGTGTAGACGGTAGATAAATTTATATTTATCTTTTCTTTATCTTTTTCTTTTTGTATGGTACTTTACAATGAAGAAATGAAGTACTGAGTACATTTTTTTTTACATTTTTTTTCTATTTTAAATTTTATATTATCAAGTGGATTACAAATATTTAAAACAATAATTAGTATTTAGAGTGTAGTAAGTGGAGTGATTTATCTTTATCTTTTTTTTTTAATTCTTTTTGTATGGAATTTTAATTTCAAGAAATCAAGTACCAAGTAAATTTTATTTTTCACTTTTTTTTTCTTTTGTTAATTTTATATTATTAAATGGATTCTAAATATTTAAAATAGTAATTAGAATTTAGAGTGTGGACTATAGAGTGATTTATCTTTATTTTTTTCCTTTTTCTTTTTGTTTGGTACTTTACTTTCAAGACTATGGAGTAATTTATTTTTATCTTTTTTTTTTGTATGGTACTTTACTTTGAAGAAATCAACTACTGGGTAAATTTTTCTTTTTGACTTCTTTTTCTTTTGTAAATTTTACATTATTAAGTAGATTATAAATATTTTAGGTAGTAATTAATATTTAGAATATGGACTGTGGAGTATTTTATCTTTATTTTTTTCTGTTTCTTTTTGTATGTTACTTTATTTTCATGAAATCAAGTACTATGTAATTTTTTTATCACTTTTTTTTCTTCTGTAAATTTTATATTATTAAGTGGATTATAAATATTTAAAATAGTAATTAGTATTTAGAGTGTGGACTGTAGACTATGGAGGGATTTTTCTTTATTCTTTTATTTTTTCCTTTTTGTATGATACTTTATTTTCAAGAAATAAAGTACTGAGAATTTTTTTTTCTTTTGTAAGTTTTACATTATTAAGTGGATTATAAATATTTAAGATAATTATTAGTATTTAAAGTGTGGACTATGGAGTGATTTATCATTATCTTTTTTCTTTCTTTTTGTATGGTACTTTAATTTCAATAAATCAAGTACTGGGTAAATTTCTTATTTCAAATTTTTTTTTCTTTTTTTAATTTTATATTATAAAGTGGATTATAAATATTTAAGATAGTTATTAGTATTTAGAGTATGGATTATGGAGTGATTTATCTTTATTTATTTTTTCCTTTTTCTTTTTGTATTGTACTTTACTCTCGAGATTATGGAGTAATTGATCTTTATCTTTTTTTTCTTTATTTTTCTTTTTGTATAGTACTTTACTTTAAGGAAATCAAGTACTGGGTAATTTTTTTTTTTCACTTTTTTCTTTTGTAAATTTTATATTATTAAGTAGATTATAATTTTTTAAGATATTAATTAGTATTTAGAGTGTGGACTATGAAGTGATTTATCTTTTTTTTCTTCTTTTTGTATGGGTCTTTAATTTCAAGAAATCAAGTACTAGATAAATTTCTTTTTTCAAATTTTTTTCTTTTTTCAATTATATATTATTAAGTGGATTATAAATATTTAAGATAGTAATTAAAATTTAGAGTGTGGACTATGGAGTGATTTTTATTTATTTATTATTTCCTTTTTCTTTCTGTATGGTACTTTACTTTCAAGACTATGGAGTAATTTATCTTCTTCTTTTTTCTTTGTATTTCTTTTTGTATAGTACTTTACTTTGAAGAAATCAAGTACTGGGTAATTTTTTTTCAATTTTTTTTTTGTAAATTTTGTATTATTAAGTAAATTATAAATATTTAAGATAATAATTAGTATTTAGAATGTGGACTGTGAAGTGATTTATCTTTATTTTTTTCTTTTTCTTTTTGTATGGCACATTAATTTCAAGAAATGAAGTATTGGGTAAATTTTATTTTCACTTTTTTTGTGTATTTTATTTTATTAAGTGAATTATAAATATTTGATATAGTAATTAATATTTAGAGTGTGGAGGGATTGTTTTTTGTGTGTGGTACTTTATTTTCAAGAAATAAAGTATTGAGAATTTTTTTTCTTTTGTAAGTTTTATATTATTAAGTGGATTATAAATATTTAAGATAGTTATTAGTATTAATTTAGAGTGTGGACAGTGGAGTGATTTATCTTTATCTTTTTGTATAATATTTTAATTTCAATAAATGAAGTATTAGGTCAATTTCTTTTTTCACTTTTTTTTCTTTTGTAAATTTTATATTATTAAATGGATTATAAATATTTTCGATAGTAATTAGTATTTAGAGTGTTGACTGTGGAGTGATTTATCTTTATCTTTTTTTTTGTATAGTACTTTACTTTTAAGACTATAGAGTGATTTATCTTATATATATATATATATATATATATATATATATATATATTTTTTTTTTTCCTTTTTGTATGGTACTTTAGTTTGAAGAAATTAAGTACTAGGTAAATTTTTTTGCACTATTTTTTCTTTTGTAAATTTTATATTATTAAATGGATTATAAATATTTAAGATAGTAATTAGTATTTAGAATGTGAACTGTGGAGTGATTTATCTTTATGTTTTTTTTTTTGTAAGGTACTTTACTTTCAAGAAATCAAGTATTTGGTAAATTTTTTTCACTTTTTTTATTTTGTAAATTTTATATTATTAAGTGGTTTATAAATATTTAAGATGTCAATTGATATTTAGTGTGTGGACTGTGGAGTGATTTTTCTTTATTCTTTTTATTCTTTTGTAAATTTTATATAATTAAGTGAATTATAAATATTTAAGATAGTAATTAGTTTTTAAAGTGTGGACCGTGGAGTGATTTATATATATATATATATATATATATACACTTTTCTTTTTGTATGGTACTTACTTTCAAGAAATAAAGTACTGGATAATCTTTTTTTTTTCTTTTGTATATTTTATATTATTAAGTGAATTATAAATATCTAAGATAGTTATTAGTATTTAGAATGTGGACTGTGGAATGATTTATCTTTATTTTTTTTGTATGGTACTTTAGTTTTAAGAAATCAAGTACTGGGTAATTTTTTTTTCAGTTTTTTTTTAATTTTTATATTATTAAGTGGATTATAAATATTTAAGATAGTTATTAATATTTAGATGGTGGACTATGGAATGATTTATCTTTATATATTTTTTCTTTTTGTAAAGTACTTTACTTTCAATAAATAAAGTACTAGGTAGTTTTTTTTCACTTTTTTTTTTTCAGAGACTTCATGCGAGAATGCATCAGTTGCTGTCATATGGCACTCTAATGTTGCATTTAGCCTTTTTTATTTTTTTTATTAAGTTTTTTTTATTGTTACCCAATAGATCATAGTAACTTTTTTTTACTATTATATAAATTTAGCATTTTTTTTACCTCTTTTTATTATTTTTTTTACTATTACTCGATAAATCATAGTAACTTCTTTTTACTATTATATAAATTAGCCTTTTTTTATCTCCCAAGCCTAGTTATTATCTTACATATTATGACTCAAGTCTAACCCTTTCCACATGTAAATGAAAGTCAAAAATCTTACCCACTAACAAACTCTCTTCCTCCTCCCCCATGTATAGATGATACTTCTAGAAAATTTCATTCTCATGAAATCATGTCTTCATTTTTCCCCAATTTTGATTCAATATGATTTGTTTATTAATAATGTTCTATGTAATTTATGCAGACAAATTCTCTTTGTCATCAACCTATGCAACAAAAATATATATTAATCTTGAGATCCTTAAGATTGTTGAAATAATTGACAAGTGCATATTTCTAAAATTTATAAAAAGAAAAAAGTGTAATAAATAGCATATACTATCTCACAAAATGTCATTTACTTAATATTTTCTTTAAAATAATTCAATGATAGGAATGGTAAAAAAACATGATCCTATAAAATAAAAAAAACCAAAAATACATGAAAAACAATTTTCATAGGAAGATTCATCTTTAAAGAATATGAAGACAATAGTAAAGATAAAATGCATTGAATGAGATCCTACAAAATAGGTTTGTTAATCATTTCAATTATACTCATCATTTACAATAAATAAAAAACATCATATTATTTACATTAAAAAAATAATGCATATTAATTTCAAAGTTCATTGCAGGATGCAAACTGCTAGGGTATTGCAACAATAAATAACATTGATACAACAATAGGTTGGTGTTACATTTCGTGCATGCTTTGTGAAAGGAATGTCAAACCACAAACAGAATCATTTCAATGTGCAAAATATGAAACAAAAACAAATCCTTCTATCCCAAGGTTAGAGGCACTCACATTAACTACATACTCTCCAAATATTTATAATATATTCATCTCACTATAACTACTATATATATACAATTGCAAACTGCTTTAGTTACAAGATTCAAATTGAAGTTTTTGATTCAACTAACAAAACAACTTTTGAGATATTTGATAGAGATGCCGAGAAAATCCTAAATAAATCTACAGGAGATCTTGCTTAAAAAAAAATTGAGGTACAATTTATTTAAATTATTCTAAAAATATTGATGTTGTAGAAGGAATCCCACATAATTTGAAAAAAAAAAATATATATTTTTTAACGAATTCAATCTAAAGGATGGTTTTGAAAATTACATAGTTGCTAAAATTTTTGATGCACCTTCAAATGACAAAAAAAATACACGGAAAAAAAAATACACAATCCAATATGCTATATTAATTCATTTTGCTGCACTATTCCAAAATTAATTAATATATATATATATATATGTAAATATTTACAAAAAGATGTCACATCATTGAAATTTAATATGAATGCAAATACCTACGAAAAATCTTAGCGACAAAGTCCAAACTTGGTAAGATCCAATCAAGAATCTCCTAGTGCCAATTCATTAGTGATTAACACAAATGATGCAACAAAAGGAAAAGTGGTAAAAGCTCAAAATACCCCTCAACAAGCTTTATAAGTGTCACCATACCACAATAACAAAGCATTGAAGAAAAAAAGTCGTAATGAAGCTTTTTATTACATCACATAATAAAAATCAATAATATAGAAAGAATTAATATGTTTTGATCAACTTTTCTTATACAATATTACTCCAAAGTTGTTTTAATTATTGCCCATTAGTTGAACAAAATAATTATAATAGATGTATGTGTACAATTTATAATTATTACTTTTTATGATAAACTCATTAGTAACAAAGTTTTATGATAAATATGCTATAGTATATGTTTAACATTTTCAAAAAAAATTTACATAAAATATTACAACATTGTCCGTGCGACAGATAACTTACTAGTATATTATAAAAGTTTTTTTTTACAAGATAGAATTCTACTCTAGCCTAATCTAAGTGTATATGTGTGTGAAGCTCCCTCCTGGAGACTTGAGCTCCGGCCCTTGCCCCCCACAGTCCACACCCCACAAGCATTTATACTTGTGAAGTGGTCATCGTACCAAGGGTGTGCGGTGGTATATTATAATAGTTAAATCCCTAAAATTGGTGTATGCATTAAATGGTGACGCGTGTCCCTCTGTCAAAGCCTATTACAATGACAAATGTGAAAACATCTCATAATTATTAAATTTAATTTAAAAAGAAAAAAAAATAATTGGCATACATTTGAGGTGAAAGAAATTGAATAGAAGAAAATTAAACTTGAATTTTTTTTTTATAAAGTTTCAACCTATGGTGTCCGCTCTTGATGATCGCTCTTTATTATCAGACCAAGACACGAATCAAGTTTTGCTGTAGGCGGGGATTGAACCTCAGATCTCTTATACAATCATTAGAGATTTTACCAATTAAGCTAACTGGAACCCACATTTGAAATATATATATATGATTATTCAAAGTTTTCGAATAGCATTTTGTTAACTTTTATTTATGACCATTTTGGATTAATGTTTTTTACTTTTGGTATTCTACGTAATAATAAAAAAAATAATAAAAACTGATAGTAATTAACATTATAATGTGCAGAGTATATTCACTATTCACTATTGATTTACTTTGGCAGTCAAAATTCTTAACTCATAAAAGAGGAAGAACAAAACAAAACAATAAAAATAAATAAATAAACCTGACCATTTCAACATCTAAAGCTTTAGAGAAGACACTGTTTCTTTGCCAGGCTACCCCTTAAGAGGTTATACCACTCTCTTACTTTCATGCACAACTGGATTTTCATTCACTGTTTCTCTCATTAATTATTCCATCTTTCATTGGCAGATGAAATGACCCCCTCAACATATTCATTAACCATTACTCTGAAAAATTACATTTTGAAATGAATCATGCATGATGATCATAAAGTATGTATACTTTTTTTTTTTCTTCATAGTCTTAGTTATTAATGCATATGGCAGTGGCTTCATATATGCAGCGTATATCGCAAGCAAGATCAAACTATCAGAGCTAGGAATGCTTATAAGTGAAGTAGAATAATATAATATATGTGCAATTCACTTTTAGGTACGGTTCTGAAGGAGAGCTGCCTGATTATAGCACTCTTAATATTATTATTATTATTATTTTTTTTTTTGAGAATGAGATTATGAATTCTTTTTGCCAATTGAACTAATTCGGGTGTGGTTTCCAAAGAAAGTCCATTTGGGTAGTAAGTATAGAAGCTTTAGTTTAAAAATTATTTATTCTATATATGTTGCTTTATGCTGCAATCCTCTAAAACATTGTAACAAGAGTTTGAAAATTTAAGCTATTTAATGTTGTGTTGATTTTGATACTAATGTATATATATATTTTTTTTTATACAAGATAGAATTCTACTCTAACCTAATTTAAGTGTATATGTGTGTGAAACTCCCTCCTGGAGAGTTGAACCTCGGCCTTTGTCCCCCACACCCCACAAGCACTTATACTTCTGGAGTAACCATCGCACCAAGTATAAATGTGATACTAATGTATATGATTACCCCATAAACGTTTTTTTCCCCACCCCCACATAAAAGCATTTATTAGTCCAGAAGTCCTATTGAGACCTATATTAAAACCTTAATCTAGGTTTTAATAGGAGTTTTGGACTATCAAATATGTTTACACGATTTAGCCCCCAAAAAAATATAGCTTAATCTCCCCTCTAATATGTATAGTTAATGAGTAGTTACATCCCATAAAAAAAAACAGAGCTTCAGCTATATCAAAGAGAGTTTGGCATAAAATCCAAGGGTGGAAAGAAAAGCTTTTGTCTCAAGCAGGTCGCGAAGTCCTCATGAAATCTGTTCTCCAAGCAATGCCAACTTTCACTATGGATGCTTCAAACTCCCAACAAGCCTTTGTAAAGACATTGAGTCACTGATTCAGAAGTTTTGGTGGGGATATAAGGGGGAAGCACGAAAAGTCCATTGGATAGCATGCCTACCAAAGTGTCAAGGAAGATTGGGTTTTAGAGACATTGAAAACTTCAATCTCGCGCTACTGGGGAAACAAGTGTGGCAGCTCATCCACAACACCGAATCATTAATTTACAAAGTCTTCAAGGAAAAATTTTCCCCAATTGTTTTGTGTTGGACAATAAGGTTAAGCTCAACGGATCCTATGCATGGCAAAGTATTGTAAAAGCATGATTTGTGATGCAAAAAGGCTCAACCTGGTGTTGGGAAAAATTCTATATAACTGTGAATAAATTTCAGCAAGCACAGCGGAAGTACAACCACACAAGAACACAAAGATTTATGTGGAAACCCTTTCTCCTTGAAGGGAAAAATCACGGGACAAACTCCGAATAATTTCACTATATTAAATAGAGATTACAATACTTAGAGATACAACTTGAGTAAGGAAAAAAAAAAACTCTTTTTCTTTTCACTCACTGCTTTCTTCTTCACTGTGTATTTTCTCTTACCCTCTCTATTTTTCTCTTCTCTTTTGCTTGCTCTCACTCACGCAGTTCTTCAAGACTACATCAGTCCTCACACTATGGGACTTCACTTTTTCTCTTCACCTCTTCAAATGGCCAAATGGCCTCTCCTTTTATTTCTTCATCTTTTCCTTCTTTTCTCTCTTTCACACTCTTCACACCTAGTCACAATAAATGCAAGCCACTTACCTTGACTTTGCTTCAACCAAAAACTCTTTCTTCAACTCTCCCTTAGGCTGAATAGCCTTAATGCATCAACCCCTCTTTTCTTCTTTTTCTCCTCAACGTGTCCAACATGACTAAGCCAACCAACTCCAATAACTCATGCTAACTTTTGTACATGATGAAGAAAAGATAAAAACATTAATGACAAGCTCATTAAATGAGCATGTCTATTACAAGTGGGCTGGACTCAAGGTGCAGTGCACCCAACAATCTCCCCCTCTAGCCTACTACTACGAAGATCTTTAACTCAACTCTTCAGTTAGAATCCATGCCGGCCAAGTCAATACCAGACTCAACCTTCTTCATTATCTTCATTAACACTGAGAAAATTTCATCAAAATTAATACCTTTCATTCTCAAATAGTTTACTGCACCTTGGATATCCTTAATCCAATTTCTTGGCTCCCCCTCATCAGAAGCCCAAATATTCTTGAAGCTAACTGCATGATGCTCTTCAATACACCTCCTTTCAAGAGGTTCAACAATCTCTAGTGAAAGATATTGCTCTCCCTGCTTAAGACCTTCACGATTTTTCACTTCATTATTTTTCCTAGTATCATGATATTTTCCATCAAATATCACTTTCTCATTTAAATCACTATTAGGTAGAGAGAATTTTACTCTCTTAGCTGCAACACCATTACTATCAACTCTCAACTGTGGAGTTTTCTCAAAAACTTTGATTGCATTGGACTTTTTCCTACAAGCCCTCAAGTGAGTTCTGTACATGCCACAATAAGCACGCCCTCTAGCAATAACTAATAATCTTTTACAAAGTTTCCATCTTCCATTGCCAAGATGGTTACTATAACCCACTCGATCCAAAACCAATGTAGACAACACATTCATCCTTAAATCTGGAACATGCCGCACATTCTTCAATATCAACATGCAACCAACATTGGTCTTGATGCACACATCACCAATTCCCACAATTTTTGAGTAATTGGAGTTACCCATCTTCACAACACCAAAGTCACATGCTTTGTATGTGGTGAACAACCCCTTTATGGGGATAACATGGTGGGAAGCTGCTGAATCAACAACCCACTCAACATCATTTTTAGCAACATGCTCACATTTTTGCTCTTCAAGAGAGAGCATCAGAACATCCTCATGAAACACATTGTTGCAGTGTTCTTCTCATCATCATTCTTTTCATCTTTCTCTTCAGTTTTTTCTTTATTCCAATGCCAGTAGTTTCTTTTTATGTGGCCCTTTTTCCCACAATGGAAGCATTCTCTCATCTCTTTAAATTGAGATCTACCTTTTGACTGTGAGCTGTCGTTGCATTTGGCCCAATCATCAAGCTCTCTGCTTCTATTTTTGCCCTTGTTCTCCATAAGAAGAGCTTGATCTTGTGCATTATTTGTATCAGCATCTCTTCTGCGAACCTCCTCACTTAGAATCAAATCTCGAATATCATCATATTTGAGTTTGCTTTTTCCTACAGAATTGCTCACTGCCATTCTTATGGCCTCCTAACTGTTTGGCAAAGAAGCCAAAAAAATTAATGCATGGATCTCATCGTCAAAATCAATCTTCATAGAGGACAATTGATTTGTGATGGTGTTAAACTCATTCAGATGCTGAGCCACAGGAGTACCTTCCACCATCTTCAGATTAAACAACTTCTTCATCAGAAGCACCTTATTGTTAGCCGAAGGCTTTTCATACATACTAGACAAAGCCTTCATAAGATCCACTGTGGTCTTTTCCTTCACAACGTTGTGTACAACTGATCTTGTCAGAGTTAATTGTATAACTCCTAGTAACTGTCTATCAAGAAGACTTCATTCTTCTTCTTTCATACTATCTGGTTTCCTTCCCAGAAGAGGAAGATGGAATTTCTTCCCATACAGATAATCTTTAATCTGCATCTTCCAATAGCCAAAGTCTGTGCCATCAAACTTCTCGATTCCTAATGACTTTCCTTCTTCTCCGACCATTGCTCCCAATCGAACCTACGCTCTGATACCACTTGTTGGGAAAAACTTTATATAACTGTGAATAAATTTCAACAAGCATAGCGGAAGCACAACCACATAAGAATACAAAGATTTACGTGGAAACCCTTTCTCCTTGAAGGAAAAAATCACAGGACAAACTCCGAATAATTTCACTATATTAAATAGAGATTACAACACTTAGAGATACAACTTGAGTAAAGAAAAAAAAAAACTCTTTTTCTTTTCACTCACTGATCTCTTCCTCACTGTGTATTTTCTCTTACCCTTTCTATTTTTTTTCTTCTCTTTTGCTTGCTCTCACTCACGCAGTTCTTCAAGACTACATTAGTCCTCACACTGAGACTTCATTTCTTCTCTTCACCTCTTCAAATGGCCGAATGACCTCTCCTTTTATTTCTTCATCTTTTCCTTCTTTTCTCTCTTTCACACTCTTCACATCTAGTCACAATAAATACAAGTCACTTACATTGACTTTGCTTCAACCAAAAACTCTCTCTTCAGCTCTCCCTTAAGCTGAAGAGTCCAAATCTTTTGTCCCACTTTTCCTGCTCCACTCTATACTCTACCAATAAAAACTTGTCACGTATTCACCTAAGTAATTAAATACTATCATTATTGACTTATTAATGCTACCGTTATTAATTAATAGTAGTATTTAATTACTAAGGTGAAAACGTGTCAAGTTTTTATTGGTGGAGTATAGAGTGAAACAGGAAAAATGAGATAGAAGATTTAGATTTTAGGCTGAATAGCCTTAATGCATCAACCCCTCTTTTCTTCTTTTTCTCCTCAACGTGTCCAACACGACTAAGCCAACCAACTCCAATAACTCATGCTGACTTTTGTACATGATGAAGAAAAGATAAAAACATTAGAGCCAAGCTCATTAAAAGAGCGTGTCTATTACAAGTGGGCTGGACTCAAGGTGCAGTGCACCCAACGCTATACGTGGTGACAAGTGGCTGCCTGACAAACGCTCAAGCCGCATTATTTCTGCACAACGTAATCTGCCAAGCAATGCTTTAGTATGCTCACTGAGTGATGAAAATGGCCCTTGCTGGGATGAAGACAGGTTGCGCTCTGAATTTTACCCTCATGAGACCAGAATAGTCTTAGGCATCCCTCTCAGTTCACGACTTCCACCAGACAAGCTCGTATGGACCGGGACAAAATCTGGGAGTTATTCAACAAGAAGCGCATATAAACTGTTGGCAGAAAAACCCAGCTCTGGCCCATCGGATCCATCAGCACATGGCAGGTTTTGGAAGTTCATTTGGGCACTGGAGGTCCCAAACAAAATCAAACACTTTATCTGGCGTGCATGCCGTGAATTGCTGTCCACAAAGAAGAACCTATGCACCAGGAAAGTGACCCGAAACAGCTCCTGTGACCTTTGCCAAGAGGGGGTGGAGGACGTAATCCATTCGTTATGGGGCTGTTCAGTCTTGAAAGGAATTTGGTGGTAAGAACCTTGCCTTAGATCGCTGCTCTACACCCAGTTTGTGGATTTCAGAGACTTATGGTTAGGTGTCACAAACATTGAGGACCAACACTTAGCGGAGAGATTCGCTTTTGTAGCGTGGAGCATGCGGAGGCAACTGCATGTAGAGAGGCAGTCTTCTTTGCAATAAATCTCGGCTTGTAAAGAAGACGACTCAGAAATAATCATCAAAGCACTCAACTCTGACTCTACGTGTCTTACTTCCTTTGGTCATGTTGTTGACGATGCCAGAACCTTGGCTTTGTTTTTTGACACCTTTTCTTTTATGCATGTTAAGAGGAGTGGGAATGCTGTAGCTGACAAATTGGCAAAGCTAGCCAAAGTACTCCCACAGTCAAGTTTGGTATGATGACATTCCCTATGATGTGCAACAACTTGTACTGGTGGACAAAAATTTCCGTTCAGTTTGAATGAAGTTTTGTCTTGTTTCACCCAAAAAAAAATTATATTGGGTTATTATGTCTTTTTTTTTTTTTTTTTGTCCACAGTGTATCCTCAAAACTTTCAATCAGAGATTAATTACTGTTCGCGACGGGTGAGCCCATAACGGAGTAAATCGCTGGCCCAGGAAGTTTGTTTCAAAGTGCTGTTGCCGAGACTTGAACTAGGGAGCTCCTAGTCAAACCCCAGACAGCCACTTTGAGACCAAGTGTTCAACCACTTAGCCAACCCCACTGGGTTATTGGGTTATTATATCATTCTTAGTAACTCGTAACTCTTCGATTTCTTTAACATCTCTGTGTAACTCCTAGCTACTACTCATTTTCAATATAAAATAATAATAATTTCATTAATAAATGATAATTGCACTATATATAACAAACTACACTATGAATTCTACTTGCAACAAAAGTATTCTCATAAAGGCATGGTTGCTTATATCGTTTGTCAACTTTTCCTTCTTTTCCAAGTTTGTTAATCTTTTCTCTGTATTCTATCAATCTTCTTTTCCTTTCTGAAGTTATTTTTCTATTTTATTTGACCAAAAAAAAAAAAGTTAATGTTGTTGTTGGTGATTTTCTCCATAAATAGAAAGTCACCAAAGAATTAAACAAATCTTGAATCTAGGCAGGAAAACATGGAAACTGTAGGGTTTCACTTCTCTTGATACTGATGGAGTTCTATTGTTGTTGTTATTCTCAATAGATAAGCTCTCAATTGCTTTTTTTTTTTTTTTTTTTTCTTTTCTTTCTTTTTTCTTTTCTTTTTGTTAAATAGAAAATCTGATGCCACTGTTGTTATTAACTATCGGTATGTGTATGTGTGTGTGTATATATATATATATATATTCTTTTGATTATGATGGAGTTCTATTGTTATTGTTGTTCTCAATAAATAAGCTTCCAATTGCTTTTGGTTTTTTTTTTTTTTTGTTGATCCTTTTCTCTTTTTTTCTTTCTTTCTTTTGTTTTTTTTTTGTTAAATAGCAAATATGATGCACTGCTGTTATGAAACTATCGATATATATATATATATATATATATATATGAGTGATTTATTAAAAATTGCTTAATTGGTTTTCCCATCTAATATTTACAATTTATGCTTTCAAGGGTTAAATAAATAAATAAAAATGCTTTCAAGGGAAAAAAATAATCAAACTTTTCACAAATTAAAAGAGGCCAACATAAAATAATAACAAAAAATCTTATTATTATTATTATTATTATTATTATTATTATTATTATTATTATAAATAAATAAATTTTCTTTTAAATCAAGAATAATTTGTTTTATAACACGTCTACTTAAAATATTTATACATTAATAAATGGAAGAAAACAAATCGTGCGAAGCATGAGACATTAACTAGTATACCTAGAAAGAAAAAATCACCATCACAACTCAAATGAACCACCAAATCTCAATCTCTTATCATTAGCTCATAGAAATTGCTAATATCTAAACCTCTGAATCTCTTTTGTTATCATCACTGGTCAACCCCTCTGTTCTTCCTCACCGAATCTCCATCCCTCATTTCCACTTCTCATAACCATTAATGAGGCAACAACACCGATTGGAACCCTTGAATGTCAAATTGTGGGTATTTCATGGAGGTGTGGTCTTAGTTGTTGATTTGTGGACTGTTGAGGTCCAAAGTGTGCAACAAGGGAAACCCAGCCCACAAAGTTGAAAAACGTGGGCCTTGGAAGAGCCAAAAGGCCCACGGTTTAGCAAAAGGCCTTACAAGACAAGGAGAAGAAGGAATTCAAGGAGAAATAAGATGGAAAGAAGAGCCCAATGTTGAAAGGAGAAAAAAACAAAGAAATCCTAGAAAGGGTGCAGATGACCCAAGAATAGCCTTAGAGCAAGTCTTCAAGAAAGCCCGTAAAAAAGAGGGTAAAGAATTGGTAGAAGGCCTAGCAAAAATCAACTTTCTCGGAAGGAGGAAAAGGTGAAAGGGACAATGATGTTTTGAAATCCAGAATTTAACATGGAGAGCTGAAGGGAACTTAATCAAAGAAAAAACATGCAAATAAGAGAAAGGGTGTTCAGAAGCTTTCTGAGTTCATCCATCATAAAGAGGAATCTATACTAATCCTAAGGAAAGGCCCAATAAGAAAGAGTCGTTATCAAGACCAAAGAACCTTCAAAATGTTCCTTTCAGAGCCTCAAGAGAGGGTTTTGCCTTGTTGACCCCAGAGGAGGATCTGACTTACCCAAAGAGATTCCTTCTATGAATGGAAAGCCAACCATGACACTTTCAGACATGGGTTCCCAAAAGGCTGAAGTAAGAGAGAATGAGAAAAGGAGCAACCATCAAGGCTTTAGACAAAAGAAACAAACTCCACTAGCAAAGAAATGGAGGGAGAAAACGGCAATTTCAAGCTTCTCAAGATCAGTGTAAAACGAGGAAAAGGAAGCCTGAAAGAACAAGTTAAGTAGCATGAAAGAAAGAGAGTATAAAACTCAAACTATTCAAAAGGGAGCTTAAGGATTTAAGTTGAGTTCATTGAGCGAAGGAAAGCATTGTAAAAGGTCCTTCATCAATTTTTAAGGAGCCACTTGGACCCAAAGGCTCAAATCTCACTAGTTTTGTGAACCCAAAAAGGAATTAACAAAATATGTGACCTTTGAGACTTATTGGGCTTTGTGGAGTATCCTTATAGGGACTAAATATATTCCAATACTTGACTTAGATAAATCTCCTTGAAGTATTTTTGCACTTATCTATGTTACTGTTCATTTTGCTTTCTTTTCCATATATTGTGTACATATAGTTATATTTAGCCTATATCTTTTCTTGTTGTGAAGTTTTTTTGATTTGCTCACAGATCGGTTCATATAACGGCCCAAATAGGTCATGGTGAGCCGAGCCCAATTCACCCATTCAACACTAATATCTATTTCAAGCCGCCTCTTTAATGATAAGGACTTTACATTGGATTTGGGCCGGGGAAACTGTCCTAAAAAAAGGCCCCCAAATGGACAAACAAGGTGTGAAATTGGTTGGGATTGACGAATTGTTGGTGTTTGAGGGGTTGACTAATGGGTTAAGAGACTTTGGAGAATTTCAATCATGTCTGATAGGTGAACAGTCAAATTTTTGGGTTTATGACTTGGGTTTTTGTGGTTGTGTGTACCAACAATATTGTTGGTTTTCGGTGTTGGAAAACTACATACATCATCATATATATTTAATGCAACTAAATAAAAAAATAAAAAAAGGAACTACTTCTTTTTCTTTTTTTTTTGTTGCATAAAACTCGTGTTACATTGAATCTAAAAATTATCGTAGGAATACACATACCTTGATGCTTCAAACTTTAAAACTAAATTAAAATCTCAACAAATACACTTGATCCACTCTTGAACCACCCTGATCTTCACCTCAATATCTATATGATTGGCCAAGAGTGTGAGTTTTGCCTTTGTTGAAAAACCCTTGAGCCGTGTATGCACTAGATTTTCATCTCACTCTTTTCCTAGCCGCTACTTTGAATTTCTCTACTTTAAAAAATAACACATGCATATCTAAGTTATAACTTAGAAAGTCTAGCACTAGTATGGCAGCCCCCTTAATTAGGGCTTTTCAAATATATATCTTGAACTGGGACCAAAGGAAAAAATAAAATTCTAACTTCAATGGGCTTTAAACCCTTGTTATCTCATAACTAGCCCAAAATTATCATTAATTATTTTATTTCACTATAAAAATATAATTTTACTCTAAGTTTTATTTAATTAAACTTTATATCCCTCAATTACATAAATTTGCATTGAACCACCAAAAAATTATCCATAGTGAAATAAAATCATGATCATAAAGATACTGTCACTTTTTTTAACACTACATCTTAATTCTTTGAGTCCTTAATTTAATCTCTTGATTTTTTTTGTAATCTTAGAATCATATCCTATAGAATTTAAAATTTAGAAACTACTTACTAAAATGGTCAAGCCCAACGCATTGAATAATCAAATTTCCATTAAATCAATCTCAATGAGATGTTTCTTGTCTCCTATCAAGATTACAAATTCTCTTTTAAGTAATAGTATTCCCATAATGTTACATGAAATTAATCAATGTACATCATATTGACCATACAAGATCTCACTCTAGCATATATCGTAACATGCAATTCACATTTGAGTTCATCATCCTATTAGGATTGAGAATTGTCGCATTATCGGTCACAAGATCGTTTGTTCAAGTGACAGTACTTAGTAGAGCAAGGCTCGTAGCAGAAGTCAAAAGTTTATTAGATGAATCATCATGATCAATATGTCATAGTCTTATTAGATGAAGTACACAATTTCATCACCAACTATGAACTAAAGTTTATAAGACACAATGAATTTTAATTTAGATCTTTTGTACGCTAATCGCATTAACATACCTAAATCACATACAATAAAACTTATGGACTATTTATCAAATGAATACATAATTTCCAATGTTCATATATAGTCTAAAAAAAATATAACACTTATATTTAAAAGATAATCTCATACAATGAATTGGATTTTAAAACATTACCCCCAACATTGGGTTGGGTAGCAATCGATGGCAACAAAAGCTTGTGGCATGGAATTTTAGTGGTGACTTGGGATTCTAGGTGATGGGCTTTAATTCCCTAAGTGGAGGGACTAGTTAATTTTGGAAGGTGGAGGTGTGGTGGTGGCTAACGGTTTGGTGGTGAGACTAAGTTGTGAGCAATTGGGATTCAATGATAGGGTTTTGGTAGGTAAGTGAGTGGGTGGGGTTGTAATTTTTCTAGAATCTCTATTGAAGGAAAGCTCAGATTGGGATTTAAGCTGTTTGATTTCTTTTCTTTTCTTTTCTTTTGTACAATTTCTCGACCACCAAAAACAATGAGAGAGAGAGAAAGGTTTTAATTTGGGAAAGAGAAAGAGATTATGGCTCTGTTTGGAAACAGCTTATTTAACTAAAGTTAAAAACTTTTTGCTGAAAATGTAGAAAAAAAAGTTGAATAGTACAATGAGACCTATGAATAGTATCAAAAAGTGCAATGAAACCTATGAATAATAGCAAAAAAAAAAAATGCAAGTAAGCTGAAAATTTCAACTCATCCTAAACGAATACTACATAACCATTGGGGAGGGGTAGTTTAGTCCTTTAGTTCTTTTCTGGTGGGCTCTAGC
The DNA here is from genome assembly GCF_040712315.1 of Castanea sativa. Classification (NCBI taxonomy): domain Eukaryota; kingdom Viridiplantae; phylum Streptophyta; class Magnoliopsida; order Fagales; family Fagaceae; genus Castanea; species Castanea sativa. Next base: position 1,069,204 of record NC_134019.1, on the reverse strand, counting down.
AGGTTAAATTGGGCCACAAGTCTAGTGTTATGCAAGTGCATGACTTTTCCGTCAAAGTTAACCTCAAATTAGGGGTAATTATATAATTTTAAAGTTTGAGAAGGAAATTGTAATTTGGGTGAAAAATTAGGATTGGGGTTTTTGTGTATCTGTGTGTGTGACTTTGAGTGTTCAACTAAAACTTTGGCAAAAAAAGCACTAGTTTGAATTGTTCTGGAATCAGATGATGTGAGAGGGCATTTTGTTACTGTGGTCCAAGAAGAGTATAAATGAAATGGTCACCACAATACACCATTGACTTAATGGTTACTCCACAAGTATAAATATTTGTGGGTATGGGAGCAAGGACCGAAGTTTATGTCTTCTGGAAGGAGATTTACACACATAAATTTATATTAGGTTAGAGTAAAATTCTATATAAAAAAAATTAAAAAATAAAACTTTAAAAAATTAAAAAGGGACTAATTAAACAACATGGATAGGTCTAAACCTACACTTTTTATCCTCCACATTGACACCATTTGGCTCTTTATTAGCTAGGAACCACCCAAAAACCAAGTTTGATGAAAATCTTCTAACATGTTCGATAAAGAAAAACTTATCTTATACGTTGCCCTTTTAAGGCAAATTTTTTTAAATAACTATAAAATCTAAACTATATTATTAGTTAGCCAAGGTTTGAAACAAATTTGGTATATAACAAATCGAGTCTTTTGGACTCGATTTTGGAATGCTAAATCGAGTACACCAAACTCGATTTCAACCTCATTCGTAGCTGATGTGGACACCTGGCCCACGTCAACATAGAAATCGAGTCCTGTGGACTCGAGTTCTGTGAAATAGAAAATCGAGTCCTACGGACTCGATTTTGTACCACCTAAACTAAGAAATCAAAACGCTAAAGAAGAAAATGCTGAAGAACCAAAGATGAAAACCCAGAGATCAAAACGCCGAAGAAGAAATCCAGAGATCAAAACACCGAAGCAAAACCCAGAGATCAAAACGCCAAAGCAAAATGCAAAGATCAACAACGAAGAAGAAAGAAGCAACGATGCAAATCAGATTGGGCGTCGAATCAGTCGATGGAAATCAGATCGAGCGTGTGGTTTCTCGCCGCCGCCGCTCTAGTGGAGGAGAAGAACACGTACCCAACAACCCAGGCGCCGATTCTGACCAAACCCAAGCGGCGAAAACTTCAGGCGATGGAAATCGGATCGTGGTTTCTCGCCGCTGCTCCAGTGGAGGAGAAGAATGCGTTGATTTGTTTTGGGTTTGGGATTTTGAGAAATGGGTTTGGATTTTGAGAAATGGGTTTGGGATTTTGAGAAAAATGGGTTTGGGATTTTTAGAGGCTTGGCAGAAGGGAAGAAGATGTGAACAAGACCTGAAATGGAGAAAGAAGGGAAGAAGAGAACGGGACCTGAAATGGAGAAAAAAGAAAAGAAAAAAGAACGAAGGGAGAAGATGATGAACAAAATGAAATCGAGTCCTAAGGACTCGATTTCTATTTGACAGAACTCGAGTCCAATGGACTCGAGTTCTATGTCTACGTGGACCGCCTTTCCACGTCATCTACGAATAATGTTGAAATCGACTTCAAAGCAGTTGATTTAGCATTCGAAAATCGAGTCCAAAGGACTCGATTTGTTATATACCAAATTAGTTTCAAACCTTGGCTAACTAATAATATAGTTTGATTTTTATAGTTATTTAAAAAATTTTGCCCCCTTTTAAGCTTATGGAGAGTTCTTGTCCTGTGTTAAGATTGTGCATAGGTATGATTGGGCGCGTTAAGGAGAAAATTTACAATCAATCTGCCATTTGGCAGGTTAAAACAATTCCAAATTGTCACTAACCCACTAACCTCCAAAAATGGTACGTTGATTGAAAATTTAGACAATTTTTACTCGACGGATTTGGCAGGTTAGTTTTATCTATGTGTTGTATATTGAGCTTTAAAAATTATTTTACCATTTACAAATAAAGTTAAATTATACTTCCTCCAAATCTTATAAACCATTAAAGAAAATTATAGGAAGTAACTCACTTGCCTATAGATCAAGTACTCACATCTTAAACTACAAGTACTTTCTTACTTTTTTTTTTTAAAAAAAAAGTCAATATGTATGCTTATAAATATGTTGGAAAAGTCTCATGTATTTTTTATATTAACATGTGTAAATCACGGAGTTTAAAAAAATACTTAAATTTGATATGAGATAAAAACTAAAAAGAAATGGGTGTGTTTGTATGTATATACAAATGGGTTGGCTCTTGCCTTGACAGTTTTTTTTAATTCATCCCGACGATTTAATAGTTAAACCCACTTTGAAATCAACATCATATCCTTGAGGGGTGGGGTGGAGTAGGTTGGACAGTTTGAGTGGATTGTCGCGCAGGCCTAAGATGATCGTTTTGCCCATTTGTACCGACAAATTGGGTCCCTTGTGAAAAAAAAAAAAAAAAAAATGTAGAAGAAGAAGAAGGGAACTAAAACTAAGAGAAATGAGTGTCATTGATGGCCTAAGAAGATGAGGCAATGACATCAAAATCAGGTCAAAATTAGGTCCTTTAACAGTGAGTTTGGATCGAGGGAAAGAGAGGAGGAGTAGAGTAGAGTAAAATTGGTTAGAAATAAACCTAATTTCTGACCAACTCTACTTTACTTCCCTTTGCTCCCCCTCCCTCTCCCTTCATCCAAGCAGGTCATTGGTAAAAGTGGGGTTGATCAGTATGAAGAACTAGGATCCTTGGTTACCGATAAATAAAAAAGAACTAGGACCCTTGGTAGAATCTTAAAAAGCACCGAGTTAAGTACTTCCAAACTATAGAAAGTTTTAAAAAGTTATGAAACTCTCATTTTTGCTAGATCTAGACGGGGATAATTGGTAGATAACTTTATCTCTTATTTATTTTATTTAACAAAGAGACCAATTCCTTTATTCGAACTTGCAACATATCACTTTTGATAACAGAGATTATTGCATCCAGAACAACCTCTAGTTAAGTTCATTTCTTATCAAGGTAAAAACCGTGGGCTCATAAAATACTTGATAAAGATAACGGCATTTAGAAACAGAGCACTTCACTTAACAGATTTGAGATTTTCCTTTAATGAGGTATCACACTAGGGTTGCAAACATTGTTGAACGCAGGCTTCAGCACGGTGTTGGAAGCATGTTATTTCAGAAAGAATATCCAACGGGTTAAGTCCACGGTATAATTCTTATTGAAGACCCAGACAGATTAAAGCAGCAACATATAGTCCAATTAACTTCCATACATCTAGCTCCCACAAACTCATGCAGACTCCTTAATCATGCGACCCAAATCCTAACCACCTTTACAATCACTAATTTATATTAACTTCCAACTTTCCCAGACGAATATTTCAGCATTCCAAGTTCCAACTACTATCAGTATAAATTGCCTAAAAGAATATCCAACGATTTTAGATAAAGTATGAACAATTCAGCAACAAGGATGTCCTATATTTTCAAAATCATCAAGAGGAGAGATGCAGCTGCAAGGAACCTAGCATAGCATGTCATTTGGAGATATGAAAGCTGCTTTATATTAACGTAAGTTTTGAAAGAACAAAAAGTTTTAACTATATGTCAGAACTCTGGGGAGCACAAACAACACATAAATATACAAAGTAGCGATCCCCAAGTAAAAGGCTTTCACATTGACTGAAGGGACAGATTGTCCATGTCAATTTAAATATTAGCTTGTTACGGACCCTTCAGAGATTGAAGAAGTTCAATCTCAATCCTCATCCTCGGCAGCATCAAGTCCATTTGGCCTATGACCTTCGTCTTTGACTTCTTCATCACTATCCCGCAGCTCTGGGGAATTCTCTCTGGACAATGGCTGCCTCTCCAATGGCTCATCATCGTCGGATTCTGACCATGCCCGCCTCCGTCGAACTGTGGTTGATGAAGGCGCAGCCTTCAACAAAGTTTACAGAAAAAATGAAAATACATCAGTTAGCAGAGAGGATAACAAAATGTTGCAAGGAAAATTTAATTCCCCCCACCCGCCCACCCCTCCCCTCCCCTCCCATCTCTCTTCCAGGGCATGCTGGGCACCAAGGGAAAAGGGTAAAACAAAAAAGAATTAACAGTTTGCAGAAAGATGCAATCATGATAAATAATGATATGATTCTCCATTGACCTGTTGCCCAATGTAGCATATAGCATACCGCTACTAAATAAACCATTCCAGTATCCAAAAGGAAAGACATCATTATCTATATACTTCTGAGATCATGGTTACAAAAAAATTAGATCACAATTAAGATTGCCACACATCCGATATCAAAGTTTCCAGCCACAATCTCATGTTGCAACATAGATTGATTTTGAAACATTTCAGTAAGAATCTAAGCAGATACCAGTTGTTTCTTGAAGTCAGAACTACTTCATCCAAAAAATAAAAGTAAATTAAATTACCGTATCATCTTCAGCATCAGAATCTTCAAGCCCAGCAGCTGCAAGAGGATCATGAGCATTCTCTTCTGCGTCATCCTGATCATTCTGACTTGTAGGCTCCCTATAATTTAAGTTAGCATCTTCATCTTCCAGATCTTCCTGATCATCCATCATGTCAGCTTCTGCTTCCTCTGTCTCATATCGCGACTTCGAGCTCTTGTCCTTCTTTCTCCTCTTTCCACCTTTTCTCTTCTTCTTCTCGCTATTCCCGCCTTCCTCATCATCAATCTCTGACCTTTCCCTCCGCTTAGAACCAGGTGTGCTGCTCTTCCATTGCTCCTATGGATGCGAGAAACATGTTCAAATAAGAAAATATAGATTTTGCGAGGATATTTTATTGTCATAAGTGACTAGCTGGTTGTATTAAACTCATAGAAGACCAATGGAACATAAACAGTAAACATCTATAAGCATCAAGTTGCTCCCCATGCAATACTTAATAAATCAAGTCCATCCTGACCTGCCCCATATCACAGACAAACTAACATGAAATAGGAGTTCGGTGACAAACATGACCAAGCCATTTGTAATGCACAAACCTATTTGTGGTGCACTCCGCATCTAGAACACAAAACTAAGGGCCCCAAACATCTCAAAGTTTGGAAAAAAGTTTCACTCTGAGTGTTTATTTGGTTGGGAGGATAAAAAATATTTAGTTTTTCCTCATGTGTGTTTGGTTTGGGGGATAGAAAAGTAGAGAAATAGAAAACTTTTTTTGTTTGGTTAAGAAAAAAAATGAGAGGATTAAAAATGTAGTTTGAATAGATTTACTTCCATAACCCTATTACATTAAAAAAATAATGCTGTTAGTTTAAAAAAAATAATTAAATAAATAAAACACAACCAGTCACACACAAGTGGGAGAAGATGGGGGTAGATGGGTAATTTCCCATCAAGCCCCCTCTTTCCCCCCACTTTTTCTCCTCAAATTGGGGAGACTCCAAAATCACCCCAAATGGTGGGCCTATGAAGAAAACTCTTGGGCCCCACCAAAATCTCTCCCATTTTCCCCTCTCAACTAAACACCCTCTCATACCATTTTCTCCCCACTTTTCTCTCCCCCAATTTCACCCCAACCAAACACACTCTAAATGGATGTGCTTATTCAATGCACAAGCATTAATTGCAGCATTTCATTTATAATTTATAAATGTTTGTGATCTGTATATATCCTTACATTTTATATTGGTCTTGTACGGGCATGCAAGAGCAAATACATAATGTAACTGAAATAGAATGAACCGTGACCCAAAATAGCAGTAAATAAAGCCTATCCCTAATTATGGGGCAAAATACTATACCATACAATTTGAATCAAAAGATAAAATGTTTCAATAAAATTGCTGTCGATTGATAAACAGCTCCTTTCTTTACTTTATTACAACATATATTGTAACTGACTTTAGCAAGAGTATAAATCTGAGACATACATTCTTAATCATGTATGCTTAAGATACATTGCATACCTCTAAGGCAATGGCTATCAATAAGCAAAGATATTTTAATTAAGGGAAATGTTAACAGATGCCCTAAGGACATTGGTTTAGGAACAATTTTTAGAAACATTTTATGGAAAAATAATAAAGCAATTAATTTTTCTGACAAATTTTTATATTTTCCATGAAAGTAATGTTAAAACTTTCCTAATATGGTTTATTAACAATTGCCCTAAAGGTACCCATTAACATAACCCTTTAATTAAAAATACATAGTTGGTAACCTTACCTTTATACGCTGAAAATGTTCCTCCTGTTGCCTCACCCGCTTTAGCTCATCCTCTTGCTTTCTCCTCTCCAGCTGTTTTCACACAAAGTATCAGTGAATTTACGGCATATAGGGCTCAAAGAATGTGTTCTTGCACAACAACCATAGATGTTCAGGGTATAAAGCAAGCAGACCTGAAATTTCCTTTGTTCTTCAGCCTTACGACTGGCTTCCTCAGCCAACGCAACCTGTCGAGCAACTTCTTGTCTCTGCCGGATCTGCTGCTCTTCACGAATAGCTGCTTCAAGGTGAGGTTTGGCTGCGGTAAGTACATTCTTGCAATAGTCAATATGGGTGTCAATTTTCTTCTCATCAAACCCATGAAAGTGAAGGTTGGAAGCAGCAGACAACTGACTAAACAGACGAACAGCATTATCTAGCTCTGCAATTGTTGACCGCACCTACTTGAATTCCAATGCAACAGCAATGTGAGAGCAAGAGAGAGAGAGAGAGAGAGAGAGACTATATTATATCCAGCATAATAAAAGCTTTCCAAAAAACTCAATATAGCCAATGCCACTTCCAGCTTAAACATAGTTCAATTTAAACAAAAATTATGAATGTAAATTACATCCATGCCAATGGCATAGGCAGGTATAATTCAAAAATGTCTCAGTGAAGAACAAGTTGTAGCAAAACAGAACTTCACACATTTAAAAGCTACATTAAATGACAAACAGAGACCCATTAACAATTTAACTTAAACAAATGCAACTCAGAGTAAAGTTTGTACAACCTCATCAGCAGTCTTCTTAGTCTTTTGTAGTGTTGATGCTGAAAACTTCTGCAATGTAACTCCTGCATCAAACCTAAGTGTGTAATTTGAAGGTGCCAAGTGGATGGCTCTCAGTAAAGTTTTTTTGCAGTCTTGCCACTGTTCAGCTTCATAATAAGTACGAGCTAAATAGAGGAGAATCTGAGAGTCTGTGTTATAGTAAAACTTCCGCAAGCAATTTTGATACTGCAAGACAACATGGTTCATGAACACATGCATGCAGTAATGAAAAGGAATATATAGATAAAGGAAAGAAGTATACAAAAAAATGAGATCAATTACCATTTTTACAGCCAATGAAAAATTTCCTTGCGCAAAATAAACATGGGCCAAATTTATCCAAACATCTGGCATCTGGACAAAAATGTTTCCACTAGCTGCTTCTTGAACCTACAATAATTCCACAGTGAAAACTCTTGCAAGTTTATACATGTCCCAAAAATGGGGTATACCTATTTGGCATACCTGAGTGAATATATCTTTAGAAACATCAAAGTGGCCTTTCTCTGCCAAAACCACTCCCGCACCATTGGCAGCATACAGATTAGCAGGATGCTGAAGCAGAACCTACAAGTATTGGTACAGAAAAGTACATGCCACAGAACAGAATTCATGATTAATGACAGCAAAGCATTAAGACAATAAATTAAGCATTAAAGGGAAGAAACTGAAACTAAATGAGCTGTAAGCACAATGAATCAAAGGATGAACTCTAAAAACATCATGCCATAGTATTACATTGAAGTAAGAGGTTATTAAAATCCAGACTAATGTGTACAAGTCAATCAAATACGCTGTTTAGATGGTTCATAATAGAGAGCAACACCATTTTTCATTACCCTTTTTAATTTTCTTCTTTCTTTTCTTTTCTTTTTTTCCCCGTGCTAGCTATAATTTTCTTTATCTCCCTCTCTCCATGAAAGAAGAAAATTATGTGTTACATCTTGTTTGTGAGATTGAGATATATAAATATTTCATGGAATCTTCTGATTTCTGTGTATTTAACTTTTTTTGTTTTAGGTAATAAGAGTTTTATTGATAGGAAAAGTACAATGTGTTTACGATTGTAAACTCATTGCACTAGAAACAAATACAATCAAATCAAATGGAAAGTCTAACAGAAATAAGGAAATCAAAAATGGAAATACAATGGGTAAGACCCCAAATACGAGACCACTAAAACACAGTCCTAGCTAGCAAAGTCTTCAATAGATCTATAGGTCTCTCAATGTCCTCAAAGTTTGGGCATTGTGTTCCTTCCTTACTAACCACATAAGACACGCTAGTACCATATTCCAAACATTTGAAGAATAAGTCTCCAACCAATTCCTCCAAGCGAAAAGAAGAGAGATAACTATATTTGGCATCACCCACTGAACAAACATAAGAAAGACTTCACTCCACAAAGCATGAGCAAACTTACAGTGGAGCAAAAGGTAATCCACAGTTTCTTCTTCACACCGACATAGACAACACCAATTAACAAGAGGCAAGTTTTAACAAGGTTATCTATTATAAGAATCCTAGCCCTAGCAACTGTTTATAAAAAATAAAAATAAATAAAAAAGAAATCCTTTTAGGTACCTTAACACACCAAATGCTCTACCAAGGGAGAGAAACAGAAGGGGCTTTCAATAAAGAATAATTAAAGGAGCACACATCAAAAACATCACTATGAGCGAGAAACAGAAGGGGCTTTCAATAAAGAATAACTAAAGGAGTACACATCAAAAACACCACTATGAGTCAACTGCCAAATCGGGGTATCGTCACCCTCCCCCCTTGATATCTTGGTGGAAACATGTTCAAAGAAAGAGTAAAATCTCCCCAATTCCCAGTCATTAAAGTCGTGACGGAAGAGTAGGTTTCAACTCCTACCTCCCCCATCTGGTGCATATAAAACCAGATAAAAAATCAAAGCTTCTAGAGCCACAACATAGGCAAACAATTCCGCATATAACTCTTTCAAGAAATAGGACCACTCCAAGGGTTGTACTAGAACCGAATGCGAATACCCTCTCCCACTGCATACACCACATGACCAAAGAAACTTTCTGCACCTTTTCTAATGTTCTTCCACAAACCACAGGCATGTGTCCCTCTAACAACTCTAGTGCACCAACCACCACTAACCTACCCATATTTGGTGGCTATAACCTGACGCCATAAATGGGTAACTTCCTTCCCAAAGCACCATAGCCACTTCCTAAGTAGAGCTTCATTAAAAAGCCCACTCCTCCAAATCCCCAAACCACCTGCCTCCACTGGCCAAACAACCTTATCCCACGCAACAGGCAGATCTCCCCAAAGAAGATTCCTCTAAATCCTCTCTACGCTATCCGCTACATGTTGTGGAATAGTAAACAAAGAAAAATAATAAGTTGGAAGACTCCACAAGGTGCTCTTCAATAAAGCCTACCCACTTTTGACAAATATGACCACTTCCAACCTATGAGCTTTTTCTCCATCCTTTCTATAATAGAGTTCCAAATCAAAGCATCCTTAAAAGGAGCCCCAAGAGGTGTTCCCAAATAAGACATGGGCAAACAACCAACCTTACAGCATAAAATATGAGCCAAAGCATCCAAATTCTCAACCTCACCAACTAGCACAATCTCACTCTCACCAACATTTACTTTCAAGCCTATAATAGCTTCAAAGAAAATCAACACCATCCGAATATATAATAATTGTTCCCTGGATGCATCACAAAAAAGAATAGTATCCTTAGCAAACAAAATATGAGAAATATGCAAACCTCCTCACGCACTGGGACTTGCTTGGAAACCCCTAAAAAAGTCTCCCTCTTTTGTCCTCTTTAATAACCTATTAGCACCTTCATCACCAACAAGAACAAAAGTGGAGATAATGGATCCCCTTGATAGAGACCACGAGAGCTACCAAAACATGTACTGTAAAGATACACGCCTTCATCCATCTCCCCACGTCTCCCTAAAACCCATCCTCTCCATAAGGTAAAACAAAACACTCCAATTTACATGATCATAAGCCTTCACAATATCCAACTTGACAATCACACCAAGAATACCACTCTTCAATCTACTATCCAAGCATTCGTTTGCTATGAGAACAGAGTCAAGAATCTGTCTTCCCCCAACAAAGGATTTCTGGAAGTTAGATATAAGTTTATCCAACACACATCGTAGCTTGTGAGACAACACCTTTGACAAAAGTTTGTACAAACTACCCAAAAGGCAAATAGGGCAAAAGTCTTTAATATTAACAGCATTGATCTTCTTGGGTATCAAACATAGAAATGAAGCATTAAGAGATTTCTCAAATATGTATTGTCTATGAAAGTCCACAAAGAAAGCCATAACATCCTCCTCAATCACAGACCAACACTTTTGAAAGAAAGCCATGGTAAAGCCATCAGGACCAGGAGCCTTATCACCCTCATCCTCCGGAAGAGCTGTAATGATCTCCTCCCTTTCAAACTCTCTTTCAAGTGAAAAACGATAAGAATAACCCAAACTAGTAAATTCTAACCCATCAATAGTGGGCCTCTAAGATTCAGATTCCTGATATAAACTCTTATAAAAACCCACCACCTAATCCTGAATATTTGACTCAGCCTCATACATAATGATCTACAATTAGAGGACAATGATCTAAAACCACACGAAGGAGAAGCCATTGGATCATGTCCAAGAAGTGGTCGTCCCAGTAAATTGAAACCAAAACTCCATCTATTCGTGACAGAGAAGGATTCACAAAGTCTCGAAACCACGTATACTCACCCCCCACCAAAGGTAGATCAACCCAAAAATTCCTCTTGATAAAGTCTGAGAATTTGAACAAGGCTGGACTAAACGAATTACAACCAAGTCACCCTGTTGGAAATCTGATAATGTTGAAATCACCAAAGACACACCAAGCCAAACTCCACCTCACTCTCACACTATCAAGTTTTGCCCATAAAGCATCCCTAAGACCAGCATCAATCGGACCAACCATACACCCCCATACATATCCAAACAAATCCATCTACCACACCCTTCAACAAGACAAAAACAGAAAAGCTACCAACCGCACAATCAATTTTCTCACACCCTTGTGTCCCAGGTCACCAGAACTCCCCTTGCTGTGTGAACAACATACAATGCTACCCAATCTACAAAAGGGCTACCCCAAAGACTTTTCACAACAAAAGAATTGGTACAGTCTAATTTGGTTTCTTGAAAACACACTACATCACACTTCCATTCCTTAAGTAGATTCTTCACAGTATCCCTCTTACGAGGATTGTTAAATTCTCTCACATTTCAAGATAAAAGTTTCAAATTCATGGACGACTAACAGAGCCCAACCCACTAAAATTCACAACCCCTCTGGTTCATCTACCAAATTGCCCATCATAATTAATAGTAGAAACTAAATTCCGCAATACCCTCATACCTTCTTTAGATGAAGAAGCAGTGTGGCGAAGACTACCTACAGCTACTTGTTTCTCCCAAACTTTCTCAAGTTGTTGAAAAAAATCAACACACTGCCTCTCACAAGAATCAATAGGAAAACCCACAAACTTAACAAAGCCATTAATCATCTTACTTCCCCAAACTGAAGGTTCCAAGTCATCCCCCACAGAAATGTCATCTGGGTCACCCTTTGTCATTAAATCAAAACTCCCATTAGGACCCAATTGAGCCAGAGGTACAAATTCCAGCAAATTCCGATTATCCTCAGCATTATCTGATCCCATGGGATTGACCCAATTCAACAACAGAGTCTCATCTTCGACAGAATCAGATGCCAGCTAAGAAAGAGGAGAGAGAATCGATTTTGTTCCAACAATAGTTGATGGCGAAGCATATTGGAGGACATCAATTGCGTCATCAAAGAACCCATGGTTGAAGAATCAATAAGTTCTGTGAAGCCAGATTGCCCATCAGAGTTTGAAACACACAAACCCTCCTCAATCCCACTGATCAGACAGCCCATAGCTAGACCCATGAAGCAGCAGGAATTCCCCGCCCCTTCTCAACACCGCTACTTAGAGAGCCCACCGAAAGATTACTGGCAGTCCCAGCCACATCAGACCTTGAGAGATCCCCACACACCTTACCGGTACTAGGAGGCACTAGCAATGACTTCTCAGCTGAGACATGGGAACCCAATCCTTCACCCATCTCCCATGATCGTGAAAGGCCTTGTTTTTCCAAGTGATTAAAGGCACCGGGTTGAACCTGATGGGTTTTGGCTGGTTGGGCATGTTAGGCTTGCTTAATAGGCCTGAGCCCATTAGGTTGTATAGCTTGGACAGCCTTAATGCCTTTGGGTTGAACGAAATGGGCCCACTTCACCAAACATTGGCCATCACCTTCTAAATCAGCAGAGATTTTTAAATAAAAATGGGCCTGAGTCCACTTAAAAGAAGATACTCGCACGAGCCTGCCAGATATGAGGCGAGTTGGAATATTTGATTTTGAATAAAATAAAATCCCCCAAATCTCTCCTGATTTTTAATTGCTAGACAGTTTTGGAAACTGCTTCTCCAAAAATAAACACTTCCCTGATTTCACGTGCCCATTAAATTCTTTCCAAACGTGATTCCTTGGATTACCGATGGATTTTTCAAACGCACCACCACCGGCAGCCACCTACTTCCCCAGCCTAGAAGCTGATTTTCCCAAGAAAAAATCACACAACTTCCCTTCAAGAAAAGCCCATTGTGATACTCTAATATTTCCACAAAAACACTCCAAGATTTTATAATTCTCATGAAACCGTTTGAAAAATTGTTGCTTGCTAAAATCCCAATGGCATAACTCTACCAAGCATGCAATGATCCAATCCAAACCCGATCTACCAACCCAAATAGAACCATGATTCTTGCCCTGTTTTTCAGTGATGGAGTAAGAATCCATACGACCCCCATCAAAAGCCAAGAAGAAAGCCTTTGTGTCGATACGAAAAGAAGAAGAATTCCCCCATCCCCCTGATAAAGGAGGAGGCTTAGCTTGTGAAATATGGGAATTGAGTTTAGGTGAAGGTTGCAGCTTAGATTTAGGGTCCAGAGTTTTTAGGGGTAGGGAGGATTGAGCCGGTGTATATTGGGGTACGTACTGACCAAACTGACTTGGCCAGTAGTAAGGTTGTTGGATAGGGATAGGATGTGTAGGGAAGAAATAATGTGGGGTGGGGAGAAGATTTGGGGTAGCGAAAGGTGGGAGAGCTTGTGCATTAGGATAAGGTGGTGGTGGAAGGTGTTGTGGGAAAGAGGAAAAGAATGGCAGTGGTGGGATTTTTTTTTTTTTATAAGTAAAGGAAATTTTATTCAAGAACTTAATAATGAGTCACCCGGGTATACCGGAAGTATACAGCCGGGGACCAACATAATCAAATACATAAATTACAAGCATCCATCAAATCATAAACCGAAGAAATAGAATGACTTCTTATGATAGACAACAGTCTGATAGAGTTTTAAAGAAGAAAAGTTTTAACTCAGCTATAATCCTTTCAGAATCTTCAAAACACCAGTTGTTTCTCTCCCACAAACGCACCACATCAAACAATGAGGGACAGCCATCCAAATAACACCATTATGATGATGACCAAAATTTCCTTGCCAACAAGCAAGGAGCTCAACTACAGTCTTTGGCATCGCCCAATGGAAACCAAACAAGGTGAACACCATAGACCACAACTCATAAACAATAGGACAATGTAGTAAAAGATGGTCTACCGATTCTCCATTACTTTTGCACATATAACACCAATCTAGAATCAACACCTTCTTCTTACGTAAATTATCAATAGGAGCAACAGGCAGAGTTTGCGGTGGAGGGAGGGAGCGAGGTGGAGGGGGCAGGGTGGGAGCACTCATAGTTTAGCCCATACATACATACATACATACATACATACATATATATATATATATTGATAAATAGCTTAGCTCATATATTTACCAATCTGTAATCTTTCATACTCTCTAAATTTTCTTCTATGCTTTTATATATAATATTATTTTCTTGTTCTCTTTTTTTTAGTAGTAAGTTGCATATGCATCCAATGGGTTTTGAAACCACAACCACTTCCTTCACCCCAATCTTACAGGAGGAAATGCAATTTGAGCTAGAGCTCATTGGCTATAGTTTTCTCTCTTTTCAATTGAACCTAACTACTTTAACCTCCAAGGTTTTTTACAACACCAGCCAACAATTAAGCACTGCCATCAATTTAGTTATATAAACTAACAAATTCCCTATAGAACTACTTTTGATCAAATGCAAAACATTAATGGAATTTTCATAACTGCAACATACACCCACATAGAAAAGCTATTGAGCAAAAGCACTTGTATAATTGGGAGAAAAAAAAAGTGCAAAAAGTACCATTCAAACAGAAGGAAATAAGGAAGTGATCAAGAAATATTGCAAAGCATAGCAATCAAAAGGAAATAGAATAACCAGAAAATCATACTCTTGTATACAGTTCCTTTGCTTTTTCCAAATGGGTAGCTTCCAACTTGGGATTTCTTTTCTCATTGCGTATTGCAGCAAAGTAGTTCCAGTTTCCCTTTCCAATGTCAAACAATCAAATGAGATGAAAATGTTGTACTAACGATAATGATGAAAATGACAATCTAGTGACAAGAGCAGAAAAAACAATCAGAATACTAACATGAATTCTCATTAAAATTACAAGACGATTATACTGTTAAAAAGACTTCTTTGAAAATGCACTTTTGTCAAGGTTTGCAGGATTTTAAGAGAGGACTTTATGAAGTAATACCACAAAATTTGACAACAATAAAAGCACACACAGTGAATAACATATGTACCAGAGAGAGTGTGGCATAGGAATCCTTTCCATCAGTTGCATCACTAGCAGCCCGGAAGGTTTCTTTTGCTTTAACCCAGTCATCATTTTTTAACTCCAACTCACCAAGCATAGATAATGCATTAGGGCACTTGTCGTTCACCTTCAGAGCATCATGAACCTATGAAAAAGGAAGCATTATATGAAAACATAAAAATAAACACTATATATATTATAATAATAAATGACCTAGAAGCAGGAAAGTTATAGGTTAATAACAACCAGTTCGATGCTTAATTGAACATTGTTTCGTGCTTTTGCAATGGCAGCTAGTCTCAGATAAGCATCAACATAGTCTGGATACTGCAAAGAACGAACAAAGGAATAAAGCAAAACCTACCAAATGAAAAAAAAAAATAATACAAGGACAAGGTCATGAAACATCAGACAATTATTACAGAAACTAGTTGAGAAATCTATAAACAATTAAACATAGATGAAAATAAATAAAACAAGTTGATAACATGCAGAAACATTCTGCAGTTAAGCAACTCTTTCGGTATACATGTATGCTACAACAAATTTACTGTCAAAAGTAAGCCCCTTCCAACCAGTTGGGGTCACATGGGTGTGGTTGAAAAGAAACAACATAGCTAATAACAGTACCATTTAAAAGGAGATGGCTCAGTTCAAGTTAGAGAGCACATACACACACACAATGCAAATGGCCAAGAAAACTATGAGTTGAGGGTATGAAGGAAAAGATACGTCCTAGGAAAAGCTAAATGGAGAACAAGATACATGTGGCTGATCCAACTATCTCTCAAGTATTTCTACTAAATGTTAATAAAGGAGTTTCTACTAACAAAGAATCCTAATTAATGCCATTCCAATCCCCTTAGTGATATTTATGTATAAAAAAGAACATAATTGAGATTCATGTGTGTGCACATATACAGAAATACACCACATGCCTTATATAAGATTAGTCGGTACAAAATGCTTGCAGTTTCAGCATTGTTTAACTGCTCTTGTAATCTGGCAAGATTAAATAGTGGTGTGACTTTATTCCAAGGTAGTTCCACATTGCGACCACTATCTTCAAGTCGATGAAATAATTGCCTGTCCTTGTATTGAACAACCGATGCACTAGCATCAATCTCTTGGAACTTCTCACTACCCTCAACGAAAGGAAGCCAAATTCCATCACCTAGAGCCTCCTTGAAAGATTGTTCAGCAAGCTATCAAATAAGAAGACATCAAGGTTATTATTGCTGGTTGCACCAATAAATTTGCTTTCCAATGAAAAAAAATGAGTGTAAACCACTCAAGAACAATGGAAAAGAATACTAATTGTAACTTCTTATCTAATCCTTTGAGAATGGCACAAACCTCAAACTCTCCCCTTTCAAAATGAAGAACTCCAATATTGTTAAGCAATTCAATTGGTACTTCTTGACCTCCCTTTTTCAAAAGACTGCGAGCCTGTAACATTATTTGAAGTCTCAATTATCCGAGAAAAATTGCAGAACTGGATGAGGAATTAACACTTGCTGTCTCCAAAAGAGTAATGGATAGGAAGCCCTTACAGTTTTGAAGGCATCCAGAGCTGCTCCTGTGTCAGATGAAATTAACAATTCCCCCAGCTCAAGAAATGCCTATATCATAGTTAGAAGAATCTTAAGATGTGAAATAGAAGCTAAACGAAAAATGTAGCAAACTGAATTAACTTTGGTTATTTACTTGAAAAGTTGAAAGCATGCAACTCAGAGGACATGGTAGTTTGCATGTTAAAACCAAAGGAAGATACAGAGAACATCCTACATTATCATATGAAAAGAAGGATTTGGCTGTTTCACGTTTTCAAAATGATGAAACACTAGCTGTAACTGTAGTCAAAAACACAAATATCACTATACCTTACTAAATTATTTTCAGCAAATAAAACTGGACTCCTCCATACACGTCCAAACAAATGCAAGACACGGGTGATAGTGTTGCAACAAACCAGTCCTTGGTAGGGAGACTTGTTCAATAAAACATCAAGAAACAATAGATAACATAAAAAGGATCAACTACCTGAGAATCACGTGGGTCAATTTTGGTAGCCTTCCTCATAAATTCCTGGGCCTTCTCAGTCTGGCCAAGCTGAACATATATGTGCCCAAGAGCCTATAGCATGAGAGCAACATCAATTCAACGTGAACCATAAGGATAGAGTTGGAGGGCTAAAAACAGATTTCTGATTGGTTTGGACATTGCATGTCAAATGATCTTTAAAGACATTTGCAGTAAAAATGATTTGTTTTCTTACAACTTCTTGCCTGAAGAAAAAAAAAACTAATATATTCTAGTAAGATGAGGTAGTGGCACTGGCAGCTGGTGTCGGCAAGGTTGCTAGCAAGAGCAATTGCAAGATAATAGAAGATGTGGAAATTATTTTCACTCAAGTTACATTCACAAAACAATCAAGCCTAAAAATCATGAAATAACACTTTCAATTGACTAACTCACTTTCAATGTCTCACAATTATCAGGGTAAATCTCCAAAACCTTATCGAAGTTTGACTGTGCACTTCTCAAATCCCCCAACTTCAACTGTACTTGTCCCAAACCTGTCATCAGTTTTCCAGCATACAAACAAGAAGCGATCAGTCAAAAGAAAATAAATACGAAGCCCAATTATAACAATTCTGCAAAAAGTGCTCCACTTGTATACAATGTTGAACAATATAGTAGTCACCACATTATGCACGTTGAAAAGTGGTAATAAAACCCAAATCCATTTGAACTATTAAATATGAATCCCATATGATTATATGAACACAATTAAGCATGCTTCAAGTTACAAATACATCAGGCATTTATCTGTTACATAAAATAGCAATAATCAAGTCAACTCAACTCAATTAAGCCTTAATTTCTACTATTTGGAGTTGGCTGGGGCCTGGGGGTATCCTTCTTTGCCAATCTACCATATCCATGTCCATATAAGTAAAATATTATATGATCATATTGTTCCCCAAGGCCATATAAGTATAAAAAAAAATTAAGATAATTTTTGGTCCCCTATTAACCCTTTTCACACCTCCAATGCAAATCCAACTGATGACTACAGCAAAAGTTTATACAATGCATTATAGCCCCCAAATAAAACAAGCATGATTGTGGTAAAGAGGAATGATTAAAAATTAAAGCATGATAATATTATGCCAACATATCAAAAATGCTTATAAACAGATTATAACCATCGTGATATGACAATGGCACGTGGTTACTGACCATAATAAGGAAATATAAATTCATAGGGCTTATTGATTTCCTTGACAGATGCCATGTAGTACAGCCCAGCTTTTTCATAGTCCCCCTAAAGTTAAGAAGCAGAACATTAATATTATTAGTAGTCAGAAAGATCACAGGAGACAGCAAAACAAGCTTTTAAACAAAAGAGTTAACTTCAGATGTATGCCTAACAAAGGGAAAGAGGGGAAAGAATGAAAGTCAAGGGAAGAGAGAGAGGTGCTTTAGGTATTCAACGTAAATCATTTGTCATAATACATGATGGATAAGGGTGGTTGAATACAAAAAGAAGACAAAGATTCACTTGAACAGGCAAAACAGTCTGCTTTATTTCCCCCTCCTTCCACCTTTTTTTAGAAAGTAAAAACTTTGCACACCTCATTAAAATGGTATTAAGGAAAAGGGTATTGTTTCCAACCTTGCTATGGTAAGATCGTGCTAAATTGTAGTAAGAATGTGCCTTTGTTGGTCCATGATTGGTAACAGCAAGTGCAGTTTCAGTCAGTTGCTCAACTAAAAAATGTTGACCAGTAAAGAAGAAGTGATTTGCTAGATAATTAAGCGCCATTGCACAGTAGGGATATATATCAAAAGCTCTCTGCATTTTTTCCATTCCTTTCCTAATTCCAGTAGCTGTGGAGATATTATAGAGCAGCAGAATTAGTCTACACAAAATGATAAATTAACATGCACAGATAATGAGAAGATCATATAAGACTTGACATAAGGAAAATAATATTTTCTGACATAGCTTTACCTTCATTTGTATGAAGATCCGTAATTGCAAGTGCAACAAGAGCCTCAGCATTTTCTGGATCCAACTGCACATATAATCATGAAACATATGTAGACGACAGAATTAGTGAAAACTTGCAGCATGTGCTGTAGATTTTATTAAAATCAATTTGTATATAAAAGATAATACATGCCTGCAAAACCCTCGCAAATGCCTGCCGAGCTTTATCAAATTGACCTAGTTTGTAGCGACAGAGACCTATGCCAAGTCTTACAGCCGCAGGACATCTGGGATGCACTATCAATGCCCTCTTACAAGAGTTCCAATATTACAGGTCAAGAGCAACATCAAACTCATGTACATTGCTGAGAACATATCGCTAAAGTACAAATACATCAATCTAATGTCATGCAGAGGGCTAGTGATGATCCCTACCAATTTATCGCATGTATCTTTGTTGTATTTATGTATATCTACTTGTGTACGGTGTTATGTATGTATGTATGTTTGCATGTGATGCAGCCATGGAAGATTTATTTGTTACTACACAGATTCATCAATACAAGATCTATTTTATGAGGCCCGTGTGTGAAGTGCAATTGAAGTAAAAATCTTGTGATTTTAAAAGTCTAGTCGTATGTGTTCTAGGGTTACAGTTTTTAATCTGGGTTTTTATTAAACAAGTTATGGTCAATTTTGTATTCAAATTTAGTTGAGTCTAGATTTTCTAAGAGATTTGACTCTTTGTTATATCCATGGTACATTGCCTGTGCACTTGGGCTTCTGTTTTCGTTTCCTTTTTATTTTCAATAAAGCATTATTAGTTTTTTTTTTTTAATTCTTTTTCATAAGAGATCCGAAGTACCTTCAGTTTTATTTTCTTTGGGTCTAAGTAATTCTTTTAGCAGTTATTATTTATTACCTTCTTAGGTTTTTAGTTTACAAGTCATACTAGGATTCTTAATACTACTAGTTCAAGAAAGAGTCCTTGTATGTATGTTAGTACAAGAAATATTCCTTACATATATTTGTACTCAAATAATAGTTGGAGATCATTAAATATATATATATATATATATATATATCGAGTGTTTTTAGTACGGAGCCATGTTAGTCTTATTGAGTTATTATTTTTCCCCCTTTCTCTTCTTTTTTTTTTTTACTTCTTCTCTTTCTCGAGTAGTTCACAGGTACTGTTCATACAGCCCTGGCCCCTGAACACTCCAATTTCTTTATTTTGAGAGAGAGAGAGAGAGAGGAAGAGCCCTAACCCTTTCTTCTGCAACAGTAAATCAGAGACAAATCCTCCTAAATCTTATCCCGCCACAAGTGCAAGCAGACAAATTCCCCATTTTGTCCAACATCAGTTTGTATGTATGTATGTATGTATGCATGCACATGAAATCAGTGACTATTAAGGTGCACATAACATGAAAATAACAAACCTTGTACAGCTCCAAAGACTCACTGTAGCGTCCACGATTGAACTCAACACAGGCCTGCAAAATGGCAAATATCCAAAGCAAGTTATTTACAACAGAGGAAGTATGTGCGCACCAAACATATCAAATCATGCCCCAAAATGGCCTCTCCAGGCTGACCTGGTTTTTCTTCATAAATAGTTGAAGAAGCTCCTAGTCCTTAAGTGAAATTTAGCTCTAATGGTGCTATTTACCATCAAGGTCACCCCTCCACCCCAACCCTAATGTTCTCAACTTCCATTTCTACATCACACTTTTTGCTACTGAGAGTCCCATGCGCATGGCACACAAACCCCTCAAGTCCACCAGATGTGGAGAGGACATATGGTATACATTATGCCTATCATCAATTCAAGTCAGCCTCAAGCTCAACTAAGGGTTAGCTAAAAGTCATGCCTAAAATTGACATATATTTAAAGAATTATTCGAAAGACAATAAACTCCTAGACAGACTAAAATAGTGAAAGAGTTTTGCATTGCCAAAACCACAAGTAATACAGACAAGGCTTTTTTGGGCAAAGTCAGCATCACATTATCATCTAGAATGTGTAACATACCAGGTTAGGAAAATAGATGGAGATTTTCATTTTTCAATGCATGGAAACAAAAAATTTCAATTTGACCAACTATGGTTCACCAGAGGACAATAATGTTACAAAATTTACAATTAAATATTGATCTAAGGTGATCCTCAAACAAAACAAGAAAGGAATAGCAAAATTAAACATACCTGGCCCAGAAGAGCTGGAACATTATCGCGATCTCCATCTAATACAATCTTAAAAGCAGCAAATGCCTGTTCTACATCACCCTTAGCCAGTAAAAGCTGACCTGTAAGCAGCAGCAGCAGCATATTACCTCTAATCTAAAACATGGCTAACTCTTACTCTTTCAGTGAAAAAGCAAAATAGCACCTAGTTTTGAGAATAACAGCACAAGTAATTTGCATATACTGAAAACCAGCATCTTCCAAATTGTGATCAAAATCTTATAAACAGTGACAAGAGTCAATCATTGAAGAGTTGAATATCAACAACAAGTATGTATGTATGTATGAAAAAAGAGTTGACCTTTGCCAACCCAAGTAGAAGGCTCGTGCATGTCGATCCTAGAAGCTTTGTTATAGTATTGAGTAGCCAAAATGAAATGTTCCTCCTTTTCTCTTTGTTTGGTCTCAATCTTTCCAAGGTAGCTATAGTAAGCCCCTAAAGCGTTTAAGATGGCAATCCTCTCATATCTAACATCCGAATAATAATCATCAATTTCTGCACACAAAAAAAAAAAAACAATTTTGAATTACATGACCAGATCAAATAAAATAATATAATAACCTAACAAGCATCGTGGAGTCGGAGACAAAAGGATTACCAGGGCCTGAACCTTCCTCCAAAATTTGACGGAATTGTTCAACTTTTCCTTGTTTGAAGTACTCCCTCTGCAATGCAATCATTAAACAAATTAGAAGTAGTAGTAGTGACTAAAAAATTGGAGTGAATTTTGGGGGTAAGGGAACTGACAGCGATTATAAGCCAGAGATCGAGAGGGGCTTGCTCGGCCTTGAGAATGTCGAGGATGTCGGCGGCGTCTCGGGGAAGCTGGTCCAGAGCCACCCTCACCTCCTCCTCTGAGTTCTGCACCGGTATGTACACGCACGCCATATCATATGATTGATTTTTTCTCTCTCTCTCTCTCGCTCGCTCGCTTCCTTCTACTACTACTACTACTACTACTTCTTTTCTCTCCGTGTGTCAGTGTGACTTCCGTATCTAATTCTAATTCTAAACACAGCTTTTTTGTTTTTCAGTAAAACAAAAGGAAGGAAGAAGAAACAACGGAACGGAACTGTTATTTATGTTAGCCTAGCCTAGAGGCACTCAAATTATTTACAGTTCGCCGCAGGGACGGGGGTATTTAAGGCTTTTTGTTCTTTTTCTTTTCCTTTTTTTTTTTTTCCTTGAAAATAGCCATATATAAATAATAATAATAAATCGTGATAAATTGTTAATGATAGGTAAAAAAGTGATGTTAAGGGTAACTAATAAATTTAAATAAAAACTAATAAAAACTTGTTAACTCAATTATTATTAAATTATTATGATTTTTTTTTTTTTTTTGTATGTCCCTGAGGCAAGTTGTAATTTTGGACATTTACTATTCATAAAACAAATCTTGAGGTCATAACAATCAAAACAATAATTCATTAGCATTAATCAGACCACCGAATTAAATTATATAAAAAAAAACAAGTTTTAATGGTAAGGGGCACTTGCATAAATCAAATTCGAACCATAAGTAAATATAATCTCTTAATGCTGATTAGCCTATTTTTAATCCAATTTAAATTAGCTAATGTGTCATGATTCTATTATCTAAGGGTAGGATTTATGGTAAGATTGCATTTATCGAATCTGATCCAAGTCGAAGCACTTAATATTTCTAGGGGTTTTTTTTTATATACAAAATAGAAATTCTACTATAAGCTAATCTTAGTGTATATATGTGTGAAACTCCTTCTTGGAGACTTGTGTGTGAAACTTTTTCCTGGAGACTTGAATTCTAGCCCTTGCCCCCCACACCCTATAAGCACTTATATTTGTGGAGGGATCATCGCATCAAGGGTGTGCGGTGGCATATTTCTAGGGTTTTAAATTCAAATAGTATGTTCACATGTTTAGAATTAGTTATAAATATTTTTCGATGCTTTTTTTGATTTATAATATTAGAACCACATGTTCTTGCATCTTAAATCTATAATTATTTTGTTGATTACGGTTTAGTTCATAGATCCAATTTGCTAAACGAATCTAAGAACATCCTTTCGATATAAAATTCTCAAACTTGTTTTCAAGAATGACATATGTTTTAGAATCAAATCTTCTTTTCTAAATTGAATCTCCTTGCAAATCTAAAGATCTTTTTTCAAATCTTAGATTGTTTTCAAAATCAATTTGGATCTATGAATTAATCTTAGTCTCTAATTTAATTATAGATCTAAGAACCCAATAAATTGTTCACACTCTTAAATTAGAGTTTATCACACTTCACACACATATTCACCATGCTTATCAATGTTTGTTTCAATATCTGCAATCACTTGTTCTTCAATGATATAAACTGCTTGAATGATATGATATGATATTGGCCATCAAAGTCTTAAAGATTGGTTTCACCAGGCAAGTTGGATGCCTAACACCTTCCCAATCCTATAACCTAGATCAAGAGTTTGTAGATTAGGCTTATCCTTAACTAGGAATCAAAGTAATGTGCTTTTGTTTTAAATTGTATCTAAGACCAAAACCATGTAATTTTCTAGTTATTATCAAAGAGATGTATCTTTTTTAAAATAATCAATAAAACAATGTACTTTTCAATTTGATTTTCTTATTTTTCTAATTAAATAAGTGGCAACTCCATTGTAAAACCCTTGACTTAGAAAGGAGAAAAACAACAATAAAAATCCTCTCCACTATCTCTTGAGAGGCAATAAAACAACTCTACCCCATACACATAGGATAAAGCCAAAACCTACAATTTTTAGGTTTGGCCTGGGGGCGCGATCTCTGTAAGTCATGTATATGAGTATGAACATGCATGTTTAACATGATGAACTTGTTTGCCTGATTTATGAGAGTGGTGAATATGCTTGTTGTTGATGATGATGTGATGTTGCTACCTTGTTGCTATTACTGCTTTATGATAATGACATGTTTACTACTCTTGTGTTATATAATGCCATGTAATGTGTATTTGCAGTGAGATGAAGCATGAAATGCTTAAATAAATGGTAGGACATACACCATGTTTAGATGAATACTAGGATGCAACGAGATGTCGTGTGATGAAATATGAGATGTATGATAATGCCATGATAGATGAATGTCAGGTTAGGCACTAGATGCATGTCAGGGTAAACCTAGTGTATGTGTATAGGATAGCCTATTAGAGGACCCTTTGATAGAATTAGGATGTGGAATATAATGAGTGGAGGACAACCCATTGGTCGGGTAGGGTTGGGTGCCAAACACATTTTCATCCATATACCTAAACTCTAGATATGTGTTTTAGTAAGATCAGTCTCTCTACAAGGAATGCTCAAATTTATGGTTCCTAGACCTAATCTAAGTGAAAACCCTATTTTTCACCCTCCGCCTTGATCCATCGGCCAAGGCGTACTCCCTCCAACGACAAGTCGCATTGCGGGTGTTTGCGCCCACAATTAGGAAGCTATGACATTTTGGAGTTTTTTTTTTCCAAAATTTTGAGTGTTTTGAATTGGAGGTGAATGTGGGGTATTTATACTAGGAGTGGGAGAGCTAGGGTTGAGTCTTTAGGCAATGTATGACTTAGGAAATTCTCGAATTTTCTAAAGGAATAACATTGGGTGCAAGGTCAAATTGATTAGTGAGCAAGATGAGCATAAATATAGAAGTTTTTTGGGGCTTTTAGTCCAGTCCTTTCCCGATTCAATCAAGATTTGATTCATTTTTTTAATTATTTTGACTTATTTTCAGACTTCCTTGATACTCAAGCTCAACAAATTAGTTCTAAATATGTCAAATTAATTAATTAATCAATTCTTACCAATTTTGCAAGGAATCAATAAATGTCTCGGGTGTTTGCGCCCACAATTAGGAAGCTCTGACATTTTGGAGTTTTTTTTGTTCCCAAAATTTTGAGTGTTTTGAATTAGAGGTGAATGTGGGGTATTTATACTTGGAGTGGGAGAGCTAGGGTTAAGTCTTTAGGCAATGTATGACTTAGAAAATTCTCGAATTTTCTAAACGAATAACATTGGGTGCAAGGTCAAGTTGATTAGTGAGCAAGATGAGCATAAATATGGAAGATTTTTGGGGTTTTTAGTCTAGTCCTTTCCCGATTCAATCAAGATTTGATTCAATTTTTGAATTATTTTGACTTATTGTTGAGGACTCTTTTTTCGCCCCACGTGGCACTACTTCATTGGCAACCTATGCCACATCAAAATATTATTGATTTTTTGGGTAAATCTTTATAAAGCCCAAAATAAGCTTATATCTCATAAATTAGGCTCACATGGCCCACAAGATCCTTACTTCAAGAAGCGAGTTCATGGTCTACATTTCCTTTTCATCAATTGGGATCATAACCCCACGACATCATCAACATCAACATATGAATCGGGCTTAAACAATGAATCAAAACTCACGGCCCATATTACCTCTCTTACACTCATGGCAAACGGCTTCTTCAACAAGAGCTCATATTTACACAACATCACAACAAAACCCGAGGTATGTCATCTCATCTTCGGCTTATGATCCAAGCTCATAAGCCTCTTCGGGGAAACTTTGGGAGTCGTGGTTTGGAGGGCCAAGAGGTATGTTCAATAAAGCTCCAGCGATTTAAAGTTGGTAAAAGAAACATGTTGCTTGGCGTGTCTTCTTCAACCCCCTAAATTCTGACGAGTCTGTGTGTGGTGGGTAATATATGGTAAGCATCTCTTACACGTAGCACTTAAAATGATAAAATTCCTCATTGCTCTTTTCTTAAAGCTTAATATTCATCACATGACACATTTAATATCCCCAGCCATCTAGCTGCTAGGAATATAACTGCTCATTCAATCCACAGCTGCTGCTATACAAATTTCGAAACTTCATTATATTATTCTACATAAACTACATTACTGCTTTCAGCTAAAATCCAACTCAAACACATGGCCTAATCTGATTGGCTATCTTTTATCTCCAACTATGTACAAAATATTCATTATATCTCTCACATCCAGCTGGTGTCTGCTATAATCTGACCATATATTTCTTTGCCAGCTGCTAGATCAGAGCATTAAATACTCTTCTTGCTTTTCAAGATTATGTCACAACACAATGAGACCTCAACTAAATCTCTAAACCTTCATTTCCTTTCAACCAATCCTTCTATTACTTGCTAGAAATGTGTTGTAATGGAACCTTGCGCCAAAAACACAAACACCCAAAAAGGGAAACCTTTCCAGCAAACCCTCAGCAATGTAT
Source organism: Castanea sativa (assembly GCF_040712315.1). Classification (NCBI taxonomy): domain Eukaryota; kingdom Viridiplantae; phylum Streptophyta; class Magnoliopsida; order Fagales; family Fagaceae; genus Castanea; species Castanea sativa. The sequence continues at coordinate 1,042,859 of NC_134019.1, read as the reverse complement.
CCAGCACTTGACACCTGGCTGTGAGTGATATCAGCAGCCATTTAATGCTGAAATCCCAGCTACCAGCTACTATGCCTAAAATAGCAAGATACCCTTGAAAGTGATCTTACCATTTTCAGCTAAAATCATAAAGTAAATGCTGAATGACCTCTCCAAGACTCTTTAATCACCATGCTAACCTCTTTTGCTTCTACCCAAAGTGACAGCTGCTCCTAGCAGTTGGGACAGCTTTTTAAGGACAGATGTGATAGCTGACCCAGCAGCCTTAGCATTACCTTTTTTTTATCACATTTGGCTAAAACCAAAACCAGCTAGACTAACCATATTTTTCTTGCCAAAATACATTCCTTTTCTGTTATTTTTTCCCCAGCAGCTCTTACCCGAAATAGCAAGAACATCTTGAACCTAAACTTAACATTTTTGCCCAAATCTTAAGATGGTTTTTCTGAAAATTCATTGCAAGTTGGGACAAATTTTAACTGATATTATTTGCTAAAATACCCCCTCAAACTCAGCTTTAAATAGGACCCCTCATCAACACCTCAAGGGGTGACAAAAATGAGAAGATTTCTCTCTAAAACTTCTTCATGCTCTCTCCCTAAGCTCTGAATGAAATTCTGAGATTTTAGTTTCTAAATAAGGAACTAAACTCTTCAGCCCTTAGCTCACAAATACCTTCATAAGCCTTTATCCATCCTCTAGCAGAAAATCTCAGCAGTACATACCAGCAGTAAATTCCAGCAGAAAAGCCCAGCAGCAAATCCTAGTAGCTTTGCTAAACACACGACAACCCTATTACCACTCTTATACTCATTCTCTCGCTCTTCATACTCAGAAAATAGACCTATCTTACTGCTCCCATCTCCAAATACTTATACATATCTCCATACTCTTTTCCTACAAAATCTTTCCTCTTGGAAAGCAATCCCCACAACTTCTCTAACGGTTGTAATCTCTTATTTTTACTATCTTCAATTGCCATATCTTTCATACTTTCATATATCATACATATTACAAATACTACATCTCACAAAACACCTCTTTCTCCACTTCTCTTACACAATCTCATACATATTTACTACAACATTACATATAATACACTACACTCTTCTAAACTCCACTCTCATACTCTTTCACTCTAAACTTCTACTGTTTTGCTGCTCATAAACACCTATCAATACTCTTCTCTATCTCTCTTACTAAAGCTCTTCTTCTAGAAGGCACCAAGATCTCACATCAAAGCCCTTCTCATGGAAGGCACAAATCCATTTTACACAAAGCCCTTCTCTTAGAAGGCCCAAGTACTCTATACAAAAGCCCTTCTCATGGAAGTCAACACTATTCATAACTTCACAATAACTAAAAGAGCATTGTTAAGGGGAAAACTCATTTAAGTGCATGATAAGAGGGGCAAACTTAACCAGCCCCTACACATAGCTGGGCATACTCTCTCTCCCTCCAGTTGCACTCATTTTTCCCTTTCAATCTTGAAGTTATTATGGCAAACTGTCTCTCTACCGCTGGGGTCACTCTGTTGGGATATCATTAACTCACAGAAGCTGTACAGCTGGGCTACGAACCATACAAAGATAAGTGACTTTGCTTCCTTATCTCTAAATTTACATTATTGATCACATGAATACTTCACATTTAAATACATTTTACTTTATTCCAACTACTATTACAACCATTAACCAAGGCTTAAACTCATTTAATTGCATGATAAGATGGTCAAGCTTAACTAGCCTCTATCGCTGGCATTCTGCTATAATCCTATCAGCTCACTGATGCTACACGGCTGGGCTACAAATCATACAAAGGAGGGGCCAGCTTAACTAGCCTCTACCACTGGCATTCTGCTATAATCCTATCAGCTCACTGATGCTACACGGCTAGGCTCTAAATCATACGAAGATAAGTGACTTTGCCTCCTTATCTTTAAATTTACATTATTGAATACATGACTACTTTACTTCTAAATAAATACTACTTTATTTCAACTACTATTACAACTACAAATCAAACCTATTATATCAAGCACATATTACATATTCATTCACTCATTATCGTGATTCTTAGACTTTGGTTTTAATGGTTTGACAGGCGTAAAAGGTACACCGGTAGCCGTTGGACCACGTGGTCCAATGTTAAGTTTCGGGATGCAACTCCCCAAAAAGAACCCGGGTCTAGCAAGGTCACCCCTCCAAAGGACCACACGTGGCCGAGCAACCGAAAAAGGCCCCCGAACACTTATTTTTCAAACTTCCTTGATACTCAAGCTTAGCAAATCAGTTTTAAATATGTCAAATTAATTAATTAATCAATTCTTACCAATTTTGCAAGGAATCGATAAATGTTTTGTTTTATCTCTAGATTAAATCATGTGCACACAATCTTACCATAAACTATATCTTAAACTAGTAGTATTATTACAAATCATTAAATTTAATTTGGACTAAAGATAGACCAATTAAAATTAAGAGTTCAAAATCACACGTGTAGGCACCTCATTTTGTACTACTTATGCCTCAAGCCCCCATTCGCCAATGACGATATCACTAGAAGGGTATAAGACCGATCTAGGGCCTAGGCATAGAAACTCTTTAGTATGAAGGATATTTTGAAAGAGAAAAACCTTGTATGAACCCCAAGCATGCTTATGTAGGTTTGACCGGGCGTACACATTAGGGTTTCAAAAATGACATGTAAGGAAAGTTTTTTATGAAAAATGCAACAGAGTTAATCCCACTATAAAAAGGCCCTATTGTCACGACCCAAACATGTACTTCAGAATTTAGAGCATGACCGGCATGTTAATATCAAGTTGACCTCAATACTAACACGAACCAACCTAAACTGAAGGTACTTATCAAGAATTGTTTCTTATATTCATGCTTATTTTCTTGCATAAAAGCCATAATATACAAAAATGATGAAAACCTTGAAACTTCATTTCATTTAAGCTTTGCAAGATTACCACTTGGTTGAAACTTAAGGTATTCGTGTAAATATTACATAGCTAAACGTTTAGCAAAACTCTTATTTACAAACCTAACCCCAAAGACATACAATTAGGGTTCAAAACAAATTAAGGTTCTGAATTACATTTGTGCTCAAGGATCAAGTACATCTTGATTCCTCCTATACAACAAAAAACTATACATTCTAACAAACGAAAATCACAGAATCCTTGCCACCTCTAATACTCTTGCTGCTTCCAAGAAAGAACTTGTGCACTAAAATATAATAGGGAGAGCTGCAAAGCCCGGTAAGGTTTTAAACTCCATGGGCCTTTAATAAGAATGCATGTAAATCAAATATTTTATAGATATGCCAGCTTTGATAAAATAGCCTTCATACTATTCATATTGTTCTTAAAATAACTTATGAACTTTCAGATGAAAATACTTCATTTTCCTTTCATATAATAATAAAATGACATAATAAGGAACTTAAACATAATTCAGTAACTTTATCTTTAAATAGACTATAAAATACTTGATCATAAACTTCCCATCAGACTTATAACACATTCAACATAACTTTCTTATTATCATATTTTTCTTATAATTTTCAAATAGCTTAATAGCTCATTTATAATACATATTAGTCAGTCCAATTGTAAGTCTGTCACAATTTTGGAAGGTTTCCAGCATATAATGCTAGGCATCCAACATTCCCCACAATGCTAGTTAATCTCGGGATCATATCATAATACATATCTTCAACCATGAGGGTAGGTTGGCATCCTCCACAAGTTGGCTATTACCAACAAGGGCGGGTACAGCAGAGCTTTCCACTTTTAATGGCCTATCAGAATCTCCATGGAAATACCAGTACTATAACCCCTACTGACTGAGTTCAGATCATAACAATAGAATAACCGAAAACTATATTTTTCTGATAACTATGTTTTTACATAAATGTTTCACAACAATAACATATCCACTTCATTCTTAAATATTATGTTTGTGATATAAGTAATCGCATCAATATGCTATAATTATCATGTATATAAGATTGAACAACTCACAAACATATATTTTACTTAAATTATACTTATATGTAATGTCTCTAATTAAAATGTTTTAATGTATAATAGTTTTCTAAACAATTTTTATACTTGTCATATATCTCTTACTTGAAAACAGAAGACGTGAGAGACTTGTACAAAAGTAGCTCAAGTGTCCATGTTCTTGTTCTTATTCTCATTCTCGTCACTTAAATAATAGACCAAAACTTATTATTGACAAACTCTTCCTAAGTATTTAAACTTATACATGAATCACAACCTAACTCTCAAACTCAAGAAAATCTTAATTCTCATCACACAAAAGTTCCCTAAAGTACACGATACATTCATCAAACACATTATGTACCAAACCATAGAGAAACCAAGGTATAAAATTTATCTATGATCCAAACATACCAAATGATAAGCATACTAATTTATAACTCAAAACATTCACCATAACTTTATAATTAAATCCTTAAAGTCAGGTGTACCATATGTTGTTCACTACTCATTTCAACAGCATATGCCTCATTTGTAAAATACAAATGGGCTGACCATACACATCCATGTAATTTTACAGAGCTACTCTCTTGGATGTCTAGTATATACCATATCAATTTTAGAGTCAAAGTATAAAACCATGATATATTTAAAATTTTACAAGGCAACATGCTCAAATCTGTCCTGACATAAATTCATGCAACTTAAAAATTAAACCATTATTTTTATATTAATCCAAATGATGTGAGACCATTTCCATTACAACCATATGTATCTTAGAATTCATAAAAACTACTCCTAGCATCCTAATTCATAGAAAATGATTTAATACAGATTTTTCTTGTTGTAAACATCAAATCTGTCACAGTGACAGTTTCAGCATATGTTCTTACAAAATCATCAACTAATAGCAATTGACCTTCATTTCCTTTAGGTATTTTTATACCTATACTCTACGTATTAAAATACCTTAATAAGCATCAAATTGACCATAATATCATCAATATTTTAAATTACTAAAACAAAATCACAAGTTCAACTTCTAATAATCAAATTAGAGAACATAGAAGTGAAACTAAAACAAAGCATTACACCATTGAAATACCCATAACCGAAAATAAAAATATATACTTACCCACAACTAAAGTTGAACTTTAGTAAGAGTTTGATTTCTTCTTAGAGAGAGATATTTATGATTTTCGGTGAAAGAAAAGGAGGGTTGTTGTGAGATGGTGCTACCAATAAGAACAAAGGAAGAAGAAAACACAGGGGCAAAGAAAGATGAACCAAGGAAGTTTCTAGTGCAGCAAAGAAGATAAGGGAAATGGATTTTGGGGTTAGGCACGTGTATGATAAGGGGAAAAGGGTTGATGAGTCACCCTTCAAACTTTTAAAAATTTACTTCCCCCTCTCCCCTCCTCCCTTTATAAGCTTATATTCTAAACATGCCTAAACAACAATATAATTTTACATATAAACCGTTACCTTTATAAATTTATTTCCATAACATTAAAAGAGCATATATATTTTATAATATCATAATATCAAAGCTTTATGCACTTAGAATAATTAAGATAATACTAAGTATATAAACCCATAAAATTAATAATGTAATTGGGTTGGGATGTTACACCTATGACCTTTTCCCAAATCACACTAAATCTACTTTAAAAAAGTTATTCAAAGAGAATATTTTACTTCAAAAAGCATCATAAAAATAACATTTCTTGGCTAGGACCTATTTCAATCAAAAACCCTCTAGTCAAACTCACTAACTCTCTAGGTATTTTATTTTGTAGATTGATCGAGGGGAATCTAGTTTAGGTTTACTATTTTGATAATGAGAAGCATGTTAGGATAGCCTAGGTTTAGCTTTTCTTGATTTTTGCATACTGTGTTTCTGGGTAGGGATGTGTACATATGCTCATGCATGTGTACGCATGCTCGTGCGTACACATGCACCCACATGTTAAACCCAAAATTGTTTTTCTTTTTGTTTTATGTTTTCTTGGCTAGGACCTATTTCAATCAAAAACCCTCTAGTCAAACTTACTAACTCTCTGGGTATTTTATTTTGTAGATTGATCGAGGGGAATCTAGTTTAGGTTTACTATTTTGATAATGAGAAGCATGTTAGGATAGCCTAGGTTTAGCTTTTCTTGATTTTTGCATACTGTGTTTCTGGGTAGGGATGTGTACGCATGCTCGTGCATGTGTACGCATGCACCCACATGTTAAACCCAAAATTGTTTTTCTTTTTGTTTTATATTTTCTAGTTAGTTTTTATGCAGTATTAGGTCATGTTTGAGTCTATTTATGCATGATTAGATTAGAAGTCAGTGGTACAACATGTTTTATTTGTTTTATTAGTTAAATCATATGATTAAGGTTTATGCTTTGATGAACAACATGAACATGCATTGAATCTACAAAGAAATAAATGAACATGCATTAACTAATAAATGATGTATATAAATTATAATACAAATCAAGAATAAGATCTAAAAAAGTAAATAAAAAAATAACGAAATAAATGTTCAACATTGAATCTACAAAGAAATAAAAGATATGTCCCTTTTTTTTTAAAAAAAAGGACACGACTAGGCCATGCATGTAGAAATTTTCATGTCCCATCATTCAACACCTCAAATAAAGTAGTCTACTCTTATAAGAAGAAAACATTATGTAATAGCTGTAGAAGCGCGTGTGATGAAGTTTTTTTTTTAGGTTTAATGTCATAACTTTGTTGGCATTGCTTGCAACTCTTCTTAAAATTAAAACCAATATATATATATATAAAAGCTCCCAAGAATCAAGAGAAACTACAAACATGATTGTATCTCTTCTCCTTCTTCAAAGTATTAGGAAAATTGTCAATATGTCCTATTCAAACTCATAAAATATTATCAAAACTTCACTGAAACTAAAAGAAAATAGGAAAGAATAATATATATTACCTTGGGCAAATTCTAAATTTGATTTGTTCTAATTCCTATATATAATTATGTAACTCCCAAATGCATCTTTGAAAATTTTGTTCATTCTGAAAAAGATGGAATGTTATAATAGATAAGGATGGTGAGATCAGATGTTTTATTTTTTGGGCTAACATTGAAAATTTGAAACTAGTAGATGATAAAGATGAGATTTTTTTTTTTTGGGGGTAAATTATTGACTGTTTTTTCTTTTTCAATTAGTTTTTTACAACTCCCACGTGGAGGCATTGTGATTCGAATAGAAGAAGTAATCTTTAAAAAGATAATTGTGCTTTATTTTTTATTATAAAAAAAGAGGTAAGGTAATTGTGTGGATGTTAGATTTTATTTATTTTTATATAATTTTTTTAAAATAAAGAGCCGTTTGATATGAAATTTTGAACAATAATTTTCAGTTTTTAAACAATATTAAACGTACTTTTAATCACTTTTTTTACCTAAATACAAAAATGTCAGTGAAATGGCCAAAAAAATTAGAAACTTGGAATAATGTTTGAGGAAGAAGGAAAAAGCCTAATAATTTGCTTTTAGTGATAGGTCTTTTATGTTTTACTGGGTATATGGCATGAAGTGAATATTGTGAAGCTAAAAATTTCGCCCCATCTTCAAGGAGACAGGAACAAGCAACGCAACCCCTTGATTTCTGCCGAATCATCTCTCTCAGCTCTCTCGGTGTGTCTCTCTGTCTCACTCTGTCTCTCGATCTTTCTTCATTACACACACTTGTATCATTACTAAAACAACATAACCTATGGCCTTTGTTATAACCCAGCCAACCGAACGGTTAAATTTTGATTTTGAGTGAAACGGTGCTAGACGACGCAGTTCCAGTTCCGTTGAGATTCTCTTTTTCTTGCCCAATTTTTGGTTTGTTTCACTTTTCTATGGCTTTCGCTCGTTGATTTTCAGTGGGTTTTGGAGGTCATTTTTGGCGTTTTTTCTTATTGGTTTCATCTGGGTTTTGCTTGATTTTGATTTTGGACTTGGGGGTTTGATTATGACTTCTCTCTTCTTAGTTCTATTCTGGGTTTTTGTTAAAGATCTTGTGCGCCCTACATGTTTGTCAATATTCCTCTGAGAAATAGCTGTCATTTTTGTTGCTGAAAATATGCTATATTGGTGATGTATGTGTTTGGTTGATGAGAAAAAGAAACTAAACCAAGGTTTTGAGTAAAAATGCTTGGTCATTTTTTCATTTCCTTCAAACTTTTTCAGCTGCAGAACAGATTTTTTTTTTTTGCTTTGAATTAAGTAGTTAGTTTAGATATATATGTCTAGTTAGTTGGGTTTTGTTGGTGGTAAGAGAAACGAAAATGGGATTTGAACAAGAAGCTTATCATTATGGAAAATGGTTGGAAACATTGTTATTTGGTACATTATGTATATTTGTGGTTAAATTTTAATTTTGAACTTTGTTATATGTTCATGTATTTGTAATTTGGCATTATTGCCTTTTATAAGTTATGTGTCCAAATTTTTTTTTTTTGTGAAGGCTTCTTTAGCATATGTTATGAATTATGATTATTGTTATTTTTTTTCACACACGCACACACATATATATAAACAGAAAATAGCATCTTAATTCTTATGATCCTCAATCTGATTTAATGCTCCAATCCATGAAACCCTCTCATCGATCCTGCAGAATCCCGTTCCTGACAACGACTACTTCCTTGACAGAACCTCATTCTCGTCTTGTCCTTGCCTGCCAGGCTCCAGACCACACAGGTGCCATGCCACTCAAATGGTAAAAATAATAATGAAAATCTGTCTGTATGTGTGTTTTTTGTAGTTGTGGAAAATAAATAGTTAGTTGTTGTTAACTTGGGCACTGTAATTTGTATTGTAGGGTATTGCATTGGCAGCCAAATGCGGGAAGCACGGTGAATAGCCAAATACTGAGCGAAGTGTCGCAGTGTGTGGAGAGCATCAATGGCCTCAAACAAGGCAGATGGAAAGCCACTCTCACCTTGTACAAACCCCATACCCGAGGTAAATACCTCTTTTTCATTGCATTTTATTTTTGTTTCTAATTGTGAAATTACATAATTACCCTACTCCTCCACCACTACCAGAGCCATCGATGGCGGCCGAGTTCCCGCGAGATTTTCTAGGGGTATCAGTGCCAGAGCAGCCAAACAAGTACTACTTCATAATCCGTGGCCAACGAATTGTTCTTGAGGCTGATTCCTCTATTCAGACTATTATGGAGAAGCTTCAGTCTTACAAAACTCGCATTGCCCTTAATTTTGATGTTTGTACCCCCCACCCTTTTTCCCTAATTAATTTAATGCAGTATTCAATTTTTGTTTTTTGCTTTAAATTTTTTGGTGATACTTTTTTGGGTTTTTTTTTTCTTTGATAACCAAAATGGATATGTGTGTAGGGCTTTCAGTATCAACTTGGTGACTTTCAATTGCGTGTGGGAAAAGTATCTCCTACTCATTCTGAGAATTTGAGAGGGATAGTTATGGAGGTAAATTTTGATGTCTATCTTTCATATTTAATTTTCTTTGATTTGTCCCTTTGGGATCACCCGGTGGTCAATGGACTTAAAGGATATGGCATAATTTTGGAGGTCTCAAGTTCCATTCACCACACTATCAGACCTTGGGTTTTCGGGGTATCTCATGGACATGATGTGCCATATATAAGATGCATTATTGCTTTTTAAGTGATGAATGGAAATGTATAGAGTTTGTTACTGTGGAGAGTGCATTTTGATTTGGACAAGGTTTTCCTCATAATTGTTTATGAGACCATCCGTGTGCATTTTAATCATATGGTATTAAATCATTTAAACAAGTAACATGAGTATTAAATAGGTCATGTGAGAAACTGTACATGTGGAGCCCATTTGAGTGTGCAGTAGGTTGGATGAATTTTCCTCTAAACTGGTTTGGAGGAAAATTCTATTATTTAAATATTTTATTTTGGTTTTGAATGGTTGTGCAAAGTGAGGTTTAGGTTAGGACATGATATAGATATGGCATTTCAAGTCTTTTCACAACAGGCGCTTATGTAAATAGGCAGTGTAATGTGTGTTAATAATGTGTTACTAAGGTTGTTTTGGTAACCTTACTAATGAGCTCTAGCTTAATCGGCAAATTGCACTTCCTTCTTTTACAAGAATGGATGGAGGTTGAAGTTATAGGTTCAAAGCCCCACTGGCTGCATGTGTAAGTCACTAATATAAAAAAAGGGCTTTTTTGGTAACTTCAATCTGAGTATGACATAGAGATTGGAATGCAAGGTGAAGTTGAATATGACCATATAAGGTATACCACCAGTCCTAAGCGGTGGTTAATATGTTGGATTGACATCTTGGTGCCTGTACGAAGCATGCGCTATGTTGGGTTACTCGTTTCTGCTGAATGGTTAGTTTTTGGAACTTTCAGATGGATTTCACTGAAATAAATCCATTTTCAGACTCCCTGCCTCTAGAAAGATTTGAAGTATTACTTATTGCCCTAAGGAAAAGTATCCACTGATGAATGTCATGCAATTTGAAAATTTAGTGACTCTTGCTTGTGTGGTGTTTTATGAACAATAATCTGTTTTGTTTTCTATGCAGGTTGAGTATCTTCCCATTTCTTCTATGGAGAAAGCCAGGCAAATCATGGGAGAGTTTCTTGAGATATGGCAAGAAGCTGTATCAAAAAGATCATTACCAGGACAATTTATGCATATAGAACCAAATTTTGCAGAATATGGCCTCGCAGATCACTATACTTCCCAACACACAGCTGTTCAGTATGCTATTGTCATGGCACAACTAATTGCAACAGTGCAAGCAGTACAATCAGTGAGAAATTAGGAAATGATAAAAGATTTGTTCATGTATGCTACATGTATGACTGCTTCCTTTTGCCGTTTAAGTGAAAGAAAATCAAAGATCGAGGCTTTAATGGGTGCTTTGCTTGATTATTGCTTGCTTTTAAACTAAGAGTTTGAGAGCAATCAAGTGTGCCAAATGCTAAATCTTTAGCATTTAGCACACCAAATACCAAAAACCATACTTTATGAGATGTGTCACATCCCAATTTCTTTTACATGCCACAGTACCCTTCTACTAGTAGAAGGGTAGTGTAAAATGTCGTAAAAAAAATTATTCTTTTTTCAATACGAGAGAGAAGAGAGGGGTTTTGGGTTTAGAGAAATTAAATGATTTTTTATAGGTCGTTTATATTATTTTAAGGTGTTGTAATGTTCAAATAATTTGATGGAGGGTGTATTGTTAAATGCTACATTAGAGTAGCAAAAATAAGTTTTTGTGTGATATATTAGCATCTGGCATAGCACAACTTATTCGAGTGCTTATTGCTCTATTTATCTCATTTGAAGAGGTGCAAGAGAATAGAGATTGGGTATGGAACGTACTAGAATTACTAAAAGATTGCAGTTGGTTTAGATGGAAGTTTTAAGTACACAAGCTCTCCCACCTTGACCCCCTAATAGCAACATCTTGGCTTGGCCTTGGTGGGTACAATCATTTACTAGATATTTGTGAATCTACATTTTTCATTTTGTCATTCGAATGAATGATTTAGCTATGCAAATGCTTTGAGGAAAGCCATGTTGTTGCCACAAACAATGAACTATGGGACAGACATTGGAAGAGCATCCCAATTCCCAATAGACTACGCAAATCCAGAATCCTCTTCATTTTAGATAGTGAACCCCAAAAATTAAGCTTTAATAGTCTTAGGAAATCAATTTGGATGAGTTATGGTGACTTGCTTGGTGTGGAGATCACTTTAACTTAAAAGTAAATTTTTTTTTTTGGGATTAAAATACTCAGTCATTTCTCTCACACCAGTTAAAAAAATCATTAAAATAGATAGAACACTATTATTTTTTAAATAAAATAGAAAGCAATTATTTAATAAAATAAAGCCAATGATAGTGTCTATTGGAAAATGTATTTTAAAAAAATAGATAGGCAAAATGAAAAAGTGGGGCTTTCTCCTCTAATTTGGGAGAAAAAATATAGACATAGCTTGGAGATGCAAGCTAGAATAGAGAAGCAAAAAAACATCAGGCATCAAGTATGGCAAATTATAGATGCTTGTGCGTTTGGCTAGCTTAGAGCATTCACACTAGCCTTACCAATTGAATATTTTAGCCAAAATTTGTCTAAAGCCAACCAAAACATGCAAGTTCTTATAGTGGAGTAAAAGATGATCCATAATTTCCTCATCATACCGATATAGACAACACCAATTAATAAGAGGCAAATTCTTCTTAACAAAGTTATCTATTGTAAGAATACTACTCATAGTAGCAGTCCATGAAAAGAAAAACGCCATTTTATGTACCTTAACACACCAAATGCTCTGCCAAGGGAAGGAAATAGAAGGGGCTTTCAATAAAGAATTATAAAAAGAGCGCACATCAAAAATACCACTACGATTCAACTGCCAATTAGAACATCATCACCCTCCCCCCTTGGAATTCTGGTAGAAATATACTCAAAGAAAGAGTAAAATCTCCCCATTTCCTGATCATTAAATTCATGACAAAAAAGTAAGTTTCAACACCTACCTCTCCCATCTGGTGCATATAAAATCATATAAGAAATTAGAGCTTCTTGAACCATTGCACAGACAAACAATTCCGAATATAACTCTATCAAAGAAATAGGACCGCTCCAAGGGTCATGCCAGAACTGAGGTTAGAGAGAAAGAAGGATGAGTGAAGAGAGAAGAGTAATAGAGAGAGACAAAGAGGAGAGAGTCATAGAGAGAAGAGAAAGAAACTAACAGAGAGTTACAATGTTTAGGGACCAAATTGGTCAATTTTGAATTATCTTGGAACTGTTTGATATTAATTCAAACTTTAAGGTATGTTAGTAGAATTTACCCATATTTTTTTTATTTAGAAATTAATTTAAAATGAGATAAGACATGTTCTCATAAAAATACTAATTTTATTACTTCAAATGTACGTTCTGTAAAATAAGTTCTAAATTTTTCTTATTTTCAAATCCATATTTTTAAAAAACAAAACAAAAAAAGATCGTTAAATTTAGTATTTTCATGAATATATTATTTCCAAAAATTGGTACGAACTTAAGTCTAGATAAACTAAATTATGATATATATAAAAACCAATTTAATTATGAAGTTTTTTTTTTTTTTTGTATAAATCAACTTACATTAGAATTACGAAAAATATTATTGCATATTTGGCATATACTCCCTTTTGAAATTGTGTTTTTTAGTTTATGTGGCAGTAAGTGAGTACATAATAAAGAACGTGTGACTATCATTACTCTTAAAATTAAAACAATATTTTTTATACTCTTAGAATATGGTGATGTGATACTTCCTCCTTTTATTGAATCAATAGTCGTAGTAGAATACACCATAAATATGAAATGAGGGAGAGCTTTAACAGTGTCCAATTATCTTTATTTATTTGTTTGGAGGGGAGGGAATAGGTGGTAATTTAGAGTAGAAAGTAAAAACCCTTAAGAGTAAGGAATTGAAGAATTTGAGGAGGGTAATTGTTATTTGTCAAATGCTCTTGCTCACGGCTCATCTCATGCTCTCGAGAAAATACACCATGTATCATATGCATGTTTCCTCTCTCTCACATGGAGGTTAATCTCACACATCTCCACACGTATAAGGTCTACCTTTATGTGAGAGAAAAATGCGCGTGGTATATCGCCTCCATGCCCTCACATGGGGACCTCAGCTCTTCTTTAGGTTTCATTAAAGACATTTTTATTTTCTAAAATATATATATATATATATATATATATATATATATATATATATATATATATATATATATATATATATATTTATATAAAGGTTAGTTTTCTCGTAAAGACATATATAAATAGCACGGTTTGATACAGACACAAAATTTTGGCCGCTTTGTCTACTATTGGTTGCTCTGCTTCTCAGACAAAGACAATCTGAGATTAACAGGTAAAGCCTTCGCCACCTTTCTAGTCTCTCTTCAATCACATTCTTCTTCATCTTCTTTGTTTCTTTGTTCGTTTTAGTTTAGTTTTTGACTTTCTGATAGATAGATATATTGTATGTCGAAGTTGAACACACCCCACGTGGTTTTATCATGTTTCTGTATATACGATAGGATTTGAACCGATGACTTTCGCTCTATGGATTCCTTTTTATCATCGTACCAATACAGCAATGGTTTCTGTTTAGTTTAGGTGAGATTTGATATCAAGACTTTATTCGATGATAACAGACTTTATTATCAATCGAACTCACATATATTCTTAATTCCTTCTGTAACCATATTTGATTTAATAATAATAATAATATACATTTGCACCCAATACGAAATTGTTGGGCATCATCATTAGCTATACTGGTGTCTAGAAGAACATAAAAAATGGTCATTTTTTGGTTATGTGCTTCTGTGTTTGTGTATTTTACAAATGGTTATTGACATTGTGATTTTGCAAACTGATGTGGTTAATGCAATGGGGTGCAGAGCAAAGACCCAAATGGAATATTGATTGATTTGGGCCTTATAGGTGTGGCGCCCCTTGCTTTGGATGAGTCTCCCTTCTATTAATTGTAATCCGATAGTTGTTTATATATTAATATTTTGGAATGTTGTTTGTTTGTCATTCTTTTGTGATATTTCTATCTAAGCAACTGGTTAGTGGTTGAGTCCATTTAATCAGCACTTGAGTTTTACAAATTGTTGGTCCTTCCAGCAGGCAGTCCATCCTTCTAGATTATATGGATCAAACGTTAACTGGCAATGAAAAATTGGTTTGATTTTAGGATTACTTGCACTCTTACAATAACTTAGATTTTCTCTGAGACCATGAAAATTGGAGGGATATGTTTTGTGTGTGTACATTGAACTTTGTAATATGTGTAATGAATAAAAGAAGCCTGAACAACAGCCATGGCTCACCCACTTGGCTGAACTTTGGGCTTCCCCATCTATAATGTGCAGCATATTGGTATTTGTGGTTCCATTTTAACACTTCTCTTTTATTTTTAATTGAGTATTGAGTTAAGTCATTAAGTTATGTTCTTTTTCTTACAAAGACCACCATTCAATTCCAATGGCATCGGGACCTTCCAAGGACACTAATGCTGCCCCCAGGAAGGTTTGTTTGGAAACTTTTTTTATCATTAATATTTTTTATTTTTTAACTTATGGCTGTATGGTTATTCTACCTGTGTTTTCTGATGAATTGCTTGGAGCTTCTGCAGATGAGATTTGCACCAAAAGCACCCCCTCGTCGAGTGCCAAAGCCTGAAGTCAAAACGTAGTATAATTTTGTTAAATAGAATAGATGCATTTGCCAATTCTTGGCTTGCTTGCTTTTAGTTTGTGTCATTCTTTTTTGTTGTTTGCAGTGAAGTGGTGGAGGATGTGGATGCTAACCAGGCTAGGGAGTTACTACGACGTTTCAATGTAATTGCTCTAATCAAAATGTTTCTATTCATCATTATGGATGTACATTATATCCAGGTTCAATTTTCCTGAGCTTCCAGTTTCTTATATTTGACATTTTCTCTTATATAGGATGGTTCCATAAGGGCAAAACCTAAGATTGAAAAGAAAGGTAAGTTCTTGTTAGTTATGCTGCTTTGTCTCTCTTGTATTCAGATTTGAACTTTTGTTAGTTCACTTACCCTTTTTGTGTATACAAGTTTTGTTATATTTCTTTGCCTTCTGTTTCAAATTTTCAACTTCTAAGCAAGTGTATATTAAAAGCTATATGAGCAGTTCTTTTTCTGTCATCTTATAGCTGGAGTTAGTTAACAAATCTTGTTTTTCTTGGTAATGGGTTCATGAGAACTGATGGTTGTTGGAGCAAAAATAACATCTGCTTTCCCCGTAAACAATGGGCATTCACGTGTCCAGTCCTGTACAAGTTCTTGAATTGTAATATATCTATAAAAAGAACCAAAGAATTCATGAAACTAGATTACTGTGCTTGGTTTGAGGTTGGAGGACTTGTATATTTCTGATTTCTAGGTCAGGGATCTTCACTTAGTTTCTAGTTCTACTTAAAGCTATTACCAATGTTAGGATAATTCTTGGCAATAATGTTTCTCTATTGTGGATCACAGTACCATATTGGTGATTATGGAATTTTAGATCCATCATTTATATGTTGTAAATTATAAAAAAAATTTCCTATTTTAATATCACATGTTAATTCAAAATCTTTTTTTTTTTTTTAATTTATTTATTTAAAATTTTTGCAGAGGCACCGGTACAAGTTGCATTCGGTGTTGGAGGCGCATCTCCTTCTCTAAGGTATGGTGTTCCTAGGGCCGGGAATATTAACGACAGCAATCAAGGATCAGCCTCAAAGAGTATGTTCCCTTTGAGGCACTCTTTTTCTAATTAGCTGCTAACAAGATGTTTCCAGTGCATAACACATGTAACGTGTATGCAGGTAGTGCATTTGCCTCAGGCCTGAGAGAGAAAGAATATCAAGAACCATGGGTAGGTAAAAATGTCAAGTTTATGGGCCCAAATGACTATGCTTGGTTACTGGTTCCTGTGTGTGTGGCTATTTATTGCTTTTGTTGGATGCTGCTGCAGGACTACTACAGTTATTATCCTGTAACTCTTCCTGTGAGGAGGCCATATTCAGGAAATCCAGGTATGTTTGGAGGCACATATTAAAATAAATAAAACTTAAAATAAGAGCTACTTACCAGAGTAACACCATGAGTTATACCGACCATAGAATGTTACTGGCTTTGTTATTTACCTAAACGGGTGTCATCTTATTCACTTACTAGAAGAAAAAGGTTGCCATCTTATAGGTGGTTTGGCTTGATTTGATTCTTTCTGTTTCCTTTTCTAGCATTGAGGATTCATTCATTGTCATGATTAAACTTGGTTTCTGTTGCTGCACTATAAGATTACATTTAACTCAAGTTTATTGCTTGTAGAAATTCTTAATGAGGAGGAATTTGTGCGGGATTCAGAAACTGTAGCTTATGATGAAAATTCAGCAAATCCAGCAGTAGAGCTTGGTCTAATGGTTTGTAACCTGATCAATTAGTGTTTCATTCTTAAATCCTTTGTTATACATTTAAGGGTTGATGTGCAGGAGGAGAATCAGGAAGCAAGCATGTTCTTTCTTCAGTTACCATCAACTATGCCTATGATAAAGCGGTCAGCGACTTCAAATGACCGGGGGGTTACTGACAGCGGGAGGCGTCCTGGGGGTGCACATACTGTCAAGAAGACCTGTGCTTTGGATGAGTTACCAGCAGGCTTCATGGGTAAAATGCTAGTATACAGGAGTGGTGCTATTAAGCTGAAGCTTGGTGAAAGCCTTTATGATGTAAGTAGTCTTTGTAATAAAACTAAGAAGCAGAATTGATAGTCATTTTGTCACTCTTCACGCTTCAACTACAGAAAACTTTTTTTTTTTTTTGATAAGTAATGAAAAATTGATTAGAAAGAGAATAACCCTAAAACATTGGCGGTGTACTAAGAGAGAAGTACAATCAAGTAAAATTATAATGATTAAACAAATTTAAAAGAGAAAAACAAGGTGGAGAAAGAAAAGCAGCACTCTAATCCAACAAAGTACGAAGGAAGAAGGCCTTAATTTCAAGGATATTCTGTTCACATCCCTCAAAACTTCTGGAATTCCGTTCTTTCCAAAGACAACTACATAAGACATTTGATAGCCTACATTGGTATATCATATACAAAGTCAAACATTTTGGAAACCTTTGTTACCGATCAAAAAAGTCAAAATATTTTGGAAACCTTTGTCATATGATATAAAAAATAGAAAAACTTGTCAATTACATTGCAAAACTTGTTCAAAATCTTAGATCAACTATTGAGTTAGCTAATTACACAAAATTAATTGATTGTATTCTTTATTAAGTTCCTATTCTTTTAAATTATCTGAGTTAATACAATACAAAATTAAAGTAATAGTGGTTTCTCACCATACATCTAAGTTTTTTCTTTTCTGAAATGGATGCAGGTTTCTCCGGGTCTAGATTGTGTGTTTGCTCAGGATGTTGTAGCGATCAATACTGCAGAGAAGCATTGTTGCGTAGTTGGGGAGCTCAATAAGCGTGCCTCTATAACCCCTGATGTGGACTCTGTAGTGAATAGTATGGCTCAGACTGATTTATGATAGTTCTTGCCCGTGGGCAAAATATATTTTGGTCTTTATACTTCAATTCTGAAACCATCAGTCCAAAAACGCACTGATAAAATTTTGTTTTAGTTCACGTTTAACCATTTTTTTGTTCCCTCAAAAAATGTCAAAGGATAAGATGGCAAGCTGCTAAAGAAAGCTACAGATTACTCTTTGGAAGAAAAATATAGGAAAATAGTTGAATATCCTTTTGCTTGTGATTCTAGCATGATTATTTACAGATAATATCAGAAAATACAGTTGTGGTTACAATATGTAAATTATAATAGTTTAATTGTCATTTTAAATGAACTCATTGCAACTATTACAATCTTGGAAACTTCATTATCTTACTTAAATGATGGTGAGATTTTAAATTCAAGTTATTCGGCAGAAGATTGGATATGTATAAGATTTTATTGCCATTATGTGCCTTGTGATGACATTATTGATGTTCAAAAACCAAGCTGTATGTTCATCTATGGGAAGCTCCTCATATTTCTCTTTGATTCCTAATTTCCTTTGGTGTTTTTTGGGTTCAATTATCGAGTAAATAGTTCATCGTGCTTGCTTTCACATTTGTTTTTAGTTCCAAATTACTCTGTTAATTCTACAATGTAAACAAACAGTGACAGACATCTTGATTATTCTCCTCTTTAACACTCCAAATGGTGCATGAGGTTTGTGATACATGACAGTCAAGACTTATCTATTTCATTAAGCCGATCATATTGTAGTATTCAGAGCAGGAAAGTTTAGCATTTTAATTACAACGGTGAAACTAAGGTGATCATATTGTAGCATTCAGAGCACGAGGCGGTTCTCCTTTTAGAAGCATAGCTTAAATCCATTCAGGAAAAACTAAACATAACTTTTATCTCAGTGATTATAACATGAATCCAATTAATTTGTTTGTAATACTGAAAGAAAAATTTATTTTGATGGAATGATATGACTATTAAATTTTGACAGAAGAAAGGTTCCAAGTATGAGAAAATAGTTATCCCAAACCTTTATTTGTGAAAAATCGATACTAAAATAACAGACAACCAAGTATACATTTGTGATTCGGAATCACATTATTTTTAACTTTCGATTCTGTTATGTGCTGACCAGCTTACAACTAAATTTGATGTAATGTGATTTGAGCTCCATGTTGTGGTTGCAGAGTCATAACAGTATAAGGTGCATGAGTGTAGGAAGGTGAGAGCTCAAATGAGAAATGTTGTAGAATCATGGCCAAAGCAATCTTAGCTTCTATAATGGCAAAATTTTGGCCAATACAGGTCCTTGGGCCCCACCCAAAAGGAAAGAATGCCAACTGATCCTTTGATGCCTTTGAAACTCCTTCAGAGAATCTCTCTGGTTTGAATTCTTCTGCATCATCTCCCCAAAGTTCGGGATCATGATGGATGAGTAATGTAGGTAGTACGACATCAACTCCAGCCGGAAGGGAGATATCTCCTATCTTGGTTTCCATGCGAGCATGTTGATATTGAGCAATCACTGGTGGATATAACCTTAGTACTTCATAAAGAATCATGGTTACCTGCAGTAGAACTTTACACACTAAGTATTCCATGAATAAACTACATATTTGTGGCTTTTAGGAGTTTGGAGAAAACTAGGAGACACTTTCTAGAGTAATGATAGATGCATCTCCACAAAAGAGGACTCTGGAATTGTGTATTTGAGCTTAGGGTAACTTCAATTACCAGCTTAGAATAGCAGCATGGACACCTATATTCTATGGGCTAACATAAGTGAAGTTACCCCGACTTTAATTACCAGCCAGGAACTGGTATTTATTTTTCGATGTTGGCAACATTGCGCTGGTAGCGGTGGAATTACGTACTGATTGCACGGTGTACTATTGGCATCCAGCAGTCAAGGTATCATTTAGAAGGCATTTGGTTAGTAATTTTATTGTCTCTGAAAGAAAAGATCGTGTTGATCCTGGCTCTTCAAAGCAAGAAAAGTACCTGAGAAATGCCAACTAAAGAATTACTTAAATTATGTTTAAACTTTATCTCACATCAATATTCTTATATGATTGTTTGGAAGGCCTTAATCAACTTGTGTAGAAAGTGGTTGCGAGGACTACTCACAATCCTGAAGTGGGTTGTAGCTTCAAAATTGGGTTCCTTCTTTCCACAGACTTGTAAGACTTCCTTCCTTGCCTTTTCTTGCCAGTTTGGGTGCATAGCTAAGACTATCATGGTCCATGTCAACCAGCTTGAAGTTGTTTCTTGGCCTGCAAGATAAAACTGCTTGCTTTCCTCTATCACCTCTTCAATTGACAACCCATTATCGTTTGTGACACTTGCATTTTCTGGTAAATTGTTCTGGTTACTAGATTGCAAGAGCAGGCCTAGCAAGTCATCAGCCGTGGATTCTCCAATTCTTGTGGCATTCACTCTCTTTTGGATTATGTTCCTTAGCATTGATTTGATCTCTTTATCCAGTTCCCTTCTTCTCCGATTCTTCGGAGTAGGTATAAATCTACAAAACAATGATATATAGATAGTAAGCTATTTAAACAATGATATATAGATGTTATATACTCACTACAAAGAGGCATACCTATATATACTATATATGAAATCTTCTTTGTAGTAAACACAAAGGTCGGAGTAACAACTGTTGTTGTTGTTTCAATGATGAAAAAACAGAATGTATTAACTTGATACTGTTAAGTTACCTAAACCCAGGAATATACAAGGTTTGCATGGCTTCAAGAACTAGTAGGATCAGCTCCTTTTGAAGTTCAAAGATGTGTTTCCCTTCTTCATAGTTGCTTCCGAATGCTGCTCGAGATATAACATCTGCAGTAAGTTTTTGAAGTTCAGGCCAAATATCAGCTTCAAAACTTTGTTGAGGGCTAACCATCTTCTGCCATTGTTTGATCATTCTGTGACAGCTGGTTGTGAATACTGGTATCATCCCCTTCCAAAAAAAAAAAAAAGATGAATAAGGAGAATTGTCAAATGGGATCTTATAAGATCATAAAGAACAACTCCTTCTATAGTTGAGCCTTGCATATGGTTATAGCATGAGTAGGAAATGATGCAGTGTAAAAATGGAACCTTCAGTCTATCTAGGTGGAAAGCAGGATTGACAATCCTTCTGCGTTTGGCCCATTGCTCACCCTCTAGAGTTGTTAGTCCGCTTGTTAGAATGAGAATAAGAGGGTTTAGTGGTGGCTTTTGGAAGTGACCTAGCTTGTTATACAGAATATCTTTCATCATCTCTGGGTCCATTATAATAAGCCTTGGTCTTGTCCCAGTCCAACACAGTGATATCTTCCCTGTTAGAAAAAAAGTTGAAATATGTAACCAATTTAGAAACAAACTTGAAATTGTTCCCACCTACATGAGAACATTTCTTCATGTATATTAATGACTTTGTCTGTAACTCTTTAGTTATACACTTACAAATACGTACCATATTTCTGCACCATATTTAGGGTGAATGGATCGACACGTGGAGCAATCTGGTGTGTCAGATTAATGGGTTTGGACCATGCTTCAGTTATTGCCCTCACAAACTCTTTCATGTCCCCAATCATCAGCTTGTAAGGAGTGCCTCTAATTCCTTGGCGTTTCATGCGCTTCTCTAGCAACTTGGGTTTCCACCAAATCGTTTTGGAAACTTTCAGAACACCATAGAGGAGTAGAAACAATAAAGAGAAAGCTAGAGAATATAACACATAGTCATTCATACTAGTTAACATGCTTCTGTTCTTTCTAAAAGCGAATTTGAGATGTTATGGAATTATTCATGGTTCTGAACTCAAATTTCTGCAATATATATATAAACTCCATTTCATTCTTTGTATTGTTTTGTTTACTTTCAATTTTTCAGCCAAATTCTTATCTTGTAGAGGACTTTATAATGCTTGTCAAAGAATTTGCTTTATAATACTGATTTGTTTCATAAAACTTTTGACTTGTTTATCTTGGAGAAGAAGGTACATTGGAGTATGAGAGAAATAGTTTAGTGGTGTGGTACATAAGCATTTTATCTTCTCACACTGATCTTCTAGATATTTTAGATAAAGGAAACCATGCATGGTTGGCTGGTTGGTTGATAAAATTGTGTTGCTTGCGTGAGGAGCAAGGCTATAGTTAAGTGCAAGGTTGTGTGACACCACTGGGGTCAAATTTGTTAAATGATTTTGTTTTAAGGGATTGAAGATCTAGAGGGGCAATTTAATATTTTTATGTGGTGCCACATATGTAGAGGTCATATGAATCGCACTTGACATGCTTTTTTGTCCAAATTTATAGCCTAATTGATTGTAGGGCATAAAGTGAAATACGAGTTATAGTTTAATTAGTGCGATAATTGTGCATTTTAAAAAATTCAGGATAGTAAGTGTAAATGGAGGTATAATTTATGGTGGTAAAGTGTAATTTTCTCTTTATATATCCATATTTTGTCTATGATGACAATAGTGAGTTCGGTAATATTTATTGGTGTATAACCTTGAACTAAACGTATAATATTTATGTTTTTGTTTTAATATAATATTCTCTATACGGATCAAAAAAAAGATTCTTCCTACTTGCAATAATTTTATAATTTTTTTTTTCTTATTTCTTTATTACAGGAGAATAATCTCCTTTTGTGATGAAGATAATGAATTTAAAATAATTCAAAGTATCCTTATTATATGCTCTTATTAGTGCATTATAAAAATGATCTCAATTGTGGACATATGTTAAGGTGATATTTTCTAATCACACATTTTTTATACAAGATATAATTTTTACTCTAACCTAATTTAAG
This sequence comes from Castanea sativa, assembly GCF_040712315.1. NCBI lineage: Eukaryota > Viridiplantae > Streptophyta > Magnoliopsida > Fagales > Fagaceae > Castanea > Castanea sativa. The sequence goes on along the minus strand of NC_134019.1, from coordinate 1,019,920 downwards.
TGTATATGTGTGTGAAACTCTCTTCTGGAGATTTGAACCCCGACTCTTGCTCTCCACCCCTCACAAGTATTTATACTTGTGGAGTGACCACCGTACCAAGAATGCGCAGTAGTAAAGATAATATGTTAGAAGAGGGATGAGCATGCTCATTGATAAACCTTATTTAAGTTGTGAAAAAATATGTGTTTTTAACATTACTCATTTAATAAGTGGTCTCAAGTCTCAATGGACATGTGCTCTTTAAGAGTGATGAACACGCTCATGATTTTAATTTATACGGATCAATGATACTTTAAAAAAAAAAAAAAATAGGTACTTCTTATCTGTCAACCATCATACAAGTGTCCCTATAATGTCAAATGTCAAACAATCTAAAGATAAATAAACCATTTATTCATAGACAAATAAATAAACCATTTGATATTTTGATGTACATAATGGAATATAGTTGACGCACCTTTATTTATTTTTAAATTTTGGCAAATTTTGGGTTTAGTGTTTTAGTGTATAGTATCTATAATGATGGTGATATATGTCCACTTTTAGTCACATGTCACCATTTTAACAAGTTTAATAAATTGAGGCATTGGACTTGAGCCAAATCTTATTTTTGTTTTTTGTTTTTTTATAATCATTTTTTTATTGAATGTTTTATAATCATTTTTGTTTGTTTTGTTTTTAGGTTTCTAATAGTTGATGAGCAATGACTGACCACGTTTTTCAAGTGTTTGAAATTCTTGTGCCAAAAAAGAAAAAAAAAATATAAAAGAAGGAAATTCTTGAGCCATCTTTTCATTTTTCTTTTCACGACAAGTTTTTTGTTTTTTTATAATCATTTTTTTATTGAATTTTTTATAATCATTTTGTTTGTTTTGTTTTTAGGTTTCTAATAGTTGATGAGCAATGACTGATCACGTTTTTCAAGCGTTTGAAATTCTTGTGCCAAAAAAGAAAAAAATATATATAAAAGAAGGAAATTCTTGAGCCATCTTTTCATTTTTCTTTTCCCGTCAAGGAAGGTGGCTTTAGTGGTCAAGTTTTCTGGAGATTTTGGCTCGTTGATTAACACCAGCTAATAAGCAGAACCGAGTTCAATAGATATCACAAAACTTTCTTTTTCCCTTCTTGATAATTAGATGGTTGGGGGAGAGGGGGTTGGGAATTTGAAGCTTGGACGTTTTTATTAGAAAGACTAAGAAGTATCAACCAGTTAAACTACAAAAGTCTTGACAAAAATCAAAAACTTAACTAGTAATAGCTATTTTTCAAAAGATTACAAAACTTAAAAGATACTATTATCATGGATGCTTTAGTCTAAGTATCTAGCATTATCACTAATATTTTAAATAAATTTCTCTTATGTAATGCATATAGTGACGATTTCAAGGATCAATATTGAGACTTGGACTGAGTTAATTATTAATATATTGAAAAATTTTAAAATATAAATATTAACAATTTACGAGCAGAGTCTTCAGAGTAAAGAATAATTTTGATTTAGGTCAAGTGCTTTTTTTGATAACCTATATTTTCATATACTTTATTAATTCAATACTTTTCAATTTTTTTTTTGAGATTTTTATGATGAAAGTGAGATTTTGATTCATATATTTTAGGTTTTAAAAAATTATTTTGCAAATATATTGATACAATAATCTATTTTAAACTAATATTTCAATTTTTTTTTATTGATTTTTTGACTAAAGATTTCTAAACAATGTTTTCAAATATTATTCTTGATTTTTATGACTAAAAATTTAGATCCAAGCTTTTGATAACAAGTTCCTTAAGGATGCAAATTAATGTAAAAAAAAATTTTGAGAAACTTTTTTTTTTTGAGAGAGTTTCAATCTATGACGGTTGCTTCTGAAGATAACTCTTTATCATCAGATCAAGATACCAATTTTTTTTTGAGAAACTTTGTAAATTATTAAATGAAGTTTTTATATATGTATTTTTTAAAAAGTCAAATTGTCCATAAATATCAATAAAATTACATGCAATCACACTTAATTTGTGCATACAAACCAATAAATTCTTAGCAAATGTATTTTGTTTTTCTTTTGAAAAGTGTAAATTACAGCTTATAATTGAGTATTTATTATTTATTGACCTATGCATAAGGGTAGGGGAACCATGACCCCTATGAAATCCTCCTCCACTACCAATATATAGATTTTTTTATTTAAAAATAATAATTAACTCATTAAATAAAAATGTATTTAAAGTATATTCTCTTATAAATTGATAAGTTTATGTAAATGACTAATGCATAAGTGTTTCTTCTTACTATTAAACTAAAAGAATATTCAATGTATATGTTCTCAAGTCCTAAAAAAAAAGATAAATAAATAGCTTTAATTGTTATTAGAAAAAAATCTCTTTAATTGAAGCCTCTTTTGCTTTCCATAAAAAAAAATCCCTTTATTATTATTTTTTAAAATAAATTTTGCATTTGGAGAATACAAATATGTACATTATACTTTTATTATTTTTATTTTTAAAAGAAATGACAGTTATGGATTTTATAGTTAAAAGTGTTGTTTAGAAGAAAAAGTTAGAGATCCTTATTGCAATTGTCATCTAAAAATTGTTACTCTCCAACAAGTTATTGTAAGGGTCATATTTTATATATTGGCATACTTGAGAACAAAACGCACTTTTCTTGTATTTGAATCTTAGGTTCTAATGTGTTTAAGAAGATCATTTAGTGTCCAACAAGTTGTATTATTGAAGACATAAGAATACTCGAGAAACAGTATAAGAAAAGCTGGAACTGTAGATCTCGATACTTGCTCGACACTTGTCGATCTATCGAGACTTAATGAATCTCGTTGCCTAGCTCGACACCTCTCGATCTGTCGAGACATGGGAAATTAGAATTCCAAGATTTGTTTTCGGCCCATGATGACAATGTTTTTCTAGGGTTTTGTGTCCTTGGGTTTAAGAGCATATAAAAGTTATATTTTATAGCAGTCATCATACACACAGAGAGACATACAAAAATACACACTTTACAGGTGTTTTCGGGACTTTTTGTATGCCATAGGGTTTTGTATCAAGTTGCTTCCAAATCTATAGGCGTGGACTCAAGAACTTTGCCAAACAATAACAATCAAATGTTGATATGTTGTTAGTCACATAATAGAATCCGTGCAAAGGAGAAGTCTCTGTAAGAATAAGTCCAATTGGATATTGGAGCTGATGCTAGTATAGGCTAGTAGGTTCAATTGTAGGTTGGTATTTTGGGATAGTTCATTTGTGGTAAGATTTCTTGTAATCAATTGATTCTTAATTAGTGGATTCTTCAAGAGTGATGACTTGAAATTCACTTGATAAGGTTTTTGCTTGCGAGGGTTTTTCTCATCGTGAACAAATCTTCATGTTAAACTTATTTTTATTGTATTTAATTTAGTTTGGTGACTGGCTATATGTCAATTTCACATGGACCCAACCTACTGATTACCATGACCTCTAATAAATCAATTTTGCTTAAATTTATAATAAATTTTACAAAATATTTAAGTGTTAATTTAGTAAAATAAAATTCATAGTAGTACTTATGCATGGGACTATTGATAGGCTATTTGTTGAAAAGTGAATTTAGGCATATAGAACTTTCTTAAAGCATATGCTTTGAATTTGAGCGTATCTATAATCTATGAAGTTTTCCTTCATAAAAAGAGGAGATACTTGAGGTATGCATGGAGGCAGGTGCAGTGCACGGTGGTGGTGTCAGGTCCTTATAGCTTGGAGTTTGGACCAGAAATTTGAGCTACCACATGGGGTTTGTGGGGTCGCCAAATAAACAGGTAGGACTAGGAAGCTAAAGCGGACTGCAGACACCTGATCTGTACGGAATTGGAAGTTAATGAGAACCAACTGGGATGGGAGTGGGACCCAAAATTGTCGTTTTCATAGGAATGAGCCATATGTGATTTCATGGACAGTTGTACCCAAACGTTACAAAAGCATTGATCCAAAGTCAAAACAGACGAATAAATAAATCATACAAACGGTCCTTAAAAAAACACGTGTTCAAATATTATATTCCACCCTCCCTGCTTTACTTTATATTTCACAAATAATAATATGCCACGTGTCTATCTATTCTATTAAATAAATAAATAAATAAACATCATATTTAGGTAATTGAAATAATAGAATGCATAAATTTAGTATATAATAAAATAGATGGACATGTGGTATGTTTTTATTTGTGAAGTATATAGTGGAGCAGGAAGAGTGAGATAGAAAATTTGAACTTCATGCATTCATTCATTTAACGATGTCACAATGGTTTTAAGATCCGAACCGTTCACAGAACCGAAAAAAGAAAAGATTCAAAATTTTTAAAATTGGATCAAGGTCAAACTACGATGATGTCATAATTACTTTATTAATTAGTTAAATACAAATATAGATATTAAATTTATAAAAATAGCATATTTGACTACTACTACTAATAATAATAATTGTGGGGGGACGAGGATCCCAAAGCAAGTAAACAAGCAGTGAAGGTTATTTTCGAGGAGCTAAAGTCTGAAAAGGTGATTTAGGGCGATGATCTCGTGGTTTAAGGAAAGATTGGGGTAACTTACTTGATAAAGACTCCGAGGACATACCTCGGACCTTGGAGGGACAAACCCTAGTTGTATAAAGGGAACAGAGCTAAACCGCCAGAAAGGAAAGGAAGCCGACTTGACACAGAGTACGAGAAAGACGAAGGAAGAAGGGTATAGAAGCCATCCCCTCCGCATTAAAAACAGGGCAACCACTTCTCTGGTCGCATTAATGAGGAAGTGACCGTGAATAGTAGAGGCACAACTAAGATTTTAGTGTAAATCTTGCTGGTATGTTCCAAATGGGACAAGAATTCTATGAGTCTGATCCCAACCCTCCAAGTGTAGAATCTAGATGCATTTGAGCTGGATATATAAAGCAGGAAAAACATCTGGAGAATGGGGGTGGAAGAAAAACAATATAGCAAAAAAGGGGAGAGAGAGAGTTCATCTATACTGTAATACCTTCCTCGGAATAGACCCGAGGATCCACATTTATGTTTTTTCTTTAATCAACATTCAAGTTGAACATCAATGAAATCAGCACCACTCCTTTCTTAATTCAATGACATAAGCTTACTTAATATTAGCACTTGGTATTAAAAAAGTAGACTTGACTTCCCATCTCTAAAGAAATTAATTGTGACAGTATATAGCAAAAATCATCATTTAAGTTTTTAAGTTACTTTTTCGCTTTTTGCTCACTACAATAATAATAATAATAATAATAATTGTAAGGTCACAATTTGTACTCAAACCCAACAATGAGAAGGGAATAGGCCCAAAGAGCCCAACACAATGAAATATGTAGAGAATGGGCTTGAAATCTAGGTTCTAGTGATGTTGGATATCAAAACTAATGGGCTCGATCCCCACGTTGCATACAAGGAATTGTTTATCTAACAAAATTTCTCCTTAGACATAAGCCGATGATGACTTGTATTATCTCCTTCCAAGATAGATTACAATTATGGATGGTCAGGTGTATAGTGTTTTTTCCTCTTTTCTCTCCCCCTCCCCTTTATGTCTTCCCCTTCCTTTTATATCTCTCACCCTCTTCTCCATACCGTCCACGTATGGATCAAATCATTGATTTAGATACTTGTCTCATTCCCCTCTCTTGAAGTCTGTGGAGGTAACTATAAGGCTGAACCCTAATGCTCAGGCATCATTTTCCAATTAATGCGGCCAGAGAAGCAGTTGTAGGGCATTCAATGCGGTGGCGGTGGTAACAACTTTATCTTTAAATATTCCACCGCCATTCTTCTTATCTTATACATCTTTCATGTTTACCCTTACCTATAGGGTCTTCTAGAATATTGCATGTGGATGTTAACCAGCCCTTCTCCTACCTCGGCTTTACATAGTCGAGGATATACTCTTCCTTGGACCACCCTCTTAGATATGCTTGGCCAGATATCACTTTTTACCTATTAGTTTTGCTTCGTGGATTGACATTTACACATCCTCAAACCATTCAGTGTCCTCGGATTAGACCTTTAGCTCAACAAAATACTCTTGGGCCAACCCAACACATATTCTGGGGCCCATTAACCCTATAATAATAATAATAATAATAATAATAATAATTTTCAAGCATATTTTAAATAAGAAAGTTAATAAAATAATAATAAAGCATGAAAAAATACATTAAAAATTATAATTAATTTTTGAAGTATAAAAGTACATACTCCCTTCTAGAGATGGCTAATTAAAACATATAATAAAATAAAATATTATGAATATTAGTTAAGTTTACTTCAAGAATATTTAGTTTCCACTTAAAGCATCAACATAGCCTAGTGATTAGAGTTTAACTTTAAAGCTAACCCATCTCAACCCAAGTTCTAATCTTGATAAGTGCACTTTGTTCATTTTTTTTAATTAGTTCCCACTTAGAGCACAACACTCCAACATAGTCTAGTGGTTAGAGTTTAACTTTAAAGCTAACCCATCTAAGCCCAAGTTCTAATCCCGGTAAGTGCACTAACCATGATTGAACCCTACCAGTTTTAGTCGAACCATACAATCCAACCGTGAATCAACCGGTTCACAAGATTTCTTTGAAATTTGGTTCTACTTGCTTAAAAAATTGGATTTCAATCCAGTTTTCGGTTAATCTGGTTGGACCAAATGATCCAGTCTGGGGTTGACAATCTTGGATGTCACTCGAAAATATAATTAATAATTTTTAAAAAACAATTAGTGATAAAAATAATATTCATAACAAATGACATTGATGTTCATTTCACAATTGGAGCATTGTCACATTTTGGGTCAATGAGCTTTATTCAACTAATCTGAATATAAAATTACATTTTTGTGTTTGAACTTTCATCACTCTATTTACATCATCAAAGCATGATTAATAAATAAATAAATATTTATATTTCTTTCCATTATTTTTTCTTCTTGTAAATCAAACAAAAATAATATCTTTTTTTTCTTGTATATTTATTTATATTTATATTTATATTGTATAGTCTTAGGTGATCATGCTAGGAAGTGTTTACATGTATCTGTAGATAAGTTACATGGTGTCAAGCTTTGCATAAAATGAAAGATAGAATATTGGAATTCTAGGTGCAGTCTTATTTTTTTTTATCTCCTCAAAATGTTTTTTCTCCAACAGTTTTTTTTTTTTTAAATGGAAGAAAGTTGTTTTTACAATTATTGCTTTTTCTAAGGGGAGTTCTTTTTTTTAAATTTTTTTTATTCCATGTGTGTGTTATTCATATTTTGCATATGTTGTCCCCTTTGTACCCATAGCATCTTGTTTAAGTACATTCATGCTTGTATATGGATTCTTTGTGTTCCTTTGATCATTTTTATGTTTCCCTGGTGAAATTTTATAGATTTTTGTGCTATCTACCATTCATGACAAAAAGCTGGAGAAAATGTGGTTTTTGGAGATTCTACATGTTAAGGGGAGCAATACATGTTTTTGTAAAGGAGAGATGAGTTTTATTTACTTAGGAAGAATGTGTTATGTACTTTGGGGTTTTGTGCCCATTTTTTTTGTTATTCATATTCTTGAGCTTTACTTGTTTATTATTTGACATTGTTTTCCATATGGTGAGCATAACATTTTGTTAAGTGCTTTTAGGAAAAATAGGTTTGAAGCCAATCAAAACAGTTAATCCTAGTTCGTGCTATGATTTCTCGAGATTGGTTGTTTTTAGATAGGCTAGTTTGTTTGAATATGAGTTTATTCTTTGTAATCGGGTTATTAATGTATTGGACTTTCTTTTGTACTTGAGTTTTTTTTTCATTGAGTTTTAATACGTCTTAAAGTTGTAATTGAAGATTAAGTTGAAAATGCAAAGTTTGCTCAAGAAAAACTCAAGAAAAGTGCATTTTCAGCATGTACCTCGATAGCTAGCTCAATACCTTTTGATAGCCTTCTCAATACCTTCTCGATCTATTGAGTTTCTTAGATTAGCAAAAATCAGCAATGTGAAAAACACATAACTTATTTGTTTGAAATCTGAATTGTCATTAATTAGGAAGGAGCCATATGTTAATTCACGGACAGTTGTACCCAAACGTTACTCAACCATTGATTCAAAAGTCAAAACAGACAAATAAATAAAACACACATACGTTCCTAAAAAAAACATACATGCATTCATTCATTTAATGATGCCACCATATTTACTAAAATAATAATAATAATAATGTCACTATGATTTTAAGATCTGGACCGTTCATAGAACTGAAAAGATAAAAAATTCAAAATTTTTAAGGTCGGATCAAGGTCAAACCACGATAATGTCATAATTATTTTATTAATTAGTTACATACAAATATAGATATTAAATTTATAAAATTAGCATACTTGATATATATATATATAAATAATTTTCAAGCATATTTTAAATAAGACAGTTAATAAAATAATAATAAAGTATGAACAAATACATTAAAAATTATAATTAATTTTTGAAGTATAAAAGTATGAATATATTATATACAACCTGTTAGAGATGGCTAATTAAAATATATAATATAATAAAATATTATGAATATTAGTTAAGTTTACTTCAAGTATATTTAGTTTGCTCTTAGAGCAGCAACCCTCTAACATAGCCTAGTGATTAGAGTTTAACTTTAGAGCTAACCCATCTCAGCCCAAGTTCTAATCTCGATAAGTGCACTTTGTTCATTTTTTCTAATTAGTTTCCACTTAGAGCACTAACACTTCAGTATGCCTAGTGGTTAGAGTTGACTTTAAAGCTAAACCATCTCAGCCCAAGTTCTAATCCTGGTAAGTGCATTGACCGTGATTGAACAACCCTACCAGTTTTATCCGTGGATCAACCGATTCACGAGATTTCTTTGAAATTTAGTTCTACTTGCTTGGTTCATGGGATTTCTTTGAAATTTGGTTCCACTTGCTTAAAACAATTGGATTTCAATCCAGTTTCCAGTTAACCTGGTTGGACCAACCAATCTAGTCTGAGGTTGACAACCTTAAATGTCACTCAAAAATATAATTAATAATTTTTAAAAAACAATTAGTGATAATAATAATATTCATAACAAATGCCATTGATGTTCATTTCACAATTGGAGCATTGTCACATTTTGGGTCAATGAGCTTTATTCAACCAATCTGAATATAAAATTACATTTTGTCTTTGAACTTTCATCACTCTATTTACATCATCAAAGCATGATAAAATATATATATATATATATATATTTATATATCTTTCCGTTATTTTTTCTTCTTGTAAATCAAACAAAAATATTCTCTCTTTTTGTTTTCTTGTATATTTATTTATATTTATATTGTATAGTCTTAGGTGATCATGCTTGGAAGTGTTTACATGTATCTGTAGATAAGTTACATAATGTCAAGCTTTGCATAAAATGAAAAATAGAATATTGGAATTCTATGTGCAGTCTTTTTTTTTTATAAATAATCTTTTATCTCCTCAAAATGTTTTTTCTCCAACAGTTTTTTTTTTTAATGGAAGAAAGTCATTTTTACAATTATTGCTCTTTATAAGGGGAGTTTTTTTTTTTTTTTTTTTTTCATTCCATGTGTGTGTCATTCATATTTTGCATATGTTGTCCCCTTAGTATTCGTGGCATCTTGTTTAAGTACATTCATGCTTGTATATGGATTTTTGTGCCCTTCTGATCATTTTTATGTTTTCCTGGTGAAACTTTATAGCTTTAGTTCATTTTTATGAATATTAGTTAAGTTTACTTCAAGTATATTGAGTTTGCTCTTAGAGCATCAACCGTCCAACATAGCCCAGTGATTAGAGTTTAACTTTAGAGCTAACCCATCTCAACCCAAGTTCTACTCTCAATAAGTGCACTTTGTTCATTTTTTCTAATTAGTTTCCACTTAGAGCATTAACACTTCAGTATGCCTAGTAGTTAGAGTTGACTTTAAAGCTAAACCATCTCAGCCCAAGTTCTAATCTCGGTAAGTGCATTGACCATGATTGAACAACCCTACCAGTTTTATCTGTGGATCAACCGATTCACGAGATTTCTTTGAAATTTTGTTCTACTTGCTTGGTTCACGGGATTTCTTTGAAATTTGGTTTTACTTGCTTAAAACAATTGGATTTTAATCCAGTTTCCAGTTAACCTGGTTAGACCAACCAATCTAGTCTGAGGTTGACAACCTTGAATGTCACTCGAAAATATAATTAATAATTTTTAAAAAACAATTAGTGATAATAATAATATTCATAACAAATGCCATTGATGTTCATTTCACAATTGGAGCATTGTCACATTTTGGGTCAATGAGCTTTATACAACCAATCTGAATATAAAATTACATTTTGTCTCTGAACTTTCATCACTCTATATACATCATCAAAGCATGATAAAATATATATATATATATATATATATTTCTTTCCGTTATTTTTTCTTCTTGTAAATCAAACAAAAATATTCTCTCTTTTTTTTTTCTTGTATATTTATTTATATTTATATTGTATAGTCTTAGGTGATCATGCTTGGAAGTGTTTACATGTATCTGTAGATAAGTTACATAATGTCAAGCTTTGCATAAAATGAAAGATAGAATATTGGATTTCTATGTGCAGTCTTTTTTTTATTATTATTATTATTATAATTTTTTATCTCCTCAAAATGTTTTTTCTCCAACAATTTTTTTTTAATGGAAGAAAGTCATTTTTACAATTATTGCTCTTTATAAGGGGAGTTTTTTTTTTTTTCATTCCATGTGTGTCATTCATATTTTGCATATGTTGTCCCCTTAGTATTCGTGGCATCTTGTTTAAGTACATTCATGCTTGTATATGGATTTTTCGTGCCCTGTTGATCATTTTTATGTTTTCCTGGTGAAACTTTATAGCTTTTTGTGCTATCTATCATTCATGACAAAAAGGCGGAGGAAATGTGGTTTTTGGAGATTCTACATATTAAGGGGAGCAATACATGTTTTTGTAAAGGGGAGATGTGTTTTATTTACTTAGGGGGAAAGTATTAAGTACTTTGGGGTTTCGTGCCCATTTTTTATATTGTTATATATATTTTTGTCCTTTACTTGTTTATTATTTGTCATTATTTTCCATATGGTGCGCATAACATGCTTGTTAAGTGCTTTTAGGAAAATAGGTTTGAAGCCAATCAAAATAGTTAATCCTAGTTTGTGCTATGATTTCTCGAGATTGGTTGTTTTTAGATAAACTAGTTTGTTTGAATATGAGTTTATTCTTTGTAATTGGGTTATTAATATATTAGACTTACTTTTGTACTTGAGTTTATTTTTTATTTATTTTTTTATATTAAGTTTTAATATGTCTTAAAGTTGTAATTGAAGATTAAGTTGAAAACACAAATTTGCTCAAGAAAAACTCAAGAAAAGTGCATTTTCAGCATGTACCCTGATAGCTGGCTCGATGCCTATTGATAGCTATCTTGATACCTCCTTGACACCTCTTGATCTATTGAGAAACCTTTTGCCTTCTCGATACCTTCTCGATCTATCGAGTTTCGTAGATTAGCAAAAATCAGCAATGCGAAAAAACCCATAACTTGTTTGTTTGAAATTTGAATTGAGATTCGTTTGAACTGTATTTAAAAGACATTATAAGCTATCTATTAGAAGGCTTTTTAGAGAGAGAAATAATCTGTTTATGCGGCTAGGGTTTTTTTAATCAAGTTTTCTTTATTTCACCATACGTAAGGGTTTAAAAGAAAATCTAAAGATCTATTGCTAAAGAAGTTGAAGCCGCTATAACCACCACAAACTTGTTGCTATGAAAAAAACCTTCAGAAGGGTTCTTGAAGTCAATTGGAGGTTCAAATTGTAATTGTGGGTGGAGCATTCATTTATTGGAGAGTTTGGAGGTCCTAAAGCGATAGAAAGATTCTGCTATAAGTTCATCTATTGAATTTTAGAGTTTTAGGGACAAAGATTTAGTACTAGATCTTAAACTTTTCTTTACTATAGTGAATTTCTTTTTGGAAAGGTTTCCCCCCCTAAAAATCCTGAAATTAGTCTGTTTCATTGGTTTTCTTAGAGCATCATATCTTGTATTATTTACTATTTCGCTGTGTATAATATTGATGTTTGTTTGTTTAATCAATGACTATTCATAATAGATCTAATTATCAAATTTGCTTTAAAAGTTATTAATTCTATAAACTTGCGTGTAAATTTTTTGAAATAAATAATAATAAAAAAGTGATATAAGTGGTTAGATGGAAGCCAATAAAAATCTATCAATTCAATTCAACTGTCATGTATTTATGGAGCACTGGCCCTATGACACGTGAAATTGCAAACATTTTTATTTAGTCCAAGCTCCGTAATAGACTTGGTTCAGTACTGATGCACTGAATCTAGCTAGTCTCCACACAACCCAAACAAAAGGTTCTCATCTCACAATAGGTCGCGCTCATTACGCCAGGAGTATTGCAGATTGTCTTTGAAATCTATCTTAACATTCGTTTGGTTTAGTCCACACGTACAGCACAAGTGGAGAATGAAAGGAAAACGTACTATTTTGACAATGAGACCACACTAGCACAAGTTTGAAAAACAAAAATAAGATACACAATATTGTAGTTGAAAATATCAACATGAACATATAGTTTCGACTTTTGACTCAATTATTGTGCTAGCCATTCCTCTCCAGAATCAAGAAGTGAAGGCAAAGACTGAAGATTGGTAGCTACATTGGGTTGAAGTTGAACACAATCGCTAGTAGTCCAATCTTGCGGCCATTGTTGAGAGAGAATTAGAGGTTGTTCTGAAGTAGATGATAAATCATTTCTTCTAGTGTCGGTATTGGAATAATTGATAATGTCACACATATCTGGAAAGTCAGAGCTGAGAAGATCCGTCAAGCAATCTTCCTCCATGTTGAAATTCATCATGAAATCCAACGAGTTGAGATGATTCCTATCTTCATATGTATCGGATTCCACAAGCTTATTATTTGTGGAAAGTTGACCAATATCCAATATTTGGTGTCCTGTCCTAACTGTCTCCAACTCCATGGAGCTAAAACTTTGTTCATATTGGCTTGGCGGCTGTGGTGTGAGAAATACCTTAGAACATCTAATTGCTTTGGTCCGGATCAAATGCGTGGATAAATTGCTCTTCTTTGATGCTTGCTTCGATTTATTTGCATAAGAATGCTTAGGAGTTTGATCAGGGCATTGAGGGTCACCAACTCTTTTTCCTAAATTGGTGTTCCAATAGTTCTTTATTTCATTGTCTGTTCGCCCTGGAAGCCTCCCAGCTATTAGGGACCATCTAATTAAAAATATATATATATTAGCTGCCTCATAATTAACTTAATTTACTATATTGTTATGTTACAAGATTAACTATATAAACACTGTATACCAATTGTTTATGTTATTAAACCTAATAATACATATACTTTTTCTTTGGAGAGAGAGAGAGATCTAAACCTGTTTCCCAAGAGCTTGTGAAGCCTAATGATGAGTTCTTCTTCATCCGGTGATATGTTACCTCTCTTAATGTCTGGTCTAAGATAATTCAACCAGCGAAGCCTGCAGCTCTTCCCACATCTTTTCAAACCTGCACAAAATTAACCATTTCATTTTTATGTGAGCTTCATAGAAAGAAAAACAAAGAAATCCCAAAAGAAGTCACATCAGCTGCATGCATGTCTTTTTTTTTGCTTTCTAATATATATATACTAAAAGAAAATAGAGGAACTAGTCATTCTCTCTCTTTAAGTCTTAGAATATTAATATATAGATATATCTTACCTGCTCTTCTCGGAAGGTTCCTCCATTTGCCTTCACCATGGATTCTAATGTATTCTGTGAGAATTTTATCTTCTTGAACTGTCCAAGCACCTCTGTTCAACCCCACCTTAGCACAACAAGCGCTTCTTCCCATTTGGCACTTCTTCTTTCTTCTTCTCCTCCCAACTCTCTCTCTCTCTCACTCTCTTCAATCTTGATGCTTCTCTGTGACTGTGATACTCTGTAAAGTTGTAAATATTTGCTATTTCCTCTGCTCTAGGAAACCCCATATTTATATATAATTTATCTTTGTTGTTAGCATATCATAAAATTCTTATGTCTGCATGGTCCATGTGTCTCATAGCTAATGTGGTCCTCTCTCATTTAAACCGACGTGCCAAAAAAATTTTGGGTTCAATTATTAATTACTTGATTCAATTTCTTTGGTGGATTTGCATCAGAACAAATAATATTCTTTGGTGAATCTAAATTATTCTAAAGACAATTTCCTTTTGTTATATGTGCATTGGGGACCACTTGTTTCGTGCGAATTTCTTTTGGGTTTAAAAATATTTCTTTATATATAGAAAAAAGAAACGTAAAATTACCAATTATCTCTTCCGAACCGTGTAAAAATGAAAGCTTATGCACGAAGTAAAATATTTTAAAAACAAACAAATAATTTTCATCAAAAGCGTGCTTGAAGATATTAATTGCCTTCTCACTTGAAGATTGATGGCAATACTACCCAAAAAGATTAAAAAAAGAAGAAGAAGAGGAAATTAATCACCTGTATTTGAAATGAAATGGGTCTATTTTGTGAATTAATATTACTTATTTAAAAGTGTATTTAGTGTTATATCATTTTAAATTGGTAAAAATATTATTTTTGTTCTTACATTTTAGGGTCATAACACTTGAAGCTTATGTCAGTTATGTGGCAAAATAAAATAATATTAAAAAAAATTATAATTGGAATTTAAAGCAACTTTAGCATTTAAATTGAAAAAAAAAACATTTTCTAAATTTTAAAGATAGAAAATAAAATTTTTGGTAGGAACATTTTCTTGATTTTTCTTGGCAACCAAACATAAAAACACTTTCTTGATTTTTCTGTCTAAAATCCTTCAATTTCCAAATACATTCCACAACATCTCACATCTATACAATTGAGAAACATCCAAATAAAAAATAACCAAAAAGAAATTGAAATTTTCGAACACAAAAAAAAAAATCTAGCAAATTTTGCCTAACAAGCAACAACTTTCTCGATATCCAAATAGAAAATTAAGAGAGAAAAAACCCAGATGGAGAGGGTTCTCATCTCGAATTGGTCTCTTAGTGATGGGTCTAATCTAGTGGCTTTGACGAGGACAAATGCAACCAATTTTTTTACACAAAACCCTTGAAATCCCAAAAACCCAAATCAAAACATCAACCCACATATCTACTGTGGAGGGCCGAGGACCCGAGGACCGTGGATGAAGGTCAAGGGACAAGGGAGATCTTAGTTAAATGATGAGGGCTGAGGACCTGAAGATGATGTTGCATGAACAAATACCAAGAGTATACTGGTGGTATATGGCAGAGAGGAAATATCTGGTTTGGTGGGTGACAGCCTATGGACTCCGCATTGAATGCTCTGCACCTAGTTTCTTAGCCGCATTAAATGAGAATCAATAGCTTTATCAGTCGCATTGATGTAGAGGTGACCTGACCAGTATGAATGACAGCTAGTTAGTTCCTTTCCATCTTCTACAATCAATGAGACAAGTGTTAACAAAAGAAGGGAGTTAGGTGGGAGATTGACGTTGCAAATGCAAGGAGAAAGGAGTATAGATAAGTGTGAAAGAGGCCAGAAGGAGGGGGTGGCGGAAAAACAGAGAAAAGAAAAAGGAGAGAGAGAGAGAGAGATTGGATTGGAATATAAGATATTGCTCCTCGGGCAAAACTGTTTATGATTCCTTTGATGTTAATTGCTGTCCTCGGGGCATTTCTGTCCGTTGTTGTTGTGTTCCCTCTCTACAAATTCTTTGTTTAGGGCCTTGGGTGATTGGATCCACTTCCATTTTTAAGTGGGCTTTAATACCTAGTTGGATTTTTGGTCCTTACATCTACAATCAAACCCAAAACCCCATTTTTCAAACCCTAATCACAACTAAACCTATACCCATATTCCAAAACCAAAGAGGAAACACAACACCCCAAAACCCCCATTTTAAAATTTTAGTTTCTTGTTATTTTTTACATTTATGGAAATTGTTCTAAATTTTTAAAATTTAATGATGTGGATTTTTTATGATTTCAAGGTGGATTTTTTTAAAATACCAATTAAAAAATTTTATATTATTTTATTTGCCATGTGAGCTTTAAATGTGCCAGCTATACAAATTGCTTATCTTGTAAGTATTTTTCGTTAGTGAGTTGACAGTAGAGATCAAATTGACTACAAGTTGAAAATAATATAGACCAAATTGATTGTTATCAAAATGTAGGGACTAAATTGACCATAACCCTAAAATATAGGGACTAAAATAATATTTTTTGCATTTAAAATTTTAAATGGCATGGTATTATATACATTGTTAGATCCTAATATGAAGCATTCTCCTAAAAAAAAAATTCCTTCCACATTGACATAGTATCTGCATTATGAGCAAATTTTAAAAGAGCATAAGCAATTATATTGTGTCATACTTTAAATGTTTAACTTTATATTCTACTAATTGCATTTTTGTCAAGTTCCATTTTGTCCATACATACATATTTTTTTCTTATGAAGTAATCAAAGTTTGAAAATGGAGGGGAAAAAACTAAAATCATATCCATAACAACATGTTGTAGTGGGTGGAAACTTGAAAGTGAATACATACAAAGAATTGGGACAAAAGCTTTTTATTCTTTAGATTAGTATGCAAGAGATTATCATAGTGGGACAAAACTTTTCCTTACCATTAAAAAAAAACAAAAATTTTGATGGCAATTATTATCTTGAGTTAGGTTTTATCTTAATTATTCCTAATAAAACGAGGGAGCATGAGAACAGTCAAATTTACATTAATACATTGCCAATTCATTTAATTCATGAGCATATACTATATGTATAGGAGTGTGAACTTTGAAGTGGTGGTCTCAGTCTACTACTGGTAGGTTATACTTATAATATTGGTAGTTTACCTACACAGCAGCCTACAAAATTAAGTCTCAACACTCACCAATCGAATCGACCACGTTTAATTATTGCATTCATCTCCTCTCGAACTAACCTTCTCATCACACGTTCTTGAAAGTTGGTTGGGGGCACCAGATATTTTTCTGAAAGTAAAGTCTCTGACAAAAATGTCTATCCACATCTATGGCCAACCTCATTTGAACCGTCCATGTCTTGGTCATAGACATTTTGTGCTTTTTATTTTGAATCATGCTAGCTATAGAGTGCAGTTAGGAGGCAATAATTAATAATTAATTTTAAGAAAGTTTTGACACAATTTTTATGAAAAATAAAAAAAAGTTGTCAAAACATTAATTATTATTTTTTTTATAAATTTTTTTAAATGGATTATTAATCAGTGCCTTAAAGGTATCCGTTGGCATTTTCCTTTTATTTTATCTCTAATAAATAATTAAAAGATCATCATTAATGATTGAACATCCGTGACTTTAATGTTTATACCTACCTTAATGTTCCTAAGTTTTTGCTAATAACTTGTCAAGTTATCCTATATTATTGCACTGGATGAACAGTTTTGTTTTAGTTTTATAAAGTATGATCTTCCAAAAATATCAGGTGATGATGTCACATATGTCATGACGTGGCTAGCATGGCCTTGATTGAGGTCACAGTAGGTTCTCTCTCTATCACTTTCATTTTTTAAAGTGTGTCTGGCCACCTTTTTCTCTCCCCTCCTCTCCCTTAAGAATGTGTTTGGATTCAGCTTTCACGTCTTGCGTACACGTTTGGTTTCCTTTTTTTTTTTTTTTTTCAGCGTGTCTGTCACTGTTCATTGGTCATGAACAGTGATTTTAGGCAATGAACAGTGATTTTTGGCATTTACAGTGATTTTAGGCCAATGAACAGTGATTTTTGGTATGAACAGTACTTTTTACACATTTAAAAATTATTTTGCTACAGTGTTTTCAGTTTTCAGTTTTCAGCAATAAGTTCTATCTATTGCATTCAAATATAGGGTTGGTACCTTGTTCAAATTGGGCATATGAAACTAAAGGTCCTTGCCATTTTTCGGGTGTATGAAAGAAGTAACTTCGCCTGTGTTTATTTATTTCATTGTCTTGTATTTGACACAGCCAGTCCCAAAGCCCGGATGAAAGAGGAGGGTTCGTGTTTTATTTAGAAAAATAGATTATAAGATGCTTTTGATCTTATAATCTATTACAAGCTATAATGCGTAATATTTTTGTATACTTTTATATCTCTAAATCTAACACTGTGAATTTTTTTTTTTTTTGACTGAGTGAAAATTCTGCTATACTAATTTGAGTTTTTTTTTTCCTTCTAAATTATCAAGAATTCTTCTGTACTAATTACAGTTTTTTTTTCTTTCTAAATTATCAAGTATAATCAATATAATGTGGCTGCACTCTTAATATTTTTGGGTCTTGAGCTGTCCACTATAGAGTCTGTTTGGATAGAACTTATTGCTAAAAACTGAAAACTGAAAACACTGTAGCAAAATAATTTTTAAATGTGTAAAAAGTACTGTTCATGCCAAAAATCACTGTTCATTGGCCTAAAATCACTGTTCATGGCCAATGAACAGTGACAGACACGCTGAAAAAAAAAAAAAAAAAAGGAAGCCAGACGTGGACGCTGGACGTGGAAGCTGAATCCAAACACATTCTATCTCTATCTGGGAAGAGAGAAGGCACCGCTAGAAGGAAAAGGCGTGGCCATCCTCACTGTTAGAGATTTTGGATTTTAGGGAGATATGTGTTTTAAATTTAATTTAGGTCTACCCCTATTTAATAAAATCAGCAAACTTTTTTTTTTTTTTTTATGAAATCAAACTTTCTTATCAAACCAAAAAAAAAAAAAAAAAAGATTCGATTTGGGTTTTAAAAAAAAAGTAATGTGGCAATACATGTGTCCATTGATGTGACAATAAATTAATTTTTTATTTAAGCTGTTTGACATGTTAGAATTTTCTATGTATAAGATAACGATAGGGATTAACTTGACATGACACTAAAAGGTTAGGAACCAAATTGACGCAATTGAAATGTTATAGACTAAATTAAAATATGGTGTAAATGATTAAGACCAAATATGTAGTTTATCCTTAATTTTTTTTTTTTTTGTCAAACCACAAATTAATGAAATATTTATAAAGCTATAGATACAACAGTTAAGTTGACAGGTTTTTCCTTATAAAATAATAATAATAATAAAGTTTACAAGTTTTTATTGATTCTCATCTAAATTCATCACAGACATCACTTTATTATATATTTACAAGTCATAATTTGCCACTTGATAGTTGTGAAATTTTGTTGTAGCACTAGATTTGTTTTATATTTATAATCGAGCCTTTTTTTTTTAAATACAAAATACAAATTCTATTTTAATATAATTTAGATGTAAATGTATGTGAAGTTCTTTTTTGAAAACTTAAACTCTCAGACTTTTTCTCCCACTCTGTGAGAACTTTGTACTTGTGGACCCAAAAGTTTGTAGCTTCACTGTTTTAAAATAAAATTGGGAGAGACATTTACATGATAAAAATAACAACCATGTATGTTTGACAGCAATCCTTTGTTAATGGACATCCATAAAGATTAACTTTAAGTCTTAATCCGAGCACCTTGTAGGGGGCTATGTAGTTTGGCTGACCCCCATCTTTCGTACACCAAAGACGTCACGTTTGATCATTGAAGTAGTGGGGGACGTTGCTCACAGTCACAGGTCATGGCAGCTGGAGTCGAAGGGAAAGAATCTAAGCACACCGAAACACAAACACAGTATTGTGTGAGAGAAATGACTAATGAGTTGTCACACTACAAGTCGTTGCAAAACGTCCAAGTCATTTACCTTTTTTTATTTTCCTTTTGGTTTTTATATGTGGCACCAAATGATTGATTCATTTGCCAGAACGTTTTGTGTTTTAATTTCTTTGCACCTGTTGGCGAATTAATTTGTGTTGGATTTTATTAATTTTCAGAAATATTTGCCTATAAAGGTACAAAGATTTTTAAATACAAAGTCAAAAGAAAAAAAAAAATCATTTTTCTTATTTTTTTGATAGATAATTTTGGTATTTTTTTTAAATTTTTTTATAATTAGCATGTCAGATTTGTTTAGCTTCAAAAGAATAAAATGTTACTAAGATTATGCACTTATAATTGCAATTATAGGTGTAGTACTTTACCATCACAATGACCCTACCAACCAAGGAATTAAATTACAATAATTTGAGATGAGCCTCGCTTTGCAAGTAGTTAATGAGCATTTTCCCAGGGTGTTGGGTGCAAGCTGGCACCAAAGTCCAGCTCACGTGAAGCTCTTTAATGAAGCCCAACTGATGAGGACTTTTATTTCAACTTGAAATAGGTGATACGTGGAAAGTCAACAGTCCATAGGTTCCTAGGAGTGTGAGGCGGTAGAATTCAATATAAAAAAGGCATGCATGTGGCTTGCTAAAAGGTAGAACACAAACAAGAAGAAAAAGGAGGTGCCGCACAGTAAATAGAAAAAGGTGGGTGCCGGATAGTAACAAAAGGATTGTCGTCTTTGCAAAAAAGACAATTTGTACGTGGGAGTAAAAAAATTATATAAGAATTATTGTAATTAATTTAATAATAGTGAAATTATTCGAAATTTGTCATGTGTTTTTTTCCCTTCAAAGAGAAAATGATTTTTCCTTTAAAGAGAGAAAATTTTTCACGTAAATATTTATATTTTTGTGTTTGATTGCTATTTTGAATTGCTAATAATTGTAATAATATTATTTGGGACTCAACAGAGGGTGCTAGAAATAGTAACGTTACTTAAATCTGATGGGACTTAGCTTGGTAAGCTGCATTTGTTTTTATTTATTTTTTGGTTTATAAATCTTGCATACTAATCTTTTTCTTGGATCGTGGATTCCAGTTAGTTCAACTGGTAAAGTTTTTTATTGTTGAATAAGAGATCTGAGGTTTAATCCCAGCTTACACCAAAAACCAATTGGTATCTTGATCTGATGATAAAGAGTTATTATCAGAAGTGAACGCTATAGGTTGAAACTCTAAAAAAAAAAAATCTTGGATCAAAATGTTGTTGCTGGGGGAGAGGGCCCTCTTAGCTTTAGGGTGGGTTTGGATAGGGAGGTTGCGTCTACGTTTCGCGTTTCTGACCTTTTTTTTTTTTTTTTTCCTTGCGCACAAATTTCAACAGTAGACATGAAGCACTGTTCACCACTGTGCGTGAACAGTAACCGCACAGTGGTGCACTGTTCATGTACTTTTCAACTTTTTTTAATTGAAAATGGGACCCGCAGCACTATTCACACATTTAAAAATTATTTTGCTACAGTGTTTTCAATTTTCAGTTTTCAGTTTATCGAAACAGACCCTTAATTTCACAAGACAATAGTAGGTGTTGCCTTTTTTCATATTCTTTTGGCAAAGAGAAGATTATACAACTAGAAAATTTACACACCCAAACCAGAGTGAAAAGATATGGTGGACATCTTACAGCCAAAAAAGAAAATGGGTTAATTGCATTGACCTTTATTGAAATATTATGAAATAACACTCTCCAAATGTTTCATAAAATGACACTTTCTCTTAAGGATCGTGTAAATGTAATAGTTAAGTTTTCACTACCTCAAGGAGGAAAGTGTCAGCAATTTGAGTAAAAATCTTTTACGAAATGAAATATTTCTTAGGGTAAGACATTTTTGTCACAATATATTTTTTTAATCTTAATTATTGATGTGATAAATGGTGATTAGAAGTTATAACAATACACTTTCAAAAAATTGGGTTTAGGACTAATATCATTTTTTTAATAATAAATAAAATTTAGTTACAAAATTGGTTGTTGCCTTAAATTACAACCTTACCCAATATTTTTTTTTATTGGAGGTGAGTATTGACAAATTTGCAATTGGATTAAATTTTCTTTTTATATCATCCATACTTACAAAATTTTTAAAAAATTAAATATCAATATCTATGTCATCAGTTTATTATTTAAATTGCAAGTTTTTGTAATTTGAAATTATGTATAAAATATAAGCTTATAAGTTATATAGTAAATAATATATGATTGAAACAAAATTTGAAATGTGTATTAAGAGTGTAAAAAACATATAATTCATTAATTAGATTTTCAAAATATATAGTATTGTTTAGACTACAACTAATTTTATAACTAAATTTTGTTATTTTTTTATTAATAATTACAGTATATCATTATTTCTTTATTATTAAGCATAACATACCACCTTAATTAGATTAATGGAAATGAATGTGAAGAAATTTCTGTCCAAGATATATTGGTGATGGAAGTGGGTGATAAGGAGTCAATGTTACAATAAGCCAGTTGTAATGGGGCTCTAATCTATTAGAGAATATATCTGAATTCACCAACTCATCCGCCAAGAGTAAATAAATTTAAATTTTGCTCCTGGACTCTGAAAACCTGAAATCAACTGCCAAATATGGTGCATCTAAATTTGCCTTGAATGAGACTTATCGGAATGGACAATTATTTATTTAATTTTTATAGTCAACAGAAATAAAAAAAAATAAAGAAATTAATTATTGACTAATGTATATTAATTATGCCTCATAGTTGCCACAGCAAATGATAGTGGGAAGCTAAGTACATAACACATAATAAATAAAAAAATTTGCCAAATTAATGACAACCAAAGCTTGCAATTCCTTGTTTCTTCCCATCATGTTTCTTCATATTAGGTTTAACTCCTATTCTTTAATACAAAATGATTTAGGTCTTTATGGGCCAAATAATCTTTGTAAGTGCACAATTGCACCTGGACCCAAAGACAATCACGGGCTCAGGCCCAATGAGCCTTAAACAATAAAATTTGTAGAGTGTGAGCTTGAAACCTAGGTTAGAAGTACTGGGAGCTTGATAACAGGCTTTTATAAACAAACACAAGTAAATAACGAACGATAATGACAAATGGATCTCCTCGGACTCGAGCCGAAGACTACTTCTTTATTATTTCTCTTTCTTCTTTCAAGATTACAATTTCTTAATTTCTTTCTTTGTTTTTTTTTATTTATTCCCCCCCTTTTCTTTGGCCTTCACCCCCTTTTATACTTCCTTCCCTGATACTTTTTGAACAGTGACTAGAAGTTTCCACCTCACTGTTCAGGGGTCACCTCCCCATTAATGCGGCCAGGGAGGTAGGTGCAGAGCCTTTAATGCGGAGGTGGCAGCCTTTATTCTTGATATTTTCTTTAATACTGGTGCATCTAGAAGATTCAGGATGTCCCCTTTTAACCACTGGTCTTTCCAGAGTTGTGCTTTGACCTTCATAACAAAACTTTGAATTCTCTAGGGCTTTTCCGAGGAGAAGCTCGTCATCGGCTGTATCCTCGGACCCTCGGCATATGGGCCGACTCATAGGGTTTAATCCTGGAGCAGGTCGGCCCTCCATGTTACAGCCCAAAGGCCCATATGCCCATTTGGGCCCTTTTACTCCCCACAATAGCCCCTCAAAACTCTATTTTTCATCATCCGAGAAGAAAAATAGGGTTTTGATCCAACGAATACTTCCTCCACACTTTTTGTAAATAACCACACGTGTGAAAACCGTTTCGCGTTCTGGAGAGTGACACTTGGCGGTTTTATTTTCAAAAACGCGCGTATTTATTACTGTAAGTTATACCTTGTCCCCCACGTTCAACGGTGAGATGAGCATCCAACGGTCCTTGTTATTCCATGAAAATTTGGGCGGGACAAATATAATTTCGAGGCCGCTTTTCGCACACCGTGACGCTTCGGGAACCTGCGCCTTCATTTAATTCATCAGGGACTAATCCCATCAAAACATCAGTAAACATACTTTACCCGCAGAAAACCGTGGAAATTTGCACAACTTGAGATTCGTAAGTTTTTGATTCTTCTTTTCTTAACCTTTTCTCCTCGGATCTTGTCCTCGGCTATCCTTGTAGACATTTTTCCTTTTAGAGTTTAGTCTTTCGTCTCTCCCTGATGGGAAAATTTAAGTGTCTAGTTGATACGTGGAAAGTCAACAGTCCATAGGTTCCTAGGAGTGTGAGGCGGTAGAATTCAATATAAAAAAGGCATGCATGTGGTTTGCTAAAAGGTAGAACACAAACAAGAAGAAAAAGGAGGTGCCGCACAGTAAATAGAAAAAGGTGGGTGCCGAATAGTAACAAAAGGATTGTCGTCTTTGAAAAAGACAATTTGTACGTGGGAGTAAAGAAATTATATAAAAATTATTGTAATTAATTTAATAATAGTGAAATTATTTGAAATTTGTCATGTGATTTTTCCCTTCAAAGAGAAAATAGTTTTTCTTTTAAAGAGAAAATGGTTTTCCCTTTAAAGAGAGAGAATTTTTCACGTAAATATTTGTATTTTTGTGTTTGATTGCTATTTTAAATTGCTAATAATTGTAATAATATTATTTGGGACTCAACAGAGGGTGCTAGAAATAGTAACGTTACTTAAATTTGATGGGACTTAGCTTGGTAAGCTGCATTTGTTTTTATTTATTTTTTGGTTTATAAACCTTGCATACTAATCTTTTTCTTAGATCGTGGATTCCAGTTAGCTCAACTGGTAAAGTTTTTTATGGTTGAATAAGAGATCTGGGATTTAATCCCAGCTTACACCAAAAACCAATTGGTATTTTGATCTGATAATAAAGAGTTATTATCAAAAGTGAACGCTATAGGTTAAAACTCTAAAAAAAAAAAAAAAATTCTTGGATCAAAATGCTGTTGCTGGGGGAGAGGGCTCTCTTAGCTTTAGGGTGGGTTTGGATAGGGAGGTTGCGTCTACGTTTCGCGTTTCTGACCTTTTTTTTTTTTTTTTTTTTTTCCTTGCGCACAAATTTCAACAGCAGACATGAAGCACTGTTCACCACTGTGCGTGAACAGTAACCGCACAGTGGTGCACTGTTCATGTACTTTTCAAATTTTTTTAATTAAAAATGGGACCCGCAGCACTATTCACACATTTAAAAATTATTTTGCTACAGTGTTTTCAGTTTTCAGTTTTGAGTTTTCAATTTTCAGCTTATCGAAACAGACCCTTAATTTCACAAGACAATAGTAGGTGTTGCCTTTTTTCATATTCTTTTGGCAAAGAGAAGATTATACAACTAGAAAATTTACACACCCAAACCAGAGTGAAAAGATATGGTGGACATCTTACAGCCAAAAAAGAAAATGGGTTAATTGCATTAACTTTTATTGAAATATTATGAAATAACACTCTCCAAATGTTTCATAAAATGACACTTTCTCTTAAGGATCGTGTAAATGTAATAGTTAAGTTTTCACTACCTCAAGGAGGAAAGTGTCCGCAGTTTGAGTAAAAATCTTTTACGAAATGAAATATTTCTTAGGGTAAGACATTTTTGTCACAATATGTTTTTTTAATCTTAATTATTGATGTGATAAATGGTGATTAGAAGTTATAACAATACACTTTCAAAAAATTGGGTTCAGGACTAATATCATTTTTTTAATAATAAATAAAATTTAGTTACAAAATTAGTTGTTGCCTTAAATTACAACCTTACTCAATATTTTTTTTTTTATTGGAGGTGAGTATTGACAAATTTACAATTGGATTAAATTTTCTTTTTATATCATCCATACTTACAAAATTTCTAAAAAATTAAATATCAATATCTATGTCATCAGTTTATTATTTAAATTGCAAGTTTTTGTAATTTGAAATTATGTATAAAATATAAGCTTATAAGTTATATAGTAAATAATATATGATTGAAACAAAATTTGAAATGTGTATTAAGAGTGTAAAAAACATATAATTAGATTTTCAAAATATATAGTATTGTTTAGACTACAACTAATTTTATAACTAAATTTTGTTATTTTTTTATTAATAATTACAGTATATCATTATTTCTTTATTATTAAGCATAACATACCACCTTAATTAGAAGTAATGGAAATGAATGTGAAGAAATTTCTGTCCAAGATATATTGGTGATGGAAGTGGGTGATAAGGAGTCAATGTTACAATAAGCCAGTTGTAATGGGGCTCTAATCTATTAGAGAATATATCTGAATTCACCAACTCATCCGCCAAGAGTAAATAAATTTAAATTTTGCTCCTGGACTCTGAAAACCTGAAATCAACTGCCAAATATGGTGCATCTAAATTTGCCTTGAATGAGACTTATCGGAATGGACAATTATTTATTTAATTTTTATAGTCAACAGAAATAAAAAAAATAAAGAAATTAATTCTTGACTAATGTATATTAATTATGCCTCATAGTTGCCACAGCAAATGATAGTGGGAAGCTAAGTACACAACACATAATAAAAAAAAAATTGCCAAATTAATGACAACCCAAGCTTGCTGTAAGTGCACAAGTGCACCTGGACCCAAAGACAATCACGGGCTCAGGCCCAATGAGCCTTAAACAATGAAATTTGTAGAGTGTGGGCTTGAAATATAGATTAGAAGTACTGAGAACTTAATAACAGGCTAAGATGTGCAAACACTTGTAAATAACAAATGATAATTGCAAATAGACCTCCTCGGACGTGAGCCGAGGACTACTTCTGTATTATTTCTCTTTCTTTCTCAAAGGTTACCCTTCTCCTCCTCTAGTTACAGACACCCCCCCTTTAAATACTTCATTTTCTGATGCTTTATCCACGTTTTTGCTCAAACCCCCTCTCCCCGAGATATTTCTTCCCTTAGTGCCTTTGAATAGTGACTAAAAGTTTCAGCCTTACTGTTCAGGGGTCACTTCCCCATTAATGCGGCCAGGGAGGTAGGTGCAGAGTCTTTAATGTGGAGGTGGCAGCCTTTGCTCTTGGTGTTTCTCAAACACCGGTGTATCTAGAAGGTTCAGGGTTTCCCCCTTTTAACCAACAGTCTTTCCAGAATTCTGCCTTGGCCTTCGTACTGAATTTACGAGTTTTCTTGGGTCTGTCCGAGGAGAAACTCACCATCGGATGCGTCCTCGGACCCTCGGCATATGGGCCAATCCGCAGTACTAACAAGTTCTTAGCCTAAGAACAGATTGGCCCTCCTTGCTAGAGCCCAAGGGCCCAAATGCCCACCTGGGTCCTTTTACACCCCACAATAGCCCCTCAAAACTCTATTTTTCAGCATTCGAGGAGAAAAAATAGGGTTTTGATCCAACGAGAACTCATCCCACACGTTTTGTAAATAACTACGCGTGTGGAGATCGTTCCGTGTTCCAGAGGATGCCACTTGGCGGTTTTATTTTCAAAAACGCACGCATTTATTACTGTAACTTACACCCTGTCTCCCACGTTCAACGGTGAGATGAGCATCCAACGGCCCTTGTTTCCCCCTGAAAATTTGGGCGGAACGAATACAATTTCGAGGCCGCTTTCCCGCACGTCGTGACGCTTTGGGAACCTGCGCCTTCATTTATTTCTTCAGAAGCTAATCCCATCAAAACATCAGTAATCACCTTTTATGTGCAGAAATCCGTGGAAATTCGCATAACTTCAGATCTGTAAGTGCTTATTCTTTTTCCTTAACCCATTCTCCTCGGATCCTGTCCTCGGCTCCCCTTTTAACCGTTCTCCCTCTTAGAACTTAGTCTTTCGTTCCTTTCTAATGGGAAATTCAAGTTTCTAGTTGATACCGCCGCTGGGATGGAAGGTTTTAGAGCTAAGTATCACATTCCCAGCGATGTAGGTTTGAAATACTGCTCGGCAGAAGCCGTGGCCGGTTCTAGGAAAACCGGAGAGGTCATCATCCCGATGGTCGCCTTCGTAGAAGGTGGGATGACCCTTCCAATGAAACCCGTAACCAGGGAATACCTCCGCAACCACCGGTTGTGTCCCGACCAGTGTGCTCCCAACGTCTTTAGAGTTCTAGGAAGCATCGACGCTCTAAACGAGCAGATGGGTCTGAACCTTACCTGGCACGACGTCGTTTTTATGTACGAGTGCCATAAACTTACCAATGTAGGTTATTACATCAAATCCCGCTCTAGCGTAGTTAGGTTAATCTCCTGTCTGCCCAAGTCCAATAAAGGCATGAAGGATGACTACCTCATTGTCTCAGGCAACTGGCACGACGGCCCCCACTGCCTAGTTGAGTGGGGAGATCCAGGTGCGACCTAGGATCTAACTTCCCACCCCAAAAATCCATATAAGCATCTTAGAATGTCATTTGCATTTATAAACTGTTTGATTTTGATTTACCACATGTCTTAAAAGTCTGATCATGTTCGTCTATCCTTGGTGTCTTTCTTTACAGATAAACAACTTGTGCGCCCCCGCTTGAGTCACTGTAACGTCGCGGACCTGAACCGAGTGCTACGCTCAGAGGTGTTCGTGAGCGAAGACTTGCAACTCAAAGTGGCCCACCTGATACTAGGCTACGATCCGATATCCTCGGACTTCTAGGAGATAGAGAACGCCATCATCGCGGGGGATAGAAGGCGTAAGAGAATACACGTAGCAAGACCGCAATTTCTTGCCGACGACGACATCCCCGACGACCCCAACACCATTCTGTACAGTCGTCCAATTGCGGCGATCCCCCTCTCAACACACTCCCAAGCGACTCCTGTCCCGGAGGAGCAAGTGTCCTCTTCGCACACATTAGACGACGAAATAGATAAGTTCCAGCTCGAGGACCTTGAAAGACCCCGAGGAAACCAATTCGTCGTACTTTCTGACGAGGAAGAAAAGCCCACCGAGGCCTCCGGAATTGCAGGGTTCATTGTTGCCCACCCCGAAGACGACTCCGAGGAGGATATGGACAAACTTCAAGGCCTTCTAACCAAGAGAGGCGAAAAAGTTGCCCAGAAGAGGGCGGGAGGGTCCCAAGCTCTTCCATCTTTGCCACCTCCCCCTCCTCCAGCCGAACCCAAGCTTCCAGCTGAGGAGCCGAAAAAGAAAAGAAAGGGAGAGGCCGAGGATACTGCTGGCGAAAAACAAAAAAGGCCACGACAACAGCCGCAGCCAGCTCAGCAGCAGAAGCTGGACAAGGGCAAAGGTCGGGCTCGCTCAGTCGAGAGTGGGGAGATCAGAGATATGGCCGAAGTGCGCCGAGCACCGGCTACCTGATCTCCTGACCTAAGACTGGACGGTGCACCAATTTCTTGCCAGTCTAGTATTAGGGCAATCCAACAAGGCCACGCCCACCACCTGGCCGATGCGTTGGAGTGCCCCCTTCTGCTGCCCAAGGACATGGAAACCTTGGAGAGAATGAGCCAACCTCAACTGTTTCTGTCTTTAAAGAGGGAACTGGCCCTTGTAAGTTTTAACTTTTTATGTACATTTCATTTTTCATAATATCGAATGATTAATGAGTGTTTTGTTATATCTAATTCTCTAACATTTTATGGTAGGCCGTTCAAGAAGTCTTTGTAGCCGAGAAGTTTATAGAGGACTCTCGGAAGAAGGCCAGAATGGAGGCTGACATTCGAATGGAGACTGAGAAGTCCTTAGGCCAGGCCCTCGCAGAAAATGAGAAACTCGTCTTTCAGGTGGCTGATCTCAAAAGAGAAAGAGATGGTGTTGAGGCCAGCCTGAAGACTATGAAGACCTAAATAGAAGGGCAGCGCAAGCTTCTCCACCAAAAGGATGACGAGCTCTCCCAAGCCCAGAAGGAGTGCTCGGATTTGGAGAAGGAGCTTGCGCGAATGAAGGAGGAAGCCGGCGCATTCAAACGCTCTCTGGAGGCCACCAAGCAGGCGAGTTATGAGGAAGGGGTAGCTGCAACAGAAGAGCAGCTGACAGAGGCTTTCGCGGCCTTGTGCCGGGAGTACTGTCAGCAAGTCTGGGGGGAAGCTCTAAACGTAGCAGGGGTTCCTTCAGCCTCGGAGCTGAGGAAGTCCGAGAACGTTTGGCTTCCCCTAGACATACAGGAGATAGAAGAGGCTCCTTTTGTTGCTCCTGCCCTTGAGACAGCTCTTCCTGCTCTTCCTCTTATGGTCCCGAAGCTCGTTCCATATCCTACAGAACCTTCAGGTTCCAACAAAGAGAAGGAAGGGGGTGGGGATGCCGAGAAGGGCTTGAGCCAGAATGTGGAGCCTAATGTCCCTCCAACAAACGCAGCAGACAAAGGGAAGCAAGTTCTATCTTCCTTTGAGTTGGAGCTAAGAAACACCGAGGCAACCGGCACTTCTCAGCAAGACCCCCCTCCAAGAGTTTAGGGACCAGCCTAGGACTTCTCTTTCTTTGTAATCAAAACTTAGCATGTAATGTATGCCTGAATAATTAATGAAAGACAATTTTTGTATGACTTTCGCTCATGTTGTATTGGTTTTACTTTATTCTTATTGTACTTGTCGTAAAAGTTCTCATTAATACATAGTTAAAGGAAGAATAGAACAAACAAATCTAACTCCAGGAATTGCACAATTTCAACCTCCACACAGCCATGCGAATATTTGCTTTGCAAAGTAGAATACTTAAGAGCTTGACAGAGATTAACTTAGTTTGGATAAACTCATATGATGGTTAAACTTTTGTAATTTGAGGTATTACTTTCAGTAGGATGTAAGGTCCGAGGGCTATTCCTTACAAAAATTTGTTTAACACTTAAAGATATAGAACTTAAGATCTAAGTTAATGAATGGTAAGATACTGATTTCCACAAAGCATGTGATAAGAATAAGAACAGTGACTAAGGTATCAATTTCCACAAGGTTTGTAGTCCCAAGACCATACTTTAACCAAGTTTCTGTTTGACACTTAAGAATAGTAACTTCAAATGTTAATTTTCCCAAAGTAGAAGGTCCGAGGACCCGGCATAACTAAGGTTCTGTTTAACAAATGATAAGATATCAATTTCCACAAGGTTTGTGGTCCGAGGACAATACTTAACCAAGTTTCTGTTTGACACTTAAGAATAGTAATTTCAAATGTTAATTTTCCTAAAGTAGAAGGTCCGAGGACCCGGTATAACTAAGGTTCTGTTTAACAAATGATAAGATATCAATTTCCACAAGGTTTGTGGTCCGAGGACCATACTTAACCAAGTTTCTGTTTGACACTTAAGAATAGTAACTTCAAATGTTAATTTTCCCAAAGTAGAAGGTCCGAGGACCCGGCATAACTAATGTTCTGTTTAACAAATGATAAGATATCAATTTCCACAAGGTTTGTGGTCCGAGGACCAAACTTAACCAAGTTTCTATTTGACACTTAAGAATAGTAACTGTAAGCCCCAGAAGTATTTATAACTTTGAATTGGTAACTAACAAAAGTACATTTTATTAATAATAATACCTTCGAAGATTATTTACATTCTAGGGGCGTGGTACAATTCTTTCATCTAGATCAACTAAACGATACGACCCTATGCCAGCTACTGAAACAATGCGATAGGGACCTTCCCAGTTCGGTTCTAGCTTACCCCAAGCCGGGTTCTTAGCAGTGCCCACAACTTTTCTCAGTACAAGATCCCCAGGTGCAAGTGGCCTTAACTTCACGTGGGCATCATATCCTCGCTTAAGCTTCTGTTAGTAATAAGCCATTTGGACTATAGCTGCCTCGCGCCGTTCCTCAATTAAATCAAGACTTTTCTCCAAGAGGCCATCGTTATTCTCTGGGCTAAAAGAACTCGTCTTCAAGGTGGGAAAACCTAATTCCAAAGGTATCACCGCCTCGGCTCCATAAGTCATAGAGAATGGCGTTTCTCCCGTGGACCTACGCGGTATAGTCCGATACGTCCACAGAACATGTGGGATTTCTTCTACCCACCTGCCTTTCGCATCGTCCAACCTTTTCTTGAGCCCACTGACTATGACCTTGTTAACGGTCTCGGCTTGCCCATTTCCCTGAGGATAAGCTGGGGTAGAATACTTATTTATGATGCCCATATTATCACAATATTTCCTAAAAGCCTTGCTGTCGAATTGAATGCCGTTGTCTGAAATAAGAGTATGTGGTATTCTGAATCTAGTGACAATGTTTTTCCAAACAAACTTCTTGGAATCAATGTCTCTGATATTTGCTAAGGGCTCGGCCTCAACCCATTTAGTGAAGTAGTCCGTCCCCACGAGCAGCCATCTTTTGTTTCCTGCGGCCCTAAAAAATGGCCCCACGATGTCCAATCCCCATTGTGCAAAAGGCCAGGGACTGGAGAGAGGATTTAGAACCCTTCCAGGTTGATGAATATTAGGGGCGAACCTCTGGCATTGATCATATTTTCGAGCATAATCCTGAGCCTCCCTCTGTATATTGGGCCACCAATAATCCTAAGTCAGAGCTCTGTGGGCTAAGGATCTTCCCCCGGTGTGGCTCCCACAAATCCCTTCATGCAGTTCTTCCAGAAGTGCTTCCGTTGATTCGGGGTGCACACACAACAAGTACGGTCCTGAGAAGGATCGTTTATACAGTTTCTGGTCCTCGGACAACCAGAAACGTGGCGCCTTTCGACGTATCTTATCTGCTTCAGACTTGTCTTTAGGAAGGATATCGTTCTTAAGAAAAGATACGACCGGGTCAATCCAACTAGTCCTGAGCCTTATCAGATGAATGCGAGCTGCGTTGACAACGGTAAGAGTTGGCTCTAACAAATCCTCCACAAGGATAATCCTGGGCAAACCCTGAGCCGAAGATGTTGCCAACATGGCCAAAGAATCTGCATGGGTCTTTCCACTCCTAGAGATGTGAGACAAGACAAAGGACTCGAATTGAGCTTGCTGACACTTGACCTGGGCCAAGTATTCTTGCATTCTTGGGTCCCTAGCCTCCATGGTCCCCATGACCTGGCAGACCACTAGCTGGGAGTCCGAAAACGCATGAACTTCCTTTCCGCCTATCCTATGTACCATGTTCATGCTCACTAAGACTGCTTCGTACTCGGCTTCATTATTAGTAGCCGAGAATGACAGCCTTAGAGATTTTTCGAAGATAATTCCCTCAGGGGATATCAGGACGAGTCCGACACCAGATCCTCTCTGATTAGCTGCCCCATCAACATATATTTTCCAAGTTGGAGGTGCTACGGCTGTGATCACACCAACTGATTTTCCATCCATGTGTGCTTCTTTCAGAGTTTCTTCTAGTAATGGTTCAGCAAATTCTGCCACCAAGTCAGCAAGGACCTGGCCCTTCACCGAGGTGCGAGGCCTGTATTTAACGTCAAAGGCTCCCAAAATGGTTCCCCACTTTGCCACCCTGCCAGAGTAGTCGGCGCTGCGTAGCACCGCCTTGAGCGGCAACTGGGTTAGAACCACCACAGTGTGAGACTGGAAATAATGAGGAAGCTTCCGCGTGGCATGAACTATGGCCAGAAGTGCTTTTTCCAAGAGTAGATAGCGCACCTCGGCCTCATTCAAAGATTTACTAACGTAGTAGACCGGTCTTTGCACCCCGTTTTCATCCCTTATGAGGACCAGGCTGACTACGTGGACGGCCACTGCCAGATAAGCAAACAAGACCTCATCTGCCTCGGGGCGAGACAAAATGGGTGGCCGAGAAAGATATTGCTTAAGCTGTTGGAAGGCTAACACGCAGTCCTCGGTCCATTAAAACCCCTTCCATTTATTCAACAACTGGAAGAAAGGGCGGCACCGGTCGGCTGATCGAGAGATAAATCTGCTCAGTGCGGCAATCATTCCAGTCAATTTCTGGATTTCTTTTGGGTTCCGAGGCGGTTGCAAATCCTGAATAGCCTTTATGCCCCTATGAGTAATCATGTATCCCAAGAACTTTCCAGACCCCACGCCAAAAGAGCATTTTGAGGCGTTAAGGCGCAACTTGTATTCCCTTAGCACCTGGAAGGTGTCGGCCAGATCTTTCACGTGTGAAGGTATTGTTTTACTCTTCACCACCATATCATCCATATACACCTCAATAGTCTTCCCTAGTTGTTGTTCGAACATTCTGGTCATCATTCTTTGGTAGGTAGCCCCAGCATTTTTCAACCCAAACGACATGACCTTATAGTGGTAGTTCCCTGTTGGAGTAATAAAAGCAGTCTTCTCTTGGTCCTCCAATGCCAATGGAATCTGATGGTAACCTTGGAAGGCATCCAAAAAACTCATACGAGGATGTCCGATAGTGGCGTCCACAAGCTGATCAATACGCGGCATTGGGAACAAATCCTTGGGGCAGGCCTTGTTCAAATCCGTGAAGTCCACACATACTCTCCATGTTCCATTCTTCTTTTTGACCACAACCGTATGCGCCAACCACTCAGGGTAGAAAACTTCTTTAATAGCCCCAGCCCTCTTGAGTTTGAGCACCTTTTCCTTGACAGCCTCGGAATGTTCCTTGGAAGAACGCCGAGGTGGCTGCCTTCTCGGAACAATGGCAGGGTTGACATTTAAATGATGACAAATGAAGCTCGGATCTACGCCTAGAGCCTCATAAGGATCCCACGCAAAAACATCAATATTGCCTTTCAGAAATTCCAACAACTCCATCTTCTCCTGGTGCGGCAAACGTATGCCGACTTGGAAGAACCTCTCTGGGTCATCCGCTATCAAAAACTTCTCTAAATCCTCACAAATAGCCTCCTCTCCTGTCACCGCTCCAGGTGCATCCGGAGCAGTTAATTGCTATGAGTCTTGGACGAACAAAGTCGATGACTCGGCTTCGGTCTGATGAAGCACTGCGGCCGATATGCATTGCCTGGCCACCGATTGGCTGCCGAGGATCTCTTCAACATATTCTCCAGAAGGGAACTTAACCTTAACATGCAAGGTAGAGGAGACGGCTCCCAGAGCGTGCAGCCATGGCCTGGCGAGGATGGCTGTATATGGGGAGTACGCGTCAACCACAATGAAATCCACCTCAACCGTTTCTGAGCCGAATTGAACGGGCAAACGAATCTGTTCCTTCGGCACAACGACCTTTCCTTCAAAGCTTATGAGTGGCGAGTCATAAGGTGTAAGATCTTCCAGCTTCAACCTCAGCCCCTTAAATAAATCAGGGTACATGATATCTGCACCGCTGCCCTGATCAATCATCACCCTCTTTACATCATAATTCCCTATCCTGAGAGTGACCACAAGAGCATCGTCATGGGGTTGAATGGTACCAACCTTATCCTCCTCCAAAAATCCCAAGACAGGTAAATCCACCTTCAACCTCTGCCTCTTCGGCCTGGGAATGGGAAACCGCCATCACCCTAGTGGGACCTGAGCCGGTCCTGCCGGGTGCAGCAAAGATAACGTTAATTTTTCCCAATGTCGGCCGAGATGGATTATTCTTCTGATTGTTTGAGCCAGATTGACTGCCCTGCCCATTAGGTTGACACAGGTGCTGCTTCAGTTTTCCTTCACTGACAAGCTGCTCCAAGTGGTTCCAAAGGGTCCGATAGTTCTCGGTAGTGTGGCCCACGTCCTGATGGTACTGACAAAAGAGGTTCTGATTCCTTTTCGCAGGGTCTCCTGCCATCTTACTAGGCCACCTGAAGAAGGGCTCCTTACGAACTTTCTCCAGTAATTGGTGTACTGGTTCTCGGAATACAGTGTTCACGGCCTGAGGTGCTGCCGAGCCGGACTGACCGACGTAATCTCTCCTCGGCTTGTTGTTGTGGTATCTGCCCGACCTGAAATCCCTTCTCTCCTGTGGGATAACCTTCTCCTTACCCTTTCCTTGCTGCTGGTCTTCCTCTACCCTTTTGTATTTATCAATACGATCTATGAGGCGACGTACGCTACGGACGGGCTTTTTGGACAAGGATTTCCTCAAATCGTGATCAGTAGGAAGACCTACCTTAAAGGTATTGAGTGCCACCTCATCAAAATCACCATCTATCTCATTAAACATCTCCCAGTACCGGTCGGAGTATGCTTTCAACGTCTCCTCTTCCCTCATGGTCATGGATAGCAGCGAGTCCAATGGCCGAGGTACTCTACTACACGTAATAAACCGCGAAGCGAATACTCTAGTAAGCTCCCCAAACGAACCTACAGACCCCGATTTAAGGCCGTTGAACCACCTCATAGCAACAGGTTCCAAGCTAGAGGGGTAAACTTTACACATCAGGGTCTCATTATGAGAGTGAACCGCCATCCTCTGGTTAAAGTGACTCACGTGCTCCACCGGATCAGTCCGGCCATTGTAAATGGTAAAGGTGGGCTGGGTAAACCTCTTGGGAAGCCTCTCCCTCTCAATCCTCCGTGAAAATGGAGATTTGGAGAGTTGGTGCAACGCCCGACTCATAGCATCGTTCCTCAAGCCCCTAGAAGGAAGTTTCTTGCGTCTGCGAGCCGGCGGATCATCCTCCTCACAAGAGGACATTGCACTGGGGGGTGAGCATGACCTCGAGCTATAACTACCTCCCCGGACCTCCGCTGAAGAAGGATTAGATGAGGACGGTGAAGGCCTACGTCTGGCGCGACGCAGCTTTCTTTTCAAACGACTAATCTCTGTTTGCATGGCCTTAGCACCATCCTCCTGGGTGGTGCTACCCCCGCCATGAGTATGGCTAGCCCTAGGGTATTCTGTATGGACACTTCCCTCACGATCCCTTTGACACTCCAGACGCTCGAAAAGATCTTCCGGTTGTGATCCTTGAGACTCTGCATGATGTGAGCCTAGGCCTGCCATAGTATCCCAGCTCCTTTTGGACTAGATTCCCACAGACGGTGCCAATTGTAAGTGCACAAGTGCACCTGGACCCAAAGACAATCACGGGCTCAGGCCCAATGAGCCTTAAACAATGAAATTTGTAGAGTGTGGGCTTGAAATCTAGATTAGAAGTACTGAGAACTTAATAACATGTGTTTATAAACTCTTAAGTACCCTCCCCTTGCAAGCCAATTTTTAAGGGTGAGTTCTACCCATGGGTTCCTACATGAATAACTGATATGTGAGTAGAGTCGCCAAAAAGAGAAAGGGCTACTATCGGGTTAATGTCGATAGAGTGGCCGTTGTGGACATTGACTGCAAAGCGTGGTGGTATGTTATAATCCTAGTGTCCTACATGAATTAAATGTAAACTTAGCCATGTATTTATAAGCTCTTGGACACTTTCCCTTTGCAAGCTAGTTTTCAATGATGAGTTCCATCCATATATTTCTAACAATTTAGGTCAATAACTTTGTCGAGTATGGTTCTGGTTAGGACAAACTTAATAGTTCCTATATAAATCACCAACCATCTCCATTAAAAGGTCTCAAGGAACATACTATAGTTGCATTTTACTAACACTCCTATTAATTGTGAGTTATAGTTTAGCCATCGAGTAAAGATAGGGACACACCCATTATCGCACTATGTTTGTGTATCAACTATTTATTGGACTTTAGCATTTTCAAGTACATGTGGTGGATCCATGTGAAAGTGTTGAAATTCAATCACGAGTTGACACATAAGCAAGGTGTGGATTTGGGTGTATCTCTTGCATTACTCTTAGCTATCGAAAGGGTTTTGACCGACACACACCAATGCTCTTTGGCAAAAGTGTTTACTCTTTTTCGCAAGTCTTCCAAGTTCAAAGCAAATCGAGTATAGTTTGTTAACGGGTCTTTTGATCGAAATGTTGTTATTTAGTACTGTTTAATATATATCTTGTATTAGGAAAATTTATTAGGTAGTCCGGGAGTATACTCCTTCCCTCTCATATAAGGGTGAGCCCCATAGTGAGTGGAACCCACTCCCATATGAGAGGGAGGGAGTATACTCCCGAAGCACCTAGTGTGTGTGTATATATATATATATATATATATCTAAAAGCTGAAGCGTAACATTTATTATTGCTACGCTCTTGTTGCGCCACCTCATTCGCCATGTCATTGACCATATAATCTTTATTTTTCTTATTTATTTTTTATTCCTAATTTCTTTTACAAAAATTATATAAATAGATTATTGACTTTACACATTATTGACTTTACACATTTGAAGTTACTGTTCTTAAGAACCAAACAGAAACTTGGTTAAGTGTAGTCCTCGGACCGCAAACCTTGTGGAAATTGATATCTTAGCATCTGTCAGCCAGAACTTTAGTTATACCGGGTCCTCGGACCTTCTACTTTGATAAATTTAATAGTTAAAGTTGCTATTCTTAATATCTTGTCACGGTTCTTGTTTCTATTACATGTTTTGTGGAAATCAGCATCTTACCGTTCATTAATTCGGATTTTAAGTTCTGTGCCTTTAGATGTTAAGTAAATTTATGTAAGGAATGGTCCTTGGACCTTACATCCCATTAAAAACGATGCCACAGATTATAAGGCATCGTTTAACTAAGGCATTGCTCGGTATCCAAACTAAGTTACTCTCTATCAGGTTCTTAAGTTTTCTATGTCAGGCAAACATGCGCATGGATGTATGGGGGTTATAATTGTGCAATCCCTGCCTTTGACTGTGTCTTCATAAGAATTCTTATGACAAGTAAAAAAAAAAAATATAAAAAAAATAAAATAAAAAAGGGGGTAGAACAAATATAAAATAGAAGAAAGTTGTACAAAGATTGTCTTTCGTTAATAATTTTTGGCATACATTACATGCTAAATTCTGGTTATAAAGAAAGAGAAGTCCTAGGCTAGTCCCTAAACTCTTGGAGGGGGATTTTGCTGAGAAGTGCTGGTCGCCTCGGTATTTCTTAGCTCCAACTCAAAGGGAGACAAAACTTGTTTCCCTCTGTCTATTGCATTTGTTGGAGGGGCATTGGGCTCCACAATTTGGCTTAAGCCTTTCTCGGCATCCCCACTCCCTTCCATCTCTTTGTTGGAATCTGAAGGCTCTGTAGGATCTGGAACGAGCTTTGGGGTAGTAGGAGGAAGAGCAGGAAGAGTTGCCTCAGGGGCAGGAGCAACAGTAGGAGTCTCTTCTATCTCCTGTATTTCCAGGGGAAGCCAAATGTTCTCATACTTCCTCAGCTCCGAGGCTGAAGGAACACCTGCTACATTTAGGGCTTCCCCTTAGACTTGCTGACAGTACTCCTGGCACAAGGCCGCGAAAGCCTCTGTCAACTGTTCCTCTGTTGCAGCTACCCCTTCTTCATAACTCGCCTACTTGGCGGCCTCTATAGAGCGTTTGAATGCGCCGGCTTCCTCCTTCAGGCATGTAAGCTCCCTCTCCAATTCCGAGCGCTCCCTCTCGGCTTGGGCTAATTTGTCGTCTTTGTCCCGGAGAAGCTTGCGCTGCCCTTCTATTTGAGTCTTCATCGTCTTCAGGCTGGCCTTAGCACCGTCTCTTTCTCTTTTAAGATCAGCCACCTGAGAGACGAGTTTCTCATTTTCTGCAAGGGCTTGGCCTAGGGACTTCTCAGTCTCCATACGAATGTCAAGCTCCAGTCTAGCCTTCTTCCGAGAGTCTTCTACAAACTTTTCGGCTACAAAGACTTCTTGAACGGCCTACATAAAGTGTTAAGAAGTTAGATGTAGCAAACACTTCTCATTTATCCAGTATTATGAAGAAGGAAATATTCATGAAAAAAAAAAAAAAAAATTTAAAACTTACCAGGGCTAGCTCCCTTTTTAAGGACATGAATAGTTGGGGTTGGCTCATTCTCTCCAAGGTTTCCATGTCCTTGGGCAGCAGAAGTGGGCGCTCCAACGCATCGGCCAGATGGTGGGCATGGCCTTGTTGGATTGCCCTGATACTAGACTGGCAGGAAATTGGTGCACCGTCCAGTTTAAGGTCAGGGGACCATGTGGCCGGTGCTCGGTGCACTTCGGCCACATCACGGATTTCCCCACTCTCAACAGAACGAGCCCTGCCTTTGCCTTTATCTAGCTTCTGCTGCTGAGTTGGCTGCGGCTGTTGTTTCGATCTCTTTAGTTTTTCGCCAGCAGTCTCCTCGGCCTCCCCCTTCCTTTTCTTTTTTGGCTCTTCAGCTGGAAGCTTGGGTTCGGCTGGAGGAGGGGGAGGTGGCAAGGATGGAAGAGCTTGGGACCCTCCTGTCTTCTTCTGGGCGACTTTTTTGCCTCTCTTGGTCAGAAGTCCGTGAAGTCTGTCCATGTCCTCCTCGGATTTGATTGGGGGGTGGGCAACGACGAATCCTTCAACTCCAGAGGCCTCGGTGGGCTCTTCGTCCTCGTCAGAAAGTACGACGAATAGGTTTCCTCGAGGTCTTTCGATGTCCTCAAGTTGAAAGTTGTCTATTTCGTCGTCGAGTGTATGCGAAGAGGACACCTGTTCCTCCGGGATGGCAGTTGCTTGGGAGTGTGTTGAAAGGGGGGTTGCCGCGATAGGACGGTTGTACAGAATGGTGTTGGGGTCGTCGGGAAGTTCTTGGTCAGCTAAGAAGTGCGGCCTGGCCACATGAATCCTTCTTCGCCTCCGGTCACCCGCGATTATTGCGTTTTCGATCTCCTGAAAGTCCGAGGAGACAGGCTTGTACCCAAGAATCAAATGAGACGCCCTAAGTTGTAAGTCTTCATTGACGAACACTTCGGAGCGTAGCACTCGATTCAAATCGGCGACGTTGCAGTGGCTTAAGTGGGGGCGCACGTTTTGCTTATCTGCAAAGAGAAACATCAAAATAAGTGAACACGATCAGATATTTAGAACGTATAATAAATCAAAGTCAGACGCTCAAGTAGATGCCAATACATATTCCTAGATGATTTAGGAAGTTAGGGGAAGTTAAATCCTAAGGTGTCGCACCTGGATCTCCCCACTCAACAGGACAGTGGGGGCCGTCGTGCCAGTTGCCAGAGACGATTATATAGTCATCCTTCATGCCTTTATTGGACTTTGGCAAACAGGAGATCAACCTAACTACGCTGGAGTGGGATTTGATGTAATAACCTACTCTAGTGAGTTTGTGGCATTCGTACATAAAAACGACATCATGCCAGGTGAGGTTCAGACCCATTTGCTTGTTTAGAGCATCGACACTTCCTGAAACTCTAAAAACGTTTGGAGCGCACTGATCAGGACACAAACGGTGTTTGCGGAGGTACTCCCTGGTTACGGGTTTCATTGGGAGGGTCATCCCACCTTCTACGAAGGCGACCATGGGAATGATGACCTCTCCGATTTTCCTACCACCGGCCACGGCTTCCACCGGGCAGTATTCTAAACCTACGTCGCTGGGAATATGATACTTGGCTCTAAAACCTTCCATCCCAGCGGCGGTATCAACTAGACACTTAAATTTACCCATCGAAAGAAACGAAAGGCTAAGTACTAAAAAAGAGAATGGTTATAAGGTTAGCCGAGGACAGGGTCCGAGGAGAAAGGGTTAAGAGCAAAGAAACAAGAACTTACAAATTTCAAGTTGTGCAAATTTCCACGGATTTCTGCAGACAAAAGGTGATTGCTGATGTTTTGATGGGATTCGCCTCTGGAGAAATAAATGAAGGCGCAGGTTCCCGAAGCGTCACAACGTGCGGGAAGTCGCCTCGAAATTGTATTTGTCCCGCCCAAATTTTCATGGAGTAACAGGGACCGTTGGATGCTCATCTCACCGTTGAACGTGGGGGGCAAGGTATAACTTACGGTAATAAATGCGCGCGTTATAAAAAATAAAACCGCCAAGTGGCGTCCTCTGGAACGCCAAACGGCCTTCACATGTGTAGTTGTTTACGGAACAGGTGGGGGGGAGTTTTCGTTGGATCAAAACCCTATTTTTCTCCTCGGATTATGAAAAATAGAGTTTTGAGGGGCTATTGTGGGGAGTAAAAAAGACCTGAATGGGCATATGGGCCTTTGGACTGTAGCATGGAGGGCCGACCTACTCCAGAATTAAACTCTACAAATTGGCCCATGCGCCGAGGATCCGAGGGTACAGCCGAGAGCGATCTTCTCCTCGGACAGATCCAAGAAAACTCAAGACTTCATTATGAAGGTCAAGGTACAACTCTGGAAAGACTAAAGGTTAAAAGGGGACACCCTGAACCTTCTAGGTGCACCAGTGTTAAAGAAAATATCAAAAGAAAAGGCTGCCACCTCCGCATTAAAGGCTCTGCACCTACCTTCCTGGCCGCATTAATGGGGAAGTGACCCCTGAACAGTAAGGTGGAAACTTCTAGTTACTGTTCAAAAAGTATCAGGAAATGAAGTATTTAAGGGGGGTGAAGGCCATAAAGGAGGGGGAATAAAAAAAAAGAGAAAGAAACGAACAGCTGTAGCTTCTAAGGAAGAAATATCAATAATACAGAAGTGGTCCTCGGCATACGTCCGAGGAGGCATTTTTTTAGTTATCTTTTGTTATTTGCATGTGTTTGTAATTCTGAGCCCGTTATTAAGTTTTCAGCACTTCTAATCTAGGTTACAAGCCCACGCTCTACAAATTTTATTGTCTAAGGCTCATTGGGCCTGAGCCCGCAGTTGTCTTTGGGTCCAGGTGCAATTGTGCGCTTACATATATATATATGAGACTTTTTATGTTATACAGTTCCACAAGAGATGGCTTCATTTTCAATGAAAAATTTGAAAAAAAAAATAAATAAAGGTTGGTTGATCCATGAACAGTTTAGAGAATCAACGAACATTTAGATCATGTTCCAAAGGGTTTTTATTCTATTTTCCATTTTTTTTAGGGCTCAAATAATTGACTTGGTGGTCTATACCCAATTAACTAGAAGATGCCGATTGGTTTGGTCTGAGTCTTAAAAAGATTGGTTTATAGAGAATTCACCTCTCATGTTCATATATTTTCAAAAACAGGGTTGTGCGAAGGATTAATACTTTCAAATTATGTCAATACTCCTTGATGAGTTATCTTCTTTAGACAACTTTTTAACTCCACATCTGATGGTCTTCACCTGAAGCATGATGGACGATTGCTCAATTAACAAGTCATTGTATGAATCTCAGTAAACGAAGACTCTTGGATGAGCCCTACT
This sequence comes from Castanea sativa, assembly GCF_040712315.1. Lineage (NCBI taxonomy): Eukaryota > Viridiplantae > Streptophyta > Magnoliopsida > Fagales > Fagaceae > Castanea > Castanea sativa. The sequence goes on along the minus strand of NC_134019.1, from coordinate 977,223 downwards.
AGACAAGGGCTATCAAATGAGGTCTTAAGGATAGATTTCTCTCGACGCGATTTGGAAAGGAGTGATTCTCTGCGAGATTCACACCCACCAAACCATACTCTCCAATCATGGGTCCAAATCCCTAGAATTAATCCCTACTTAAATGCCACCACTCCCATCATGCCATGACAAAGGATAATGGGAGAGATTGAGCAGAAAATGGTTTTATATATTCTAGACTAGGCAAATTGGTTAGGATGGGTTGGGTTAATTGGGTTATGAATTATGAATGATATCGGGTTCGGGTTTATCGAGTTATGGGTTATAATGAGATTGGGTCAAAAACAAGTTTTCCAAAATAGGTTGTGAGTGGGTTGGGTCAATTGGGTTACAAGTGGACCCATATTCTTTAATAATAATAATAATAATAATAATAATAATAATAATAACAACAACAAAAAAACATGATTATGTTGTCTTTTGTCTTCATTTCAATACAAATAAGATAACAAATTACTCAAAAAATAAAATTTAAATTGATGAGGAATGAAGAAAAATTAAATTACTCTAGACCGTCCATGGTCATCCACACCAGCAGCCGTCCAGAAGAAAGCACCAAGACGAGGCTAACGCCCATGGTCGTCTATAGGCGAAAACATACCCGCAGCACTTGTCCTAGGAAAGCGATCATCCCCGTCCTGAAGGGGTTCGTCCACAAGAGGACCCCTGGACGAGACCTTTACACTTGGGAATTACTGACTACATTTCACCACTCCACAACATACGCATAACTTCTAGTGACCGTTGTATGAGAAAATATAATTCCTAAACGGTTGTGGAAGTTATCCCTGAACCCTCGCACCTCCTCAAATCTAGGGGAGGTTACAATCCCAATAACTGTTCCTAGGACATTATATAAACACCCATTCAGACCAGAAAAATGTATGTTTTTACTTCTCCCAAACCGTTGGAACTCCAAAAATATAGAGAGAAAACTAACTTTGCCATTGGAGGGTTCTTGGCCGGCGACCTCGGTCACCTTTGATCGATTTTCTTTCTTTTCCAGGCCATCGAAGGAGCAAGCAATCCTGTCAAGTCCAAAGCATCCAGCCTATTGATTGTCTTTGCAACATCATAAATAATACACAATTTTTTAATTATAGACAATCTATAGTTTACTGACGATATCATAAAAGATTAATAAATAAATACATATTATAGAACATAATTTTTCTTGAGGTATAGTATATCATTACCATAAATACTAAATGTGTGTGTATAATTGTGAAAAATGAATATGTTGTACTGTCTTATAGAATATGATATGAGGAAACAAAAATTGCTTTTAATAAACAGGTTGGGTACGAGTTGACCTGACCTATAGTTAAGCGGGTCAAGTATAGGTAGACCCATTTTTTAGTCTGGTTCAAAATTCTCAAGATGGGCTCAATATTTTTCTTTGGATTATTTTGTCTAGAGCAGATATTTCTAAATCTGAGATAATCCTAATTAGGGGTGTCCCCAAGTTGAAACCGTTAGATTTGGTGTCTACTTGTCACTGAATTCAACCACGTCGGGTGGAAGAATTGAAGAACTATCGTCAACCACCGCTTTAGTTGAAATCAACTACTATGGTGGACTGGAGATGTCACCAAATTTTATGAAAATCCGCGGCAATAGAGGAAGGTAATCCGACAAGTCGAATTTATTGAAGTCTTAAAAGAGAAACCCACCACTCAAATTGAAATCCTATCGTCAATGACCCACCATAGACCAATTTAACACTTGAATTTGGTGGCTTTATGTTATGATCGTAGTGTCCCTCATGGATTAAGTGTAAGCTTAACCATGTGTTTATAAACTCTTAAGTACCCTCCCCTTGCAAGCCAATTTTCAAGGGTGAGTTCTACCCATGGGTTCCTACATGAATAACTGATATGTGAGTAGAGTCGCCAAAAAGAGAAAGGGCTACTATCGGGTTAATGTCGATAGAGTGGCCGTTGTGGAAATCGACTGCAAAGCGTGGTGGTATATTATAATCCTAGTGTCCTACATGAATTAAATGTAAACTTAGCCATGTATTTATAAGCTCTTGGACACTCTCCCTTTGCAAGCTAGTTTTCAATGATGAGTTCCATCCATATATTTCTAACAATTTAGGTCAATAACTTTGTCGAGTATGGTTCTGGTTAGGACAAACTTAATAGTTCCTATATAAATCACCAACCATCTCCATTAAAAGGTCTCAAGGAACATACTATAGTTGCATTTTACTAACACTCCTATTAAATGTGAGTTATAGTTTAGCCATCGAGTAAAGATAGGGACACACCCATTATCGCACTATGTTTGTGTATCAACTATTTATTGGACTTTAGCATTTTCAAGTACATGTGGTGGATCCATGTGAAAGTGTTGAAATTCAATCACGAGTTGACACATAAGCAAGGTGTGGATTTGGGTGTATCTCTTGCATTACTCTTAGCTATCGAAAGGGTTTTGACCGACACACACCAATGCTCTTTGGCAAAAGTGTTTACTCTTTTTCGCAAGTCTTCCAAGTTCAAAGCAAATCGAGTATAATTTGTTAACGGGTCTTTTGATCGAAATGTTGTTATTTAGTACTGTTTAATATATATATATATTGTATTAGGAAAATTTATTAGGTAGTTCGGGAGTATACTCCCTCCCTCTCATATAAGGGTGAGCCCCATAGTGAGTGGGACCCACTCCCATATGAGAGGGAGGGAGTATACTCCCGAAGCACCTAGTGTGTATGTGTGTTTTTATATATATATATATATATATATATATATATATATATCTAAAAGCTGAACCGTAACATTTATTATTGCTACGCTCTTGTTGCGCCACCTCATTTGCCATGTCATTGACCATATAATCTTTATTTTTCTTATTTATTTTTTATTCCTAATTTCTTTTACAAAAAATATATAAATAGATTATTGACTTTACACATTCATCGTAGGTAGTTTTAACCTTACATATAACTTTGTCTTTACATAGTATCTACTTTAATTTAAATGTTTAATATTTCATTTTTTTAAAAGTTGATGGGCTGGTGGTAAGATTATATAAACCACTACATTAATAATTAAATGCAAAATGGCCTCCTCAAATCTTTCCTACATTAAATCTATTTTCCTAGAGTAACATTATATTTCTTTTTATTTTTTTCCCTTCCGCGGGTACTAAGCCACAAACTAATCCTTAAATTGCTCTAATCATTATACTCTTTACCCTTTTTTCGGTTACAAAGATTTATATCTTAACATTTATGAGGAGGGACCCCAAATGATGTATGATCCATATATCTAAACATAAATTTCTATTAAATTCTGCCTTCTATGATGATGACTGATGAGTTGCCAACATAGCCAGGCAACTCCCAAGTATAAATAGAGCATCTTTATATGCGAATAGATTACAAGAACTGCATGAACAATTTTTGAAAAATTATAATACGACATGGGTATGACACCTTAAATGAAGTGTACATGCTTTTCTAAATAGCAAGTCTAGACAAAAGACATTGTTTACAAAGAAATGTATATTAGTCTCTTAAGGTAAAATTCCTTCAATTACAATACTTTTGAATTATTCTTTACTAAATTCCACCAAAATTTTCACATTATTTAGAATGAACCATCCACCATGCCTTCATGCATGTTAATGCATGTTATGGGTATCTTTTGTTTAATTCATGGTTTGAATTAATTTATATTTCTTTTCTTCTATTTTATTGTGAATGTGGTGATGGTGTATTTTTATTTTTGGTAGTTTCCATAGTATTTCTTTTGCTTCCTTCTACTTTTTTGAACCCATTTATTCTCCTATTTTTCATTGCTTGTGATGGAACCTAGAAAAAAAAAGTCTAATTAGATATATATATTATTTTAATTTAGTTCTATCAATATAGTTGGCTATTGTAAATTGTAATTCTGTCTCTAATTTGTTTTGTTTGTTGTTTCTTTTTTCTTAATCAACATGTTGTGTGAATAATAAATATATAAAAAATATTGTTGTGGAAGAGGTAATTTTGGATTTGGTTTTTTGCTGATGTTTTAGTGGTACTATTGCAAAGATACTTAACTTTCTCTTGTATTTTAAGTGATCAGAAAGAAAAAAAAAAAATACAATGGAAGGAGAGAAAATTTTAAGATTTATTCTGCTGAAAAATTGGTTATATTTCTATTTGGTGAGTGAAATTAATTAAGATCTATTATATTCATAAACATCTGTTCCCATTTTTCAACTCCTAATATAAAAAAATAGCCTTTTATTTTTATTTTTTGAGGCATGTTAAGAATGTTTAAAAAAATCCTTTTGCACCACATCTTTAGCATCCTATATAATTTTATGTTTTTTACAGTTTTTACTTTGTTCAACTTTTTATTTTCTTCAACTGTTGTCTTCTTAATCAATCTTTCATCTCCTCCGGTCATTGTTTTTTTTTTGTAAAATTTTTCATTTGATTCCTTCTATAGATTTTAAAAATTTTCTCATTTATATTTTCTTAAAAATTCTACAGTTTCACTTTGTTCAACCTTTCATCTACTCCACCATTTTTCTTCCATCTTAATTTTTATATAAATTTCTTATTATTTCATTTCCACCCCTCCTCTATTCCTACCAAGTTATCCATGACAAAAGTTGTCAATTCTTATTACGATGCATTTATAGAAATTTAATTATAAGATTTTGTAATAATTGTTTATTTGATAATCTTTGTTGGTGGACAAGTTTGTAATTTCTGTAAAAATAATAATCTCAATAGAATTAACAACAAATTGTTTTTTTATTGATCCAGTTAATCATGGTTAAGTTTTATTAATTTTTTAGATGCATTTTCTGGTGTTTTGGATTAAAGGGTAGAAAAAATAAGATTGGAGAAAGTTTGTTTAAAACTAAAAGAATAATTTTCAAATTTTATACGATACTTTTTAATGATACAAAAAACATTATAAATAAATTTTATTCAAAAATAAATATTTTCACTAACTTGCCTTTTGAATTCCTATAAATTTTTTTTATTGTTTTCATTTTAGTACGACATAAATTATATATATATAAAATTTTTAATTGTTCTTATATTAAATGAATATATGATTATGAAATATATTACTCTTAATTAAATTAGTCCCAATTGTAAAATAATAAATGTAATGAGATCACCACAAAATAATTATCATGTTGCATGATAAAGAAAGGTCAACATTTCTTTATTGCTCCAGACAACTTACACACCAACACCACGTATAACTATAAATACATTGTTTATTTAAAAAGCGCGCTAACATCTACAAATGGAAATAAAGCACTGATAAAACTTTCAATAAACATAAAATCTTACGAGTTAATAAACAGTGAAAGACCAATCACTTCAGAGTCAATTATTCTACCTGCTACTCAATTATTCTACCTGCTATTCCACTTCAGAGTCAAGAGAGAAAGCTAATGGATGTAGACTGCTGGGAGTCACATTGGGTTGAACACAATCACTGAATGAAGGTCCAATCACGCAGCATTTCATTGGAGAATATTAAACATTTTTCCAAAGAGGGGGACAATCCATTATCATAGCCATCGCTACATTCGAAGACACATGAGTCTGGAAGGTAAGGGCTGATGAGAAGATCAGAGAAGCAAAGCTCTTCCATATTGAAATCAATCATAAAATCCGACGATTGAATATTATCTGATCCGTTAGCAAAAGACGACAATCCATGGTACATATCAAATTCCAAGGACTTATCATTAAATGTATGGTCACAGTCCACGGATAGCCATGAATCTTTGGTGTCAAAATGATCATTTTTGTTGTTAATTGCGTTGGTCCGGACCACCTGCAAATCAATCTTGGATTTGTCCTCGGTGGACTGGCCTGAAGGAGTTGGAGTAGCACATTTGTTGTTATGAACTTTTCTGGACAGATTTGAGTTCCAATAGTTCTTTATTTCATTGTCTGTTCGGCCTGGAAGCCTCCCAGCTATTAGAGACCATCTACAAATTAGAATAAGCAGATCAAATGTCCGTGTCTTATCATCAAATTATATATGGTGTTCTCTTTTTCTAAAAGTAAAAGGGTTGGGGGAATTTGACCTCTGGAAATTAATGTCGATCCATCTAAACGAAAGCTATATAAGCAAATTAAAACTCTTAGAACTAATTAAAGCTCACAAAAGATAAGAATTATGTCTGGAAATATGTATATAGGTTCCAGTAAAACATGTATCTAAGGAACAATTCTTCTACAACTGCAACTTTAATTTTTTACAAGTTGAAGTAGTCGACGGTCAGCAGTGGACTATACACACACACACATATATATAAACCATCCATGACAGGAGGTGGGAATATTGGAGAAGATGACACGTCTAAAAGCTATCCCTTATGATTTTTCAAACGATTTCAGGGGTAGCGGGTCGGAGAAGAAAGAAAACCTGTTTCCCAGGAGCTTGTGAAGCCTAATGATGAGTTCTTCTTCATCCGGTGATATGTTACCTCTCTTAATGTCTGGTCTAAGATAATTCAACCAGCGAAGCCTGCAGCCCTTCCCACATCTTTTCAAACCTGCACACAGACCAAATGAATCTAGCTCTGTACGTACCAATATTCTAAATTCTAAGCTAGCTCTCCCTTCCTTAAAGGAAAAAGAAAGAAAAGCACTCTTCTTTTTAGCTACTATATATATATCTTACCTGCTCTTTTTGGAAGTTTTCCCCATTGTCCTTCACCATGGATTCTAACGTATTCTGTGAGAATTTTGTCTTCTTGAGCTGTCCAAGCACCTTTGTTCAAGCCCTCCTTGGAACAACAGGGCCTTCTTCCCATTAAAACTGCCCAAACTCTCTCTCTCTCTCTCTCTGGTTGTGATTGTGATTACAATGTGTAGGTCATTGATACTTATATATATATATTATCGCTAAAGGATACATATTTCATTTATTAATATGGTATATAATCGGACCACATGCCTCAATGTTGTGGTCCTATATATATATATCTGTGAAATCAACGTTATCATTTGTGATTACAATGTGTAGGTCGACATTGATACTTATATATATTATCGCTAAAGGATACATATTTCATTTATTTATTATGGCATATAATTGGAGCACATGCCTTAATGTTGTGGTCCTATATATATATCTGTGAAATCAACGTTATCATCATCATGAATATTATTGATTTATTAGTCAAATGGGTAAGATAGATGGGAGCTAGGAGTAGGATTATATATTTTAGATCATAAATAATATTTATTTGTATAAAAGAAGGATCCATATAGAATGAGGCTTGCATGCAATGGATCTTAAATTAATAGGAGTACTTGCGCGTATGCATTTACTAAGTAGTAGTAGTAGTAGCCATCAACTCTGAAAGAGTCAATTTTTTCGCGCTTAATTTTTTTTTGGATGCAAATGTGCAACTCTTTAGTCTTTATTATTATATAAATGATAGCCCTATAAAGATTTTCTATTTCATAAAGGTAAAAGTATCAAAATAATTATTGAACTCTGTATAGCCACTCTACTTCTCAACCTTCAATAATAATTGTGTCTTCTCCAACGACCTTTCTATAGCTATTGAATGTTTGTTGAAGCATCCAGCCGCCCCACTTGGCATCTCTCTCTCTCTCTCTCTCTCGTTAATATATGTTATCTCAACTTTGTAAGTGCCAGTAGTACTGTACCTTACTTTTTAACAGTCTTGAAAGAGATGTTTACTAAAGAAACAAAGTTTAAGAATTATAGCATAAAGTTACCACTTTATTTGATAAAATAATTATTACTGTATATTTTAAAAATTAAATTGTTAAATTGTATGTTCTTTACACTCTTAATATATATGTAAACTTTTGTATCAATCGGATGTTATGTACTATATAATCTATAACCTTATATTTTATACATAATTTTAAACTACAAAAACTTATAATTTAAACAATTTATTAATGACATAACTATTAATCTTTAAGTTTTTAAAAATTTTGCAAGCATGAGAAATATAAGAAGAAGAAGTAATTCAATAGTGGATTTGTCAAACTTTATATATAATAAAAAGATATTACAATTAATTTTGTAGTTAAATTTTATCTTTATTTAAAAAAAAAAAACAAAGTCTTAAAAGCAATATCACTAACAAATTAACATGTGGTGCTATGGCCCATCATCCAATTTTCCTACCCTCGTCTCCCCGTCTCCTGCCAAATGATTTTTTCAAACATCTCGTTGGAGTACAGCGAGCAACTGTAGTTCTCAAATCCAATAACATAGTATCATTTAGTTAAATAAAATAAAAAACCATAAATCTCCCTGAATTATTTTTGGTTTAAATCAAATCACTAATTTGAAAATAAAAATACCTGAATTTTAGGAAATGTCCAAATTAGTCGTTTGAACATTCTAGACAGACAAAAAGCACGTCATGCATTGCCAATGGCAAAATTTCTATTTTTAATGGTATAAAATTGCAAATTACAGTAAAACTTTACTTACCAGTTATTGAAGGCCTATTTTTGTCATTTTCCAGGTCCATACTCTAGTTGTAAGACTTGGACTCTTCAAGGCCATAATAAAGCTATGGATGTGTTAGGGTCCTATTTTCTATATATTGGCTTATCATTTGATAAAATGCACTTACTTGTAATTGGGTAGGTCTAAGTTAGGTTTAATGTATTAAGATGTTGTACATACATAACAAGTGGTATCTTTAAAGACATGAGGATTGAATCAAGAAACAAGTGAATAATAGTTGAAGTAGTGAATCTTGACATTAGTCATGACACAAGCTCGACACTAATGAAGAATTCTTGACACTAAGCTCGACACCTCTCAATCTATCGAGCTTTGCAATTTCAGAATTCTCATATCTAAATTTCGGCGCATGATGACTTGAATTGCAAGAGTTTCATTCACTAAACCTCTAGACCATATAAAAGTTTTATTTTAAAGTTATCAAAAACACAGAGAATCAATTAGAGAACTCATACACTCTGTGAGAAACTTTATTTATCTTGAAGATAATTACTTTAAAATCATATTATTTACAATTTTTAAATCTTATCAGCTTACTTATTTTAATCTTATGCAACAAATCACACCTTAGTAAAAAATTTCACCAATCACAAAAATTAATTTTCATTAACAGCCATTCAAAATTAATTGCAATTAATCATGTGTGATAGGTTTCACCCAAATGAATGCATGCAAACCGTTAAAACTTGATCTTGCGATATCTTTTGATTAGACCGTCTGATTTGGAAACCAAACGTATCATTGGGATCATTGAAATCTTAAGACCATTTTCGTGATATGATAAATGAGCTAATGACTAAAATACAACCATGATTTTTTGGGTACATAAATTAGTTACTTTGTCATCTTCCAAGGTTAAATTATGGATACAAAATGGAGTGTCTACAGCTAGCCTTAAGCTCTTTCTTATCACTTCAATCATCATGAATATGATCTGAAATTGATGTTGATGATGAAATGCTCTTAACAGCCCCCCCCCCCCCCCCTCAGGTTTTAAATTGTGCATGGCTCCAATAAAATTTAGATTTTAGACTTTTGGAATTTTGCTCCCGCAAAATTTAGATTTTAGACTTTAAAAATGTATAATTGACGCCTCAAAATTTTGAATTATTTAAAAAAGAAAAGAACAAAACATCTGGCCCATTCCTCAGCAATCAACAATTTCTAAATACATAATCCTTGTTCTAATTAACATTTTTCCAAATTGTAAATATTAAATAACAAAAATTCAATCTTACGATAGATATGATTACTATTTATATGTACCGGTATACTTTTGTCTCTCTCGCTCTCTCTGATATACTCTTGAAAAGAGAAATGATTATCACACACTCACAATTGCACACAATCTAAACACACTACTTTGAAAAAACAAAATTTTAGTTAAAATTGTAAAATCGTGTTTCAAAGCATGACTTCACAATTTTAGCTAAATTTTAATGGAGTGTGTACAGATTGTATGCATTGATGAGTGTGTAGCAAGATTTAATCTTTTGAAAATTAACTAATGAGTGATATAATAGTGTTTATAATAGGGTATAATGTGGTGTACCTGATTTATTGTGTCTAGTCTACTACATGTGTTGATATAATAGTGTTTATTTTATATTGTTTCACCAAATTTATAAATGTAAAACATTTTCAATCAAATATTTTTAGGTGTTTGGTATGACAAGTAAAAATTTTCATAAAAACCACCAAACAAGTAACTTAGCCATTGGGGGGGTTGCTAATGCTAAAGGTCCAGTGATCAAACCACTGGAAGCAGCAGTTAAAATGGCGGCTCTAGTGACTGTCACTAGAGTGGTGTCTCTAGTTGTCGGATCGCCAACACCAGTGTACAAAACGACAACATCTCCGGTAACGAGACTGTTGACACTAGTAGTCAAAATGGCATCTTTGGTGACTAAACCTCTGACACTAGTAGCCGAAGTCGTAGCTTCAACCACCTAATCGGTGTAACCGGTCATTGAAACAACTCCAAACAGCCGACACTAATTGCTAGAGTGGGTAGCTTCAGGTGCTTAGCCCACCAAATGGGGCGAGAGGAGCATGTGATGAGCAAGCCATTCAGGAGATGTTTTTATAAAATATTTTATCAAAATTTTAAAAGTAGAACATTGTTCGTAAAATATTTTACAACTTTTATAAAGGATTTTACGGTCAATGAAAAATATTTTACAAGTTTGACCACATTTTACATGCAAACAAACACGTGAAAATGGAAAACATTGTTTGTAAAATATTTTACTTCTATTAAGGTATAAATTTTCACACATGCCACATGCCACAATCCTATTCCATCCTACTTACCCACTCATCGAAGAATACCCAAATATCCTCTACAATTATTTACCATCTTATTCCCTAAATTAGGCCACGATATGAACCATCACAAAAAGCCCAAAGTCTCATATCCTATCAAAATTTATATTACTATTTGGCAAAGCCCAAAATCGGCCATATGAGCCTGATACATACATTCCATTTTATTCAAAGTCTAAGCAAACTACTTGGCAACATTAAGGCCCAAAGCTAACTACTTGGCAATACCAATATCATAAGTCCAAGACGATTATAGCTTGGCAAAAAAACATTTTAAACCCCAAGACTATTACTACTTGACACAATTATTTTGAATCCCAATATCATTTGGCAAGTATTATCATATTATTTCAAAATCCTGAGACTAATAATGCTTGGCAAATACTATTATTTTAAAAGCTCAAGATTAGTAATACTTCGCAAACACTATGATTTAAAAGTCTAAAACCAATAATGATTAGGTAGCACAATTATCAAATATAAATATTTTACTAAAGCCGATGACTAATAATGCTCAAATGCTACTATTTCAAAAGTCTAAAGCTAATAATGCTTGGGAAATCATAATTATTTCAAAAGCCCAAGATTAACAATACTTGACAAAATACTATGATTATCAAATATAAATGTTTTCCTCAAAACCCAATGCTAACAAACTTTGGCCAGTAAAATTATTTAGTAATTTTTCACAAGCCCGTGGAGATTGTAAACCCGTCGAAATTATTTATTTTATACCATATTACAAACTATGAAACTTATGTTAAAAATATGTGGTAATTATTTATCTTATGTTACACCATTTATCTTTGTAGTATTGAGTCCATGGAAATTACTATTGATAAAAACCCATGGCAAATATTTTTTATGGAATACTATGGGAATTAAATAGTGTTAGGGTGCATTTTTTTTTTACACTAATTTTATTTAAGTACCACCTATTTATTTTCAAGCACCACTAATAAGTTATTAGGCTTTCTCAAATATTTTTTGTCCTATTATTATGTTAACCACAAATATGTCATTATCTAAATTGGGTCATAATATAAACTATTACTGTGGGGGGTAAAAAGATCCTGATGGGAACATGGGCCTTTTGGGCCGTGTTAAGAAGGGCCGACCTGACCCTGGGTTTGGAAGTGGTTAATACTATGGGTCGGCCCATGCGCCGAGGGTCCGAGGACCCAGCCGAGGGTCCGAGGACCCAGCCGAGGGTGAACTTACCCTCGGACTGACATCAGAGAACCCGGGACTTCATGATACAGGTTAGGGAATGACACGGTCAAGACCAATGGTTAAAAGGGGTGAACCCTTGAATGCCCCAGAAGCACCAGTGTTGAAGAAATGTCAAAGACAAAGGCTGCTACCTCCACATTAAAGACCCTGCACCTACCACCCTGGCCGCATTAATGGAGAGGTGACACTTGAACAGTGGAAGGGAAACTTCTAGTTACTGTTCAAAGGCACTAAGAAAAGAAATATCTATACTAAGGGAGGAGTTGGGGGCAACACGTGTATAAAGTATTAAGAAGAAGAGTATTTAAGGGAGGACCTAGAACAGAAATGGGGACGGAACTTTTTGTAACCTAAAAAGAAAAAAGACAAAGAGAGAGAGATAATATAAGAACAGCTCTCGGCTTACGTCCGAGGAGACCTATTTACATTACTCTTTGCTGTTTCCTAATACTGGCATTTTTTAGTTTGTCATTTAATCGTCACTCACTTCTAACCTGGGTTTCAAGCCCACTCTCTACAAATTTTCATTGTTTAAGGCTCATTGGGCCTGAGCCCATAACTGTTCTTGGGTCCAGGTGCAATTGTGCACTTACAATTACATAAGCCCAAAAAACTCATATCTTATCCAATTTTATTATCATTATTTAACTAAGTCTAAAATCGGCTATATGAATCCAATACACACATCCCATTCTATTTAAAGTCCAAGAATACTTATATTTGACAATATTTGAAAAGCCCATGATACAAGTCCATGGCAAAACAATTTTATCAATGGAATTCAAATCCCATAAGCAAAACCCAAGGTTTAAACCTGTAAGTGCACAATTGCACCTGGACCCAAAAATAAGTCAGGCCCAATGAGCCTTATACAATAAAATTTATAGAGAATGAGTTTGAAATCTAGATTCAGGATGTTGGAAGTTCCATTAACAGACTAAAGTGCCACAATCTAAACAAATGGTAGACAAATATGACAAAGAGACCTCCTCGGACGTAAGCCGAGGACGATATGTGTATATATGTTCTCTTTATATGTCAAGGTTTACAATTCCTAGTTCCTGTTTTTTCTCAGTGGAAAGTGCAGAGGTCCCCCCCTCTTTTCTTCTTTCGTTTCCTTATATATTTCTTCTTTACTGGTTTATACACGTGTCATACAAATCTTCCCCCCTGGATACTTGTCACATCCACCACCTTCTCAAGGTCTTCAAATAATAGCTGGAAGGCTGAATACTACTATTCAGAGGTCATTTCTCCATTAATGCGGTCAGGGAGGTAGATGCAGGGTCTTTAATGTGGAGGTAGCAGCCTTTTCCTTAGATATTTCTCTCACATCCTTGCGTCTAGAGGGTGCTTGGATTGCCCTCTTACCCATCAGTTATTTCCAGAATTCTGCCTTTAACCTTCTTGACAAGTCCCAGGGTCATTGCCGGGCCCGTTCGAGGAGACATTCCTCCTTAGACAACTCCTCGGACCTTTACAGTGCAGATTGACTTGTGGGCCTGGAGGCCTTAATCAAAAACAAACTGGTACCCGTCAATGAAGCCCAAAGCCTAAATGTTTATCCGGGAATTTTTACCCCCATAAAACCCATGGAAATTCATTTATCAAAAGCCCAATTCACATTAGCAACATCAAAAGCTCAATTCTCATTGCCAATATTGAAAGCTCAATTCTCATTGCCAATAACAAAAACTCAATTCTCATTGGCAACATTAAAAGTCAAATTCTTATTGGCAGTATAAAAGCCAAATTTTCATTAGCAATATCAAAAGCTCAAACTAACTACTTGACACTATTTTATCAACAACCCAAGATTATTAATACTTGGCAAAATACTATATCACAAGTATTTCACTTAAAGTCCAATTATTAACAACGTTTTAAATTCTTAAACCTATTACTATAATACTAAAAGTCTATGAAATCTATCTTATAAAACCCATGGTACCATTTATATTACGTGACACTATTCATTTTTCCAAAACTCATGGCAAACATATATTAAGCCCACAGAGAATTATGAATTTGTGTTACTAATATAAAAACCCATGGAAAGTTATAATTTATCTTAAACCCATAATATTTATTTATTTCAACCATAATATAAACCCATGGAATTTATATAAGAGCCCATGGTCACTATTTATCTTATATCACAACATTCATAATATCTATTTCCAAAACTCATGATAATTATTCATCTTATAAGTATATTATGATTATCTATAGAAAAATCCATGAGAATATCACATTATTCCACTATAGTGGTTGTTACCATATTTTATTTGAAGTCCATAGATATCGTCTCTATTTAAAACCCATGGTACATATTATTCTCAAGAAATATTGGAGGTCATTATTTAAAAACCCTAAAGAAAATATCACTTACAAAATAATCCATGGCAAAAACTATGTTTTGAGAAATTATACAAATTGTTACTTAAAGCCCACGGAAATTAATACCCAAAACCTATCATAATATTTATTAAAGCTCATGAATACATTTTACTTTTACTAATAACTAAAGCCTATGTGGAATAAAGATTCATGGCAACATATGGTAGCTTTCTCCATTTTGTAGGGCTCACAATGAGAAAGCAAAAGGATAGACTCAAGTGAAAATGACCACCAAGTCAACCCTCATGGCCAAACCCAACATCAAGTCTCAGCCAAAACAGCCCATGTATGCAAACTAACCTAGCTGGAGAACTCCATTCAGTTCTGCATTCCGCTAGAGATTACCTTAAGAAGCAACTAAACTTCCAAACCAAATAAGGAGTTGGCCACCTATCCCACTGTCAACTCTGACGTGAATAGTATCAGAGGCTAACACCTAAAGGCTAATGGGCAATAGATATCATTCTTTCCCAAGTTTTGGTCACAATTCAAGGAAGTCATAACCAAGACCTCCAAACTCATGAAATCCTCAACTAAATAGTTTATTTTATTACTAAAAATATATGTAATTGATTCATGAATCAAGCCCATGAATCCTAAAGGGGAAATATAGGGAAATGTGGTTTGGAGGGCATAAAGAGATCTCCAGCGGGACCCTTTGAAGTGATTTCAAACTTTGACACCTGGCTTAGGATGTTGAATCCCACTTCCTAGGATTTAAATCTTAATTGCAGCACCAAGATTCTATCTTAATACCTATCTTAACACCATTGGCTGAACACAACCTCAGAAATCTCAACATTTAATGCAAGATTATCCAAATATTCACCCATGTGTGACATTGCCCAAAGAAACAAGGTAGCCTAAAAGAAAATCTACCATTTATAGCCAAATTCTAGGTTAGATACTCTAAGTTATAGCTCCATTTGACATTACTCAAAGGAGAAAAACACTCAAAGAGGAGTTCATACCATTTTTGGCCAAATCTCATGATGGATGCTCTGAAAATTCCCTTGCTGATCAGATCTAATGTTTTTTGCTTTTGCTAATTGTTCCTTAAGCTTCACTATAAAAGGAAAACACCATCTATTCATCAAGGAGGATGAAGTCCTCTCAAAGTCCCCATCAGTCTTGCTATTTTCAACCCTTAATTCAGAAATAAGTTCATTTTTAGTTCATAAATGCCCATACCCATCAACTCACAAATTTTCCTTCCCTTTTTCTAACAAAACCCAACATCATAAAGGTCTTATAATTTACTACAATCATTCTCTCTCTCCACCATGGCCAAAAATAGCCAAATTTCTTTACCATAAATGCCTATACCCATCAACTCACAAACATTCCTTCCCTTTTCCAATAAAACCCAACACCATAAGGTCTCATGATTAACTACAATCAGTCTCTCTCCACCATGGCCAAAAATAGCCAAGTTCCTTTACCATTTTATTCCCACATCACCATATATTTGCTCACTCACTCATATAAGAGTAGTTTCCATCATTAAACTTAAAAAAAAAAAAAAAAAATTGACTATTTGTACAAATTATGAATTTGTTGAATTGGGTATAGATTATGAATTTGATTATATAGAGCAATTCCTTTGATTTTCCAACTATTTGATTATATAGAGCTCATAGAATACACTTAGAATTTACTAAGTGGTTATTTGTCATCTATGAGCTCTTTTCTTTAGATGACTTGCCTTCTTCTTAGACGAACCTGCTTCTTCCTTTTGGTGCTTCTTCGTTTTTCTTTGGACGATGCTCTTTCTTCCTCTTCCTCTTTTGGACGACTCTTATGCTCTTGGACGATACTTATGATCTTGGACGATACTTATGAATAATGATTTAGGCCTTGTTTGGATTTTTTTTTATCACTCATCACTCCTTACTCAATTTTCGTCACTCATCACTCCTCACTCATTACTCATCACTCATCACTTAAAATACCATAATTTTCTAATACTCACTCATTTGGTTTTTGTTTTCACTTCACATCACTTAAATATTTTCACCTTTTTGTGGGTCCCATACCTGAGCACTTGGTTAGAGACCCATACATGATTTCTGTTAGCCTACTCGCTTCACTTCGCCTCACTCTGCCTTTATCCAATCTTCAGCTGTCACTCCGCCTCTCAAAAAATACCATACCAGCTTTGGCAAAGGGAAAAAAAAAAAAACCCGGACCCAGATGCGTGAAGAACAGAGCAGATGAAGCCTAGCAAACTTTTCTCACATTTTCTCACCTTTCTCTTCCCCTGCGACGATCTCCACCGTCACTAGCAGCGGCACCAGGAATTCCTTTTTTTTTTTTTTTTTTTTTCCTTCAACCCCCAATACCCACAACAACAATCGGACCTGCAGTGACGATTAGACCTGCACCGTCACCAGCGGCGGCACCAGCGACGACGAAGACCAAATGGGTTCTGTGATGAAGAACAAAAAAGAAAAAGAAAAGAAAGAACTGCAGTGAAGACCAAATGGGTTTTGTGATTAAGAAAAAAAAAAGCGCTTAAGACCATCAAAAGAAAGAAAAAAGAATTGAAGGTAGCGAAGACCAGAGAAAGGAGAGAAAAAAGAAAGAAAAATGGAGAAGAAAGCAGCGCCTGAGACCACAAAAGTAGCGCCTCACGTGTGTTGATCTGACAGTGGGTCCCTCTGTGTATGTTTAATTACGGAAATGCCATTGAAAACTAAGGGTATGTTTGGTAGCTTTTTTTCCCCTTATTTTCTGTTTTCAAAAACAATTTTCTATTTTTGAAACTAAAAAACTTGATTGGCAACCCAAAATGGGCAGAAAACAAAAACTGTTCTCAAAACTCAATTTGCGAAGGAAACTAAAAACATGCAAAACGCTGTTTTCAGTTTCTAATTTTCAAAAGTCAATGAAAATACACATTTAATTTAATAAATTTGTCTTATTTAATGAGTTAGCATTATAATTCAAATACTAGTAACAACATATTTTAGTATATTCTATTTTTTCTTCAAAAAAAACTATTTTTTTAATTTCAACTAACCAAATATGTTTTTGATTTAAAAAATACAAGAAAATTATTTTTTCTTTATATTCCCAAAAACAAGTTTTTGAAAATATAAAACAAAAACTGTTGCCAAACATAACCTAAGTTTTGGAAGCTGAAAACACCTAAAATGTGTTTTCAGTTTCCATAATTCATCACTCAAAAATCAGAGAACTGAGTGATGGAAACAAAAACTGGAAACAAAAAACCAAACATACTTCTCATCACTAGGTCTCACAATTTTTGAGTTATGAGCGATGAAAACAGAGTTATGAGCGATAAAAACAACAAATCCAAACAACCTTTTACTTTTTAGTTTCCCATTACTTCCCTCCAACCATGCATTTGAATTCCACTGGGGGAGAAAAAAAGAAACTCCACTAGGAGAGCATACTAAATAGGCTTTTGTTCTCTTTTTTGCAACTAGTAGTTCACGCACAAATTTGTGAGCCCAAAGCCCAAACAAACCCCTTTAAATAATAATAAAAATGAAAAAAATAAAAGATTTTCTGTTGTGGCGTGGTTATAAAAGGAAGAAATAAAGGAAAATAACAAGGTACTTTCGTGTTTCTTGGCCACTAGGGGGTAGGACCTCGATCCCCGCAAACTTGATAACTATTGAATGATATTCAATTTTACAAATTTTTTTTTTTTTGATGAACAATTTTACAAAGTTTGAAATCAATTGGGAGACAACTTTTTGATTAGACCTTAGTGGTAGATATAGTTTTCTTTAAATTCGTTGAAAAGAAATTCCACAAGGAAGAGAGATTGATGGGAGAGAGGGAACTTTGAACTGTGAATGTCATGGAATTGTTAGACTCAAGATTTTGCAAGATCTTAGAATTTTGGGTCCATGTGCTTTTTGATGAAGGATGTGATATTGGTAATTTGTGAAATCGGGTTGAGCTAAGCCTCTAAGTTGTCTCTTGGAACCAAGTTGGACTTCCTTTTAAAGCAAAAGTGGGGGCTCTTTTCCCCATAGTGCACAGTTGCACAGGTTGAATTCAAAACCTTTGGGACAATGTGTCTTCAATTTGTCCTTAGAGGATGTTTTCTTCATTACAGAGATTGGTGATTAGTGGAGGAAAGTAGCATGTATTAATTTTAGATGCTGATTCATGATTTTTTTTATACAGTAAAAACAACACCTAGGACTGGAGGTGTGCCAAGTGCCAACCAACCACCTATTCAAACTTCTCTCCCTTTCCAACCAAACCTCAACTCCTCTCCTATAGGCCTGAGTTCTAACTGGGTCACCCAATTTGGGCTTATGTTGGTTGGGGACCCACAAACATGCATTGCAACTTATTTATTTTTGGCAGATTTAAGACCGTCAAACCCTTTTTGTGTCTTCATATCTATGGCCTAATTTGAGGCTTTGTAGCCCAAAAGCCTTGGGGACCTGTGGATTTGGGTGTCTATTTGGGTTTGTAAGCTAAATATCAAGGCGGGATGGATTTCAGAGAGATTAAAAAAAAAAAAAAAAAATTCAATGATGTCCTATTAGCCAAGCAAATGAAAGAATGGGCTATAGTTTTTTTTTTTTTTACATCGTTTTTCTACTTGTATTAATAGTTTGTTTGGTTTTTGTTTATATTTAGGGTATGTTTGAGATCTGCTTATTTTTTTAAAATTGAAAACTTTTTATTGAAAGTACTGTAGATAGAGGTAAAAGTTAGCTAAAATAGTACAATGAGACCCATAAATAGTACAAAAAAATAAGCTAAATAGTAAAATAAGTTTTGCCAATTTACTAATTTAGTAAATAGTAAATAGTAAAATAGTCAAATATTACTAATTTACCGCTGCAGGCAGGCTATGTCATGTGTAGGCCAAAGTTTTAAGGCCCAAAAGTATATATAGCATTCAAGAATGGGCTCTATCTAATCTATCCATGTGTTTGTTTGTGTTTTGGACCATAATAAACAAAAACAATTTACAAACCCCTACAACAGAACCCGGAGTACTCACCCCTCCACGCAACGCAACACATTCACCAATCACCACCACTCTCTTTTCCAGTCTCCATTGCAAACTGACCCAGAAAAAAAGTTCTTGTTCTTGTTCTTGCTCAACACGAAACCGAAATACACAAAGTGACAGTCCCTCTGTCGGTGTCAACCACGTACCCTTCAGTCCAAGTTCTTCTTGCTCAATACTCTAGATATTTGTGCTCCATGTATTATTGTTAGTACTTCAAAAAGATGATCTCAAAATCCCCATTTGCCCAGTTGAAACCATCCCCAGCTGCACCCAATTCTTTGATTTTTCATCATAATATGGACTTTTGCAAGTTTGGGTATTCTGCAAAGAATTTTTCTGAGCACAAGCACAGGTTCAAGCTGGTTGGGCAGTCTTTTGGGGATAGATGGAAGCTGACTGACATAAATGCTAGTGAGTTTTTCTTCTTATTATCTCTGTTTAAATTTAAATTTAAATTTTTTGTGTTTCTGGTTTCTTAGTATTCCTAGGTGAAGCCTATCAGTGAGTTTAACATGTAATTAATATATAGGGCAAATTTAGCTTACCGTGTGGTTTGGTCGAAATTTAAGTTGTACCTAAATGCGGTTTAAAATTTAATATTTTACCCCACCTGAGATTAGCACAACTAGAGTTATGTAACCCATAAAAGGCTAAATATGTAATTTTGTTTTACTGTTTCTCTCCTTCAAACACAAAAAAAAAAAAAAAAAATACAAAATTAAATAAGATTAAAAATAATCCAGCGAAATACTTACATTATGGGATTTCAAACGACAGGTAAACAATCTAAATTTTGGTCAAAATTCAGGGGAACAAAGTATTAAATTTCAAATTATAAGTAGGTGACTTAAATTTCGGTCAAATCACATTTGAGTAAGTTGTAATTTGCTCTAATATTAAATCTAATTGCATGAAAGATAAAAGAAAAAAAAGGGTGCAATTGCAGTTTGTCCCTTAACTATGCTCCAGTTGCAATTTCCCTTAAACTAAAAAATATCCCCCTAAATTATAGTTAATTATGAATAAAAAACACTTTATCCTCTGTTGTCAGTCAGATAGAAAGTTCATACTTTTATAAAATTTAAAGTTGTATTAAACTTTTATTTTTTATAAAATATTTTGACTTTCCATCAGTTTTTGAAGTTTAGAGGTTATAGGCTTATAGCAAAGGAATGAAAGTGCAATTAACCAAAAAAAGAAAAAAAAAAAATGAAGAAGAAAAAGCATTGGAAGACAGTGAATGTATACAAGAAAAAAAACCATAAAAATTGCAAACATGTTACAAACCAAGGCCTGAGTTAGACAAAGGATTGATTGTCCTTAAATTTCAACTATCTTCACCTTGGGCCAAATTTCATCCGAATGAAAAATAGAGAAAAGTTTCCTAATCTCTTATCATTATCTATAGAAATTGTTTTGGGCCTTGCACACGTCATATGTGTGTGTAGATTCATGGGAAGTCAATACTTCAATAAAATAGGACAAGTTTGTTTGCAGTCAAGCCCTGTTGGGAAAAGTTTATGGTTAACAAGGGAGGTAAGAAGCACTTGCGGATGTAGATAATTGTGGAAGAGTATTAAGGCGAGGTTGGGATAGATTTGCAGGGTATGTTCTATATGAGATAGGAACTCCACTTGTGTTTGTGCTTAGTGTCATATATTACACTTTATCATGGATGGATCCATAGCATATACAAGTTGGGGTGTCACCTATGAGTGACTCTTTGAATCGAACCTGGGTGCAATGAAAGGTGGGAAAGGGTTAGTTAGGGGCTTAGGGCATTTCCTATATGCAATGCACCATTTCCAAATTGCAAGAAATAGAGAGGCAACAGTGGCGGACTATCTGGAGATCATAAATGATGCTATTCCTTTTTTTTGATAGGTAAAAATATATGCATTCAAGAACACTACCTTATGCAAAAGACATAAGGCAGAGAGATAAGTACACAGGGAAGAGAAAGAGAAAAAAGAGAAAAGAGGAAAATAAACTAAGTACACAGGAGAGAACTAAGAAACATAGGGAGGGAATCACTAGAGGTGAGTCCCCAAGCCCTAGACCAATCAAACAGAGTGCCACTAAGAGAGGCCAAAAGCTGGTCGTCTGAGCTTTCCATGTCCTCGAACGTCCTCCTATTGCGTTCCCTCCAGAGACACCACATCAAGCATAAAGGAGCTAAATTCCAAATGCTAGACGAGTGCTTTCCAGGCCAATTCCACCAACTGAATAGAGTATCCGCAATCGATCTAGGCAAGACCCAGAAAAACCCAAAAGATCTAAAAACTAAACTCCACAGTCGAGAAGCCTTTCCACAATGTAATAACAAATGATCCGCCGTCTCACCATTACTGCGGCACATGATACACCAATCGACAAAATCCAACCCTTTTCCCCTCAAATTATCCCCTGTAAGGATCCTATCCCAAACAGCAGTCCACACAAAGCAAGAAACACGCCGAGGAGTTGTTCCTATTCCTTGGAACTCTTAATTTATTCGAGCTGTTCAGGATTGATCATTGATTCGTGTTTGGAGGAGTTGTATGCAGCTAAGGTGCAGCAAGGTCAGGAGGATAGGAAGGTTTGGTCAACTTCTTAAAATTAGGTATTGAGAGTGCATAATTACTTTGATGTGTTGAGGGAGGTGGTTGATAAATCATTTCCTTGGAGACCTATTTGGTGAGTTAGAGCTCCACCTCATGTTGCTTACATGGTTTAAAAGTTTAAACATCAGTGAAGGGTAAAATTATAATAAATGATAATTTTATATACCAGAGACTATTATTATGGATTGGAGTTGAATTGTATGTGCAAATCCAAAGGGGGTAGCCAGAAATTTATGGACATTTGTATTTTACTAGGAGTGAGTTGGTTGATGCCAAAGTCAGTCTGTCAGTGTTTGAATTTTTTGACTTGTTGGAAGTGAACTATTGGACAAAAAAATGCAGCCTAATAATTGGGGGGCCATTCTGCTATGTTTAATGTGGGGTATGTGGAGAGAAAGAACTGCACGTACCATTGGAGGAAAGGAATGGTGGTTAATTCAGATGAGGTTAAAATTCTTGGGATCTCTTTGCAAATGGAATCATGCTGCACGGCCATGTACTGCTTCAGATTTGTTGGATGTTATAGATACTTTGAGCTAGACATTTTGACCTTGTAGCTCCCTTTTCTTTCTTTTAGGGGGTCCTTTTGTATACTTGTCTTGTACTTAAGCTACTCCCCTCTTTTCTCTTTAATGAAAAATTATTTTACTTATTAAAAAATGGAGCTCCTTATTGGATTGTGATTTGGAAAGATACAGCGATCTGGGATACTTTATATGAGTTAGAGGAGATTGAAGTAGACATATCAATGTGCTTTATAAAATGCTTTTTGTTCCATGGTAACGATCTTCCTCATTGCTTTTACTTCTGGTATTTACTTGGCTCTTTATTTCTTGACAGATGTAGTGCAAGAAAGATTGAACTTATGGCTTTTGAAAACTCAAAATTTTTTTAGTGAAGTGGCTTCTCCACTTGCAAAAACTGGTCAAAGTAGAAAGCCTGATCCTGGAAATGCTTTTGATACTCCGGATATGGAGGACATATTTATGGCAGAACAGACTATTCAGAGCAGAACACCGAATGGGATTCTCTCTTTAGCTGCTATCGTATCTATTGAGCAATTTAGCAGGTGAATCTTTTTATCTATTGTTTTCCATATTGGTGTCTCCCAAAGTGTTATTTTTTCTTCACTTGTTAACTGAAATTTTCAGTGGGATGAATTATAATGTTATAACATTTGTAGCTTTTTACTTTCACTTAACATTAGATGTGGAACTTTATTACACACTCCGTACAAACTCCCTATGAAAACACGATTTCAGTTATAATTGTGAAATGGTGTTTTCAAAAAAGATTTCAGCTGGCATGACATTGTGTGTACCATACACACGGTGTGTAACTATCACCACTCATATATATATGTGTGTGTGTGTGTCTATGTGGGTATATAAATCTGTGTGCGTGCGCCTCTCTAAACAAGACACAATGTTTTAAGTGGGTATATATACCTGAAATATCTTTATTCTTTGGTATTTTTGGACCAAGTTGCCAATTGATAATCATGAATTTTTGGGAGTTTTGAAATGGAGGCTCTGCTTTGTTGATATATTTTTTTTGATAGGTAATAAAAGTTTTATTGATGAGAAAAGTGCAATGTGTTTATGATAGTAAACTCACTGCACTTGAAGTGGATACAAACAAATCAAAGAGAAGAGCTAATAGAAATACTGAATCAGACATGGAAAAGCAATGTGTAAAACCCCAAACATGAGACCACTCAAACAAAGTCCTAGCTAGCACAAACTTCAATAGATCTACCGGTCTCTCAATGTCCTCAAATGTTTGGGCATTGCGTTCCTTCCAGATTAACCACATAAGACATGTCGATACCATGTTCCAAACATTTGAAGAATAAGTCCCTAACCAATTCCTCCATGCAAACAGGAGAGAGACAACTGTATACAGCATTCCACTGAGCCCCAACATAAGAAAGACTTCACTCCACAAAGCCTGAGCAAACTTACAATGGAGTAAAAGATGATCCATAGTTTTTCATCACAATGACATAGGCAACACCAATTAACAAGAAGTAAGTTTTTCTTAACAAGGTTATCTATTATAAGATTCCCACCCTTAGCAGCTGGCCATAAAAAGAAAAGACACTCTTTTAGGTATCTTAACACACCAAATGCTCTGCTAAGGGAAAGAAACAAAATGGGCTTCCAATAATGAATTATAAAAAGAGCCCATATCAAGAACACCATTACAAGTCAACTGCCCAATCAAGATATCATCACCCTCCGCCTTGTTATTTTGGAGGAAATATGCTCAAAGAAAGAGTAAAATCTCTAAAACTCCCAATTGCTAATGTCACGACGAAAAAGTAAGTTCTAGCTCCTACCTCCCCCATTTGGTGCAATAAAAACTAGATCAGTCCGAGCTTCTTGAGCCATAACATAGGCAAACAATTCTAGATACAAATCTTTCAAAGAAATAGGACTACTCCTAGGGTTGAATTTGAACTAAATGCGAAGGCCCTCTCCCGCCGCATACATCACATGACCAAAAAAACTCTTTGAACCTTTCCTAATGTTTTTCCATATCCCACAACCATGTGTCCCTCTAACAAAAATAGTGCACCAACCTCCACTAGCCTTCCCATATTTGGTGGCTGTAACCTGACGCCATAAATGGGTGACTTCATACCCAAAACGCCATAGCCACTTTCCAAGCAAAGCTTGGTTAAACATCCCAATCCTTTGGATCCCCAAACCACCTGCCTCCATTGGCCAACAACCTTTTCCTAAGCAACAAATGGATATTTAAAACTTCATCAGATTTCCTCCAAAGGAAATTCCTTTGAATCCTCTCTAATCTATCCGCCACATGTTTTGAAATAGAAAACAAAGATAGATAATAAGTGGGAAGGCTTGATAGAGTGCTCTTCAATAAAGTAAGCCTGCCCCCTTTTAACAAATATAACCGCTTCCAACCTAACTGCTTTTTCTCCATCCTTTCTATAATAGGGTTCCAAATCAAAGAATCCTCATAATAAGCCCCAAGAGGCATACCCAAATTAGTCATGGGCAAACAACCAACCTTACAACAACATAAAATATGAGCCAGAGCATCCAAATTCCCAACCTCACTAATCGGCAAAATCTCACTCTTACCAACATTTATTTTCAAGCCTTTGATAGCTTCAAAGAAATCAACACCATCCGGATATATAATACTTGGTTCCTTGGATGCATCACAAAATAGAATAGTATCATTAGCAAATAGAAGATGAGAAATATAGTAATATACAAACCTCCTCTTGCATTTGAACTTGCTTGGAAACCACTAAGAAAACCTCCCTCTTTTGTCCTCTTCAATAACGGACTCAGTTCCTCCATCACCAACTGGAAAAGGATTGAAGATAAGGGGTCCCCTTGCAAAGACTGTGAGAACTGCCAAAAAAAATTACTTGTAGACCCATTAATAAGCATTGAAAAACGTACTGTAGAAATACACGCCTTTGTCCATCTCCCCCACTTCTTTCCAAAACCCGCCTCTCCATAAGGTAAAACAAAGCACTCCAATTCACATAATTATAAGCTTTCTCAATATCCAACTTGACAATCACACCCGAAATACCACTCTAATAGAGTCAATAATTTGTCTTCCCCCAACAATGGAATTCTAGGAATTGGATATAAGTTTATCCACAGGTAGTAGCCTATTAGCCAACACCTTTGACAGAAGTTTGTACAAACTACCCACAAGGCTAATAGGACGAAAGTCTTTAATGTTAACTGTGTTGATCTTCTTGGGTATCAAACACAAACACAGAAAGGTGGCATTGAGAGATTTCTTAAAGATGCTTTGTCTATGAAAGTTTGCAAAGAAAGCCATAACATCCCTCTCAAGCACACACCAACACTTTTGAAAGAAAGCCTTGGTAAAGCCATTAGGACTAGGAGCGTTACCACCCTTAGCCTCCCGAAGAGCTGCAATGATCTCCACCATTTCAAACTCCTTTTCTAGAGAAAGTTGATTGGATTCATCCAGACTAGCAAACTCTAACCCATTAATAGTGGGCCTCCAAGATTCAGACTCCTGATATAACTTCTTTTCAAAACCCACCACTTGATCCTGGATATTTGACTAAGCCTCATACATCATGCCTTTAGTGATATATGCATGACATGGAATCCCACCTTTATTTAGCTCTTCTAAATATTATCCATTACGAATAAGGAGTCTTTAAGGGGAAAGACTATAACCCATTTTATTCTATTATTGACTTTTGTTTTTAAGGGCTTGCTAAGTTTTTTATGCCTATCGTACTAATAAGGGAATTGTGATTTGACTCTCAAACTTAAGATATGCAGGATGAATGGATTGACTGGGCAGAAAATGCAGAAAATATTTAAAGCACTCGTTCCTGAATCTGTATATAATGATGCCCGTAATTTGGTTGAGTATTGCTGCTTTAGATTCTTGTCAAGGGATAGTTCTGATATTCTTCCTTCTCTCCAGGTTTGTAATACTTATTCTTAGATTATAGTAAGTGGTTGGTATAGATTTTATTGGGCTTTATTTAAGTCTGTGTACAACGGAAATCCTTTACAGCAAATAAACTTATGAAGCTCTGTTCTAAAACAGTTTGTTTTTTACTGATCTCGTAGACCATGCATGTATTCCTTGGTTCCTTTTCCGTTTCCCTTGCTTCTGTTCTCTAGTCTTTGACTTTTATATGCTCATGGGGAGTATTCTTGCCATCTAAGATCAAGTCTATAGTAATCAGTGTTAAAACTTTTAGAATGCAGTTTTATATAATTTTTCATTGTTCTGTAAAGTCCAATAAATGGAAAAGAGTAAAGACTAATGCCCTGCTTGGTAAATGTAAAAAAAAAAAAATCAGTTTTCCGGTTTTAAACACCAAACTGTTTTCCACACCAAGAAACATGTTGGCACCTTATTCCTGGAGAACTGCTTTTAGAAAGCAGGGAACAGCAGAACAGCAATAAACGGAGGACACGTAAAATTTAGATGCTTTACACGCTTTACACGTAAAATTTAGATTCTCAAAAAAAGAAGAAGAAGAATACAACCTTCATTACTCTCATCCGAAAAAAAATTGCAGCAGTTGAAGTAAAGGGACTTTCGATCGATTAGTCTTGTTGGGGGGTTTATAAAATGATTGCTAAAGTCTTGGTTACTTGATTATGCATGGTCATGGGAGCTATTATTTCAGCTTCTCAAAATTCTTTTGTTCTGAACGGGCAGATTCTCGACCTTGTACTTATTGCTAATGAATATCTTGATAGTAGATTGAAGACCAGTCTACTAGGGTTACTTTGTAAACTAGATGTTGAGAAGGCTTTTGATTATGTTATTTGGGGTTTTCTTATCAAGTTGCTAGAGCATAGTGGGTTCTTTGTTAAGTGGAGGCAGTGCATTTTCTTGTTTCTATCTGCTGTTTGTTTCTCTGTTTTGATTAATGGTTCTCCCTTTGGTTTTTTTGAGAGTTCCAGAGGGTTGAGACAAGGTGATCTTTTGTCTCCTTTGCTATTGTCTTGGTCATGGAAGCTCTTGGTAGAATGTTGGATAAAGCTGTCTGGGAAGATTGTATGTTAGGTTTTTGTATGGGTAATTTGGAGGAAAGATCTTTGGTGGTGTCTTATCTCCTCTTTGCTAATGACACTCTAATTTTATGTGATGCCGACCTTGATTAGATTCTGATTCTCCATATGATTCTCCGTATGATTCTTATTTGGTTTGAGGTGGTTGCTAGTCTAAAAATAAATTTGGGAAAGTTAGAATTGGTACCTGTGGGAGTCATTCATTATTTTGGGTTATTGTAGAATGTACTAGGCTGCAAGCAAGGTACTTTTCCAATGAAATATTTGGGTCTTCCTTTGGGTAATAAATTCAAGGAGAAGACAATATGGAACCCGATTCTGGAGAAGATAGAGAGGAGATTAATGGGATGGAAACATTTGTCCTTATCCAAGAGAGGTCGAGTCACTTTAATTAAAAGCACTCTATCTAATTTATCTACTTATTTCCTCTAATTATTTCCTATCTTTATTATCCCTGCTTATGTGGCTAATTGAATTGCGAAACTTCAGCGGAAATTCTTATGGGGTGGTCTAGGGGATGAACCTAATTTTTACCTAGTTAAATGGGCTACTGTTTGTACTCCTCTTTCTTCAGGTGGCTTGGGGATAAGGAAAGTAAGATTTTTTAATGAGGCTTTGCTTGAGAAGTGGCCATGGAGATTTGGGCTTGAAAGGGATGCCCTTTGGAGGCAAGTGATATAGGTGAAATATGGATGTGTATGGGGTGGCTGGTGTACCGGTCTAGTTTCTGGTTCATATGGTGTTGGTTTGTGGAAAAATATTAGTCGGGAATTGCCTTCTTTTTCCCGTTATATTCTGTATGATATTGGTGATGGGTCGAGGGTGAAGTCTTGGCAAGACCGTTGGTGTGGGGAGACCTCTTGCTGTCCTCTTTCCTGATTTGTTTAGATTTTGCTGAGAGGAGGCAAGTGTGGCTGAGTGTATGAAATTTACTAATGGGGTCATTTTTTGGGATGTAAGTGAACTACTAATGGGGTCCTTTTTTGGAATGTAAGTTTCTTTAGGGTTTTCATGTTTGGGAATTGGATGCTATGTCGAGCTTTATGGATGCTATTTATGGATATTTAGTAAGGGAGTTTGGGGAGGATAAAATGAGCTGGAAACCAGATGGAAATAAGGGATTCATGGTGAATAATTATCATAGTCTATTCTTCTAGTGGGCTCTAATGATTGTTGTTTCCCATGGACAAGCATTTGGAAGCAGAAGATTCCTCCTCGAGTGGCTTTCTTTCTATGGGGAAATTCTTGACGATTGACAATTTACAAAAAAGGAAGGTTTGGATATTGGATTAGTGTTATATGTGCAAGTGTAATGGTGAATCACTTGACCATCTTTTCCTTCGTTGTCTGGTTGCTATGGATTTGAGGTCTCTGGTTTTGGGTTTATTTGGAGTAAGTTGGGTTATGCCCAAGTTAGTTTTGGGGCTCCTTGCTTGCTGGCAAGGCTAGTTTGGTCCTCCTTGAAATGTTCATATATGGATAATTATTCCCCATTGTTTAATGTGGTGTTTTTAGAGGGAAAGAAATAGTAGGTGTTTGACTCATACTAATCATTTTGGATTGGTTGTCTGCCTTGCGAAACCAATCATTTTCTTTTATCTTTGATTTTCTTGATTCTTGTAATTTTTGTATTTGACCCCTATACACTCCTGTTGTGCTAGGGTGTCTTTTTTGATATCAATAAATCTTATTACTTATAAAAAAAAGGGTAAAGTTGGGGTTAAGAATTAGTTGTAAGTTTTGGGACTTCTTAATCTTACTAATGTGTACTTAGTTTCTTTTTCTTTTTCTTTTTATCTTTTTACTCTCTCTCTCTTCCCTTTGTATTTGTCTCTCTGGCTTATGTTTTTCTGCGTAAGGTAGTGTTCTTGAATATATATCTTTATTACCTATAAAAAAAAATTTATTTACATTTTTCCTAAATAAAAATAAAATTCATTCTCTCTCTCTCTCTCTGTGGGGGGAGTGACTCTATGGAGGCTGCAGCCTTCTGTGATAAAATAAAAATTTTGATACTCGTGGAGACTCACCTTCATAGTTTCTGTAAAGGTAATATATATGAACAAAATGCCTTCTTGAAGTTACCTGTGTGACCGTGTTTTCTGCATGTGAGAGAGTTCCTGGCTCTTGCCAAAGAGTTTGGCTAATGTGGTTGTGTGGATGGCATTGATCCACAGGAAGAGTGACCAAACCCAATTGACACAGCAGTGAAATCCACCACAAATCCAGACACAAATGCTTCCGTATAGTGTATATTGTTACCAAATTGCTGAAAGAAGAACAATAAATCAGGTTTTATCCAAAGCTTGATTTAGAAGCAAATTCACATAAAACTCTTATTTTTGATTCTCCAGAACTAATGGCATCTTGGACCATCACTGAATTGCTGTTAATGGCAAAAAATGACATTGGAGGTCCTATGTCAAACTACTGAATGTCCTGGTTCAAAGCCACCTCTAAGTACTTTATCCTCACCTTTGTTGATTGCCTTTCTCCAGTCCACAATTAATATGATATCTCTGCAATAAAATAATAGTCAAAATGTTGTAAAGCTTATTGTGATGCCTCAAATTGTGTGAATTTAGTTGTATAGGGTTTTTTGAGTATGGGTTGTGTGGGTGTGGACTGAGTTCTACATTGGGTATTTACTAGGTGGATCTTGGGTTTCTAAGTGTTTGTGAGGAGTCCCAATTGTAATTTGACTAGTCCTTTTGGAGTATAAAAGTAGATGTAGCTAGCAGATGTGGCTAGTGCTATCATCGGGTCGTTATTAATGGTATCAAAGAAAACCTAGTAAGTGGTAACGCCATGTTACTTAGACTGGGTTGCAGCACAACTTGGGCCCATATGAGGTCATCGGGAATTTAAGTGGGGGAGATTGTGATAACCCAAATTGTGCTGATTTAATTGGATTGGATTGTTTGATTGTGTGTTGTGCTGGCTGTACACGCATAGGCTGAGTCCTACATTAGGTTTTTATTAGGTGGATGTTGGGTTTATAAGTGGTTGCGAGGAGCCCACTTGTAACTTGACTAGTCTTTTTGGTTATAAGCGCAGAGGTGGCTAGCGCTTTCCTCAGATTATTACAATTATTAATCTTGTCATGTTAGTCCATAGCTGCAAATGAGGTGGAGCTTGGCACTTGGGACAGGGGGTAGATGCTTGTCCACCATAAATCCAATGAATATCTTACTGATTCATCTTCTTTCTACTTTTTCTTCTCTAATCTCACTATCTCTCTTCTCTCTCGTCTAACCATCAGATCTATTTCCTTTCTTTTTCCTTAGCAATGGCCAAAACCCCCTTTTGTCTCCTTCATTTGTTTTCTTTCTTTTCAATTTCACCTTCTTTTGTACATGTCTGAATTTTATTGCTAGATGTTTTTAGCTTTTCAATTTTTTAGGTAAATCATGTTTTTGAATTTGTTGCTTAGATTGGTATTGTTAATTGGAATGGTGCTATTATTCGGCATGTGAGATATTTATTATTGTTTTATTATAGTTGTTATTTTATTTAAAAAATTATTAGTTTGTTAATATTAAAAAAAGAGTTTTTAATGGTTAACGGTAGTTTGTGATGGAAAGACTAATGTTAACAACTAATGTAAACTTAATGGACTAAAATGACATAAATGAAAAATGAGGATTGAAAATAAAAAATGACCAAACTTAAAAGGTGTCATTTGCAATTTAAAATTTTTTTTTTTTTAATAATTAATAATTTACATTTTATAATTATAAATTTCAAACTCAATAAATGTAAGTTTTAGATCTTCTACAGTTACAGATTTTCTTCTTGTTTTTGGACAAACCTTGGCCCATTTGCAGGAGCCTGCATTCCAGAGACTGATATTCATAACAATGCTTGCATGGGACAATCCTTACCAAGAAGAGCTTGCAAATGCTTCGGAGAAAGCTTATTTTCAGGTTCATTTTTTATCATTTATTTGCTAAACCACCTCTGGAATGTTGTGAGTTTCTTTACTGACTTCAGTGGCAATTAGTGGTTTGAGCTTTGTGTTAATTAAGATAATTAAACTTTTCTAGTGCATGAGTTTTTATATGCACTAGTCACAAACCCGCTCGTTGCGCGTGATAATTTTTTTTATGGTGATCTTGTTAAATTTATTTATTTATTTATTTTTCAATTTAGTCTAATTTAATAAAGAGTAATGTATTTCATAATCATGTTTTCATTTATTATAGGAACAATAAAAAATGTAATATATATAATTTATGTCGTACCAAAATGAGAACAGTACAATTTTTTAGGAATTCAAAAGGCAAGTTAGTGAACATATTCATTTTTTAATAAAATTTATTTATAACATTTTGTGTATCAATAAAAGTATATAAAATTTGGAAATTATTCTTTTAGTTTTAAACAAACTTTCTCAAACCCTATTTTCTACCCTTCAATCCAAAAAAAAACAAAGATGCTAAAGATAGTAAATAAAATACTAACTGTAAAAACCGTGACTAAAAATAAGGAGATTTCATACATGAGTTTAATTGTATATTGCATATATAGCTTAGGCCTTTGACCTTGAGGTTCACTTTAATTCTCTTCCCACATACCCTTAGCTCTGTATATTCAATTATGACTCCCGTGTGCGTGTATAACCCTTTTCTTTTGGTGCTAAGTTTTATGAACTAAGTTAATCACACAACGCAACACTCCCTTATTTTAAAACAAACAATTGCCAAATGTGTTTTTCGTATTAGATTCAAATTTGTTATTCTCTCTCTCTCATTCTACACATTACAAATATTGTCTATTTAAAGAAAAAAGATTTTTGCAAGTAATTTTTTTTTAATTTTTTTATCTCTATAAATATACCATTCTTTTTTTTTTATTAATATTTTTTTAAGGTGAACCATATTCTTCTAACTTCTATTGTAGTGTGTTATATTTGCTTAATATACAACTTAACTTTATAAATTTCAAATTTCTCATCTCTTAAGGAATAATGAAATTATAATAATAATAAAAACTTATCACAAAATTACAATGTTAAACCAAAATTAAAATGAAACCAAAGGAATAAAAAATAGACTTTATAATAATTTATTACTCAAACAATTGTTAGGAATATTCAAATTCATAGCTCTATGTAGATTGTGTTTTGATATAATCTCAAATTGTTATTTACAAAAAAGTCTAAGTATTAACCAAAACTAAAATACAGTCAATGCTTTAAAAGGGAAGAGAAGACTTTTTTGAAGGGAAATGAAAAAAAAAAAAACACACTACCAAAACACATATTGAAGAAAAAAAAGGGAACCATCAACCTTAATTAGAGTTATAAGGAAGAACAAAAATCCACCAAAAGAGAGGAGAGAGAGAGAGAGAGAGAGAGTACTCACATTATTGTAAATGTGGGAAAAATATGGATTGAATGGGAGAAATAATATCAAATTTATACAAAATAAAATAGGGAGAAGAAGAATTAAAATATAAAAAAGATAAAAGGATGAACGAAGTGTAATGGTAAAGAATAAAGTAGTGGGGAGATAAAGAGGCAAAAAAGGAGGAGAAATGTTGGAAGAAGGGTAAAGTAGCTGTGAGCTAATAGGGAGAAGATGAGGATTTTTTTTTTTTGAGAATTAGGAGAAGAAAAGTTTAAAAAGAGAAAAGAAAAGATAAAAAAAATAAGTGGATAATGTGGCTCAACATGAGCATAGAAATAATAAATGCTATGCTTCTGTTTTTAGATATATATAGATATAGATTGGTGTACATCTTTGCAGATAATGAACATTTTTCTATTTTGAGATCATTCAAGAAATAAATGATTTCTTGCTATATAAGATAGTTAGGGATTGGATGGTGACATCGCATTCTCATAAGCCTGCATTTGATAGGTCAAAAGGAGACATGCATTCTCACAGTTGACGATCCTGATCCTTAGAAAGCAATTCATATTTGACTGCTATATCCCAACTCCCTAGCTAGGAGAGGGGCCTCATATGTTTGTGTTCTAGTGGGCTCCCTTTTTCTTGCTCTTCCCCCTCCCCCACTCCTCTAGCTAAAGCTTTTTGGTACTAATAATAAGTACTTCTAATGACATTTTTCTTGGTATTAGTGTCACTGTTATTTAATTATATAATGATGGGTGAATGACCTCATCTCCTTCACTTGTTTATCATTTTCTACATCCTTCAGTTATTCTCAAGTATAGCAAATTAAGATTGCAGAGCGTGGTTTTCTGCTGGAAAGTGGGAATAAACTAGAATATTTGCAATTTCCATGACATATATTTTATTATATACCACTCATATGGCTGACCTTGATTAATCTATTGAGGATCCATAGGAGACCCCAAACTTAAGGGCTAAGGCTTGGTTGTTGTTATTGTAAGTGGAAATTTGGTGAACGTGTAGCTGGTAGGAGCATTTTACTTTGGATTTCTCATCTGGATGTAATGGCTGTTGACAGTTTGTTTTCTCTCTTTCAAAAATTAATTTAATATTAAAAATGATAAATTTAAACATATCAATATTTTGTTGCAATTGTAGGGGAAGCTTGTTAGAGAAAAGGCTTTTGTTCGTATAGCTCCAGCTGTTTCTGGTGTGGCTGATCGGTCGACAGTGCACAATCTATTCAAGGCACTTGCTGGTGATGAAGAGGGTATCTCTTTGAGCGTGTGGCTAACTTATATCAGTGAACTTCTCAAGTGAGCTTCATGGCTTCCTTCTGATCTATGTGTATCTGGTTTGTGATATTGTAATCAATGCTTTAGCATCTTAGTAATTTCTTTTTATACAATAACACCCTTCCTAATAGGCTAGGAAGAACAGATATCTGAAAAGCCCCACTGTATTAGTTTTGGACATGTATTGAACATGGACATGGCTTGGGTACATGTCTGATTGAGTTGAAACATATTTTAAAAAATGGAAATGGGAGGTATACCTTTGGCAAAAAAAAAAAAAAAAAAAACCCACAAAAATTTGACTCTTAAGTTCTCCGCCATTGCCCTTTCTTTGAAAGGTATTGTTGCGCATCATAAAATGAATTGTAATTTCTTGAATAACACATCTTTTGTAGCTTTTACTGTTCATATTGCATATAATTACAAACTATATTTCTTCATCTGAAAATGCGTCAAGCTTGTACTGTTTCTGGTGTAGAGTGCATGAAGGACGGAGATCATACCAGATT
The DNA here is from genome assembly GCF_040712315.1 of Castanea sativa. Taxonomy (NCBI): domain Eukaryota; kingdom Viridiplantae; phylum Streptophyta; class Magnoliopsida; order Fagales; family Fagaceae; genus Castanea; species Castanea sativa. The sequence continues at coordinate 942,374 of NC_134019.1, read as the reverse complement.
CGAGAATGTCCCCAGTTTTATGAGGAGAGAGTCTTATGTATTGCTTCCAGCAGAAAGCGGCCTGTTCTAAAATGGGAGAACAATATGGCATGGCCAGGAAAACTTAGTCTAACTGATAGAGCAATCTATTTTGAGGTAATTGTCTTGTGTAACATTTCTTCATTGAATATGAATTTTGTGGAAAAATTGGTGTTCTTCATATGAGGTCCGTTAAGTTATTGGTGGAATGTATAGTATGATTCTATGCATATTCAACTCAACAAAAAGTGTTTTACATTACCTTTTTCATTGGTATGTTCGATGCTCACCTAGTGGGTTTTGAATCTACAACCTCACCTTCCACCTGTTTTTATAGGAAAAGGAAGTATTTTCAATAGGGATCATTGGTATATCACATAAGGGCCTTATTATACAATTAGTCAGGCATAAAGGCATATACACGTGATAATGTTTTTCTTCTTTGAATATTATATAATATATAAAAGAAAATTCTGTAATGATCCAGTACATGCTGATGGGTAGTGAGGTGGAAGCAACTTAATGTCCATTGGAGAGTATACTTTTTGCCCCAAATTTAGATTTCTTTAGCTCAAATGGCATCTCATAAAAAAGTGAACAAACACATTTGTATACAAGTTTCTTTCAAATCCCATAGAAACGAACTATGTACTCTTATAAAGGGTTTAGCATTCCTATATAAAAAAGAACTATGTGTTTGTCATATAATAATACATGGTTTGTTTTTAAAGAAATACTAAACCAAAGAAGAAACTTAGGAATTGGAACCAAGTTGCTAGGAATCAGCACCCAGCAATTTGAATTCTTCCAATTCAAAATTTCATTTCATCAAAGTATTACTTGATAAGAGTACATAGTTTGTTTTTATAGAAAAACTAAACCCTCTGTCTAATAGGAGCAGGAAAATTGCCTTACTATAAAAATAACCCTGACTTTGAATAAAAGTAATTATAAACCTACTTAAATACTAGAGCCTAAAATAAAATACCCATAAAAATACAATTAACTTGCAAAATAAAGTAAAACAAAATTAAAATAAAGATCTTTTTGTGTCTTCTACGTCAGCTACATGTTTATTGCATTTTCAATTATTGACTGCAATGAACCCTAGTAGGGTATATATAGGAACTAGGGTTAGCCCTACATGGGCTTACAAATTACAATATATTGGGCCTCTTGGGCCAGTACATTACATATAATTATTCTTGATCAGTGAATTTTTCTCTCAGCCATGACTAGATTTTTCTGCAGGCATCTAACACAACTAACCCAAAGTACAACATAGCTTCACTGTAACACTGAGATTTGAGATTGCAACTAATTGCTCCAAAACCTCAATCTCCCACACAGGCTTTCCTCAAAGTCTTAAAACAAGTTAAACTCCAACAACTCAACCAAAAAAAAAAAAAAAAACACTCCATAACACCAATCCGGGATGGCTGAACCTCTCAAATACACAAATAAAACCAAAAAAAATAATAATCAAAATCAGCAAACAATCTTCAGATTGCTGGTGGGCATCTTATTTGTTCCAAGGAACTCCCAGCTATATATTGGCTAAGAAGTTGGTAGCTTTGAAAGTGGATCTTAAACGGTGGAATGAAACCGAGTTTGGCAATGTAGTTATTAAGAAGCAGCAGTTATGGAGTAAATTGAGTGCTTTAGATGTTAGAGGGGAGACTCATATACTAATAGCTGAGGAAAAATTAGAACAGGTAAATCTTCGTACAGAAATTGAGAAGTTCACTTTACTAGAGGAGTTTAGTTGGACGCAAAAGTCTAGGATGTTGCACTTGAGGCAGGGGGATGCCGATACCAGATTTTTCATGGGCTGGCCAATTCTAATAGAAGAAATAATGGTATCAAGACTCTTATGGTTAATTGGACTTTGTCTTCTAATCAGGATATGATTGCGGATTGTATTACTCAAATTTTCATGGATTTATATTCTGAGCAGCAACTTAATAGACCTTTTCCAAAAGTGTTAGAATTTCCAACAATATCTGGAGATAAAGCGGACTGGTTGGAGAGACCTTCTGAGGAGACAGAGATATTTGAAGTCATTAAGGATTTAAGTGGTGACAAATTGCTTGGGCCAGGTGGTTTTCCCATGGCATTTTTCCAATCTTGCTGGGAGATTCTCAAACCAGATCTTATGGCTGTTTTTCACCATTTTTTTTTCTTCAAAAGCTCAGTTTGAAAAGAGCATGAATGCAACCTTCATTACTCTCATTTCGAAAAAATCTGCTGTAGTAGAAGTCAAGGACTTTTGCCCTATTAGTCTTGATGGGGGGTTTGTAAATTATTGCTAAAGTTTTAGCTACTCGACTATGCACAGTCATGGGAGATATAATTTCAGCTTCTTAGAATGCTTTTGTTCTGAAGAGGCAGATTCTTGACCTAGTCTTTATTGCTAATGAATGCCTTGATAGTAGATTGAAGGCTGGTCGGCCAGCATTGCTTTTTAAACTAGATGTCCAGAAGGCTTATGATCATGTGAATTGGGGCTTTCTTATGAATTTGGTGGTTTTTATGATAAGTGGAGGAGGTGGATTTTCTTTTGTCTATCTACTGTTCGGTTCTATCCTTATTAATGGTTCTCCTTGTGGTTTTTTTGTGAGCTCTAGAGGGTTGAGACAAGGCAATCCTTTGTCTACTTTGTTATTTGTTTTGGTCATGGAAACTCTTGGAAGAACGTTAGATAAAGTTGTCCATGAGGGTCGCAAGTTAGGTTTTCATGTGGGTAATTTATAGGGTAGATCTTTGGTGGTGTCTCATCTCCTCTTTGCTAATGACACATTAATTTTCTTTGATGCTGACCTTAATCAAATTTTGATTCTCTGTATGGTGCTTATTTGGTTTGAGGCTGTTTCAAGACTAAATATAAATATGGGTAAGTCTGAATTGGTACCCGTGGGAGTGGTTCATAATATTGAGATATTGTTGAATGTCCTCGACTGTAAGCAAGGTACTCTTCCAATGAAATATTTGGGTTTTCCTTTGGTTATAAAATTTAAAGATAGGACAATTTGGAACCCGATTCTGGAGAAGGTGGAAAGGAGATTAGTGGGATGGAAACGTTTGTTAGCGGGATGGAAACGTTTGTACTTATCTAGGGGAGGTAGAGTCACTCTTATTAAAAATACTCTATAAAATTTGCCTATTTCCTCTCTTTATTTCTGTTCCTTGCTCCTGTGACTAACCATATTGCAAAACTCCAATGGAATTTCTTATGGGGTGGTCTAGGGGATGAAGTGGAATTTCTTATGGGTGGTCTAGGGGACGAACCCAAATTTCACCTAGTTAAATGGGCCGCTGTGTGTACTCCTCTTTCTTTTGGTGGTTTGGGGATAACAAATTTGAGGATTTTTAATGAAACTTTACCTAGGAAGTGGTTGTGGAGATTTGAAAAAGATGCTCTTTGGTAGCAAGTGGTAGAGGTTGGATGTGTATGGGGAGGCTGGTGTACTGGTTCAGTTGTTGGTCCTTATGGTGTTAGTCTATGGAAATATATCAGTCGGGGATGGACTTTTTTGTCACGTTATATTGTGTATGAAGTAGGTGATGGGTCAAGAGTGAAGTTTTGGCGAGACCAATGGTGTGGGGAGACACCTCTTGTTGCCAGCTATCCTGAATTATTTAGATTTTGTCATGATAATGAGGGAAGTGTGGCTGAGCTTATGAAGTTTATAAATGAGTTCTTCATTGGGATGTAAGTTTCTTTAGGGCTATTCATAATTGGGAATTGGAGGCTATGTTGAGCTTCATTGATACCATATATGGAACTTCTATAAAGGGAATAGAGGAGGATAAAATGAGCCGGAAACTAGATAGAACTAAGGGGTTTATGCTTAATGCTTATTATTTTCTGCTAGTGGGCTCTAATGATTCATGTTTTCCTTGGAAAAGCATATGGAAGTTGAGGATCCCCTCTTGAGTGGTTTTCTTTTTTGGATTGCAGCTTGGGGGAAATGTTTGGTGATTGATAATTTAATTAAAAGGAAGGTTTGGCTATTGGATTGGTGTTTTTTGTGCAAGTGTAATGGTGAATCAGTTGATCATTTTTTCCTTCATTGTCCGGTTACCATGGACTTGTGGCCTATGGTTTTGGGCTTATTTGGAGTAAGTTAAGTTATGCCAAAGTCAGTTGTGGGACTCCTAGTTTGTTGGCAAGGGTGGTTTGGTCATCATTGTCATATATGGATAATTGTTCCCCGTTGTCTCATGTGGTGTCTTTGGAGGGAAAGAAATAGAAGGTGCTTTGAAGATAATGAGAGATCCATTTCAGACCTCAAGTTACTTTTCTTTAGAACCTTAGTAGATTGGCTGTTTGCTTTGAGAAACCAATCTTACTCTTCCTTTCTTGATTTTCTAGATTTTTAAAATTTTTGAACTTGATTTCTTTGACACCTGTACACTTCCTGTGTACTAGGGCATCCCTTTTTTGATATCAATAGATCTTATTACTTATAAAAAAAATAACAATCTTCAACCCAATCCTTCTTTTTTATTTCTATTGTAATAATAAAATAAAAGGAATACATTATTGGTTGGAGCAATCTTTTTCAGTGATCTTTTCAATTCTATGTTGCAGGCAATTGGTTTATCAGGGCACAAAGATGCTATAAAAATTGATCTTACTAGAGATGGACTACGAGTGGAGAAAGCAAAAGTTGGACCTTTGGGATCTGCTCTTTTTGACTCAGCTGTCTCCATCTCCTCTGGTACCGAGTGAGTAAGCTACTTCAAACTATCAGCAGAGCAACTTGTGCATTTAAAAGTGCTGTCATGTATAAGTAATGATATACCTTGGATGTGGAACAGCTGGCTACTTTTTTTTATTCTCACAGTGCTGTTAATAGATAAGATCAAATTGTTTATCCTATGATATTAGGGGGACAGACTGAAGTAGAGATCAAATCAAGAATACATGTCAGATCTGTTTGGTTTTATGCTAGGGACTTCCACTACTGAAACTCTCTTCATATAAATTAGCTATTCACTTGTAGGATTTTTAAAAAATTACCTTACCAAGGAATTCATTCAAGAAAGGAATTCAAGAAACAAGTGGATGTTGCCTCCTGGGTATGAGGATAAACTGCTTAGCCCGTTAGGGGTGACAAGCCTCTGGATTACCTGGTAACTGCTTTTGGTGGGTGGGGTTAGTTGCCTGTAAGAGTTTGATTAATAGTGAGGATTGCTGTATAGCATGCTCTACGACGTGCAACTAATCTGAATGAAATTCTCCTATGTCATCAAAAAGAAAAAAAAAGAAAAAGAAACAAGTGGACGTTGTTACAAGACACACAAGGAGAGCAGTAACAATCAGAAATTGGTTTTTAGTAAATCCTGATAGGATAATGCACTAACTTTGAGTAGGGTTGGTTGAAATATAAATGAATTGGAGGTGGTTGATTTTTCATTTTTGCTAAAGGATACTTGAACTGAATCTAAGGAATGTGGAAGGATACCATAAGCAGTAGTAGGTTCCTAAAGAATCTTCTCTTCTTGGTTGCATGTAGTTAAAAATTGTCACTTGGTACAATTGTTATTGTGAGTGTTCATTTATCTGGGTCACTAGATCTTTTATTGTTTTAGAATTTATATTTAATTGTAATTTGCATGTTATGTAAAATATTCAACTCAATTCCTTAATTGCAAATGATGTGTTGTAAAGAAATTTTTGAAAAATACGCCTTTCTAATGGCCTTACGAAAGTGAGGACACATTATCTCCCTCAATGTACATGTTAGGATATTTGTGTATGTTTACACTTTTGTTGAAGTATATTGGGTGACACATGATTGGTTGAGGACTAAAAATCTTGCAGAGTTTAGAACTTACTCTGGATTGCTTATTTAGTATGGTTACCTGCCTTGGGCCAGAAAGGAAACCTTATCATTATATTTCTCTTTGATGGTTGTTAACATTCAAATGAAATCCCCATCATTACATTTCTCTCTTTTCTCTTATGGACCCTTGCCTCTCCCTCTAAATTCATGGGGATTGGAATCTAGAATTTGGACCATGATTGTTGTCTTGTTTCAGCAATATATTTTCCAATGATTGTTGAAGAGTGTGAGAGTTGCAAAAGGGTATGCATTATGGAATTGAAAATATGTGTCTTAGTGGGTTGAAACTTCTTACCATTTGTCTCATAAAACCAAGTATTCTGAGTTATTCTAGTCCTACAAGTTTTTTCTTTCATGTTCTTCTTCTGTCAAATAAAGCAACTACAAGAAAAACATGATGAAGTTAGATCAACCTATCAATTGTTATCTAAGTGCTTCACCGATGACATGGATACCTACTTATCTGAAAATAGATAATTGGGTTACCCCTGATCTTTATTTGTTGTCATCTTCTAGGAAGAGTAATAAGAAACTCAAGAAAAAAAAAAGTTTTTCAGTTGATGGGCTCAGCCTTGGCCAACTGCTAGAGGGATGGAAGCATGGGAGGGAAAACATAGGGCAGAATTTATAACCCACGCTAGTAGCACACTCAAATTTAAAGGGAAGCTTTATAAAAATAATTGCTTATGATAATCATTTCTGGGGATATGTTAGAGCTGCAGTTGGAAACGAAATGAAATCAAACCTAATGTTAATGACAATGATTCATAAGAATGTTTAACATGATTTAGCGTATCTCACTCATTATGTTACTCTTGGACATCGTCTCTGGTATGTAGGAAAAATCTGATCTGGTGCATTGTAATAGAGTGAGTGAGATATATCAAATTATTCAAACACCCCCCCACGCTCTCTATAAAAATTAGGGCCATAGGTACCTGTGAAGGCCCACTCAAAGTGGTCACTAACGTTTTTAAACCTACACAAAATTGAGAAACACCCCACTGCTTCTTCAATATTTTCAACCACCCTTCTATCCCACGAGCAGAATACCACCGGAAGCTCCCTCAGAACCCAAGTAAAGCCAATCTATGAAAGGACAACTCCAGATACTTCTAACAAGGCCTCTTGTAATCCATTCCAGTTTTCTCTCTTGCAAACAAACTATATCAGCCTTCCAAGAGCGTAAAAGATTACGAACCTTGAGTCGTTTTTCCTTGCCATTCAGACCTCTGACATTCCAAGATATAATCTTCAGATTCATTGAGAAATAAAAAGAGCCCTGTCCTTACCATTATCACTGCGCCTATAAGAGGCTGGACCATAATTGACAAAGCTAAACAAACCCCTCAATTCCCTAATCCCTTTCCTCCCTGAGCTGTTCAATGCTTTATCAGAATGAACCTTAAAATCCCTTTGCTGTAACTTAGCTTCAACAGCCAACAGGAATTTGGTAGCTGGCTCTTCCAAACCTTTGAGGGATGTCCCAAGAAAATCATCAAAGCCACTGAATTTTTCCTGAAACCACATTGAGTACTTGTCCTTTCTCAGCAAATTATCCACCAAAGTTGTTGACCCTTCGGGAGAATATCACGACACCGTAGGTAAGGAGACGGCCAGGGGTTCAACATTGAGAGGAGCCGAAAAATCAGAGAACTGGGAAACATCCTCTGAACCAATATCTGATACCCAATCCTCCACACTAGCCTCAACCCCTTTATCCAGATCAGAATTAATTTCCCTAGGTTCCGATGACTCCTCTGGAACCAACACCAACTGGTTCGACTCATTCGTTCCAACAACTGCAGCATCCGGTGGCAAAGAAATAAGAATCGGGACAGCCACTCTCTTCCCGTCTCGTAATTCAAGAACCCACTGCTCAGAATTACCCCATTTCCTGATGGCTTTGTCTGTGCGCTCATGGATGATCCGTTGGATGTCACGATGCAAGGCCACTTCAGTATCCGAGCACAGGGACTCATCCGAGCACAGCGGGTGAAAAAGCATTTGGAAGCAGAAGATCCCCTCTAGAGTAGCTTTCCTTGTTTGGACCGCAGCTTTGGGGAAATGTCTGACTGTAGACAATTTAAGAAAAAGAAAGATTTGCATCCTGGATTGGTGTTATATGTGCAAGTGCAATTGTGAAAGTGTTGGCCATCTCTTTCTTCACTACCCGGTTGCCATGGAATTGTGGGACATGGTCTTCGGTTTATTTGGAGTTTACTGGGTTATGCCAAGGTCTGTTGTGGGGCTTTTGGCTTGCTGGCAAGGTCATTTTGGTCGCCATCGTAATGGAGATATTTGGAAGGCCGTTCCTCATTGCTTGTTGTGGTGTATTTGGAAGGAGAAAAATAGTAGATGTTTTGAAGACATTGAGAGTTTCATGCCTGTTCTTAAGTCTCTTTTTTTCCGAACCTTACTAGATTGGTTCTCCGTGTGGCGAAGCCTTCCTTTTCTTTCTATTTTGGATTTTCTTGATTTTTGTAATGTTCGTCTTTGATTTGTTCTCCCTTGTATACTTCCTGTGTACTTGGGTGACTCTTTTTTCAATAAATTTCTTTATTACTTATCAAAAAAAAAAAAAAAAAAAAAGAAAGAAAAGAAGAGAATAAAAAAAAGGGATTCATCAAATCATTATTGGTGCATATCTTCTCAATTTTATGGATTAGGATTGTAATGATATTAGGATTTTCAAAATAAATTTAATAAATTTATCTAGATTGTTTAGGTTTTTGAAGGTCATTTTAATAGTTAGCAAACAATTAAATGGCCAAGCCAGTATTTTGAAGCCTTATTTCTCCACATAGTATATTATCAACTGTGTTGACCTAGCTTTAAGTATCCTTTTTGTCGCATGAACACTTCAAGGGGTGGCCACTCCCTGCCCTCTGGCCTAACATTTTCTGCTTTGTTCTGTTTACTTTTCTGTCTTCTCAAGGAAATAATATTTTCTCTATATATTACCCATCTAGTTGACCACCTCCTGGAAAATTTGACTGCAGAGCCAACTCATAAGGATAATGTGACATTCTGAAACAATGTTGGACATCTTTGATAATGATAAACCCGTGAATGAAATCCTCATGTATTTGAAGGTGAATGTAGGAAATTATGACAAGGAATACTGTGATATTGTGAGTGAGATGTTGAATCATGTCTGCTGCATCTTATCTCAAACTTCTACAATAGGGTAGTGGTATGATTATTTGGAATATTGGATTTATCAAGATTTTGATTTGATTGGACATATCATCATCTTTCTCTTCTAGCTTTAGGGTTTGATATCATTATATAAACATTGTTTTGTTTGTAATAGTTTTTTTTTTTTTTAATTTTTTTTTTATGTAGAAGTCTTTTCTTCAAGCTGCATAATTCTCTTATAAATATCTCATCTACTTACAAGAATAATACACATTTTGTTTGTTTTTATTTAGGTCAAAATCGTGGGTCCTGGAATTTGTTGACTTGGGAGGTGAAATGAGGCGGGATGTTTGGCATGCATTTGTAGGTGAAGTTATTGCTTTACACAAGTTCATGCGTGAGTATGGACCAGAGGATGGTGATGAATCTTTGTTTCATGTGTATGGTGCTCTTAAAGGAAAGGAGAGAGCTACTATCAGTGCTATTAATAGTATAGCGAGACTTCAGGCCCTTCAGTTTATGCGGAAGTTATTAGATGATCCCACCAAACTTGTTCAGTTCACATATTTAGAGTATGCACCCTATGGTCATGTTGTTTGTCAAACTTTAGCTGTAAAATTTTGGGGTGGACCACTAGGTACAAAATTTATGGAGGCAGGCAGTCAATCAACTGGAGGAGCAAGGCCCTCTGATGAGGTATTTGAAAGAAATAACCATGTGTTTGACATAGATGGAAGTGTTTACTTACAGATGTGGATGAGATCTCTGTCTTGGGCTTCCAATGATTCGACTAATTTCTGGAATAACTCTTCAATAAGACAAGGGGTGGTATTAAGTAAAAATCTAGTTGTGGCTGATGCAACTCTTGAAGAAAGAGCAACAGAAATATGCAAACAAAAATACCATATGGTCGAGAAAACTCAGGCTACAATTGATGCTGCAACACTTGAAGGGATACCTAGTAACATTGATCTTTTCAAGGTTGGTCACTTGACAATTTTTTAATATATTCTTTTACATTTGTTTTTCGCCTTGATCCTGTATTTCTTCTTTAGTCCTTCTTTCCTTTGAGTAGTTTTTGAATCACAAGAATAGGACAACCATTTAGCAATATTTTGTCTAGCCATCTCTTTGATTCCTCTACAATAGCATGCATCATTTAGTCTAAAATATTTTTCCTAAGCATTATGTCAATCTAATATGAGCTGATTCCTCTTCTAGATGGACATAATTTTGTTGAAGTCAGAAGTTTAGTTTTCAGGTTACACGAGTTGATGTTGTGGTGATAATTATATCATCAAAATAGACCAATAATAAGGTCTTTGCTCTTTTAGAAGTGGAAGACAGAATGATCAGGTTGGCAGCAGAAAAGCCCAAACCTTGTTACTGCTTCACCAGTTACCAATTTAAGCTATAGGAGATCTGCATACCTCACCAAACAAGTTCCCCCGAAACAACCAACCCTGATAGTTGCTCCGTGAACACTTCCTCCTGCAAATCACCATGTAAGGATGCGTTTTTGACGTCCAGCTGAAACAAAGGCTAACCAAGATTAGGAGCCAAGGATATTAAAATCCAAACCAAATAAATTTTTGCAATTGGGAAAAAAGGTATGTGTAATCCTCCCTATAAGTCCGAGAATACCCCTTTGGAACTAGGCACTTTCAGATGCTTGATGGAACCATCTAGCAAATACTTTATAATATACACCTAACGAAAGGCAACAATTGAGTTTTCTAATTGAAGAGTAACCAAGTCCCAAGTACAATTCTAATCAAGGTGTTACGGGTATAATGCTAAGGGCAAAACAGTATTATCACGGTACTGTGTTATATATGAATAATATTTTATGTGTTAGGGTTTAGTTAACAAAACCAAGACACGTTTTCCCCACAACTGAAGATTTATCATTGCTTCTTCCATAGTTGTCCCTTCTGAAATAGACATAGCCTCTTGGATAGACTTGGGAATAGCCACAAAAATACAAATGAGGTAAAGACATTAAATAAGGGAGATCAATGTGTACAAGAAACATAATGAAAAATAGGGTGAGAAGTATAAGTAACCATACCTTTGTGAAAGAAATGGGAAGATATCTGAATCAAAAAAGGGATATCCATTTTGGGAAGGAGGCTCACACCTGTAAAGGTTTAAGGGAGCCTTAATCGAATGAGAGCTATCAGGAATAGAACAGGAAGATACCAATAGCAATCAAGGAAAACATAGAAGGAATTATCACATCCTGAGAAAGAGGAGGAATTATATGAATTAGTTTCAAGGAAGGTGACATCATCACTAACAAAATGATGACGGAGTTTACGACAATAATACTTGCACCCTTTTTGCATTCACAAGTATGTGAGGAAAATAAATTTTAAGAAAGTGAGGATTTGGTATTCCAGTTTTTCACCTTCGAGGCCTAATATTTAAACAAAGTAAAACACACCCAAAATTTTTTAGAGATAAGCGGAATAAGGTTTTATCATGAGCCAACACAATAAAGGGGATTTGAACACCAAGGACACTGGGGGAATTTTATTGATAAGATAACCAATTAGCACAATATCGCTCCAATAGGATTTAGGAACACTTTTCTTTTTGATAAGTTATAATTTTATCACGAAAATAAACATCAAATACTTAGGTGGTATACTAGATGCATATAGAAAACTTCCCCAAGTCCAATAACCACTAGAACAAATTCCTCATAAAATGCGTTTTCATCTAAAGTTGACCTCTCACATTCATCAATTTTTCTTGCATTTCTCTTCCTCCAGATACACCACATCAAAAAATGAGGAATGGTTTTCCAAATCTCCCTATAGCAATGCCATCTAAACAGCCTTGCCTACTCGCTAGTAGATAACAACCCTCCTAGACATCACCCACTGAACCCCAATAATTGCAAAAACCAAATCCCATAAATCCTTGGCAATAGGGCTGTGCAATAACAAATGATGCACTTTCTCTCCATCTCTTTGACACATACAGCACAAACTCATGAGAAAAGAATTACATTTTCTCAAGTTTTTTTGTTAGGATTTTTCCTAATGAAGCTGCCTAAAGGAAGAATGCTACTTTTATTGGTTCTTTTGGTTCCTAGATGCTTTTCTAAGGGAACATCTAATCACCTTTTGAGATTTTTTTTTGATAAGTAATGATAATTTTATTCAAACATTAAAAAAGAGTCACCCAAGTATACACGTTGTATACAGCAGGGGATCAATACAATCAAGAACACAAATTACAAGCATTTAGTTAAATTGTAAACTATAGAAATTCAGGTTAGAGAAGGAAGAGGAAGGGGAAAATAAAGGGAGACTTTAGGCATTAATCTATCAGCCTCCACCTTACACAAGTATCCTTATTAATATGCTAATAGAACAAGTAACGAGAAAATAGCTCTAACACTCCCCCTCAAGCTGGGAGCATACATATTAAACATGCCCAGCTTGAAAGATAGTCGTTGAAAGGAGGCATGAGCTAAAGGCTTGGTGAAAATGTCACCTAACTGATCATTCGAACGAACAAAGTGGGTGACAATCTGTTTCTTCATCATGAAATCCCAAATGAAGTGACAATCAAATTCAATATATTTGGTACGTTCTTGGAACACAGATTGCTAGCAATATAAATAGCAGCCTGATTGTCACCAACAAAGGTGCAATAGCCATAGCCAGATGTGGACTGCCATTCAAAACGACTACCAACCCAGTTAGTATCACTAAAACCTGGCACAGACAGAGAAGGAGAGGGCTTGTACAAAAGTCCCTGTCGAGGTGCCCTTTTCAGATAACATAAGATACGACGGAGTGAGGTTGTCGAGGAGCATGCATATATCGATTAACCACACTAACCACATAAGTAATGTCAGGACGAGTCACAGTAAGATAATTCAATTCCCAACCAAGCGGTGATATCGACTAACATCACTAAACAGTTCACCCTTCTTGCCATCAAATTTAACAGCAGAATCCATAGGAGTATCAGCAGGACGAGCGCCCAAGTGATCAGTTTCAGACAATGAGGAATAGCACTTCTCCCAATTAGGCATGACCAGTTACTACAATCCAATAAAATAGGAAAGTGATTTGATAAAAGCATGGATAAACTTCTTTGTGACAATGAGGAATAGCGCTCCTCCCAATTAGGCGTGAAAAGTGAACCTGTCAATTCTCAACATTGAAGCAATCTCACAATTATTTGACCACATGAAATTACCTACTTCTAGTGGAACATATACTAATCCATGTGCATATATAAAATTAGAAAAATGATGCATTGCTGCCGTAAACACATCAGCCCCTACTCTTTCTATGTGGAATCGAAACACATTGAAATCCCTGCCTTATAGCCTTATACACCATGGTCATCAAGAAATTGAGACAAAACAATATGAACTTATTCTCGAGCATTTTTTTAGGTCAAAAAACACTAATTAAATCAAGTTGTGTTTATTGGACAAAGATTGACTACAACTTCCATTAAAAATATTAACATGACTATATATTTTGAAAATCTAATAATTGGATTGCATGTTCTTTATATTCATACACATATCAAATTTTGTGTCACTCAGATGTTATTTACTATTTGATTTATAACCTTATTTTTATGAATAATTTTAGACTACATAAAATTGAAATTTAAAATTTTGATTGACGACATAGTTATTGATCTTTGATCTTTTGGAAATTTTGTAAGCATGAAAGATATAAGAAAAAAATGTAATCCAATGATGGATTTGTCAAAATACATCCAATAGAAAGATATTGAATGAAGTTGTAACCATTGGTTACAATTAAGTTTGTAGCCAAACTTTGTCTGTATTTATTTCCCTATACAAATAATTTATAAATGGAATACAACTTCTTCATAAGTTAAAACCAAGTGACTTTAGAGAAATCATCAATGAAGAGAAAAACACACCAAAGCCCTAAATATGAGTGGACTTTTATTGGACCATAAATGTGTAGGTGAACTAGGTGAAAAGGATGACTAAAACCTCTTTTATGTCTAGACACACAAGTCACTCGATGTTGTTTATTTAACTAATAAGCTTCACACTTTAAGGACTCAATTTGACAACATGATGGAACTAGCAAATTTAAGATTTGAAGAGAGGGATGACCAAGCAGACAATGATGCTGAAAAGGAGAGACAGATGACTGAATGGCCACTGAATGAGAAGAATTATGAATCCAGATAGTGCAGACCATCAGACTCATGTCTACTACCAATTTTTCTCCCTGTTAGGAGATCCTGAAAAAAACAGTGAAATGCTTTTTAAAGTTTGCTAATAGATGCTAGACTAACTAAAAATATAAGGAATATAACATTGAAGACAAGGATAGGGTTAGCAGTGTCCAAACCAGATACAATAGTGATTGAGAGAAACCTAACATGGGGAACACTAGTTGGCTTTTCAAGATCAGAAAGCAAATGTAGTACCAGTTATACGATCAGTAGCTCCCTAGTCAATGACCCAGGGTTCGTGAGTGGCAATTCAAGCGATGAGAGTATCTATCTCTGAACTAAAGTTGCTGTAGAAGGAGATGCAATTGACTGAGACTGTAGAGACACAAGAGACAATACTCTTCTTGAGGAATATACGCCACTTTGGCACTAAAAAGGTACTGAGGCATGCTTGTCTTCTTGAAGATTGACTTGATGAGCTGTAGTTTTACCTTGAAGATCTCAACTGTGTAGTATGATTTTCACCATGACAATACATATATTTGCAAGGACCTTGTCCTTTCTCATGACCTCCTCCCCCTCGCTTACAACCTCTACCACCACCAAGGCAACCTATAGCACTCCTCATTGAGGTGAGAAAAGCATGTTAATCACTAGAGTGCAATGTGACAGTACCAGAATCAGATAAGGAGGACTAGCTTTGTATACCAAAAATTTAACTCAAGTAAGAATTATGATTTCACAACATCAAAGGTTGTAGGTAAGCCCAAGAGAAGTTGAGCTACCTGCACACAATCTCTGTTTTTGCACGGTTCGAACATGACATGAAATGGGTTGATAAAGTTTGAGTTCTTCTCATATACCCTTAAATTTGGTATAATATCTTCCAAAGACAGGCCATTAAAAGCATAGGGGAAATAGGAATTACTAATACCAGAGTACAACTCTTTGGCCTCTTGCCAAACAAGTTTGGCAGTTGGTAAAAAAAACCAGGCTACATCTAATTATTAAAAAAAAGCCCAACCTAGAAGTAATCTTAAAATCTTTGTTGGTAGTGTCTCAACTCACCCTCAATTGCACTGCAGCCAACCGTATCACATTACTTCAAGTACTGAACTGCATAGATCAGAACATGTTATAGCATGAGGGGTCACAAGAAAAGTTCAAAAGATGAGTTTCTGTGGATCTCCAGTGATCACTATTGTGGATTTTTCATCCAAGACACCAGGATTTGGGTTGCTGGGTCGAGAGACCCCAAGATTCAGGTCGTTGGGGTTGGTCGGATTGACCCATTAACTCAACTGGGTTGGGTGATGTTTTCCTCTCATAATTGCTACAGGGAGCCTTTGTTGAAGTCACGAAGTTTTTGAGTGTGGGTTTTATTTCATTTTATTATATTTCTTATCCTTCTTTTTTTTTTTGGATTTGTTTTATGGTATTGTTATAGTTATGGCTGCAGTTGTGGGCGCCACTGGTTTCAGTTACTCTAGTCACTGGCGATGGAGAATGCCAAAGTTGATGGCAGATGTCAGAGTTAGTAGTAGTGGGTGAATTTTATTTTGTTGCTCTAATACCATGTTCTCATGAAGTGTGCTTAGGGTTAATTAATTTATCCTAACACATGCAAAATATCTATACCAATAACTTCAATGCATTATTACAAAATTTCCCTTAGTATTTGATGTTTTACATTAGAATTAAGCAGCAATTTCAGTTATTGCACCGCAGTTACTTTATATTGCTTACAGTTGTTTTGCCTTTGCCCTTGAATCATTGCATCATAATTAGATGAAGACTATTTGCCTTTTTTCCTTGTGCAGGAACTTGTCCTTCCTCTAACAATAATCGCCAAGAATTTTGAAAAGCTTAGGCATTGGGAGGAACCATACTTGACTATTTCTTTTCTTGCATTTGCATATACAATAATTTTCAGGTAGAAATTTTCTTTTAATAATTAAAAAAAAAAATGAAGTTCTAAGCTGGTAGATGACTTTACAACTGAAATTTTGTTTCTTATTTCACAAGGCAATGCGTGATGTGAGTTTTTAATCAGAAATGATAATAGCTTCTTGCTTATATGACATTCCTAATGTTAGAACAGTTGCAATTGTATTTTACTGAAAGCAGATGTTCCCACCATCCTATGATTAGTGGCACAATTTGCATTTTTGTTTGTCTCGTTATGTACATCCTTATCCAAAAGTTAAAACCATTATTTTTATTTCCATTTCCTTCATTAGGAGAAAATACCATTTTGGTCATTATATTTTGAGGTCACTGTCAATTTAGTTCTTACATTTTGGTAGTAGTCACTTTTGTCCATTTTATTTTCAACTTATAGTCAATTTTTGTTAGTAAGTTGACTGTAGGGACCAAATTATTGCAAGTTGAAAATAACAGAGACCAAATTGACTGCTAAAAAAATGTAGGAAACAAATTTACCATGACCCCAAAATGTATGGAGCAAAATGCTATTTTTGCCTACCCAACTACTTTTTCTAAACTGACAAATTTTGAAAGTCTAAAATGTTTTGTTTTGAATTGATTTTTTTAATTAAAATTTGTGCAGTTTTCAATTGAGCCAGTCCTTATGGGATAGAGCTACTTTGCATCTTGCTTTGTTGATTGTTTTTATATGTTCTGAAATTTTGAACTCTAGGATTGTAACCTAAGCTCGGTTTTGATTTTGTTTTCAGAAATTTGCTTTCATATATATTTCCCATGGCCTTGATGATTACAGCGGCTAGCATGCTAACATTGAAGGGGCTGAAGGAGCAGGGCCGCCTTGGACGATCATTTGGGAAAGTTACTATCCATGACCAGCCACCATCAAATACTATTCAAAAGATTATGGCCATAAAAGATGCCATGCGTGACTGTGAGAACTATTTGCAGAATCTGAATGTCACACTACTAAAAATACGTACTATTCTCCTCTCAGGTCAGCCGCAGGTACATTGTCACTCGTCACTAGTGAGAGATCTTGTTAAAATTATGCATTTAACAATACATGCTGTATTGATGTCACTTGAATGTTTTTCTTCCCTTCTTTTTGACTTGCACATTAAACCTGATGTATTTACTGCTGTTTGGTATCATCTTTCGACAAAATATGATGCTATGCCAGAAATAAATGTTTATTTTGTTCTGAAATATAGCTCTGTAGGAAACACAATTAGCAGGATGTGTTTATTTTCAATCTTCTCTTTTTCAGCCTACGTAACACATTCAATATATAACCCTTCATCCATATTCCTTGGGAACATCCACGAAAAACTCATAAACTGTTGTGCAGTTAATGTATTGCTTTTCCATGAGAAAACGACCTTAAATTCAAGTTCAAAGATTAAAGGTGCTAAAGGAATACCAAAAGTGAGGTGTAGAAGTAGCAGAAATAATCTTCAAAGATTTCACTGAAATTATGGCATTTATTGGGGTGGACTTGTTAAAAACATTTGGTTAGTTTAGTTTTTTCTGTATATGACCCAAATGATATATTGTTTCAGTGATTTTCGTGTCTTAAAAAAGAGCTGATTCATAATAATTGTTAATTTTATCAATTAAATTGCATGTTAATTGTTTTCAAACTTCATTATTTATGTCTACTTTTTTCCCCCTTTGATTTACCATATTGCTTGACCTACAAGTACCTTGTTATATTGATACACAATTTTCAAGTTGAAGAAAATTTTAATTAATTACACTGGTTAACATATGGTGGACAAAATGTGTTCTCTTCTGTTCATGTGGCCTTTTTAAATATGCGTGACTTGGGGCTTTTGGAGAAATAATACCATTCTTTTTTGTTTTTGTAGAAATAGTGCAGTTTGATTGTTAATTGGGAATCTGATGCTGCTTTAAAATTGTGTCTTGAGATCATGATTTTATGGCAAAAACCGTGTCTTTAAGACACAGTTTCTGCCTTTCTGTAAAAATTGTCTCTTTAAAGGCAGGCTTTTAGTTCTGGCTTTACTCTCTCTCTGAGAAGACTCACTTTATAGTGATTGGAATCTTATATTATTTATGAAATGATGACTATTGTGGCAGTTAGTTTTTTGAGACAATAGCGTTTGTACTTTTCATCTTTAGTATGGGGTTGAGGGATACCTGAATGGTTCCAGCACCTCTTGTGGTGCCTGGGCGCTGGGGTTTAAACCCCATCAGCCTCACTCTCTTTATTACATAGCAAAGAAATAGAAAGAAACAAAAAACTTTTGAGTTTTACTCTGGCTGTGATGTGATGAATTATATTTATTTAAACTCTTATCAGATAACTTCTGAGGTTGCACTGGTGCTTTTTTCTTCTGCAACCATTCTGTTTTTTGTCCCCTTCAAGTATATTCTTGCTTTTCTTCTCTTTGATCTCTTCACTCGGGAGCTAGAGTTCAGGATGGAAATGGTTAAGAGATTCAGAAAGTTTTTGAAGGAACGTTGGGACATGGTGCCTGCAGCACCTGTAGTTGTATTACCATTTGAAAATGAAGAGTCCAGGTCAGAAACTGAAACAAAGGGAACAGAGGACCAAGAAAAACCATAAAGAATTCAGAACAGTGGCAAGTCTGGATAGATTGTGTATGTCAAACAGCTGAGGGGCCCGGCATAAATTTTGACAGCAGATGGATGTAAGGAAAATTGACATTGTTTTAAAATTTCAGGTAGTAAATTTTAACTTTCCAAATTTGGAGGATGGAAATCAAACGTAGGCCAAATTTTGAAGGCTGAAAGTGTATTGATAAAAGATTTACTGCTAGCTCCCGAGAAAAGAAAATGTAAAGTTATTGCAATTTTTATTTATTTTTGGTATAGAAATTGGTGTACATTGTGTTTTGATTTGTTCTCTTTTATGTTTGTATTGGGATTTATTTATTTTTGTAGATTGATATCAATCTTTTTGTACTAAAACACAGAAATCCAAGGAATGAACACAAGCCGTAGATAAAGGATTTTTTATTTTATTTTTAAAGAGATTTTTAAGAATCTCACTTCTTGCACTAGAAAAGGAACTAGATTTTTTACTCTGGTTTCAATCAGAATGTGTGCATGCGCCAATAATCACTAAGATAGCCAGCTGACTTGGAGCTTACCTAGGCGAACATTCCAGAATTTTCCTTTCATCTTGTTTTGGCATTTCAGCTCAGTTTGCTGACTTGTATTTTGTTTATGTTCAATCTGGTGCTCTATCTTGCCTGTGATAGTTCCATCCTACAGTAAGGTGCTACCAATTCACGACATTAACTACATCTGTAAAAATTTGGATTTGTCATATTTTTTCTAAAAAATAATTAAGTTTGACTCTGGGCTAAAAATTTTCCTAATTCACAATTGGATTCTTTTAAGATGTGTACAAAAATTAAGTCAAAATGTGAAGATTTGCTTGAAAAAAAATGCCGGCATGTTTTCTCAATACATTAATGGTTCCACAAACTAACTAGTAATTAGCCTAAGGTTATGTTTGGTTGGAGATGAAATAGGAAAGATAGAAAAGAACTGAGAGAAAATAGAATTTTAGCTTGTTCGGTGAGTATAGAAAAGTATGAGGATTTTTGGTGGGCCTAGGCATTTTCTTACTTATATTTTGGAGAGAAGACAAATGTGAAAAGTTGATGCGATTGATGTTACTAAATTACCTCTAATTAATACCTATCACCAACCCCTCATTTCTTCTCTCTTTTGCATGTCACGTACGTCTCTCTCTTCTTCTTCTTCTTTCTCTCTTTTTTTTTTTTCATTACCGTGACTTCATTTTTATCAAAAAAAAGAAAAAGAAGTAGAAAAATGTGTCTTCATTTATTTATTTTTATAAAATCAACCGTTGCTTTTTTTCCCCTTAATTAACGGTGTTTTTTTAATCAAGTGGTGATTTTTATTTTGATACACAAAAAATATATATATATATATATATATATATATATATATATATATATATATATATATATAAATAAAGTGAATGAAGGAGTAATATTTTTCATTATTTAATGATTAAAAAATATAATTTATTATATTATATAATAGGGATATAAGAGTAAATTTATACAAACTATATATTCTACTTTCACTTTTTCATCCTCACAACTAAACATCATAAGAGAAAATTAAAATATTTTTTATTCTTCTACTTTTCCATCTCCCCAACCAAGCAGACCTTAAGAGCTCCTTAGGTGAGGAAGTGTAGACCATCATCCCCACTCATGATCTTAGGGGAAAATGAGCTTTTGCTCTTATTTTTTAAAATATCTAGCACAATGTCCCTATTTTGGAACTATTTAGTAGAATGCTCTTGTTTTTTAAACTTGATTTTAACAAAATCGAGTTCTGTATAAAACTCGATATTCTCAAAATCGAGTTATATGTAAATTTTTAAATGAAACTTGACATTAGCAATGTTAAGTTTCATTTAAATTTAAAAAAAAAAAAATTAAGTGACAAAATATGCATAAAACTCGACATTGCTAACATCGAATTCTACTTGTAACTTGATTTTTTTAAAATTGAGTTTCAAAATAAGAACATGGTGCTTAATAGTTTTAAAATAGGAACATTATGCTAAATATTTTAAAAAATAAGGGCAAAAGCCCATTTTCCCTTTGCCCACAAGTAGGCATGCTCATGTCAAGGGTTTGGTGTCATAACTCCAGTGCCCAGTGGCAAGGGAAGGCGTCTCCTCCATTGTCGGTGGTGGCTTTGTGGGGGCCAAGTCATATTCTTGGGATCACCTGGGCATCGCTATAGCAAGGTGGATGGTATTCATTTTGCTGAGTGCCATGCAATAACAAGCTTACATGACTTTGCTCCCATGAAGCTACGACACATGATTGCAATAGCTTTTGGGTTGTTTCAACTTTTCATTCCCAGCGGTGTGGACTCGGTGCCACTCAGATGCTTCCTTATGCTTTTGGCAAGCCTTGTGGCTTGTCATGACGTGGTTCGCTTGGTGGTGTTTTGGTCTAGTGTACGTGATGGTGTGTGAGTGATGACAAGGTTGTATGGCTCGGCAGGCTCTGTGCTTTTGTATCATACTATCTTGCATGCTCCCCATCAGTTTTGATCCGAGTGTTACTTGATGCCTTGGACTCAATCTAGGTTTTTGTGATTCATACCTACTTGAAAGACATTTTCCCCTCTAATTTTTATTTTTCTAATCGATGCTCCTTGTGGGGTGTCGACAAGATCTCAAAGTTGTCCACGTTTCCAATGTGTGCCTTATATTGCCATCGTAGTCTAAGTGGGCGTACTTATGGTCTTAGATGTAGAATTTTCTATATATGTTGGATCTTTGGCTCCTTCTGCCAACATACCAAGCCCCTAAATAATTGATGTGCCCATCTGTGTCCTTCCACTCCCTCAGGCCTGCTTGGGCCTTGGTTGTTCTTGCTAATAGTCATATGCTTGTCTCAAAGATTAAGTCATGCATGTGTAAGCATGAACTAATTTAGACTATGAAGCTGTGAATGACTCATTGAATTAATTATAGTCGTGGTTGTGAAACTCGAACTGAACAGTATGATTCAACTTGGTTAGCCAAGAACCGTTCACCAAGACGGTTCTTTTAACTCCAAAACCGGCATATGCAAAAAAAAAAGAAGTGCACCGTGCAAATTGTAGCTGAACCTTTGGGGTTTGAAAACAGTAGACTGTTCTCACAGGATTAGGTAAAAGTTTTTATTTTTTTATTATATAATTTTGGTAATCATACCCATTATTGAAGTTTCAACCACCATGAGATGTTGTCGAACCTTGAGATTGCATCACCATTTCTTCTCTATGCATTTTTGTAGTTTCAACATTTTTGTACTCTATAGTACTCAAATGATGAATTGCTGCCTTGAGTCCTGGCAGTCATGGTCACCCATAAATGCTTGGCTGTCAACCAATTTCCTCTTAAATTATACCAAATGCTTGGCTTGGCTTGGCTATCAACCACTTTATTTACTTGTTTGGAGAAAAATCCTTTAAACTTTTCATATGGTTTTATATTGAGTGTAAATTTTGAAAATCTAACCGTTGGATTGCATGTTCTTATTATATTATTTGTGCTTGCAAAATTTCAAGAAGATCAAAGATCAATTGCTATGTCATTCAAGAAATGTTAAACTTTCAAGTTTTTGTGATCTAAAATTGTGTATAAAAATAAGTTTTTTGATCGAATAGTAAATAACATTAAATTTGAATGAAATATGATATATATGTTAAGAATATAAGGAACATGAAATTTCACAGTTTTCAAAATTCACACATAAAAAAAAGATATATGATAAGTTTAAAGAGTTTCTCTCTGAACTAGTTTGGAGAGAATCTTTGTTTAGACTTGCATAAAAAGAGTAGCATATTGAGCTCTCAAAAATGTTAAGTATATTATTTTCATATGTATGTATAAGTTAATGAAGTTATATATATATATATATATATATATATATATATATATATATATATATATATATATATATATATCGCAATAATCCCAAAATGGTACATCAATATTGGCCGATACATAAATATTTCATTATCTCACCAAAGCGAAACGACTTATGGTACGGTATTAACTCCCTTGATCAGAAACTTGATATCTAATCCATGATTGCTTAAGATTTAATATTTCTTATCTTCCTTATGAAAGTTATGATATGAAAAATATTTTTGAAAGGTAGATCTCTATATTTATTGGGACTGGTTTAGTCAAGTTTTCCTATTTTTACAAATTTAATATATTTGTTTATCTTTCATATAATTATTAACTTAGTTATGATGTCATTATGGTTCGACCTTAGTTCTATCTCAAAAATTTTGAACCTCTCCCTTTTTTTGATTCTTTGAACAATTTGTGTTTCAAAACCATGGTTATAGTTTATCTGATGGGTTTTGCTACTCGAATAACCGTAAATCAACTAGTTTCTCATGTTTCAATTAGGGTTTTGAAAACGTTTTCCAAATAAATTCTTGCTTTCTTTGCTTTCATCTTTGTTACAAATGATTTTCAAACTTAAACTTTGTTTTCTTGAAAACTTTTTGGTTATCTTTTTATAAAAACAAAAAAAAAACAAAGCTTAACCTCTTTGACAATTGGATAAAAACCATAGTTTTCACTAAAACCATGGAAATCCTTTTCCTAAAATAAAATAGTCTTTAATGTTTAAACCTTTCACCAAGTTCTTTCTATCCTAAAAAATGAAGAAAAATCTTGGTGTTCAATAAAACCATGGAACCCATTTTCTCAAGAAACCCAACTCTTTTCTTGTAAAAAATACTTATGTGTTCCAAATTCATTTTCCTTAGTATCAACACTTTCACCATTTTTTTTAATGTAAAATAAAGAGAAGCCCTTTTTCCAAAAAAGAGGTAAAACTTTGGTTTCTAAATGAACATTTTCCGAAAGCCATGAGTTTTCCTAAAAGAAATTGCTCATCTTTTTAAAGGTAAGTTTTCAAGGTTTTCATTCATGTGCATTATTTTGAATTTTTGGAATTGCACTATTTTAGAGGTTTGTGTCTATGGTTTGTTTTCATTGAACCGATAGACACCAATTAGGCTAACATATCCCCCCTTCTCCCCCGTTGCAGTAAAGTTTTGGTTCATTATGTTGTGCATGAGAATGAGAAAATGGAGGATAAATTTGCTAAAAGGTGACATCTTTCCTTCCCCTCTCTTATTTTATATAGGAAATAATAATCACATGTTAAATTATATGTATTATGTTTGCAACCTAGTAAATTCTCACATGTTATGTACATATAATTTAACATGCTTTGTTTGTAAATAATTCTTTGAAATAAATATTCATATGATATGTTATATGTAAATAAATACATGCCAAGTGTCTAATTTTTTCACTAAAAATTTAACGTTGGAATTAAAATTAAATGGGCTACTATCACTTGGATAGGCGGTGTGAGGTGCCTAACACCATCCCCACTCATAATCGAACTTCTGAGTCCAAGATCTTTGATTCGAGATTTTGGTTTATCTTAACTAAAAAAAGAATTAGACAAATAGGTGACCAATCACACCTAATACAAAACCAATGATTGGCGGTGACTCCTAAAATAAAATAAGAAAAAGAGACTCACACACACACAATTCACCCTAGAAATACATACACACAAAGAGCCACGTCACCAAGGATCTAATGTTTGATAAACCAAAAAAAAGCCCTTAAATAAGGCTTACCTTTTTCGGGGCATCCACAAGCTAGAGGTAGGGTCCAGGAAGAGCATTGAGCATCGTGCGGCGTTTAGTGCGCCCCTGGTGGCCTTTGAAAATCCAAAGCCAAGTCCACGCATGGTTGTATTAATAACTGCGTTAGGTCTCTAAGGTGAAAAACCTCTAGTCGATGGAATAATGTAGGCAAGGGAAGTTAGCAAAATAGATTTGTAACACCTTGGGAGAAAAGATTGGCTCTAAGGGCTAGGCATGAGGGTCCTAGTCCTAAATCCACTGGCTATTGGTGGACTACTTGAGCTACTCCCATGGTGAGAGTAGGTTGTCGGGTGTCGATCAGGGGATGGACTAGGAATGACCACCTCAGTGGTCTTCCTTAAGCGTCAAACAATTGACTTAGAATTGGAAAGTACAAGGGGAATCCTACTGTTTAATTAAAACAAAGCATTGCAATGGTACTTGCGGATGCCTAGGCAATGTAATTTTTACCTAGTGCTTTAAATGTTAAAGTGAAGAAATTCAACTAAGTGCGGGTAAACTGCCTGAGTAACTATGATTCTATTAATGTAGTTAAATGCCTCATCATCTAATTAGTGACACGCATGAATGGATTAATGAGATTTCCACTGTCCCTATCTAATATTTACGGAAACTTCAACCAAGGGAATGGGTTTGGTAGAATTAGTGGGGAAAGAAGACCCTATTGAGAACCTTGTGAAATGACTTGAGAGGTATAGGATAAGTGGGAGCTAAGAGGTGAAAGACCACTACTTTTAATGTTAATTTACTTATTTCATGAATTAGAAGTGGGGCTTTTTCCTATTTTGGGACCTAAGGCTTGCCTCAGTGGGTTGATTTGGGCAGAGGACATTTTCAGGTGTGGAGTATGGCCGGGGTGGTACATTTGCTAAAAGATAATGCAAGTGTTCTAAGATGAGCTCAAACGAGAACATAAATCTCGCGTGGAACAAAAGGGTGTGGCTGCAAGTTGTAGACATCTCATTTTGTACCCGTGATTAACCTTTTGTCCCTATGTCAACCAAGGGTAATTAAAGAGTTCAAAATAGTGTGGAAATATCACAACTCAAAAGTGTTTAAATTGTTTTGAAAACGATGCTGAAATATGACATTTGCTAACTATTTTGACCATAACGTTTGATCCAAAAAAACATTTTTGAGTTAGATTTGTTTTATTAGAAATTAGACATCCTGAGCTTCAATTTCAACATAAATTTTGCATGTTTGGGTTTATATGGAGTGAGTTATGACCATTTGAAGTTGGGCCAACAATGCATTCAAAATTAGGGGTTTTGGGAAGCATGCGTACACATGCACGAAAGCTGCGTACGTAGCCACGATTCCAAACCTTTTGAATATGATTTTTGGGCCTCCAAAACATCATTCTTTGATGGGGGCCACCTCCTAGACTCTTGGGAATGTCCAAAGACCTCTAGAAAGCCTTGAAAACTCTAGTTTTAACATATAAATACTCATATTATGTCTCCAATCCAAACCCTAGTTAGAGAGAGTTTATTTTTTGCCCCCATCTTTCCTAAAAACTGTTGTGTTCTCAAATTCTCTTATTCTCTCTAAATTCATAATCTTAAACAATGTGAGTATTCTTTCCTTGAATTCTGTTTTTTTAATTTTTTTTATTTTTTATAATATGATTCACATGTTTTCTTAACATAGTTTTTATAATTGTTTTATTTGTATCTACATTTTATTCTTATGTTATATTAACATGTTAGTTATGTGATGCTAGTTTGAATATTAATGTTTTTTTTTGGTTTAATGATTTTAATTCTTTTTTGATGTGTTAACATGATTATAGGTTAATTATATTCTTAGTTTAATATTTAGGGTTGTTAACTTACTTGTTAAGATCTTTGTTTTTTTAAATATATAAAATGTAATTTTTTTGAATCTGTGCTAAAGGATGCCTATGCATCATCGAATCTGCGTGCACATGGTTTCGACCATATGTACACATAGTTGAGTACTCGTATGCACCCCTGAACCCAGATTTGACAAAAGTCTTGTTTTTATTGTTTTAATAATTTTTTCCATGGGTTCTTTGATTTTGTTTGACTATGTTTAGGTTAATTATTCATTTTTATTTGCTTTCCGTATTTTATTTGGTCAATCTTGCCATGTTTGGTTTATTTGTGATATTTTTCTTTTTGAGTTTATTTGTTTATTTAGTTTTCCATATTAATAGTATTTGTATGATCTTGGTTTTAATGTGTTTTCTTTTCAGTTATTGTGTGATATTTAATATGTTGTGTGTTATTTTTATTTAAGTGCATGATGTATGTTTAGGGTAAGAATTAAAACTCTTTTAATAACTTTTTTATTTAAACATGGCCTAGCAATACGTAATAGAGGCCAGCCCACAAGCCCGATGGTCTTGGATGCTTGACACTTTCCCAAGCCGTACCCAAACTCTGAACCCATAATCTTTTATGTAGACCTATGCATGTAAGTAAGTGGCCCAAAAGGCCAATTTGGTTCCAGGTCCTAAACTAGGTGGCAACTCATTTTCACCCTCTGTCCCATCCATTCGAGGTCGAGGCGTATTTGCCACGAGGAAATCACTTGTCTTGAGTGCTTGCACCCACATAAGCACTTGCAACACGGCTATACCATATGTTGTTTGATTTAAGCCTTGGACGAGTGGACCGTGGTGGAGGGTAATAATGGGGTTGCCACCTAGATTAGGTTTAGAAATCATAAATATGAGCGCCCCTTGTGGAGGGAGCAGTGTAGTCAAAGGCGTTCTGGGCGCTCGCCTAGGTGCTTGGGTGAGGCGAGGCGCCATAAAGCACCTCAAAGGCACTGAGGCAAGGCGCCTTTAGCGAGGGGCTCGCCTTTGGAGCCTAGGCACTCGCCCATATATTTTTGATTAGACGAGAGGCGAGACCCTTAGTAAATTTTGGCTTTTAAAGCCACTAATGGCATGTTTTGTAAGTTTAAGGGTTTGCAAGGTTGGTTTTAAACTATTATCCCTAGTGGGGATGAGCTGTCACCTACTAGTTTAAATAAATTAATATAAAAAAAGCATAAAACAAAAGATCCAAAAGAATCTTCGGGAACCACTCTTCAATAACACTATTCAGCAACTTTCAGAGCAAAGCATTGCTCTTTATTCTCCTTAGGTAATATTTTTATTCTTTTATTTTTTTTTACACTCTCTCTCTTCCTCTCTCTCTTTTTTCTTCTTCTTTTTTTTTTTTTTTTTTCATTTACCCTTCTTTCTCGGACTTTGACTGTCTCCAACAACTCTCTCCTCTCTATTTTTTCTCTGCTTCTTTTTATCCTTTACCCTTTTTTCGTGAACTCACTATCTCACAGCAACACTCCCCCATCTTTCTAATATGAATTTATGAACAATATTTTGGTTTAATATTCAAACTTAGTTGATATTTGGATGAATACTAATTTTTAATGGTGATTTATGAGTATGATGCATAATGCATGTATTAATTGTTTGTCACAAAGATAGGCTTTGTTGGAATTCAAACCCGAAACTAGTTTTATAAACCAGCTCCTATCCACTAGGAACAAATTTAGGTTTATTTATACAGTATTCTTATGTTAGGATTAGTACCCTTAAATCCTATTGTATAATGCTATGTATGACATAATGTATGACTTAATTTTATGATTAATAAAGTTGTTTTATTATTATTTAAATTAATGGTAACATGAATATTAGGACATTATCATATAGTCCATGAGATGCATAGTATGTGATTTATGTGATTTAGTCACAGAAGATATAAATCACAAGTTCTTTGTAAACTCAGAATTATAGTTTGTAGTCGGTGATGAAATTTGGCATTTCATCTGCGAAGACTATAACATATCAACTAAAATGATTTGTCTTGATCATGGAAATTGAGATTTCTACTTGGTATGTTGATATATTTTAAGAGTCTAAACATATTGAATTGGACCGTTGTGAGATTTATTATTCTCCTAACGACTGTCAAATGAATAATAAACTCACGACTTATATTTGCATGAACTCTTAATCCTGAGAGAATAATGGACTTGATCATGAGATGTAGGTTGCTTTGATATATTAGGAGTGAGATCTAAAGTAACGGTCAAAACCTCAGTATGTTGGACAACCACATTTAGTGTTGATAGAACATATATTTTCAAGATGGAATTCATAGTCTCTTAACAGAGATGCAAAATATTCCCTTGAGATAAGTTTAATTTATTTGTTATTTAGAGAGTTAGGCCTAACTACTTTAGTAAAGAGTTGTTAAAGTATATATTTATGAAATTGGCTTTCATACATATATGATGAATAACTTTAAAGGATTAAACCGGGTACTCAATGATAAGATGTAGTAATTTATAAAGTGGCAGTTTACATTCATGATTTTGTATTACTACGAATAGTTTATGAAGGGGTTGCATGTACAATAGAGTCTTGGGACATAATTTATAAATAAGGCCTAGAGTGCAACTATATTTATATAGTGGTATTAAATATAATCAATGGTAATTTTGGACTTGTCAAGAGTTGACAGAAAAGCCCAAGGCACACTGGAGCTAGTATCTTATTGGTCTCTTTTGGTCCCACTCCAAGCCACACACTTAAGCCCAATTGGAAATGCCCAAATGACCAGCCCAATTAGATAATCAGTTAGATACAAAGGGAGAAACATACAGAATTTTCTATAGAGAATTGTAAGAACACTATTGCGAAGTGGTGTAAGAAGTGTAAAACACTTTTTGACATTCTCCCTATGGAACTGATTGAGAGACCACACATCTTGGGCGTTAGTGGAATTGGAGTGAAGATTGAAAGTGTTCCCAACTGCTTCTGACCTTCGGTTTTGAAATTCACCGCTCTAAGGTACACTCTCTTGTTCTTATATTCTGAAACTTATATAGTGCAAGTTAACTTTTTTGAATGAAATAGATCCGTTATTTTTTCGCTGCGTACATGCATGTTTCCATCATCTTAAACATCAAATACATTAGATTGGAACCCTATATGTAAAAAAACTATATTTAGAATTTGACGCCTCGCTTCACTTGGGCTAGCACCTTTTTGGTGCCTTATCACCTCAGGCAATACAAGGCTTTGGCGCCTTAAGGGTGCATTTCGTCTTTGACTACCTTGGGAGGGACTGATCTTACTAGATCACGTGTCTAGAGTTTACGTATGGGGATGTGAAGATGTTAGACACCTAACCTTACTTGACATGTGGGTCGGCCTCCATTCATTGTGTTCTACATCCTAATTCCATCAAAGGTTTCTCTAATAGGTTATCTACACACACATGCGCGTGCACGCGCACACACACACACACACACTCACACTAACTTGCATCTAGCATACACCCTAACATTCATATAAACATGGTATATCACATACATCACATGGCATTTCATACATGTCCTAACATGTATCTAAACATAACATTTTACTTCATCCACAAGCATAGCCTAATTAACATTCATCTTGGCATGGTATATTCTACCATTCATCTAAGCATTTCATGCTTTATCTCATGACATAACACATTACATAACCAAGGGTACCAACCACATCATCATCATCATAAAACAGTAACATCACATCATCACAAAGACAACAACATCATATCATCATCAACAAGCATATTCACCATGTTCATCACCAAGCTCATCATATTTATAAAACATATCATGTACATCATCGAATTCATATGTATGTTCACGGGATTATGCATGACTTTCCTTCACTTACCTTATTACATTACAACACTTATGCATCGTGCATGTTCGTGTTTGTTCATCAAAGCACATAAACACTAACTATCAGTCTAATAGATTAAGCATGCAAACATGGTATACTACTAACCTCTAGCTTGGACATGTGAAAACTGACTCAAATAGAACCTAAACATGCATTTAAACTAAGCAAGACAGGGAAAAAGTCAAAGAACAAAAATTTTGGAGTTCTGGGTTGAAAATGTGTGCGTATGCATAAACATGCATATTCATGTTCGTGGAGATGCGTATGCAAGCATGCACACCCTACCTAAAAACGCAGTAACACTCAAAGAAACTACATCTTATCTAACCTATCATGCTTCTAAACTATTTAAGTTATAAACCTAAACTACAAATTAGGTTATTAAAGTAGAAAAATAGAATAGAAACTAAAGATATTTAAAAAGGGAAGAAAAATACCCCACAAAAGGACTCTTATAGCTTGATTTTAACTATTCCCTTTGGTCAATCTACAAAACAAAAACACTTAGGGAGTTAGCAAGTTTAAGTAGAGGTCTTAGACCAAAATAGATCCCAGTTGAGAAACTTTTAGTTAGGTCATTCTCTAATTCTTTCTCTGATCCCAAGGAAGAGGAGTTAGCAACGACAAGGCTCTTTCCCTTTATGACAGGAAAAGCCAACATTTGAGGTGGGGTGCCATGGAAATGGATATGAGTAGGGGAGAAAAAAAATAGAGGAAAAATAGAGATTTATTGGAGAAGAAAATGACAGAGAAAGAGAATGGGAAGAGAAGATGAGTTGAAATGAACAAATGTATGGGTTAGTGAGAGAAATAATAGGTAATGGTGAAGCGTATTATAAAATAGGCGAAACAATAAATGAACTAAGGGTTATATGTCTAGATAGAAAATAAAGGAAGAAACTTGGAAAGATAGGTCTATTCGCAACAAATTAGAAGGAAAGAGAAATAAAGAGAAGAGAGAGAACATAATAATGATGTAGAGACCACTGTTCAACAAACCCTGCGAAGGAAAGAAAAGAAGGATTCAGATGTGTGGCTGCAAAGCACCCCAAATACTCAAGGGGACTAAATGTTGATACCCGTTTTTTAAGGTTTTCCCACAATCCAAAAGCCCGTTGGAAAATAAGGCTCAAAAGGCCCTTAGGAGGAAGAGCACAAATGAGAAATGTGTCACTATATAAAAGCCCAAAGGCCCAATTAAAGAATGGAAGAGTAAAGCCCAAGTATAGATTCTAAAAGGGTCTAGTAGAGCAAATTCTATGGTAAAGCATTTTAGCGAAGTAGGAAAAATGAACAAAGCTAAAAGATTGTTCTTTGCAGTAAATAAGAAAGTAACGAACAATGGGCCTAAAACCCAATGAAAGGAAGCAAGCCCATAAAGCCCATAACATCCATATAAAAGAGAAAGAGAAGCCAAAACTTCCTCTGGTGGAACACAATGAAAGGGAACAAAGAGTAACAAGTGATAGAGGCAAAAATTGTATAAAGAAGAAAAAAAAAAAACCAAACCAGAAGAGTAGACAAATGTAGCAAAGTTGGGGTCTTTGCTGTCCTATAGCCCAGCCACTGCAAGGGAAATCATGGCCCACAGTTGATGAAATGCTGAGGGTGTGGCTTGATGGCGGGGGGAAAGATTTGATATCCTACTGAGACCACTTTTGGGAATATACTTTGCTAGGAAAGCATCTTTGCCAAAAAATGGGAAATAGGTGAGAGTCATTTGATGCATGCTAGAGAATGAGGACAAAAAGAATTAATGAGAGCCTAAACTGTTTCAAGAAGAGAGAGTAATGATGACTCCATGGCAAATAAATCTTACCCAAAATGGGAGGAGTTGCTCTATCGTGGGGGAATGGGCCGAGGCTCCTTAGTGGGAGCGTATAAGGTTGAATGTAAGAAGGGGGGTAGTGGGATGGCATCCTATTGAACATGGTCAGAAGGTAGTGGGAGAATTTTAGGCTGACATAGGTAGCAAACATCACACAATAGGGATGAATGTTTGCAGCAAATAGAGAACTAGACAAGAATGTGGGTAAGTGGGGGAAATTACATAGGTATGATTTTGTGGTATGAATAGGAATAATAGACATGAATAGAGGGACATGGTAACCTAGGCATTCATAAAAGGAGCTAGTGATAGAAGAGAGAAAATGCTAAAGTGACACTTGAGAGAAAAAGAGGAGTAGGGTATTCACGACAGGAGTGTATAGCATGCATCACCAAGAATCATTTTCCTTCCTCAGAAAACCCAAATGCATACTCTCTGTAATCTCCTAAGGATAACTACTCTAACTCACATTCCAAACCAATCAACTTTGTAGCCTTATTTAGTTATAAGGTTGTGTAAGTTGGGATTGAGCTCTTTTTAGTTAACATCCTGTTGAGAACACCTTTTCTGCTCATGATTATGTCTGTTGAAGCAGTAATTATTCTTTATTTTCATGTGTATTAGTTTGAACTTGAACTAATCAATATTCTACCCCCCCCCCCCCCCACACACACACACACACACACACACACACACACACACATATATATATCTTGCCCCTTGGAGTGTTATTTGCTTTGTGCACAGACTGGGTCTTGGCATATCTTGCAAAGAGAGCCAGACCTAGCTCTCCTTCCTTATCAATAGCAGCTAGCCCAAAAGGTCAAAAAAGGCACTGACAATCACTAACAAAGACGGGACTAGGAGCTTACTTGGGTGAAAATTTCACAATTTCCCTTTCATCTTGTTTTGGCATTTCAGCTCAGCTTGCTAACTTGTATTTTAGTTTATGTTCAATCTGGTCATCTATCTACATGTGCTAGTTCCATCTTATGGTAAGTTGTTGCTATCAATTTATGACATTAACTACATCTAGGGGTGGCAATTCATGTTCATGTGTCAGGTTTGTATCATGTCAACTCATGAATATTCAACAATATGGGCCAACACTAACCTGATTTATTAAACGGCTTAGTATTAACCAAATTGATTTAAACTATGAAAAATCAAACAAATACATTTTTCAAAAAATTATAAATTCAAAACTAACGAGTAACTGTATCACAAATAATCATTCAAAACTAAAATATATTTTTATTTCACAAATAATCAATCATATTATGTCAAAGAAAATAAACCACAACAACTAATAGGTTTATAAACCTAGGGTTTGAAGAGTATATTGGTAAAATGTCATTTAATTAAACAAGTCAGATGGGTCAAACATGTTCCATGGTTTAGACACGAACCCGATACGTTTATTAAACGAGTCAGTCAAGTCAATCAGAATAAGATACAAACCTGTTAAACCTTAACTCATAACCTGCTAATTTCGTGTAGGGTTCACAAGTCGTGCGTAATTCTGCCACCCACAACTAAAGCTATAACTATAACACTAGCTATTGCTAGTCACTAATGTTGGTTTGAAGGCTTTTGTTACTTGTGTGCTTGCAATACTGAAGAGGATATGAAATTCTATGCAACATTTCTCAGTGCTGTCTGTAAGACGTGTCTACAAATAAGTTTTGAAATTTAAAATCGACGGGACTTAGCTTGGTAAGCTGCGTTTGTTTTTATTTTTTGGTTTATAAATCTTGCATACTAATCTTTTTCTTGGATCAAAATGCTGTTGCTGGGGGAGAGGGCTCTCTTAGCTTTAATTTCACAAGACAATAGTAGGTTTTGCCTTTTTTTCATATTCTTTTGGCAGAGAAGATTATACAACTAGAAAATTTATACACCCAAACCAGAGTAGAATGATATGGTGGGCATCTTACAGCCAAAAAAGGAGGAAGTAAAAACAAAAGATTGAATAGAGTTTTAGATTGTGAAACATTATATAGAATTTGCTAGAACATGACGCATAATTTTAACATCAAAGGTATAGCAAGCACCGCAACCCACCATCTGTGAGGGACTACTTTTAAGCCCTTTGATTGATTACAGAAAAGTTGATTATCATGAAAAGAGCATACCGTTTGATTCCTGTATTCAACCAAAAGAAAAAAAAATTAAAAAATTTGTAAGAAAACGCATTGCATATTCAAATAAGATAAACATTCTTATACATATTTTTACTCTCAACTAATAACTACAAATGTTAAGTGCTTGGAACTTTTTTTTTTTTAAATGGAGCTTAAAATTTTTTCAATTGCACTAAATATGGTCTTACCTTGATGCACAGAAGGCTACAACGTAGTTTGCTCCAGAGCAAGTTATGAGACTCGTAGGATCATCATATGCGTAGCTGTATGCAGCTGGGCATACTTGCTTGAAAGTCTTGGAATAGTTTGAAGGTGAACATGAGTCAGGATTTCCATGCATTCCTCTACAACAATACTCATCAGACTTGTACACATCACATGCACTTCGGCAAGCTATGACCTTCCCATTGGCCTTAAGGGTAAGATCTGGTGGGCAATTTTGCCTCAAATCTCCATCACAGCCAGCAGTGCTACAATTGCCCGTACCATTAAAAGCTTTAACGATCACAGGCAAGTTAAAACCATCTACAAGGCTAATATCATAATAATCGATTTCTCCAAGGTTAAACTCGGCGATGGAGGTGGGAGGGCTACTCGGGCCAGTGCAATTGAGGGTGCTGCCACAGCTACCGGTTTGGCATGTGCCATTGCCATTTTTGTTGAATTTGCAACTGGTTCGAGCCCAAATGCGTCCACCCCACCCAGATGAAGCGGTATAAACAGTAGATTGGCCCGGTTTTAGTTTAAATTCACCACCGCTGATGTTCTCGCTACGTGTTATTCCTGGCCATATTGTCTCCTTGCAGGAATTTACTATGGTGAAAGTTCTTGTACTGCTTGATATTCCAGTCACTGTCGCACAAAGTGTGCAAAAATTTGTAAGAATATTAATGGAAGTTAATGTCCTTAGAATTTTGTAGTCCAACTTTGACACGAAAATTTAAGTGTCTAAGTCAAATGTTAGATGCATGCAATGGTGTAATGTCTAGTGGTTTTTGCTAATCATTAAAATACAAATAAATCTTAGAACATTAGGCAAAAGGGTGGAGAAGGAATGTACCTGATGCAATGACAGTGAAGATGAACACAATTGTCAGAAGTACACTGCAACGAGAAGCCATCATTCTCTCTGCTTTTGCTGAGGATATTTACATGTGAGGAGATATGTTTTATAAGAGAGAGTAAAGAGGTGTCTAGTAGAATAAAATAAAATAAAAGAGAAGGAAGAATACGTGTAGGCGAGAGTGAATCTACATCCTATGACAGCCCCAAAAGGTTCCTTCCTTACACAAGCATAAAGTCAAATGATACCTTGCCTCAGCTAATGTCATCTAAATTTTTTGCCCCCTTTCTCTATTAACACATTGAAAATTCTGGGTTTTACATTCTACTGTTAACGTAAAATTTACGTTGTGTCCTATACTTGACATCTATGCTTTGCATTTTGTGGCTTGATGCCTTGTTCTTCTACTTTGTCTTTATGACTATAAGAGATGAAACGAGATATTCAATATTACTGGTAAATATATAGTGGTTGTAGCAGTTCTGAGTGGCACAATTGTAGTAGTTCTTTAAGGGTCCGTTTAGTTGGAAGGGTGAAAAAGTGAGAGGATAGAAAATAGTGAAAGAATGGAAAAATTAGAGGATAGAAAATACTTTATTTTCTCTCCTTTTTGTTTGGTTGGGGAGGAAAAGTGGAGGGATGGAAAAAATGAGTTTGAATAAATTTACTCATATACCCTTATTAAAGAATGATACACAATTAAAACAAAAAAGTGACAAATAACCACAGAAAAAAAAAAGAAAAAAAAAGAAGCAATCACCTAAATTTATTATAAAAATAAAAATCATGTCCCAAAAAAAGTTACATCTAGTAAAAAAAAAAGAAATAATATGTTCACAATATTTTCATAACATTTTTATAATAAATCTTAAGTAGCAGGTTGTTACTGGTTGTTATTGTTAGAGCAAAAAAGTAATCTTAGTGATATGTTCAAATTTGAACCAATAACAACTAACCACTTATGATTTGTTGTAAAAATGTTGTGGACGTAACACATCTTTAAAAAAAAAACTATCACGCCCAAGCCCTAAAAAATCAAAAGATAAAAAATAAAAAAATAAAAAGAAGAGGAAAAAAAAAAACTTGAAGAAGTTCGTGTGCACATGTATATGATCATTTTTGTCATTTAAGAAAAAGTTCATCTCCATTCACTTTTTTCTCCATCTTGGAGAGAATATTTTGGTGGACCCAAGGAGAAAACACCTGACTCTCACCATTTATTTTTCTTCCTCCCTACCCATTCAAACGCACTCCAAAAAAGTTTTTCATCCACTCTATTTTACCTCCAAACAAACACACTCTTAAAGAGATGAAACGGAATATTCAATATTATTGGTAAATATATAGTGGTTGTAGCAGTTCTGAGTGGCACAATTGTAACAGTTTTGAGTGGCACAATTCCAAGCGGAGATTCCATAAATCATGAATTTAGAGAATCAAATCAAGAGGTGTATTCAACACTTAAGTAACAATTCTGAGTAGCACAATTGTAAATATTGTGAAAATCGTGGGACCCACACATTGTCAGTTGATGTTATGGACATCACAAAACACTACTCTCTCTATCTCTCTCTCACACTACAACTCTCATCTCTCTTTCACGTTGTCTCTCTTTCCCTTTCTTCACCTCCATTACTACTCATCTTATCTCTCTCTTTCTTGCACTACCAGCACTCCTAAGCGCTCTTTGCTTCAGAATTCTCTCTTTCTCTACGTCAAATCTCTCTTCTCCACCTCGAATCACTCTTTCTTCACCTCAGTCGTCTCTCTCTACCTTAGATCTTCTCTCTCTCTCTCTCGTTGTTTTTCATTTCATATCATTTCTTTTTTATTTTATTTTAGTTTTCCTTTTTAGTTTTAATCTTGGCTGATGGTTGGGTGTGGGTTGTTTTATAAGGTTCATTGAATATTTTCGATTTTGGGTTTGATTTCAATATGGGTTTCATTGTAGATACATCTTTTGCAAACCTCTTAAAAATTGGGCTTTAAAACTGATTTTAGGCATAGGCTATTAGGCTTGGTTTCTTTATTCACATTTTGGGTTCTAGTAAGTTATTCGGCTTTACACACGGTGCTAATCATTTTGCTAACGATTTAAATTCCTGTCATTGGGACTGAGTAGCTCGGGAATAGGACAGAACGAAATGAGATATCTACAAGAATCATTGG
This sequence comes from Castanea sativa, assembly GCF_040712315.1. Classification (NCBI taxonomy): domain Eukaryota; kingdom Viridiplantae; phylum Streptophyta; class Magnoliopsida; order Fagales; family Fagaceae; genus Castanea; species Castanea sativa. Next base: position 905,047 of record NC_134019.1, on the reverse strand, counting down.
AAACACAACCTATTCAACCAAGGAGAGTTGGAGATTGCAATTGTTACTTAATTGTGTATCTGACAAACTAGATTGAAGAAAGGACTTGGTTAAGTCGATCCCTAGCAGAAGGTTTGGAGGGCTTAAGTATGTAGATAGCACTTGGATCCATTAGCACCGAAATGATCCATTAACAACTATTCATGTTAATGGATTGTTCCGGTTAGGGGTGTGCATAAAACCCACCGATCCGCCAAACCCTACCTGACCCAACCCAACCCGCTGAGTTGGGTCAATTTTTAGGGTTTGGTGGGTTGGGTTGGGTTACAAAATTTTTTTTTTAGCGAGTCGGGTTGGGTTTAGGTCATAAAATTACAAACCTGCCAAACCCGACCTGACCCACCCATATTTTAATATATATTTAAAATATATTATATATTTAAATTTTTTTTTAAAAACCAGTTGTAGGGCACTTCCTCGGTTCCTCCTACTATCATATTATATATATAATATATATATTTATATTTAATAATTTAAAAAAAAAACTAGCTGTAGAGCACTTCCTTGGTTTCCTCCTATCATGTATAAAATCCTATTCCTATTAGTTCACAATCAGTAAACCTAATGTGCCCCTCCCTCTTCCCCTCCATTCTCAGTTTCTCACACTTCACTCACATTTGAACTCTAACACTCTCTCCCTCTGCTGAGCCACTGCCGTCCATCAGCTATCATCACGTCTCGGCAGTGGTGTTATCTTTCCAATGGTAGCTCTCTCTTCTAGTGTCAGGTAAAGTTTCTCAATGTTTTCTCTCTCTCACTCACTCTATCTGTTTATCTCTCTTGTTGTGGTGGATCAATGTTTAGCTTTTGCTTTGTTGATTTCTTAGTTTTCTTTTGGCTGATTTTTAAATGTTTTTGCTTTGTCTCAACCTACAGGTGTATTTTTTACTCTACAATATTGTTCAACTCATGGGTTCAACCCGACCCAACCTGACCCATGTGGGTTGGGTTGGGTTGGACTTATGTAATGGGTTGGGTTAGGTTGAATTTTTTTTGACCCACCATGGTGGGTTGGGTAAAAAAATCCCCTCAACCCGACCCAATCGGACCCATGCACACCTCTAGACTTTCGGTGTTGGTGCCATGAAGAAGTTTTTCTATCTGGTTTTCGCATTTTCCTATTTGATAGTACATATGATGTTATCTTGTGGTAGTATGTCTTCAATTCCCTGTGGGTTGCCAATTCTATATACTTTAATGATTTTATCCAGGGGCAGAGCCATACAATTTTTTTAGGGGGGCTAAGCTATATTTATATTAAATCGAAAGAATTACACACACACACATAATATTTATTTATTGCTTATACATGAAGAATGTTAGTATTTTTAATTTCAAATATGATATTTTTTTACATCAAAAAATAATTACATTAACTAATAAGTCTTTGTATCTTTGCAAAAAAAAAAAAAAATTATGTATAAAAATATACAAGTTAATTTAATAAAAAAATCATAATTAAATTACATATGGTATACATTAAGTAAACTTTAATTTAATGAGCTATGTGTGCCATAAGAGTAATTAGAGGAAACAAAAAATGCATTAGTCAACTATATAATTGCATTACATGGTTTTAGTAAAAATCTTGGGGTGCATTATTTAAATTTCTATCCAAAACTATTTTCTTTTACCAAAAATACAAGAGGGAGGAGGGTTTTTGAAAAGTCAAGGGGGTCATGACTCTCCTAACCCCCACTCCGTCTGCCATTGTTTTTATCCTTACATCTGTTAGTATCCATACAAGAGGGATGCAGAATTTTCTTTATATTAATTCAATAGTATTGGGTCAAAAGCTCATATTAGAAAAACTATATATTTTCTCTTCTAGATTATAGTATATTACAATGAGAAAGATTGAAACAAATGCTGCAATGCACCAGAAGTATTTGGACCCAAAGGTCTTTATGCTTTGGCATGATTGTCTTGGACATTCAAAATCAATAATGATGCGTTGAATTATTGAAAATTCTCATGAACGTCCCTTAAAGAACTAGAAGATTCTTTTACTAAGTGACTATCCATGTTGTGTCTATTCTCAAGGAATGATATATTTGCTAGTATTCATGCTCAAATAATTTTGTTGCTGACACAATTCCTTGATTATCTAAGTAAGAAACTTCATTTTGATAATACAAGTGAATTTCCATCTCAAGCATTTGATGAATATTGCATGTTAATTTGATTTGAAGCCATATTACATGTCACATAATTAGTTTGTATCATATCAACTGCTTACATAAATATTCACCATTGCAACTAGTTTGTAGTCAACAACCAAATATTTATTTTTTTCGCATTTTTTGGTTATGTTGTATATGTTCTTATTACACTCCCACCATATACTGAAATGGGTAATAAACACAGACTTAGAATTTATTTTAATTTTGACTTTATATTTATCATTAAATTTCTTAAACCTTGAATTACTGACATTTTTAAAGTGTGTTTTGAAAATTGTTACTTTGATGAAATTGTCTTCTCACCATTAGGGGGAGAAAAGTCGTTGCCTGAAGCATGACATGATATTACTTGGAATGTTTTGATATATTTGATCCTTATGAAATGGAAGTTCAAAGGGTTATTCATTTGCAAGACATTGCAAATCAATTATTAGATTTATTCACCGATAGAAAGAAATAGTGAAATCTCACATTGTAACTGCTAGTACTCCAACACGGATTGATGTTCCTGTAGGACAATCGATTAATATAGCAGCAAGTGAGTCTAAGGAATGCATGAAGAGTGAAGAACTTTTGGTGCCAAATATAAAATTCCTCGGAATATAAAATTAAAAAAAAAAAAAAAAAAAGCAAGTCGCAGCTCTTGGAGAGGCTATTCCCATGAAACATGACACAAATTTTTTTGATCTATCCAAAATTTGTGTGCAAAAATCTCCTAAAAATAAAACTCATGAAGAGTGATCTCCCAAAGAGTTATCCCTTGAAGAGGAATCTATTGAAGAGTTATCCCCTAAAGAGGATCACGTACCTAAAAATAATGAGATTTCAATACATTATATACATACAGGAAAAAATTGGGATAGACATAATACTATTGTTGACAACATATATATATAAAGTTGCACTTGACATTACTAGAAGTAATGATAATGAAATTGAGCCTCAAACCGTCGAAGAATGTCAACATAGAAATAAGGCGTAAATGCACTTTTAGTCCCTACATTTTGGCATTTTTCCATTTTAGTCCCTACATTTTAATTTTACCACTTTTAATCCCTAATTCAATTAACGCATTTTATTTTGGTCATTTCCGTTAGTCAATCGATGGAAACAGCTGAGGTGGCTGCCGGAGGAATTAAAATATTATAAAAAATGTCACATCACCCATGACACATCAGCATATAAATTTAAAAAATTAATTTATTAATTTTAACTAAATAATAAAAATAAAAATAAAAATAAAAACTAAAATTCACATGAATTAAGATTGTTCTTCAGATTGTTCTTCATTTTACAACTTGTTCTTCATATTCTTCCCAAATCAAACCCAGCAACCGAGAACTCAAACCCATCTCAAGAACACAAACCTAGTAACCCAAGAACTCAAACCCAGATCACTAAGACAAATGAAAACAAGAAGAAAAAACACAAATTCAACACCTCAAAGATCATCAAACCCATCACCATCAGATCTACCACAAATCAAGATCACCAAATTCTTCATGTTCTTCCCCAAATTCTAACACAATCAACACCGAATTCTCAGCAAATCAAACTCATAAACCCAGTTAACAAACCAACCCAGATTAAACCCAGATCAAGAAACCAAGCACAATAAACCCAGATCAACACAATCAAACACAATCAAACCCAAACCAATACAATCAAACCCAGATCCCACCACTAATGACCAACACAATCAAGCCACCACCACCCCGCCAATCAAAAACATTTTTTCATAACATGAACTACAGCTCAAAAACCCACAAAAATTCCAAAACATGACCACCACTGCCACTGAAAAAGTCATCAAACCCACTGATCAGTCATCAAACCCACACTAAGATGGTGGCCGAGATCGGCGAGCTCCATTGTGGCCATGACCAGTTACGCAAAAAAAAAAAAAAAATTTATCCCAGTAGATCTGAGATTTGAGATCTGGGAGACCATATTTCTACTTCACACAACACAACAGAGAGAGAGGACTAAGGAGAGATATCAGATTAAAGAGGGAGATCCTTAACCATATCTCAGGCAGATTTGACTTATTTACAGTGGATCGGACCGAGAGGTGGAGACGCCAACAAACTGGTTTGTGGTGCAGTCGGAAGCGGTGATCGGTATCAGTGGGGTAGCCTTGCTTGTGGGTAAAAAGCCGGCACCAGTGATCGAGTGGAGGTTGTTAAAGTCAACAATGGCCTACACAATCAAGCCACCACCACCCCACCGATCAGTCAACAAACCCACGCCAAGACGATGGCCGAGATAGGCAAGCTCCATTGTGGCCGAGATAGACGAAGGCCGAGACCAGCGAGCTCTATTATGGTCGAGACGGTGGCCAAGACGGAGACTAAGATCAAGTTCCATTCTCTCTAAACCACCGCCGGCCCCTTCCTTTATATCTGCTCCAAACCGCCGGCCCCCTTCCTCTAGATCTGCTCCAAACCTCACCTCATCTCATTCGCTCCCTCTCTCTCTCTCTAAACTCTTTTTTTTTTTTTGGTAGAGCTCTCTCTAAAATCAGATCATGATTTTAGAGAGAGCTCACTTAAAGAAAAGTAAATACACTTAAAGTCCAAATGATCTAATGAAAAAATTTTGTTTGGGTTGGTTGAGATGAGAGAATAGAGTTTGAGTTTGAGATGATTTTTTACATTCTATTTTAATTATGTGAATTTTAGTTTTTAATTCTGTTTTTTTATTATTTATTTAAAATTAATAAATTAATTTTTTAAATTTATATGCTGATGTGTCATGGGTGATGTGGCATTTTTTATAATATTTTAATTCTTCCGGCAGTCACCTTAGCTATTTCTGACGGTTGACTGACGAAAATGACCAAAATGAAACGCGTTAATTAAATTAGAGACTAAAAGTGGTAAAATTAAAATGTAGGGACTAAAATGAAAAAACGCCAAAATGTAGGGACTAAAAATGCATTTACACTTACAAATAATTGGCCAAATTAAAAAGCAGCAATTTAGTCAACATTAAATATACTAATAAAAGTGAATTATTTGGTCTTGTAGTCCAAACACCTGAAGGTGTAATTCATGTTAAATACAAAAATGGGTTCTTGTATGAAAATTAAATGAAATTATGAAGTACAAAGAGCGACTTATAGTATAAGGTTTCTCATTGGGACTTGGTATTGATTATGAAGAAAATTCCACACACGTATTATGTAATGAATATGTGTGTGCAATTATAATTGATGTAACTAGTAAGTTACCCGTGTGATATACGGATAATGTTGTAATATTTTATGTAAAATGGTTTTGGAGAATATTGTATCTGTATTATGACATAATTGTTATAGAACTTTATTAGTAATGAGTTCATCATAGAAAGTAACAATTATGAATTGCACACACATATTCATTATAATTATTCAATTGAAATAATGAGAAAAATTTTTTTTTTTTTTGGAGGAATATTATAGAATAAAAGTTGATATAGAATGTGTCTTTCCCTTTCTCCTTAATTCTAAAACAAAATACACATTACAAACACCCACAATCAATCACATCATTTAAAAAAACCCACAAATCCACAACGCCCGACCTTAACATCTGTGGTGGGCCTTTTTGTGTTTTTTCCTTTTTGGGCTGGATTGCTTCCTATCGTACCTTGGCCCCATGATTCTGGGGTAGGAGAGTCAGGACCGACTTAATTGAAACTCACCTCAAGCTGGCTTGTACGCAAGCTATGATCCTTTCACCAAGATCTTGATCACTTGCTTATGGCAGAGGGCACTATTACATAAGACGTCATGGCAGGAGACATATAATACAACAAGGGTACGCCTGTTGACAGTAAAAAAAAAAAAACACTTAAACCATTTTCATAACAATAAAACACAATGGGAGTATGGTTACTGCTTGATTAATTATAACAAAGGAAAGTAAAGGGGAATTAGTCTCATGTATCCAGTTCCTTGGCGAATTAAGTCCAAGAAGGGAACCAGCCTTCAATATGAGCAATCTCGCATGGAAATCCTGCCATGTAAATTGCTTACTTTGAAGAAGTGGACCTAATGGCTTGATCCTGAATCTTCTAACTTGCTAGAGAGTAGGCTATTGAGGGGGAAAGAAGGAAATAACCTATTGGTGCATGTCTTATTACGGTTTTTCTTGTAATCTCATTTCCTCTTTTTTTCTTAATCTTTCTAGTTACTGTGTTGCTTTTCTCCTTGCTATTTTCTCTTCTTTCTTTCTTTTCTCTCTGGCCCTTTTCACTCTTTTTTGTTTTTCCTTCCCTTTGCCGTGCACAGTTAAGGCCCTTTTATACTGCCTAGCGAGATGTGTTTTACTATTTCACCCCTTAACTACTTTTGGCTTGGTGTGGATGTCCTTCACAGACCACCCACTGGTTTACCGGCTGCTCAGCCAGCACCACTACCCTGCGCTGGCTGCACCTTAATTCCAAACAAAAGAGTTTTGATCAAGATAGCTAAAAGTCACATGAGGAGCACATGCCAAAAGCTAAGGAGTCATGGCAGACTGTCGTTTTCGTGAGTGTCTCGCAAGTAAGACCTTTTCGTGAGTGTCTTGCGGGTAAGGCATTTTCGCGAGATACCTGCGAAACTCTCTACCTGAAGGATTTTTAAGTGTGACGTTCTTACCATTCACCCATACTATATATACCCTCAATACCCACAAAGATTGTGAGGAGGTCATTCAGAGAGAAAAACTCTAGATAGGTTTTTTACAACACACACCCATCTTTTAGAGAGAGAGCTATTCATCCTTAGTGAGAAATCATTCTAGCCTCTTCTCATTCCCTCTCCCATTATCATACCTTGAGAGGATCTATATCCAAACACAACCCACACCTTATCAGAGTGTAGAGAGTGTTTTGAAGTCTGAGAAACTTTGAGGATTTGCCAAAAGAAGCCAGTGAGGCTTGGTGGATGCAATTGAGCGTATTGCGAGATTCGAAAAGTTAGACAAGACACGGTTTCGAGAAGCCTTGTTGGAGTAGGAGATTGGAGGGCTTAAATGCATTGGGTAGATTAGGCTTGGAGGGTCTCTTGATATTCGTGTATCCCAACTTATTGTCTAGTGGATCGATTTACCGCTTGGAGGGCGGTAGAGAGGTTTTTCCCCAAATTTTTCGGTTACCTCTTCGATAACACATCGCCGTGTTATCTTGTGTTTGCATTCTCTCTTCCCTTACTCTTGTACTTTACTTTTATTGTTTGTTGTTCATGTTTATGCACTTGAGTAGTTATCGGTTTATTGTGCTTCATTTACTCTTGTTCTGCACTTTGATTAAGTAAGAGTAAAATCAACCGAGCCGTAATCTTTTAATTTGGGGTCTGAACAGTCTTGTGTTTTTAACACAAATTCGAGCTTTCTATTATGAAGTATTTGTAAACTAAAAAATTTTAGATCTTCAAGTCCTCTTTTCTTGGCTGCCAGAATCAAGTCAATTCGACATGGTTAAAATATTTCCATGTCAGGATTTTTTCCAACTTTAGCTTAAACGAATTTCTCTCTTCCCTTTTATATTTCCTCACATCATTGACTTGTTAAATTCGTTAAAAGCCACTTCTCAATTGATCTTAACCTTTGGATTCTCTTGCCTTCATGTCTACATGATAAGCTCATTAGTTTTAGTCTCCCACAAGAGAAAAATGCACATAATGAGTATATTTTAGAGAAAATTTGTAAACTCTCATATGTACATATAAGTACAAGAGTAAACACAAAATAGATGTGATAATGCTTATCAAAACTTAGATAATATTTTACTTTTAAGCTGTTATTAGGACTTTGAGGTACTAAAAAGTAAAAACTAAGATCACTTAAATAAATGATTGCATAATAGAAAAAAAAAAACCATATTTTAGTCAATTAAGTTCAAAATTCATCCAAATCAATCTATTCAAAGTTATGTAAATGTACATAATTGCTACAATAAAAAATGTAAATATACACTGGCGCTATACATTTGCATTTAGTTTTTTTTTTTTTACGTATTTCGAGGATGAAGAAAGACAATTCATGATGGTTATTATGTGTGAAGAAAGAGAAACAGTTAAAAATTGATACTTTTAATGTAATATAATATATAGTAGATAATCTGATGTGAAATATTTTTCAAAGTGAGAATGTAAAAAAAAGTAGGTTATTATGCTAAAATAAATAGAAATTTGTGAACGAGCTGGTGCTAATACTTTAATTATTAAGTCCTATTTCTCGGAAAAAATGAAATAAAAATAAAGGGTAAAATCAATTAAACACCCTTGAGGAGTGTGGGGCCTTTTATGCTCAGGGACGGTCTGTGCACAAAAAAAAGCACCCTAAAGAAACAACACGTAATATATGTGTGAGTAATATATATATTGTAAGTACACAATTGTACCCGGACCCAAAAACAAGTGATGGGTTCAGACCTAATAAGCCTTATAGAATGAAATTTGTAGAGTATGAGTTTGAAACCTAGGATTGGAATGTTGGAAGTTAGTTAACAGGCTAAAGTGTCACAATCTATGCAAATTATAAGTAAATATGACAAAGAAACCTCTTCAGACGTAAGCCGAGGACGAGTTGTATAGTACTTCTCTTTCTATGCCAAAGATTACAATTTTTAGTTCTTTTTTTAGCTTAGAAGCAGGTCCCCCCTTCTTTCCTCTCTCGTCTTCTTATATACTTCTTCTTCATCCATTTTTTCATCCACGTCTCATACAAACCTTCCCCTTAGATACTTGTCCTATTCACCACTTTCTTGAAGTCTTCAAATAATAGTAGGTAGACTGAATTCTACTGTTCAGAGGTCATTTCTCCATTAATGCGGCCAGGGAGGTAAATGCAAGGCTTTTAATGTGGTAGTAGTAGCTTTTTCCTTAGATATTTCTCACACGTTATTGCTTCTAAAGGGTGCTTGGATCACACTTTTACCCACCAGTTCTTCCAAAATTCTGCCTCCAATTCGTCTAGCAAGTCCCAGGGCTATTGCTGGGCCTGTCCGAGGATATACTCCTCCTCGAACAACTCCTCGGATCATTATAGTACGGACTGACCTGTGGGCCTATGGACCCTGACCAAACAGACTTGTATTAACCAATCAGGCCCAAAGCCCAAATGTTTGTTCGAACATTTTTACCCCCCACACACACATATATATATGTGTGTGTGTGTGTGTGTGTGTGTGTGTGTGTGTGTGTGTGTTTTGGCAGAAAAGTCAATCCAAATAGTTAGCGGTTAGCCATAGTAAAGCAATAGATTCATAAAATGGCCCAAGTGGGCATATGGGCCTTTGGACTGTAGCATGGAGGGCCGACCTGCTCCAGAATTGAACTTTACAAATTGGCCCATACGCCGAGGGTCCGAGGGTGCAGCCGAGGACGAGCTTCTCCTCGGACAAGCCCAAAAGAATTCAAAGCTTCATTATGAAGGTCAAAGCACAACTCTGGAAAGACTAATGGTTAAAGGGGGAAACCCTGAACCTTCTCGATGCACCACTGTTAAAGAAAATATCAAGAGCAAAGGCTGCTACCTCCGCATTAAAGACTCTGCATCTACCTTCCTGGCCGCATTAATGAGGAAGTGACCCCTGAACAGTAGGGCTGAAACTTCTAGTCACTAGCCAAAAGGCATCAAGGAAGGAAGTATTTAAAGGGGGTGAAGGCCAAAGAGAGGGGGGCCCCAGAAAAAAAAAGAAAAAAAAAGAAGAATTGTAACCTTTAAGAAAGAAAGAGAAATAATACTGAAGTAGTCCTCGGCTCACGTCCGAGGAGGTCTATTTGCAATTATCGTTTATTATTTTACAAGTGTTTGTAACTTTATCGTTATCAAGTTCCCGCATTCTAATCTAGATTTCAAGCCCACACTCTACAAATTTCATTGTTTAAGGCTCATTGGGCCTGAGCCCGTGATTGTCTTTGGGTCCAGGTGCAATTGTGCACTTACAATTAGCGCTGTCTGTGGGAAATCTAGTCTAGAAAAGGTTTGGATACCATGGCAGGCCTAGGTTCTCACCATGCAGAATCACAGGGATCACAACCGGAGGATCATTTCGAGCGCCTTGAGCATCAAAGGGATCGTGAGGGAAGTGTCCATTCAGAATACCCCATGATTAGCCATACTCGGGGCGGGGGTAGCACCACCCACGAGGATGGTGCTAGGGCTATGCAGAGGGAGATTGGTCGTCTGAAAAGAAAGCTATGCCGCGCCAGACGTAAGCCTTCGCCGTCCTCATTTGATCCTTCTTCGGAGGAAGCCCGGGGAGGTGGTTACAGCTCAAGGTCATACTCACCCCCCAGCGCAATGTCCTCTTGTGAGGAGGACGACCAGCCAGCTCGCAGACGTAAGAAGCTTCCTTCTAGGGGCTTAGGGAACGATGCTATGAGTCGGGCGTTGCACCAACTCTCCAAATCTCCATTTTCGCCGAGGATTGAGAAAGGGAAGCTTCCCAGGAGATTCACCCAGCCTACCTTCACCATCTACAATGGCCGGACTGACCCGGTGGAGTACGTGAGTCACTTTAACCAGAGGATGGCGGTGCACTCTCATAACGAGCCTCTGATGTGTAAAGTTTTCCCCTCTAGCTTGGGACCTGTAGCTATGAGGTGGTTCAACGGCCTTAAATCGGGGTCTATAGGTTCGTTTGAGGAGCTCACTAGAGCATTCGCTTCGCGGTTCATTACGTGTAGCAGAGTACCTCGGCCATTGGACTCGCTGTTATCCATGACCATGAGAGAAGGGGAGACGTTGAAAGCATACTCCGACCGTTACTGGGAGATGTTTAATGAAATAGATGGTGATTTTGATGAAGTGGCGCTCAATACCTTTAAAGTATGTCTTCCTACTGATCACGACTTGAGAAAGTCTTTGACCAAAAAACCCGTCTGCAGCATACGTTGCCTCATGGACCGTATTGACGAGTACAAGAGAGTGGAGGAAGACCAGCAGCAAGGAAAGGGTAAGGAGAAGGTTATCCCGCCGGAGAGAAGGGATTTCAGGTCGGACAGGTACCACAACGGCAGCCGAGGCGAGATTACGTTGGGCCGGCAAGCAGTTGCCTCGTGTCGTGAACACTGTGTTCGAGAACTAGTACATCGCGCCGGAGAAAGTCCGTAAGGAGCCCTTCGCATGGCCTCGGGTAAGATGGCGGAGACCCCGCAAAGAGGAATCAAACCTTTTTTGTCGTACCACTAGGATGTGGGCCACACTACCGAGAACTGTCGTACCCTTTGGAACCACTTGGAGCAGCTGGTCAATGAAGGGAAACTAAAGCAGCACTTGTGTCAACCTGGTGGACAGGGCGGCCAATCTGGATCGAACAATCAAAGGAATAGTTCATCTCGGCCGGTGTTAGGAACAATTAATGTTATTTTTGCTGCACCTTGCAGGACAGGCTCGGGTCCCAGGCAGTGTGATGAGGTTCACATCCTCAGGCCGATGAGTCAGGTTGCAGGCCGAAGAGGGTGAGGCTGAATTTTCCCGTCTTGGGATTTTCCGAGGATGATAAGGTTGGGACTATCCAACCCCACGACGATGCTCTTGTAGTCACTCTAAGGATAGGGAATTATGATGTAAGGAGGGTGATGATAGATCAGGGCAGCGGTGCAGACATCATGTACCCTGATTTGTTTAAGGGGCTAAGGTTGAAGCTGGCGGATCTCACTCCCTATGATTCACCACTCATAAGCTTCGAAGGGAGAGCCGTTGTGCCGAAGGGGCAGATCCGTTTGCCCATTCAATCCGGCTCAGAAACGGTTGAGGTGGACTTCATTGTGGTCGACGCCTACTCCCCATATACAGCCATCCTCACCAGGCCATGGCTGCACACTCTGGGGGCCGTCTCCTCTACCTTGCATGTTAAGGTTAAGTTCCCCTCTGGGGAATATGTTGAGGAAATCCTCGGCAGCCAATCGGTGGCCAGGCAATGCATATCGGCCGCAGTACTTCATCAGACAGAAGCCGGGTCATCAGTTTTGCCCATCCAAGAGTCATAGCAATTAATAGCTCCGGATGCACCTGGGGCGGTGACAAGAGAAGAGGCTGTTTGTGAGGAGTTGGAGAAGTTTTTGATAGCAGATGACCCAGAGAGGTTCTTCCAAGTTGGCATACGTTTGCCACACCAGGAGAAGATGGAGTTGTTGGAGTTTCTGAAGGACAATATTGATGTTTTTGCGTGGGACCCCTATGAGGCTCCAGGCGTGGATCCGAACTTCATTTGTCATCGTTTAAACGTCAACCCTGCTATTGTCCCGAGAAGACAGCCACCTCGGCATTCTTCTAAAGAACATTCCGAGGCTGTGAAGGAAGAGGTGCTCAAACTCAAGAGGGCTGGGGCTATTAAAGAAATTTTCTACCCCGAATGGTTGGCGCATACGGTTGTGGTAAAAAAGAAGAATGGAACGTGGAGAGTATGTGTGGACTTCACAGATTTGAACAAGGCCTACCCCAAGGATTCTTTCCCAATGCCGCGTATTGATCAACTAGTGGATGCCACTGTCGGACATCCTCGGATGAGTTTTTTGGATGCCTTCCAGGGTTACCATCAGATTCCCCTGGCGTTGGAGGATCAAGAGAAGACTGCTTTCATTACTCCAACGGGGAACTACCACTATAAGGTCATGCCATTTGGGTTGAAAAATGCTGGGGCTACTTACCAAAGAATGATGACCAGGATGTTCGAACAGCAACTGGGGAAGACTATTGAAATATATGTGGACGATATGGTGGTGAAGAGTAAAACAATACCTTCACACGTCAAAGATCTAGCCGACACCTTCTAGGTGCTAAGAAAGTACAAGCTGCGCCTTAACGCCTCAAAGTGCTCTTTTGGCGTGGGGTCCGGAAAGTTTTTGGGATACATGATTACTCACAGAGGCATAGAGGTGAACCCAGCGCAGGTCAAGGCTATTCAGAATTTGCAGCCGCTTCGGAACCCAAAAGAGATCCAGAAATTGACCGGAATGATTGCTGCATTGAATAGGTTTGTCTCTCGATCAGCTGACCGATGTCGTCCTTTCTTCCAATTGTTGAATAAGTGGAAAGGGTTTCAATGGACCGAGGACTGCGTGTTAGCTTTCCAGCAGCTTAAGCAATATCTTTCTCGGCCACCCATCTTGTCTCGCCCCAAGACGGACAAGGTCTTGTTTGCTTATCTGGCAGTGGCCGTACACGCGGTCAGCCTGGTCCTTATCAGGAATGAAAGCGGGGTGCAAATACCGGTCTACTATGTTAGTAAGTCTTTGAATGAGGCCGAGATGCGCTACCTGCTCTTGGAGAAAGCGCTTCTGGCCATAGTCCATGCCACGCGGAAGCTCCCTCATTATTTCCAGTCCCACACGGTGGTGGTCCTGACCCAATTGCCTCTCAAGAAAGTGTTATGCAGCGCCGATTATTCTGGCAGGGTGGCAAAGTGGGGAACCATCTTGGGAGCCTTTGATGTTAAATACAGGCCCCGCACCTCGGTGAAGGGCCAGGTCCTCGCTGACTTGGTGACAGAGTTTACTGAACCATTGTTAGAAGAAACTCTAAAAGAAGCACACATGGATGGAAAATCAGTTGGTGTGATCACAGTCACAGTGCCTTCGACTTGGAAAATGTATGTGGATGGGGCAGCTAATCAGAGAGGGTCTGGTGTCGGACTTGTCCTGATATACCCTGAGGGAATTGTCTTCGAAAAATCTCTAAGGCTGTCATTCTCGGCTACTAATAATGAAGCCGAGTACGAAGCAGTTCTGGTAGGCATGAACATGTTACATAAGATGGGTGGAAAGGAAGTCCATGCGTTCTCGGACTCTCGTGGTCGGCCGTGTCATGGGGACCATGGGAGGCTAGGGACCCAAGAATGCGGGAATATTTGGCCCAGGGTCAAGCGTCGCCAGCGAATTTAACTCCTTTGTCTTAGCTCACATCTCTAGGAGTGGAAACACCCATGCCGATTCTTTGGCTACGTTAGCAACGTCCTCGGCTCAGGATTTGCCCAGGATTATCCTTGTGGAGGATTTGCTAGAGCCAACTCTTATCCCCGCCAAGGCGGCCCGCATCCATCTAATAAGGCCTGGACCTAGTTGGATGGACCCTGTCGTATCTTTTCTTAAAAACGACATCCTTCCTGAGGACAAATCTGAAGCAGATAAGATACGTCGAAAGGCGCCACGTTTCTGGTTGTTCGAGGACCAAAAACTGTACAAACGATCCTTCTCAGGACCGTACTTTTTGTGTGTGCACCCTGAATCAACGGAAGCACTTCTGGAGGAACTGCATGAAGGGATTTGTGGAAGCCACACTGGGGGAAGGTCCTTAGCCCATAGGGCTCTGACTCAGGGTTATTGGTGGCCCAATATGCAGAGGGAGGCTCGGACTATGCCGAAAATGTGATCATTGCCAGGTTCGCCCCTAATATTCATTAACCCTGAGGGTCTCAAACCCTCTCTCCAGTCCTTGGCCTTTTGCGCAGTGGGGATTGGACATAGTGGGGCCATTTCCGAGAGCAGCAGGAAACAAAAGATGGCTTCTTGTGGGAACAGACTATTTCACTAAATGGGTTGAGGCTGAGCCCTTAGCAAATATCAGAGATGTTGATTCCAAGAAGTTTTTCTGAAAAAATATTGTCACTAGATTCGGTATACCACACACACTTATCTCCGACAATGGCGTTCAATTTGACAGCAAAGCCTTTAGGCAATATTGTGGTGACATGGGTATCATAAACAGATACTCCACCCCAGCTTATCCTCAGGGAAATGGGCAAGCTGAGGCCGTTAACAAGGTCATAGTCAGTGGGCTTAAGAAAAGGTTGGATGATGCGAAAGGCAGATGGGTAGAAGAGCTCCCTCATGTTCTGTGGACGTATCGGACCACACCACGCAGGTCCACGGGAGAAACGCCATTCTCTATGACTTATGGAGCCGAGGCGGTGATACCTCTGGAATCTGGTTTTCCCACCCTAAAGACGAGCTCTTTTAGCCAGGAGAATAACAATAGACTCCTGGAGAAAGGTCTTGATTTACTTGAGGAACGACGAGAGGCAGCGATGGTCCAAATGGCTTACTATCAACAGAAGCTAAAACGGGGATATGATGCCCACGTGAAGCTAAGGCCACTTGCACCTGGTGATCTTGTACTAAGAAAAGTTGTAGGCACTTCTAAGAACCCAGCTTGGGGTAAGCTAGGACCCAACTGGGAAGACCTCTATCGCATTGTTTCAGTAGCAGGCATAGGGTCATATCGACTAGCTGACCTAGATGAAAGAATTGTACCACACCCATGGAATGTAAATAACCTTAGAAGGTATTATTATTAATAAAATGTGCTTTTGTCAGTTAACATTTCAAAGTTATAAGTACCTCTAACTTTTGAAATTACTATTCTTAAGAATCAAACAGAAACTTGGTTAAGTGTAGTCCTCGGACCACAAACCTTGTGGAAATTGATGTCTTGTCATTTGTTAAACAGAACCTTAGTTATGCCGGGTCCTCGGACCTCCTACTTTGGAGAAATTAACATTTGAAGTTACTATTCTTAAGAATCAAACAGAAACTTGGTTAAGTGTAGTCCTCGGATCACAAACCTTGTGGAAATTGATGTCTTGTCATTTGTTAAACAGAACCTTAGTTATGCCGGGTCCTCGGACCTCCTACTTTGGGGAAATTAACATCTGAAATTACTATTCTTAAGAATCAAACAGAAACTTGATTAAGTGTAGTCCTCGGACCACAAACCTTGTGAAAATTGATGTCTTGTCATTTGTTAAACAGAACCTTGGTTATGCCATGTCCTCGGACCTCCTACTTTGGGGAAATTAACATTTGAAGTTACTGTTCTTAAAAATCAAACAGAAACTTGGTTAAGTATAGTCCTCGGACCACAAACCTTGTCACTGTTCTTAATATCTTGTCACTGTTTTTATTTTTATCACCCGTTTTATGGAAATCATTATCTCACCATTCATTAGTTTGGATCTCAAGTTCTTCATTTTTAAGTGTTAAACAAATTTTTGTAAGGAATGGTCTTCGGACTTTACATCGTACTAAAAGCAATATGTCAGATTACAAAGGTTTAACCGTCACGTGAGTTGTCTAACTGTGACATTATTTGATGTCTAAATTAAGTTATGTGGCTATTTTGAAGTCATAGTTGTTTGCATGGTGGAGTGACACTTATTTATTCTGTTTTCCTTTTAATTATTTGTTATTGAAAACTTTCATGGCAAGCACAAAAAGAATAAAGTAAAACAAAGATAACATGAACGAAAGTTGAATAAAAATTTTCTTCATTAATTATATACAACGAAGGGGAGTACAGAAAATTCCTATACTAGGCCTTAAACTAGGGAAGGGGGGTCTTGAAGGGTGCTACTGCCAGCCTCAGTACTCTTCAATTCCAGCTCAAAGGTAGACAAGGCTTGTTTCCCTTTGTCTGTTGAAGGAATGGGGGGCTCCACGCTTTGGATCTGCTCCTTCTCGGCACCACCGCACTCGTCCTTCTCTTTATGGGAACCTTCGGGTTACGCGGGAGCGAACAAGCTGCGGCACCACGGGAAGGAAGGGCGGGGAGAGGGCGCAACGGAGGGTCTTCAATTTCTGTATGTCTAGGGGGAGCGAGATGCTCTCGGAGCTTCTCGGCTCGGAAGCCGAGGAACTCTGCCGCATTCATGGCCTCTCCCAACCGCTTCGGTGACAATACTCTCGGCACGAAGGCCGTAAAAGCCTCGGCTTCTTCTTGTGTTCTAGTCACCCCTCCCGATAACTAGCCTTCTTCGCGGCCTCAGGGGCGTGCTTGTGGGCGCGAGCTTCCTCCTTCGCACGCGTAAGCTCCTTTTCTAAGTCGAGCGTGCCTGTTGGACTTGGGCAAGCTCGTCATCCTTTTGGCAAAGAAGCTTACGCTGCCCCTCCACTTGGCCCTCCATCGTCTTCAGGCTGGCCTTGTCACCATCTCTTTCTCTCTTCAAGTCGGCTAGCTCTGACGTGATCTTCTCGTTCTCTGCTAAGGCTTGGCCTAAGGACCTTTCTGCCTCTTGTCTTAGCTCTTGCTCCATCACAGCGCGCTTCCGAGAATCCTCCACTAACTTCTCGGCCGCGAAAACCTCTTGGATGGACTGCAAAAATGTTAGGAGGTTAAATGCAGTGTAGTGTTTACAAATAAATATAGAATATAAGTGTAAGATGGAACTTACCAGAGCTAAGCCCCTTTTTAACGAGAGGAACAGCTGCGGCTGGCCCATCTTCTCCAAGGATTCCATATCCCTGGGCAGCAGAAGAGGACGCTCCAACACCTCGGCTAAGTGGTGGGCGTGGCCTTGTTGGACTGCCCTAATGCTAGAGTGGCAGGGAATTGGGGCGTCGTCCAGCCTCAAGTCAGGAGATCAGGTGGCTGGTGCTCGGCGCACCTCGGCCACGTCCCTGATCTCCCCACTTTCAACTGAGCGGGCGCGCCTTTTGCCCTTGTCCAGCTTCTGCTGCTGGGCCGGCGGTGGCTGCTATTTCAGCTTTTTTGGCTTCTCGCCACCAGCCCCCTCGGCATCAACTTTTTGTTTCTTCTTAGAATCGTCAGTGGGAGGTTTTGGCTCGGCTGGAGGAGGGGGTGGTGGCAAGGCAGAGGGAGCTTGGGACCCTCTTGCTCCCTTCTTTGCCACTCGGGCGCCTCTATCGGTCATAAGGCCCTTTAGCTTGTCCATCTCTTCTTCAACAGAACTGTCGTCTGGACGAGCTATCACCAGACCCGCGATCCCAGAGGCCTCAGCTTCTTCTTCTTCCTCGTCGGAAAGGATAACAAATGGGTTTCCGCGAGGTCGTGGGGAGTCCTCGAGCCAAAACTGGTCTATCTCCTCGTCTAATGTGTTCGAAGAAGACACTCACTCCTCTGGGACAGCAATTGCCTGAGAGTGCACGGCAAGTGGGATGGCCGCGATGGGCTGTGCATACAATACGGTGTGAGGGGCGTCAGGGATGTCGTGATCGGACAAAAAGTGAGGTCTGGCTACGTGGATTCTCCTACGCCTTTTGTCACCCGCGATTATCACGTTCTCGATCTCCTGGAAGTCCGAGGAGACGGGATTGTACCCCAGAATCAAATGGGCCGCCCTAAGTTGTAGGTCTCTGCTAACGAACACCTCGGAACGTAGCACTTTATTCAAATCTGCAACGTTGCAGTGGCTCAAGTGTGGGCGTACGTTTTGCTTATCTGCAAAGAAGAACATCCAAATAAACAAACATGGTCAGAGGCGCAAAACATATAATAAATTAAAGGTAGACGCTCAAGTAAATGCAAATGCACATTCCTAGATGATTTAGGGAGTTATGGGATGGGAAGTTAAATCCTAAAGGTGTCGCACCTGGATCTCCCCACTCAACTAGGCAGTGGGGGCCGTCGTGCCAGTTGCCAGAGACGATGAGGTAGTCATCCTTCATGCCTTTATTGGACTTGGGCAAACAGGAGATCAACCTAACTACGCTGGAGCGGGATTTGATGTAGTAACCTACTCTAGTGAGTTTGTGGCATTCGTACATAAAGACGACATCATGCCAGGTGAGGTTCAGACCCATTTGCTCGTTTAGAGCGTCGACACTACCCAAAACTCTAAAAACGTTTAGGGCGCACTGATCGGGACATAACCGGTGGTTGCGGAGGTACTCCCTGGTCACAGGCTTCATTGGGAGGGTCATCCCACCTTCTACGAAGGCTACCATTGGGATGATAACCTCTCCAGCCTTCCTAGAACCGGCCATGGCTTCCGCCGGGCAGTATTCTAAACCTACATCGTTGGGAATACGATACTTGGCTCTAAAGCCTTCCATCCCAGCGGCGGTATCAACTAGACATTTAAACTTTCCCATCAGAAAGAAACGAAAAACTAAGTTCTAAGAGTGAGAACTGTTATAAGGGTAGCCGAGGACAGGGTCCGAGGAGAAAGGGTTCAGAGAAAAGAAATGAGGACTTACAAATTTCAAGTTGTGCAAACTTCCACGGATTTCTGCAGACAAAAGGTGATTGCTGATGTTTTGATGGGATTAGCCTCTGGAAAAACAAATAAAGGCGCAGATTTTCGAAGCATCACGACGTGCGGGAAGCGGCCTTGAAATTACATTTGTCCCGCCCAAATTTTTATGGAGTAACAAGGGCCGTTGGATGCTCATCTCACCGTTGAACGTGTGGGACAAGGTGTAACTTACGGTAATAAATGCGCGCGTTTTTGAAAATCAAACCGCTAAGTGGCATCCTCTAGAACGCGAAACGGTTTCCGCACGTGTAGCTGTTTACAAAACGTGTGGGGTAGGTTCTCGTTGAATCAAAACCCTATTTTTTCTCTCCTCGGATGATGAAAAATAGAGTTTTGAGGGGCTATTGTGAGGAGTAAAATGGCCCAAGTGGGCATATGGGCCTTTGGACTGTAGCATGGAGGGCCGACCTGCTCCAGAATTGAACTTTACAAATTGGCCCATACGCCGAGGGTCCGAGGGTGCAGCCGAGGACGAGCTTCTCCTCGGACAAGCCCAAGAGAATTCAAAGCTTCATTATGAAGGTCAAAGCACAACTTTGGAAAGACTAATGGTTAAAGGGGAAAACCCTGAACCTTCTCGATGCACCACTGTTAAAGAAAATATCAAGAGCAAAGGCTGCCACCTCCACATTAAAGACTCTGCATCTACCTTCCTAGCCGCATTAATGGGGAAGTGACACCTGAACAGTGGGGCTGAAACTTCTAGTCACTAGCCAAAAGGCATCAAGGAAGGAAGTATTTAAGGAGGGTGAAGGCCAAAGAGAGGGGGGATCGAAAAACAAAAAGAAAAAAAAGAAGAATTGTAACCTTTAAGAAAGAAAGAGAAATAATACAGAAGTAGTCCTCGGCTCACGTCCGAGGAGGTCTATTTGCCATTATCGTTTATTATTTACAAGTGTTTGTAACTTTTAGTCTGTTATCAAGTTCCCAGTACTTCTAATCTAGATTTCAAGCCCACACTCTACAAATTTCATTGTTTAAGGCTCATTGGGCCTGAGCCCGTGATTGTCTTTGGGTCCAGGTGCAATTGTGCACTTACATGTACAATAGTAATGTTCTTCCCAAAGAAGGCCTCTCTTTTTACCTCACTTTCCTACCCAAATTTTTGCTGCTTTCTCTCTATCTTTCTAGGTACTTGCTGTAATTTCTTTGCAACATGTTCCACTTATAGTATGAGGAATATTGCTGGATACATGAGGACAGTTGTCAAGCCATAATTCCCCCATTTCAAACCCGAATAGAACTATTGTACTATAGTACGGTCGGAAGAGAGAGAAGACATGCCAATGTCAGGGTAGTAGGATGGAGGGTGGCTCTACTACAACATGAGGAGCAAGTAATAGACAAGGAAAGGGACATCGGGGAGGCTAGGAGTGATACACGTGTCCTCAACAGTGGTCCAGCATAAGCTCAGACAATAAGGGATGTTCTATAGCATCTAACCATAGGGGGTCGCTATCTCCCTTTTGTGCTAGTGCTAGGTGTCCATGCCAAGTATATTTTCACCCTTCCCCAAGATAGTCACGCCATTGGCACGAGCCAAAGATGCTCTTCCTTAATCAACGTTCTCCTTACTTTTCTCACAGCTAGCCCACATGTAAGGTCTGGGTCCAGCCACGTCAACACTCACACATGCTTTGGCTAGTGTAATGTACAGAGCCCAAACCTCAATTTGGACAACCTTATTACTGAGTTAAGTCATAAAGTTGTACACTTTGAAGAATGGGTATAGATAGCTATTTCTCGTTTTGATGGAATTACAAAGAGTGGGTTTATTATGTGAGGGAGGAAAAAGATTTTCTATTGATGCATACTATTTCTGTCATATACACTCTTCTATCTTTCTAATTCTTACTTCACTCTTTCTTCTTTCCTTTTCTACTCTCTGTGTTGATTACCTTAGTCACTATCCTGTTTCCTCTTACGGGTACTGTTCCTATTTATACTAAATCAAGCTCTCTTGATTTCTCTCTTTTACCCTTGTTGCTCACCAACTATTTTTTTCTATTGCAAACACCCCTCATAAATGCCCACTACCCTTCTGGCCTATGGGTTTAGCCTCCACTACATCTGGACATGCTCATCGTTTTTACTCTCTTCCATTGCCCATCCCATGACAAATTCTTGTCCATTTCATTTTGTCATGTACCTTTCTCTCTCCTTTGAAAGGTAAAACCTTGGGTCTCTCTCTAGCATGCATCAAGTGATCCTGGCTAGTTTACTATCTATTTTGGGTAAAGATGCATTCCTAGCAGAGCACCCCCCTAAAAGAGGACCTAACAAGATACCAGAAATAGGCTCTTTTCCCCTCTCCACCAAACCACACCCTCTATAATTCCTAAGCTGTGGGTCCACCTCCCTTGCATTGGCTGGGTACAGGTTGGTGGTGCTCTGGCCATTATATTGTTGTTTTCTTACTTCACGTCTTGTCTCCTTCCTTTTCCACGCAGTTTCTGCCGCTACTATGTGATTTTGTCCCTTTTTATTCTTTGTTGAGACTAAGGCCTTTTGCTTGTGTTTGCCCCTTGTGGAAAACGAAGTGGGCTTGTTGGACTTGCCACATCTTGCCTTGTTGGGCCCATGGGCTTTTCAATGTCTCTCTCTTATTGTTTATCTGCTAACACCTGTTGGGCTGGCCCATTGGGCCTCTTTCCTCTTCCCCTCTTCCTTGGACCCATTCAAGGCCTATTTTCTTCTCTCTTGAAGAGGGTCATCTCACCTTGGCCGATTCTCTCACATTGCCCATGGGTCAATGTGTTCTATTCCCTGTTCTTTACGGCTATTCCTTCTCTTTGGGCCTTAAGGGCATAACCCCATTATTTTCGTTATTATTCCCTAATCTTTCCTTCTTTCTTTTGTCTTGGCTTGATTTGGGTTTTTCTATCATTGGACCTTTGTTATCAAATATGAGTATCAACAAGGAGTAATGCCAAGCACATCCATAACATTTCAGAACTAACTAATGTAGTACACTAATGGCATTACACACAGTTTGTGCACTCTAACTTAGTTGGCAACAACATATTTTCCATACTTCATAGCCTTATAGTATATAGGTCTGCAGTCTCTCATAGTTCATTGATGAAGCACACAAAAAAATCTTTTTTTCCTCCACAAATTTTGAATCATCAAAAGTCAACATCTACTTCCTAAGCCATTTCTCTCTCATTCTATTTCCTACACTTTGTACTGTTGATTCTAAGACTTCATTTAGTTGTCAAGAAAGAAAAGAAACCCAATATTTCCAATCTTCATTTCATTTCATTGCTTGGTTTGACTTTTATCCCCAAAAATCAGAAATTTTGGAAGAAAAAATTGGGAATTATGGATCAAGGGCACAAATCAACCAAATTGAATATATAACTTGGGTAGCTAATTTAATACCAAAAACAATAGAAATCATGGGTAAAGAACATCAAAATACGGAGGCCATTTCTCTATTTTTGTTCTTATAAAGCAAAGAATTGGAAAAACTTGCTGGATACCTCTTTAGCTGGAGCCTGGAGGTAGTGTACACCTCTCTCTTGTGTCTATCACACAACATGATCTTACTTACTATCTCTTTCTTCTTCGATGGCAGAGATCTGTGTGATTCAGTGTCGATGAGGATTAGAGCGTAAGTGATAGTTTTAAGAAAAACCAAAATTTTGGGTTTTTGGTTTTTTTCAGCTTTGAACTGAAATTTCAGATTTTATGATACCTGCTTTGAGTTTATCCATGATATGTTGCTACTGCCAACTGGTTTATTAAGGATGAATGAATGAATGGTAGTGTGAAAACGACAGAGAAGAGAGGAGGTAAGTTAGAGTGCACAAATTGGTGTTTGGCTGGCATTAACACAATACTCGAGGGTGTTTAATGGATTTTACCCTACTAACACAGCAGCAAGCAGCACATGAATTAGAAAAAGTATCTACAGCAACCAAAACCATCAACATAAATAAAATCCAAATTAGAATAAAAAACATTTTTTTGTTTCTCGAAAGTCAAAACAGCATAATTATTATTATAATATTCCAATAAAACATCACCGTACAATAAAGGAAAGATCTTCATGATCCTTTATCCTTGGGACCGGGACCCATCATCATCATCTTCTTCCTATAACTCTTAGCATGAAAGTCCAGAAAAAGAGCCAAAAGAGAGGCATTGAAAACAGCATTGAAGCACCAACCCCAAATCCCGGAGCACCCGGAGCCGGTGAAGTGGTGATACAACATCAGACCCGAAATCGCAAAGCTGAAAACGAATTGCACAATCTGGATATTTGTGACCAACCTCTTCCACTTGGGGCGCACACCCATTGCGCACAACAAGTAGTAGGTGTACATTACGAGGTGCACCAACGCATTGGTGATTAGTGCTACAGGGAACAGAGACTGAGAAGTGTGTAGCCAAAGGTAGCACATGACCAGGACCGTCGCGTGGTGGTAAACGTGGAGGAAGGTCAAGCGTTGGATGGAATTAGTGAGAACGATCAAAAGGGTGTCACCAAATTCTAAAATCTTGGAGAGGTAGAAGATGTAGGCCCAGAAGAATAGGGGACCAGAGGGAGAGGTATTGGGTGGGAAACAAATGATATAGTTATAATTGGGTGGGTGTGTCAGTGTGAGGCTTGAGAGAGTGCAACCAATGGCCATGATGAGAGAGAGGAGGAGGAGAGTGAGGTTGTGGAGGGCTGAGATGGGTTTGAGGATGTGAATTGGGATTGCGTGGAGTTGGAGATGATGATGATGATGAGAGAGGATGTAAGTGAGGGAGAGATAGGAGATGAGAATGAGAGAGAGGAAGAGAGGGGTGGAGGCTGGGGTTTGGCCTTGGGTCCATGAGAAATGGAGGATGGTTGGGTGGTTCACAAGCCAGTATTGGAGGGATGATATAATCATCTTCATCTTCTATTTTTAGCTTATAGAGGAAGAGAGATATGAGACAGAGAATGAAGAAGATTCTATATCTAGGTGAAGAGAAGCACACGGCTGTAGTAGGGTAAATAGGCTTTGAGTCGGGTCATGTTATCAATATGAGGTCCAGCCCAATTAAGTTCAACCATCAGCCCTCACGTAAGCCCAAACCCGTGTTACTTATTATGCCTCTAGCCATCAATTCTCACAAACCCAGGTTTTAGCCATCTTCAAACCAATCACACTAACCCAGTCTTAAAGTCCACATCATACTTTAATATATGTTGACCCTAGCCCTACCTGTTTAGGTTTCACTCAAAACTCAAACAGCTCCAGCCCACACAAATTTAAAGGGTCCACCAGCTTTGCTTTTCCTTTAATTGCTAGCATCCCATCATATTTTTCCGTATTTTCATGTTGGTCCATAAATATCCCAAAATTGCATTTTGACTCAAAAGTTTTCCAAAAATACATTTTGATTCAAAACTTTTCCATATTCATGTTTTGACCCTAAAACTTTCTTAAAATCTTGTTTTGACCTCAAAACTTTTCCAAAATTACATTTTGACCCAAAATTTCCTCAAATTTTCATTTCAATCCCTAAACTAAAATCAAACTTTGACCCCCAAAAACCTTTACAAAAGTACATTTTAGTCCTTTAACTTTTATAAATTGCATTATTGTCCATAAGGTAACCAAATTCCCTTTCACAAAAAAAAAAAAAACCATTTTGGTTTGTTGAGGTTCAAAATATTATAAGTATTGGAATCCAAAACTAAGGGACCCTCAAAGATAAGGAATGTCCAATCCGTTAGCCAAGGTCCACTTAAAATGAGTAAAAGGAAGTCCAAGCCCATGAATGGGTAAGCCCATTAAGTTAGGCATTTTTGAATCTCAGATTCTAATTCACAAAGTCAGACTAGTATAAGATTTATCTTGAATAACCTGCTCCAAACAATGATAAAAGACAATAAAACTAGTTTTTAGTTCAAACACAATTAGTGGGCGTCTTATGCACTTAAGCCTCTCTCTCTCTCTCTCTCTCTCTCTCTTTTGGAAGGGGAAAGTTAATGAATAAGGGTATTGGTTTAGAAAATATTATCTAAAAATTTATTATGAGAGAAAAAAATTTATTTTTACTATGAAAATAGCATTAAAACATACCTCAAATGGTTTATTAACAAATGTCCTAAAGTCACATATTAAGGGTAAACTTCATTAACATACCTTGATGTTTGAGTTTATATCAACCAGGTTCAAGACTTTTCAAAACTGATCAATTTAATCTCTAATGCCAACTTGATACTTAAAGGTATGTTTGGTAGACTGTGTAATATGTACCATAATATAATAGTTATTTTTATTATTTAGCTATTCAGTAGTTTGAAGGTAATTATTGAGTATTCTTGGAGTACTATGAATGCGTACTCTTCACTCTCATATAATTGTGAGTTTCACTAATTAAATTTATAGTAGGACTCACAATTCATGTGAAAGAAAAGAGTATGCATTTATGGTAATTCTGGAGTATTCAATAATTTTCCGTAGTTTGGTTATGTTTTTATTATAAGGAATAATAATTCTTTATGAATAATTATTCTTTAAAATATAAGGAATAACTATTACTCTCTAAAAATGTTGTAATAGTTATTCCTTAACAGATGTATTAATTCCTAAAATTAATATATTTTTAAATAAAAAAACTTTCTATATACATATAACAATTATGAAAATAAAAAAACATAAAAATAATTATTTTTTCTTTTAAAAATAAAAAATATTATTTTAGAAAATATATAATTATATGAGTAAAATATTTCTTAAAATATATTTTAATTTTTATTCTAATATGACAATTTAGACAATTTGATTTAAACATTCTATTATCTTCGACATAAATATTCCTTGTAATACTCTTGTCTGTCATTTTTCTCAACAGTTTTAATAATTAAGTTGGCTTTAAGGACCAAAAAGGCCAGACCTTAATTGTCATTATCCAAATCTCAGGAATGCTTTAACAAACTGAAGTAGAATCCTTCTGTAAAGCGAGAGGGAAATGGTGGGTTCAGCTTTCCAACAACCATTGTGGTTTAGCGTATCGGAGGTGGGCCCCGCACCCAGAAGCCTTAGTCTGATAACCACCGCAGGTTGTTTCCACCTCGGCCACCTTGTCCAACACCGTGTCAGTCACCACCTCCGCCTCGGGTTTCTTTTTCATTCGTCCTCCTCCTCTTGCTTCTTCAAGGTTTTAACTCTCTCTTACTCTCTCAATATATCATCGCCATTTGGTTACTTAAAAACTGCAATTCAATCGGTTTGTTTATTTGGGTTGAACTCTTCCGTTTTCATTTTGTGGGCAAGTCAGTCATAAACTAAATTTGGTATTTTAAAGGAAAAACAATAGAGACCCTGCTACTGCTAGTTGCTTCTGTGTGTCTCTGAATTTATAATGGAATTGGGGGTGTTTATGTGATACGTATGGATGTCTCTCCATGGACCGTGTGTACAGTACTTGTTCTACTTACTAATTGCTTCTAGACTTTGAGGAGGGTGGCCCCAAGCCAAGATGCTGTCTAAGAGTTTTGCATCCAAGACCTCACTCATCTCAATGGGCCTTAGCAACCAATAGACCAATCCTTTTAGGATTGTAAGGATCAGTATGTGTGACTCCTTATGACTATATATAAAATCCCATAATATTCCTTGATTTCAGAAGAGGTTTTATTATCAGGTCGACAGTATTCGAAACTAATGAATATGCATATGCTATCATTGTAGAGATGATGTTGCACTTAATTTTTGAAGTTGCTGCCTTCACCTTGATTTTGTTGAAGATTACAATTGAAATTGGTGACATGAAGGGGCTTTAGTTGTTTCAATTGTGATATTGATGCATTCCCACACAATTCTAAAATTCTTAAGAGTTTCAAACTTCTTTGGCATTTGATTTTTTTATTGAACAGAAACTCTCTCGTCTTGGTCATGTGCCTAGATTGACGGATGTGTGGTGTGAAAAAGACCTCCAATTCAAGGAATTTAATTTTCTTCAGTTATCGAAAGATACTTTGACAGCCACATACTCAACTTGTTCATCCTTCTTTAGTGGGGGAGAAACTAGAAAGGACTTTGGAAATGATAGGGCATCTCACTCGAAGATATCAAGTAGAAATTCATTCAATGGAAGAAGATGGACCAATATTCTGCTTGCTGTTAATGTCTTGTGAGTATCAGTGTATCATCTTGTCAAACACGAATAAGATTAGTGTGATGATTCATGGATACAATTCAATTCTCTGTTCTATAAATAATAATTAAATGCAACAGCTTTTTCACTTCCAGTTTTTTATCCTTTTTGTTTTAGGTGCATATATTCACCTTCTTTGTTTTTGAAATTTTGCATACATTGAAGTAAATGTTTATTGCTTATTAAATCGTGTGTGCAGAATTTTTATTGCACAAACTGCAACACGGGAAGCTACTATTATGGGGAGCTAAGGTAATAGCACAAATAGAAATCTAGATATGTTCCATCTTTAATATTAAATTTTCATTTTTTAGCTTCCTTACCTTGTTGATTAATTCAAGTTATATACAGGTAAATAGCCTCATTGACAAAGGACAATTCTGGAGGCTGGTCACTTCTTCATTTTTGCATGCTAACATTGGGCACCTAATGGTCTGCTTTAAATTGTACTGCTTGATATTTCTCACTTTATGTCTTATTAGCCCTATCTAGGTCTGAGAAAATTGTCATTTTTAGGTTAACTGTTATTCTCTGAATTCACTTGGTCCTAGCGCAGAGAACATCAGTGGTCCTAGGAGATTCCTTGCAGTTTACTTTGCCTCAGCAATTTCAAGTAACAGCTCATAACCTCTGCACTAGCCGATCAAAATTGTTTATCTAATTGTATTCTGATTAATTTCAAGAAAATCAGGTTCTGTGATGAGTTATTGGTTCTGCAAAGCACCTGCAGTTGGTGCGTCAGGAGCGATCTTTGGATTAGTGAGTTCTTGAACTCTGTATTATTAGCCTTTCTTCTTGCACCAATGCCCCATTTAATAATAATAATAATAATAATAATAATAATAATAAACCTCAGAGAAAAATATTCCAGTGAAGTGAGTTTCAGTGAGCGCTCCTAAATTTTTATTATAGGGAATGTAGAACAATATATGGTTGCACTTATCAAAATAAATAAAAAGAGCCATATTCAACCAAAAACAGAGCCATATATGGCTGCAAATGCAGTTTTTCCTTATTTTATTATTCCATTTTCAGAAGGCCAAGTACTCCACTCTTGAAAGTACTCCTTTTGGGCTGGGTTTAGGACTTATGCTTATGGGACTCATCCTTCCCTCTGCTTCTGCTCAAATTATTCATTTTTAAAAATAATAATTAAAAAAAAGTACTCTACTATTGAATTTTACAATGTCAACTATGTCTGTAGTTTTAACCTCTCCATTAGGACCTGATTGTCAGAATGTTGATTGGCCGATTGGCTTTGTAAAATATTAACAAGAAATTTTCTTACTTCATGAATTTAAGAATTTTATCTTCAGATGCTATATGAGTTGTTATATTTTTTGTTTTTACCCCTAGTAACGCTACTTCTATGACATTTTCATAACAAATCTTAGGTGGCAAGTTGTTTTTGGTGTGTAAAAAAATGATGTTAGTATTGGGCCATATGAGAACCAATAACAACTTACCACCTAGGAATATTTGTGAATAGCATTACTCTTTTTACCTCCCCACCTCCTCTTTCCTTTAACAGTTGAAAGGGAAAAAAAGATGATGCAGAATTTTCTGCCCTAAATAAATTTGGAGTATTTTTTAAGACTATAAAAATAACAAGCTATGTTCAACATGTTTTTCTTTTCTTCTTCCTCCTTTTCTTCTATCTTTAGTCAAACTTCCAGTGTTTGATTCAGGTTGGAGCAGTTGCTGTGTTTGCCACAAGGCATAGACAACTGTTTGGACGTGGCAAAGAAGATCTGCAACACATAGCACAGGTTATTGTTCTGAATATGGTACGATGCACACTTCCATTATCCATCTTAAAATGTTAAGCAATTTTTATTCAGTAAATAAAAAACTAGAGGGGGATCAAACAATGACAGTTCACTGTTGAGACATTTCTGTTTCTTCCAAGCATTTTCAATCAAGTCAATTAGGTTGTCCATATTCTCTGCATGAGTCTAGGTTGCTGTCTTAGCGTGATTCATCTAAATCATTACTCCACCCAAAGTCACATGTAGTGCAAAAATGTATTATGATTTTTATGAGAGCATATATGAAGAACACAGTTTCATATCATTCAACAAGTGGCATATTGGGAATAGGACGCTTTTTGTTTTTCTCTTTTGTGTGTTGGTTGAATTAATGGCATTAAGTATATGTGCTGCAGGTTATTGGGCTATTTTCCAAAGGCATTGATAACTGGGGACATGTAAGTCATAAGTATAATTATAGCATTTCTATCGAACTAATTGATGAGTATATAAAAAATGTAATGTTTTGTGAATGCTCCAGCAGTTTTGTTGATACGTACTTCAATGTACATTCAAAGAGAGAGAGAGAGAGAGAGGGAACGCTATAATGCCTTCAGTTAACAGCACACATTATGCAATGGCAGATAAGGCATCCTATGCCATCAATCTTAAGGAAACATTTCCTTGATATCATTGTGGCTTCTTTTATTAATTTGATTGTGTGCACTCTCATGTGGTGGTTTATAAGTGACTCATCTCCAAAATTAAGTTTTGCATTAATTTTGGTCATTGTTGGTTTTGAAGTTAATGAAAAAAACTACCCGAGTCTTCTAGGATATACTTATATCCTGTATGTAGATTGTAACTTCAATTGAAAATCTTTGCAATAAATCCTTGTATTCCAGTTTCAGACAGACAGATTCTAAGTAGACAAGACAGCTAAGTTTGTCTGGGAGCATTCATGAAAATCAATCAAAACATCACCTTTTGTCTTTAAAAATTATTATTACTATTTTATTTACAACTTTTACAACTTCAGTTAGGAGGCTTTCTTGGTGGAGCTGCTGCATCATGGCTTCTTGGTCCTTCATGGAAGTATGAGTCCATGTCAAGTGATGGTCGAAGAATTTTTTCTGACAGAGCGCCGATATTCTATCTCATCAAGAAGAAAAGGGAACAAAAGTGATTCTGTATTGATTTCTAGGCAAAGCAAACTCTTATTGCTTGTAATGAAATTTGTATAAAATTATCATGCAGGGAAAAGGTGCATTTCTGATTGCTTATTCTTTATCAAAAATGAGATTTATAAGTAGTTCCCTCCTAGCTGCTGGATATGTTCTTATATTAGTATTCTTTCAAGATTTGTCTGATATATGTAGCACAGCTGCACAGTATCTATATAAGGCGGTAGAGATGATGTTTAGAGATAGTTTTTCCATTTAACAAAATTCAATATTCGAAGACTACTGCTAATCCCCACTAATACAAATTATAGAAGAGGTTTAAGAACTGCATACACCCACTGCCTAACCGCCAGCTGAAGCCAAACATAGGTTTTTTTTGTTTTGTTTTTAGTGCTACTAAGAAAAGAAGGTTGGTTCCATATCCTGCGAATATGCATTTGTATTGCCTGTTTTGCCATGACCCGTGCCTCCTTCAGGATAATGTGGGGCGCTACTCTCCAGTGAAGCTTGTGGAACGTCTGCTTCAAGGTTTTGAAATCTTCCATCAAGGCATCTGAGACTCCTGTATTAGCTTTTACTAATTTTAGGGAAGTTGCTATTTGTTCCGATTGAACCAGAATCAGAGCTTGTCTTAAATCCGGCTTTCCACGTTCCATAAAGTGCTTCCCTAAAGTGTCACTTTGTGCCAAGAGAAGGAACCTCGGATAATGGGCGGTCGTTTTTTTAAATCTTGGAAATCAAGTGAGTTGCATTGCATGACAGCCACAGGTCGTTGTTTCATCCATTCATAACGTTGCTCTCAACACAACGCACATATCGGTTCCACGTTAGTTACAAGGGATTGCGGGTGTTGTGCAATCCTCCAGAACCAGAACCGCTTTAGCATCCTTATCCCACCTAGCATTCATCTAAACATCGTATATCCTACCATTCATCTAGCATTCCATGCTTCTTATAACCAAGGGCAGAAAAGATATTAGAGCACTTACAGCAGTGGAGCTAAATAGCTATATAGCTATTTTAGCTCCACCAAAACACAAAAAATCACCTTATACCAGTGGAGGTATAGCTTTTTTTTTTAGCTCTCAACTACAATGCACATGTATCAGCTACAGTGCACATGTATAGATACATGTGCGTTGTAGTTGAGAGCTAAAAAAAATTATTTTTTATTCTAGCTGAAGATTAAAATAATACAACTTTTTATTCCAAAGATTTTCTCATCTGAAGCTCATCTCTCTCAAGCTCACTCTCTCAACTCCAGTCTCTCAAGCTCACTCTGTTTACCGCCACCAGACTAACTCATCGTCAATGTCGCTGCCACCGAAGCTTGACGTCACCGATCCACCAGCCGTCCCAAGCCGCCCATCAGCTCAGACCCATGCCGCCATCCGCCTCATACCCACGGGTAGAGTGATGAGATCGAAGCCGAGAGAGAGATGTAGCGTAATTGGAAACCAAAGCATCGACGAGGATGTTGACAGTGTGGGCAGCATCGACGCGTGGGTTTGTCTCCGATTTGTGCTTGGTTTGTCTCCGGTTGGTAATTTTGTTTGGTTTGGATTAAGGAAAAAGATTGAGGATTTGGGGTTTTTTTTTTTTTTTTTTTTTTTTTTTTCCTGCTGTGGACTGGTGGTGGATGTTTGTGCTGTGTTGGGTGTGGGTTGCTATGTTTAGCTACCAAGAAACTCTACGAAAATATGGGAAGTTTGTGGATATATTATTTTATTGTAGTGGATATATTATTTTACTGTGTTGAAAGCTAAAATAGATCCACTGCTGTAGCATGTTTTGTAAAGTGAGAAGGTTAAATAGATAAAGTAACTTTTTGTGGAACTAAAAAGTTAAATTTTTAGCTTCTACTGTGGATACTCTAAGGAGAAAACTCAAACAAGACAGTAAGATCTCATTTATCCAAAGGTAGTACTCATCTATAACATCATGGTATCAACTAAGCACATTCATTATATTCATCAAACACATCATGTTCATCATCCCACTCAAATGCGTATTCACGTAATCATGCATGACTTACCTTACTTACCTCACTGCATAATCATCACAGCACTTATGCATCAATGCATGTTCATCTTCTTATGCATGCTCATATAATTCATCTATGACATAAACCCTAATTATCAATCTAACAATCAAGTCAGGTGAAACATATTATTCTGCTAACCCCAAACCTAAACATATGAAATCTGACTTGAACTGACTCTAAACATGTGATTTAAACAAAGCAAAACATTAGAAAATCAAAACCCTAAATTTGGGGTTTCCGGGCACAAGTATGCGCATGCATACATGAAGTATGCGTACACATGCCTCGAATATATGTACACATGCATGAAGCATGCATATGCATACCTGCCCAAAAACAAGTTTTAAAAGCAACAACAAAACAGCAATTAAACTCAAGTTACCATGCTTCTAATTATAAAAGCTATAAAATCTAACTACAAGATAGAGATATCAAAGCAATAAACAATGAGATATCAAAGCAATAAACAATGAAATAAACAAACAAAATGAGATAGACAAGGTTAGACCCTTACCTCAAATATAAGAACTCTTTGAGCTTTAATTTGACTGTTTCCCTCTATTAATCTAATCAAGACAAAACCAAAAGTTCTAAAATTAAAACTCAAAGGTCAAGACCATAATATGTCCCAACTAAGTAAACTTTAACTCGAGGATGTTTTAGAATAAAAACTCATACTTTGATTCACTATTTTCTAGTGAATTAGGCGTGTTGTGGGAAAATAACTTTTGGGGCCTTTGATAGTGATCAAAGAGGGATGCAAGGTGGCCTCCAGCCGAGGTGGGACTAGCTTTGCATGAATTTTACATTAAAAACATTCCATACAGGTCATCTAAAACCCTACATGTGCACACATACTCTAAGTATGCATACACATGCTAACCAACACGCGTACACATACTTAGGATTCTTGTATGTTTTCCATTACCAAAACATCCTCCAAGCTAAAGACTTATAAGATTAGGCCCAAGACCAGCCCTAAACCTCTGAGTGATATCGTCATTGAGGAACGAGGGCTCAAAGGTACAAAATGAGGTGTTCACAATTGACCCTCTTTGGATTCGTGAGCTCCGCTGACGAAATCAAAATAAAAAGAGATAAACCATTTTGTTTCGATGCATAGCTTTGGTTCAACCACACACACACAAAAAACAACATGCATACATTGGGCTGGGTTCAATTCTAAAGAGTTGCATGAGATTCGTATGTCTGAAGTCCACGGGCGCTGCTTAGAAAATGAGTAGCGATAGGCTCACTATCCAAGAGCTTGATTTGCCAACTGTGAAGCAAAAGGTAAGTGACTCACTATCCTAGATCCACAAAAAAAAAAAAAAAAAAAAAAAGGCCAGTGGCCACAAGATGGGGAGATCACTCCACCATCTACAAACATCACATAAATCAAGGGTGCTCTTACGAGTTAGAAAGGGAATGTATTTGGGGTGTCACTCTACATCTCTTGCCTCAAACTTTTCTTGTTGGCTCTTGCATTAATCTCAATCATATTTGGTGTTCTGGCTGGCTCTCGTCTCTGTCTCAATCTCTTCTGTATTTTGGGTGGCTCTTGCCTCTATCTTAACCATATTTGTGTTATGCCATTTTTCACTTTTGGGGTGTTCTAAAAGTCTCTGAGGACATGTGTGTACATATTCAATTCCAAGAAGAATATGTGCACAAAATTCAATGTCTCTTCATAGTCATGGTGATCTTTTGTTATCTTGGTGAAAAAACCACTTGAGGGGTTTTTCAAATGTTTTGAGGTCTTTTTATAATTTCCAACTTTCAGGGGATCCACGTGTGATTTTTGGCCCAATGGGGTTTCTTTGTAATTTCCAACTCTTTGAAGGTCTTTTATGCAAATTCTGACTTTTTTGAACCACTAAAGGGAAATTTGGTAATGTCCAATCCTTTGAAAGGTTTGTGTGCAAATTCTAAATTTTTTTACTGTAATTGAATAACACTTTGAGGTATGTGTATGCAAATTCTGATTTTTCGGATCTACTAGGAATGATTTTCTAATTTTCTAATTTTCCTAGACTCCTTGGGGATCTTTTTGCAAATTCCAAGAGTTTGAGTTTTTTTTAAAAAAAAATACTAAACAACATGTAGTTTAGTAGGGTGGCCTAAATTACACGTAGTTTAGCCATCGGGTGTCTTTCCCACCTTTTCATTTTCCTAACGTAACCGTTTTTTTTTCTTTTTTCTTTTCATTCCCTTCTTTTCATTGTAAGCAACCGCGACCTCGGCCTGCCAATTTTTCTCAAATTGGGCCTAACTCGTGCAAACCGGTGCAATTGTGATGCTCAAAATGTTGAATTCACTGTAACTCTCCCCTAGATCAAGGGTTTTATATGGAGTCGTCATTTATTTAATTAAATGGAAAAATAAGAAAATCTTATCTAGAAAAAGTGCTTCAATTGTATTAATATGTATGACAATTTGCATCAATTTTGTAACAAGAATTTACAATGCTTTGGTCTTTTAGATACAATCTAAGAAAATAAATTACATTGTTTTTTTTCCTAGTTACATTCTAAAGAAAATTTAAAATTACACGGACAAGAGTCTAGTCTAGAACCTTTGATCTTGGTTTGGAGGCTAATTTACGAGATAAGAAAGGATTAGGCACCCATCTCTCCTTGTAAAAACCGGTCTCCTAGTTTAGGGTAGCCAATAACATGTCATGTCAAACAATTGCAAACAATATATCATTAAATTGTGTCAATTTGCAAGAATTACAAATAATCATGTGTTCAGGCATTTAATGTAGAGAGAAACAAAAAGTAAAATATGTTAGATAACAAGTTAAGTGGAGAGAAAGCATGAAAATAATGACACGTGCATCCAAAAAATTAATGTAAAACAAAGAATTCTCAACCGCATCTAAGCAGTTTTTGGATATGTCTCGAATTAGAATTGAGGGCCTTCTTTTGGATTTTTTACAAGTTGGTAGGCACAAGAAAACAACATGCATATGTTGAGACAGAAAATGTGCGCTACGTGTACCAGCCCATCGAGGCTTTGTACTTGGTGCTTGTGACAAACAAACAGAGCAACATCCTTGAAGATTTGGAGACTTTGTGGATGCTCTCTAAGCTTGTATCCTTTTCTTGACGGTATATCATTATCTTTCAATTTCCTAAAATTAAGTGTCTCAATTTCTTACTTATCTAAAAAAAGTTTCACTTGCTTTTATAATGGTAAGCTTTACTTGCATGGATTTAGGGATTTGCTTCTCTTGATGGCATGTTCATACCTTATTTCATTCCTTCACAAGAATGTTATGCATACCTTTTTTTTCCCTTTCATTTTAGGAATTTAGTTTTATCAATATAATTTGACCTTTTTCCCATGGTTGCATTGTTAGGCCACCCATAGAAACCTAAAATTTCGTGATTACCCTACATGAATATACAATATTAAAAATCATATATAAATCTATATTAGGGGAAAACTATCTTAGAGTAAAATAATGATATTAAGTCGGAGACTATCAATTACACTAGACCACTAAAAAGTGAAAATCCTAAGTGGTCTTCATTGAAATAGATTGTCATATTACTCGGGAGAAAGTAGAAAATGTTGTAATTGCTACCCCATTTATTTCTACAAGAGTCCAAATTACTTATATATTTACGAAAGCTTTATGTAAGACTTGATTAAATTCATTATGTAACAAGCTAGGATTGTATGATATATACTCTTCAACTTGAGGAGGGGAAGTGTTATGAGTTTAAACTAGAGGAAAAACAGTAATGTTCCTTTATATATAAATAATATTTTGTGTTAAGGTTGACTTATCAAACCCTAGACACTTTCACCTCTACAATAATTATTATTTTTATTTTGAGTGCATATTTATGAGTTTAATTAAATCACTTCTGACAATATCTTCCCCAATCCTTAGGCCGTCCACCTTCATTAGCAACCACTCCTCCAAAAGGTCTTGGCATGCAGCTTGGTAAATCTCAAAAGACAAACCAGTTCTTGGAATCTTTGAAAGTAGAAGGCGAAGTCATTCTCGAGGATGTGCAGCCGAAAGCTGGTCAGTTCAGAACAACTGCTCCACCACAAACCGATCCCGTCACTTTAACTATTGAGGAGAAACTCAATGTGACGCTGAAACGAGATGGTTGAATCAGTAACTTTGATGTACAGGGAACATTGGCACTCCAAATACTTAACCAGGAAGATGGGCATATCTAAGTTCAAGTACTCTGTGTGTGTGTGTGTGTGTGTGTTTATGCATGCAAGTGTACATTATCTTAGTATTCTGTTGCTATAATATTATTCTTTGAGCAAAGTTTGTCTCCAAACATGTTAATTTAGAGCTATCTTTTTCAAAACATTACATGGCGATCTATAAGACTAATTGCGTTTATGTTTTAAACAAATCACACGACTCATTAACACACGGACGGTGTCTTCAATTGTCATATAGTGGGTTAGAATGAAATAGCTCCAAACATGCTCCAAATATGTTTGGAGCCAAACTGTTCCTTATTGTTTATAAGTGACATTACTTAAGCATGAAACTTCCTCGGATGACTAAAAGTATAATCAATCACCAATAATAGGAAATCGGGTATACTTTTGGTTTGTATCTTAGACACTTTATGGTCCTCATCATGAGAAACTTCTATTGTTGCATTTTCTTTAGATGTTAATTTGTAATGTAATGTTTCCATCTGTTTTAACAATCTGTTTCTGGCGCATTATGCGAACAAGCAGTGGTTGGCAATACACTTTTTCTTCATTGCATTTATGTTGCTATAATATTATTCTTTGAGCAAAGTTTGTCACCAAACATGTAAATTTGGAGCTATCTTTTTCAAAACATTACATGGCGATCTATAAGACTAATTACGTTTATGTTCTAAACAAGTCATATGACTCATTAACACACAGGTGGTGTCTTCAATTGTTATAGTGGGTTAGAATGAAATAGCTCTAAATATGTTTAGAGCCAAACTGTTCCTTATTGTTTATAAGTGACATTACTTAAGCATGAAACTTCCTTGGATGACTAAAAGTATAATCAATCACCAATAATAGGAAATTGGGTATACTTTTGGTTTGTATCTTACGCTCTGTTTGTTTCGATGTAAAATATTTGTAAAGGTAAAATATTTTACATGTAAAATATTTACAAGAAAATATTTTCATTTTACAGTGTTTGGCAAATGTAAAATGTTTGTCTAGGATGTAAAATGTTTGGTGTGAAGTACTGAGCAAATGTAAAATGTTTTCCCAAAATTTTAAGTGTAAAATATTTTACATAAATTTGTCTAGGATGATTTAGTTGACTGAAAATATTTTACTTTTGACTAAATATTTTACTGTAAAACAAACACTGTAAAATTAGAAAATATTTTTTTGAAAATATTTTACATCGAAACAAACAGAGCGTTAGACACTTTATGGTCCTCATCATGAGAAACTTCTATTGTTGCATTTTCTTTCCAGATGTTAATTTGTAATGTTATGTTTCCTGCCATTTGTTTTAACAATCTGTTTCTGGCGCATTATGTAAACAAGCAGTGGTCGGCAATACACTTTTTCTTCATTGCATTTATGTTTCTTCTTGCCTTATTTTTACATATTAAAACTAGTGGGAATCCAGGCATCCTTTTAAAAAATGCATCCTAACATGAACAAAGAATTATTTTTCAATGAAATTATTTTAGGCCTTAAGGGCCTCAAAGAATTAATCTGCGAAACGTTAGACTAAAGGTTTCATTGTCGTCTAGTATTATTCGATGTGTGCCACAAGGTTGAATGTCATGAAACACTTGTGTGGTTCGCAAGATTGTTCACAATTCATAATTATGGTAGTAGAGACTTGTAGACATGAAATCTTGTCTGATGTCAAAATCTTCTTTTGTTACAGGAAAATGAGAAAATATTGTTAAAATTGTATAATCTTTTAATCATAGGTGGATTCAAAACATTATAACATATTATTTTCCTTTTCTTTATCTGTTACAATTACTTTTTGTATTTCTTTAAATGAAGCATCATGTATTCACCGTTTTTGACTTGCAGGTATGACTAAAAAAATAACATTTTGGAATGGTCCATACCTCTTATTGATGACTCAAACCGCAGGTCTGTATTCCTTGGATGCCTTTCTTCTCTGCAAACTTCCTATGTTATTAAGAAAAAAAATTCATGTTATGACCAATCTCGTAATTTATATTGAAAATGAAAATTTTTAAATTTCACTATGAAAATCATAAAAGATATTTTTTTTTTTGGTAGAAGAAAAAAATCATCTTTTAGAAATTCTTTTATGAATTTGATTCTACAAAAAATTATTATTGAGCATAATTTCTATAGGAGTACTAACCTTTTTCCCCCAAAAAAATAGAGCCATTAAGTCCATTTTGTACTTCATCTGGGAGCTTTAGGCCTACCCTTGTTTTTTCTTGGAGCCATAAGTCCGTTATTGTTTTGTGTATGGGGGCATTAAGCCCATCTTTGTTCTCGATTTCTATGACTGTTGGTTTAGGGGCCTTAGGCCCATATCCTTGCTTTCTCTTGGAGCCTTAGACTTGTCCTTGTTCATCTAAGAGCATTAGGCCCAACCTTGTCTCTCTAAGTTCCTTAGGCTCATCTTTGTTTTGGTTGAGAACTAGGCCCATGTTCTCTTCATTTGAGCCTTAGGTCTATCTTTAATTTGTCTTGGCTTTGAATCGACCTTGTTATTCATTTAGGGTCATATGTATGCCGCCTAGGATTATTAACTTGTCTGATTCAACGTGAGGGTCCTAATTCCTCTCTATCTCTTGTCAAAGTTAGAAGTGGAGCTTTGGTTGATATAATTGGTTTCTTTCTTTGCCCAGTTCACAAAAACTTGCATTTACTATTGCTTTCCTTTTGTTGAAAATCATATATAATTTACATACCACATTACCAATGAAAGTTTCACAATGTCAAATTTGAGTGCTCCCACCAAAAGAGACAACAAGTAAAGCAACATAAATTAAACAAAATCAACATGATCGGTTTTATATTTTATATTTTATTTTATTTTTTAAAACTCAATTATTGCATAACTACATGTGATTCGCACATTTGCCTGTATTATATTGTATCTAGGTCACTTAAAGGTGTGGATGTTACAAACTTACATTTCATTAATTAATTTTTATGTACGTTTTATTTTATTATTGTATTATTTTAGCATATTTATTATGTGGATATCAAAAAAATTTAAAAATGCTATTTCTAAAATTAATTATATTTTTTTAAATAAAAAATATTTATTCTCCCAACACACATCAGCACATTGAGAACATACATTAATTAATGCCCTTTTAATTTCTTGTTCTTGTTCTTTTGTGGCTGCTAAAGCTCGAAGTGCTGTGATATGGGATGTTAAACAAGCCCCCAAGGCATCTATGATCACATGTGTTCATAGAATTTGTGATTAACTTGGGATTTTAATAGAACTTGTTTTCTATACAATGATGGGAAAAAAAATATCAAATAGATAAGCCCATACCAATTTGGGGTTTTCTCGATCGGCTTTTCTTTTTGGGAACTTATACTTTGATTTGATTGGACTTGCATGAAAACATCGTGAGTATGATCTGAGAAGAAAAATATGAGAAATGGACGTACTTTTTAAACACGATCTCCCCTCCCCAGTACTAGTGATGTTATATGATATAAACAATGGATGCATGTGTTTCTCATAACACTTGAATTAATGAAAACGATTGTTAATAATATTTGAGTTAATCCAATGTTGCCCTTAAAAAAAATATTACCAACTAGTCTAGTAGTTATTGAGACAAAGTAATTTTTGTTTTCTCAATTTCATTTTTTATTTTTGTAAAATGTGTTCTTGTATCTATGAGAGTCTTTGGATCATTTATGTATTTGAAGACTTGGTTTCATTAAAATGTTTTTTATTTATTTTGGTAAAAAAATATTGTAATTTATATTGAAAATGAAAATTTTAAGAATTTCACTATGAAAATCATAAAAGATGTTTTTTTAGAAGAAAAAAAAAATCATCTTTTAGAAATACTTTTATGAATTTGATTCTACAAAAGTTTATTATTATTGAGCATAATTTTTATAGGAGTACTAAGTTAGTTTTGTTGATATTTTTGTACATTCTTAATATCAAATTAGACAACTTTTGTATATTCATTGGAGATTAAAAGTTGATAAGTTCTCCTAAAACTTTATCTCATAAATATATATATATATATATATATATATATATATATATACACACACACACACACACACACACATATACATATATATGTTAACGTTAATAATTTTTCTACAATAAATTTATAAATTATGACACATATTGTTAATCATAGCATATTTGTTACTTTAGGCCCAGTACTTTTTTTTTTTTCAAATAGGTTTTGATTGGGCTTAATACACCAAATGGGCTATGGTCTTATGAACATTTGGGCTATAGTAAACATTTGAGCTTTGGGACAAGCCTCTTACATTTAAATACTTCTTTTCTTTTCATCCTAAACTCTTAGGGTATAACACAACCTTTAGGTCATCTTTCTAGTTTTAACATTTTCTTTATATTTGTCTTTGAAATTAAAGGTCATGATCACAAGATATATGGTTGAACAAATAAGAGATATAAAAAGGGTACCACCTTTAGATAGGATCTAAGATCACTCTATGTGTGGGTAGGTTCCTTAATGCTAAAAGGACAAGATCAGTAGGTCACAAACAATTAGGGTATTCAAGCTCCAACCTAGGGCCTAAAGGAATCCAAATGGTCCTCTAATAGGCTATCCTATACACACACATGCACTAATCATAGCCTAGCATTCATCTAAACATGGCATATCACATACATCTCATCACATCCTATTGTGCATATAAACATGGCATCTTATGTTACTCATCCATCCCATCACATCATCATGGTAAACACATTCATGTCCTCACATACATCTAGGCATTAATCATAACATCATAGGTCACAAGATCACAAGCATATCATCATAGCAGCAACATCACATGGCATTAATCAAACATTGCATCACATATGTTCGTCATCGACCAAGTATGCATGCTCTTGCATAATGCATGTACTTAGCTTCACTTACCTCATTGCATCATCACCACAACACCTATGCATCATATGCATGATTATATTCAAATGCATGTTCATATTGTTCATCACACACGTAAACCCTGATCTATAAAATTGGACTAAACAAGCATTAAAACATGTTATACAATAGACCTTAGACCTACACACAAATAAACTGACTTAAATAGAACCTAAAACATTCATTTAAACTAATAAAAGAACAAAAAATCAAAAGATAAGAAAATTCTAAGTTTCTAAGCTAAATTTGCATGGCATCAGCATGCGTACGCATGTTCATGGAGATACATTTGCATGCTTGTGTTTGCGCACACATTCTTACCCAAAAACACACAACATGTAATACTCAAGAACTACATCCTATCTAACCTATCAAGCTTCCAATCCACAAAGCAATAAATCTAATCTACAAAACAGGTTATTAAAACTAAAAAAGTAGAAGAACTTATAGAAAGCAAGACGAAATGAAGAACAATAGTTCAAAATATAGAGCTCATTAGAGCTTGATTTTGACCATTTCACTCGGTCATTCTACAAAACAAAATGCCTAGGGGGTTAGCAAGTTTAACTAGAAGGCTTAGACTCGAATAGGTCTTAGCCAAGAAAATTTAACTCTAGGATGCTTTTTGAATTTAAAGTCTTCTTTTTGAATCCCTTTTTCAGAGTAGATTTGGTTTGTTTGGGGAAAAGCACTATGTGGCCTTTTAATAGTGTTCAAAGAGGGTTGCAAGGCTCTTCCCATTCAATGTGAGATTAGCTTTGCCACATTTTTCATCAAAAACTTTATTTAAATAACTTATTGGAACCATAATGCGTATGCTTGCTCGAGCTTCAACCATCCATGCATAGTTAATGAGCTTGCGTACGCATGCTTAGGGTTCGTATAAGGTTTTCCTCTTCCAAAACATCCTTCAA
Source organism: Castanea sativa (assembly GCF_040712315.1). Lineage (NCBI taxonomy): Eukaryota > Viridiplantae > Streptophyta > Magnoliopsida > Fagales > Fagaceae > Castanea > Castanea sativa. The sequence goes on along the minus strand of NC_134019.1, from coordinate 862,718 downwards.
GTTAAAAAATTTCTTTAACTAGGCCATACACCAATCATAGACCCTTCTAGTGATATCGTTATTGAGAAATAGAAACTCGAATCGTAAGGGGTACAAAATGAGATACCTACAACTAGGATAGTCTGTTAGAGGACCTTTTTATAGAATTAGGATATAGAACATAATGAGTGGAGGTCAACCCATAGGCAAGGTGGGTTTGTGTATTTAACATCTTCTCATGCTCGTACCTTAACTCTAGACATAAATTATGGATATAGAAGGCCATCTGCTAGGGGCCCAAGTTTGGTTCCTGGACCTAAACCTGGTGTCTACTCCCACTAAAATCTTTGCCTCTAGAGAGATAAAAGTCTATTTAGAGAGAAACCATAGCTCAGAATGATAAAGTGAAAAATATTCTTCTATGCCAAAAAATCAAAGATAGCTACTTAGGTGAAATCTAAAGTTTTATCAATGATTTTCCATTTTTCTTTGCTCCGATTTTGCTTAGAATAACAAAGATGGGTTGACGTTTTAAATTGAAAAGGTTTATAAGTATGAGGCTTTAATTGAGGAAATTAAAAAAAAACATGAGACCTAATATGAAACATGATATAAATTCTAGGCATTTTTATATTATTTCTCCTTACAAATTGAAACAGTTTGACAACTATGGGGGCTTTAATTGAGAAAATTAAAAACATAAGATCTAATATGAAACATGATATAAATTCTAGGTATTTTTATGTAATCTTTCCTTATCAACATGGTTTTCTTTGAGTAAAACTTTTACAAAATTTTGAAAATATCTAAAATATTACTGACTAAAACTCAATTATTGATAAATTCATGAAATTTAAAATGTGTAATTATATATTTAAAATTGTTTTAATAATCTGTTGTGTTACTGGATTTTGTGTATGTAGGCAAATGGGGTGCGTGAGATAGATCTGAGGCTAGCTCGTGTGATGACACATGGGAACATGTTCATACGTATGATGGCACAAGGGGCATGTCACGTGTGGAGATGAATCGCAAAACCTTTGGATGACGTGTGAGTTAACATGTGATGTAATTTTACGGTAATTCCTTCAGCGTTGTGTGTATCAACTGTAAATCCTCAAAACAGTATTTGATTGGCTTGAATCTTTGAAGGATTAATATTTGCTTGAGCGACAATGAAGAGATAATTGGAGGGCACATTGTTGAGGAAAGAAAGGGACTCATAAAACCCTTATTCTATGTTAGAATTTATGTTAGGATTGCACCCGAGAGAAAATATAAAAAGTAGAGAGCAAAAATAGAATTAACTTAATTCAATGTGATGGCCTACGTCCACAGTAGAAAGCCATGAATTGATGTATTACAATAAGTGCATTAGGAATATTCCTAAAGAAAGAAATATATGTCTAACTGTAGACTAACTCTAAGGAAGAGTTATAAATTTATAATGTGCAGCTGATATTGCATTACAAATGATATAATTAAAATGTAAATTACCTATATAATACGCTCCGTTCTAGGGCTTAATATCTCTATCATTACCCTGTATTGTTGTTCCCGTTCCAAGAGGTTAAGGTTGAGATAACTCTTGGAAGATTTCATATGAATTGGTATGAGAGAATTGGTTTGATGAAAACTAATTTTCTTATCTCATTCATTGAATCAAAAGCTGTACATATATATACAAAATGACCCAAATCAACTCTGTAACTAACTTAACAGATTGATGCATGTGTGAATAGAGACTAACAGACATAACAAACTCTTACACGTGCTTGACTACTAAACTAACTATATTTACATACAAAACTACACATAGTTTACTGTACAACATCAACTAAGCTACATTGTCGTTTAGACAGACTTGCACAATTCTTGAGCTGCTTCAACTCTGTAGCACGAGACACTATCCCTTGATGATTATCTAATCCTTCAATCTTTGCATCATCTGCTCCTACACTAGCTATTACATTATCTGATTGTCTTGCCTACTCTGGTGCTTGTCTAGGCTGCTCTGGTAGTGCACTAGCTGCTACACTATGTGGCAGTCTGAGTTGCTATGGTGTGGCGGCTAATGTTGCACCATCATACCTTTGATAATTGGTACTGGTATAATTTCACTTTACATTGAATCCATCAAACTTCATCTATGTCACACGAACGTTTTCATAACTAAACCCATCAAGCAAATGAAGATCTTAGAGCTTACATTGCTTCCATGGAGAGAAACTGCAACATGAGGACAAAAATAATTGTCACTTATTGAATATAATAAAAAGATCATTGAACATTGAAAATGGGTAGAATTTGGACATCAGGCTCAAATGAAATTGTTCAATTGAAATCGCATTTCCCAAATCAGCGATAGATTGAGTCTGTTTGGCATCAGCTTTAATTTTTATTTTTTAGTTTTAACTTTTATGTACAATTTTTTAAAACATCATTTTTTTTTCAGAATTTTCACACTTTTTCAATGTATAAATATACTTTAGCACACTTCCAACAAAAAAAAATTTAATAAAAAGCTAGATAAACTATTCCCTAACACACATTCAGGTACCAAAAATTAACAATATTTACCTTCTAGGCTTAATAGTTACGGGTGACTTTATATGACACATACATTTACTTTGGTAATTGACTTAGCATGTCAGGATGACCATGCCTGGAAGAAGGCCAAAGAACAAGGTTAAAATTTATTTATTTTTATTAAAAAAATGATATAATTTGGATGATTAGGTCCCCCCTAATAACATGCATATATATGTACTTCAGTGGAATGTTCAATGGAGTAAAATTTACATATAGGGTATAGAAACGTACCTGCCAAACTTGAATATCGTTTCATCAGGGCTATCTTGAAAATAATTACAATAATTAATTATTACCTGCCTTAAGAACAATACAATTATAAAGCTCACAAGTATGAAACTCGTTTAGCACATGTAGTGACATATATAGAAAGCAATAGAATAAGCCATGAGCGTCAACCAAGAGATACCTGTTAGCAAAGAAAATATATTTTCACCATCAATGCAATATTTTGAAAAAGAATAAAACACATAGAATGCTTTGATTCGAATCTCTTACCATTAGGATAACTAGTTTCTTCAGAATAAAGGAAGCGATGTGTCCAATTTGACAGTGCACGTAAAGGCCACAAAGAATACAGCTGACTCCACCACCAGTTGAGGCCGTTTGTCACGTTTCCAAAGCGAAAGCCGTCATGATCATTTGTGTCTTCTAGATCGTTGTTAGAAGTAGTGTCTTGCAATAGCACTTCATGGCGGCAAACAGGACAAGTGTTGTGGTTGCTTAGCCAAGGGACAATGCAATCATCATGATAGAAATGCTTGCATGGCATTTCTCTCACCTCCCCACCAAGCTCAAACTCTTCCTTGCATATGGGGCAACTTGGGTCATTATCCAAATGCCTTCTTGTGACTTTCACCATTGGCAAGGCTTCGATAGCCAAAGAGCGTGCAGGAGGCGGTCCGGTCCAATCATTCAGCAGTGCCATGCCTTCGATGAACTCATTTAGTGTGTTCCCAAACGTAAAATCACTTGTATTATTTTCTTGGAGAGACATATTTGGTGGTGGAGAAATGGGTCTTGTTGGACGAGGTGGTGCAACAAATTGGAGGGTGATCCAAGATTGTTGAACTGGATCATCTTCAGTTTCTGACACCCATTCAAGTCTCCTGCCAAAATCGGTATTAGGACGCCTTATAGACGATGACGACAACAATGAAGGGTCCAGCAGACGAGCCAAGGTATCGAGTGACTGGACAGCGGGGGAGGGCTCTAGGGCTGTGTGTCCTGCAGTGACAAGCCTATGCCTGGAAATGTCTAGCTCAAGACGTAACTCACTGAAACAATAGGGACATAAGGTTTCATACGGATTTGTGGAGGAATTAATCCTTACAGTGCGTCGACAAATTTGACACCAGAAGTAATGGAAGGTTCTCATTCTTCGGATTCCATTAACCGTGACACGAGAACGACCAGTCAAAGACATTGTTTACGAGCAAAAAAGGAGAGGTTTTCGTTTAGTTATAATGTATGATTCTAAGGGTGTGTTATGGAAGAAAGTACATTAGAATTTATAGGCAAGTTTTATGAAGAGGGAGGGATCGAGAGAGAAAGGATGGCTTTTGGGACTGCACAAAGGGATTCCTTTTTCTCTCTTCATACATTGATATTTGTCACCAGGGCTTTCTTTTCGTAGTCAATACTCTTTCCTCTTAATAAAGTGAAGGATAATTCAGAAATGATTCCAAGTTGTTTAGGGGGTGTTTTGGTTTTCTTTGGATTTGATTTATGATAATTGATAATTATGAGTAAAAAACAACACACTCCCTGCTTCCAAATTGTTAGTCATTTTTTCCATTTTGGGATGTTCCAATATAAAGTCTTTTTTCCAAAATTAATAAATAAAATTCTTATCTTACCTTTTATTTAAAAAGTCATTTTTTTCTCTATAGTTTAAATTAATGAGGGAAAAATGCCTTGACAACCCTTGAACTTTGGAGTTGTTGTCATGACACCCGTCAACTTTTATTTCAACGAATTTAGTACCTGAACTTCACACCTCAGCCAAATCACTACATCCGTTAGTCTCCATTTAATAAACTTGGATGATAGTACCTGTCTAAATTTGGATGATAGTTTTGAAAATTCGTACATTTTTACCTAATAGATCATGTATTAAATGATATTCCATTAAAAAGTTAAATGTTTTAAACATGACCAACAATTTAGGATGAAATGAATAATTAAGACACACCAAGGAGGTTTGTTTATGCCAGGTGACAATAAGTTGAGTAGTCAAAGAGAGTTTGACTCTTGCCAAGAGTTACTTGGATTCCATTAAGGATCATCAAATAGCCAATGACTCATTGGTCAACCCAACAGCTCGCTAGCCCACTAGGCTGATGAGCTGTTTAGCTCGATATTTGTAGCCCAGTGGGGCAGGCCATGGGATTGTTTTATTGTCCATGGGTGCCCATTGGGCTAGCTTGTTAGCCCAACTTATTAACCCTGAATTTACAACAAAGAAATTTAGGTGGGGTGGGGGGACTTTAAGACCACACACTTAAGTACGAGAATTCTCAAAATGATTGTACTTGATGATTTTGTTAGAAAAATTGTAGTGTAGGAAGTTAGGGTTTGTCCACCAAAAAATGTATATATATATATATATATATATATATATATATATATATATATATAAAATACAATTGTTGGCATCTTTCAAACAAACAGGAGCTATACTAGGTGGAAGATTAACCAAAGTGAAAAAACAAGACATCATAGAATCTAATGCGAACTTCGCTACTGTATGAGCAGCAGAGTTACTGCTTCTTTTGACCCATTTAAAAGAAAATGACGTAAAAGACAAAGCTAGCCAACTAATATCTGAAATAAAATATGAGATGGACCAGGTGGAGTTGCCAGTACAATCAAGGATGCATGGCATCAATGCAGATCTTTGAATCACCTTCAAAAATGACATGGCTCCATTTTTCTCGGGTAGCTAGTTGAACAGCCCATAACATTGCCTCAGCCTCCACCTGCAAAGGGGACCGCTTTGGGGTGATCCTAGCCCAAACGCACCAAGCCTTGGGAATTTTGGGGGACAACAGCCAATGCCGAATTGGAACTAAAGATTGCCGCATCAACATTAATCTTGATAGTACCTGGAGGTGGAGATGACCAGTTGGGAAAGGCAGAATCTGGATTGGTATGCTCTGACTTGGAGAAGATGAGATAGCATTCAAGAAGCTTGGAGTGGATATTCTAAATTAAAGCCTGCAGGTCACTGCTCCTTTATGGTGAAACACAACATTGCAGGTTCGCCAAATCTCCTCAAGGGTGAAAGCCATGTAGAGGGGAACCAGCCATTTGTCTTGGGCTTGACAGAGAGCTAATGGTGCATCTCCTCGGACCTAAATCCCCAACATACTGAGAACCAAAGAGCTTTAACCACAGGGCATTTGATGAAGAGGTGGGATGAGGTTTCACAATCCTGATTACAGAGCATGCAGGCAGAATCTTCAACATCCATGCGACACATCAGATTTTCTTTTCCACCAATATTGTTAAACATCTAATATCAATCCAATTTTAGTACACAATCGGAATAAGTAAACACATAAACTATCCGATTGGTAGATCTAGAAATTAGTTATTAATAAACTCTCTTTAGTTGGTTATATTCATCAATTGTTCCAACAATTTATTCTAGAAAATAATAATTTTACTAGAAAAACTCAAGAACATTGCATACCCTAGAGGTAATACTATGGCAAAGTGTGAAAAACATGCTTGAATTGATAAGTGGACAACTTACAACATTGGGAATTCACCTCTAACCCTATTCTAGGTTCTTAAGCTTGCATAGAAAACAAAACTCTCAAAAATTGATGAAAAAATAAGGTTTTCCAGTAGCCAAAAAACGTGGCTGCCCTTGTTTCCTTTTAATATTCATAACCTCTAAATGCATGTGTACGTTGAACATGCCAAATTATGATTCTTTACTATTCTTTAAAAGCATAATTAACTTACTTTCATGCTTCACAGTTAATTAAGAATTAGTAACAACATGGAAGGTATCACTTGGTGCAAGGAATGCATATTTTAGTGCCTTAACACTAAAAGGAAGAGGTTTTGTTTCTCTTTCAGTCAACTCCTCAAAGCATGGTTCTCAACCATTCACTTTCATAATCTATGATTCATCAAACAAAGAGCAAATATCAGCAGCCTCAAAATTAATGGAGGAATCAAGAAAATAAGAATTAACAAGACAAGACTCAAGAAGGTTAAAAAAATGTCTCATTAAATTCTTCTTCCACAATAGCATTTAGCAAGTTCACAGTTTCACACTCCTCGTGTTCACTTCCAATATCATGTTACCAAAAGTAAGATTCATGAGTCCATTCTTGCAATTTATTAAGGCATTAACAGTATCTAAAAATGAACGTCCAAGAATGACAGGAATATTAGCATTTGCATGCACAACAGATTGTGTATCCAAAATTAGAAAATAAATTGGATAATAAAATTTATCAATTTGAACTAACACATCTTCTATCACCCCTCTTGGTCCTTTACAGATCGGTCAGCTAATTATAACACCACAGAAGTGGATTTTATATCACCTAAACCAAGTCATAAGTAAACCGAGTAGAGCCTCAAATTAACACTTGCCCTTAAAAACAACAGTGTGTGTTCCATGGTCCTCCAATAATACATGAAATAGTGGGACATCTACAGTCTTTGTATTTGGGAGGGGTCTTGTGTTGAATTAAAGCATGTACCTGCTTCGTTAGAAAAGCTATGTTCTTGACATTGTGCCTCCTTTTCATTGTGCACAAATCCTTAATTACATTGGCATATGATGGTATTTGCTTAATGACATGCAACAATGGAAGATTAATTTTTACTTGCCTGAGGTTTTGCAAAATTTCAGGGCTATAATCCAATTTCCTTGAAGATTTTAAAACTTGAGGAAATGGTATAGCGAATGGTCTTTTAACAATTTCATCAGTGTTGGGAAAGTCAATATCATCACTACTCATGTCTAATTCCTTAGGCTCTTGAGTCACCGTTGGAGTATCTACATTTTTTCCACTTAGAGTATTAATAGCATTGACTTGCTGAAGATGTGACTTATCCTTTATAGAACATTGAACCATATGTTGGCCTTGAAAATTTTGAGGTTGGGATAGAAAATTTCGTTTCTTATTTATAGTTAAAGAACAAGTTAAGTTTGAAATATGACTATTTATCTCCCTGTTCTCTCCAACAAGTTGGGTGAGCAATTTATCATGTTTTTAATTTATTTATTTTTATTTTAAGCCTTTATAAATGCATGAATGGTGTTCTCAAGTGAATTAAATGGGTGTGAATGTGATGTATGTGATGTAGGAAGTGGTTGGAAAGAATTCCTTTGTAGTTATGGTGAAGAGTGAGTCCCATTTTTCCAACTAAAGTTAGGATGATTCTCAAGTTGGATTAGGGTGAATAAGTCTTATTATAATTACTAATAGCCCCCACAATGTTCTTCATACATTCTTTGAGTAACAATGTTCCTTGAATGCCCATACTTTTTAGCATTCTGCGAAAACGTGTATGTTGAATGTGCCAAATTTTGAGCATTCTTTGAAAATTACGTACTTTGAATATACAAATTTTATAAATTCTTTAAGTGATAATGTTCGTCGAATGACCAAAATTCTCAACATTCTCTAAAATATTGTGTACGTTGAACTTTGAGCATTATTCAAAAATTACGTACTTCAAGCATAAAAAAATTATGAAAATTATACTAGTAATAGTGTTCTTGAATATGCAAAATTCAAAATTTTCATCATTTTTTTGAAATATTATGTACTTTGAATCTACGGAATTTTGAGCATTCTTTGAACATTGCATATTTTAAATGTACAAAACTATGTAAAGTTTTCAAGTAATAGTGTTTATTCATTGCAGAAAATTTTCAACATTTTACTAAAAAATTGTCTAGGTTCATCATGCGAAATTTTGTGCGATCTTTGAAAAATTGTGTATTTTGAACGTACAAAATTATGAAAATTCTTTGAGTAATAGTGTTCGTTAAATACACATAATTTTCAACATTTTTTGGGAGGGGAAAAAAAGAATTGTTTACATTGAATGTGTGGAATTTTGAGCGTTTTTCAAAAAATTGCATACCTCGAACTTAAAAAATAATGGAAATTCTATGAGGGTGCAGAATTTTCAACATTCCTTGAAATATTTTGTATGTCAAACATGTGAAATTTTGAGCATTCTTTGATAAATTGAGTACTTCAAATGTACAAAATTATGTAAATTCTTCGAATAATAGTGTTTGTAGTTGAATATGCAAAATTTTCTACATTTTATGAAAAATTGCGTATGTTGAACATGCTGAATTTTTAGCATTCTTTGAAAAATTGCGTACTTCAAATGTCCGAAATTATGTAAATTCTTTGAGTAATAATGTTCGTTGAATGCATAAAATTTTAAACATTTTCTGAAAAATTATATAGTTAGAACATGCAGAACTCTATACTTTCTTTGTAAAATTGTGTACTTCATACATAAAAAATTATGAAAATTCAACGAGTAATAGTATTAGTTGAATGTGCAGAATTTTCAACATTCTTTGAAATATTGTGTACGTCGAATGTTCGGAATTTTAAGCATTCTTAGAAACATTGCATACTTCAAATGTACAAAATTATGCAAATTTTTCAAGTAATGGTGTTCGTTGAATGTGTTGAATTTTCTACATTCTATAAAAAATTGTGTATTTTGAACGCTTTTTGAAAATTTTGTACTTCGAACGTACAAGATTATGTAAATTCTTTAAGTAAAAGTGTTTGTTGAATACACAAAAATTTTAACATTCTCTAAAAAATTATGTAAGTTGAACATGCATATTTTAGTGCTTTCTTCGAAAAATTGTGTATTTCAAACATACTAAATTATGTAAACTCTTTGAGTTATAATGTTCGTTGAATGTGCAAAATTTTCAACGTTTAATGAAAAATTGTCAACATTGAACATGTGAAATTTTGACTGTTTCTTCAAAATATTGCGTACTTCAAACATACAAAATTATTAAAATCTTATGAGTAATAGTTTTCATTAAATGCACAAAATTTTCAACATTCTTTAAAATGTTGTGTACATCAAACGTACAAGTTTTTCAACATTATTTGAAAAATTGATTACTTCAAACATACAACATTACAAAAATTCTTTGAATAATAGTGTTTGTTGAATGAGCAGAATTTTCAATACTTTCTCAAAAATTGTGTACGTTGAATATGTGAAATTTTGAGCATTCTTCGAAAAATTGCATACTTAGAACGTGCAAAATTATGGAAAAATCTATGAGTAATAATGTTTGTTGAATGCGCAAAATTTTTAAGATTTTTGAAAAATTATATGTCGAACATGCTTTATTTTGAGGGTACTTAGAATGTACAAAATTATGCAAATTGTTTGAGTAATAATGTTTATTGAATGAGCAGAATTTTCAACATTTTTTGAAAAATTGTTTACATCGAACATTTTGCATTTTGAGCATTATTTGGAAATTGCATACTTTGAACATACAAATTTATGTAATTTTTTTGAGTAATAGGGTTTGTTGAATTAGCATAACTTTCAACTTTCTATGAAAAATTATGTATGTTAAACGTGCCGAATTTTGAAGGGGTAAGCCAGTTTGGCGGGGAGGTAAGGAGATGAATAAATAGGGATTAAGAGGCGACACGGTAGGGTGTCCTGGGGCAACAGAGGGTGGTTCGTTAGTACACACGACGAGGGAAGGTCGGGGGTAGGTGGGAGTCACGTGACTAACACAACAAACTAGGGGGTTAGTTACCCTACACGAGATGTAGGGGAAGTAGCCCATCCTAAGCTTGTGTCAGAATCATGACCTGAGGATGGTAGGGTCAAAGAGTTGGTAGGAAAGGTAGAGGAAAAGGTAACTGATTTGGGGAGATTCGGTAAGGAAAAACCTGCTGCCAAGCCCGATTTTGGAGATGGCATGTAGTGGGAGATAGCAACGTGTCAGGAGGCCCAGATAACACCTACTGGAAGTGTGGCGCCAAACCATGAATTTAAAATAACGAAAGATGGACCAACTAAAGAGGACCTAGCCTTAGGCCCATTAGCTATGAGCTTTGATGATAAAAAATGATGGATCTCTAAAACTTTGGGCCCAACAAGTAGGCACTAGAAGAGGTTGGCTGGGTAAAGCAATAAGAGGGTCATCCAGGTTAATGAAAGCCCAACTAAAGCCAAACAGGATGGCCCAATACCATTTCAGGAGCTTGACGCTAATGCAGGAAGTTTAAAACGCAGGAAAGGAAGTAAAGGATACGATCAAAACCTAAATGGTGAGGAGAACACGGTTGGCAGGGTGGCGGTGGTTGTTGAGCAGTACCGCCAAGCCAAATGAGTTTCATAGCCTGGAACTGCCAAGGATTGGGGTCGTCCTTAGTGGTTCGAACACTCACCGACGAGGTGAGAACAAAAGACCCACTTCTGGTCTTTTGATCGGAGATGAAGGCCGAAACGAGTCGGATTAAAGGCATTCAAAGTAAGTTGGAATATACTCAGTGAATAAGGGTTCCAAGCAATGGTCGAAATGGTGGTCTAGCATTGTTGTGGAGAAAGGGTACTAATGTGCGATTCAAGAGTTGCTCTAACTCTCACTCGACGTTGAGATTCACGATAGCTCATCACCAACACCATGGCATGCAACTGGGTTTTATGGGCAACCCAACGCAGCTAAACGCTTCATTTCGTGGCAGTTGTTAGAAGTCTTAAAAGCGCAAAGTCCACTACCATAGGTGGTGTTCGGGGATTTCAACGAAATCACCCATTCCAATGAAAAACTAGGGGGGCCAGAAAGAGATGTTGGGCAAATGAAGGACTTCAAGGAATGTCTAAGTAGATGTGGGCTATATGACCTAGGTTTTGTTGGGCAAAGATACACTTGGTGTAATGGAAGGGCAGGGGAGCAGAGAACTAAACTCAGATTGGATAGAATGGTGGCAAGTGAGAGTTGGATCGGTAATTTTTCGAATGTGAGTGTTCATCATTTTACTATGTCAATCTTTGATCACTGCTTGTTATCACTATTCCTTCATCGACGACAGCCCCGCAAATCGACAAGGAAGAGGTTTTTCTTTGAGGCTATGTGATAAGGGAGGTTGGATGCAGAGAGGTGATTGAGGAAGCATGGAACCCTCTGAGGAGAGACACTGAGTTTACAATCATGGACCGTCTAAAGAGTTGTCAAGAGCAGCCCTGAAGGTGGAATTTGAGGGTTTTCGGGAATGTGAACAACACCATGAGATAGAAACAAAATCAGCTCCAACAACTCGAAGCAATGGATGGTAGGCTTGATAAAGCTAGGGAAATTCAGTGGCTGAAAAAGGAAATCAATGAGATCCTAATACAAGAGCAGATTATGTGGAAACAAAAATTTAGGGCGATGTGGCTTAAGTGGGGTGATCGAAATACGAAATTTTTCCACGCCATAACTAGTCAACGGAGAAGGAAAAATAGAATAGAGGGGCTGCAAAACCAACAGGGGGAGTGGACAGATGATCAAGAGGGTATTGAAAATATAATTCTAGAATATTTTGCGACAATTTTCAAATCTGACAACCCCTCCAATTTTGATGCAAGCTTGAGTGCAATTTCCAAGTGGGTCACTCCAGATATGAATGAGGAGCTGCTGGTAGTGTTCAAGGCAGAGGAGGTATGCAAGCACTACAACAGATGCAATCCACAAAAGCCTTAGGCCTCGACGTTATGTCACCCATCTTTTACCAACAGTATTGGGATATTGTAGGACCTGATGTGGTAAGCTGTGTTTTGGGAGTTTTAAATTCTAGTGTGTTGCCCTATGCTCTCAACGAAACATTTATATGTCTTGTCCCGAAGGTAGCATCACCACAGAAAATTACAGAGTTCAAATCGATAAGCTTATGTAATGTAGTGTATAAAATTATCTCTAAAGTGCTTGCAAATAGACTGAAAAGAATCCTAAAAGAGCTAATTGATGAATCTTAAAGTGCCTTTGTGCTAGGCAAATCAATAACAGGCAATGTGCTAGTTGCCTTCGAAACAATGCATTGCATCAACCAGAAAAGGAAGGGCAAGGAAGCTCTAATGGCAGTGAAGCTCGATATGAGTAAGGCTTACAATCGGGTCGAATGGCCTTACCTTGAAGCTACAGTGAGAAAAATGGGGTTTCATGAGAAATGGATTGCACTAATGATGATGTGTGTAAGTACGGTTTCCTACTCGGTTTTGGTAAATAGGGAGCTAAAAGGGAAGATTGTTCCTTCAAGGGGTCTTCGGCAAGGGGATCCAATTTCCCCGTATTTATTTTTATTGTGTGCGAAAGGGCTGTCAACAATGCTGAAGAAGGAGGAGAACGAAGGACATATTAAAGGAGTGGCAGTAAATAGAGGGGCTCCGAGTGTTTCCCACTTGTTATTCGCTGATGATAGCATCATTTTTTGTTGGGCTTCGATAGGGTGTTAAGGGTGTTGGAGGATTATGAACTTGATTTGGGCCAGAAAATCAATAAGGAGAAAACCTCCTTATATTTTAGTAAGAATACGAGTAGGGAAGTGCAAAACCAAGTCAAGCAAAGGATCAAGGCTAAGATTGTTAGACATCATAAAAATACTTGGGGCTGCCATCATTAGTAGAAAGGGGGAAAAGGAAAGCCTTCAACTAAATAAAAGATCATGTGGGAAGGAAAATTGTAGGGTGGAAAGGTAAACTCTTATCTAATGCGGGTAGAGAAATCCTTATAAAAGCCGTTGCACAAGCCACACCTACATACACAATGAGTGTGTTCAAGCTTCCGGACTCGCTGTGCAAGGTATTGAATTCAATGATGGGTAATTTCTGGTGGGGGCAAAAAGAAAGGGAGAGGAGATTGGCATGGGTTTCTTAGGAGAAAATATGTATGTCAAAGTCTGAGGGAGGTATGGGGTTTAAGGACCTCAAGGCATTCAATCTAGCCCTATTAGCAAAGCAAGTATGGAGAATTTTGGAGAACCTAAACTCACCGGTTCATAGAGTATACAAACCGAAGTACTTTGAAAAGGAATCGTTTTTACATGCTCAAGTGGGTAGAAAACCCTCCTACACTTGGCAAAGCATTATGGTAGCAAAAGATATAATCGTGATGGGCTCTCGGTGGTGCATAGGCAATGGACAAAAAGTTCACATTTGGGATGATAGGTGGATCCCAAGGCCTAATTCTTTCAAAGCAATTAGTCCACGGATGCCCCAACATGAGGAAGTGATGGTATCATACCTCATTGATGCAGATAGAAGGAGTTGGGACGCAGCCAAGGTTAGACGCATTTTCCTCCCTCATGAAGAAGAGATTGTGTTGGGTATACCAGTCAGCTATAGACTGCCAGATGACTCGATCATATGGGCTTGGACCTCAAATGGAAAGTTCACAGTGAAGAGTGCCTATGGAGTGGCACAAAAATGTCTGAAGGAGGGGAATACAAGATCTAATACAGAAAACAGCTCTGATAACTTGAAGATGAAAGCCATTTGGAAGGTGATTTGTCAACTAGAGTGTCCAAATAAAATAAAACACTTCATGTGGTGGGCGTGCAAGAATATCTTTCCAACCAAGAATCGGCTAAAGGTTAAGGGAGTGGGCAGAGAGGACTGTTGTGCATTGTGTTGCCTTAGTGAGACATTGGGGCATATCCTTTGGGAATGCAGCTTTGCAAAGGCTATGTGGAGCGGAACAAAAATTAAACTTCCTGGACTGCCAGAACCACTGTCTGATTTCTTGGACCTAGTGTGGGAGGTAATGGAATCTCATCCAAACATTAATTGGGTCCTGTTTGTTGTGACCGTGTGGAGCTTGTGGAACAGTAGAAATATGGTGGTACATGGTGGGCAAAGCAAAGGACAGGAGGGGCTCATCAAGTTAGTGGCTGCCTATGTCGAAGAGATTAAACAAGAGAAGCTAACACATATGAGAGCTCCCCAAATTGCCACACAATCCTGGTCTCCACCGAAGCAGGAATGGTACAAGGTTAACAACGACAGAGCAGTATTCAGGGAGACAAGGAGCTATGGAATTGGTGTGGTGATTAGGAACGACAAAGGCCAAATTATGGGGGCAATGAGTAAAAGACTAGAGCTGCCATTGGGAGCATTAGAGGTAGAGGCCAAAGCTGTGGAAGAAGGGGTTCAACTTGCACGGGATCTCAGCCTCAATCAGATAGTCATTGAGAGTGATTCTCAATTGGTGGTTAGCTCGCTGCGCGAGCAAAGCCTTACTCTAAGTAGTGTTCAAAAAGTTATTGAAGGCACAAGATTGGGACTTCGTTGGTTTACTTCATGGGAAGTGTCACACACTCGTAAAGGCTGCAACTCAGCGGCTCACATTTTGGCAAGACATGCCAAGTTTGTAAATGATTGTGTCATATGGGTGGAGGAAACCCCACCTATAATTGTAGATCAAGTGCTAAAGGATGCAAACTGTATGGTTTCCATTTTAGTTTAATGAAGTATTATGTTGAGAATATATATATATATATATATATATATATATATATATAATTTTAAATAAATAAATAAAAACTTTCACTTTGTTCATCTCTTTAGCTTAGCGATACGGTCCTCTTTTTAATGTGAACTGCTGGTCTTGTACTTGTTCCTTTTCAGATCAAATCTTCTTTGATGTTGTTGGAAGTCCATACTATGTTGCACCAGAAGTGTTGTGCAAGCGTTATGGACCTGAAGCAGATGTATGGAGTGCAGGAGTTATACTTTACATATTGTTAAGTGGGACGCCACCTTTCTGGGCCGGTAGCATCTCTAACTTCATGTGGTGGTGGACATGTTACTGTAGCATATATCTTCTAGACTTCCAATTCATAATAATTGATATATATATATATATATATATATATATATATATATTGCATCTTTTCCTTTCTACAGAATCTGAAAAAGGGATCTTTCAGTTGATTTTACAAGGAAAACTAGATCTTCAATCTGAACCCTGGCCTAGCATTTCAGACAGTGCCAAGGATCTGATAAGGAAAATGCTTAATAGGGATCCAAAGAAAAGGCTAACAGCTCGTGAAGTCCTTTGTAAGTCACTTTCAATAGCACTAATAAGCGAGGTCACTTGTTTGGCATTTATAAAAAGATGAGGTTTATAAAGGTATGATTAATACCATTGGATTTGGATTTGTATAAGGTTGTTAATAAAGTGATACTTGTTTTAGGCCACCAGTGGATTGTAGATGACATTGCTCTAGATGAACCACTAGATTCTGTCGTATTGTCACGGCTGAAGCAATTCTCTACAATGAACAAGCTTAAGAAGATGGCTTTGTGAGTAAGGCTTTGACAGATAACAGTCAATTACAAAAGTGAATTTCTTGTACTATTTTTTTGATAAGTATTAATTTCTTGTACCAATTGAGGAGTATGACCCTATTGTTCTGAAAATACAAACACAAACATATATGAGTCTGTTTCTTCCTATCACCAACTAGGTAGGGTGAACTTCAGCTGAACCTAGTCTTTAACTCTAGAACTCCAACCCAATATTAGTTAAATTTTATTAATCCTTACAGGACCAAACTAGAACTTTTTTCTGAAAGAGTTTTTCTAGATACCTGAATTTCCCACCAAATTTACTTTATGTTCTCTTATTCTTTTAGCATATCTTTGATCTCTCTACGAAGTAGCAAAATCATTAAATGGGATTAAAATAGAAATATGTGAAATAGGACCACCCATCTTCCATGTAAGCCTTAGATTGCATGCAGCTATGGAATCGGAGCTCAATTAAATGTCTAAAGCTCGTCTGTGACATAATACTAATCCTTTTAAGTCTGTCAAAACTTTAATCATCGCTTAATGGTGATATTACATATAATTTTCACAATTATTTAAATGTTGAATCCTATATGTTTCTGTTGTAAATATTTTTTCCTTTTCTGTGAGAGCTAGACAATCTTATTTAAAGTCTGCTGACTCTGCTTAAAGGAAATCCCTGAATAATTTTAGTCATTAAAATTTAAAATGGTGTGCGAGGAAACAAGGGAAACCAAAATTCTATATCATCTTGCACTTTCCTTTCCAAATCTATCAAAATGGATCCAATAAATAAAATAAATTAAGTGTATTCAAGCTGATATCCTACAGAAAGAAATATTGTATCATTGAAACATCGATGCATTTGCCAACATACAATTTAATGTCAAAACAATTTGATATTATTTGAATTACTGTTCCTCTAATGATTACAGTTCCTATTAGAACTACTGTACCTAAGCCTAATATTTATTGTGGTGGTGACAATTTGAAAAGTAAATTGAGCTCTAAATTTCAGCCTCGATTGTGTAGGTCATAGCTGAGAGGCTTTCAGAGGAGGAAATAGGTGATTTGAAAGAGTTGTTCAAAACAATAGACAGTGACAACAGTGGAACCATTACATTGGATGAACTAAGAGACGGCTTAAAGCGAGTGACTTCTGAACTTATTGAGTCTGAAATCAAGGATCTTATGGATGCGGTAAGGAAAATTACTCCAACATCTATATGATCTGCTATTGTTTTTATGCTACGTTTTTCTCCTAGTCATCTGAAATTGATACAGGGACATATATTTCACCTTTGGGTGTTTGACAGGCAGATTTTGATAACAGTGGGACAATTGATTATGGAGAATTTCTAGCTGCAACTATGCATTTGAATAAGCTGGAGAGAGAGGAGAATGTATTATCAGCATTCTCCTTCTTTGACAAGGATGGTAGCCGTTACATAACCATTGATGAGCTTCAATAAGCCTGCAAAGGGTTTGGATTACGTGATGTCCACCTTGAGGAAATGATCAAAGAAATTGATCAAGATAAAGTAAGTTTGAAAATGTGTCTTTCTTTTATTTTAAGATACAACTAGCATTTGAAACTTCTAGCATCTACTCTAGATGATTATTTTTTATTATTATGTCATCAAACATCAATGAGTTTCATTTTAGTATAGGTAGATTCAAACACGTTTCTCATTTTACGATAAGAGACTTCATCAATTGAGTTACTGGAAC
This sequence comes from Castanea sativa, assembly GCF_040712315.1. Lineage (NCBI taxonomy): Eukaryota > Viridiplantae > Streptophyta > Magnoliopsida > Fagales > Fagaceae > Castanea > Castanea sativa. The sequence goes on along the minus strand of NC_134019.1, from coordinate 845,093 downwards.
CCACAATTATGCTTGACCATCACATTCGTCCACTCTGCTTATATTTTCTAATTATTTATTTATTTGTTATTTCCAAAGAAAAAAAATAGCTTTATGTTCATTTTAATTGAGCACAATTTTAAGTAATTCGAAGGCATCAAAGCTGCACAATGCCAACAAGTCAACAACCCTAACAACGGTTGCATTATAAGGTTAATAAGGTGGTTTGATTCTATTTATAACTGTGATCATAAGGTGGTTTGATTCAGCAAAGTTATTGCTTTTGACTAAATAGTTGTGCTTCAGGATGGACAAATAGATTATGGGGAATTTGCTGCAATGATGAAGAAGGGCAATGGAGGAATGGGCAGGAGAACCATTAGAAGCAAAATAAACATAGGAGAGAATCCGGGAGTGATGAACAATGGATCTAATGGCTGACTGATTGTTCACCTTAAGTAATTAATCATCACTTAGTGATTTAATCTTTTAGAAACATTTATAGGAAAAGAAACCATTATTTATTTTCAAATTTTGCACTGTTTTCTGATTTATTGATTTCATCTCCTGAGAACATTGACTCATAGGCTACACATGCAGCTAGCATTCCTCCCAAAGCCTTTCCACCTATGGGTGAACTTACTATGCCTCTAATGTCCTAAGGAAGATGAGGGCAAGGTTAAATAAATAAGAGAGCAAAATTGAATTTAACACTATTTAGTGTTACATGTGTTTTGATAATAAGCTCCAACAAAATTTAGAATCAAAATCTTATTGGATTTGTTTGCAAGAAAAGTACTCCCCTGTACATAAAATAACAATGCATACACAGTACAACATATAACATTAGAAATTCTTCAAAGACAATTCAAATGGGTAAAAATGCATTAATGCTCTATTTGCTTCGACAGAAAACATTTTCTGGAGGTAAATTAAACCCCAACTTTGACCAGATTTTCCTTGAGGAAAATACATAATTGAACACCTGTCTATCCAATTCTATATGTCAAATCTATGTTTTGTGCCACTAAGATGTGAAAGAAAATGAAAAATGCAAAAGTAACCAATGAATTCTCACAACTAGAAGTTAGATATATATAAGATTTTTTTAGAAAAAATTCATGGCCATGCTCTGCAAGACTGCCACTCAAACATCCACTAAATGAATTAAAATTTACACCCATTTTGTTATGTCATGCCACCCAAGTTAAACCCACATCCACCCTAAAATTCCAGGCCATCAACCAAGTTTTTTGCCTCTGTTGTTGATGCCTCCAACCACACCCATTTTGATCAAATGAAGGCCACATTATCCGATTTCATTTCCATGTATAATTTCACATAATTTGACCAAATTTCTGAAGTTATAACATGTGATTTTATGGAAACAGAAGTTGTGAATCACCATGGTGATTGTGGCGTTTTTGGGGCCAGCAGTCGGTTTGAGAGTGGTGGTGGTTGTGAACATTGATGAGTAGCTCTGTGACTTCTTCAAAGGTTGTTACAGATGACAAAAAGTAATGGCTATAAGTCTGAATCATTGCACTGTGATTCAATGATCTTTAAGGCTTTAAGTTTGTAGAAACTGGTGGCAGCTATTGAAGGGTAAGTGTCAGACAAATGAAGGTGGCAGTGAAGGAATTGGCCAACCTACGAAGACCAAGTGTGGAAAAGTCAATTTTCCTCATTTTTATGCTTCAAAAATTCAAAATATAACATGGACCAGATAAAATTGTCCAGTTATGTATGTTCATTAGGTTGTTATAAGGGAAATTAAACGGAAGGAACTACAAGAGCTTTTCAGAAGCACACGGGATGTGTCAAAAGAATTGAAAGTTCAAGGTTTTGATAAAATTTAAGTCAAAATTAGAGGGTTGTAATTGCATCTTACTCCAATTCGAAATTCCATGCAAGTGAACTGCCCAAAACTGTAAAGGGCACTTAAAGCTTCCATATATATTATCAGTCTAATGGGAGAATCAATTGAGCACTTCTTGCATGTGACAACGGTTTTACTCATACCATAGGCATATATTCTGGTAATAATATGAAATGCACATTATTTGGTTTACAAAAGGTAGACAATTTCAAAATATTCATATGAGTGACAAATTAGAAGCATGCTCACATCTTACTAGTGACAGGAAGGTAAAGGTATGACGGCCTTGAGCAATAATTTTGCCAGTCTCCTTCCTGAACTCAACACTGACAACACCAATAGCCTTCCCAACACGTAAGACCCTAGCTTCAATCTCAATTTCCTCCTGCATTAAGAAAAAAAGCTGTTAGCAGGAATACATTAAATATCATGCACAAATGAGTTCCTGCAAGAAAACGAAGGCTGTTAATAATGTACTCATGGTCATTCCAGTTCTTTTATTTTTATTTTTCTGATAACAAAAATTGTATTAAAAAGTTTACTTGGAGAGAACTACAATCAAACTCTCAAATTACAATGCTCAAACATGTCTAAAAGAGAAATACAAGGAGGGGAATGAAAAGCAACACTCCAATCTAACAAGACAAGGTAAAAAAGAAAAAAGGTTTTGATTTCAAGGATAGACCGTTCACAGCCATCAAAACTTCTAGCATTCCATTCTCTCCAAAGACAGCACACGATGCAATGGGGTAACGCCTTCCAAAAAGCAATGTTTATATGCCTACCAAAAGAACCTTGCCAAGCTGCAAAACATATCAATCCGTTGCATAACCCAATGGAGTCTAAACAAACAGCACACCATTGTATAAAACTTGGCAATCACTTAGAGGGCAACTTATTTTATAAGAGAAGAAACACCAGAGAATTAAAAAAAAAAAAAGAATTTCCAGGGATCTGTTGTGTCCCTCCAAAGGTGGAATGAAACCCTGATTGTTCTTTTGCATCCCAAATTTGCTTAAGAGCACCTCATGTCATAGATTCTTAGGCTCGCTAGGAGATCCTATAGCTTTTAAGAAACTAAGCTTTCATTTCAAAATTTCTTAAAAAGATATATGAAACAAAAGTGATACAAACAACTTCCAATTCTAATCAATATTAGAGACAACGGTATTCACTTTTACAAATCAAAGTCTTCAAATGTCAAGGAAGAGAAATAGAGACAAAGAAAGAGAATAGGCAAAAAAAAATGCATGGTAAATCTTGTGTGATGAAGACTTCATTGCATACTTCGTCAATAGATCCAACCAAAATGCACTTGCACTAAAGCAGCAGAAAATAATTAGACTACCACTAATAAAAATATTGCCACAATGCATAAGATATATTTAGCGCTATAAATGAACTGAGCCTTTTATGAACTACTCGAGCTTGACTCAGAAAAAAGCATGTTTACATTCATATATATCACAAATAAGTCAAGTTTAAGTCTAAGTTTAGGCTCTATTCTACTAGTCAAGCTCGATTTAAATATATAATATTATATATTTATATGTATACATATATAAATATACTCAGATAGACTCAATATTAGATTGTGTAGGATTGTAAATAAGTTATAAAGGTTTTTTTTTTTAAGTAAAAAAAACATTGAATCCTCAATGTTACGTCAAAAACATGTACCAACCAGATTCAAGACTCTTTTATACAAGTAGAATAATTTAAAGACGAGCTTAACAAGAACTGGAGTAGGAGAGATAGTCACATCAGCAAAAGCAGCATCCAAGTATGAAACATTAATCTCCACCGAAACTCCGGTAGCTGGAGCTCCAACACCGTATATCACAGCCGAACCAACCAAGTCCACTACCATGTAAAAAATTACCAGCATCTGCAAAACAACGTAATCACCAAAACAATAAAAACAGGAAACCCCATTATCAGAAATAGTTTCTCCTCGTCAACAAAACGGAGGATCATGGGCTTGTTACTATCATGCCATCCACATAAAGATTAAAGAATGTATATAATTGGGTTAGACTAGACCCTCCATCTTCTACCATTATGTTAAATTGTTATTAAATTATTAATGATATAAGGAGAGAGAGAGAGAGAGAGAAATGATTTTTTTTTTTTTTTTTTTCAATAGAGAAATGGATTTAAGAAGAAGTTGAGGTAAGACTAAGATAAGGGGCGGCTCCACAGTATCGGCTGCTTAGGCCATTGCCTAGAGGCCCAAATTAAATAAGCCTACTTTTATTAACTATAATATAATATATATTTATTTTAACAAATTTAATTAAAGCAGATTCATTTAAAAAATAATAAGAGGTCCCCTTTATTGACCAGTAGAGTGCATATTTATTTTTTTTTAAACCACACTATATCCAAAATATTTAAGTATTTTTTATTCAGTAAATCTAGATACATAACAAATTCTAGCGCTGCCTAGGTAATATATATATATAAAGCAAAACTAAGAAAAACTCAAATTAGAGTTCTAATTTTGCGTAATGTGTCCTAAATTATTTATTTTTAAAGAGTTTTATTTCTTAATTTTAGAATCAAACGTGGAACCACATCATAAATATTCATCCAAGTGAGTTATTAAGCACAAAAACCAAAGAGTCTAGAATAAATGAATGGTAAAAAAAAAAAGTGTTTCATAATAATAAATAAAAAAAATGGACAATTTACATTTTATACCTAATAATGTCTTTACAAAATTTTTTTAAAGAATTAACAAAAAAAAAAAAGACTATTAATAGTATTTAAATTATATATATAAGAATTATATTATACATCTTATTGTATATCTTTAAGTGTATCCATGCATATACATGGAGTTACAAGCTAGTAAGTTATTAATGGTGGGTAAAAAATTGATATAAGTGGAGATTGTCAATTTAATCACTATGAAAAAAGTTGTGAGAATTTTAGCATCTATAACATTTTTTTTTTATTCTCAAAAAAAAAATAACATTATTTTTTTATTATATTAAATCTAAAGAAACAAGATTTTTTTTTTTTTTTTTGCGAGAGAGTTTCAACTTATGGCATTCACTCCTGATAATAGCTCTCTTTATCATTAGACCAAAACACCAATTCGTTTTTTGTGTAATGAGGTTGAACCCAAAATCTTTTATTCAATCATTAAAAACTTTATCAATTAAATTAACTAAAACCCATTTTTAAAGAGAGATTAAGGCCATATGATATCCCAATTTTTTTTTCTTTAACTCTCCGCACGTATTTACACCTTTGTATTTATTATCGTATCACATTATTCTGAACCAAACTTATCAACTTCTCCACGCATGTTTATTGCTTTACACCTTTATGGCTATGATCATGTGGGTTGATGTGATAAATCAATCCACTTTTGAAATTTTGTTACAATTGTTTAATAATTTAATTATTTTTTTAAACAATAAATTTTTTATTAGTTTTAACTTTTCCCATTCCTACTGTTAAAAAAATTGTTTTTAATAATAAAATAGAACTCTTTTTTTTTTTTTTTGGTAAAGTATTCACATTAGGTTATGTACAAATTTCTGTCTGTTTTAATATAATTTTTTTTACGTAACCAATTTTCAAAACACTCATGTCAAATTATTTATTTTATACTCTATTTTGTTTAAATAATTATTCTTTATTCTTTTTTTTATTAATATCTTCATAAAGTGAGAAGAGAAAAAGTGAGGAATTTGATTAAACAATAGCTGAGAGAAATTTAAATAAAAAATGATACACAAAGTTATAGTAACTGTGTATATTCATATGATTACTATAGCAATTTTACAAATTTACACATCTTTCTTTTGACTGATGAATGTGATTTTTTTTTTTTATTATACACATTGTGAGGTCATGGGCCCAGATCAATGATTTGTGTTTTGGGGCTTTGGCCGAGAGCGTGAGTAGTCCGAGTCCGAGTCCGAGTCCGAGGAGATACTTCTCCTCGGATAAGCTAAACGCAGATCGGGTATAGATCCTAATGATCAAAGTGACATTCCAAGAAGCTCTAGTGATAGGGATGTGCGCCATAAACGTACAAGAAAGATGAGAACTCCAAAGATATCTAGGGAAAAGTTGTTACCACTGCATTAAATGCTCTGTAGCTTACTCTCTGGTCGCATTAATAAGGAGGTAACATCTGAACAGTATTATTGCAGCCTTACAACCACCCTAGAAGACTTCTAGAGTGGGCTAATGGGACAAGTATCAGTATAAACCATCAACTGTTCACGTGTAGGCTAAAGATGAAGGAAGAGATGTAGTATAAATAAGGGTAGAGGCTCAAATGAAGGGGAGGAGGAAACAGAGAAAGTATTGTAGCAATCTCAACAACTCCCGTAACCATTCTCATCCACTAGAACAGAGCTCCTCGATAGGGATGGCAATTTAGATCCGACCCGCAGATACCCGGCCCGACCCTAATGGGCCAGGTTTTACCCGGTCCGATAAAGAATAGGGTCGGATATGGGTTTTAAAAAAAAAACCCTCAGCGGGTCTGGGTCGGGTCCGGGTTTTATCAAAAAACTCAGACCTGACCCAAAACCCGACCCGAATAAATACCCGGTATGTTAAATTACTAAAACACCCCTTTATATATATATATATTATCTAATTTTGTAACCCTAACTAAGTCTCTACTCTCTACTCACTACACACAACCGCCCCTCTCACTACACACTCAGCCCTCTCGCCTCACTGCCTCAGCCCTCTCGCCTCAGCCCTCTCACCTCAGCCTCAGCCCTCTCGCCTCAGCCCTCTCGCCTCAACCCCTCACAAGTCACGCCTCAGCCGGTCAGCCCCTCACAAGCCACACCACGCCTCATCACTCCCCCTCACCTCGCCTCATCACTCCTCCTCACCACGCCTCAGTCAGCCCCTCATGCCTCACGGCCTTAGCACGCCCTCACCTCACCTCATCATGCCTCAGTCAACCCCTTAGAAATGACATTAGCCCGATCTCGGTTCGTTCACTACTGAACTTCTTCTCTCATTTCCCATTGCTCTTTAATTTGTCATATTTATTTTCTTTCATCTCTAACAATGCCCATATTTACATCATGTAGTTATGGCTTGCTTTTGCTTCTGCTTTGCTCTTTTTTATTTTTTATTTTCTGGGTTTTGTTTTTTGAGTGGGGTTTTAGGCTTTTAGCATGTGCACATGCAAAGTCAAAACATGTTTTTTTTTTTTAATATTTTATTTACTGGGTAGTGTTAAAAATTAGTTTTTTTTTTAGTACTTTTTTTTTAATTATAAATAGCAAAGTTTATTGATTAAAAAAGAGAACCCATGTCAAGTACACATGATGTATACAATTGGAACAGTACAATCAATAGTTTTTGTTTAAAATTGTGGAAAATATGTTATAATGGATGGAGTATAAAATTCAACTCAGAAAACAAAGCCAAAAAATTATACAAAGAAATCTTATGAAAATTGATATTATAGTGCTTAATATTTGCTGGAGTGAATATTTTTGGGTTTGGAATTTCCATGTTGGGTTTTGGTAATTTTTAATTTTGTGGTTAAACAGTTTGTTGAACGAAAGCTACTAACTTTGTTTGGGAGTAACATAAAAGAAAATGAATGAAATCATTTTATAACAATATTATAATTAGAGTCCTATTTTAAAATAAGGGATTAAGTATATAGGGATATTTTGAGAATTTTATTAAAAAAAATTATTAAATCTAATTTCATTCCCTCCAATCAATATATATATAAAAGCAAAGACCTCACGTCAAAAAGCATAAAGTTCTGCCAAGTGGCATATTCTATGCAAAGAGAATTAAAATATTCTCAAGTGTCACATTAAAGATAAGAACAAATTAAATATTGACTTTTTATTTCATTTTGGTTCATTGTTTCAAGACTTTTTTAATTAAAAAATAAATATGTTTTGTTTCATTTGATTTAATGATTCAAGACATATTTGTTTTTGTCTAATTAAATCAATCTATATATATACACACACACACACATACATATATAAGTAGATACCTCATCTGCGAAAGTATGAGGTTCTGCCAAGTGGCGTATTCTATGTAAAGAGAATTGAAACATTCTCAAGTGTCACATTAGAAATAAGAACAAATTAAATATTGAATTTTTATTTCATTTTGATTCATTGTTTCAAGACTTTTTTAATTCAAAAATAAATATTTTTTGTATCATTTGGTTCAATAATTCAAGACATATTTGTTTTTGTCTAATTAAATCAATCAATACACACACACACACACACACCCATAAGCAGATACCTCAGGTGAGAAAGTATAAGGTTCTGCCAAGCACCGTATTCTATGTAAAGAGAATTGAAATATTTTCAAGTGTTACATTAGAGATAAGAACAAATTAAATATTAAATTTTTATTTCATTTTGGTTCATTGTTTCAAGACTTTTCTAATTAAAAATAAATATTTTTTGTATCATTTGATTTAATGTTTCAAGACTTTTCATCTCTCGCATATACATACAAAGCTCTTTACATTTTAATATATGCACCATTTTCACCTCTTGCACTTCTACCCCTTTATATATACCTACCTATAGTCCTTCATGCCATACCATGTCAAATACACACAGACCAAAAATGATGTCATTTACCTTCAATTTTTCAACAACACCTACCTAGCTCTAACATTGTTGTTTCATCTAATCCTAACCCGTTTAAATTGGCTACAACCAAGGAAGGGCTTGCATTTTATATTGAGTGACAACAGCAATTACGATTTTGATGTTAAGGTCGAAAGTTGTAGATTTGTGGGCTTTGTAAATGATGTAGATGTGATTGATTGTGGGTGTTTAAAATGTTTATTTTGTTTTAGAATTAAAGAGAAAGAGAAAGATTCATTCTATATCAACTTTTATTCTATAATATTCTTCCAAAATTGTTTTTTCTCATTACTTCAATTGAATAATTATAATAGATATGTGTGTGCAATTTATAATGGTTACTTTTTATGATGAACGCATTACCAATAAAGTTCTATAACAACTATGTTATAATGCATATACAACATTCTTCAAAATTATCTTACATAATATATTACAATATTATCCGTGCATCGCACGGGTAACTTACTAGTTCTTTCCAATTTCGGAGGAATGAAAACTTGAGGTTTTAATGGAATAAAGAGGAATGAGTATTTCTTCATATCCATTACATTCCCTACCATTTAAACTCTCAAAGAAGGGAATTGCCCTTCCATTTCTTCAATAAAAACTTCCAAATAAAAGAATGAAAGAATATTTTAAAATTATTCTCTTTATTTCTTTCCATTCCATTCTATTTTCTCCTCTCCTCCCAAAAGAGGGCTTAGGGTTTCTTGGGCTTTCTCCTCATAGACTCTTGAATACAAATTTGCAAAAACAAGTATAAACACTTGTTTGTAACATAATATTAATCTTTTCACATATCTCTGTCAAAACCATTTATTGATAGTTAATTTTACATATAATTTAATGATTATTTAATAGTTGAATCCTATATGTTTTTTGCTATAATTATTTCTATGTCAAAACTTTAACCATTTGTTAATGGTTAATTTTACATATAATTTCACCATCATTTAGATGTTGAATCCTATATGTTTTTGCTGTCATTATTTATTTCCTTTTCTGTGGGAGCTAAATAATCTTATTACAGACAGCTTAAACAAAATCTCTGAATAATTTAAATCATTAAAAATGGTGTGTGAGGGAGAAGGGAAACTAGAATTCTATATCATCTTTCAATTTCTTTTCCAAATCATTAAAATAGATCCTGTAAAAAAGATTTAAGAGTGCATTGAAGCTGAATTACTGTTCCTCTTATGTTTACAGGTCCTCATTGAACTATTGTACCTAGGCCTAATATTTATTGTGGTGGTGACAATTTATAAGCAAATTGAGCTCTAAATTTCATCGTCGATCGTGCAGGTCATAGCTGAGAGGCTTTTCGAAGAGAAAATAGGTGATTTGAAAGAGCTGTTCAAAACAATAGACAGTAACAACAGTGGAACCATAACATTGGATGAACTAAAGAAACGGCTTTAAAGCAAGTGACTTCTGAACTTTTTGAGTCTGAATGAAATCAAGGATCTTATGGATGCCATAAGAAAAATGCCTCCTTCATCAATATGATCTACTATAGTTTGTATGCTATGTTTTTCTCCTAGTCATCTGAAATTGATACAAGGACAAATATTCTTCTCCTTTCGGTGTTTAGCAGGCAGATTTACAATAAAACCACCAAAACTCATAAATCAAATTTTGGATACTCCTAAACGCTGTACTCCCAAATTTTGAATTTTTAGTTATGGAAACTCAACTCAAAAACTAAACCAAATAACTTACATTTCAGCGGAGCCCACATTTTTTGAGTTTTGAATGATGAAAACTAGGGGTGTCCAAGAAGACCCGCCACCCGCCCAACCCAGCCGACCCGACTTGAAAACCGGGCGATCTGACGCCGGCGACGGTCGGCAGCGGGTCTTCGGCCATAAAACCCGATACCGGCAGGTCAGTTGACAGGTTTAAGCATGAAAAACCAATGTTCAACCGACCCGACCGGAAAACGCATTAAAATGTCAGTTTTCCGCCGATTGGAGGGGTTAGCTGGCCTTATTTTGTCCGATCTGTCGAGATTCGCCGAGATCTCATCAAGATCTGGCTTGATCTCTTCGAGATCCGCCGAGATCTCATCGCAATCTCGCCCGATCTCTTCGCGATCTCTTCGCCTTACACTGATATCTCGCCGGACTCTTCGAGATCTGCTGAGATCTCTTCAAGATCCGACCAAATCTTGTTGAGATCCGGTCAGATCCTGCAAAAACCATAGATTTTGGCAAAATCCGGCGATGATATCTGCAAAATCCGGCGAGATTCACACAGTTCGAACCCGCCCGATACCCGATCGGAAACCGACGACCTCCGACCACCCGAACCGCTACCTCCGGCAGGTCGACGGCGGGTCCAGATTTAAGAAACCCGAAATGATCAGGTCAGTTCCGGGTTGGGCACAAACCCGACCCGGACCGACCCGTGGACAGCCCTAATAAAAACTAAGTTATATAACTCAAAACTCATCAAACCAAACAGCCTCTAAATCTCTAACTCCTAAATCGCTAATCCCTAAAGTTAAAAAAATGGACAAAAACAAGTTGTATCATGTGATTTTTTTTTTATTAACATCTGATATTCACAATCCATTTCACATTTTTAATTGAATAGAAAATCTGTCTGGTTTACTTGTTTTCCTCAAATTTCATAGGTACAGTTAGTTAAACCAGGTGCCGTGGGATATTTGTTAATGAATTTATGAAAGATATTAAAATAAAAAATAAAAAAATAAAAAAACTACACACACGCACCCCCCCTAATAACTTGATGGCACCTTTAAGCTCAATAGCGATTTTTCATAGAATAAAATTAAACTATGATCACCACAACGAAATTTTTAAAATTTTCATTTGCAATGTAAATTACCAAATTGACTAAAAAATATTCAATGGAACTAGTAAGGCCTTCAAAATCATGGTAATCCAAAACTTTAACTAATAAAAGGGCAATTTGGTATGTCATGAGATCATTCATTTATAACAACCTTAACCATTTATGCTCTCATGAACTTGCACAGCTTTTCCCAAATTGGGCATCTTTAGGCCCAACAATAAACTTCACTATGAAAAATCCAATTGTATCGAGTGGAGATGAAGGATCAAACCTCTGCACAAGTTCTTCCTCCCCAGGTCTTAACCATTCCCTGTGAGTTCAGCATTGAAGTAGTTATATGGCTTATTATCTACCAAGTAGGAACAATCAACTTCAAAATTTATTATTATCAGGAGACTGGTAGAAGAATTCATAACAAGTACGTAAAATAGGCTGTCATACATTTATATGAAAACCAACACCAATCTATATAAAGTGAAATGATATCAATGAGTTGCTCAATGGCATATGACTAGACAAGAGTACGTACTCGATATATCCATCAGGAAATTCACAATGGCCAACAAGGCCAGGACCTCCAATTCTTGGATGCTGAAAGTACCATAAAAATCAAAATTAGATATGAACAATCATATAATGGCATTTCCACCTACCCTGTCTGAAAAAAAAAAAAAAAAATCAAGAAATAAACATCAACATGATACCTCTTATTCTAGAAAATGCCACTGCTACCAACGTGATAATGAAATTATGGTTTGTACTGGAGATTATAAAACAGTTTTGATTATTATTATTATTTTTTTTTTAATTTAAAAGGGAAGCTGGTTCTGTCTCTTTACTCCAAGTATTTTTCCAGTGATCGAATAATCAGTATCAATCTTCTCTTCAAACTTGAGCAACGTCTCTTGAATCCTTACAAACTTATATCTATATAACAATAATATATAAAAGCCGACATGTAGCATTCTATATTGTTACTCCCTCGTTGTGTCACGTCATCTAACTATTTGCAACTATACTCCATTTTTAACTCCTCTTTTTTCATTCCTCACTTCCTCTAACAATCCCCGCTCTTCTACCTTTTTTATCTCTCCATTACTCTCTACCCTACCATTACTCTTCCCCCATCCATTCCTCTTCTTTACTAAAAGTAGAGGGTCTTCTTTACTAAAATATATTATTCTCTTCCATTCAATCCATATTTTTCCCAAATAAAAATGTGATTACTCTCTCTATTTTTTTTCCCCTATTGGTGGATTTATAATTCTTTCTTGCATCTCTACTTTAGGTTTATGATTTTTTGTTTTGAACTATTCTCCCACACTTCTCCCACACACAAAAGTGATTACTCTGTGTATGTGCATATATATATATATATATATTTCTTTCTTTTGGAATCTTTAATTTAATCCGTGTATGTGCATTTTTACTTTAAGTAGATGAATTTTTGTATTGAACTATACTTTAAGCTATTTTCCTTTGATTATTATAAATATAGAATTTATTCACATTATGTTATTCTATTATATAGTCTAACTTGGAAAATTTGGTATTTACAACTATACCTTTTATTCTCTCTCTCTCTCTCTCTCTCTCTCTCTCTCTCTCTCATAACTTTGGTTTGATTTTTATTTGAGTTAATCCTTAGTTTGGAAGAGAGAATTTAAGTTCATATCAAAACACAATCTACATGACTATATATATGACTATGTATTTGAATTTGAATGTGTCTATCAATTGTTTTAGTAATATCAATTGTAATGTTTTGATTATGATGATAATCTCCTTAAGAAAATGAAAATTTTGAATAATAAATTTAAAACTTAAAATTTTATTTGTACCAAAAGAAATTAGCAAAATATAATGCATAATAACAATAGTTAGAAGAATATGGATCACTTCAAAAAACAATAATATCAATAAAGAACACCGAAAATAATAAAATTATAAATTTTTAAAAATATAGAGATAAAAATTAATTTTCAAAATTGTTTAATTTTTTGAGAGCAAATTATTTACAATAAATTTAGAGAATAAATTGTACATTAAACCACATCACAAACTAATAATATATTTCCACGCATTGCATGGGTTGGCAACTAGTATAGGTAAAATTTTGGTTCTAACCTGAGGTACCAAGGACAGAAAAGTATATCTATCCAACGCATATCGTACCAATGCTTCATTCTCACCAGGATTTATTGTACACCTAACCCCAAAAAAAAAGACAGTATAAACAGTTCAGTTCAGGGTATGATGATGCACACAATAAACATTATTGCTCCAATAATCAGCAATATACTAGCAACAGTGTTCATACAAAAGATCATTAGGCATTACCAAAGTCACTGGGTTAATCTTGATTGTGTGACCTATGTACACAAACAATGGGCTTAGAACAGATCTAGAACAGTAAGCCTGAACCAGAAATTATATACATAGTTATTGATTAGTCTATTATGATAGGCAAAATTTACCTCTAAACCGGTTTAGAGAAAAATTCCCCCCACCCATAACGTGGCGATTGATAAAATCATTCACATGACCTATATAATGAATCATGTGACTTACTTAAATAATGCACATAGATAATTTTATTAATCACCACGTAATGTAATAAGTTGAAGGAGATTTGATACAGGATAGCCTAGGCTTCACCACCTAGAACAACCCTATAAACCTTAAGATTCACAACCTAAAGATTGCTTGGCTTCACCAACAAACAGAAAAATTTCAAGAAGGAAAGAATTTTTATAAATAATAATAGTATGACTACAAACAAACCATCTGGAGCCTTTTTATAGAGCTTCCAGGAAATAAAGATTAAGATAACATCCATATAACTCTCAACTAAAAGATAATCTAAAACTAATCCCTATCTAAAAACATGAAATTTAATCCATATCTGAATCCCAAACTAAATAAATGAAAAAAATATAAAAATATGATATAATCCAATAAAAATCTATAAAAAATATATATAAAAAAAAGAAAATTTTTTTAAAAAGGTCAATAGATTTCGACTAAGAAATTCCAAAATAATTTCTAGTTGTGCTCCCGCATCAAGATGCATTCAAACCAGTTTGGAGGAAAAAATTTGTCCATTATGATATAAGTATTTGTGTATTATTGCACCATAACACTTAGATATAGCATGCAATCACACGCAAACATGCATAACAATATGAAAAGAGTATCAAGGAAAAATAATTACTAAATGAGCTCCTCACTCCTCCACATTCAAACAATTTAAGAAAACTTAGAACATTTACTGGTCCAACCACCCAGTGGGCAGTACCAATCGAAAGTCAGTAAATAGAAGAGAGAGAAAGATAACAATGATATGAAACTAAGAAATTAAGAATATTATGCCTGTTATTGTTATCATGGTGAGGCACTTGAAATGTCAACATGTGGTAATACAATGAGTAACACAAAGCATGCATACTAACGTTGAATACACGATTATTCCACCCGGGCGAGCTAACTGAACAGCCTGGTCAAACATTCTCCTCTGATACGTTGCATGGTTTCTTAAGGATTCAATTGTATCCTGCCAACAAAAAAATTAATATCATATTTTCTCAATCAATTGATAATAGAAAATCAAACATTAAAACATAAACTATGTCTATAGCACTAGCATGAATTAAATGAAAAAAAATATAATGATTGGCATATGCTCAAACAAGCAATCCTAATTTTGAATTAGACCTCAATCTCTACATACATTCCCAGCCAAATGGAGGAGCATAAGATGTGGCTGGGAGTGTTTTCTGGCTTTTTAAGAACATGTTTGGTAGGCTATTTTGAACAAAAATTTTTGTTTTTACGCTCTTTTTTTTTTAACTAAAATATTTTTTTCTAGAAAATGTTTTCTCATTTTCAATTGTTTGTTTGCATATAAAATATAGTCAAACTAGTAAAATATTTTCCATTGACCGTAAAATCCTTTATAAAAAGTTGTAAAATGTTTTACCCTTAAAAATTGGTAAAACATTTTACAAAAACACACAGTTGCTTCCTCTCGCCCCATTTGGTGGCTAGGTCACCAGTCCAGTAGGCTAGGTTGCTAGTGCCAGCAATTTGGTGTTTGGAGCTGCCACTCCTTCAACTGGTGCTGGTGGTCTGGTCACCGAAGCTGCCACTCTAGCGATCGGTGAAGGTGTCCGATTATCAGAGCTATCGTTCCGATGACCAGTGCCAGAAGTCTGATAACCGAAACAGTTGTTCTGGCCAGCGGTGCTGGCTGTCTGGTTGCTGAAGACACCATTCTGGCCATTGTTGTTGGTAGTTCAGTCACTGGAGACACCATTTCGACGATGGTGTCTAGAGCTTCCAATCCTGCAGCGGTCCTGGTGGCTGAGACCTCAGTTTTGGTAGTTTGCTTGAAAAATTATACTTGTCATACCAAAAACTTGATTTTTTACAAGGAAAATTAGTGTAAACCCACCTATCGTTAGACCTATTTTAATAGTGCCTATTCATGATTTGGAATTTATCATTTTACCCCTATTAGCTACCCTCCTCTATAAAGGCATCACCTCTTTATTGTCAACTTCTTTAGGACATTCTCCCATTTCTTCCTTCATCACAAGTTCTTCTACAAAATTAGGTGGCAAAAACTCCTTGAGAGTTATTGGAAACTTACACACGAAATCCATACACTCTACGTGAGTTTGAATTCCTTTGCTCTTTCTTTGGTCTTTGCCCCCCTGCCTACTTTATTCAAAACGTTCAAACGATGCTTATTCTTTTCTTTTTTATATAACCTCATCTCAAGGGCCACTTGCAAAGCAATCAATCGTCCTTAGCACTTGCTATTCCTTAGGCTAACACAAGTGCTCCATTCTCCTTGAAAATAGCTTTCATCATATTTTGAGATTTTTTTCTTCCTCTGAAATTGCTCTTCCAGTGCTAGAACTAAGAATAGGCTATGCTTGGCTAGATCTCAGCTATCAGGTAAAGAAAATCTCTCAACTATTACAAATACTGGATTTGAGGTGACCACAGGTTGCCTAGTAGGGTCTATTTTGATGACACCATCATTTAATCACTTTTGGATCTGACTTTTAAGAACTCAACAATATCCTATTGGATATATAGGATAGAATTTGTAGTATGAGCCAATCTAAAGAAAAAACAAGGTAACCAATAAAATGCAATACATTTAAACTAGTATGAAATTGAATGATTTCAAATGCAAAGAATTACATTGAATTTGGTGGCTGAGGATTCATCACTTCTCAAGTTTTGTGGAGATACCACGCAAGCACAAATAACCTCTCTTTGCTCCTTCCTTTGCTTATTACAAAACGAATTAATCCTCTTTCCACCTAACACTGCAACTCTAGCAAATTGAGAAGCCCCAAAACCTTTTTGAAGAGATCAAGTTATGAATAATGAAAATTTACAAACTTTGAAGCAGACCCAAATCTAAAATTCAACCAAAAATGCCATTGGAAGCCAATTCAAGATCTAGGAAGTGGAAATTTTAGATTTTGAAGCAGACCTAGATGGATTCTTGTGCAAAAACCACTCTGGAAGAAATTATTTCTCTCATCCACGCAAACCCAGATTTCACACCAACACACACAAGTTCAGATTTCATATACCCGTAGCAAAACCGTCACAACCCTCTAAACCCATGAGCGTCTTGACCTCCATTGCAGAAAAATGTAACCCACAGCCCATGTGCTGCCTAGAGCTCCTAATGGTACCATATTGAAGAGAGAAAGAGTGAGAGTGTGGGTGAGTTGACTCAGCTGAGTCAAGTTAGAGAGAGAGAGATGATAAGACTAAGAGAACTTATATGGCATTCAAAGCTAATTGTGTGCTATTACTGTGATACCTGAAAAATATCAAATTCACGTGCAGGGATCTTGTCATCAAAATTCTTCATGTCTTCCCAAGGGTCCATCACCAACTCCAACAAGAACAATTGAGAGTGGATATGAACTGGAAGTTAAAATTATAAAGTAAATTTGTTTAACTCAACACCACTACTTTTACGTTATTGACAAATCCGTGGGTTTGGATATGTGGGTGTGTTGGTATTTGTATTTTGATTTAGGTTTGGATGTGCGTGGGTGTATTACTGATAAAATTTGTTTACCCATTTGTTGAAAATTTGAAAATTTATGGTGAGTCAAAATGGGTGAGGTGGGAGAAGAAGAAGAGGGGTGCGAGAATATTGGGATTGGAGGAGGAGACGAAGAAGATCAAGACAGAAAGCAGTGTTTGTTAAGCTTTGCGTGTAGACTGTGTTTTGGTTCAGATTGTTTGTCCTAGATTGAAGATTCAATTATGTTCTTTGGAGAAAATGGATTTGTTCTTGATTTTTATCATACCCCAACTTTTTTACCTTGTTTTTTCAAATTTTCTATGTTTTGGGAGGAGAGAGACATAAAAGGAAAGCAAAGACATATTTACCCCCATTTTTTTAATGGTGAGAACTGAGAAGTTGAGGTGGATTACAGTGGCCTAACGGAGGGTACCTCAGGTGGTAAATTATCAAAGTTCAAACCACGGGTAGACACTATTAAAATGAGCCAAACCAAAAGGTGTTTACTGTAATTACCCCTTTTTACATGTAAAATATTTTACTCAAATCAGACGGAGTGTAAATAATTAAAACAGTGGGTCCCACAAGAAAAATTTTGTTTGGCACCTATTTTCAAGAAACTATTATCCAAAATCACCGTGGAAAATAGTTTCTAAAAACACCTTTTGGGTGATTTCCCTTTTTAGATTCAGATTTCATGAGTACTATTCATTAAAATAATATTTTCCTTTAAACCCATTCTTATATGATTATCTCTCTCTCTCTCTCTCTCTGTTCGTTTTTCTCTCTAAAGCTTCCTTCACCAGCAGCAGGCTTGGGCTGGGCTTGTTGGGGGCTTTGTGGCTGGGGTGGATGCTGTGGTGGGGCTGGGGTTACGGTAGTGTGTGATTTCCATTCATCTCTCTCTCTCAAGCTTCCTTCACCAATTGTGGGGCTGGGTCGGGCTTGTTTGGGTTTTGCAGCAGGGGTGGGGTTTGCAGTGGAGCAGGGAGTTGTGGTGGGATTGTGATTTCTATTCGTCTCTCCCTTAAAAACTGTCATGATTTTTCACCACTATTTACACTCCGTCTGTTGAGTATAGTTTTTACTGTATGAAGAATATTTTTACCACTAACAGTTGTGGGTAGTGGTATTTTTATTGTATGGAGAATTGAGGATAGTTTTGTGGTGGAAAATCAAGCCAAACAAGATGAGTTGTATTTTGGGTATAAAAACACATTTTACAGAAACTTTAAACACAAAACAGTTTTCACTTACCATACAGGTTCTATGTTTGCAGGGATGGTAGAAGGATTTTCCTTTAACAAGACGTGATGTGGAGGGGGGTTTCCTTAGAACATGAATTTCCCAATTTGATTTACATAGATGAGGATTATGATGCTCTTGTAACTTACTGTAATCATCAAAAGATGAGAGTGTTTGGTCATGAAACCCTAGATTTTGTTTGTGCAGTGCAAGATAGAGAATTAGAGTGAGTTGATTTTGTTCCTGAATTATTAAATATAATCTTCTACCATGTGGTGGAATTGATTGGTTGTTTGGAGGTGAATGGTGTGCACTTTCCATGTATGAACATTTGATGCACTAAGGTTCTAACAGAAGTGAAGTATGAGCACAACTAAAATCATTTTAGAATTTATATTTTTCAGATTTTTGTATTTATCTCATAGGAAATTGGATAATTGTAGACTTTTATTTGGTTAGGGATTAGTATGAGTTAAGTTAGGATTAGTTTTCATTAGTTGTTATCTTTTTATTTCACGGAAGCTCTGGCTATATGTAGGGTATACATGTAGCAAGGTTTTGAATTTTGTTCTGTTCTGCCAAGAACGGCCAGAATTTTTCATTCCAGTGGATAGACTGGTGCATCTAACCCCTCCCCCCATCCTGTTTCTTTTCAGATTCCACCCTGTACCAGCCTGAACCGGTGTTCTGGCCCAAATTTTGGCATTCCATCTGAAATACACGTTCTGGACCAAAATGGATTTCTGGGCTTTGTTGGAAATATTCTGATCTGATATGATCTAATCTAGCCATAGTTTTCACACAGAAAAAACACCCAGCCATTTGAAAGTAGATCTGAATCTGAACATACCTTCACTTCGCTGTAGATGCAGTAGCAAATTAGCAATAGCAAGTATACAATGGAAAGAAGATTCCTAGATCTCCATTTGCTATTCGACCAAACAGAGAGAGAGAGTAAAGGACTAAAATGTAAGTGTTATTACTGTCAGTCAAAAAACTAAAAAGATATGATTTTACTGACTTATTAGATTTCAAAACAGAGAAAAAGAAGAGATAACCTTTAAACTTTAAAGTAAAAAAGTATAAAATTTATATGTGGGACGTATACACGATGAGAGGGAATAGAGGGAGAAGGGTCTTGCAGAAGAAAGATTAAAAAGACAAAAAGAAATGCTAGACTAGTCAAAAAAAATTAAATAAAAATAGTTTGAAGACCACTTTATGAATTTTTATTAATTATTCTTTTCATAATTGTATTATGTTATGATTTTTTTTATTGATTAATGAGATTATGGAATATGTAATACACACACACACACCAGTCTACACCGGTACCAAAATATTCCATTCTAGTAGCCAATCTAGAACGGAATTCAAAACCTTGATATATAGGCCTGCACAGTGATAAAGCCCTAGCAGCTACTAGGGTTAGGTGTAGCTGGGGTTTACAATATAATTAGGCCTCCTGGGCCACTACATAATTAACTCATAAACCCAACATCTTTAACATAAAAAGAAAAAGGGGGAAAAAAAAAATCTTAATTACTTATCAACAAAAATACAGAAGAATCAGCATAAAAATTAAATAAATAATAGAGGGCAATCTAAATTGGATTGTCCTACCTCTCCAGCAAACAACCGGGGTCTCAAACCAAGGGCAGAGCAGGGAGCATCAAGAAGGACTCTATCAAAGCTGTTAGGAGAAAAACCTTTCGAATTCTGAACCCTACCACCGTTGCACTGATTTCGTCCAGAGCCATTCCGCATTCTTCGTATATTCTTCCTGATGTCAGCTTTGCTAACATAAGTTCTCTCATTTGCTTTTTCATTGCTAACTAATATATGACTTAATTAGAGATGAATTCATAACCATAGACAAAAATATTATACAAACATCAAAGAGGAAACAGATATGAAAACAATACATAAAGAAAATCAAATACAGAACATGCATTCTGGTAACATCAGAATAGAAAATTTTTAACTTCACAAATCTAACCAATACTATAATGCTTATATATTCTATTTTTTCAACATTTCAGTAGCATGTTTTTGGCCCTTTTTAATGATTCATTATGTTGAGTATGTACAACAGAATAGGAATAAATCGAGAAACACTCTGTCCTGACTAACTGGTCACAGCCCCACTCCCCGCTATGGACTTGAATGGAAAGATGGTCTTCTATGTGCATCAGCCTGACATTTACTGTGTACTAGATTCAATTGGACCGTAAATACATGATGATGGGAGCAGTGGCCAGAGTGATCTTAGCCAAATGTTAAGAATAATAAATTGACTCAAAAGTACATCTTGCCATCTTTCTAAAAGTTTAAGAACATGATATCTCCGGTACATTTCCCCCGTGTGGTTTCAAAAAAAAAAAAAATGATATCAATATATCAAGATTTACAGCTTAGATAAGCAAAGAAAATTTGATGATTACTTCAGAATATTTATCAAAATGTGGAGCCAAAATTTCTTTAGTGCTTTTGGGTTAAAGTTCAGTAGATCAAAGTATTCACCTACCACTTTCCTTGCCACTCTTCTCAGTACTCATCCCTTCCACAATGATGGGTGAGTTTCTCTCCACATGTGAACCCAGTAAGTCAGAACTTTGAATAGTTACACCATCTGTCTCCTCACTGCAACATAGATCGGCAGTAATATCGGAGTCATTCCTTCGCCAAACAGATTTAAGAGCATCCAACTTTAATGCAGTTATACAATTCAAACCCATTTCAGCAGCCAGTTTCTGAATGTCAAGCACCTAGAAATGAGTCGATCAAAAAGAAGCAAGAAGTTAGGACTCAAAAAAAATGAAACTAAAAAAGATGATCAGATTACTACATGGTGTAAATTTCCATTTACAAAAGGGAAAAAATTTCAACACTCTCAATATCAAGGAGGAACATAAATTCATCAATGAGAAAGAATTGGATAGAAATTAATTTACTTTTTCTTTTTTTTTATAAGTGAAATTAATTTACTTTTTCAAAAGCAGAAGACCTAATTATATTAAAAAGCATTTTTCTTCTGCAGCAAGGACCCATGTATCTATTACAACATACCAAATCCTCAGAGAACCAGTTACTATGGAATGTAAATCAAATGCAAGTGAACTGTTGAGTTTTACTTTCCACCATATCACAATGCTAGCATAACATTACCGCTCCTTTCAGCATGCTTTCTTCTGGGCATCAACCCACACCAATCTTTTTTACCTCTACAGCATATCATATGTAGAAAATGGAAGGTTCTTACCAAGGATATTTTGTTGTTCATCTGCCGGTTCATATGTAGTAACCATTCTTAATCTTTTTCTTTTTTATATTTTTTCATGTTTGGCTGAGAAGTTGTGAGGTGAGATTTCACCAAAAATGGTAATTTGAGAATTCCAAATGTTGGTTTCTCTTGTCTGAGTAAACAAAGTTAGATCAAAATTGGAATTTTGAGCTTAAGATTTTCAAGAATCCAACTCTCAAATTTGAATTCTCTGGGACCCCAAAGGTTAGCAAAATTGGTTGGGGACCAAGCCATATGAAGCAGAGGTCACTAGTTTAAATCATTCCTTCCCTCTCCCCTTGGGACCTAAAAACACTTTTTCTTTTTTTTTTAAATTCAAATTCTATGGGAAGGTTGCCATTGTACAAATTCTACCAATATTAAGGTGCTGTTTGGTCAGTGTTGGGCGTTTATTCATTTTCTGAACTCATTTTTATATCTCAAATCTTTTTATTTTTTGATAAGTAACAGAAAAATTTTATTAAAAAAAACACAGTCCAGTACATAGGAAATGTACTAAAGAGGCAAAAATATCAAGAAACCAAATTACAATGATCAAGCAAAACAGGAAGGGAAAGACAAGAAAAAGATGGTAAAACTAAACACCATTCGAGAAGAGTAAAAAAAAAAGACTTAAACTCAAGAATGGACCGTTCACATCTCTCAAAGCTTCTAGTATTCCATTCCCCCCAGATACACCACATCAAATAGTGCGGCACCATCCTCCATATAACTATATTATGATGTCGTCTGAAATTGCATGACCAACAATCCAACAAATCCACTATCCTTTGCGGCATCACCCAACAAATACCAAACAAGCAAAAGACCATACTCCGCATCTCATATGCTATAGGATAGTGAAGGCGGAGATGATCTACATATTCCCCACACCTTTTGCACATATAACACCACTCAAGAACAATAAAATGCCTCTTCCAAAGAAGATTATCTATAGTTAGAATCTTGCCTAAAGCAGCAGCCCAAGAGAAAAAGGCTACCTGAGGAGGAACCTTCAATTGCCACACCATTTTCCATGGGAAAGAAATGGCAGTAGAAGGGGATAGAGAATGATAATACCCACTCACCTCGAAACCTCGACTGCTGGCTGGCTTCTAACAAAGTTTGTCAAAACCAACACCCCGCACCTTTGTGAAATATATCAAAACCATAAACGAATCCAAACATTGTGACTCTTGATCATTCAATAAACAACGAAACTGTATGTCCCAAAATACTCTCCCATTTGCATAGCGCATAACCTCAGAGACCAAAGCATCCCTTGTCCTACTAACATTATATAAATCTGGAAACACCTCCTTAAGAGGACAATCCCTACACCACACATCATCCCAAAACTTCACACGAGTACCATCTCCCACATCATACCGAAGGAACTTTGAAAAATTCAACCAGCCACTTCTAATGAACTTCCACATACAAACACCATATGCCCCAGACACAAATTTTGTACACCAACCACCCCACTCATTCCCATACTTCGCCCCAATGACCCTTCTCCAAAGGGCATCATTCTCCAAACCATAACGCCACAACCATTTGGCTAATAAGGCAGATTTAAACCTTCTCAAACACCGAATGCCTAACCCTCCATTCTTCACTGGCCTACATACCTTAGACCAATTTACTAAATGAAATTTATGTTCGTCACCAATACCAGTCCAAAGAAAATCTCTATGTAATTTCTCCATCCGCTTAGCCACCTTAACTGGAATAGGGAGAAGAGAAAGAAAATAAGTAGGCAAGCTAGAGAGAGTACTCTTAATAAGGGTAACCTTACCCCCCTTAGATAAATATAACCTCTTCCAATTAGCTAGCCTTCGCTCCATCTTCTCCAAAATAGGATTCCAAATCGTCTTATCTTTAAAGGTAGCACCAAACGGAAGACCTAAATATTTTAGCGGAAGAGCAGACTCCCTACAGCCCAAAATCTCCACTAACTCATGTAGATTAGGCACATTTCCAACTAAAACCAATTCAGACTTTCCTAGATTAATTTTTAGCCCTGACACCTCCTCAAATCTAGAGAGAATCCCACGCAGAGCTATTATATGATTGCTGTCAGCATCACAGAAAACAAGTGTATCATCCGCAAACAACAAATGAGACACCATCATCAAGGAACCAATTGCATTCCCAACTGTGAAGCCAAAAAACTATCCTGCTGCAATAGCTGCAACCAACATACAGCTCAAGGCCTCCATGACAATATCAAAGAGAAATGGGGATAACGGATCACCTTGCCAAAGTCCTCAAGAACTCCCAAAAAAGTCAAATGGGCAACCATTGATCGAAATGGAGAATTTAACAATTGATATACAACACCCGATCCACCTTCTCCACTTTTCGGAAAATCCACACTGCTATAACAAAAACATGAGAAAATCCCAATTCACATGATCGTACGCTTTCTCAATATCCAGTTTGCACAACACCTCCGGAACCCCTGCTTTCAATCTACTGTCTAAACACTTAGAAGCAATAAGTACAGAATCTAAAATATGTCGACCTTTCACAAAGGCATTCTGAGATTCTGAAATAAGACCGTGTACCACCCTTCGCATTTGATTGGCTAACACCTTAGCAATAATCTTG
Source organism: Castanea sativa (assembly GCF_040712315.1). NCBI lineage: Eukaryota > Viridiplantae > Streptophyta > Magnoliopsida > Fagales > Fagaceae > Castanea > Castanea sativa. The sequence continues at coordinate 820,578 of NC_134019.1, read as the reverse complement.
TACAACCCCCCCACCAAACTAATAGGCCGAAAGTCTTTGACATCCACAGAATCATTTTTCTTAGGAATGAGTGCAAGAAAAGTAGCATTAAGACTCTTTCAAACACAGTGTGGACATGAAAATTATGAAACACATTCATAATATCTGTTTTCACCATGCTCCAACAAGACTGAAAAAATGCCATTGTAAAACCATCCGAACCTGGCGCTTATCACCATTGAAATCATGGACCACATGTTCTCAAGCCTAAAAGGTTTTTTGCCTCCATGTAAATTCCCACCCTCAAGTAGGATTGGAAAATGATCTAATAGCAACCTAGATAGTCGGCATTGACAAACAGATGGAAATTTCACCTCCCAATTTGCTGACAATAGAAACCTGTCCAATCTAAATCTTGAAGCAACCTCTCTAGAATTAGACCAAGTGAAATTCCCCCTAACCAGAGGCAGATCAATAAGGCTTTGCTCTGAAATAAAAGCTGAAAACCAATGCATAGCTGTAGTGAAATTTGCAGAACCAGACCGTTGAGAAGGAAACCGCACCACATTAAAATCACCTCCCACACACCAAGGCACATCCCACCAACTACATACGCCAGATAACTCCTCCCATAAGAAACTTCTGTCTCTATCACAATTGGGTCCATAAACGCCAATGAATGCCCAAACAAAATGATCCGCCACATTTTTGAATTTACAAGAGACTGAGAAATGACCCACCGCTTCCTCCACCTTATCCACAACCCTGTTATCCCACATCAATAACACCCTAATTGAATTTTTATATCTCAAATCTTGTACTCATTTTCTAAACCTAACTCACTTTATGTTTGGCTCAAATTTTCTGGTCTAGTTTTTGTTTGTTTTTACCTCATATCTTTCAATTAAAAATTCACAACACACGCACCAACAGTAAAACCAATACCATATCCATCAGCATCCACCACCATCACCACCACAGCTGATCAAAACCCCCCACCACCAATTCCAAATCCACAGTCCAGAGAGAGAGAAACAGCCACACCCACCACCATTTCCCCCTACCAATACACCCAATTACAACTAAATCTACACCCACAACCACAACCACAGCAAAAACTAAGCCAAAGCCCAAATCAAAACCCACACCCACCACCAAACCCAGTTACAGCCACAACTTGGATTCACAACCACCAAACTCAACCGGCTTAGTGCCAAAAGAGAGAAAAAAAAAAAAAAAAAAAAAAACAAACAAACAAACCAGACCAATGTTGAACTCAACCAAGAGAGAGAAATTGATCATACCGAGGAGAGAGAGAGGACGTTTCTTGCCAAGTACAAAGAGAGATATCACTGGTGTGGTTATGGTTTTGATACCGAAGAAGGAGTGAAGAGACTACGGAGAGAGAGAGAGAGAGAGAGAGAGAGATATTTGGTCAAGGAAGATATAGGCATAAAGTTGAGTGTGTAGGCCCACAAATTTCTGGTTTTTTACAAAAATGCCATTGTGTTCATTTTTGCTAAAAATGAATATGGCCAAACTTCTTTTCATTTTTTGTATTCAAACACACGTTCTTGGGTACTAAAAATGAAAACTGAGTACAAGTAACAAAACCAAACAAGTTTTTTAGTGGTAGGTCCCACAAAAAACTGCAAGAGAATACATAATACACACTTCTTTTTCCCAAACCAAACACCCTCTAACATTCTCATACCACCCACCACTATTCTTGACGCTGTCACCATCATCTTGAATGTACGCAATGGGATTTGTACTCTTCTAAGGAGGACTGGCTGTAGGCAGTGGAATTGGGGATGTAACTAGTTCAGTTCTAAACAAAACCTAAAGTCAAATCTGATCAATTTTGAATTGGTTTAAATAGTGTTTGTTTAAACCCAAGTTTGAAACAGTTTAGATTTTTTTTTATATGCAGTTTCAACAGAAAAAAATTTAGTTTAGAATTAGTGTGTTTTAGCCCATGCATTTAACATAAAGAAATAATAATAATTAAATTAATTTTTTTTTTTAAAGTGTGTTTTAGCTAAAAAATCTACTAAACCAAGAATGAAACCAATTGAACTATTCATTGCTGGCCAAGTTTTACTACTTGCCAAACGCCCTATGGGGTGTGCACAAATAAATTCAGCAAACATTTACCAGAAAGAGTACAACGTATTAAGAAGAAAGAAATAAGAGGGAGTACATTCCATATATAAGAAGCAAAAAATATTTTGTGATTCACTATTCAAATCATGATTTGTGAGGCAGATGAGTAGGAAAGCCTGTGGCCCAAAAATATGTGAATACCCTATAAATTTGCAATGAAAAGACTCCCTTAAGGCATCAAAATCTTTTCCAAGGGAAGCTATTAGCAGAAGGACCCTTAAGGCATCATAAAAAGAAAGCATATCAAAATCTACACTCCATTTCAATCACCAAAACAATCGATCACTACCCACTCAATGAGGGATATAGGAATAAAGAATATCATAGAAGGAGGTTACCACCTCGTCCACCTCTAACTCCCAAACATTAAAGTCACGCTCAAATCTGACACCCTGAATCCTTTGTTCCCTGTCGCTTTGTCTCCTCAACAAGGAACCAACGGAAGCATCTCTAACTAATGAACAATCATACAAATCAAGAAAAACCATCCTCAAAGGTTGGTCGCCACACCACTCATTATGCCAAAGCTGAACATGAACCCTTCCCGCCCCATGCTAATGCTTTTCTATAAGCTACAACCTTGAGTTTATCAAAACAGTCTTTGTGGACCAACCTCCCCCACTCCTCTCCTTATTTCGCAGCTACATGTCTACATAGCTGCCCTTCCTCCAACCCAAAATTCCATAACCATTTACACAAAAGGACCTAGTTAAAGTTCACTAACTTCTAAAGCCCAATCCACCAATCGTAATTGGGTACACACCGTACCCCATACCACCCCCAAAAAAAAAAATTCTCTACAACTTCTCAATCCTATTCACCACACTAAAAGGGATAGTGAACAACGAGAGATAATAAGTATACTCAAAAACATACTCTTCAATAAAGTTAACCTCCCTCCTTTTGACAAACACAGTTTCTTTCAACCTGATAATCTGCGTTCAATCTTCTCTAAAATAGGATTCCACACAAAATTTTACTTGAAGGATGCCCCCAAAGGCATACCAAGATAGGTCATAGGCACACCCCCAATCTTGCAATGGAGGAGATCTGCAAGCTCTGAAATATTTGAAACCTCTCCAACAAAAACCATTTCACTTACTAAGATTTACCTTAAGCCTTGTCACAGCTTCAAAAAAAGTCAACACCATTCTAATATATAAAATTTGTTCAGAATTATCATCACATAATTTTTTTTAATAAATAAAGTAAAAAGACTGCATCAGTAGCAAATAATAAATGAGAGACACACACAAACCAAGGTCAGCAGGATAGCCCACCCTGAAACCCAGAATGAAACCACCCTCCCCAGTTCTCCTCAACAGTCCTACTCAAAACCTCCATCATCAAAATAACATAGGAGATAACAAATCCCCTTGTGGTAACCCCCTTGAATTGCTGAAGCAACCATATGGGGATCGTTCACTGAGACTAAAAAATGGACTAGAAATGCACGCTCTCATTAATCCTCTCCAATTTCCACCAAACCCCATCCTTTCCATAAGGTAGAGTCTCCCAAAATACATGATCATATGCTTTTTCAATGCCAAGTTTGCAAATGACACCAAGTATATGACTTTTAACCCTGCTATCCAAGCACTCATTCTCAATCAGAACTAAATCCAAAATTTTCCTACAACCCACAAACACATTCTCTAACTCAAAGATAAGCTAATGAAATACCACTTTCAACCTATTGGACGACACCTTAGCCAGCAAATTAGACACTCCCCAATAGACTGATGGAGGAGTGTCTACAAACCTATATATATAGCCCAAACAGACAAGAATACCCAAAAACTTTTCAAAGTAAGACAATGTGTTTCAGTTGCAAAATTTCAATCTTTTGTATGCCAACATAACACACTATTGGCTAACTTTTTTCATTGGAAAAAGAGTGGGAAGTGGGAACAATGATATCCTCCTCCTAAAGTTGTAGAGGATAGCATGCCCACCCCCCCCGCACAACACACACATACGCAATGATAGAGTGGTGTCCCATCAAAAGATTCAAAACTAATGGATCTTACCCATTTTTAAATACAACAGTGGACTGTTTAATAATTTGAATCAATATAATAAGGCCTTTTTATATGATACACAACAAAATGAAAATTATAAACTACATGCTTATTTTAATGAACAAAATAACAACTAATAAATAAATAACATTCTTTTGGGCTTACACACCGAGTTTTCTTCAAAAATGATAGTTTTAAGTTTTTGGAGAGAGCAAAAAACTTAGTTTTTGGTCAAGTGGGTGGTCAACTATGAGGGGGGTCCGCTACGCCCAGAGAGATAGTGGAATATTTTTTATATATAAAACGTAAGAAACTTTTATTAAAGAATAGCCAACCGAAGTACACTGAAAATGTACTAAAGTAGCAGAAATTAGTAACCCAAATTACAATGATCAAGAAGAACAGGGAGGGACAAAGATGTGCATAAAGGTAAAACTAAGCTCCATTCAAGGAGAGTATGGAAGAAAAAGGACTTTATGTCAAGAATCGACCCTTCCTAGTCCTCAAAGCATCTAGCATTCCACTCTTGCCATAAACATCAAAACAGACAATGTGGCACAAACCTCCAGAAATCTGTCTTCCAAACTTGCCCTGCCATGAAGCCAACAATTCAATAACTTTATATGGCATAACCCAATGGATACCAAACAAACAGAATATCATAAACCACAACTCATATGCTATCGAACAGTGAAGAAGATGATCCACTGATTCATCACACCTTTTGCAAATACAGCACCAATCAAGCACTGCAATATGCCTATTCCAAAGATTATTTGTAGTTAGAATCTTACCTAGAGCGGCAGTCCAAGAAAAGAATGCTACTCTAGGAGGAATCTTCAATTGCCACACCATTTTCCAAGGAAACGAAATGTCAAAAGAAGGGGATAGAGCGTGGTAAAAACCTCTAACCTCAAAACCTTTAATCATTACTGGTTTCCAACAAACCCGTACATTTGTGGAATATAGAATACCCCAACACAAATCCAACGCTTCCTCCTCCCAATCCTATACGAGCGATGGAACCCGATGTCCCAATGAATTCTCCCATGAGAGAAACGCATGACCTCCGACACAAAAGCCTCCCTTGCCCGACTAATACTATACAACTCTAGAAATACTTCTTTAAGAGAACAATCCCCACACCATACATCCTCCCAAAACTTCACATTAGTACCATCACCCATGTCATACTGAAGAAATTCAGAAAAAGCTAACCAACCACTTCTAATTGATTTCCACACACTAACACCATATGCCCTTGATACTAGTTTTGTGCACCAACCACCCCAACTATCCCCATATTTCACCTCAATGACCCTCCTCCAAAGGGCATCTCTCTCCGTTCCATATCTCCACAACCATTTACCTAACAAGGCAAAATTAAATCTTCTCAAATGCCTGATGCCTAACCCACCATTTTGCACCAACGTACAAACCTGAGATCATTTCACTAGAGGCACCTTCAGAGCATTAATACCACTCCAAAGAAAATCTTTCTGTAACTTCTCAATACGATTAGCCACTTTCTCAAGAAGGAAAAGAGAGATAAAATAGGTAGGCAAACTGGAAATGGTGCTCTTAATAAGAGTTAACTTACCCCCCTTAGATAAATACATCATTTTCCATCCAGCTAAACGCCGCTCCATCTTCTCCAAAACAAGATTCCAAATTAACTCCTCTTTATATGTAGCACCCAACGGAAGACTCAAATATTTCAAAGGAAGAGAGGACTGCCTACAACCCAATATCTCCACTAATTCCTCCATATTAGGCACATCGCCAATTGGAACCAATTCTGAATTTCCCAAGTTAATTTTTAATCCTGAAACCACTTCAAATCTGGCTAGAATCCCATGCAAAACATATATGGTTATAATCAGCACCACAAAAAAAAAGTGTATCATCAGCAAACAACAGATGCGACACTGTCAACGACATACTAGCTAAATTGACTACTGGAAAAACCTGAAATCAGACCCAAATTGACAGCCGCATCCAACAGACAACTAAATGCCTCCATGACAATATCAAAAAGAAGTGGGGATAATAGATCCCCTTGACAAACACTCCTAGTACTACCAAAGAAATCAGAGGGGGTACCATTGATCAAAACTGAGAATTTAACTGTTAGGTTTTGGTTTATTTGGTGATGAAATAAAATAGATTTTTTAGCTCACCACATTAAAATAATAATTTGATTGGGTTAAAATTAAAGAGGAAGAAGAGGATAAATGGTGTAATATGTGTGTGTATATATATATGTATTTATACACATACATACATATATATATATATATAGGGAGATCAATAAAAGCAAAATAGAAGAGGAAACTCTTTCTACAGAGAACTAAGAAGTTCCAACCATCTTTAGACCAGATGGCATCAAGAAATGCAACAGGAGCACCTAGGGTTACACAAGCAAATGCAACAAATGTAAATGTACACATTATAAATATGGAGGTGAACACCAAGCACAATAAGAAGATAATGCAGAATGTTAGGTTTTGGTTTATTTTGTGCTGAAATGAAATAGGGTTTTTAGTTCACCACATTAAAAGAATACTTGGGTTGGGCTAAATTAAAGAGGTTTGCTATCAGGTGAAGAAGAGGATAAATGCATAACAAGAACTAAGAAGTTCCAATCTTCTTCAGAACCAAATGGCATTAAGAAATGCATCAGAAGAGCACCTAGGGTTATACAAGCAAATAAACAGGTGAAGTTTGCTTGATTATGTGTCAAAGAAAAGCTTTTTTAAGCACATACAATGAGTCCATATATACCAATTCCACAAAGCAACAAAATCATCCTGCAATTTCTTGGGATCAGACACAGCTTTAGTTGCCAATTTTGCATCATCTACAGCAAAATAAAGTTAATTTTCTTGGCAAATACGTGCCTTAGGAGGAAAATGACCCTCTCCAATTGCTTTTGAAATGAGGAGTGTCCATTCCAAGTTGAAAGATTTTGAATTTAAAGGTGAATATACCATGTCATTTAAATCAGTTACCGTTCCATATTTGGTAGAATGGGATTTTAAATGAAGTGACACCATTTACACCTTTACATACATAAAAAATTAAATCTTCACCATGAATTGGACCCTCTCTGTTTCCTTTGGACTGGAGAGGATCCCTATTGGATTTAAGAACCATATGAAAAGGAAAAAATGGATGACATTCTATCACACTTCTAGTTCAGAAATTGTACCTTATTGTGAGATCTATCAACTGCAACAACCTCTCCTTCATCCTTCATAAGCATTGCAATCGCAGTTGTTTTCCCTCCTGGTGCTGCACACATGTCTAGTATTCGCTCACCCTTTTGCGGATCTATGGCATAAAAGGCACAATTAAAATAATGCCATGCATCCATTAAATCCTGTTGTGAGTGTTAAGCAATAGCTAAATCCTACGCAAGGAACAGTAGTTGATGATCATAATGAAAACACTATGCATGACAATAAAGAAAAATAATAAGAACCAAGGACTATTATAATGCTACGTTCACTACTATTAAAGCACATACAACTTGCAATGAAATTAGAAAAGAGAGATATAACTTCCAGGATTTCTTTCATGCAACAGAACACTTTTTTTTTTTTTGATAGGTAATAAAAACTGTATTGATAAGAAAAGTACAATGAGTTTAAGATGGTAAACTCACTACGAAAAAACGGATACAAACAGATCAAAGGGATAAACTAACAGGAATAATGAAATCAAGCAAAGAAGTACAATGCATAAAACCCCAAATATGAGACCACTCAAACAAAGTCCTAGTTAGTAAAGACTTCAATAGGTCTTACAGTTTTTCATGCAACAAAACACACTTCTTCAAGTACCATGTTCTACTGCTATTCAAATGACATGAGAGTTCTTACAAAAAATAAGTAACATATGAGAAGAAAGAGAAAAAGAAGAAAAAATAAAGATCATCCGGCTCTTCTGAAGAACCATCCTACAAAACAGAGTCTCATTTGGATATAATAAGGTTCTTTCTTTATTAGTAAAACTTGAACATAATAAGTCAATGTAGGAATATCCAAGTCAAGCAAAGTAGGCCCGTTAGTACACTCAGGGCCAGTATGAAGATACTGTAGCTGTGAAGGAATTGCCGTGCGAGAATTGCCCTAGCTTTTCTTGTTTATGGAATCCAATTTATGCACTTAAAAAGCTTAGTTGAGTAGTTGGTAAATACTGTCTTAAAAATGTCAAGGACATCTAAAATGACGAAGATGGATATCGTAGATAACTGAAGAAATATAAAAGGTGGTCATGAGAATTTCAAGAAAAAATAATAATAATAATTTATGAAAAAAGTAATGTGTTGCCTGCACAGAAGCTTGAAAAGCAGCCCCCTGGCTGTTTATCAAAACTTCTGTAAGGCCCACTGCAGCCACTGATTCCTGAGAAGCAGCCTGACGATATTTCACTAAACACGTCAGCAGCCTTTCTATGGAAAAAGCTGCATAACGTTTTACCAAAAGGGCCCATACCAGCATAGTAGTTAGCATATGTCCAGCCTTTTATTTTTGGTTTACGTGTTTCCTAGCTATATCTTGTGTTTATATTATTTATACAGGACACGGTGTTTTCCTTAAGAGTTTCATAGATATGTAAATATCATTTATAATGAGCAGAATGGATGGTTCAGATTAGTTTGTTATATGTACAGTCAAGGACTGAAGTTTCAGGTTTGCTATGGACCAGTACATACCCTAACGTAGCAGAATTTTCTAATCAAATACAAGAAAAATCAGATCTCAAAATTTTCTTAGGTCCCTTTTTTTATATCAGCAATTTAAAAACTTTATTGAAAACTGGAATAAAAGAACAACCAAAAAAAACTTTATATCTACCCAAAACAACATAAATCAAGGAAATCTAAAACAGAGGGCATGGCAAGACCACTCAAAGCAGTCCTCTAATCAAATAAAGAAAGAAGGAAAATTTTCTTAGATCCTTGTGCATAAAATTTCTTTGTTTACCATTCCCAATTCAATCTCTTTCTTTATTTTGCCAGAATCTATTGTGTTTTTTTAATTGCTAAGTTACACACTCACACCCAGTGGATATTGAACCCACAACCTCACCCTCCACCTAGCACTTACAAGTGGAGGAGGTGAAAATTGAGCTAGAGCTCATTGGCATTACAATCTATTGTGTTATTATTGAAATCTATTCTTGGCATTACAATCTACTAGAAAGAAATTCGGCTCTTTGCTATATAGAATTAGTTGAAAGAAAATAATAAAATAAGGGAAAGGAATTGCTGCAAACTATGTTGCAGCAACTCCTGCAAAATGCACAAATGTCAAGTGGCCACTTGGTGAAAAAATCAATCTTGACAAGGAAGTTTTAATTTAAATATAAGCCTGGACAGGTGTTGAGTTGAGACATTGACATGTGTGTATTTTTGCAAGAGTTGCTGCAACTTAGTTTTCAGCAAATCCTTTCTCATAAAATAATTCAGCAAAGCAAAAGCAGGAAAGAGAGAACACAAGAGTTACGTGGTTCAACCTACATCCATGGGATAAAGCCCTAGTGGCTACATCTTTACTGTATTTTTCAATTGTTGATTACAATGAACCAGTAGGGTATATAAAAGTGCTAGGGTTAGCCCTACATGTACTTACAATATATTAGGCCTCTGGAGCCATTACATTAACATCAACCCAATATCTTCAACACTCCCCCTCAAGCTTGAAAGCTTGAGCATATGGTCGTATAGGTCCAGCTTGGAACATATACACTAAGCAACTTCTACACAGTGCCAAGTTGCTTGAAGAGGCTGAAAAATGATGCGAACCAGCCAAAACTTGAAGAAACCAGCCGAAATTGAAGCTGAACCAGACAAACAGAAGCAAAACCTACCAAAAAACCGAGATGAACCAGCTGAAACTATTCAATACCAAATAAGGAACCAATCAGCGGTTTTATAGGGGTTAGGTTATCCTTATCATGGATAAGGGACAGCCTAAACCTATACCCAAATATAAAAAATTTATTCCATCCAGGATTAAGTTATCTTTATCATGGAAAGGAATAGCCCACATTGTGAACCAAACAAGGGTATTCCCCATCAACTCCAACCAACAACCACATTGGCAGACTTAGAACTCACCGACGACCACTATGCCAGCAACCAACAACTCCGACGACAACCACAACCAAGAAAAATCACCTCAGGACCACAGGTAACGACCAAGAGATTGAGGAAAGCCACTGTAAGCTCTGGTAGGCAATCTCCATGACTGGAAAACCACCAAGACAAGCTGAAAACCCAAGAAGGGTACCATATTTGTTGAGAACATGCTGGAATATGCCAAAAAATAAACCTAGATCTACAAAATGACCTAAATTCTTGCTGCTTCAGTTATCATAATGTTTCTTCAGCAACTAATTTTTGAATCATGCAAGGACTACGGAGCAATCATTACATTACTTCCCCCATTGAAATGCTAAAAGACCTCAAATATGATAATAGATGAAGGGAAAAAAATTAACACCAACAATAAAGGGAAAAAAAATCTCACTTTAGAGAAATTTGACAATGTAATAGGTACCTAACGCATGAGCAGTGACAATGCTTGGCAGGTTTTGAAGAAAAATTTCACCCTCGAGAACATCTGAGGAAAAAAAAAAACCAAAGGGTAATTTACAGACACCGTGTCAATATTTAACAACATATAACATACCCAAATAAGAAAGATTAAACCAGGAAAGTATCAACAACTACTAGATATATAGGAACAGAGCAATGAATAGAAAAGGACAGATCACTTCATGGTCCACATGGAAATGCTCAATTTTTGACAATGATAAATAAATATATTAAAAAAATAATACAAAAGTATGCTTTTCCTAAAAGTAAATTTTGACATGCTCCTAAAGGATTTTGTGATGCAACCCTAACCCAAGACCTGGTGTCTAAGGACTATAGTGTAAGTCCTAATATATTTCTTGTTGTTACCTTCTTTAATTTAATTTAATTTAATTTCCATCAATGCTATACTACCTTTAGAACCCAATACAAACATGTTTTAATCTTCCAAACCTAACCCTACTTATCATTGTGCAAACCCACTTATTTGCAAAGTCTTGGCCCACCATCAACTTAATATAACAATGTGATTGCTGACCAGATCAAAGTTGAGAAGAAAGGAAATATTAGACCCCTAAATTAACTCAAATTATACAAAGACATGAAAAAAAAAATCTAAATCTAAAAATAAAAGAAAAAAGAAAAAGAGGCGGTCTCAATATGAAGCTTTAAGGCTGATGTTTACAAGGGAATGAAATCAATGCTTCTCTTATCACTTTTATTAGGCACATTTTCACAACACCTAGATTAGAGAGGGAAAAAAGTAGGAGAAACCCTTAATAGTGATGGTAGTAGTGGAATGAATGTTGCAATGATATGCAAGTTAACTGCCTTAATTTTCCAACCAAATCATATCCCTAAACACACAAGGTAAGTGGGACAAATAGTACTTCCATTTTGAGGGGTTCTCTTTGGTTTGACATGATCCATACAAATGTCACAGGTTCTTTTTTGACAAACCTCAGTAGTACTATTTGTTTTGACATGATTCACGCAGATATCACAGGTTCTTTTATCAAATAGGTGACTGAAGTTGATGTGAACAAGATATTTTGCTGAAAAGAGAAGCTTGAATAGATGAAATCTTCAGTGGTTGACATCACCAAGAATAACAAAGCAGGAATAGAAGAAAGGTTGTGAGAAGTGAAGAACAGAATGTGCTTCCAAAAAAAAGTTTTTTTAGAAATTGAAAAAATAGTTATTGGAAATTTTTTTTCTATTGGTGAATTACGACACACCTACCAGGTCTTGACCTTATATTCCATCCCATTATTATGGTGGGAAGAAGTGCTAATTGAGCTATAGCTCACTTGCCAAAAATGCTACTAAAAAGTGAAGAATGCTAAACGCTGACCATGAACACCTATTAGGAGCAAAATTCGACTGAACAACTAATTAAAATTGCTATGAGGGATATGGGTCAATTATATTTTCTTCAGTTTTGCTCATTGTGCTGAAGTTCATTCATTTACGCAAAAGAAAAGTCATCTTTTAGAATGACTCCTGTGCTGACTCCCCCGCCCCACCCCCCTCCTCCGTCCCACCCATTCCTCCACCCCCAATCAATCTTTCCATCTTCACTTATTCCTCCCACCTCTCCTTTCTGTTTCCCACCACACTCCACAGTTTCCATCACCCTTTAGTTTTCTCCCTTATCCCCAATTTTTCCACCGTCCTTCCCTTTCCCACCACCTCAATTGCCTAATATTCCACAACATTCCATTGTACCCAAAGCTCTTTCTCCACCCGCTGCCCACTACCCTCACCAACTTTATCCACCAAACTACCCTCCCTAACTATCTCATCCTCATATCATGGGGGCAGCAAGGCTTCTGTTCACATTGATGCAAAACTGTTTTCTTTTTCTTTTCTTTTGACAGCAGGCGGTCTGACTCACATGCTATCCATGAGAGTTGTCGGAATGTCAAAAGTTCTATTTTGGTAGGTCGCAAAGGCATGGAATGGATTCTTTTTTGCTTTGCCGATACATGTGATTGGGTTCCGGGGAAGGATTTCTTCTGTAAGAGATTTCGGGAAAATAATAAGCTGCTGGAATTTAGTGGTAGATCAAATAAGGCTGGTCTTTTAGTGGTTATAGCAATGTTCTATGGTGGAGCTAGGCAAGGTTGTATTATGATCCCAGAAAGCATCAATCGTTCTGGGTGGTCTTCGTTTTAGAATGAATTGGGCGTTTTTCTCACCGGTGAGAAGCGAAGGCGGGGAGGGGTGACTCCAATTATTCCTGGCGATGCTGGTCCGTCAGATGGAGGTGGCCGGAATGGGCAAAAAATGCATAATTATGGGAATCTGCAAAATTTAAGGATTTTTGAAAAGTTGGGAGTTAATTTGTAAAGGAAAGTGATCCTAGGAGATTCTGCCATTAATAATTCTGTTATAAATTGCAGACCCACACGTGTATTAAATTTTAATTGACTATTGAACCTTTGGCATTAAGAATTTTCAAACCTGAGGAAGGCAAACGTTGTGTTTCTTGGATGGGGCCTAATGACCGTGGGCTTAATAACATTTGCCAAAGCCACCATTCAGGCTACCGGTTTCAGTGGTCCAATTACAAGACCTCCGGCATCAATGGCTCCGGTGAGTTAAGCCAGCTTAGGTAGTTTGCTTGAAAATTTTCACATATCATACCAAACACCTAAAAATATTTTACATCAAAACAAACAGAGTATATATATTTCCAATACAAGATAAAAGAATAAAAGAATCTGGGAAAAAATTAATCAATGATCCAGCGACTTAACCAATATAGATAGAGAAATTATGTGGCTAACTGCAACAAAATTAGATGACGTGACATTATGCCACTGGACATCAGGTTATTGAGTCATCAATTCAAATGTTCTTTAATAAAAATCCTAAAAAAAAATTCTTCAATGAAGTCATATTATGAGGTTGAAATGGCATTTGTCATCCATAAAATCTCAAGCCTCGTGATCGGATCTCAATTTAACAATTCTGAGAAACCACCCAGACCCTGAATAACAATCAATTATCTAATTTAGTACCTAATTTTAGCTATAGAAACATCAACCACAACAACAATATTAATTTTTTTTTTTTTAAAGATACTTTTTAATAGTATATCATATCCAACTAGGGGAAAACCATTTAATTTTTAGCAAAAGTTTGTGAAAAACATTCTGCTATACGATGTTCATCTGCAACACCTTTGACAACATGCTATTAAAAAAGAAACAGAATGCCACATTGTATCCATGCTAAAAACATATTACAAAATGTATCAAAATTTATACAGAATCAACTATACCATGAAAGGAAGGGAGTTTGTATACTCTATTACTCATATCCACTGCAATTCCTTGTGAAACACGAAACATCCCAGCCCTTGACATCATTGCTGTTCCTTGGCCAATATACAGTCCATTCCTTTCAAAATAATACGGATCTATAACAATGAAAATAAAATGCATCAACCCTTACATCCAATAAGGTTTCACAAAATAACTTCAGCACAAATTTTGAAGTTTTCAAACCCAGACCATCAAATAATCAGCATCAGAAACTAAAAAGGAAGGCTTGTAATATGTGTACGTGTGTGTGAGCCATAGGAAACACCTTTTAACCAAAGTTTTAAATTCATGTCACGACCCAAATCCATGGAACATAAATTTAGATGCACGACTAACTTGCTGATCTTGCATATCTCAATAACCATAACTAATTTCAAAATTAAATAAAACTCCAATTAAATAATGATGTTAAAAAACTTCTTACAATCTCCAAACATCCACAAATTGGAAAAAATCTCCACTAGTTAAAACCTGAATCAAAATAAAGATAATTAAAATCCTATAAGGCTTCAAGCATTATTGAAGTTACCTAAAAACTCCCAAGCTCTACCTTGCTCCTTACAAAGCAATCCAAAAGTTCTATTTCCCAACTAAACTTTAATTTGAAAATTGTAATTGATGAGGTGAGCCACACATCTAGTAAGTAATTATATACAATATAGAAAGAGAGTAGAGCAAAGCACGAGTATTTTGAATTCACAAATTCACTCAATGATATCAAACATAGTTTTTCAAAACATATAATGAACCACTAAACACAAAAGTAATTAAATACCAAAATCATTCGAAAACACATACAAATAATTGATCAGAGCACAGTGTCACATACACATATCACATATTCTCACATACAATCCTGTGAGTGGATACCAACATCAAACCCCTACTGGTAAGGGTTCAACACTTATTCTCACGTACAACCCTGTGAGCAGGCTTACGCGTATATATGATCAATTTTAAAAACATTCAATGAGTCATATATCACAAAAGCAAAGTTTATACAAAAGTAGAATAATGTACTTATTAGTAACAATCATTCCAAATACGGAGGCATATTGAAGATCACAATATATTAAATTGAACATAAATCAAAGGATGCTTGACTCTCTTATGGAATGAATAGGAACTGAGGAGTTTATATAAATATTTTACAAGTCTTAAGTAAGTCTAAAAATTCAATTTGCTAAAAGAAACGTTTTAAATACCATTTGGAAAATAGGAATATGAATTTGAAATCACTTGGTTTTAAAAAAATTCAAAGAACAAGAACCTTTTTAGAAAACTTATATTGAAACTCAATTATTTTTTGAAAATATTATAGTTTAGAAATCATCTTTTAAATGAGATTCGGACGTTCAAATTGTTATTTAAAATTCAAAATTTCTCTTTAAAACATTATTTAAAAGTCGAAGTTTCTCTTTCACTGATTTTAAAATGCTTTTGAGAAACTTTAGAAAATGTAATCTTAAAAACATAACTTTTGAAAATCATGGTCTTCTAAGAACCTGATGAACAAAACATTTGCATATCATGCATTACTTACCTCTCTTGCTAATATATCTGAACACAGCCGAACACTTTAATGTTCCATAAGCTCTAAATAGAAACCATGAAATCTAATCATTAGAGACCTTTTCTTCCCTACTGTCCTACAAAACTAAGGTATGGAAACTACTTTTGTATACACCATTGGATTAATCAATTTAATATTCCTTATTAAGGTCCCACGGCAACAATATTACCCCAAAAGCCAATATGTACTACTAGAGTTCAAACAAACTTCTATGGCCACAATTGATATTCTAGGCCACCACTTGATATTTAGGTGTTCAACCAATCATAGAATAAATAAGCTTCTCATACATGTTGCGGTTTAGAATCTATCAATTGATCCAAGTTCACCAATTAAAAGGTATACATAAGTAACAGCCAAATTCATAATATTGTGAAACCCAACATCAATACTCTTAAACTGTACACTACCAGTAATCCATGTTACTACAACATAAGTACCATGAACAGGCCTAGTTGTATATATAAACCCACAAGTGGTGATCAAGGCTTAATATTAAAACAAAAACCCATAGAAGACTCTAAGTGAAAGACAAATTACCTTGCTACAAACAAGTTTGCCTCTAATCCTTTTGCCGTAGCCTCTAGCATCCAGCGCCTTTCTCTTTCTTTTTCTTTTTTTGATTCACTCGTATAAAGAAGAGACCCAACGGCTTAAATATGTTTCCAAGACTTTTATTTCCAATTAACCTCAAATTAAGGTTTATCTGTTTAGATAGGCTAGAACTCCAAAGGATTCCAATAACTCTTAAACTTCTAATCCAAATAGGTTTTAATCTCTTATCCTTTTTCATAATTGATAAGAATGAAGACTAAAGGTATTATATGAATAACCCACAAAGTAACTCTCTACATTACATCTTCCTTTTTATTTTAAAAAGCAGCACAAAATTGTATGCACTAAAACTTTACTTTTCTTACTGTGCACACATATAGTATCTTAACTCTACAATAATAATAATGACGATGACGGTGATGATCATAAAAAATAAAAATAAAAAATCAGGGTATTACATACTAGCCTGTATAGCAGGTATTTACCATACCAAATTACCGATACCAAAAACAGTACAAGAAACTCTTAGTTTTATACCAGTTCAAAAACCAGTCAATACCAGGCATTTCGGCTATACCAGCCAGTTTACGTATTTTGGACCAGTTTGTAACTTTAATTAACAAATATTTTAAAAAATCTCCTTTTTAAAAGAGCTTTCATATCTTATATATAAAAGAATACGTATTATGGACAGGTGTTCAACTAACTATAAAAAGAATTATATACAACACAGTTGTGAACTCTAGACAGTAGAGGTTGAGAGATCAGAATCTACAGTTTGAAACACTCAATATCAATGGTTTTCTCAAAGATGAAGATATACCTCTTCTATGGAAATTTTCATTTTTCCATTTTTGGACAAGTACAACTCTTCTCGGGTGAATGAAGCAGAAGCAGCAAATTGAATCTAGTTCGGAGACTTATTTGGAATGGATGCCTATTACCAAAAACAGAAGGTACTGTTGGTGAATATGAAGTTGAAGGGGACAGCACTTCAATGGTGTAAAAAGCTAAAGAATTATCAAGATTGGCAAGGGAAGCCAAGGTTTACAATAAGGATTGATGAAGGCGAAGCCGGAAGAGATTTTTCCCAGGTATTAAAGTGTTCTTAAGGGTTGTAATCAAGTTGTTATTCAGATTTGACATTTTTTTCCTTTTGTTTTCCCAACTGTCTAACCCAAAAGACCAACCCTCTAGAAATAGTTTTTAGTCTCTTATTGCTCTCTCTTTGATCTTTCAAGCATCCCTAGTGGAAACCAGACCCATAATTGTGAGCTTTTCCTACAGCAAAATAGTGTTGCGCCTCCACACAAATGACAAGAACTTTTACATTTAGTGATGGTACCAATTATGTTTCACATCACATTCTAATTTCTATGTATCTCAAATTTCTAAATACAAAGAAATAAAATCTCAAATCATTGATAATATGAGATATGGTGTGATGATACACAACAAAGGAGCCAAATGTTGCAACTCAAATGGCCCTTCCTCTCCTCAAAAGAATGTGGCGAGGGATGGGTTTTAAAATAACAATAAAGGGCAAATTATAAGTTACCCCTTAGTTTGGCCCCATCACAATTTAATCCACAAACTTTCAATTGTTACAGTTAACCCTTAAGGTTTGGACTTACATGAAATCATTAGACTTTCATCCAAATAAGTGTTTTTCACACGTGTAGTAAGTGACCCCATAATCATTTTGATCGAAACTTTATGGGGTTAAAGATAGCAAATGAAAGTTTGTAGACTGAATTGTAATAGGGCCAAACCACAAAAAAGGATATATTGTGATTTACCCTATCAAATAATTGAGTGGTAAATTTTTTTACAAAATGCAAAATGTATTAATTTGGAGACAACCTAATGAATTCATTTTAGTCCAAAATTTAGGAAGTCAAACGTAATAATTGAAAGTCAAGTGGATTGAATTGTGCTAGAACCAATCCACAAGAGTGTAGATTGTAATTTTCCCAATAGTAAATCAAGGAGAGCCATTTTCATCTAATTTTCCAATCTTTCAATGAATAAAATCCATCTGGAAATTCCCCCATTCCATTTGGGACTATTAGAGGTACTCTTATTCCTTTTATTACAGCTTGTTGCTATTTTCTATTAGAGCAAGGGTATTCTTATTCCTTTTAGGTAGTGGCTATTACACCCCTTGAACTTCTATTTTACCCAATTTACTCCATGAACTTTACACGTGTCAAATTGATACTTTTGCTTAACCACTATTAAAATTAACTAAAGGTATTCACATGACACGCATGTGGACTCATAAAAAATGAGAGAGAAACTAGTGTTCAACAAGGAGAGAGAGAGACCAAGGAGAGAGACACCAATCTGGACTGCAACAACTATTGCAGTCAAACCAAAAGGCTAGCAGTTCTTTCATCTTCGTCAGCACCATTGACAATATTTCTTCGGCTGAAAAATTTTTCTCTTCACCTTTGTACCTAACAACAATCACGGGCTTGTCACTAGGACTAGGACTAACTTTAAAAGGCCAAAGCTTTTTGTTGCTTTGAAGAGAAGGGTCAAAGAATCAAGTCAGAGAATTTATGGTTTGGTATAGTGTTTGTGAAATGGTAATTGTGCTTTGGGTATGAAAATCTGTAGTGGGTTTGGAATAGGAGGTGAGATTCTTAGCGATTTTAGTCATTTTGGAGAGATAGAGCTTGAGAAAGTTCTAGTGGAAAGTGGAAAGAAAATAAAGGGAAAATTTGAGAGTTCAAGTGGAAACTAGAAGGAAAATGTGAGAAATCCAAAGTAATTGTAGAGAGATTTTTAGAGAATTCAAGTGGAATATCAGAGTGGGTTGTGCAGTGACTAGTGACTACCACTCAACTTTTAACGGCAGCCTAACAAAAGTATTAGTTTGGCACATGTGTGAAGTTTAGGGAGTAAATTGTCTAAAATAAAAGTTCAGGGGTGTAATGGCCACCACCTAAAAGTTCAGAGGATCTCTTAGCATTTTTACCTAAACTTTATATCCTACAAAAGACAAAAGACAAAAGAAGGTTAAAAGAGTCATTTATCATTCTTCAAAATAACCAAATTTTTTTCTGCCAATAACAAAAGCCACTACCCAAGTACATACGTTTCATTCTATTTGAATTCAAATACTTCAACACTACACTTCTTTTTTACTTCTTAAAAAAAATTCTATTTGTTATCTATTTGAATTCATATACTTCAATTGTCCACTTTTTTTTTTTTTTACTTCTTTAAAAAAAATAAAATAAAACTATTCATACTTATCCCAATCCATCCAATTATCACAACTACTCATTCTTATGCCAAGCTATACAATTATCACAACAATATATGGGTTATTGACGAAGCGGGTTTTTTTTTTTTTCTTCAAAACAATATATATATATATATATATATATATATATATATATATATATATAAGTAACATAACAAATTTTATTTTAAAAAATCAACCATATACATTGGAAATGTACTAGGCAATATCTATATTTTTCTAACGGAAAAAACTTTTCATGTATGCTAATTCAGGTTTGTTGTATTTTCCAATTACCAAAATTCCCAGGGAAGTCATAAGATGTATCACGAAAAATTTATTTCACTCACAAATACATAAATCTCATCACTCCCCTAGGAATTTTGGTGGGTGGAAAATGCAAAAACCTCAAATTAGTATTCTTGAAAAGTTTTGTCCTTTAGAAAAAAAATATATAGAAGAGCCTCTAAGCACACACAAAGCGCATGTGAAGAGGATAGTATATATATAACAGAATTTCCCTCTTTGGTCTAGACTTTTCTGAAAGTCAAAAAGACTGCATCCAGTAAACAATGATTTATCTATTCCCCTTTATTTTTTAAATTTGCCCCACATGTTACTCCTCATCTCAGGGTTACTCCACACTAACTCTAACTCTCTCTTTTTTTTTCTTTTATCTTTTTACAAACAATCCCTCAAAAAAAAATTCAATCCCATGTTCACCATAACTTATTAAATAACAACTCAAATGAAAATATTGTTCTAATTCTAAGACACGTAACAAGACCTTTAAAACCATACAACATTTGCTATAATTGGACTTCATATGCCCCCAAAAAATAAGTCTTGAATACGCAAATTTGTGAAGTAGTAACAAATTAATCTTCCGTGGCTACATCAATAGTATTATTACCTTTAGCTGACATTTAACAAGTCACTGGTGATTCAATAACTCATTAAATTAAACACTCAAAATGGAATCAATACTTGACATGCAAACAATACATGAAGTATGAGGTAAATTCATCAAAGATACATTAAAAAATAAAAGAAGAAAGAAGAAAGAAGAAAAAAGTTAGAATGTAATGTAATGATAAACAGGTAAAGAATACAAAGAAGTTAATTTGAAGGAGGGATTTATTTATAGAACTACCTGTGTTCAAGCCGAGAAGAACAGTACCACGTGTTATGCCAATACCCCATCCTCCACCATCGAGAGCAGGTTGTTCGACACCAACTGAAACTGCAACTACATCCCCTTTCTCAACATGAGCACTGCAAGCGATTACACCAGGAACATATACCTAAAGAAGGAAGGAAAAGGTGGCATGAATGAGATGTTCGAAATGAAAAGTATTAGCAGGAGCAATGGAATGGAAAAGAGTATGCTATGCTATGCTAACCTGAGCACCTCGAAGAACAGCCTCAGCACATTTCCGGCTCACAATGATCTCCTTAGGTGGTCTGGCATAATCAATCACGTGCGGTCCTGAACCCCTAAAAAAAACCACATAGTCTTCTAACCCAGGGAGCTGACACTTAGAAATGCGACCAATTTCTGATTCTGACTCGCTACCATCTACATTAGCATCTTCTTCTTCTTCTTTTATAATTGTGCGTAGCTTCTGAATAACAGCGTCACTCGTTGACTTGAGGGTGTTCACACGTATACAAGAGTAGCAAGATGGCCGCCTAATCAAAAAAGCAATTTTAAAAAAAATAAAAATAATAAAAAAAAAACGCAAAGCAAATTTAAAACTAATCTGTGCGTGCGAGCGTACGTACGCTAGGGCTTTGGAAATACGAGAGAAATGGTCGGATCCGTAGGCTTTGATGAAGTAGTCCTCCACCTGAGGGTTCCATCGCAGAATCGGATTGTAACAGTATCTCTCTGAAGAAGAAGAAGAAGAAGATGAATCCTCCATCGCTCTTTTTCTCTTTGTAGTGTAATTTGGGTTTTTCTTTGGGAGACTGAAGAAGCAGCGAAGACAAGACAATGTTCGTACTAATAAATCCCTCCTTCTCTTCATTCAATTCAAAGAAAGAGGCGGCGGAGGCCTCAACTCTACTCTCCTCTGGGCTCCTCTCTTTTTCTTTTTCTTTTTCTTTTTTTATGAATCAATTGGGTTTGAGGTTATTTACGGATATGGGCAGGTCCGGCCCTGGGCCTAGTAGGCTCCTAAATATACATTTTTCTCCGCTTAAAAAAACAAATGCTCAATTGAATAATACAAATTTTACAAATAAATATAAGTCATCAAGAACAATATATAATTTAAATTAAATAGAAAAGTGCTAAAAATATTATAGATTTTACTATATAAGCATTTACAAATTGATGTATTGATATGCATATGATTGATATATTTCAACAATCTAATAAATGTTTTTTTTAATTATTTTTTGTGATTGATGATATATTATACATATTTGTAAAGCTTCATTTACAAAATTCGTAGGATCCCAAATATCATTTATTCAAATACTCATTTATTATTTTTTTGACATTCCACCAATTACATTGTGAGAGTCCTTTACTAGTTGTTTGGTAGACTGGGTTTGGTTTACCGCAACTAAATGGGAGCTGATTACGAACCAAGTTGTGCGCAAGTCACATAAATCTCCTCAAGGCAAAAATGCGATTCCTCCTAAGCAATAAAATACCATTATAAGTGTTTTATTGTCATAAAATGACCATTTACTCTTACAAAATGAGTAAAATAAGTATTCATAATATTCACAATGAGAAGGAAATTGAAATAGAGTATTTAAGGCTTATCTTTTACTATGTGAACATTTAAAAGAATTCCTTCACTTAGTACCCCGAGCGTAATATCGTGGTACCCCGGACGTGATGTCGTGGTTCCCAAGGGTACTAGGCCTGTAAGAACCCGGAATGCTGATTCTCTAAACTATACGATCTTTTTCCATGCTTATTATGTAATAGAGTTTTGTCATTTCCCTTTATCTCTATAAGACCTGCATAAGAACACACTATACAATACACATATTTTCAAATAATTGTTAGTTTCTTAGATTAGGATATACATTTTAATACATATACATATATGTAAATGAATTTCAAGAGAATGATTCAGCCACGAGGATCCTGACCCCAATTCTCACAGACTTAGTGCTTTTGCACAAAACTTGTAGGATTTGGAACTCAAGTCCAAGTGGCTTTGCTTAGGCATTGCCTTCCAAAATAGTTAGGTGATGAGGATTTTGTGCAAAAGAGTGATATCTGATGTGTGCATGTTTTGGCATATATTTCTTTGGAGGCTAAGTGATATTTTGAATGATCTCAAGGATATGGGACAAAAACCTTCACCTTGGCTCTCTTATTTTGTTTATTTCTTTCTCCTCCTTGCTAGGCTTTTAAAGCTTGAAGAATATATGTTTTGAACATCTAAACTCTTCCCTTGAATCCCCATTTTTCTCCCCTCCGAATCCCCCTTTTATTGTATGGCTTAGTGTTCCTTTTATAGAAGACCTGGTCTGGTACCCCGGGCGAGGACGTCCCAAGTCTACTGGGTAAAACTATGTCCTCTAGAACTTAAAAATGTGCATTGGGCAGAAGTTTAGCTTATTTAGGCAATTATAACTCAAAAGGGACAGACTTTAGTTATAAATGAAAGATTCATTCTTAGAAAGTCAAATGAGTGGGTGGATTGCTCAATGTACTGGATGACATCTTTGGTTGAAAGTGACAATTGAGAGGAAATTGTGAGGAGGTGTCATGCACATGGGAGAACTAAGTTTTTCCATTGGTTCATGCATTCCAAGCAAATATGTAAATCAAGGGAAAGCTTCAGGATCTTCCTTTTACTAGAAATCACTCCCTTACCGACCAAACTATTCCTCTCTTATTATCCTTTCGGGATCCCACGGGCTTGGACCATGAGTTACAAAGATAATACTTGGTTTTTTGCTGGATTTTTAATGGCCTTTTTTTTTTGAAATCTGAACATACATAAGGCCTTGATGTTGATTCTTCTTGCTACATATCCTCTGGCTGACCGAGATCCTTGCTACATGTCCTCTAGTCTGACCGAAATCCTTACTGCATGTCCTCTGGCCGAGATCTTTGTCCGAGATCCTTTTTTTTTTTTTTTCTTTCTTTTTTTTTCTTTTTAGGATTTTGGGTCTTCATGGTTCTTCTTAGTTTCATGAATTTTGTTAAGGCTCATGGTATTTCCTTACTTTTCATGGAATGGGTTTTCTTGTGAAATTTTGGTCCTCAACATACATTAATTGTCACATTAGTGTATAAGTTTTTTTATTAAAATGATTATAACCATGCATTTTCCCACAAAAAAAAAAAAAGTCTTTTAAAAGTAAGAGTATGGGATTTTTTTTTTTAAATAAAAAATATAAAGTACTACTTAAAATAAGCAATATGCAAATTAAAAAAAAAAAAAAAAAAACTCAATTAATTTTTTTGCCTTAGCCCTCAAAATGCAGGCATAAATATGGTATCTTTCTATAAAATTATGCATATATATATATATATATATATATATATATATATATATTATATAGTACTGAAAATGAAAAGCATCGTGGATGATTTCAAATTTTAAAAGCGAGCAATTATATAACAAATTACAAACTTAGTTTTATTGTTTTGAAGTGAACATATTAAAGCAAATAAGCATGCATCTATCACAGTGAAGGATAATACCCTCTCTTTCTTGTCTTGCATGAACATGTGTAAGGATTTCCATGATTTTGATTGGGTAATCAAGCATTTAGGCTGATATTTGTGATATATTATATGTTCTATTAATGAATATTATTTCATGGGATGGAATTGATGGAAATGCTCTTTTTATTATGTTATTTTTCATGTAAAGAAGGTTTAGTAAATGTTAAAGCAGATTTTGACACATGTTTGATGTTTCAGTATCTCCTAGGAGGTAGTCAACAAGAAATATATTTCAGTCAAAAAAAAAAAAAAAAAAAAAAAACAAGAAATATAACTGCTAGAACAAATGCCTGCGATTGGAATCAACAACGCACTTTCTGAGGCCTTTAGTTGTACTTTCCATTTGCTAACATTAAAAGCCATTCTTCTTTGAGCTGATACGCTCCCTCTACTACTGCTATTCGTAACTATTAGAGGTGTCATTGGTAGGGTCTTTTTTTTTTTTTAATAACAGTGCCTTGGACTCTTCCAGTGGAGAATCTGCAGCTATTACAGATGGAAGTGACACTCCCTTTGATCAAGCTTAAGGATTCTTTGCCAGATTATAATATCCTTTCCTGAAGTACGTTTCAGGGGGACCTGTACTGGGAAAGGAAAATTTTTACTTATAGCTAAAGAAGTTATTATTCAGACTTTTTCTTTTGGGATCTGCATTAATCAGAGTATATTGTTACAAAAATTAGCCCTTTAATTTATTTTTAATAACATTCAATTTTAGCATGGCATTGGCACTTCCTTATCAAGTTCTTATGAATGCCGCAACACATTCACATAACTATTGACTAGATCAAGTAGAGCAAGCACTGAATTCATCAGCTAAGCCACTTTTCGATGGCAACAGTTTCTGTTTAATGCAAATGCCAACTACAGTGAGCTTGGTAGATGTCATGTAAAATACGTTCATTAAATTATCTAACTGATTATACAAGCTAATCTGCAATTTTGTAAGAACGTGACATTTTCTTATATATTCTTGACTCCCTTTTCTTGGGGGGGTTGAAAAACGTTTCATATGCTTACTTTCAGAATGTCAAGCAGCTGAGGATTGGCAATCAAAGTTTTATTCGTTCTGCTGATTGATTTCCTTCCAGACTTATTTGCTAAGACACCAAATAGCAAACAGTATGAGGTCATCTGTGTGTATTTCCATATTTATGGAAGTATGAAACGGTAATTCTTCTAGAAATGAGTTCACAAGGAGCTCATAAGACACAAAATTCAGCTATCTGATATAGCATATCCAAAGACCAGGCAATCTGATACAGCATACCCCAAGCATCTGAACCTGTATTCTCTTACTAATATCTAGCTGTAGGTTCTTGTAATCCCAGAAATAGTTAGGGAAATCATTGGTCCAATGAATGCCAAATAGTGTGAACTTGGAGGCAGATCAACAGTGGAGGTGAACACATTTAACATATACAGAAAGTCTGGAAGTATAACTTATTAATAATATTTAATTCCCACTATTTTACAAGCAGAAAATAATTAAACAAGGTTTTCCAAAACACAATGAAAAGGAGAAAAAACAAAACCGACTAGAACCTTTTTAAAACATATTCAAAGTGAAGTTGTTCATACACAAAGTTGTACAACTACAATTACTGCTGGTGCTGATGCTGCCCTATAAGATAAACAAAGGGAAAGAGCAACTCTCTCCAGGTGTCCACCAGGATTTCTTTGGGGAATGCTGTTGTTGAGACCTTACATTCACCTTAATTTTGTCCTCTTGGGAAGGCGGCCACCAGGATTCCTCTTGTCAGGTGCCCGAGCCTTCCCAAAAGCTTTCATCTTCCTTCTTGTCCTCTCCTCCTCGCTATCCGAGTCATCCCCTTTCTCTCTATCTGCATAGGTTGCTTCCCTCTCCAACTCTTCCCATGTCTTTCCTTCCTCCTCTGAGTCTTCTTCAGAGTCTTCGTCCTCATCATCCTCTGACTCAACCAATGACTCACTGTTGGCATCCTCATCCTCCGATCCTGAATCTGACTGTACATCTGAAGGCTCATACCCTTGGTCTGACTCCTCTGTCCCAGAATCTGAATCACTGACCTCCATGTTCAAGAACTCCCATCCACCATCCTCTATGAACTTCTCTGGATCATCAGTTATAGTTTTCAATATAGGTCGCCAGTTGAGATTCAACCTGCTTTCATAGTACTTCAGGTCAGTGGTGTCTAACCACTCCTTGATGCCATCTAGTGATGTTGAAGGGATAGAATCTATTCGGAAAACATCCCTTTTAAAGTCCTTGAATACAATAGTCATATCAAAATTCTTCTGCCCAAGACCAACTCTCTCCAGGTTAACAATCTCAATCTCATTTAAAGTAATTACCACAAATGGTGTCTCTATCAGTTCAACCAGGCAGCTTGAAGTAGGGACAATGAAAGCTGAGGCTTTGTGAGGTACCCCATGGAAGCCTAGCTCTCTTAAGGGCTGATCAAACTCAAGGTCAAGCGCTTTGAATTGAGGTTGACCCCACAGATCATTTACTCGGTTCACAAAGTTTTGGAAGTCCATATTGATTTTGTTTTTTCGATCCCTCTCACGCTGCTCTTCCTCAATCTCATCCGGGTCATAGGCAGATCTTTTTCCACCACCTAGTGTCTGGACCACATCCATTACCTCAATATAAAATTGCACATCCTTGGTCTTCTTGTTTCCCACCATAATGTGATTGTGCAGATGAAAGTGTAACACAGTGATCATTTCTTTCTCTGATGGCTGGAAAAATGCATGTTTGATGTTTCTATACATAACATCCACACGTTCGTCAGGCCTTGAAGTAGAGTATCGAAACCCGTTTGTGTGGCCTTCTAGTGAACCAGTCAACTTTCTTCCCCGACCACCAAATGCAGGACGAATCCATAGATCAGACAATCTTATAGGCTTGAATTTGGCTCCTGCAACTTGCAGCTTTTCCTGAGTAACTAAAGTGGCCCTCTCAGCTCTTTCGGACTCCCTGGAGGCTACCTGTCGGCGAAGGGTTTTGATCAGCTGTACTGCTTCACTGATATGCCTTGGGTCCTTAGAGCGGAATGAAACTTCCTTGAGATAAATTGACCCTTGAAACTTCTGGGTGGTAGAGTCATGAGGACTAAAAGGGGTGCCAGGTACATTGAAGATTATACGGATATAACAATTACGGTTACTGTCCTGCTGGCTGGACACACTCTTCACAGTGGCTACATGGAAAGGAACCATGGTTCCATAAATTGGTAATAGGATGGCTTCATTCTTCTGATCAATTTGAATCATCAAACCCCTTGGAGGGGGCAGATCATTAACATTCTTATATGCAATCACATCACCTATTGTCTTCCCAGCACCACGATTATCCGTTGAAATGGAACCGCCTCCGGCAAGCCTCCTAGCAGTTTCTTCATTTTTCTGGCGGGCAAGTTCAGCCTGGTGCTGCCTTCGTAGTTCCTCCTTTGACATCTCCTGGTTGTCTGATCTAAGTGTTGCCTTAGATAAGGTAGTCCCTCTGCTTCTAGTCTCAGATTTGACCTTTGGTCGCTCATCTTCTTCTTCATCATCCTCATTGAATGAATAAGCTACATCCTTCACAGCTTTAGAACTTGATACAGTCACTATCTCCGGAACCTCTTCACCAACAATAACTGTATCGGCTAGCAGCACTGAGAATTTCTGGGTCTTTGGGTTTTTGGTCTCTGCCTGCAAGTTCTGAAATCCAAGTGAGACATTGAAAACCATGCCTGGTTTAAATTCGCGGTCATTCTTGGCATTAAGACTAAGCCCCGACTCACGAAACTCAAGGCCTATTCCAGTTCCTGCAGTTTTAGTCAAGTTTGCAGCCAATTCAGGAGCATCCTTCTCAACTACAGAAAGCGCTGCTTGATATGCAGCACTGACCTTGTTCCCAGATTTCAAAGTACTAATGGCTGCTTCTTGTGCCTTGAGGAGAACCTCATAAGCCTTGCTCTGATTCGCATTGGCATCAATCAGAAAAGTTCGAGCAACATTTGAGCAGTAGCTGTTGTATCGGGATCCGATTGCACATATAATCACACTGGTAGAATCATAGTAAAGGTTGTCATCATTGCTGGAAGCACTTGGTTTCAGGTCAAAATCTCCTCCACTCTGAAATATTGGAGGGTAACAAATATCAACATTCTCAGCCTTCAGCTTGACTTTAATTCTTGCAGGTTCCAAGATGGTCTTCTCCGTGTCATCCATCAATGAAGAGTGGGAAACCTTCTTTTCCTCATCAATAATCTTTTCAAGTTTTGGGACCACAAAACTTCTCATCACTGATGAAGCCAAGAATGCAGCTTTCTTTACATTTGTAAGCTCTGTATTGTCTTTGACAGCAAACAAACTCGAGAACCCATTTGTTATATCACTTAGCTCAAAATTTGCATTTTTCAACTTTTCAGCCCATGTCTCCAAAAGCTTTCCTTCAGGAGCCTCTCTTGCTATATGTCCAACAACAGGAGCATGACCATTGGAGTTTGGCTGAGCATTGACAGCTTCAAATATATTATCCATTAGTCCAACCCCATCATCATTTTTGGGTTTCACATGCATCACAACTTCAACACCCACAGCCTCTTTTGCAGACTTCTTCACAGCATCGAGGAGAGAAGCTTTTTTCTGGCTACACAAGAAATGGATCTGCTTCTTCGTGAAGACCATAATTGTTTCTGGGAATTCATAACCAACCAACCAGATGTTCAAAGCTGATGATTTCAGGTAACGTAGATCTTCAGAAGTTGGAGGTGTTGCTATAGCCAGGGCATCTGAAGCACCCCATAAACCACCATTGTATTCATTCCAATGAGAATAGAACATTTTCAACCGCTTACTGAAGTTTTCCAGATTGATGGTATATGTATTGGTGGCTGCTGATGCCTTGCCATTTGTATTTTTGAAATTACCATTCCGATGTTCTGCCATTGATATACTTCTGATATGTTTTGACTATTGAGCCAGCATTCTAATCACCATAAACTGTTAAGAAATAATAAATCTCTGTCAGTTTGCTCCACTCTGAAAACTTATTCTATTCGACTTTCTGCCATATATAGAATGAATTTTTTTTTAAATGGCACATAACAAGATAAAGCTAGAACGAGTATCAAATTGGTTGTCATTTAAGAAACTAAGAATTGAATTATAGAACCACTATGGAAATTAAAGCTAAGGAGCAATTAGAAATTACATCATCGAATTTGCTTCCTTTGGTAGTAGTAGTACCTGCATGGAAATTAAAGTTAAGGAGCAATTAGAAATCATTTCACATATAACCCTCCTTTAGGTTTATGGTAATAATTAAGAATCACAACAGTATTCCTGGCATCATGTTCTTCTAATTCCAAAGGAAAAACGAAGTCAACCATCGTCAAAGTTCTGAAGTAAAGTAGTACCTTCAAATTTTTGTCTTCCTCAACAATTCAAAAACTCTTAAAACTTAAAGTTTTACATTTTTTTCATTCCATTCCACCATTTCTAGGGAACCAAACATAGCGATTAAGCATATGCAGAGGAAAGGGAGAGAACAAAGTAAGAACTAACACAGTTACACTGGTTTGCCTGCTCTGTGGCAAAAGCCCTGCATCCCCTCCTCCTGATCAAACAAATCCCATATTAGATCAACTTCTACGGATCAAAACCTACATAATAATAATAATAATTTAAGAAATAAAAATAGCTACCAACTTTTTTTTTTTTGAAAAAATAATTAATAATTGAATTTTTTTAGAGCATATCTCTTATATTTTCAGATAATAGATCAGATTTTAAAAATCTCAACTTTGAGTTAGAGGGATTGCGATACCATATGTAAATCAGCAAAGTAACTCACAATTAAATCTTTAATTTTCCAGATGAATTCCCTGATCCACCATTTCTGCTACCTAAGAAGAGAAACACCAAAACACCCATGAAGCTCAAAGTCTGAAAAATCTGATCAAAACTAGCAAAACCCAGATAGAGAATTGATTGAATTTCACAAAAAAGATTACTTTTTGTTGAAGAACCCATATGCAGATCATCGATTTGACTGGGGAAAGTGGTCAATTGGGCCGCTGAAACTGATCCAAAATGTGAAAATATGAACGCTGAGTGTGGCTTTTCGTTGCATGTTATTTGGATCAAAGAGATTAGTAAAAATTGAAGAGTGAGAGAAACTAGCTAAAGATTAAGAAAATGAAGATGATAAACGTTGAAGGTTGAGTAAAAAAGGTAAAAAGTTGATGTTTTGAAGTTTTTGGAAATGGGTTTATATATGGCAGGAGTCTGGTTTTTCTGCAGTCACTGGTTCTGCAGCTTTTTTTTTTTGTTGTTGCTAAACTCCAATGTCATTGAAAAGCAGGAAAACACGCTAAATAATCTCCCTTACAAACAGACTCGATACAGAGGGAGATTATGCTTATTGAAACAAAAGTACTGACTGGAATACTCACCTGTGATCGTGATTTGGCCCTGACCTTTTGATTTGTGCCTTTCCTCTTGGATGGAGTGTTCAAGCTTGACTTGAGGAATGATCGTGACGGTCTCGGGGTCAGAGGAAACTGCTTCAGGGGCGTCCCATATTTCCTTTAATCTCTTTGCGAATAGAGCAAATTCTTTTTTGGTGACTTTTCTCTTTTGTTGGAGGATAGGTTTTGTAAGGATTTGAGGAAGGAGTCGTGAATTGAAGGGATTGGGGATGCCTGGATCATAAGAAGGGGTTGGGCAAAATTTGCTGAATAGTAGTTTTTAATGACAATTTTAGGTAGATAGCACGATGGTGGTGAAGTTATTTGGGCCGTTCGGTAGATGGTTTAATAGCATGTTTTTAGATTTTAATCATTATTCTATATATTTTTATGCACTTTTTTAACTGTATTTATTTTTAAAAAAATTAAAAATTATTGTTTAAACACAATAATATATAAACTCTTCTTAGATCTCAAATTTGTCAAATTCAAGTTCTAACCTAAAATCAAGTTTATCAAACTCAAATTTTAATTGGTTTAGGTTGTATGACAGTCTGACGTTGTATAACAAATTAAAATTCTAGTTTGCTAAACTTAATTTTAAGTTGAAATTCGAGTTTAAAAAAGAGTCTACATAACTAAATAAGTTTACTCACATGTTATTTTCCTTAAAAGGTAATATTTTACTCGCATGTTATTTTCCTTAAAAGGTAATATTTTGCCGAAGGAGATTGGAGAATGGTTTGTGATATGTTTATGGGAGGAAGGGTCAGGTTGTGAGCGTATATGTCTGACTTAGTTAAGTTATTTGGATTTGGGCTTCTTTTATGTGTTCCGAATCCTGGTGGAATGGTTGGGCTTAGACTTCCATTTTGATATTCCTTTGATGTATGGGTGGGAAGGTATTGGGCTGTTGGCTAGTGTGGGCTATTTGCCGGGGTCAAAGAGATAAGAGGGAAGAGGTTGACGTGTTAGGATAAGCTAATAGACTGTTCACAAAGGGTCCCTTGTTGTTTTCTGCCCTCAGCCAAGGGCCCGAGGCTCTAAACTCATAATCAAATGGATTTCTGAGTCTGAAAATGTCATCTTTACATGTTTGGAGCTCATGTCCAATAATGTCGCATCCATAGCACACATCATGCAAGCTTTTCGAATTTCAAACCAATCGAAAGTTCTGGTAGGTTGGCACTAGGAAGGAAAACTCCTGGCATGAGAGGTCGGCTTATATCTATATCCACTTCCACCACGTTGCCGGCTTTTGCACCAATCTTCAGGAGATTATCTTTAGATTTCCAAAGGTCTGGGAGACCAAGGATTTGGGCCCAGAATGTGGAGGATGAAAAGGAAACTTCTTGCCACGCTAGAGAAGGGCTCCAGTGCTTGAGAATCAGGTGGCCTCCACGGATAGACCACGGTTTTCTCTAGTATGCTTTATGGAGGTCAGCCTCATGCTGGAAGGTGAACATGAACACACACTTGTCCATGCGCTTGACTTGGATCGAGAATGCTGGTCTCCAAGGTCTGGTAACAACATCGGATACTACAGCAGTGCCTAGGGTTATATATGTTATCAGCTTGCCTAGGAGAATGAGTCCGGAGGTTTTTGGGCTAGATTGGTTTGGAGGGAGCTCTAGATGGGCGTCTTGACAGGAGCAATTTTTAGTTCAAGAGATGAAAGTTGAAACCTCCATAGGAAGGGAAAGGGGTCAGTTGAACTTGTAGGACAGGTTATAGTGGGGTCTGAGGAGTTTAAAAGGTGACGATGGGAGGGCGGGGTGATGATGATCGCAAGAGGTGGGGACCAGGATGCTGTAGTTGAACATGAAAAGAAAGGACGGAACAATGGGAGAATATATAGCAGGATGATTTGACGACTGTTTCTGGAAAAGAAAAAAGGAAGGCAGGAAGGAGGATAATGGGGCTGGGTTTGGGTGTTGGAAATAAGAAATGGAAGAGGGAGACGAGCTCAAGGAACGGGGAAGGGAAACGGTGTTACTAGCGAGAAAGCACGAAGAAAAAAGCTACAGAGGTTTTCACTGGTTCTGTAGTTCTTTCTTCGTTTTGACATAACTAATAAAATCTCTATTTTTGTTTATGTTTCTTTTTTTTAACCAAACGCAATATTCTTAGATATTCTTAAAATACTCGCACAAAGCAATTATTTTAAGCCGATTTCTTTTTTGTGTGGGTACATGTTTAATGTTTTTTGGAGAATGTTGTGGTTGCATGTTAGAGTAATAATAAATATTTAATCCTATCAATAATAATAATAGTAGTAGTAGTTGTAATAATAAATATTTAATAATTATAAGTTTTAATATATATTTTTCAACTTTTTCAAAAAAAAAATCAAAATAAGAAATATATTGTTAATAATTCATTAATTTTTCATGCGTAAGTAAACGAGTGTTTTAAAGGTAGAAATTAAGTCTGTTTAAATTTTCATTCAATAATGATTTTATTTATTTTCACATAAAATAAAGTCAGGCTATACAAAAATGTTTACACAATCACATTGAATTATGAATTATTGACATGAGTGTTTCTTCTTTGTTTCATAAAAACAAAAAAAATAGTTTTTCTTCTTTTTGGACAAAAAAAAAACACACCAAATTGATTATTATCACTACCACATGGAAATTTACATATATATATATATATATATATATAATCAAACTTAAAATGGCATTTTCCATTTATTTTTCCCTTTTCTGTAATTCTTGTAAGCTTAGTAATGCAATTATTTCTCCAAAAAAATAAAAATAAAATGCATAATGCAATTGAAGAACTAAAGTTCTAAACAATCGAATCACTTGATGAGTGCAGTCTCAATTATTTAGCTAAAGTTCTAAAAGTTCTTGACTTTTATATGCATTGACCATTGATAATTGAGCAATTCTAAGCATTAACATTAATTTCATTTGATGGTGCTAAAAAGTTAAATCACTAATTTTAACTACCAACATCACAAGAAAAGAGCTACATTGATGTGGTTATTTCTAAAATTTTCACCAATTGAGCTATAGCCTACAATGATCTGTCATAGATGACAGATTATTGTTGTAAGTGCACAATTGTACCTGGACCCCAAAGCAAATGTTGGGCTCAGACCCAATGAGCCTTATACAATGTAATTTATAGAGTATGGATTTGAAATCTAGGTTCGGGATGTTGAAAGTTTGATTAACAAGCTAGAATGTTACAATCTGTGCAAGTGATAAACGAATGTGACAAATAGATCTCCTCGGACGTAAGCCGATGACGATTTGTATAAATATTCTCTTTCTAGGCTAAAGTTTACAATTCTTAGTTCCCTTTTTAGTTTGTCAGAGCCGATCCCCTCATCTTTCCTCTTTCGTCTCCTTATATACTTCTTCCTCTTCACTGTTCATCCACGTGTCATACAAATCTTCCCCTTAGATACTTTTTTTCTCCACCACATTCTTAAGTCTTTAAATAATAACAAGAAGGTCCAATCCTATTGTTCAGAGGTCATTTCCCCATTAATGCGGCCAGGGAGGTAGATGCAGAGTCTTTAATGTGGAGGTAGCAGCCTTTTTCCTAGATATTTCTATCACATACTTGCGTCTAGAAGGTGTTTGGATCACCCTCTTACCCATCGGTTTTTCTAAAATTCTGCCTTTAATCTTCTTTATGAGTCTCAGGGTCAATGCCGGGCAAGTCCGAGGAGACATTCCTCCTCGGACAACTCCTCGAACCTTTATAATGCCTACTGACTTGTGGGCCTGGAGGCCTTAACCAAAAACAAACTGATACCTGTCAATAAAGCCCAAATGTTTTTTCGGGAATTTTTACCCCCCACAATTGTAGCTCAAAGCTATCTACAAAACCTAATATTTTATTCATGCTCTATCTTTTTACACATTTTTTATCTACTCTCCAACTTTTTTTAAATTTTTTATTTTATTTTAATGTGTTATTTATATTATTTTAATCAAAATGGTAAAAACAAATACAACCATTGATGTTGAGTGTGTTATCAAGTGATGTTTTAAAATAGATAGAATGAGTTTTTGAGATGCTAAAAACTAAAAATTTTAGTTCCATCAATGCTAATGTTATTATATTAGGCATCCCTTTATTAAAATAGATATCGTAAAAAGTAGTTAATCTCAAAATATGTCTAACCATTAAAGGAAATTCATTTTCCATAACTAACTTTGTCTATTCCAAATTATATTAAATGTTAGTAATATTCTTCGTAGCTAGTGTCAATGATTTGAAAATACTCAACTAAATGCTTGCTTATGCTTAAAATTTTCTAAGTACATCGTGTTTGATTTACACTACATGGCTAGCTAATTTCATGCATAACAGGAGATTTCTAAATTTATATTTTTGATTTTTTTTTTTTGTTGAGAAACTAGACAAGGAGCCTAGGCTATTATTGATGAAAAAACAAGAACTTAGTGAACATCAAGGGGCAATATCCTCGGGTGGGTTGTTGAGCCACACTTGAGTGCCTCGGTTGCCTTTAGCTTTTTTAGCTAAAGCATCAGCAACACAGTTACAAGAAAGACTAGCATGATTGAAACAGAGAGGATTGAAAAAAAACCATAGCTTGACAGCGAATGTCTTCAATAACCATTCCATAGAAAGAAAATTCAGCACTGCCATGATTTAAGGCATTGATAACCATGGCTGAATCCCCTCGAAAATTACCCTTTGTAGATCAATCTTAGCAGCAAATTCCACAGCTTTTCAGCACGCCAAGGCTTCCATATCAACAGCAGCCTGAGACAGTGGGATAGTAGTAGACACCAACAAATTCACCTCTCCAATCTCTCGCAACTACTACAATTCCTGCCGAGTTTGTATCTTTGAATACAGCGGCATCAAAATTAACTTTGTGCTGGTTTAGCTTAGGGGGGCGCTATTGTTGAAGGATAGGAAGGCGATACACCACCGAATTTAGATCTTGAGCAGCCTGGAAATCTTGCAGCATGTTCCCTGCCAGCAAGACAATATTAGCCGCAGGGTGCACCAAACGACCAAAATGGATAGCATTTCTTCTGTTCCACAATAACCAGGCTGAAATAGTAAAAACCTCCTTTCTATAATCTTCTTGAACCTGAAAAAATTGAGAGAGTAAGTCACTGAAATTCATTGGTGGAGGGGAGCACGATTGGTGGAAGCAATGGAATGAACTCCACACATTTTCCACATCTTTGCAAGACCATAGCATGCAGCGGGTCTTCTAGGCAGAGTTGGCAAAGTTCACACTTGCCTAAGAGAGTAATTTGTCTGTGATAGAGATTGCTCATAGTTTGTAGATCATCATTACAAGCTTGCCAAATAAAGTGTTCAATTTTATTAGGAACAGGCAGCCTCCAAACAACCTTCCAAGAATGTTTTTGAGTCTCAATATTTGAGCTCCTTGCTTGGTTGATAGCGTTACAGGCAACTAGAAGCTTATAAGCACTGCTTGTTGAGAGCAACCTCGATGGAGAGTAAGCCTAAGCAATTTTATCAAGTGGGCAGCACCGACTCAGAGGAATACCCAGGATTACAGTAGCTTCATGAGGCAAGAAAATCTAGTGAATGAGGTCTGATTTCCATACACCTAATTAAGTCAAGATTTATAAGAGTTTGAACTTTGGTCTTTGCTAGCACCGCAGGTAGAGGGGAGGTAATGGAACAATTCAGGTTCACTGGTAGCCACCTATCCTCCTTGATTTGAACATTTTGACCATTCCCAATGCGCCAAACCATACCTTTTTGAATAACATCTCTAGCACTAAGGATGCTCCTCCACACATATGAGCCTATCGTGGACTCCTTAGCCTCCAAGATTGAGCAGTCTGGGAAAATCTAGCTTTGAAAACTTTATGGTAGAGCAAGTCCGGGTTATTAATCATTCTCCAAACCTGTTTTGCCAATGAGGCGTCATTAAATTTTTCAATTTCTTTGAACCCCATGCCACTCACATCTTTAGCTTGGCAAAGTTTCTTCTAGTTGACCCAGTGAACCTTTCTACTATCGCCACCATATCCCCACCAAAATTTATGTGTCAAAACCTCTAAATCTTTGATCAAACCTTTAGGGAGTTTTAAAACAACTCATAAGGTAAGTTGGGATGACTTGAATAACTGCCTTTATAAAAACTTCCCTACCTATTTGTGAGAGCAACTTTTCCTTCCACCCTTGTAATTTCTTCCACACTCGTTCCTTAAGATAAATGAAACTTTGTTTCTTGGCTCAACCCACAAATGCTAGCAAGCCCAAATATTTCTCATATTGGCGAATGGTAGGAACCCCCAAAAGTGCTTGGATTCGAGTCTGAATATATGCCTGGGTATTAGAACTAAAAAAGATATTAGTCTTGTCCCAATTGATTTTTTCCTTGAACCTCTCTCATAGATAGCCAAGATCTCCAAAATTCTGTGGCATTCTGCTTTCGTAGCCCGACAAAAAAGCATGCTATCATCTGCAAAGAATATATGGGAAACCCTTTGACCATTTCTACATATAGCTACACCTCTAATATCCTTATTCACCTCAACCTATTAAATTAAACTCTGCAAACCAAGGGCATATAATAAGAATAGATAAGAGGATAAGGGGTCACTTTGGCGTAAACCTCTTGAAGGCTTAATATTGCTCATAGGTTGACCATTCAGGAGAATTGAATAGGAGACTGAGTGCAGACACAAGATAATAATTCGAACTAGTGTCTCATCAAGGCCCAAATAGATCATAATTTTCTCCAAAAACTCCCACTCCACATAGTCATAGGCTTTGCTCATATCTAGCTTAAGAGCCATGTAACCCAATTTCCCAATGGTCTTTCTTTTGAGGTAGTGAAGTGTTTCAAATGCTACAAGTATATTATCAGAGATCAACTGCCCTGACAGAAATGCACTCTAAGAATTAAGCACTGTTTTAACCAATAACTTCTTCAATCGGTTAGCCACCACTTTAGCAATAAGTTTGTAAATAACATTACAAAGGCTTATAGTCCTAAAATCAACAACTTTTTTTGGATTCTTGATTTTTGGAATGAGAGAAATAAAAGTGGTGTTAATAGATTTAGGGACATCACTAGAATTCAAAGCTTTAAGCATAACAACAGTCACATCATTCCCTATAATATGCCAAAAGGATTTATAGAAAATAGAGGACATACCATCAAGACCTGGAGCCGTTAGTGGTGCCATCTACTTGAGAGCTTGATAAACCTCCTTGGCTTGAAAGTCACCACCTACCTCCATATCTTCCTCTGCTGCCATACTATGGTGAAAATCCTCAAGAATCTTGGCAAAACCCGAAGGGTTTGAAGTCTTAAACAAAACCTCAAATACCTCTCTACTACCTTACCCATCTCTGATTTATCCTCAAGTTAAGACCCGGCCTTGTTCTCTAAACCCAAAATTAGATTTCGGTGATTCCTTGGTTGGCTCGGCAATGGAAGTATTTTGTATCGATATCCCCTTCTTTTAGCCATGCACTGCATGATCTTTGTTTCCACATGCATTCCTCTTTTGACTTCAACTTTTGGATTTCCTCTCTTAATGCCTGAATCCAATTGGGATTATGCCTATACCTGCTAGACTCTTCCATTGTTTTCAATTCTGTTAGCTTTCGTTGAAGTGAATTTCGGACATGGACAAATGTATTATGATTCCATGTTCTCAGATTGTCCTAGCAAGAATATATTTTCTTGTTGAAGCACCAAGCCGAGCCCTTTACCTGATTAACTCCCCAAGATCTCTCACAACATCTTCACAAGAGCTATCCTTTAACCACAAAGCTTTAAAATAGAATGGTCGCCCTTTCCTGTAAAATCGTTTGAGCTCAGAATTCGAACACAAGAGTATAGGTTTGTGGTCCGAATGAAAGGCATCCAAATGGTAAATGCGAGATGTAGGGAAATGCAGAATCCATTCTATTGATGCCACACCCCTATTAAGGCGAATCCAAACATTTTGATCACCACACTAGGATGCCTATTGCTCCAAGTAAATAGAAAGCCATTAAAACCCATATCTCTTAATCTGCAAAAATCTAGTGCATCACGAAAACTTTGCATTTGCCGCTTGGGTCTGTCTAACCATCCCCATTTCTCTTCCATCAGTAAAATTTCATTAAAATCTCTCAAGCACACCCAAGGAAGAGAGAACCTACTACCCTAAGCCTTAAGTAAGGTCCAGGAATCTTCCCGGTTGGCGGTGTCAAGATCTTCGTAGAAACCTGTGAACCGCTAGGCGTCATCAACTTCATGGTTTATAATAGCATCAATGTGTTGATCTGAATAAGACTGGATATCCACACTTATGTCAGTTTACCAAAACAAAGCTAGACCACCACCAATATTATGCCTCAGGACCACAAAAATATTAGACTTCTGAATCTTCCTCCCAACTTGCTCCAAAACAACTTTGTCAACCTTCGTTTCCATTAAAAATACTAGTTTGGGATCTTTATTGCCGACTAAGGCAATGAGTTCATCTTCTGTCTGTGGGTTCCCAAGCCTATGACAATTCCAGCTAAGGCAACTCATAGGGATCGGCAGTGCTGGGAACCAACCACCACCTTAAAATGCTCCTTATTGTCAAAGTAACAAATTTCCATACACCGTCTTTC
The DNA here is from genome assembly GCF_040712315.1 of Castanea sativa. Lineage (NCBI taxonomy): Eukaryota > Viridiplantae > Streptophyta > Magnoliopsida > Fagales > Fagaceae > Castanea > Castanea sativa. The sequence continues at coordinate 781,337 of NC_134019.1, read as the reverse complement.
ATTCACTGCCACCTCTCACTATCATTAGTAGACTTGTTTTCATGAGCCAACTTTTTCCACTTCTTGGTTGGAGCAGGATTTGCACTGCCTTGATTAGTACAGTCAAAAGGTGGGCCTGGACGAGCCTGCAAAACAAACATAGGGCTAAAGTGAGAAATGTTATCCTTCTGTAAGGTTAATCCCACCACTTCCCTTTCAACCCATGAGGAATATTCCTCACCCACCCTTCTATTCATTTCGTTGTGGCTTTCCTTGTCATCCCCAACATTTTGCACTTTCTCGCAGGTTCTACCATCCGTTGGTTGCTTCGACTCTACCACAGCATTCATAGATTGGTTTGCATCCATAGCTGTGGCAAAATCACCCTTGGAACCACCCTGTCAGGAAGCCGAGAAGTTATCATTAGAGTGCCCACTTTTGCTTTGTGATGCACTTTGATACTTCTTACCCTATGGGCCTTGGCTTCGGGCACTACCAGAAATAACTACTACTGATTTCTTGGTTTGTCTATTTTGTTCAACTCGCAAACATTCTCCATATTGCTGGTCCCCCTTCTTCAAATTTCCTTTACCTCGCAACCACAAGGAACAATCCCATCCCCCATGAGTGACCTGGCCACACCAATAGCAAAAGTTAGAAAGGCGCTCATATCTAAGACCGACCCAGCCAATCTGCTTTCCATCAGCCCAAAGTTTGCAGCACCGTGGGAGTGGTTTGGATAGATCAATCACCACTCAAATCCTAAGGAATTCACTACCCGACTTATCATCTTCGGTGTCAGCTACTTGGACAATTGAGCCAATGGTTTTACCAATCATTTCATCAATTTCAGGAATAAGGTTCTTCTTGGAAACATTATGGATTTGCACCCAAAAGGTTACACAAGAAAACTCCAAGAAAGGAATAGCTTCAATAGTAGTAACTCTCTAAAAAGCAACTAAGTTTTTATCGTAGGACTAGGGCTCATATTCCAAAACCCTTTCTAGATTAAGGCATCCTCAAATTCAAACAATAGAATGCTATCACCAATATCTCATATTTTAAGTTCCCCATTAGGTTTCCATAGAGGTTTGAAAGTACAAGCCACCGCATCGACATTCAGAACTCGTTTCGTGAAAAACTTACCAGTCAACCAATGTATCATGGTCTCCACCTAGTGCGACACTTTAGCAACCGCTTCCTCTTCTTCAATTAAAGAGAACCAAGACCATAACTCATCGAGACCAACCATGACCGGAGAGGATTTAAGAAGGAAAAACAAGCAACAAAACACAGCAACAATCGAACCACTGTCCTACCAAACCTAAGAGTCTAAAGGGAACACAAACCTAAACCAAGTTAGGTACAAAATTCTACACGCGGGGATAGAGAGAAAACTCTAAAACCTAGCCGAGAGAGAAACCAAAACGAGTACCTATATATATACTAGATTCGATAAATCTTTAAAAATGGGAAAAATAACACTTTCCTAGTGTTTGGTTTACTAAAGATACGAAAAAAAATTGTACAATTAGAATTAGTGTTTGTTTGGCTAGATTATTTTTTGCCAACTTATTCTACTATTCAGTTTATTTTTGCTACTATTTATGGGTCTCACTGCACTTTTTGGTACTATTCATGAGTCCCATTGTACTATTTCAATTAATATTTATCTTTATTTACAGTACTTTCAGCAAAAAATTTTCAGTTTTAGCAAAATAAGTGAATCCCAAACAGACCTTTAGTCTTACGAAATCACCACATTGCTTAAGAAAGTGTGTTGTATATGGTATAACTTACCCTATACTTTCTTAAAAGTTGCCATAACTTTTGAGTGGAGTATCTGGTGTGCCTTTGTATTAGAATTTTCTTTCCTCTCTTTTGTGTGTGTGTTTATTTCTCAAAAAAAAAAAAAAAAAAGGGTCTTTCAAGATCACCAATTTTTGTCATGGAGAGAAAGTTTGGAAATAGGAAATGTAAGGACCAAAAGCTCATAAAATCAATCTTCAAAACGTTATTGTTGCTCTATTCACTTAAGAGTCCTCATACAATACATTTGGTAGAGAGGGTTCAACAACAAAAAGCCTCCCCCTCGTAATCTCTTGATTCCTATTTATACTATTCTTTGCTTTCATCGTAGCCTTACACCTTGCAATCTGCGGTCCTTTTCCCGTGACACTTGTCCGTCGGTAATGGAACAAGATTCCACTTTGCATCCCGTACTGTTCAGGTCATGTCCACATTAATGCGACGGATAGAGGAGATGCTTGCTAATTAATGCGGCCAGAATGGTTGTTGCCCAGCATTTAATGCAACCTTGCAACCTTCCAAATCAGCCTATTACAACCAGATATTTGTAACATGCCCCTTATTTAGTTATCGTCCACGCCACCTCATCTTCGGGCACACCTGGAGAGACCTCATCTTTCATTCTAAATGTTGGCCTTCCTTTCTTCGGGTCTTCGGGTTCTCAGGTCCTCGGGTCCTCACAACAGCCCCTTTAATACTTGAGTTATGAATCATGTATTCATAACTAAGTTTTAACTTCTTATACACGCTTCTTACCCATTTTATGCTTTCACACGTACATACGTCTCTTCACTGCCCCATGATCCGCATCTGGCGCCTCGTATCCCACGTTGAGGCATTTATGGTGCCTGACGCTTCTTCTCCCGCGCACGTTCTACAGTTGGATGAGAAATGTACGGTTCAGATTCTGCTCTTAATTATGAGCGGGAAAGTTACCGCTCTTATTATTTCTTTTTACCCCATTACCTCCACTTCCCCCACCCCTATAAAAGCAACTTTTTATGCTGGATAAAGCTCATTTTGCCATTTCGAAGGATTGAAAGAAAAGTGAGCTCCCGAGGACCATCCTTAAGCGATCTTCAGAGGTGTGTTAATTTTCCTTTCCTTTTGTCTCTCCTTGCTTACTTTTCTCCTCTTGCAGCGGGGGTTAATGGGTAGATACGCTAAGTTAGTGAATACGGATGAGGCGAAGGCCGTTTTTAAGAACCGATATCGGATCCCCAATGACGTAGATATTACGTATTGTGAGATAGAAGATATTCCACTGGTGTCTCGGCCACCTGAATCCGTTTTGATTCCGATGATTGCATTTATTGAGGGGGGTATGGAAATTCCTATGGGTAGAGTAACTAGGGATTTTCTAATAAACTATAGACTTACCCCTTCGCAATGCTCCCCAAATGTCCTTAGGATTTTAGGATGCGCGGATGCCCTTAATCGAAAACTGGGAACCAACTTGACTTGGCAGGATGTAAATTGGGTATATAACTGCCAAAAAGGGGATAGGACTAAATACTATATGAAGTGTAGAATCCCTTCCGTTAGGCTGATTTCCTGTTTACCCGATTCAAGCAAAGGGATGGATGAAGATTATCTCGTCATCTCGGGCAATTGGCATGACGGATTGCATTGCCCTACCCGAGAAGGGGTACCAGGTAGGGTTCCCGAGGACTAACCTAGCACTTAGGACTAACCATATTCTTTTCTGTGCTGTACACCACACTACGTATTTGTTTAAATGACTTCATTTTTATTGCAGACGATTACCATACTGCCCCGAATCTGTCTGCCGTGAACCGTGCTGACTTGAACAGGATTCTTCGATCGGAGATATTCGTTCATAGGGACGGACAGCTCCGAGCAGCCCACCTCATCCTCGGATACAACCCCTCTACTAAACGCTTCCAAAGCCCGAAGAACGTGATAAGAGCAAGAGATTTAAGGCTAGCTCAAATTGACGTTGCCGCCCCGGGATTTTTATTAGCCGTACCTCCTCCTGCAGGAATTCAGGACGCACAACTCCCTGCTTCACTCGCCGCCCAACTGATCCATCCTCCTTTGGAACAAGCTGCTAATCCTGACGTTGAAGAAAGAGCTGCCACGCCCGAGCTCCCTTCTCTCGAGGTGACAGAGGAAGACTTTGAGGTGTTCTACCGCCCAGACGCTCCTTCCAGTTCCCAACCGTCCACCAGTCAAATGGGTTTCCAAGAAAAAGAGCCCGACCTGTTGGCCCTACTACAGGCACATGCAGGCAGCTCCTCGCCAGCCGTGTCGGTTCCTCCTCGTCCCGTTACTCCAGCTGTTACTCAGGCACCCCCCTCGGAGGCAACAGATAAAAAACGCAAAAAGGGTCAGAGTAGCAAACATGTTATAGACATCGAAGAGGGGGAAAACCTTGACCCCTCTGTTAAAGATACCAGGGCTACAAAGGCCCTTTCCAAGAAAGTTGTTCCTACTGGTTCGTCTAAGGACCCCAGTAGTGAGCCTACAAAGAAGGCGTCAGCCTGGCGACCCAACTTCACTCTCAGTTCGGGCAGCCCTGTCATGGATGACGCGAACCTGAGGGACCCGAAGAAGGGAAGCTCGAGCCTGGTGGCCGAGTGTCTAGAGAAGGCTCTGTGCCTTCCCGAGGATATGGCAGAGTTACGATCCTTCCGTAAAAGGGAGGTTTTCTTGTCTTTGAAGCAGGACTTGGCCAAGGTATTTTTAAGCCTTTGCACAGTTTATACATAAGTTTAACTCTTTATTATGGCTAACTCTTCTGTTTGTACTTGAATACATCATAGGCGGTCCAAGCTTCATTTATGGCTGAGGAATGGGTAGATCATTCACTGGATCTTGCCCGCAAAGCTGATCAGAATGCCGAGGCGGCATTGAGGGCACAAAAAGAAGCTGAGTTGAATTTGAAGGAGACCCTCACTCACCTGTTCGAGGTAGAAAAGGCTCACAAGAATGCTGAGTCAGCCCTGAAAAGCTACGAATCTCAAGCAAACCTTGCTCTTGAGGCTCAAAAGCAAGCCCAAAGTAGGCTCGCTCTAACTGTTGTTGAGCTTAAGCAAACGCAAGAGAAATTGGCCGCCAAGGAGCAGGAACAGGCAGTAGCGGAACAAGCTGCGTACGATGCAGGAATAAAAAAGGCTTCGGATAGCCTGACTGCCCAACTCAAAGGGGTTGCTAGGGCGTTCTGCTTGGAGGTATGGGGTCAAGCCTTGGACGCTGCTGGGGTAACTGCCGATGCTGAACTTCGAGCCCCAGACAATGTTTACTACCCCACAGCACTTCGGATTGCTCCTGCTCCCCCTATGCCACCAAGTGAACCAGCTGAGCCTATTCCTGTTCCTGATCCTTCTGATGCTGCAGCCTCAAAGGGCCCTTCTCCCACAGTACATCCCGTGGAAGAAACAATCATGGGCGATGTGGCCGAAGAGCCAAAAAAGAAAAAGAAAGACAAAGAAACAGAGAAGAGGAAGGACAAGCAACCTGTCGCATAGTCAATCTATCATAGTTGTCTCCTTCTTTTGTTGTTGTTGCTGTTTTGCTGTTTTTTTTTTTGTTTTTATACGGATGTAAGGGGCTGTATGATTGCCCCAATTTTGTAATGAATACTTATTAAGGAATTAACATTTGGCTCATCTCTTTTTGTTTCACATACGAGTCTTACTACAATATGCTACCATCCGATTGTCACTTTACACGAATTCATAAGCTTACCTTAAAAATCATAATACTACTTTAAATTGTTCATCATACTTGTGATTTGAAGAAACACAAAAAACTTAACCTGGATACCATAATCCCACTACTTAATCTTTTTTGACATTTGAAAGAGCAGGCATGATAATGAGCGACGAGGCTTTATGATTCATTTGTGCTAACGCTTTAGATGTTTGGGATCCTTTAGCCCGAAAAAGAACAAAAAATCAGTTTAGCACTTATGCTCTCGTAAACGTTTTAATTCCTCTTAGACTTGTAGTCCGTGGAGCCGAACAGGCGCTAAGGTCAACTTTAACACTTATACTTTTTGCAAGTGATTAATTTCTCTTAGACTTGTGGCCCGAGGAGCCGAACAAGAGCTAAGGTCAGTTTAACACTTATGCTTTTTGCAAGTGATTAATTTCTCTTAGAATTGTGGCCCGAGGAGCCGAACAAGAACTAAGGTCAGTTTAACACTTATGCTTTTTGCAAGTGATTAATTTCTCTTAGACTTGTGGCCCGAGGAGCCGAACAAGAACTAAGGTCAGTTTAACACTTATGCTTTTTGCAAGTGATTAATTTCTCTTAGACTTGTGGCCCGAGGAGCCGAACAAGAACTAAGGTCAGTTTAACACTTATGCTTTTTGTAAGTGATTAATTTCTCTTAGACTTATGGCCCGAGGAGCCGAACAAGAACTAAGGTCAGTTTAACACTTATGCTTTTTGTAAGTGATTAATTTCTCTTAGACTTGTGGCCCGAGGAGCCGAACAAGAACTAAGGTCAGTTTAACACTTATGCTTTTTGTAAGTGATTAATTTCTCTTAGACTTGTGGCCCGAGGAGCCGAACAAGAACTAAGGTCAGTTTAACACTTATGCTTTTTGGCAGGTACGGAATTGAAATGAACAGAAGCTTCATATAAAAGGAAATTCTTTTCTTAATAATAATATCGTCGTAAGTTATTTACATTCCAAGGACGAGGAATCACCCTCCCATCTAGATCCTCTAAATGATAAGCCCCTACACCTGCTACTGAGGTAATTCTATATGGCCCTTCCTAGTTGGGACCCAACTTTCCCCAGGCAGGATTCTTTGCTACCCCCAATACCTTTCTTAGTACCAAATCTCCTGGTACCAAGGGCCTGGTCCTAACTCCCTTGTCATACATCTGCTTGAGCTTCTGTTGATAGTTGCCCATCTTCACATTGGCTATTTCTCTACTTTCCTCAATTGTATTCAAACAATCATTCATCAGATCATGATTGCTTGCTTCGTCATAATGGTCGGTCTTCAGGGTGGGAAAACCTGACTCTAATGGTATTATAGCTTCCATCCCATACGTCATTGAAAAGGGAGTCTCGCCTGTCGATCTTCGGGGTGTAGTGCGATAAGCCCATAGTACATGAGGTAATTCTTCTACCCAGCCTCCTTTAGCGTCATCCAATCGTTTCTTCAAACCTGCCGAGATGACTTTATTTGTTGCTTCGGCCTGTCCATTTCCTTGGGGATAGTACGGTGTGGAATATCCATTTCTTATTCCCATTTCTGCGCAGTACCGCCGGAAAACTTTACTATCAAATTGAAGACCATTATCAGATATCAAGGTGTGTGGGACCCCGAAGCGAGTTATGATATTTTTCCAGATGAATCTTTTTGCATCCACATCCCTAATGTTGGCTAATGCCTCGGCCTCCACCCATTTCGTGAAGTAATCCGTGCCGACGATGAGCCATCTCCTATTACCTGTTGCCCGAGGAAACGGCCCGACGATATCTAAACCCCACTTAGCAAAGGGCCATGGGCTGGACAACGGATTTAAGTTACCTCCTGGTTGATGTACATTGGGTGCAAACCTTTGACATTGATCACACTTCTTAGCATACTCTTGAGAGGTTCTCTGCATGCTTGGCCACCAATACCCTTGGGTCATGGCTCTATGAGCTAATGATCTTCCTCCAGTGTGGCTCCCACACACACCCTCATGCAATTCTTCCAGCAAAGGTTCCACGACTTCAGGATGTACGCAAAGGAGGTATGGACCTGCATAGGAACGCCTATAGAGTTTTTTCTCCTCCGATAGCCAGTAACGGGGTGCGCTTCTTCGTATCGACTCGGCCATCTTTCTATCCTCAGGTAGTATTTCGTGCTGTAAGAAAGCTATAATTGGGTCCATCCAGCTTGGGCCTACATGAATGCTGTGAACCCGTACTGCCGGGATGCTGGTTAAGCTAGAAGACAGCAAATCCTCCACCATAACCATACGCGGTAACTTCGATCCCAACGAAGTGGCTAACATTGCTAATGAATCAGCATGAGAGTTATGTCCCCTTGGGACTTGCCGTACCTTGAAACTCGTCAAACAAACCCAACACCCCTTGGACTCGTTTCAGATAACTTTTCATCCGCTCATCTTTTGCCTCAAACTCTCCATTAACTTGCCCGACCACCAATCGGGAATCACAGAACACCCTCACTACTTTTCCTCCCAAATGTTTAACCATCTGGGAGCCCACTAAGAGAGCCTCGTACTCGGCCTCATTATTAGTTGCTGGGAATCCCAACCTCAATGACTTTTCAATGACTAGTTTCTCGGGGGATATTAACACAACTCCAACCCCGGCTCCCTTTCGATTTGATGCCCCATCCGTGTAGACTTCCCATGGAGTGATGTTTTCCGTTCCAATGGACATTATTGACATCACGGCATCTTCGGGATAAGCCTGACCGTCCGTGAACTCGGCTACGAAGTCGGCAAGGATTTGCCCTTTGATAGCCGTCCGGGGCATATACTTGATATCATAAGCTCCCAGCTTGGTTCCCCACTTTGCTACACGACCCGTATAATTCGATTTCCGTGTGATAGCTTGTAGAGGCAACTGAGTGAGTATCACCACGGTGTGAGCTTGGAAGTAATGAGGCAATTTCCTTGTTGCATGCACCACGGCTAGACGCGCTTTTTCCAGCGGTAAGTATCGCTGTTCAACTTCTTGCAAGGACTTGCTGACATAATATATTGGTTTCTGGACCCCGTCATCATTCCGTATTAAGACAAGACTTACAGAATGATTTGTGACGGCTAGATAAGCATATAGCACTTCTTCCTTCTCGGGCGTTGAAAGTATCGGCGGTCTAGATAGGTATTGCTTTAAATCCTCAAAGGCCAAATTGCACTCGTTAGACCACTGGAAATCTTTCCACCTGTGCAAAAGGCGATAAAATGGGCGGCACCTATCTGCCGACCGCGAAATGAACCTGTTCAAGGCTGCAATCATGCCAGCTAACCTCTGCACCTCTTTAGGGCTCCGAGGAGGATGCAACCCTAAGACAGCCTTAATTTGGTCAGGATTAACTTCAATTCCCCGATGAGTAATCATGTACCCCAAAAATTTTCCCGAGCCCACTCCGAAAGAACACTTTGATGCATTCAAACGTAATTTATACTTTCTTAACACCGAGAAGGTCTCCCGCAAATCCGTCAAATGGTCTTCTCGTCTTCTTACTTTTGATTACCATATCATCGATATAAGCTTCCATGTTACGTCCTAATCGCGCATCGAACATTCTGGTCACCATTCGTTGATAAGTGGACCCTGCATTCTTCAGACCAAAGGGCATTACTCGGTAATGGTAATTACCATTCGGGGCACGAAAAGCTGTCTTCTCCTGATCATTCAGTGACAACGGGATTTGATGATACCCTTGGAACGCGTCCAAGAAGCTCATTCGGGGGTGCCCCACGGTTGCATCCACCAATTGGTCAATTCTAGGAATAGGGAAGGGATCCTTGGGACATGCCCTATTCGTATCCGTAAAGTCAATACGTACTCTCCATTTTCCATTCTTCTTTTTCACTACGACGGTATTAGCCACCATTCAGGATAGAAGATCTCCTTGATCGCACCGGCTTGCTTTAGCTTACCAACCTCCTCTTTAATCGCCTCGGCGTGCTCGAGAGATGCTCGCCGAGGAGGCCGCCGTCTAGGCGTCGCATGAGGGTTAACATTCAAATGGTGGCAGATAACCTCGGATTAATTCCCGGCACATCATAAGTCGTCCATGCAAAAACATCAATGTTATCTCGCAAGAATTGAATCAACTCTTCTCTTTCCCGTATCGGCAACTTGGATCCGACCCGAAAATACTTCTCTTTATCTTCCCCAATAATTACCTTGGTTAGCTCCTCGGCGTACCCTTCATCTTCAACTGGGCCGACTTCCCGAGCAGCCTCCTTTAATTGCTATGATGTCTCAGAACTTCCGCCTCTAACGAACCCCGTCCCGTGCGAATAGTGGCGGACATTAGACATTGCCTAGCCACCGTTTGACCGCCATGTAACACTCCCACGCTTCCCCCGTAGGGTACTTCACCATCACATGTAAAGTTGATGAAACCGCCTCCATTGCATGCAACCAGGGTCTAGCCAAAATGGCCGTGTATGGAGAATATGCCATAACAACTATGAAGTTTACCCGTACCTCGGAACCCTCCACCGCACGGGCGGCCTAATCATTCCTCGTGGGATCACCTCGGTTTCCATCAAAACCAACCAAGGGATGGTCGTATTTTTCCAAGTCTTCCTCTTTCAACTTTAACCCATTGAACAGTCCGGATACATAATCTCGCACCACTTCCATCATCCACCAATACACGTTTCACATCATATCCCCCAATACGAACCATGACCACCAAGGCATCATCATGGGGTTGAAATGTTCCCTCTTTATCCTTATCGAAAAACCCAAAGTAAGCGCCACCGAGGATCCGAGTCTTTTGTTTGTTTGATGATTCTCTTCCACGTCTTCGTCCCACATTTGTTTTGAACGGTCATAACCCGAGGAAATTTCCCAAAGTCTCCTCTTGGCCGGGTCAAGATAACGTTAATAGTGCCTAAAGATGGCCGAGGGGCTCGACCCCAATATTTCCGAGTATCTAGTTGTTCCTGATTCTCATTCGGCTTTGCCAACAAGTGATTGATCTTCCCGGCCCTAATCAATTGATTTAAATGGTCACGCAACGTCCGGCATTTCTCCGTGGTGTGTCCCTTGTCCTGGTGGTAATGGCAGTGGAGGTTTTGGTTCCTCGTAGATGCATCTCCACTCATTTTGTTTGGTGGCCTAAAATAGGGCTCATGCCGAATTTTCTCCAGTATGTGATGCACAGGCTCCTTAAATAGTGAGTTTACTTGAGGAGCCTCGGCGGTCCTCGGATGGCTTGTAAAGTCTCGCTTAGGCCGAATACCTTGAAACCCTTCCACCCGAAGATCTTTCCTCTCTAGATACCCTTTCATTTTGCCTTTGCTTTGCATCTGATCCTCTTCCACCCGCTTATATTTATCTATCCGGTCCATAAGCTGACGCATGTCTACCGCGGCCTTCATTGTCAAAGACTTCCTTAACCCATGTTCCGTGGGAAGACCCACCTTGAAAGTTCTCACAGCTACACTCTCCACATCCCCATCGATTTCATTATACGTTTCCCAGTACCGGTCAGAATAAGTTTTGAGTGTTTCACCGTCCCTCATAGACATGGACAGTAGAGCATCCAAAGGTTTTGGAATCCTAGTACAAGTTATGAACCTTGCTCCAAATGCCCTAGTCAATTCCTCAAAGGACCTCAGGGAACCCTCTGCCAAAGCATCAAACCACCTCATAGCCACGGGCCCCAGGCTGGAGGGAAAGACTCTACACATCAATGCCTCATTATTCGAATAAACGGCCATCTTCTGACAAAAATGACTAACGTGCTCTACAGGGTCAGTCCTCCCGTTATACACAGTAAAAAGGGGTTGGGAAAACCTACGAGGTAGCTTTGCTCTGTTTATCCTTGTCACAAAAGGGGATTTGGCAATTTGTCTCAGGGCTTTACCCATTGCATCACTCCCGTCCTCGCGATATATCCCATCAGTATCGGGCATCTTCGTCACTTTCAGCTGCTTTGCCCTAACACCCGAAGACACACTAGCATGGGTCATACTTCGAGTAGGCTCAAACATTGGGGGATGAATTCCTCCTGGGTTCGCTTCCGAATTATCACTGGAAGAGCTAGCATTATCCTTGCGTCTCCGCTTCTTACTATCCAAACGCTTGCGTAAGTACTCTATCTCAGATTGCATCTGTCGCAACACGTCGTCGCGAGACATATGCCCCTCAGTTAACGATCGTTGCTCAGCCCTATGATCGCCATCATATGCCTTCACCACCCTCGAAGTATGTCCTTTCCCTTTATCACGTTGGAGACTCGCAGCTACGTCCCTCCCTCGTGAGCTTACTGATTCTTCCCCTTCCAAATACACCTCCGCCATATACTTCTAAATGAAATATGCTACGCTGTTGTTGTTCCCACAGACGGCGCCAATTGTAAGGACCAAAAGCTCATAAAATCAATCTTCAAAACGTTATTGTTGCTCTATTCACTTAAGAGTCCTCATACAATACATTTGGTAGAGAGGGTTCAACAACAAAAAGCCTCCCCCTCGTAATCTCTTGATTCCTATTTATACTATTCTTTGCTTTCATCGTAGCCTTACACCTTGCAATCTGCGGTCCTTTTCCCGTGACACTTGTCCGTCGGCAATGGAACAAGATTCCACTTTGCATCCCGTACTGTTCAGGTCATGTCCACATTAATGCGACGGATAGAGGAGATGCTTGCTAATTAATGCGGCCAGAATGGTTGTTGCCCAGCATTTAATGCAACTTTGCAACCTTCCAAATCAGCCTATTACAACCAGATATTTGTAACATGCCCCTTATTTAGTTATCGTCCACGCCACCTCATCTTCGGGCACACCTGGAGAGACCTCATCTTTCATTCTAAATGTTGGCCTTCCTTTCTTCGGGTCTTCGGGTTCTCAGGTCCTCGGGTCCTCACAAGAAATAAACTACATCAAAAACAAATATTTTTTTCTTTTATTTTCTTATTACTTCCTTTTTGTACCCAAGCAATGCAAAAAATACTTTTTTTTTGGTTCTTCAATTTATTTTTTCTTGCAAACTGTGATCCAAATGGAGCGTTAAATGTAGCATATAGTCTAATGAACAATAATTGAGATTGAAAAATATATATAACAATTGAAAAAAACTATATTTAAAATTTTTTTTTTGATGGGTAACTTAATACTATATGTGGGGGGTAAAAAGATCCTAATGGGAACATGGGCCTTTTGGGCCGTGTTAAGGAGGGCCGACCTGACCCTGGGTTTGGAAATTGTTAATACTATGGGTCGGCCCATGCGCCGAGGGTCCGAGGACCCAGCCGAGGGTGAAATTACCCTCGGACTGACACCAGAGAACCCGGGACTTCATGGTACAGGTTAGGGAATGACACAGTCAAGACCAATGGTTAAAAGGGGTGAACCCTTGAATGCCCCAGAAGCACCAGTGTTGAAGAAATGTCAAAGACAAAGGCTGCTACCTCCACATTAAAGACCCTGCACCTACCACCCTGGCCGCATTAATGGGGAGGTGACACTTAAACAGTGGAAGGGAAACTTCTAGTTACTGTTCAAAGGCACTAAGAAAAGAAATATCTATACTAAGGTCGGAGTTGGGGGCAACACGTGTATAAAGTATTAAGAAGAAGAGTATTTAAGGAAAGACCTAGAACAGAAATGGGGACGGAACTTTTTGTAACCTAAAAAGAAAAAAAGACAAAGAGAGAGAGATAATATAAGAACAGCTCTCGGCTTACGTCCGAGGAGACCTATTTACATTACTCTTTGCTGTTTCCTAATACTGGCAATCTTTAGTTTGTCATTTAATCTTCACTCACTTCTAACCTGGGTTTCAAGCCCACTCTCTACAAATTTTCATTGTTTAAGGCTCATTGGGCCTGAGCCCATAACTGTTCTTGGGTCCAGGTGCAATTGTGCACTTACAATTGGCGCCGTCTGTGGGAAATCTAGTCTGGAAGTAGTAGAGATATTATGGCAGGCTTAGGCTCTCACCATGCAGAGTCACAAGGATCACAACCGGAAGATCATTTCGAACGTCTTGAACGTCATAGGGATCGTGAGGGAAGCGTCCATACAGAATACCCAGGGGATAGCCATACTCAAGGAGGGGGTAGCACTACCCACGATGAGGGCTCTAAATCCATGCAGAAGGAAATTAATCGTTTGAAGAGGAAGTTACGCCATGCTAAACGTAAGGTTTCTCCGTCCTCATCTAGTTCTTCCTCAGAGAAGGATAGGGGAGTTGGCTACAGTTCAAGGTCATATTCCCCCACTAGCGCAACATCCTCCGGCGAGGAGGACGACCAATCAACTCGCAGACGTAAGAAGCTTCGTTCTAGGGGCTTAGGCAACGATACCATGAGTAGAGCGTTGCACCAACTCTCTAAATCTCCGTTTTCACGGAGGATTGAGAGGGGAAGGCTTCCCAGGAGGTTCACCCAGCCCACCTTTACCATCTACAATGGCCGGACTGATCCGGTGGAACACGTGAGTCACTTCAACCAAAGGATGGCAGTGCACTCTCATAACGAGACTTTGATGTGTAAAGTCTTCCCCTCGGCTTGGGACTGTGGCTATGAGATGGTTTAACGGTCTCAAATCGGGGTCTGTGGGCTCGTTTGGGGAGTTAACTAGGGCATTTGCTTCGCGCTTCATCACGTGTAGCAGAGTCCCTCGGCCATTGGATTCGTTGCTATCCATGGTCATGAAGGAGGGGGAGACACTGAAAGCATACTCCGACAGATATTGGGAGATGTTTAATGAGATAGATGGCGACTTTGATGAGGTGGCGCTTAATACCTTTAAGGTAGGCCTCCCTGCTGATCACGACCTAAGAAAGTCTTTGACGAAAAAGCCCGTCCGCAGCGTACGCCGTCTTATGGATCGTATCGACGAATATAAAAGGGTAGAGGAAGACCAGCAGCAAGGAAAAGGAAAGGAGAAGGTTATCCCGCAGGAGAGAAGGGATTTCAGGTCGGACAGATATCACAACAACAAGCCGAGGAGGGATTACATCGGACAATCCGGCCTGGCAGCACCCCAGGCTGTAAGTACGGTGTTCCGAGAACCAGTGCATCAGTTATTAGAAAAAGTTCGCAAGGAGCCCTTCTTCAGATGGCCCGGCAAGATGGCAGGGGACCCTGCGAGAAGAAATCAAAACCTTTTCTGTCAGTACCATCAGGATGTGGGCCATACTACTGAGAACTGTCGGACCCTGTGGAACCATCTGGAGCAACTCGTCGGTGAGGGAAAGTTAAAGCAGCACTTGTGTCAGCCCACTGGGCAAGTAAGTCAAGTTGGTTCAAACAACCAGAGGAACAGTTCATCTCGGCCAGCATTGGGAACAATTAATGTTATCTTCGCTGCACCTGGTAGGACCGGTTCAGGTCCCACTAGGATTATGGCAGTTTCTCATCCGCAGGCCGAGGATGTCGGTAGCAGGCCGAAGAGATTAAGGAGCACCTTACCTGTCTTGGGTTTCTCCGAGGAGGATAAGGTAGGGACTATCCAGCCCCATGACGATGCTCTTGTCGTTACCCTCAGAATAGGCAACTATGATGTGAGAAGGGTGATGATAGATCAGGGCAGCGGTGCAGATATCATGTACCCTGATCTATTTAAGGGGTTAAGGTTGGAGTTGGAAGATTTAACTCCTTATGACTCACCTCTTATCAGCTTTGAAGGGAGAGCCGTTGTGCCAAAAGGACAGATCCGTTTACCCGTTCAACTGGCACAGAAACGGTTGAAGTAGATTTCATTGTGGTTGACGCGTACTCTCCATATACAGCCATCCTCGCCAGGCCATGGCTGCACGCTCTGGGAGCCGTCTCCTCTACCTTGCACGTTAAGGTTAAATTCCCCTCGGGGGAACACGTTGAGGAGATCTTCGGCAGCCAGGTAGTGGCCAGGCAATGCATATCGGCGGCAATACTTCGTCAGTCAGAAGTCGAGTTATCAACCTTGCCCATCCAGGAGTCATAGCAATTAACAGCTCCGGAGGCACCTGGAGCGATGACAGAAGATGAGGCTGTTTGCGAGGAGTTAGAGAAGTTTGTAATAGCAGATGATCCAGAGAGATTCTTCCAAGTTGGCATACTTTTGCCATACCAAGAGAAGATGGAGTTGTTGGAATTCCTAAAGGACAATATAGATGTCTTTGCGTGGGACCCTTATGAGGCTCCAGGCGTGGATCCGAGCTTTATTTGTCATCGTTTAAACGTCAATCCGGCCATTGTTCCGAGGAGGCAGCCACCTCGGCGATCTTCCCGAGAACATTCTGAGGCTGTGAAGGAAGAGGTTCTTAAACTCAAAAGGGCGGGGGCTATCAAAGAAGTTTTCTACCCTGAATGGTTGGCTCATACTGTTGTCGTTAAGAAGAAGAACGGCAGGTGGAGAGTGTGTGTAGATTTTACTGATCTGAACAAGGCCTGTCCTAAAGATTCGTTCCCAATGCCACGGATTGATCAACTGGTAGATGCTACTGTTGGACATCCTCGGATGAGTTTCTTGGACGCCTTCCAGGGTTACCACCAAATTCCCTTGGCGTTAGAGGATCAGGAGAAAACTGCTTTCATTACTCCAACCGGGAACTATCATTATAAGGTCATGCCATTTGGGTTAAAAAATGCTGGGGCTACTTACCAAAGAATGATGACCCGAATGTTTGAACAGCAATTGGGGAAAAACATAGAAGTATACGTGGATGATATGGTGGTGAAGAGTAAGACAGTACCTTCGCACATGACAGATTTGGCCGACACCTTCAAAATGCTGAGGAAGTATAAGCTGCGCCTTAACGCCTCCAAGTGTTCTTTTGGCGTGGGATCCGGAAAGTTCCTAGGGTATATGATCACTCATAGGGGCATAGAGGTGAACCCAGTGCAGGTTAAGGCTATTCAGAATTTGCAGCCGCCTCGGAACCCAAAAGATATTCAAAAATTGACCGGAATGATTGCTGCGCTGAATAGATTTATTTCTCGGTCAGCTGACCGGTGCCGTCCTTTCTTTCAGTTGTTGAACAAGTGGAAAGGGTTTCAATGGACCGAGGATTGCGAGGTAGCTTTCCAACAGCTTAAGCAATATCTTTCTCGGCCACCCATTTTATCTCGCCCTGAGGTGGACGAGGTTTTATTCGCTTATCTGGCCGTAGCCATTCACGCGGTGAGCCTAGTCCTCATAAGGAATGAAAATGGATTACAGAGACCGATCTACTACGTTAGTAAGTCCTTGAATGAGACCGAGATGCGCTATCTGCCTTTGGAAAAAGCACTTCTGTAGTCCACGCCACGCGCAAACTCCCTCATTATTTTCAATCTCATACCGTGGTTGTTTTGACCCGCGCCTCTCAAGGCCGTGTTGCGTAGTGCTGATTATTCGGCAAGGTGGCAAAATGGGGAACCATTTTGGGAGCCTTTGATGTTAAATACAGGCCTCGCACATCGGTGAAGGGGGACAGGTCCTCGCAGATTTGGTGGCGAGTTTGCGAACCATTGATAGAAGAAACTTCAAAAGAAGCACACATGGGTGGAAAATCAGTTGGTGTGATCACAGATGTATCACCCTCGGTTTGGAGAGTTCACGTGGATGGGGCTGCTAATCAAAGAGGGTCTGGTGTTGGGCTTGTTCTAGTGTCCCCTGAAGGGATTGTCTTTGAAAAATCTGTGAGATTGGCCTTCTCGGCTACTAATAATGAGGCCGAGTATGAAGCAGTCTTGGTAGGCATGCAAATGGTACATAAAATGGGTGGCAAAGAAATCCATGTGTTCTCGGACTCTCAATTAGTGGTCGGCCAAGTCATGGGGACCATGGAGGCTAGAGACCCCAGGAATGCAAGAATATTTGGCCCAGGTTAAACGTCAGCGAGCTGAATTCGACTCATTTGCCTTAGCTCATGTCTCTAGGAGTGGAAACACTCATGCAGATTCTTTGGCTACATTGGCCACATCCTCGGCTCAAGGTCTACCTAGGGTGATTCTCGTTGAGGATTTGATAGAACCTTCTCTTATAGCTGCTAACGCACCTCGCATCCATTTAATAAGGCCTGGTCCTAGTTGGATGGATTCAATCATATCTTTTCTCAAAAATGACATCCTTCCCGAAGACAAAGTTGAAGCAGAAAAGGTACGTCGAAAGGCGCCGCGTTTCTGGTTGTCCGAGGACCAGAAGCTATACAAACGATCCTTTTCGGGACCGTATTTGTTGTGTGTACATCCCGAATCAACGGAATCATTCTGGAGGAATTGCATGAAGGAATTTGTGGGAGTCATACTGGGGGAAGGTCCTTAGCCCATAGAGCCCTGACTCAGGGTTATTGGTGGCCTAATATGCAGAGGGAGGCTCAGGATTATGCCAGAAAGTGTGATCAGTGTCAGAGGTTCGCCCCTAATATCCACCAACCGGGAGGGGTTCTTAATCCTCTGTCTAGCCCTTGGCCTTTCGCACAATGGGGCTTGGACATTGTAAGGCCATTCCCGAGAGCTGCTGGAAACAAAAGATGGCTGCTTGTAGGGACAGACTACTTCACTAAATGGGTCGAAGCTGAGCCCTTAGCCAATATCCGAGATGTTGATTCCAAGAGGTTTATTTGGAAGAATATTGTTACTAGATTTGGTATACCACATACTCTTATCTCGGACAATGGCGTTCAATTTGACAGCAACGCCTTTAGGCAGTACTGTAGTGACATGGGCATCACAAACAGATATTCTACCCCAGCTTATCCTCGAGGAAATGGACAGGCCGAGGCCGTTAACAAGGTCATAGTCAACGGGCTCAAGAAGAGGTTGGATGATGCGAAAGGCAGATGGGTAGAAGAGCTCCCTCATGTCCTGTGGACGTATCGGACCACTCCGCGCAGGTCCACTGGAGAAACGCCATTCTCTATGGCTTATGGAGCCGAGGCGGTGATACCATTGGAGTCTGGATTTCATACTCTAAAGACAAGTTCTTTTAGTCCGAGAGAATAACAAGGAACTTCTAGAGAGAGATCTTGATTTACTTGAAGAACGGCGTGAGGCAGCTATGGTCCAAATGGCTTATTATCAGCAGAAGCTAAAACAAGGACATGATGCCCACGTGAAACTAAGGCCACTTGCGCCTGGTGATCTTGTATTAAGGAAAGTTGTAGGCACTTCTAAGAACCCAGCATGGGGTAAGCTAGGACCTAGCGGGAAGGCCCCTACCGCATTGTTTCAATAGCAGGCGTAGGGTCGTATAGGTTAGTTGACCTGGATGAACGAGTTGTACCACGTCCATGGAATGTAAATAATCTTAGAAGGTATTATTATTAATCAAATAAGCTTTTGTCAATTAATGTTTCAAAGTTATGGCTGGCTCATATTTGAAGTTCTTGTTCTAAAGAATCAAACGAAACTTGGTTAAGTGTAGTCCTCGGACCACAAACCTTGAGGAAATTGATGTCTTATCATTTGTAAAACAGAACCTTAGTTATGCGGGTCTTCGGACCTCCTACTTTGGGAAAATTAACATTTGAAGTTACTGTTCTAAAGAATCAAACAGAAACTTGGTTAAGTGTAGTCCTCGGACCACAAACCTTGTGGAAATTGATGTCTTATCATTTGTTAAACAGAACCTTAGTTATGCCGGGTCCTCGGACCTCCTACTTTGGGAAAATTAACATTGGAAGTTACCGTTCTTAAAAATCAAACAGAAACTTGGTTAAATGTAGTCCTCGGACCACAAACCTTGTGGAAATTGATGTCTTATCATTTGTTAAACAGAACCTTAGTTATGTCGGGTCCTCGGACCTCTTACTTTTAAAAATTAACATTGGAAGTTACCGTTCTTAAGAATCAAACAGAAACTTGGTTAAGTGTAGTCCTCGGACCACAAACCTTGTGAAAATTGATGTCTTATCATTTGTTAAACAGAACCTTAGTTATGCCGGGTCTTCGGACCTCCTACTTTGGGAAAATTAACATTTGAAGTTACTGTTCTAAAGAATCAAACAGAAACTTGGTTAAGTGTAGTCCTCGGACCACAAACCTTGTGGAAATTGATGTCTTATCATTTGTTAAACAGAACCTTAGTTATGCCGGGTCTTCGGACCTCCTACTTTGGGAAAATTAACATTTGAAGTTACTGTTCTAAAGAATCAAACAGAAACTTGGTTAAGTGTAGTCCTCGGGCCACAAACCTTGTGAAAATTGATGTCTTATCATTTGTTAAACAGAACCTTAGTTATGCCGGGTCTTCGGACCTCCTACTTTGGGAAAATTAACATTTGAAGTTACTGTTCTAAAGAATCAAACAGATACTTGGTTAAGTGTAGTCCTCGGACCACAAACCTTGTGGAAATTGATGTCTTATCATTTGTTAAACAGAACCTTAGTTATGCCGGGTCTTCGGACCTCCTACTTTGGGAAAATTAACATTTGAAGTTATTGTTTTAAAGAATCAAACATAACCTTAGTTATGCCGGGTCCTCGGACCTCCTACTTTGGGGAAAACTAACATTTGTAGTTAAACGAAAGATTGCTTAAGATTTGTCTTCGGACTATGACTTTGCTTAAAGTTAACTTCTGATTGTGTCTGGATGTTAATACCTTACTGTTTATTAACTCGGATCTTAAGTTTTATATCTTTAAGTATTGAGTGAATTTGTGTAAGGAATGGTCCTCGGATCTTACATCCTACTAGAAACAGTGTTATGCATTATAAGGGCTTAATCGTTATATGAAGTCCTCTTTCCTTTTTTATCAAGGCATTGTTCAAACGTGTTAATTATGTCACCTCGTATTAAATCTTTAGTAATATACGCATGATTATGTGGAAGTTACGATTGGGCAATCCTTGGAGTTAGATTTTTATACTCTGAGAAACTTTTGATATGACTTAATGGGAAAACTTTTGTAATAAGTACATAAAGAATAAAGAAAAAGCAGACACAATCCAAGTGAAAAGCAAACGAAATTGTTCTTCATTAATCAAGTTGAATATACATTACAATATATAATTCAAAAACAAAAAAAAAAGAATGGAAAAAGAGAAGCCCTAAGCTAAGTCCTAAGCTGTTGGAGGAGGATCTTGCTGAGAGGTACTAGTGCCCTCGGTCTTTCTCAACTCCAGCTCAAAAGGAGTCATAACCTGCTTTCCTTTATCCGCTGTCTTTGTTGGAAGGACGTTGGGTTCCACTATACGGTTCAAGTCCTTCTGCATCTACTCCTCCTTCCTTTTCTTTATTGGAACCAAAAGGTTCGTAGGATCGGGGAATCTCTGTGGGACCATCGGAGGTAGAACGGGAAGAGTTGTCTCGGGGGTAGGAGTAGCGGCGGGAGCCTCTTCAATCTCCTGTATTTCTAGGGGAAGCCAAACGTTCTCGGACTTCCTCAAATCCGAAGGCGGGGAACTCCTGCTACGTTTAAAGCTTCCCCCCATACTTTTTGACGGTATTCGCGGCATAAAGCCGCGAATTCCTCTGTCATTGTTCCTCGGTGGTCGCTACCCCTTCGTCAAAACTTGCACCTTGGCGGCTTGAAGAGAGAGTTGGAAGGAGCCGGCTTCTTCCTTCATCGAGCCGGTTGTTTCTTCGGATCCGAGCACTCCCTTTGAGCTTGGGAGAGCTCTTCATTTCTTTCCTTAAGGAGTTTGCCTGTCCTTCTATACGGGTCTCCATGGTCTTCAAGTTTGATTCGACCCCATTCTTCTCTCTCCTCGGCTACGCTACCTCCAAGGTCGGCTTCTCGTTCTCGGCAAGGGCTATACCTAAGGTCTTCTCGGTCTCCACCCTAACTTCGAGCTCGGCCACGGCTACTTTCCGAGCGTCTTCAATAAACTTTTCAGCTACAAAGACCTCTGAATAGCACGTAAAAAAGCATGATGGAGTTAGGAATAACAAAAACTAATTTACTTATAAATATTGTTGAAGGGAGAAACACTTACCGGCGCTAAGTCTCTTTTTAGAGAGAGGAATAGTTGTGGTTGGCCCATCTTTTCCAAGGTCTCCATGTCCTTGGGCGGCGGAAGAGGGCGTTCTAGGACCTCGGCCGGGTGGTGGGCGTGGCCTTGTTGAACCGCCCTTATCTTGGAGCGGGGAGATAGGAGCGCCGTCCGGCCTTAGATCGGGGGACCGGGTGGCCGGTGCTCGGCGCACTACTGACCTCGTCCCCGATTTCCCCGAGTTCAACTGAACGGGATCTACCCTTGCCCTTATCCAGCTTCTGCTGATGGGCCGGGGGGAGTTGTTGGCGTGGTTTCTTGGGCTCTGTATTAGTCGTCCCCTCATCATCCCCCTTCCTCTTCCTCTTGGGATCCTCGGCTAGCAGTTTGGGCTCGAGTGGAGGAGGAGGAGGAGGTAAAAGCGGGAGAACTTGGGACGTCCCCTTTTTCTTCTTCTGCGCAACTTTGGCAGCCCTATTAGTGAGAAGACCCTCCATTCGTCCCATGTCTTCTACGGATTCGTCCTCGGGAAGGGCAACTACAAACCCTGCAATTCCAGAGGCCTCGGTTGCTTCTTCTTCCTCGTCGGAAAGCACTACAAACTGGTTCCCGTGAGGTCTCTCGGTGTCTTCGAGATGGAATTGATCTATCTCGTCGTCAAGGGTGTGTGAAGAAGACACCTGCTCTTCTGGAATGACAGCTGTTTGTGCATGCACGGCAAGGGGGACTGCTGCTATCGCCCGGTTGTACAGAACGGTGTTAGGAGCGTCCGGAGGTCACGGTCGTCCAAAAAATGGCGCCGAGCTACGTTGATCCTCTTCCGTCTTCGGTCGCCTGCAATAATGGCGTCCTCTATCTCTTGGAAGTCTTTGGAAAGGGGAGTGTATCCGAGAATGAGGTGAGCCGCCCGGAGTTGTAAGTCTTCGCTAACGAACACCTCGGAGCGAAGTACCCGGTTTAAATCGGCAACGTTACAGTGACTCAGGCGAGGACGCACGTGCCGCTTATCCGCAAAAAGACGTCAAAACAAACAAACCCGATTAGATTCACACAAATATTTAACAAGTTTAAGTAAATACAAATACGCATTTACGTGTGTGTGTTAGGAGAAGTTGTGTTGTGGGGAGATTAATCCTACGGCGTCGCACTGGATCCCCCCACCGAACCGGGGCGGTGAAAGCCATCGTGCCGGTTCCGGACACGATCAAGTAGTCGTCCTTCATGCCTTTGTTTGATTTGGGCAGACGGAGATTAGCCTAACGGTGCTAGACCGAGATTTCATATAATAACCTACTTTAGAAAGTTTGTGGGACTCATATAGGAACACGACACCGTGCCACGTGAGGGTTAAACCCATCCGCTCGTTTAGAGCATCTACACTACCTAGAACTCTAAAAACGTTTGGAAGGCATTGGTCGGGACACAACCTGTGGTTGCGAAGATACTCCCTCATTACGGGTTTCATTGGAAGGGTCATCCCACCCTCTATGAAGGCTATCATAGGGATGATAACCTCTCCCTCTTTCCTAGAACCGGCCACGGCTGTTGCGGCGGTATTCTAACCCTACGTCGCTGGGAATATGGTATTTGGCTCTAAAGCCTTCCATCCCAGCGGCGGTATCAACTAGACACTTGAATTTTCCCATTACAGAGAGACGATAGACTAAACTTTAAAAGGGAGAGTGTTTGTATTGGTAGCCGAGGACAAATATTGAGGAGAAAAGGTTTAGAATAGGAGCAAGAACTTACAAGGTTCAAGATGTGCAAATCTCCACGGTTTTCTGCAGAGTAAGGTATGATGGCTGATGTCTTGATGGGATTACCCCCTGAGGAATTAAATGAAGGCGCGGGTTCCCGAAGCGTCACGACGTGCGAAAAGGCGGCCTCGAAATTATGTCTGTCCCGCCTAAAATTTCGTGGAGTAATGAGAACCGTTGGATGCCCATCTCACCGTTGAACGTGGGAGACAAAGAGTAACTTACAGTAATAAATGCGCGCGTTTTCGAAAATAAAACCGCCAAGTGTCATCTTCTGGGACGTAAAACGATTTCCACACGTGCCATCACTTATAAAGTGTGTAGAGCAGGTTCTCGTCGGATCAAAACCCTATTTTTCTCCTCGGACGTTGAAAATTAGAGTTTTGAGGGGCTATTGTGGGGGGTAAAAAGATCCTAATGGGAACATGGGCCTTTTGGGCCGTGTTAAGGAGGGCCGACCTGACCCTAGGTTTGGAAATTGTTAATACTATGGGTCGGCCCATGCGCCGAGGGTCCGAGGACCCAGCCGAGGGTGAAATTACCCTCGGACTGACACCAGAGAACCCGGGACTTCATGGTACAGGTTAGGGAATGACACGGTCAAGACCAATGGTTAAAAGGGGTGAACCCTTGAATGCCCCAGAAGCACCAGTGTTGAAGAAATGTCAAAGACAAAGGCTGCTACCTCCACATTAAAGACCCTGCACCTACCACCCTGGCCGCATTAATGGGGAGGTGACACTTAAACAGTGGAAGGGAAACTTCTAGTTACTGTTCAAAGGCACTAAGAAAAGAAATATCTATACTAAGGGAGGAGTTGGGGGCAACACGTGTATAAAGTATTAAGAAGAAGAGTATTTAAGGAAAGACCTAGAACAGAAATGGGGACGGAACTTTTTGTAACCTAAAAAGAAAAAAAGACAAAGAGAGAGAGATAATATAAGAACAGCTCTCGGCTTACGTCCGAGGAGACCTATTTACATTACTCTTTGCTGTTTCCTAATACTGGCAATCTTTAGTTTGTCATTTAATCTTCACTCACTTCTAACCTGGGTTTCAAGCCCACTCTCTACAAATTTTCATTGTTTAAGGCTCATTGGGCCTGAGCCCATAACTGTTCTTGGGTCCAGGTGCAATTGTGCACTTACACTATACTACTAAAAATAATTTTCTTCTTATCTATATCTATATCTATATTATATTATAAAACCAAATCTCTGAAACTCTCACAATTTTTCACGTCAGCATAATATTTAAATAAAATTATCATTTAATTTAAATAAAATTATTTTTGTTTAGTCCAAACTTAATAATGAGTGAAACTCTATCTCTTTAACAAGTCCAACTTAAACTTCAACTCAAACTCGTTATTATCATTTTTTTAAACAAAATTATTTTTATTTAATTAAAACTTAATAATGAGTGAAACTCTATCTCTCTAATAAATCCAACTTGAACTCAAACTTTGATAATCTATATAAAAACAAAATTTTTTATAGAACTAAAAAAGAAAAAAGAAGAAAAGAGACTCATGTTGAAAATAGGACTAAAAAGAAAAAGACTCATGTTGAAAAAAAAAAGATTCATGTTAGATTAAGAAAAAGAGAGAAAGAGAGAGGGACTCCTGTTAGGATGCTATTTCCTGTCTTCAAAGTTTTAACAATTACCACCTCAAAACCCTAAAATTAACTTCACTTGAAGATTCAAAAAAAAAAAAAAAGAAGAGAGAGAGAGAGACTTATGTAACAAAAAAGAAGAAGTTATGATTAAGAAAAAAAAGAGAGAAGGACTTCTGTTAGGAGTCTCATTTCTCTCCTCAAAACCTTAGCAATTACCACCTTAAAACCCTAAACTTAACTTTACTTTATGAGGGAAAAAAAAAAAAGACTATCGTAAAAAAAAAAAGGAAAAAAAAAAAGCAAGCAATCTGATTTAACTTTCTTCTTTGATTAATGAATTTTATGTCGAATTTGTTTATATTGTTATTGTGGGGAGTAAAAGGACCCAAGTGGGCATATGTGCCTTTGGACTACAGCATGGAGGGCCGACCTGCTCCAGAATTAAACTCTACGAATTGGCCCATACGCCGAGGATCCGAGGATACAGCCGAGGGGGAGCTTCTCCTCGGACAGATCCAAGAGAACTCAAAACTTCATTATGAAGGTCAAGACACAACTTTGGAAAGGCTGATGGTTAAAGGGGGACACCCTGAACCTTCTAGATGCACCAATGTTAAAGAAAATATCAAGAGCAAAGGCTGCCACCTCCGCATTAAAGGCTCTGCACCTATCTCCCTGGCCGCATTAATGGGGAAGTGACCCCTGAACAGTAGGGCTGAAACTTCTAGTCATTGTCCAAAAAGTATCATGGAATGAAGTATTTAAGAGGGGGGAGAGTCTAAAAAGAAAGAAAAAAAATGAAGAATTGTAATCTTTAAGGAAGAAAGAGAAATAGTAAAGAAGTAGTCCTCGGCTCAAGTCCGAGGAGACCCATTTGCAATTATCATTCGTTATTTACCAGTGCTTATTTATAAAAGCCTGTTATTAAGTTCTCAGTACCTTTAATCTAGATTTCAAACCCACACTCTACAAATTTCATTGTTTAAGGCTCATTGGGCCTGAGCCCATAACCTTCTTTGGGTCGAAGTGCAATTGTGTACTTACAGTTATTATTAATAAAATTTCAATTCAACATATGTGGATATTTGTTTTTATGGTTATTAATGGATTTGATCTTCTATGTCAAAATTTTTATTTGCTTTCATATGTACTTTAGATTTTTTTTCTATCTTATTCTTTTATTATGTTTAGAATTGATTTTCTTTTGAGTATTTGAGTTAATCTTCATATTTATATTAACATTGTTTTCGTGGGTTTGGTTTTTGGGTTTAAATTTCTACTAATTACTTTTGGGTTAATTTAACATTATTTTTGGTATGTTATATATAAATTTGTTGAATTTGGTTTGGTTTTGAAGTAGAATTTGGGGATTCTATAAATTTTGAAGTTTTAAGTCTTAGGATTTTTGGTGTTTGCGTCTCAGTAGGTTGATCTTAATTCTTCACTTTAAATGTGTAAGTGCACAATTGCACCTGGACCCAAAGACAACTACGGGCTCAGGCCCAATAAGCCTTAGACAATAAAATTTGTAGAGCGTGGGTTTGAAACCTAGATTAGAAGTGCTGAAAACTTAATAACGGGCTAAGAGTTACAAACACATGTAGATAACAAAAGATAACTGAAAATAGGCCTCCTCGGACGTTAGCCGATGACCACTTCTGTATTATTGCTATTTCTTCCTTAAAAGTTACAATTCTTAGTTTATTTCTTTGTTGCCGATCCTCCTTTTTCTCTAGCCTCCACCCCCCTTAAATACTTCCTTCCCTGATACTTTTTGGACAGTGACTAGAAGTTTCAGCCCTACTGTTCAGGGGTCACTTCTCCATTAATGCGGCTAGGGAGGTAGGTGCAGAGCCTTTAATGCGGAGGTGGCAGCCTTTGCACTTGATATTTTCTTTAACACTGATGCATCTAGAAGGTTTAGGGTATCCCCTTTTAACCATTAGTCTTTCCAGAGCTATACCTTGACCTTCATAATGAAGTTTTGAGTTCTCTTGGATTTGTCCGCGGAGAAGCTCGTTCTCGGCTGTACTCTCGGATCCTCGGCGTATGGGCCAATTCGTAGAGTTTAATTCTGGAGTAGGTCGGCCCTCCATGCTACAGTCCAAAGGCCCATATGCCCACTTGGGTCCTTTTACCCCCCACAAAATGCTTTTTATTTAGGCTCATGTGATTTTTTGTTTTCTTATTAAAAGCTCTAATTTTTGGTTGATTAATTATTTATTTGGATTAATTTCAATTAATTATTTGTTTGGATTCAACATAAAAGATAATGGAATTAGGTATTATAATTTTGATATTGTTTCATGTTTTGAATTATCTATATTGTTATCACTATGAGAAAGTCATATTGCTACTCAAATTTGAAACTTAGTGTGTCTTTCTGATCTCATGGTCTTTGTTTATATATTTGCAGTTTATATTAGTTTTGAGTGTGTGTGTATATATAACTATTGAAAGTTTTGCATTATTAATTTAACAATTGTAAATTGCTTTATAGGTTTTGATAACTATGCACTTGCAATTCAATAACATTCAATGTTAGACAACACTTCTAAACTATGAAAAGTATAGAAGTTAAATATTTCATCATTTTTTTTGAAGTCAATAGCTTTTCTGTGCATCACATGGATTAGCGACTAGTTCGCCAAATCCACGTATCCATTAAGGTTTTTTTTTTGTTGGTGAGAGGAACCGCATCCATTAGGTTTACAGAATACAAATCCCCTATATAAACAGGCGTGTACATTTAATTATTTAGAGGGAAAAGACTAAGCAATTTTATTCAAGAGTGTGTACATAAGAGTGCTTATTGTATATGGTTTTAATTTTAATTGAAAAAACATCTTAAACCTTACATGATGTATACAAATTAAATTATTTAATAATAATAGGTTCCAGTTAGCTAAACTAGAAAAGTCTCTAATGGTTAAATAAGAGATTTGAGATTTAATCCCTGTCTACACCAAAAACTAATTAGTATCTTGGTCTGATGATAAAAAACATCATCAGAAGTGGACGCCATGGGTTAAAACTCTCTCAAAAAAATAATTATTTAATACTAATTATAAAAAGCATATTATTTAATGTTAATAATATGCATCATCATCATCATCATCACAACACAATTTATTGGTTCGCAAATGATTTTGAATGACCAGTTGATCTAAATATTAAGTTGAAAATGTGAGTCTGAGTCGAATTTTGGGTGTAAGTAATTTTTTTGGATCAGTTAAACCCAACCATTGCTTAAGTAATTTGAAATTTCCCCAATTGTAAGTTGGATTACACATTTTCCCTATATAGTCCCTTTGTTTTTTGATTTTTTATTTATTTATAAACTTTTTCAACCAATTTGTAAGTTGGATTACTCAAGTAACCAAACTTTTTTATAATCTCCTTCTATCTCTTCTTTAGCCTCATCTCTCATTAATCATTAATTAGTGTGTGAGTGCTTTTTTTTTAGGACACAGGCCCAAGTAGGAACAAGGAGCCTAGGCTCAATATTTATTGTTTTAAGGGATTGGGTTTGGTTCACTGCAGCTAAATTGGATTGATTTCGAACCAGGTGGTGCACAGAGCACAAATCCTACAACACATACATGCTAACATATGAGAACTATTTGCATTGAACAGCAAGAAAGCAGCAAAGGAACGAAATGATAAAGAGAGAACATGAAATAATACGTTAGGGATCCTTGAAATAATGCAAAATACTTTGCTACTTTCTTGATTATGTAATACACTACGCTCACTGGGATGTGTTACAAGTGGGTTGAGTCCTTCTTGCTAAGCTGAAAGATCCTCAGCAACCTTCCTTCATGGTTCTTCTTCCGGGGTTCCCCGAGGTACCAGACCCTTGCTAATGAGTTGTTGGTTCACCAAGCCTTCTGATCCCTTTTCTGCATTGTTGGGTGCTTGATAAGGACATATCTCTTCTTGTTCTTTATGCTTCTTGGCATATCCCCTTGACCTGTCTTAATCCAAACCTGGCTTTGCTGCACGTCCCGAGAATCCTAAGCTCCTGGGAATTCCCAGGTATCTTGGCCCGGTTATTTTCCCGGGCTCCCTAATGATTCTTCTGACCTTTAATGGCTAGGTTGGGG
Source organism: Castanea sativa (assembly GCF_040712315.1). Classification (NCBI taxonomy): domain Eukaryota; kingdom Viridiplantae; phylum Streptophyta; class Magnoliopsida; order Fagales; family Fagaceae; genus Castanea; species Castanea sativa. Next base: position 752,524 of record NC_134019.1, on the reverse strand, counting down.
TTTTGTCCTTCCTTTATTTCGTGGGGCCCAAAATTTGCCCATCTATGGACTCGGGCCCCTTTTGATTAATGGGTTTGGACCTCTCCCCCCCCCCCTTTCTTTTTTATTGGGAGCCCAAATGCTTTATTATTTTCTCAGGCTTCAATCATTTGCGTTGTTTTGGGCCTTGATTCATCATTGTGATTTTTTGGGCCTCAACAATTAGATTCTCACTTCCCACGACAATATCCAACCCAAGTCCTATACAAGGTTGTGTGGCTCTACAAGTTCTTTCTTCTATCATACTTAATGGCAAGGAAATTTTGTAGACCATATTCTTTATAGTTTTATATCTTTAGTTCTTATTTGTGGAAGGTGGTGGGGGTGGCTTTTGTGGTGGTTTGGCGTGTGAAAGTGTGGTCATTTTTGATTTGGAGGGCTTTTGGCTAGTAAAAGAACCTTTTTTTTTTTGAAAACATAAAAGAACTCTTTTATATATATAGTCTTTAACTTATAACTTGTACTCTTAATTATTGTTCTTTATCATCAGACGAAGAAACACCAATTAGTTTTTTTTATATAAATAGAGATTGAACTAGAGATCTTTTATTAAAAAATAATAGACTTTATCAATTGAGCTATCTAGAATCACAACTCTTGATTTTCTAATCAGCACCTAATCACTAGTTTGAATGTTTAATATCTTATGCAGTGAATAAAATTCATGGACTAAAAACACAACATGTTAGAGATATAGCAAAATAAGAAGTATAAACTAATAGCTAAAGTACACTATATAATGTATCAATAACATTGTCCGATTCACATAATAAATAAATTACTCATAGTTTTATACATAAATTGCTAATGTTATATAGTAGTCTAAAATAAAATTTATTTAAACCGAGCTTAGTAGTGTAAGCTTATAACAAAGTAGGGCATTAAGGTGGTTGAACTTATGTTGAGTTTGGCTTTGGTTGGAATTTCCTAGTTTGTTGGTCTGGAGTTGACCTTAGTATGCCTTCTCGTCCTAGGGCTAATGAGTGAATACTTACGCAAAAAATAAATTTATTTAACAAAAATGAACTTGATTAATTTTAAATAAAATTGGACAAAATTTTAGGCACTATGCTCCATTTGTTTCACTGTAAAATGTTTAATGGAAAATATTTTTAATATTTTACCATGTTTGTTTAATTGCAAAATTTGGTCAAACTTGAAAATATTTACATTGACTGTAAAAATGCTTTATAAAATGTTGTAAAACATTTTATCTTTATTAACTTCGTAAAATATTTTACAAAACACACGCCGGCTCTCCTCCCACCTAGTGGTTGTGTTGTTGCAGCCATGGTTTTAAGAACCGACGCAGTAAAAGAACCAATTTTGGTCTCAATTCCTAGTTTTACCTAATTTTTGATCGACTTCGATTGATTTTTGACCTGTTTTGGAGCTTTTTATCTTACTGGATTGGTACCTGGTTCTCGATTGTAATCAATTGAACTGAACAGTTCGATCTAATTTTTAAAACTATGGCTGCAACAACCTACCTGATTGTTGGTGCCCGCAATTTGGTCATCGAATCCGCCAGTCCAAAGGTTCAGTCACCAAACTTCCAATGCCAATAGCTTCAATGACTAAGTGTGCGTTTGGATTGGGCGTTTTGCTCAGTAAGTGTTTTGCGTTTTTTTAGTGGGTCCCATGGATCCTGTTTCCATGGTACAAATTCATTTGTTACCGTGTTTTAAAAATAAGTTTTCAGTTTTTAGCAAATAAGCAGTATCTAAACAGATCCTAAGCTATCAATTTTGATGGTTTGTACTAAATTTTTTTTACATATTACACAAATACCTAAAATGATTTTACTAAAAATGTTTTGTATGTAAAATTACATAAAATATATTTTTACATTTAAAAATGTTTAACAACGAAACAAAATGAGCTTAAAAATATAAAATTATAAATCCAACTCAGACTTTTATTTTTAAAAGAAACAATCCAACTCACACTAAAATTAGTTAGAAAAGAAAATTCTTATCTTCTAAAGCAAAACTGAAAACTCTCGTATATTTGTCGTTGTAAAAAGCTCAACAAAAAAGGCATATTTACATCTAACTCCATACGACACCTCTCTCTCTCTCTCTCTTGCTCCCCTCCGATCCATCCCAGGTGCCTCTCTCTCTCTCTTTCTCTCTAGCCGATCTCGATCTCTCTGAAATTTGTCCCACTCTCTGGGGATCTGTTAAAGTAAGAAAATGAAAAAGCATGTGTTTTTCGTATGCTCAATTTTGATTGCTACATGCGTATCTGTTTCCAAGTTAATAAATTTAGGACAGGAATTTGATTTTTGGCTCATATACTCAAGTGGGTATTCGTTATTTTATTGATTTGTTACTTTGATTCCAGTCATTGAATTTTGGGTTACTGTATTGACGATTTGACCAGTTTGGTCAGGTGGGCATTTTTGAATTTGGGTTTAATGTATTTTTGGACTGTATGGAACTCTATTGTTTTACTTGTTAGTTGACTCTGGGGTTGTGATTGTTAGTTATTGTGATCCAATTTGTGGTTTGGAACTGTTAAACAGTGTGATATTAGTTGTTAGTCTATAGCTGATCAGTTTCCTTATTTTGTTGCAATAATGGTGACCCAGTTTTGGTTTTTTAATTATGTTTGCTTAATCTTACATATTGTTCAAAGTTATTGGATGAGATTTATAGATATGCAACATTGTGTGTGAGAACAACTATGTCTTCTTTTGCTGCATTTATATGTTGGAATGTCTAGCAAAGGATGCACCTGAGAATAGATGAATGTGAACCATATTCTTGGAATTGGGTGTTAATAGGTTCTATGCATGATTGATTCTATGAATCCAACTTGAAATGCGTATGTTCTCCCATTTTATTTGGTTGCAATTATGGTGACCCACTTTTGGATTTTAATGATGCTTGCTTAATGTTGCATATCGTCCAAAGTTATTGGATGGGATTCAGAATAAACAGCTATGGATTTTTTTTTTTGCTGCGTGCATATGTTAGAACGTGTAGCAGAGAAGGCACCTGAGAACAGTTGAATGTGACCTTTAACTTCTTCTGGAAATTTCGTGCTAATAAATTCTATGCATGATTTATTCTTTGAGTCTGACTTTAAATAAACACTGCTTTTAATATTGATAGTTGCACTTTTATTTTCTTGTGGGTGATTTATCCCTGAAATTGTTATCTATGATTCTATTGGAGTGTGTTAGTTAGAGGTCAGACATTTTCATGCTCACTACCCAGTATATTAATTGCTTAAGTTCTTAGCATTTCACTAACAGTGGATCAAATACTTATTCTCTCAGCAGTTAACTATTAAGGTTGATTCATGGGTTCTATTCTGCATACGTTTATTCTATATCCATAATGACTCTTATGTTGCTTGTTGGTTTAGGTCATGGGAGTGTTGCTATAACAGAAATACCAAGTGATTGCTGATAAAAAGTTACAAACCCATGGGGACTGAAAATCCTGGTCGTCCAAATTTTCCTGCTAGACCTGCTGCTACACCTTTTGCTGCTGCTCCTCCTCAGAATGTGATGCCTTTTTCATCATCTGGTCCTTTGGTTGGATCAGAGGCCTCTGGTTTCAGGCCTACTCCACCAGCTGCTCCTCAGCCCACAGTGCCCTTTTCATCATCTGGGCCTTTGGCTGGATCCCAATCCTCTGGTTTTAGACTTCCACCACCAGCTAGATATAATGATCCATCTGTGCCTCCACCAGCATCAAATGTGCCACCTACTGGTGGACTGTTCCAGCGTTTCCCAACACCACCTTTTCCCTCAACAGTTCAAGCACCTGCTTCACGTGTCCCACCTGTGGGGCAACCAATAGCTCAACCTCCCGCTCCACCAGTTTCCTTTCGCCCACAGCCGCAGATACCTCCAGTGCCAATGGGAGCTCCACCTCAAAGTGTAAACTCTGCACCTCCTAATGTGAATGTTCCTTACTCTGTCTCAGATTCATCGTTTCCAGCGCCCATGACAAATTTTCAGTCGTCATTTCCTGGATATGCTCGGATGCAGTCTAATGCAGATTTACAACCGCCACCTATGCAGTCTCCTTTTCCTTCTCACCAAGGAGGTTATGCACCCGCCCCACCTACTTCTTCCATCCCTTTTCTTTCTCACCAAGGAGGTTATGTTCCACCTCCACCAGTGGCAGCGCCATTGGGTCTGCAGTCAAGGGATCAAATGCAGTATCCGGGCTCTGGACCTCCTGGTTCCATCCAAGGTTTGATCGAAGACTTCAGCTCTCTCTCTATTGGGTCTGTTCCTGGGTCAATTGATCCAGGAGTTGATCCTAAAGCACTACCAAGGCCATTAGAAGGTGATGTGGAGCCAAAATTGTTTTCTGAGATGTATCCTATGAATTGCAATCCTAGATTTTTACGACTTACAACCAGTGGTATTCCAAATTCCCAGTCTTTGGCTTCAAGGTGGCATTTGCCTCTTGGAGCAGTTGTGTGTCCACTTGCGGAAGCTCCTGATGGGGTGAGTATCTTTAAACTCAGAATGATAGGGAATGGTTAATATTGGAGATACTTTGATTACCCTTTTATTTGTTCTAACCTTTTCAGGAAGAAGTGCCAGTAGTTAATTTCGTTTCAACGGGCATTATTCGTTGTAGAAGATGTCGCACATACGTGAATCCATATGTCACATTTACAGATGCTGGGAGAAAGTGGCGTTGCAACATCTGTTCTCTACTAAATGATGGTAAATTTCAACCTATTAGTGTGTACAACACGCCACCCCACAAACTCCAGAATGAAAAAGGAAAAGGAAGATTGTTAATGAATTTGGATAAAAATAAATGATGTATTATTTAGTGTTGGTTGGGTGGTGTAGAAAGAAAATCTAAATGTCCTGATGCGTCCTTTGCATGAGTGGATGGCTGTATCCAACCATTCATCTTCTTCTTTGCTTGCTTTCATAGATAGTTGTTTATTTTCTCAACTTTGTTGTTCTTTTAGTATATTTCTTGTTAACTTAGGGGCTTTTTAAAAAAAAAAAAAATTATTAATACAATTTTTATTATCCATAAAAAAATTAGAAAATATATTTGAGACTGGCATCCTGTAGCTTCTTCTAAGCTGAGGTTTATAATATCGTGTTTACCTTTTTGAATAATATTACCAAAATTCTGAATATGTTGTACTGTTTTTGTTATCAAGATAAATAGACCAGTACTGCAATATAACATCGGTGTATTACACAAAAAAATCAAAGTGTATTGATTTTAATTGCTGCTTGGTTTTGCTAGACTCTACTTGTTTTCAGTTACAAGTTGACTTGATTCTGTGGGTCATGGTTGGCTTGGTTTGTGGAGCTCTTCAATTGTTGTTCTGTAGAGGCATAGATACTAATTTTTGTTGACTCTCTTTTTCAGTTCCTGGAGACTATTTTGCCCATTTAGATGCCACTGGTAAAAGAATTGATTTGGATCAGCGACCTGAGCTTACGAAAGGTAGTGTGGAATTTGTTGCTCCAACTGAATATATGATGCGGCCTCCCATGCCTCCAGTATACTTTTTCCTCATTGACGTCTCTGTATCTGCAGTCAGAAGTGGTATGATTGAGGTAAGAACTTTCACTTATATGGAGGATTTTGCTGCAACTCATCTTGTGTTATATCATGGCATCATGTTTATTCATATGAAACACAGTTCATATACAGCTATAGAAATTGTAAGACTAATATTTCTGATACTATATCATCTTGTATTGCTGTGAAATTTAAGTATTATTCATTAGTAGTACTCAGTTTAGTCTTATTTATGATGGTATAATCACACATGTTCCTGGATCTAAAAAGGAATAATTGATTGTGAGTTTCCTAGTTCATTTTGTGCTTAATTATATATATCATCCATTGTTGTTTAATATATATTGCATGCTTTGTCCAAGTGGTATGATGAGCAAGCACTGTCAATTCTTGTAGCCATGTTGTACCTCTCCCTCTCTGAATGAGGGGAAGGTCTTGGGTTCAACTTGTGGAAGGGTTGTGATTTGGGATGGTGAAGCCTCCCAGGGTGTAGCCTAGTATATGTATCACTAATAAAGCAATGGTATGACAAGTAGGCTGGCCAGAGTTTGTTATTTCATGCATGATCTCTTGTGTGACACTGATAGGGTCTGCAGTTACCCCATCAAAACAGGAGTGGTGATTAAACTTCTTTTTGTGAGGTGATTTTTCATTTAATTTTGTTTGTTAGCAGATTATTGTCAACTCATGTAACTGAACAAAAAATGGTCTGTCTTTTGTTTGGGTCTTGAAATTAATAATAAATAATACCTCTATGTGTGTTGTGTGTACGCATGCATGGGCATAGTTTATATTTATGTTGACATCTAATATTCTTTTGCAGGTTGTGGCCCAAACAATCAGATCTTGTTTGGATGAGCTGCCTGGCTACCCCAGAACACAAATTGGATTTGCGACATTTGACAGCGCAATACATTTTTATAATATGAAGGCATGCAATTGGTGTTGCTACTGTTTGATATAGCTTAATTTTTATTTCTTCAGTCAAAAACTTGCTGAATATCCTGTGGGTTTTTCCTGTGCAGTCATCTTTGACACAGCCGCAAATGATGGTTGTCTCAGATCTGGATGACATATTTGTACCATTGCCAGATGATCTCCTTGTCAATTTGTCCGAATCCAGAAGTGTGGTGGAAACATTCCTAGATAGCTTGCCTTCCATGTTTCAGGACAATGTGAATGTGGAATCTGCTTTTGGTCCTGCTCTTAAAGCGGCATTCATGGTTATGGTATGTTAGTTTTTTCCATGCACACCTTTTTGAACTTTGCCCATATATAAGCTATATCGTAGTTTCTTTCCAATGTTTGTATTTCCAGAGTAATGTGGTCTTAAAATTATTTGTTTTTGCCTCCCTAAAGTTCTTTGTTTGTTCTATGATACTGCATTAATCCTCTGTGTGTGTGTGTGTGTGTGTGTGTGTGTGAGCAGAGCCAACTTGGGGGGAAATTGTTAATATTTCAGAACACACTTCCATCTCTTGGTGTTGGCCGCTTAAAATTGCGTGGAGATGATCTTCGTGTTTATGGAACAGATAAAGAACACATGTTAAGAATTCCTGAAGATCAATTCTACAAGCAAATGGCTGCTGAACTAACTAAGTACCAGATAGCAGTGAATGTGTACGCTTTCAGTGACAAGTACACTGATATAGCCTCTTTAGGTACATGTTTTTGAGATCCGTTACTGTGTTTTTTGCTAAGTGGTTTCTGGTACTCTATGTTTCTGTTAAGGGTGACTAAATTCAAAGCTGATATCGGATAATTTGGAGATCTGTTGATAATTCTGGACTCTTTGTTAATATGCTATGAACTTCAAACATGTTATACTTTTCTGTTTTTGTGATGAATTATTTTTTAAGTATGGTTTTATGATGTATTTTGATTCAGCTATGGTACTCAAAGCTTGTATGTGTCTCATTCTGCATCTCTTGATATGTTTTAGAGAAGATTGGAGTATGCGTATGTGGCTGACCCTGATTAATTTGTTGAAGATCAATAGTTGACCCTAAAATTTTGGGATTAAGGCTTGGTTATTGTTGTTGTTATTGGAATATGTGTATGCACACCTTTTTCAGTACCTTTTATGTAGTACTCATGGCCTGCAAGATACTGAGGTAGACAGTTCAAAATTGTAAACATTAGGTGGATTATACGAGCTTTGCCTGTTATATATCTATTTGATTATTGTAATACTCGTGATTTAAAAGATTTCCTTAATCTTCCTTCAATTGGTGGTTCATAAATCATAATCCACTTACGCAGAGGATGTATTGATAATACCACTTATGGACTCAAATTTAGGGTCTGAAATACAAAATGCAGGATGCTCTCTTTTTTGGTCATTTTTTGTAATGTTGACTGATTATGTAATGAAGCATATGTATTGATTTCAAGTAAACGGTCAACTTTCAGTTTTTTATTTCTTCTTTCTTTCGGCGTCTTTACCATCCTCTGTTCGTTTGTTTTTTTGATCCTCTCCCATTTATCTACAAACTTATTCAATTCCTGGGCTGCAAAAGTTTTGACTTATAATGTACAATCTTGCTTGGTATTTGAAATATTATTGATGTAATATTTATCATCATTAACCATCCTTTAATGTAGGAACTCTGGCAAAATATACTGGAGGTCAGGTGTGTTATTATCCAGGCTTCCAATCTGCCATTCATGGAGAGAAGTTGAGGCATGAGTTAGCCAGAGACCTTACAAGGGAAACTGCCTGGGAATCTGTCATGCGCATAAGATGTGGAAAAGGTCATCCTCTTCATGACAATTTTTATCCTATATTTAACCACATGCATTAGTACATACATGTATACATGTATACACACATGCATCATTAGATGGGTGCCATATTGAGAATGATAGGCCTTATAGCTCTATGTGTTAAATGGTTATTCTCTATAACAATTTAAAGCATTTAGTAGCTCAGTGACCTATTAAATAACTACTATTGAAGGAAACAACAAAAACGTGATGTTTTCCTTCCTATAAGAATTGAACGTAGTATTTTCTTTTCAAGCTTTCATACACTATATTGTCTAAAGTAAAGATATATACCTCATTATCACTTATTTAAAAAAAAAAGATGTATACCTCATTATAATTGTGTAGATCTATTCTAATAGTTTTAGGTAGAGTATAATATCATTGTTTGATGTTTATAGCTAGGCCCAATGGAACACTTTCCCAATCATATATAATATTTTCATATGAGTTGATGGTTATGCTAGTCGTTCATCTGCTGATTATGTTTATTTGTGCTTCTAGGTGTCCGATTTACCTCTTATCATGGAAATTTTATGCTAAGATCTACGGATCTAATGGCACTCCCAGCTGTAGATTGTGATAAAGCGTATGCAATGCAGTTGACTCTTGAAGAGACATTATTGACAACTCAGACAGTATATTTCCAAGTTGCTTTGCTGTATCCTTATATTGGAAATATTTGATACGTATTTTGATTTGAAGTGCATAAAGACATGTGCATAAGGTGTTTCTATGTTTGAGGAGTCATATATTACAACAACAACAACAACAGCAACAACAACAAAGTTTTAGTCCCAAAACTTTGGGGTTGGCTAGTCCTCAGCATATTAGTTAGAGTCGTACGCATGTTTTGTTTTCCTCCATTCTATTTTAACTAAAGTCATACTCTTTGTTACTTCCTTAATTGACATGTCTTTTTTTTATTACTTCTACTAAACTGATTTTTGGTCTTCCTGTACATTTTTCGGTCCCTCAACTTGGATGAACTTGCTTTTTCTTACTGGAGCCATTAGTTGCTCCTCTGAACATGACCAAACTATAATAGAGTGACTAAATTTTACACTAGCTGTGAATCTACCACAACCTTCCTCATTTTCCAGGGCCTGGGACTAGCTGTTAACAAAATATGACACTAAGCATAGACATAGGCAGAGTTTGAGGAATCATATATTACTTATTAAAAAAAAAGGTTTGATAAGCTACCCTCACCGTCTTTAAATTTTCCTAAGAGATCCTTTGAAACAAGAAAAGTCATTCGTGGTAACTGTATGTTTTCAGCAAACCGTTCGCTTGATGATTTTTGTGCTGAAATTCATGTTCATGGGTATTTGAGTAATTGTTTTAGTCAGTTATTCATTGTAACCTTCCTTCACAGTTTCTGCAAACTATGAATTGCATGGTTTCCTTCTTGTGATAATCATGTTCCTTGATATTTAGGAGACTTTTTTTAAGTCAGTTTCATCTCTTAGGCTTTAAAAAAAAAATTGGATAGCATTTTTTATTTATTTAAAATTTTACCTATTTCATTTGATTTCTACTGGGACATTATTTCTCAGTATGGCCTATGCTTGACTCTTTGACTTTCTACAATGTTAGGTGTTCCATTAGTTACTGTTATTTTGGATGTGTTCATAAGACATTCAAGTTATCAAGGTGTCCTTAACAAATAAATAGATATACTGCATCATGTGGAGAAAGGCGTATTAGAGTACACACAGCAGCTGCACCAGTGGTTGCAGATCTTGGAGAGATGTATCGCCAGGCTGATGTTGGTGCTGTTGTTTCTGTGTTAAGCAGGCTAGGTACAGTAAAACAGGTCCCTTCTGGTGATGTCAGGTGTAATTGTGGAGCTTGATTTTTTTTTTAATAATATTTATTGAAATAACTTGCAGCAATTGAGAAAACGTTGTCCAGTAAACTGGAAGATGCACGAAACTCTGTGCAACTAAGAATTGTTAAAGCCCTTAAAGAGTATCGAAATCTTTATGCTGTGCAACATCGCTTAGGAGGCAGGATAATATTTCCCGAGTCTTTGAAGTTCTTGCCTTTGTACGGATTAGCACTTTGTAGATCCACACCTCTTCGGGGAGGATATGCTGATGCTCCACTTGATGAGCGCTGTTCAGCAGGTTACACGATGATGACTCTACCAGTAAAGAAATTGTTGAAGCTTCTATATCCTAGCTTGATTCGACTGGACGAGCATCTTTTGAAGGTAATGAATTACTGGATTCAGTTATGCACTTGTGAGGATTTTTATATTAGAACATCCTCAGAATAGGTTTTACTTCTCATGTTTGCAGGCATCTGCTCAAGTCGATGACTTCAAAAACCTTGAGAAAAGATTACCACTGGCTGCTGAGAACTTAGATTCCAGAGGCCTTTATTTATATGATGATGGTTTTCGCTTTAATATATGGTTTGGTAGAGCTCTTTCACCTGATGTGGCCATGAATTTACTTGGTGCAGACTTTGCAGCAGAATTGTCAAAGGTATGGTGGATCCCATGAATAAAAGTCTAAAAGTAAAATAAAATAAAATAAAAGCCTTGTGATGGTGCCACCCCCCCACCCCCCCAAAAAAAAGCATGTACTACAATAACAGCAAAATCCACTAAAGCGTTAATCCAGTTTTTGGGGTTAGTTATGGATCTTTGCCTTTTGATCATATGCAAGATCTTAATCTCTCTTATCTCCTTAATTAACATGCCATTTTCTACTATAATATCTTATTTTAGGTATTCTTCTACCTCCTTTCGTTCCCCAATTTGAATCAAAGCATGAACTTTTTCCTTTCACTTTGGACTTTGATGTGCCCTAGGGGGCGGGCTGTTTGGGAAATTAATAATTTATCAGCTTGGGTCCAATCTTGATATGTTGTTTTGATAAACAGATTTTTAGTTTTGTTTATCTTGAGACCAGCTATTTCTTGGTTCTATTTGGAATTTTCAGATACATCTGTTTCATCATAAAACAATATTTTTCTACAAAGCATCAAATACTGGTCACTCTATCTGCTGCTGACTTGCTTTTGGGGCTCCCTAACAACTCTTCTAAAGTTCTGTAGTTTAAAAAAAAAAAAAAAACCCCTAGTATTTGCTTAAATGGTTTTATTTGTAATCTTGGTGCTGAGTTTTATTTAATTAGTGTGGATGTGGCTGCTATACGAAGCCACTCAAGCCAGTCCCATAAATGCATGCCCAAAAAACCTGTTTCCTTTCATAATCAATCTGTAACTGACTTCCTCTGTTGCTGTATTTTTGTTTTTTTGTTTGAATCAGGTTACCCTTTCTGAGCGTGAAAATGAAATGTCAAGGAAGCTGATGAGGATACTTAAGAAATTTAGAGAAAGTGACCCTTCATATTATCATCTGTGTCATCTTGTAAGACAAGGCGAACAGCCCAGAGAAGGCTTCCTTCTTCTCTCTAATCTCGTTGAGGACCAGATGGGGGGTGCTAATGGTTATGTAGATTGGATTCTACAAATACACCGGCAAGTTCAGCAAAATCCATAGTATACCAAGTTCAGCAATTTTTGTAATATATAGGTAATCAATTCTTCTGTTAATTTTGGGTCTACTTGGGACATTGCTTCAGAATGTTTTCAATTAGGAACTATGGTGTGTCAAATCATTTAGGTTGTGTTTTACGATTACAATTATAAACAGCTTATTGAGAACATCTCTGTTTGAAAATACTTAAAAAAAAAAAAACTCGGTTTGAAAAGTAATGATTTTCATGTTTTGATGTCTTCCTTGACTTGAATTCTGCAGGGGGCTTAACATGCTTGTTCTGTTCCTCGTCCGTACATTGATGGAACGTTTCATTCAATATAATTATCAGTTTGAATTCAGACATTGGTTCCCCTCGAGATGCGTTGATGGTTGAGTTGATGAACTGGTCACCAGACGAACAATTTCTTTTTCCATCACAGGATGTAATAATTAGGGGATATTAGTTAGTGATATAATCTTATGCTTCCTGTCTTTAAATTGAGAAGAAAAATAGAAATTTTTTTTGAATGCGATATCTTAACTACTTAGCTTCTTTTTCTTTTTTTTCTTAAAAAAAAAAAAAAATTCTAGTTTGTATTGTATTATGATTTTTCCCCCCCAGAACGCCTGATTGTTTGGGAGAGATGCAAAGTTTGTTCATTAAATTATTGGGTTTTTTTTTTTCTGTTACAATGATAATATTTGAAGAAACATTAGTTTCCTTATCTTTGGCTTACATGAATCTATATCTCCTGGGCTTTGCATGTCTTGGTATTTTGGCTCCAAACTAATGTTATGAATACCGTTTCGGATCCTGTTTCGGTTTGTTCATTGGAACGAAATATTTCGGTACTGGTTAATACCAGTAAATACCGGTGTTCTCTTTCGGAAGTACCATCATAGTATATATATACCATTTTGATATATATTTTTTTGGTCAAACCTATAAAAATGACCATGAATCTTAAAGTTATAAGCCCATATTTAATATTAATAATTATTATTATAATAACTAACAAGTTTTTTGAAACATAATAACAATAATATTTACTAGACCAAAAAAAAAAAAAAATCACAAAGGATGGAAAAGACACAAAGCCTGCAACCTATTAACTCTCCTTTTGAATTGTATTATTATAATGCTAGTCATGGAGGGTAACTGAGTAAACAAATTGGCAGACAACTAAGAAAATGTACAAAGAAAAGAAGAAAATGTACAAAGAAAAGAAGAAAACGGAGAGGACGAAGTGCAGAGGAAAAGAACTGAAAAAGGCCAAGTTGCTGAGGTTACTAATGAAGTGAGATGAACTGTGGTGGGTGGCTCTATTCAGGAAATAGCTATTAAAACTTGAAAAGGTAAAATTTTTCTGCATTTATCAGTAGTAGATTCAGTACCGGCCGAAATATGTCTACTGGCCGAAATTCACCGAAACAGGCCGAAATGGTCGGAACGGGTCAAAACGAACTGAAATTTGGTTCGAGGTGGAACAAGAGGATGATTCGTACTGGTTTAAGGACTGGTATGAAATTTTCCGACCGTTATGGTTGAAACGAAACAATATTAATAATAATGCTCCAAACCATTAGGTAGGTTGGTTTGTGAATAACCATGGTTTTAAAAACCGGTATGGTGAAAGAACTGGAAAAGGAGCTAATTACTGGTTTTATGGCCGGACCGGGTTTGACCGATGGTCGAATCGGTGACGTTATAAATAATTTAATTATTATTTATTTAAATTATATAAATAATTAATAATTTTTTAATATACTAAAACTAACAAACTAATAGTAATAAATATGTTTCCTTTAAATAAAAATACAAGTATATAAGTAAATAGTCAATAACTTGCAAACTTATCTCATGCATGTAATAATAATCAAACACAGAGCACATCAAAATCCAAAAATATCATATAATACTCAAAATAAAAAAAGCCTGAAAATTCTCAGTTGTCACTGCAACCTACGAAAATCCAAAATTGTCTCTATCTATCTGGTCAGCTCCGAAAACCAAACTCTATCTCTCTGTCTCTCAAACCCATTTTTGCTTCAATTTCCAATCCCATAACTCCATTTCCTTAATCTAAACACCAAAAACCCAAAACCTTAAACTGCGGCGCGATCCATCGGATTCCTCAATTCTTAAACTCAATCCCAGACATCCATCGAAAATCCTCAAGTTTGGTTTTGGACTTAGAGATTTTGGTCAATTTTGTCTGTGGCTTTGACGAGGAAGAAGAGAGGGTTATTGGGGTCTTTGGATTAATAGAGATGAGAGTGGAGTGGTTGATTGTTGATGAGAATGAGCTTGAGTTGAGCTTGAGTGAGGCAGAGAGTGAGGCGTACGTGCGCGTGAGATGAGGTTGAGGGCTTGAGGCGTGAGATGATGAGAGTGTTTAGTCAGTTGGGCTTTAGGGTTAGTTTTTATGTTTTAGCCAAAATGAAGTAGTTTTAGGCTGGGAAAAGACAAAATATCCCAACCGGTTAGTAACCGGTTCGACCGTGCCGGTTCTCGATTTTTCGGTTGAACAGGCCGGTTTTCAATTTTTCCCTGTTTTTAAGCTATTTCCGGTTTTTGCCCATAATCGGACTAGATTGGAGACCGGTTCCCAGTTGAACCAATCGGTCCAATCTGGTCCGGTTTTTAAAACCATGTGAATAACCCAATTGGCAACCCAAGATGAATATTCAGCTGGTCCTCCCCTTAAATTCCAAAATGGGTCTTTGAAAGTCGCTATGCTTCACTAATCTGCCACTCTAAGATTTGGTTGGTTCTTTGCTATTGAAAAGCTCAATATCAGTTTTGAAGGTGCTAGCCAACCAGGTGATACAGTTTAGTCACAGGGACAATCTTCATCAACTAAAATAACGAACCAGTAATCTAAGTAATGTTATCTGAATGTCTAATCTCCTAAAGGGGAAAAAAAAATTATAGAATATAATTGAATTTAGATAAATTGATGCACCACTTAAATTGAAATAACAATTAAATAAAGTAGACCGGATTGGGTAGTCAATGGTCCTAATCAGTCCATGTTGATAAGGCTGAAGATTTTTGATTAGGCGGATCGTCCAACTTCTAGCTCAAGGTGGATAAGCAACTGAAAAACAAAGTATTGGATTGTTACAGTTTTTGGGGTGCTTGTACACTCCTATCTGATTCTCCAACAAATCCACTAATAAACTTTTTCCATAGTATGAGCATGCATGACATCACTAATATTCAATTTAGCTTGAATTCTTGACAAAGCAACACCAAATTTTTGGTGCAGAGGATCTTCCATAATGGCAAAGGATCAATTAGTTCTTATGAAAGATGCTATATACAAACTGCTACTTTTCTTACTCGAATGCATTCAAAATGAAAACCAGCTATTAGCAGCTGGGTCTCTGATGACTTGCAGTGAATATGAAGATGTTATGGTTGGGACATATATATTGCTCCTCCAGTGTGTGTTGATAGTCTGGCTTTCGCTAAGAGCTTGCAGAATGAGAGATGCTTGGTTTTGAATCGGGAGAAACTAAATGAGGTGCTGTGGTAGTTCGGAAAATTTGATCCGGATTCTCAGGAGGAGACTCTAGGGAAGAATTGAGTTGGATTCTCGGAGCAAAATGGAAATCAAGGCTTGTGAAATGTCTTTGGAACAGTGGATGGGTCCATGAAATGACATTGAGGGCAATGTTCCACACAGAGCTCAACTTCAAGCCCTCATCTTTCAATTATCACAATGAATACACTAACTTTTCTTCTCAGTCTGTGTTTTCGTTTTAGATTTTTATTTTTAAAGTGTTTCCTTCTGTCATGTCAGATTCTTGAGATGTTTGCACTTATCAAGTTTCTGACTCAGATTCTCACGCTTGCTGAGGTTGCTGAAAATGTTTTTTATTGTCACTATTCTAGTATTCTTTAAAAAAGAAAAAGAAAATTCAAATTCAAATCCAATCTGCCGAGTAACAGGACTAGGTTCACATTAGTGGAGTCTTAATTTTTTTGTGGGAGGTCCTAAAGAACAAATATATCTAAGATTAGTCTCGATTTCTTAAGTTTTTCTGCTTTCTCAAAGTGAGCACATGGAAAATGTTTACTTTCTAGTGCTGATTTGTTAACATTATTAGCCTTTTTCACAAAATAAAAAGCTTTGCCCAATATATTGTTGTCTCTAGCCATCGAGTTGAGCTTGGATTGTATAGGTAATCATACAAAGCTGACTAGTAAAGAAGAATTCCTAACTAATGAGATGGATTTCAAGAGAACCATAATACCTCAAGATGAATAGAGATTATAGTGTTGCAAAAATGTCCTCAGATTTGAGTCATTTGAGAGAGAATACTTCCAGTACTAAATTGAAGAACGAAGAGGAAAAATCAGTTTTTAAAGACTTAAAGGATCGTTGGAAACTTTTCTGCTCTAACAAAGAATGATTTTCAAAGGAAATCATGATAATTGTTAGTGTATAGCTTAGACTAGTTTAGCCCATTGGACTTAGCCCAGTATACTGTACTTGTAGTTCACTCATATTAGTTGTACTGCACACATACTTAGCTGATATAAGGCTCTCTATTGTACATTGTTATATACACACAGAATATACAGACTATTCAGTCTTTCTCTCTCACTTTATATTCTTAACATGGTATCAGAGCTATTCCTTTGACTTTCTGGTTCTTGTGGACATCTCCGGCGTTCTTCCGCTGCCCTTGCCTTCATCCAGTAGCCACTGTCAGAAGTGAGTCTCCGCCGTCACGCCCACAGTCCCTGCAACTCTTAGATCTCACCGTTCTGTTCATCCAACTGTCAAAGCAAAGACATAGAGTGACAGAATAGACAATCCCGAGCAAAACCCAACCAACAACAGCCAAAAAAGACATCACACGTGCCTCCACGCGCTGCCTGAAGATTCTGACTGTCGAACACGCGCTACATGCGCTGACACGCGCCACCAAAGGTTCTTCACGTGCTGCACGCGCTGGAAGGATACCCTCCACTCGCTCCCACGCGACTGAGACCTTCGCGTTTGTCCACGTTAGCCCTAGGCTGACGTCATCCTGCACACGTTAGCGTCTGCGTCTGCGTCATCTGCCTACGTTAGCACACGCCGACCATTGACCGTTGACCAAAGTCAAATTTTTTTTCAACTGGACTTGTCTTGCTCAGTTCTTCGCGTAGATTCCGATTTTGGACTCTGTTTTTGCATTTAAGGTCTCTAAATCCCATTTTTTGGCCATTTTCCTCATTATGGCTCAACAAAATGATCAAGATATCATACGTCCTATCACCATTATGTTGGACGGTCCCACTAGCTATCATGCATGGTCTCAGAATATGACTGTCTTCCTCAAGGGTCGTAAACTATGGAGATATGTGACAGGTTCAATTCCTAAGCCAGTACCAAACCCTAAGTCCAAAGCCACAGCTGCTGAAGATGCCTCCAAGACTGCTGTTGCAACGGATGATTATGAAGAACGCCTAGAGGAATGGGAGAGTATTCAGAGTAAGATCTTGTCTTGGTTTATCAATACCTCTATTCCCTCTATTCATAATCTTCTTCCTCGTCTTGAGATTGCTGAGGCTGCTTGGAAATTTCTGGCCGATCGCTATAATTGTACTAATGATTCAAGCTTGGAGTTCCACATTGAATCAAAGCTTTATCAAATGCGCCAAGAGACAGGTCAATCTATTTCTGATTATTATTCTCAAACTTCTACTATGTGGGAACAACTTTCTGCTGCAGATCCTCCACTAGTGTGTTCTAAGGACATTGAGCTCTTTGTCAAATATTAAGATCGCCGTAAATTTATGCACTTCATGATGGGATTACGTGAGGATTTTGAGCCTACTAGGGCTTTTCTGCTTAGCCGGTCTCCTACTCCTTCTCTTGATGCTGCAGTCAAGGAGCTCATTTCTGAGGAGAGCCGTCGGCTTACTCCACAGCCTCCCATTGTTGCATTCACTACTCCTTCACGAATAAACTCCGGGTGTCCCACCTCTTAGTCTTCCAAAGGTACTCGCTGCGAGTTTTGTTGTGCCAAAGGCCATGACATCTTAGTTTGTTGCAAACTGCAGAAATTTGTGCAAGAGCAGAATAAAGCTTCTCTTCCTCGAGCAGCTGCTGTATGTCCTTCAGATCCATTAGTTCCTACAGGTCCATCTTTGGCTTCCTCATTTACTACGGCTGATATTGAGGCAATTGTTCAACAGGTTTTATCCCGCACTTCCACTGCTCTTTCTGTCACCTCAGGTAAACAACCTTGGTTTTTTGATACTGCATGTTGTAACCATATGACTCCGGATGAATCCCAATTTTCTGATAAGGCATCCTTAACACATCCAATCACCGTTTACACTGCTGATGGAACTCCTATGCCTGTTAGTCATAAAGGAACAATCTCTTCTCCCTGTTTATCCCTTAATGACACTTTTCATATCCCAAAATTATCCCTCAATTTACTTTCTGTTGGTCAACTTTGTGAATTAGCCGTAGATCTTCTATTTACTAATCATGGTGTGGGTGTGCGGGATCCCCGGACGAGTCAAGTGCTTGAGACAGGCTGTAAGGTTGGTCGCATGTTTGAGGTTCATGACTTGAAGATTCCTTCACAAGTTGTTTCTGCAGCTGCTGCCACTACTACCCCCTCACCTGATCTATGGCATGCTCGTCTTGGTCATCCATCCTTATCTCGTCTTCAATTGTTAGCTTCTCAAGGTCATTTAGGTTCAGTTCAGTTCAGTTTCAAAAATTTGATTGTACTTCTTGTTATTTTGGCAAACAAACAAAATTTCCCTTTAATAATAGTGACTCATTTTCTTCTGCACCTTTTGATCTTATCGATTCTAATATTTGGGGTCCTGCACCTATTCCCACTGAGGGGGGATCAAAATATTTTGTCATATTTGTGGATGATTTTTCTCGATATACTTGGATTTATCTGCTTCACCATAGGTCTGAACTTGTGTCTATCTACGAAACATTTCATAAAATGATTGAAACACAGTTCAATCGCACCATCAAAGTCTTTCGTTCAGATAATGATCAAGAATATCATGCTAAATCTTTCCTATCCTTTTTAGACAGTCATGGTACCCTTCCTCAGCAATCTTGTCCTTACACCTCTCAACAAAATGGTTGTGCAGAACGAAAACATCGTCACATTCTTGATGTTGTCCGCACCCTTCTCATTTCTGCCCCTCTTCCTGAGCGCTTTTGGAGTGAGGCCGCACTCACTGCTGTGCACACCATTAATCGTATTCCTTCACCAACTACACACAACAAATCACCATTCGAGCTTCTCTATGGTCAAACTCCTGACTACTCCTCTCTTCAGGTTTTTGGTTGTGCTTGCTTTGTCTCTCTTCCTCCTCATGAACGAACAAAGCTCCAGCCTCGTACTCGTCTCTGTTGTTTCCTTGGTTATGGTGTATCTCAAAAGGGGTTTTGCTACTATGATCCTATTTCTCATCGCCTTCGTGTCTCCCGTCATGTTGAGTTTTGGGAACATCGTCCTTTCACGAGTCTTCAGCAGTTTCCTGCATCCCCTTCCTCAGAGTCTCCTATTTTTACCGATCTTTTCCTCCCTCTCTATCCTGAACTTGTGGAGGATTCTTCAACATCGGCTGCCTTTCCAGACGACTCATCTCCGGTTCCGTCCCCAGCATATGACCTGCCTGTCTTGGATCTTGTGGCACCACCCTCTCCTGAGTCTCCTGTTGGCCCTGAACTTCGTCGTTCCACTCGAGTAAGCATTCCTCCTCCTTATCTCACTGATTATCACTGCTCTTTTGCTCTTGCCACCCTCTATGAAGCTTACACCTATCGTGAGGCCCATATTGACCCTCTTTGGCAGCAAGCTATAAATGAAGAACTAGATGCCCTTCATAAGAATCACACTTGGAATATAGTTGATTTGCCTCCTGGTCAGTCTGTAGTAGGTTGTAGGTGGGTTTACAAGATCAAGACCAAGGCTGATGGATCTGTTGAATGATACAAGGCTCGCCTCGTTGCTAAGGACTTTACTCAGGAGTATGGCATTGACTATGAGGAAACATTTGCTCCTGTTGCTCGCCTTACATCTGTCAGATGTCTCATTGCTGTGGTTGCTGTTCGTCGTTGGCCTCTTTATCAAATGGATGTGAAGAATGCTTTTCTCAATGGAGACCTCCAAGAAGAAGTGTACATGCAACCACCCCTGGCTATCCACACTTAGGCAGTCAAGTTTGTCGCCTTCGCCGTGCTTTTTATGGCCTCAAGCAAGCTCCTCGAGCTTGGTTTGAAAAGTTTAGCTCCGTTGTTGCTCAGCAGGGTTTCACTTCGAGTTCTCATGACACTGCTCTCTTTGTCCGAAGATCCTCTGCTGGTATCACTCTTATTCTTCTTTATGTTGATGATATGATTATTACTGGAGACGATTCTACAGGTATCCGCTCTCTTTAGCACTTCCTTAGTCAGCATTTTGAGATGAAAGACCTGGGCACTCTTAGTTATTTTCTTGGGCTTGAGGTTACCTCCTCCTCTGATGGATACTATCTTTCCCATAGAACTCTCTGATGATATTGTGCCACGTGTTCTCCCTTTTGAACATCACACAGTGAAGCATTATGGTATGTATGTTTACAATAAACTTAATTACCTAAAGATTTTGTTGCAGCAAACACAAATTATATCTCCCTCATTTCCATAGCAATAAAGTATCTATGGTTGTTTTAAGTCTTGTAACTTTTGTTTAAAAGCTTCCAACTATGAATTAGCTTATGCCCAAAATCTTAAATCTGAACCAGAAAAACTAGACTGATTGATTAAACTATAAACAAGAATCTAAATTGGTAGCGATGGAGCCAAAATTTTCTTAGGTAAAGCTAGTGTTATTACTTCTAATTTAAACACACAGTTAAATTTATTTTTTGCCAATTAGTAATAGTTAATAAGAAACTCTCACTTAAGATTTGTTGTGAAAATGATATAGACATACTATTTTTTTAAAAAAATATTGGATTTTCTTCTAGCCTTCGTGAACAAATGCAGGCAAGAATTCTTTTACATGGCTTGGCCCAAGACCTCGTGTAAACATTATGAGCCCTGAACAAATCAAAGATGTTTTCACCAAGATAGCTGACTTTCAGAAGCCCAAACAAAATCCACTTACTAGATTGCTTACAATGGGAGTAATAACCTACAAGGGTGAGAAATGGGCTAAACACAGAAAGATTATCAACCCTGCATTCCATTCAGAGAAGTTGAAGGTTATATATTACATTTCTTATCTTTTCAAATCCATGTGGAATCAATAGTTGTGTCCAAGTTAGATTATTGTTATCGCTTTAGTAAAAAATATTGTACCTTAGTTTGGAGCAGCATGATTTATCAAGTGATATTGTACAAATCACCAAGTTTAACACAAAAACACTTCTGTACTGAACTCCATAGCTAAGTTTCTGGAAGGTTGAATCTATTCAATCATGTGTTGGCTTTATTCTGTGCCAAATTTGCTTGTAATTTAACAATTAGATACCCTGTATTTAGGTGGGAATCATGTAAGGGTAGTGGGTGAGAGAGTGTGAAGAAAACTCAAGATGTGTGCACTCAAGAAGAGTCTCGTGATTGGATCTTGCGATTGGAGCACTACAGGGGAGCTGAAGGGTCACGCTAGCTGGAGCACTACATGAAAAACTTACAATCTGGCCAGGCAGTTAGCTCGCGACTCGTTCCATTCGCGAGGTTGAGTCGCCAGAATGCCCTGATTGGTTGAAACATGACTTTTCACATTCCTCATACACACCACTATAAATACCCTTATACCCACGAAATGTAGTGAGCTTCCAGAGAGAATTTTGAGAGAGAAACCCAAAAGAAAAACAAGATTGACTCATCCACAATATTCATCATTTGATTTTCCAAATTCCTCTACTCTCGCCCTCTCCATTGACATATCCTTGAGAGGTACAATTTGCCAAAATCTTATCTCACCTTATCCATATCAGTGAGGAGGTATTTTGGTGCTTGGGAAGCAGTTCAGAAGGGACCAATTCATTTGGTTGATACAATGGGATAATTGCGGGATTCGGTAAGCTAGAGAAGACAAGGTTCGGCATAACCCTGTTGGAGCAAAAAGCTTGGAGGGCTTAGGTGCACTAGGTAGATTAGACTTGGTGGGTCTTCTGCTATTCATGTATTCCAACTTTATTCTCCTGTGGATTATTGACCGCTTAGAGGGCTGATAGCTTTGCCTTCAAAGCTTATCAGTGGCGAGTCATAAGGAGTGAGATCCTCCAATTTCAACCTCAGCCCCTTGAATAAGTTAGGGTACATGATATCCGCGCCGCTGCCCTGATCGATCATCACCTTTTTTACATCATAATTTCCTATCCTCAGAGTGACCACCAGGGCGTTATCATGGGGTTGGATGGTCCCCACCTTATCCTCCTCCGAGAACCCTAGGATTGGCACATTCCCTTTAATCCTTTTCGGCTTCGAGCCTGACTCCTCGGCTTAGGAGTGTGAAACTGCCATCACCTTGGTAGGACAAGAATCGGTCCTGCCGGGTGCGGCAAAGATAACGTTAATAGTTCCCAAGGACGGCCGAGATGAGTTGTTCTTCTTATTATTCGAGCCAGACTGACTGCCTTGCCCGTTAGGCTGGTACAGATGCTGTTTCAATTTCACCTCGCCAACAAGTTGCTCCAGATGGTTCTAGAGGGTTCGGTAGTTCTCCGTAGTATGACCCACATCCTGATGGTATTGACAAAAAAGCTTCTGATTCCGCTTCGTAGGGTCCCCCGCCATCTTACTAGGCCATCTAAAGTAGGGTTCCTTACGGACTTTTTCTAGTAGTTGGTGTGCTCGCTCTCGAAATACCGTATTAACTGTTTGAGGAGTAGCCAAGCCAGACTGCCCAATATAATCTCTCCTCGGCTTATTGTTGTGATACTTGTCTGACCTGAAATCCCTTCTCTCTTGAGGGATAACCTTCGCCTTACCTTTACCCTACTGTTGATCTTCCTCAACCCTTTTGTACTCGTCTATACGGTCCATGAGGTGACGTACACTCCGTACGGGCTTTTTGGTCAAATATTTCCTCAAGTCATGGTCAGTGAGAAGGCCCACCTTAAAAGTATTGATCGCTACCTCATCAAAATCTCCATCTATCTCGTTAAACATCTCCTAATATCTATCGGAGTATGCTTTCAGCGTCTCCCCCTCCCTTATGGCCATAAACAACAGAGAGTCCAACGGTTGAGGAACTCTGTTGCACGTAATGAACCGAGATGCAAATGCCCTAGTAAGTTCCCCGAATGAACTGACAGAACCCGACTTTAGCCCATTGAACCATCTCATAGCGACAGGTCCCAAGCTAGAAGGGAAGACTTTACACATCAATGTTTCGTTGTGAGAATGCATCGCCATCCTCTGATTAAAGTGGCTCACGTGCTCTACCGGGTCTGTGCGACTGTTATAAATGGTGAAGGTGGGCTAGGTGAACCGCCTGGGGAGCCTTCCATTCTCAATCCTGCATGAGAATGGCGACTTGGAGAGTTGGTGCAACGCTCGGCTCATAGCGTCGTTCCCCAAGCCCTTAGAGGGGAGCTTCATATGCCTACAATCTGGTAGGTCATCCTCTTCGCAAGAGGAGGCTTTGCTGGGGGACGTCCAAGATCTTGAACTATAATTGTTTCCCTGGGATTCATCTGAAGAAGGATTGGATAGAGGTGAAGTCCGCCTTCGTCTGACACGGTGCAGCTTCTTTTTGAGGTGATTAATCTCCCTCTGCATGGCGTTGGCATCAACCTCATGGGTGGGACTGCCTCCGCCGTGCGTGTGACTTGCGTTATGGTATATAGTATGAACACTTCCCTCTCGATCCCTTCGGCGCTCAAGGCGCTCAAAAAGATCTTCAGGCCGTGAACCCTGAGATTCTGCATGGTGTGAACCTAAACCTGCCATGATGTTCCAACTCCTTCAACGCTGGATTTCCCACAGATGGCGCCTATTGTAAGTGCACAATTGCACCCGAACCCAAAAACGAATGTTGGGCTCAAGCCCAATGAGCCTTATACAATAAAATTTGTAGAGTATGGATTTGAAATCTAGGTTCGGGATGTTGGAAGTTCGACTAACAGGTTGGAATGTTACAATTCGTACAAATGATGAATGAATATAACAAATAGATCTCCTCGGACGTAAGCCGAGGATGGTTTGTATAAATATTCTCTTTCTAGGTTAAAGTTTACAATTCTTAGTTCCTATTTTTGTTTAGCAGAAGAAAAATGCCCATCCCTTTCTCTCTCTCTCTCTTGCCTCCTTATATGCTTCTCTTACACTGGCTCCTCCACGTGTCATACAAATCTTTCCCTTAGATACTTGTCCCATCCGCCACCTTCTTAAAGTCTTTGAACCATAGCCAGAGAGCTGAATTCTACTGTTCATGGGTCATTTCCCCTTTAATGCGGCCAGCAAGGTAGATGCAGGGTCTTTAATGTGGAGGTCCCAAGCTTTTCCTTAGATATTTATTTTATATCCTCGCATCTTAGAGGGTGCTTGGATCACCCTCTTACCCATCAGTTTTTCTAGGATTCTGTCCATAACCTTCTTGGCAAATCCCAAGGTCTTTGGCGGCCCTGTCTGAGGAGGCCTTCATCCTCGGACAACTCCTTGGACCTCTGCAGTATAGGCTGACTCGTGGGCTTAGGGGCCTAATGACAAAAACAAACTGGTACCAATTGACCAAGCCCAAAACCCATTTGTTTATTTAATAACTCTTACCCCCCACAGTATAAAATGCATAAGCATGTGATATGTAATAGTAAATACATCATGGGCTCAACCCAATCCAAACCTACTGGCACACAGTCATTGCAACAAGGTAAACACACATCTAAAATGCATGAAACATTGTTAAAATGCAAATGTGATGCAATGCATGATGATTTAAAATCATTTACACAAAGCCCATCCCAAAAATTTTACAAAACTTCATCAATTTTGAAAAATCTAAAAAATTTCTCAAAATCCCAAAAACTAGGTCAGAAAATATGAAATGCATGATAGAATGAGAGAATCAAGATCTTACCAGAAGAAGAAAGATCAATCTAAGCTGAAGATTTGATTGAAAGAGAGAAGTTTTCGGAGGTGAAGAGGCAACAGGAGTCGAGAGAGATCGAGAGAAGTGAGTTAAAAATCGCGAGGAATCTATTTATAGAACCTCATAATTCTCGACAGATCGAGAGGTGTTGATCTTAAAAGGCTTAGAAAGATACAACTATTGAGCAGTTGTCCAGAGGTGTCCATAGCAAAAATGAGCTTGATGGATTAAGGAGCTGTTGAGCATCAATTGAGGATACAAAAGATTTCTTGATGGATCGAGGAGCTATCAAGAACGGATCGAGGAGCTATCAAGAATCTATCGAGGAGATAGAAAATTTCTCGATGGATTAAGGAGCTATCGAGAAGCTATCGAGATTGCGATAAGAGGAAGTTGAAGAGCTCGATAGATAGCTTAGCTGTCAAGAGGTGTCGAGGAGCTGTCGAGATTGCTTTAAAGAACAGGTTTCCAAGAAGAGAAAACATATATATGAATGCAATCAAACATGCAACTCAACCAAGGATCCAAAAAACATTTCAAGCTCTCAAAAACATCTCTCAATTAAGAAAAATGTAAGCATATAGATCCAAAAACACACACACACACACACACACACACACTAAACATGTCTAAGCAATTTTATATTTCAAAAGCAAGTTGAAACAGTTTAGTGAGCATACATTAACACATGTAAACCTTGTGATGGCCAAATCGCATTGTACCTACACGTGTATCAAGAGTAGTAAAGAATATTGCGTGTTGTGTGTGAAAAACATCGCAAGATTGCATGAGTATCTACAAGTTATGATGATTTGAGATATGAACAAATCAAATTAACTCACATACGATCATAACTGCTTGATGGGGACTATCACCTTCGAGGTACATCCTATAACTCCCACATCTCCTATAAGACATGCTTGCAATCATATTTTAAAGCATTTTGATTCTTTTGCTTTAAATTTCTTTGCATATTATCTTTTATTAAGCATATCATGCATGAGTATATAAGAGAGAGAAAAGAAATACCCAATTATGTTAAACTTTTTGACATTGCACTTTTGCTATGCCGAAGCATACCGATGTCATTTCATGATTGGCGGCCAACAGTGGTGAGATGGTTATTTATGTCTTTCTCTTAGGATTTTTTAGTTCTTCCCGTCAAAAGGAGTGATATGAGTGTTAAGTACAAGAGATAACTTAATCTTATTCATCACAAACAAGAGCCACAAAGCTCACTTGCTTAGTTGTGCATTGAGATACTCATCTAAGCTACAAAAGATACAAAGTTTAGAAAACTTTGTTCCATTGGCCATTTAAGGTACACAAGTACCAATGTACACAAACACACACTGTTTTTGTATTTTTCTGATTTTTCAATTTTTTTTACTTAATTTTTATGAAAGAGAAAAAAAAAAAAAACTGAAAAACGACCAAACAAAAACATGTCAAACAAAGCAATGCATAAAAACTAGATGCATATGCATGAGGAAGGAGGAGGAGAAAAAAAAGATTAATCCATGGAGATAACACCGATGTTTTGACGAAGGAATTCAAACCGTTTGCTATTAAGAGGTTTGGTGAACAAATCAGCCTTTTGATCATTAGTGTGAATAAACTCAAGAGTAAGGGTACCATCTTCAACAAGCTCACGAATGAAATGATGTCGAATCTCTATGTGTTTGGTTCGAGAATGTTGAATTGGGTTCTTCAAGATATTGATGGCACTTGTATTGTCACAATAGATAGTGAGGTGTTCTTGACAAATACCATAGTCATGAAGGAGTTTTTGCATCCATAGAAGTTGGGTGCAGCAGCTATCGACAGTGATATATTCAGCCTCTGCAGTGGATAAAGAGATGGAATTCTGCTTTTCGCTCATTCAAGAGACAAGATTGTTACCCACAAAAAAACCTCTCGAAGTACTCTTTCTATCATCAGCATTCCCAGCCCAATCAGCATCTGAATACTTGGCTAAGACATCATTTGTGTCTTTATTGTACCACACACCAAAATCAACGGTGGTTTTGACATACTTTATGATTCTTTATAAAGCAGTCATATGGGACTCTTTGGGATTAGCCTGATATCTAGCACACACTCCCACACTGTAACTAATGTCAAGTCTACTAGCAGTAAGGTAAAGAAGGCTACCTATTATGCTTTTATAGAGAGACAGATCGACACTTTTACCCAAGACATCAATAGTGAGTTTTACATTAGGACTCATAGGGGTTCTAATAGAACTAGTAGATTCCAAACGAAACTTTTTCACAAGATTTTTAGTATATTTAGATTGAGATATGAATATACCTGACTCTTGTTGATGGATCTGCAATCCAAGGAAGTGATTCAACTCTCCAATCATACTCATCTTGAACTCGGCTTGCATGAGTTTGGAGAAGCCATGAGCAAGTTCATCCTTTGTTGAACCAAAGATAATATCATCAACATAGACTTAGGCAACTATCAACTCGCCGTCCTCCCTTTTGATGAAGAGAGTTTGATCAATCTTTCCTCTTATGAATCCATGTGACACTAAGTATTGTGTGGGTCGATCATATCAAGTTCTGGGGCTTGCTTTAACCCACAGAGTGCCTTCTTGAGGTACAACACATGATCCAAAAAATGAGGATCAATAAATCCTTTTGATTGAGCCATATAGACATCTTCTTTAAGGAACCCATTTAAAAGGCAGTTTTGATATCCTTTTGGTAAAGCTTGAACTTCAAATGACATGCTAGGACTAGGAGAATCCTAATAGACTTTGTGCGGGCTACTGGAGCAAATGTCTCATCATAGTCCACTCTTTCCATTTGTGAATATCCTTGAGCCACAAGACTAGCCTTGTTGCGGATCACATTGCCTTCCTCATAAGTGCCCGTTTGGTTCAATGTTTTGAGCCCAAAAAGCCACTTTTTCAAAGTTGCGTTTTGAGCCAAGGCATAAAACGCGTAATCCCTTATGGAGCTCTAGAGGTTCATTTTGCCAAAAGCCAGTGCGCGTTCTAATGCATCCGTTGAACAATCTTGGGCAATTACCAAATTACCCTTCAATAAATCTGTCCATTCTTCTTTCTTCGTCTTCTTCAACGCCTCTCATCAAGCTCACTCACGCCTCTATCTCTTCCTCTGTATTTAAAAAAAAAAAATATTATTTGTCTAATCTGATCAACATAAAACAACTTCAAATCAACTCAAATCCCATTGGAAAACCCATCCCAAACCCAACTCAAAATCAACCAAAACAAAATCAACTCAAAATCAAACCCAAAATCCACAGAAAAAAAAAAAATCAACTCAAAATCAAACCCAAAATCCACAGAAAAAAAAAATCAACTCAAAATCAAACCCAAAATCAACTCAAAAAAAATCAACTCAAAATCAAACCCAAAATCCTTATGTTTCAATCATCTTCATCTTCTTCATCATCATCTTCTATGGAGTGTGAAAAAAAAAGAATAAAGAAGGAAAGACAAAATAAGGAAATAAAGAAAAAAGATGAAAAAAGAGATGCAGTAGCTCTGTGGACGGATGAGTTCTTGCAGAAGAAAAAAAAAAGAAGAAAGAAAGAGGAAGAAGGAGAGCTCTGTGGAATGTTTTGGAGAATGGAAGAAGTGGCTGGAGTGGCTGGGAAAAGTGATCAAAGAAGGAAAAAAAGGAAAAGAGTTATACGTGGGTGGAGGAGAAAAAAAGAGTGGGAAAAAAAAAGAAAAAAAAGGGAAAAAGAAGGAAATGCAGTAATGTGTGTGGAGGAGAAAAAAAGAGGGAAAGAAAAAGGAAAGAAAAAGAAGGGAATGCTATCACAATATTTTTATAATATTTTTACAATAAATTTTAAGTGGTAAATTATTATTAGCTAATATTGGTGAGAAAAAATAATTTTTATAGAAAGAGAAAAAAATAATTTTAATAGTACGGTCAAATTAAAATCAGTATCAATTTTTATCATAATATTTTCACAATAAATCTTAAGTGGTAAGTTATTATTAGCTAATATTGGTGAGAAAATTTTTTTTTTATAGAAAGAGAAAAAAAATAATTTTAATAGTTCGGTCAAATTAAAATTAGTATCAATTTTTATCACAATATTTTCACAATAAATTTTAAGTGGTAAGTTATTATTAGCTAATATTGGTGAGAAAAAAATAATTTTTATAGGAAGAGAAAAAAATAATTTTAAAAGTACGTTCAAATTTTAGTCAGTATTAATTTTTATCACAATATTTTCACAATAAATCTTCAGTGGTAAGTTATTATTAGCTAATATTTGTGAGAAATTTTTTTTTTTTATAGAAAGAGAAAAAAGTAATTTTAATAGTACGTTCAAATTTTAATCAGTATTAATTTTGATCACAATATTTTCACAATAAATCTTAAGTGGTAAGTGTAAGTGCACAATTGTACCTAGACCCAAAGACAACTACGGGCTCAGGCCCAATGAGCCTTAAACTATGAAATTTGTAGAGTGTGGGCTTGAAATCTAGATTAGAAGTACTGAAAACTTGACAACAGGCTAAGGAATACAAACACTTGTAAATAACAAATGATAATTGCAAATAGACTTTCTCGGACGTGAGCCGAGGGCTACTTCTCTATTATTTCTCTTTCTTTCTCAAATGTTACAATTCTCAATCTCTTTCTTCATTATCGACCCCCCTTTTTCTTTGGCTTTTACCCCCCTTAAATACTTCTTTCCTGATACTTTATCCACGTGTTGCTCAAACCTCCTCTTGATATTTCTTCCCTTAGTGCCTTTGAATAGTGACCAGAAGTTTCAACTCTACTGTTCTGGGGTCACTTTCCTATTAATGCGGCCAGGGAGGTAGGTGCAGAGTCTTTAATGTGGAGGTGGCAGCCTTTGCTCTTGGTATTTTTTTAACATCGGTGCATCTAGAAGGTTCAGGGTTTCCCCCTTTTAACAAACAGTCTTTCCGAAATTTTTCCTTGAACTTCGTTGGGAATCTCCGAGTTCTTTTGGATCTGTCCGAGGAGAAACTCACCCTCGGCCGTATCCTCGGACCCTCGGCGTATGAGCCGATTTGCAGTATTAACAAATCCTTAACTTAAGAGCAGATCGGCTCTCCTTATTAGAGCCCAAAGGCCCAAATGCCTGCTTGGGTTCTTTACCCCCCACAGTAAGTTATTATTAGCTAATATTGGTGAGAAAAAAAAATTTTTTATAGAAAGAGAAAAAAATAATTTTAATAGCATGTTCAAATTAAAATCAGTATCAATTTTTATCACAATATTTTCACAATACTTTCACAATAAATCTTAAGTGGTAGGTTATTATTATTATTATTTAATATTGATGAGAATTTTTTTTTTTTTTTTTTAGAAAGAGAAAAATTGATTTAAGTATATGAAGTAGTTGATTTAAGTATGAAATAAACTCCCTTATATATACATTGTCCTTTTTGGTAATTTATCTCTCAAACTGTAACTTTTATAAGTGCTAGCCAAACACTCAGCTTTTTCAAAAAGCACTTTTTAACAGATTTTACCAAACACTCAGTTTTTTGAAAAAACACTTTTTCATTATGCACTTTTTAAAAACTCAACCTTTTCATTACGCACTTTTTCAAAAAGCCCAACCAAACTCACCCTAAATTTTATTGCGAAAAATCCACTTTGTGCCAATGATGTGCTCACCCTCCAGTCTAGGTACTAGAGTCCAAACATCATTCCTTTGAAATTGAAGCAATTTATCATGCATAGCCTCTACCCATCTTTCATCCTGAAGTGCTTCCTCAACTTTGGTAGGTTCAACCTGTGACAAATAGCAAGAATAAGACACAAAGTTAGCAAGAATAAGACACAAAGTTAGCAACACACTTATTAACGGTGTGTTTCCTCAGTGTAAGTTCATTCAAATTTCCCACAATAACTTCTGGAGGATGATTCAACTAAATTTTGGAGGAAGGTCCTTTCTCTTTATGAGATTCAGAATCAGGTGAGGCAAATCTGTCTGCTGAACCTTCTACAACACTTGGAGTACTAGGAGTACTTGGAGAGGCAGGCTCTTGATCGTAGGTTCTTGAATATCCTTAGGCACGGGAGGAAGAATTCCTTTGGGGATTTCCTCACTAATATTCTCAGACCCGGACTCCGAAGCTTCATCGATAACAACATTTACTGTTTCCATCACCTTCTTGGTTCTTTTGTTGTATACCCGATAAACCTTGCTTGTAGAGGAGTATCCCAAAAATGTTCCTTCATTGCTTCGGGAGTCAAATTTTCCCACATTCTCTCTATCCTCAATAATGAAGCAAGTACTTCCAAAGATTTTGAAATACTTAACATTCGGCTTCCTTCCCTTCCACAGCTCATAGGAAGTCTTTTTGGTATCAGGTTTGAAATATACTCTATTAACCGTATGACATGTAGTATTGACGGCTTCTCTCCATAAGTTTCTAGCCATATCCTTGTTGTGCAACATGGCTCTAGCCATTTCCTGAATAACTTTGTTCTTTCTTTCTACTACACCATTCTGCTGAGGAGTAATAGGAGCAGAGAATTCTTAAGACATACCTAATTTAGTGCAAAAGTACTCCATGCAAGAGTTTTTGAATTCTTTACCATGATCACTTCGAATTCGATCAATCTTTAAACTCTTCTCATTTTGTAATCTGGTGCACAAGGCTTCGATGTGCTCAAGAGCATTTGACTTGGATCTTAAAAGAATGACTCAAGAGTATCTAGTGAAGTCATCTACCACAACCATGATGTATCTCTTCCCACCAAGAGACTCGGTTTGAGTTGGACCCATGAGATCCACATGTAGTAGCTCCAAAGGTCAAGATGTAGCGGATGCCAAGGTACTTGGATGTTTGTATTTTGTCTATTTTCCAAGCTGGCACGGTCCACACACAACATTGTCCACACTACTGAGCTTTGGCATATCCAACACTAGTTCATGCTTAGATACAATTGAGAGATGTTTGTAACTGGCTGTCACATCCTTCTGTAGGAATGGTGTTCTCTTTCATCCGCCATTTACAAATAAGGCCTTGACCTTCACTCTTCTTAGATGAACTCCTATGCACATTCTCATTCTGAGGCAGTCTAGTTTCTTCATTGTCATATTAAGATATTTTTCAATAGTATCAAGATAGCTTTGAAATAACATTTGGACTTGTATTTTCTGAGACACTCAATTAAATGGAGATTAGAAAAACAAGATGTAATTGAAATTAGACCTCTTTTCATGCCAATAAGGGGTCAATGGATACAACAGCAAAGATTAAACCCTAATTAGAGTGTGCTCGCTCTGATACCACTTGATAGGCCAACAACTTATTGACCACTTGTGATGGATTAATTGATTAATTAGCCAAGTTTAATTAATAAATCAAATTAACATGAAATGTACGTGGCAGTAAAAACAAATCACCAAATAACTAAATATGTAGCGGAAATTAAATGACACGGGGATTTGTTAACGAATGGGGACAACCCTACACAGCAAAAACCTCGACGGGGGATTTTAAGGTCATCATTCCCGAGAATTCACTATTACCACAACAAGCGGGTTTAGGGTTTAGGGTTTAGGGATTGGGGTTTTTGGGATTTGGGATTTAGGGTTTAGGGATTAGGGTTTAGGGTTTAGGGATTGGGGTTTTTGGGATTTGGGATTTAGGGTTTAGGGATTAGGGTTTAGGGGTTAGGGGTTAGGGCTTAGGGCTTAGGGCTAGGGCTAGGGCTTAGGGCTTAGGGCTTAGGGCTTAGGGGTTAGGTTTTGGGGTTTGGGGTTTGGGGTTTAGGGGATTTAGGGCTTAGGGCTGAGGGGTTGGGGTTGGGGTTTGGGGTTTGGGGTTTGGGTTTTTGGGTTTTAGGGTTCAGGGTTCAGGGTCAAGGTTAAGGGTTAAGGGTTCACGGTTTTAGGGTTCAGGGATCGAGGGTTTAGGGTTTAGGGTTTTAGGGTTTTAGGGTTTAGGTTTTAGGGTTTAGGGTTTAGGGCTTGGGGCTTGGGGCTTGGGGCTTGCGGCTCGCGGTTTAGGGTTTAGGGTGTAGGGTTTTTACGGTTTAGGGTTTAGGGCTTAGGGCTTAGGGCTTAGGGCTTAGGGATTAGTTTTTAGGGTTTTTAGGGTTTAGGGTTTTTAGGGTTTAGGGTTTAGGGTTTACGGTTAGGGCTTAGGGCTTAGGGCTTAGGGTTTAGGGTTTAGGGTTTTAGGGTTTAGGGTTTAGGGTTTAGGGTTTAGGGTTTAGGGTTTAGGGTTTAGGGTTTAGGGTTTAGGGTTTAGGGTTTTAGGGTTTAGGGTTTAGGGTTTAGGGTTTAGGGTTTTAGGGTTTAAGGGTTTTAGGGTTTAAGGGTTTTAGGGTTTAAGGGCTTAGGGCTTAGGGCTTAGGGCTTAGGGCTTAGGGCTTAGGGTTTTAGGGTTTTAGGGTTTAGGGTTTAGGGTTTCGGGTTTAGGTTTTAGGGTTTAGGGTTTAGGGTTTAGGGTTTAGGGTTTAAGGGTTTAGGGTTTAGGGGTTAGGGTTTTAGGGTTTAGGGTTTAGGGTTTAGGGTTTAGGGTTTTAGGGTTTAGGGTTTTAGGGTTTAGGGTTTAGGGTTTAGGGTTTAGGGTTTAGGGTTTAGGGTTTAGGGTTTAGGGTTTAGGGTTTAGGGTTTAGGGTTTAGGGTTTAGGGTTTAGGGTTTAGGGTTTAGGGTTTAGGGTTTAGGGTTTAGGGTTTTAGGGTTTTAGGGTTTAGGGTTTTAGGGTTTTAGGGTTTAGGGTTTAGGGTTTAGGGTTTAGGGTTTAGGGTTTAGGGTTTAGGGTTTAGGGTTTAGGGTTTAGGGTTTAGGGTTTAGGGTTTAGGGTTTAGGGTTTAGGGTTTAGGGTTTAGGGTTTAGGGTTTAGGGTTTAGGGTTTAGGGTTTAGGGTTTAGGGTTTAGGGTTTAGGGTTTAGGGTTTAGGGTTTAGGGTTTAGGGTTTAGGGTTTAGGGTTTAGGGTTTAGGGTTTTAGGGTTTTAGGGTTTTAGGGTTTTAGGGTTTAGGGTTTAGGGTTTAGGGTTTAGGGTTTAGGGTTTAGGGTTTAGGGTTTAGGGTTTAGGGTTTAGGGTTTAGGGTTTAGGGTTTAGGGTTTAGGGTTTAGGGTTTAGGGTTTAGGGTTTAGGGTTTAGGGTTTAGGGTTTAGGGTTTAGGGTTTAGGGTTTAGGGTTTAGGGTTTAGGGTTTAGGGTTTAGGGTTTAGGGTTTTAGGGTTTAGGGTTTAGGGTTTAGGGTTTAGGGTTTAGGGTTTAGGGTTTAGGGTTTAGGGTTTAGGGTTTAGGGTTTAGGGTTTAGGGTTTAGGGTTTAGGGTTTAGGGTTTAGGGTTTAGGGTTTAGGGTTTAGGGTTTAGGGTTTAGGGTTTAGGGTTTAGGGTTTAGGGTTTAGGGTTTAGGGTTTTAGGGTTTAGGGTTTAGGGTTTAGGGTTTAGGGTTTAGGGTTTAGGGTTTAGGGTTTAGGGTTTAGGGTTTAGGGTTTAGGGTTTAGGGTTTAGGGTTTAGGGTTTAGGGTTTAGGGTTTAGGGTTTAGGGTTTAGGGTTTAGGGTTTAGGGTTTAGGGTTTAGGGTTTAGGGTTTAGGGTTTAGGGTTTAGGGTTTATGGTTTAGGGTTTAGGGTTTAGGGTTTAGGGTTTAGGGTTTAGGGTTTAGGGTTTAGGGTTTAGGGTTTAGGGTTTAGGGTTTAGGGTTTAGGGTTTAGGGTTTAGGGTTTAGGGTTTAGGGTTTAGGGTTTAGGGTTTAGGGTTTAGGGTTTGGGGTTTAGGGTTTAGGGTTTAGGGTTTAGGGTTTAGGGTTTAGGGTTTAGGGTTTTAGGGTTTAGGGTTTAGGGTTTAGGGTTTAGGGTTTAGGGTTTAGGGTTTAGGGTTTAGGGTTTAGGGTTTAGGGTTTAGGGTTTAGGGTTTAGGGTTTAGGGTTTAGGGTTTAGGGTTTAGGGTTTAGGGTTTAGGGTTTAGGGTTTAGGGTTTAGGGTTTAGGGTTTTAGGGTTTAGGGTTTAGGGTTTAGGGTTTAGGGTTTAGGGTTTAGGGTTTAGGGTTTAGGGTTTAGGGTTTAGGGTTTAGGGTTTAGGGTTTAGGGTTTAGGGTTTAGGGTTTAGGGTTTAGGGTTTAGGGTTTAGGGTTTAGGGTTTAGGGTTTAGGGTTTAGGGTTTAGGGTTTAGGGTTTAGGGTTTAGGGTTTAGGGTTTAGGGTTTAGGGTTTAGGGTTTAGGGTTTAGGGTTTAGGGTTTAGGGTTTAGGGTTTTAGGGTTTAGGGTTTAGGGTTTAGGGTTTAGGGTTTAGGGTTTAGGGTTTAGGGTTTAGGGTTTAGGGTTTAGGGTTTAGGGTTTTAGGGTTTAGGGTTTAGGGTTTAGGGTTTAGGGTTTAGGGTTTAGGGTTTAGGGTTTAGGGTTTAGGGTTTAGGGTTTAGGGTTTAGGGTTTAGGGTTTAGGGTTTAGGGTTTAGGGTTTAGGGTTTAGGGTTTAGGGTTTAGGGTTTAGGGTTTAGGGTTTAGGGTTTAGGGTTTAGGGTTTAGGGTTTAGGGTTTAGGGTTTAGGGTTTAGGGTTTAGGGTTTAGGGTTTAGGGTTTAGGGTTTAGGGTTTAGGGGTTTAGGGTTTAGGGTTTAGGGTTTAGGGTTTAGGGTTTAGGGTTTAGGGTTTAGGGTTTAGGGTTTAGGGTTTAGGGTTTAGGGTTTAGGGTTTAGGGTTTAGGGTTTAGGGTTTAGGGTTTAGGGTTTAGGGTTTAGGGTTTAGGGTTTAGGGTTTAGGGTTTAGGGTTTAGGGTTTAGGGTTTAGGGTTTAGGGTTTAGGGTTTAGGGTTTATGGTTTAGGGTTTAGGGTTTAGGGTTTAGGGTTTAGGGTTTAGGGTTTAGGGTTTAGGGTTTAGGGTTTAGGGTTTAGGGTTTAGGGTTTAGGGTTTAGGGTTTAGGGTTTAGGGTTTAGGGTTTAGGGTTTGGGGTTTAGGGTTTAGGGTTTAGGGTTTAGGGTTTAGGGTTTAGGGTTTAGGGTTTAGGGTTTAGGGTTTAGGGTTTAGGGTTTAGGGTTTAGGGTTTAGGGTTTAGGGTTTAGGGTTTAGGGTTTAGGGTTTAGGGTTTAGGGTTTAGGGTTTAGGGTTTAGGGTTTAGGGTTTAGGGTTTAGGGTTTAGGGTTTAGGGTTTAGGGTTTAGGGTTTAGGGTTTAGGGTTTAGGGTTTTAGGGTTTAGGGTTTAGGGTTTAGGGTTTAGGGTTTAGGGTTTAGGGTTTAGGGTTTAGGGTTTAGGGTTTAGGGTTTAGGGTTTAGGGTTTAGGGTTTAGGGTTTAGGGTTTAGGGTTTAGGGTTTAGGGTTTAGGGTTTAGGGTTTAGGGTTTAGGGTTTTAGGGTTTAGGGTTTTAGGGTTTAGGGTTTAGGGTTTAGGGTTTAGGGTTTAGGGTTTAGGGTTTAGGGTTTAGGGTTTAGGGTTTAGGGTTTAGGGTTTAGGGTTTAGGGTTTAGGGTTTAGGGTTTAGGGTTTAGGGTTTAGGGTTTAGGGTTTAGGGTTTAGGGTTTAGGGTTTTAGGTTTAGGGTTTAGGGTTTAGGGTTTAGGGTTTAGGGTTTAGGGTTTAGGGTTTAGGGTTTAGGGTTTAGGGTTTAGGGTTTAGGGTTTAGGGTTTAGGGGTTTAGGGTTTAGGGTTTAGGGTTTAGGGTTTAGGGTTTAGGGTTTAGGGTTTAGGGTTTAGGGTTTAGGGTTTAGGGTTTAGGGTTTAGGGTTTTAGGGTTTAGGGTTTAGGGTTTAGGGTTTAGGGTTTAGGGTTTAGGGTTTAGGGTTTAGGGTTTAGGGTTTAGGGTTTAGGGTTTAGGGTTTAGGGTTTAGGGTTTAGGGTTTAGGGTTTAGGGTTTAGGGTTTAGGGTTTAGGGTTTAGGGTTTTAGGGTTTAGGGTTTAGGGTTTAGGGTTTAGGGTTTAGGGTTTAGGGTTTAGGGTTTAGGGTTTAGGGTTTAGGGTTTAGGGTTTAGGGTTTAGGGTTTTAGGGTTTAGGGTTTAGGGTTTAGGGTTTAGGGTTTAGGGTTTAGGGTTTAGGGTTTAGGGTTTAGGGTTTAGGGTTTAGGGTTTAGGGTTTAGGGTTTAGGGTTTAGGGTTTAGGGTTTAGGGTTTAGGGTTTAGGGTTTAGGGTTTAGGGTTTAGGGTTTAGGGTTTAGGGTTTAGGGTTTAGGGTTTAGGGTTTAGGGTTTAGGGTTTAGGGTTTAGGGTTTAGGGTTTAGGGTTTAGGGTTTAGGGTTTAGGGTTTTAGGGTTTAGGGTTTAGGGTTTATGGTTTAGGGTTTAGGGTTTAGGGTTTAGGGTTTAGGGTTTAGGGTTTAGGGTTTAGGGTTTAGGGTTTAGGGTTTAGGGTTTAGGGTTTAGGGTTTAGGGTTTAGGGTTTTAGGGTTTAGGGTTTAGGGTTTAGGGTTTAGGGTTTAGGGTTTAGGGTTTAGGGTTTAGGGTTTAGGGTTTAGGGTTTAGGGTTTAGGGTTTAGGGTTTAGGGTTTAGGGTTTAGGGTTTAGGGTTTAGGGTTTAGGGTTTAGGGTTTAGGGTTTAGGGTTTAGGGTTTAGGGTTTAGGGTTTGGGGTTTAGGGTTTAGGGTTTAGGGTTTAGGGTTTAGGGTTTAGGGTTTAGGGTTTAGGGTTTAGGGTTTAGGGTTTAGGGTTTAGGGTTTAGGGTTTAGGGTTTAGGGTTTAGGGTTTAGGGTTTAGGGTTTAGGGTTTAGGGTTTAGGGTTTAGGGTTTAGGGTTTTTGGTTTAGGGTTTAGGGTTTAGGGTTTAGGGTTTAGGGTTTAGGGTTTAGGGTTTAGGGTTTAGGGTTTAGGGTTTAGGGTTTAGGGTTTTAGGGTTTAGGGTTTAGGGTTTAGGGTTTAGGGTTTAGGGTTTAGGGTTTAGGGTTTAGGGTTTAGGGTTTAGGGTTTAGGGTTTAGGGTTTAGGGTTTAGGGTTTAGGGTTTAGGGTTTAGGGTTTAGGGTTTAGGGTTTAGGGTTTAGGGTTTAGGGTTTAGGGTTTAGGGTTTAGGGTTTAGGGTTTAGGGTTTAGGGTTTAGGGTTTAGGGTTTAGGGTTTAGGGTTTAGGGTTTAGGGTTTAGGGTTTAGGGTTTAGGGTTTAGGGTTTAGGGTTTAGGGTTTAGGGTTTAGGGTTTAGGGTTTAGGGTTTAGGGTTTAGGGTTTAGGGTTTAGGGTTTAGGGTTTAGGGTTTAGGGTTTAGGGTTTAGGGTTTAGGGTTTAGGGTTTAGGGTTTAGGGTTTAGGGTTTAGGGTTTAGGGTTTAGGGTTTAGGGTTTAGGGTTTAGGGTTTAGGGTTTAGGGTTTAGGGTTTAGGGTTTAGGGTTTAGGGTTTTAGGGTTTAGGGTTTAGGGTTTAGGGTTTAGGGTTTAGGGTTTAGGGTTTAGGGTTTAGGGTTTAGGGTTTAGGGTTTAGGGTTTAGGGTTTAGGGTTTAGGGTTTAGGGTTTAGGGTTTAGGGTTTAGGGTTTAGGGTTTAGGGTTTAGGGTTTAGGGTTTAGGGTTTGGGGTTTAGGGTTTAGGGTTTAGGGTTTAGGGTTTAGGGTTTAGGGTTTAGGGTTTAGGGTTTAGGGTTTAGGGTTTTTGGTTTAGGGTTTAGGGTTTAGGGTTTTAGGGTTTAGGGTTTAGGGTTTAGGGTTTAGGGTTTAGGGTTTAGGGTTTAGGGTTTAGGGTTTAGGGTTTAGGGTTTAGGGTTTAGGGTTTAGGGTTTAGGGTTTAGGGTTTAGGGTTTAGGGTTTAGGGGTTTAGGGTTTAGGGTTTAGGGTTTAGGGTTTAGGGTTTAGGGTTTAGGGTTTAGGGTTTAGGGTTTAGGGTTTAGGGTTTAGGGTTTAGGGTTTAGGGTTTAGGGTTTAGGGTTTAGGGTTTAGGGTTTTTGGTTTAGGGTTTAGGGTTTAGGGTTTAGGGTTTAGGGTTTAGGGTTTAGGGTTTAGGGTTTAGGGTTTAGGGTTTAGGGTTTAGGGTTTAGGGTTTAGGGTTTAGGGTTTAGGGTTTAGGGTTTAGGGTTTAGGGTTTAGGGTTTAGGGTTTAGGGTTTAGGGTTTAGGGTTTAGGGTTTAGGGTTTAGGGTTTAGGGTTTAGGGTTTAGGGTTTTAGGGTTTTAGGGTTTAGGGTTTAGGGTTTAGGGTTTAGGGTTTAGGGTTTAGGGTTTAGGGTTTAGGGTTTAGGGTTTAGGGTTTAGGGTTTAGGGTTTAGGGTTTAGGGTTTAGGGTTTAGGGTTTAGGGTTTAGGGTTTAGGGTTTAGGGTTTAGGGTTTGGGGTTTAGGGTTTAGGGTTTAGGGTTTAGGGTTTAGGGTTTAGGGTTTAGGGTTTAGGGTTTAGGGTTTAGGGTTTAGGGTTTAGGGTTTAGGGTTTAGGGTTTAGGGTTTAGGGTTTAGGGTTTAGGGTTTAGGGTTTAGGGTTTAGGGTTTAGGGTTTAGGGTTTAGGGTTTTAGGGTTTAGGGTTTAGGGTTTAGGGTTTAGGGTTTAGGGTTTAGGGTTTAGGGTTTAGGGTTTAGGGTTTAGGGTTTAGGGTTTAGGGTTTAGGGTTTAGGGTTTAGGGTTTAGGGTTTAGGGTTTAGGGTTTAGGGTTTAGGGTTTAGGGTTTAGGGTTTAGGGTTTAGGGTTTAGGGTTTAGGGTTTAGGGTTTAGGGTTTAGGGTTTAGGGTTTAGGGTTTAGGGTTTAGGGTTTAGGGTTTAGGGTTTAGGGTTTAGGGTTTTAGGGTTTAGGGTTTAGGGTTTAGGGTTTAGGGTTTAGGGTTTAGGGTTTAGGGTTTAGGGTTTAGGGTTTAGGGTTTAGGGTTTAGGGTTTAGGGTTTAGGGTTTAGGGTTTAGGGTTTAGGGTTTAGGGTTTAGGGTTTAGGGTTTAGGGTTTAGGGTTTAGGGTTTAGGGTTTAGGGTTTAGGGTTTAGGGTTTTAGGGTTTAGGGTTTAGGGTTTAGGGTTTAGGGTTTAGGGTTTAGGGTTTAGGGTTTAGGGTTTAGGGTTTAGGGTTTAGGGTTTAGGGTTTAGGGTTTTAGGGT